>NW_027457568.1:3842961-5123948 GCF_050624435.1 Tenrec ecaudatus | reverse complement strand
CATTCCTCCAGCGTCTGGAGTGTAGAGGTACGTGAGCCAGGTCTGCTGAGACTGACCGTGTTTCCTGGCCTACCATTAGGAGCTGGGGTTCCTCAAGTGTGGAATTTGTTTCCTCCAGCACCCTTGCTCCCCAAGCTGTGCCCCTGGGTCCCTTCGTATCTGTTAATTGGCTCTGAGGATGGGAGGGGATTTTAGTGCTGACTCATCTCAGACGTTTTTCAGTATGCCCCTGTGCAGTCTTAGCTTGGCCTCTTTGGACATGTTCCTGAACTTGACCAAACCTTAGTTTCTGCAATTGTGAAATGACATACCTGATGCATTTGATTTTTACGAACAGGAGACAATGTAAGTGGGAGATTTAGAATGCCTAGTACTTACTAGGTGCTTGGTTAATGTATATTCCTTTACTTGTTAAAGACAAGAGCTAATCATTATGACTTGCTTGCTATGGGACAAGCCGTTGCCTCCAGGGGACAGGATGGGGGAACTTTAGGCCCCCAAGGACAGAGGTTCAGGAGGGTTTAGCTGAAAAGGGGTGGGGACAAAATTTATTATCTCCAAGGGAAAGATACTAACTTGACAATGAAGAAACGGCAAAACCCACCCTTAGCCAAGTCATTAAGGTTAACATCCCGTGGCAGCAGCATGAATCTGGTGAGAGGGTACACTGAGAGGTTTCAAAATGTTCCCAGAAAATGTTATGACTCTTAAGAACTCCCAATAAAATGTTGAACAACAACAACCAACGTTGATGGAAAGTTTCTTTTAGTTCTGTTTTTCCATGCAGCCTCCTCCTAGCATTGTGTCTGGTATTCTTGACCCAAATGTATAAGGAACTTAGGATAGTCATGAGGAAACATCAGGCAACCTTCATTTGAGGTACACCTGCCAGAGTAACTTATCACACTCTCCCAGGTGTCAGGGTAGGAAAGACAAGCAAAGACTGAAAGCCGTTCTAGACTGGGACAGATGACACCCATGTGCCGTGGGGGCTCCTGGGATCCTGGAGCAGAAGAAGTACATTCGTGGGATAAACAAACAAACTCATTGGCATTGGGTTGATTCCAACTCAGAGCAACCCCCGCTGGTGACATTTAAATAAAGTCTAATAATGTTGTTCCAGTGTGACCTCCGTGGTCCTTATCACTGTGTACTGTAGTGCATAAAACATTAATACGAAGGGAGACCAGGTGAGAGAGTTGAATGTGACATATCTTGACTCATTTTTCTAAAGGTTCCACCCAAAAGGTAAAGTAAAACAGCTCTTGATGGAGAGGAAAAGGTGGAAGGGGGTGGGTGATGATTCTTTCCCCCCGCTGCCTGGCACTGAACGGCCTCTCCTCTCTTCTCATTTTGCAGGGTCTACGAATTGCAGTTCCTGAGTGAAATGCTGAAGGTGGAGGCCCATGAGTCAGAGATTCTGTGCCTGGAGTACTCGAAGCCAGACACAGGTACCTGGCCCTGGCCTGGAATGGCCTTGAGTGAGCCCCTCCAGTCTGGCCAGAGCCACTGATACTTGTCCTGCCTCTTGACTATGGGGCTGATCGTTCTTTTGGCTACCAAAAGAGTTAGTGATCCTTCTTGATGTCTCTGAAGGCTTCTTGTTGTTTCTGAAGGCTTTGGGGAGGACTGCATCTCAACTCTGCCCGACTCCATGGCTCATGTGGCTTAAGGATGTGGGGCTCAGTTTCTCTGGGTGCTCTTTGCTGGGCACTCATGTTGGGCTGCGATCCACAAGCTCAGCAGTTTGAAACTACCAGCCGCTCTGCAGGAGAAAGGTGGGCCTTTCTACTCCTGTAAACAGTTACAGTCTCAGAAGCCCATAGGGGGTATTCACTATGAGTCAGCATTAACTTGATAGCAGCAGATTTGATTTTTGTAAAGTCTTTTTAAAGCCAACCAAAAGCTGAATCAGTGAAGAAGATCTGCTTTAGACATTGTGCTCTTTTAAAGAATAATCTGTCTGTGATCAGATTGACACAGGAACTTGGAAGGTTAGGTGAAAAGTTTAAGGGGCAGTGAGCTTATGTGTGTGATGGAAATTTGGAATTGGAAAAGGACAGTGAGAATGGCTACATAATTTCAGAAATATAATGAATGTTAGCAAATTGTACATGTAGAAATGATCGAATTGGTATATATTTTTGTGTGCATTGTTTTAGATCAGGGAGAAGACTCGAAGTTCAAATATAATTTACAGAGACCCCCTTGTTAAATCTTGAATGGGACAAAGTCCAGAAAAAACAAATCATCTGGTTGAGGGAGACCGTAAGCATGAGGCCATAATGGGGACTGAAGGATTCACAACAGCTCGGTCACATGGAAAACAAAGGAAGCCCCTTTAAAAGTCAAGTTCCCAGCAGATCAGACCATCACAGTTGGAAATGTGACTACAGAAATGGGAAAGGGACCATGATTGGAGTAAATACATTATTGCACATTAGAAAAGTTTACAGGACTGGTTCAGGGCCCTCCAACCATCTTGGTCAGGGCATGAACGTGCAACCTCAGTACCCCAATTCCCATCAAGGGCATACTCAGGCAAGTTCTTGAGGGCTAGACTACTCCTCACCAGGCTGGCCAGAGGAGTGGGTGGAAGCAAACAAACTCTGCCTGAGGGCAAAGCATTTTACGTTGCTAGTTCAGAGTCATGGAGCTCTAGTGCCATAGAAGGTTATGGGTTGGGCGGTTAACCACAAGGTTTCACTCTTCAAAACCACCAGCCAGCTCCAGGGAAGAAAGATGAGGCTTTCTACTCCAATAAAAATATATAGTCTGGAGATTAAAAGCCCCAATGTAAGTTAACTGGGTTGATTCCTACTAGAGGGATAATGTGTGTGGGCCAGATGCTTGCAAGGTCCCTCAAGGCAATGCTGCCAGACTGCAGTCTCTGCTCCCTGCTGGTGGAGACAATGGATTGCTTTTCTCTAAAACTTGGAACCATTAGCTTGGTTCCAGTAGGTGGAGTTCACACCCTACTGATAATGGTTCATATGGAGATCCAGAAAACAGGTCAAAGTTAAGCTGCCATTCTAAATGTAGGATCCGCCCATTTTGTCACCTGTATACCCCCAATCCCTCCTCTTCCTATTGCATGTATGCCCCTAGACCACCCCTTCTCACTGCTGTATAACATAGTCCAAGTCCTTCCTGTGATGTATGTCTTTACCCTCCCGTTTCCAATTCCCCTTGTCCTCCTTCCCTTCCCCCTCTCTCCATGTGGACCACCAAGTGGGGCTGAGGTGAGCAATGCTACCATGATATGTGTGTGACTGCATTATTGTAATATCTCTTCTATCTCTCATGCTCCCAATGACTTTAATATTTATATCTCAACCCTTTATGTTTCCAGGGCTTTCAATGACATTAGGCATCTTTTCAATGTTTATGAATCATGCTTATGAACCTCTCTTCTGTTAGTTGTCTGTGTGTATGCATTGCCTGTATTAAAAACATATAGAACCGAGCAATTTGTCTGGAAAAATAATTTATAGAAACTTTATGTTAGATTGCCATGCGTTTTGCATAGCCAATTGTTCTTTTAAAACACTTTTCTTGTCATTGTGATACCATGCTAAAAGGTAAAAACATCTGTATATAGTCAAATAGCTTTATCTTTCCTTTAAAGACATGAACCTTCGTGTCTTGCTTAAAGTTTCCACCTCACTAAAGCTAAATTGCTACCCTCGAAAATAAATCCCTCTAAGTTTTTAATGCTTTGAATATTTTATCGCTCTAATCCTCCTGGAGTTTATTTTTGAATGTAGTATGCTCCTTCCTTTGATTTCTTGTAAATTCAGCCAATTCAACCACTCATTAACCAAAGTATTCCTTTACCACTGGATTGTTTTGCCACCTTTGCTTTGCATAGCATATAGTTCTAAATTATATCCCAGACTACTGAATTATTTGCCAGAGTGGCTTTACTAATTGTACACTGGCATCACAACACGCGGGAGCTTCGGAAAGATCGTGGGAGAAAGGAATGAAAAGAGAAGATAATTTCCCATGAATTTTTGAAGCTTCCTCGTACAGGTGCTTTACAGTAAGTCGACATTAGGGTTTATAATCAATAAAAAATTCAACTGTGATCCAAGAATGAGGGGCGTGACATTTCCTGGTTGAGACAAAAGCGAACAGGCGAGCAGAATACGAAAAGAATTGGTTAACCGATGAAACTGCAGCCAAGTGTTAGCTGTTATCACAAAAATGAACACACAGAATATTCTTGAACTTGGAAGTGGGAACTTCAGCCTTTCAACGGCCATCGACGGTGCGGGGCAACATCCCCGCACTCCTACGCTCAGGAAGGGGGTTCTGGGGTCTGCGGCGCCGCGGGGCACAAGTGGGGCGAAGGGCTGCGAGGGAACGCCGAGGCAGAGGGGTCCCCGCGAGGCGGCTGCGGGCCGCTCCAGAAGGCAGGGGTCCGGGGGCTCTGCGGTCCCTCAGGACCCTCCAGGAGAGGCTCCAGAAAGGCAGCTGGAGGCCCCGGCCGGCCGTGCAGCTCGCTGGGAGGCGCGGGCGCACGTGCTCCGCCGGTCCGGGCGGCGGAGGCGGCTGAACGGGCCCTGGCCGTGGGCGGCGGGCGGCGGGCGGGCGCAGTGCGGCGCCGGGCAGGCGGGAGGTGACCGCGCGGGGCGGTCGCGGCGGCTGGGGCTACTGACGGCACACGGATCCGGAGCGCACTGCGCGGGGCGGGGCGCCGCGCAGGTGAGAGCGGCAGCGGACCCGGATGCGGCGCGGCTGAGGGCGGCCGAGGGCGGGGGGTCGCGGCGGGTCGCGGCGGCTAGCTCTTGGAGATCCCGGCCGGAGGCTCCGGCGCCGGTGCTGCGCTTCCTGCCGGCTCGAAGAACGAGCCCGAGCCTGGCCGCCCTCGGGATGCCTTGCTGAGGCTCCGCTGGACGTCCCCAACAGGGGGGGGGGGCGGGGCGGGGCGCGTTCGGGCGCCTCCTGAGGGCGCCTCAGCGGAGAGCTGCGTTGGCGCCGTGGAGTCTACGCGGGCGGCCCAACCCGCCTGCCACTCAGGTGTCTTTTTGCACGGAAGTGAGTTTTAGGAGCGGGAAACCTGTGGTGGGCGTGACTGACGTGTTTTTAAATCATTTTCTATACATTTAAAGCTGTAAAGGCAAAACTTCATGATCCAATTAATATAGCCAAAAATTCAGGCTTGATAGAAACATTTAGAATCCAGGCACTGGGGGTAAAGTCCCCTTATTCCCATCTGTTATTGGAGGAAGGTATGAGAGAGATTGGATACTGCGGTGGGAAGAAATAGAGCCAAATAGGAATGTCTGCTTCTATAGGGAGAATGTATCAGCCATGCGCTCACTTTAAGGCAGCACAGCTTTAAGGGAGAATCTGTGGAAACGATAGATTACCGCAGGAACATGAACTTGGAGTATATCTCCAACTAACAGAGTGGTGGTCTTCCAGCCATGGAACATTAGTCTCCCAGATTCCCTCTGTACCAGTCAGGGAATAAGTCCCAGTATTATTTCCCTTGGTGCTAGTATCCCACATTTCCCCTCTCTGCATTATGTTTAAGATTCAATAGTGTCACGGAGGCAACATGGTCTCTTTTCATATCTATTAGCTTCCTATAGAAGTGACATGAGACTGCAAGCATCACAATTATGATAAAAAACACAGTCAGACTGGAACTTAAGCTATGTGAAGTACTTTGCCCCCAAGCTCGCGGGTCCAACCCTTCCATGCTACTCCTCAATTGCTTAATCACATCAGAGCCAGGAGAAGCCTCAAGCTTGTCTTTGAATGTATAGAAAATATCCTTTTTAAGCTGATCAATATCTAATGAAATGTTTCCCTTAAACCCTTGCAAATGTTTCCTAATCAAATTCCAATCATGCAATGTCTTATTATAAGGATAAGTGGTTATACAGAAATCAGTTACATTCCAATCACATTATAGCATTGACAAATTCAAAATCTTGACCTTTCAGCAAAGCAGTCTGCAGTAATATTCCAGTCACATTGTATAAAATGTTCAGTTATGATAGCATCCCAGAGTGTCTCTTAGACAGCGTCAGCAATGGAAGAAATATCTCAGCAGTCAGCAATCGCCATTCTCAGGAATCTTCGAGGTCTTCTTGCCGTTTTGAATAACTTCAATAACAGTGACCCGCTTTCTTCTGGGCCTTGCTGGCTGAAGAGAAATCCACCTATCTCCTTTGCCTGTGAAAATATAAAGAAATAGCCCCTCTCTTTGGGGTATCATTAACCTGAAAAAAGGATTTATGATTAATATTGGTTGGCCTCTCCATCTCTTCCTTGTCCATCTTTCTCCAAAGGTGGTTGCGTCCTTTTAAAGGGAGTCCATCAGTTTTATTCTGTAAAAAACATACATGCATAGCCTTTTCTCCAGGTGAATGGACCTGGATCCCAAACACAGTTTCCATCATCCTCAGATTTCTTAGGATCAATTTTCTCTGTAGAATTGAAAACGTGTTTATCTTCCCTAATTTTATTACAAGCTTTTAGTAAGGAGAAAAATTTTTTAGTTAAAATGAGTAAATGAACTTTGTCACACATAAGATTCCTCTTCTCCTCCTTCTGTTTTAACAATTTAAATAGTAAAGCATTGCTAGATCTTGAACCAGTAAAAGTACTAGTTAGCTAACCTTCATTGTTATGTAAATACTGGCTCCCATCCCTCAGAGAATTAAGAGAGCTAACTAATTGGGAGAACTTCTTATCATACTTTGAAAGACTGAAAAAATTCTTAATAAATTTGTTCAGCTGATCTTGAAGTAACTTACCAAGCAGACATTTTTTTCTCCAGGCTTACCAATAAGGTTATAGGCTCAATTGAGCCATTTTGCCTTTCAGGCTTCTCACACTGTATGATTTTACCTTGCAATATTCTGTCTTGGTTAACTTCACTCATTCCCTCTATGCTGGCTTTAGGGGAAGTTAATGGGAGGGCCTTAGGCCCCCCTGAATGCCCTAAGGAAATGACCCGGCATCCACAGTTAACAAACCTTTTTCCTTCCATTTCTAATTCCATGTGGGGGCGCTGTTTCTCCACAACAGCAGTCCAGAAGACTGCTTGATTTATAGGGTGGTCAAACTTCTCAAGTACTCTTTCCTGATAGGTATAAATTTTTACTCTAGAAATGCAAGGAAGGGAAAATTGGCTTAAGCGATCCTACATTTTTACAAACCATGGTATATCAGAACTCATTACTGCCTTAATTTCTTCTTCACAATCCTGACCAATAACTCCAGCAACACCTTGAGAATTTATGTTGGACTTTCTTTTTTTTTTTTTTTTGGACTTTCTTAATAAACTTCCTATAGTTCTTTTAGGTAGTGGACCCCAATTACTGCTCTTCGTTTCTGATTCAATCACAGTTTTGGGCTTTTTCTTACAACTCTTATCAACTCCAGTATCAATTTTAATTTCTTGAGTACTAAGGTTAAATCTTCCTGATAGAAACTGTATTAATCTTTCAATAAGAGGTCCCTGCTTTTGAGGATCAAGCTCCTGTGAAGGCTTCTGAGCCATCTCTTGGTTATTCAAACCAACTGCAGTGAGAACAGAGACTAGGTTTTTGCCTCTTTGGCTAGGTCTGTTCTCCTGCTGTGAGGCTGCTAGATAAAGGCGATTTCTCTCAAAGATCTTCTTTGCTCCAGTAGGCAGACACCTTGCCTACCACGCTCTGCTATGAGGGCTCTGCATCAAGCTTCTTCCACTATTTTCCCGCCGGGAAGTCTTTGCTAATGGCGACCCTTCACTGTTGATTTTTGAACGACATTGGCTCGCCCAATGAGTTCCCTTCCTACAATGGAGGCAGAGTTCAGGTTCGTTTAAACCCGATCTCCATGGTCCTGGCCCATGCACTGACATTGGCCGCAGCCTGCTCTGCCTACACTCTTTTGAAGATGACTTGTCTTCCCACAACTAAAGCACTTTCTTCCAGGTCTGATATAGTTTGCCAATGAAGCTGCCATGAGGTCTGCCTTGTATTCCTCTGCCTCTACATTCCTGCATATCCTAAAATAACCCAGCAGAGTGCCCTGTTCGCTGTAGGGATGCAAGGCATTTTTACAGTGCTTATTAGAGAAATCATAAGATAGCTTGTGCACTAGGTCTCTTACTGCCTGAACATTCTTCACACATTTGGAAATAGCATCTTCCAGTCGGGACACAAAGTCAGCGTAACGCTCATCATTCTGTTGTCTTATAGCCCTGTAACGCGGCGTTCTCTCTTCTGATGGAATTATCTTTTCCCAGGCCCTTAAGCAAACCTCATGTATCT
Source organism: Tenrec ecaudatus (assembly GCF_050624435.1). Taxonomy (NCBI): domain Eukaryota; kingdom Metazoa; phylum Chordata; class Mammalia; order Afrosoricida; family Tenrecidae; genus Tenrec; species Tenrec ecaudatus. Next base: position 5,115,669 of record NW_027457568.1, on the reverse strand, counting down.
GTCCTATTGTCTGTTCAGTAAACTGTAGTTGAGACTCAACTGTAATATAATTTGCATCCCCTAGCAATTGATGAATTCCTATATCTATCCCATCCTCAGCATTCTTCCCAGCTCTTGCAAGGGCTGCTTCCTTCCATAGCATTTGATATCACAAGCATTCTGAAGAGTAAAGACAAATTCTCACTAAAGCTTTCCAATCTGTAGGGGTCCAGCTGTCAGACTCTGCTAGAGCCCTTATCATGCTAATTACAAAATGTGAGTCTGGGCCCTAGTCATTGATTGCCTGCTTGAGATCTTTTAGCAACTTAAAAGGCAAAGGCACTGTGAATTCCTTTTGGTTCTAACAGGATAAGACATCTTGCATTCTAAATCTTCTTCTGCAATCCCTCTTCCTACTCTGGAGAGTAAAGGTGCTTTCCTATACTTTGCTTCTTTACGTCTATTCTCTGAGCTACTCTTTTCAATCTGGATATCTTGGAGTTCCACTTCCTGAACTTCACCTTCTGTGCTAGCTCTCCTAGTTTGCATTTCTTTGGAGCTAATCTCTCTACCTTCAGGGCTGGCTTGCTTGATTGTTTTACAATCTCTGGCCTTTCTTACACTAAATTCCAGCAGGAGAGCAGTTGCTTTTACTATGTCCCCTTCTGACTCAGGCTCATTCTTTTAGCTCTGCCTAAAATCTTCTCATCTGCCTGAAACCCGTTCTCACTGCTTCTCATCTGATTTAAATTTGGGCATCTTAGACGTTGCCTGTTCTGCTTCTTGGCTTTCTCTACCTTTGAAAGCAAGGGAGCTTCCTGGGATTGTTTAATAGCCATGCTTTGGATCTTGCAATCCACTGCCTCTAGTACTGTATCACCTTTAAACCTTCGGAGTCTGCAGTCTCGCGAGAGCATACAGGCTTTGGCAATGAGGTTCTGTTCTAGAATTGGAGGCTTTAGATAACAAACCAATCCCTGCCTTTTCAGTTTTTCCTAAAGTTTCATAACCTAAATCATGCTTATTCACAGACACTTTAGCTTGCTTTTCTAGATTTGAATAGACACAAGACTTCTCACTAGACTGTTCATCCTTATTCTCTTCCTCCTGCAAAAGTTTTAAAACCATCTTAACTTGTACCCACAGAGACCACTTCTCCATAGGGATACTCTCCCCATCTCTGTGCTTCCTTTAAGTTGACAATGACCTCCTCCCAGGTCTCTAAATCAAAAGTTCCTTCCTCTGAGAACCATGAATTATACCTTTTTACTACTTTTAGAAAACATTGTATCTTTTTCTTCGTTACTTTTACACCTTGTCTTTTCAGTAAGTAGAGAGCATGGTACCATAAGTTTCAGGTTTACTTTTACCTTGCTCCCATTATCCTCTTTAAAATTCTAATTCACTATTTCCACTACTTCTCTGTCAATCCCCACACCGGATCCTCACTTCGCACAATTTTCAAATTCACTCTACGTACCAATGGGGCCATATAATTGTTATATGGGATATAACTCATATTGTCCCACGTTGTGCGCCATTTGTCTGGGGAAGCCCGCCTTGTGCTGGGGCTCCAGCCTCCAGCCCAGTCCTTGAGCCTCCTGCCTGGTCTCCATCCCACCTCCCTTCGTCCACACTGAGCGTGGACCTGGCTGGTAAGATCATGGCCATCCAGGAGGTGAGCATGCTACCATGAATTGTGTCTGACTGCATTATTGTAATGTCTCTTCTATCGCTCATGCTCCCGGTGACTTTAATATAATATTTATATATCTCAACCATACAATTGTGCTTATTGAACCCAAGATTACTGGTGGGGGGGCTGGCACCCCAACTCATACCACAGTACATACCATTTGTCTAGTTCTTCAATGCTTCCTCTCCCGCTCACTCCCTCCAACTATCATGACCTCAGCTCTACCTTACAAAGCCGGCTAGACCAGAGCATGTACACTGGTACAGATAAGAACTCTCAACACACAGAATCCAGGACAGATAAACCCTTCAGGGACAGTAATGGAAGTAGTGATAACATGAGGGTAGGGATGAGATAGAGGGAACTGATAGCAATGATTGATGTATTAACGCTCACACCCCAGGGGGACAAGCAACAGAAACATTGGTGAAGTGAGACCTTGGACATTGTAAAATATGAAAGTATAATTTATCAAGGTTTCATGAGGGTGGGAGAGTGGGAGAGAAGGGGGGAAAAGGAGCTGATACCAAGGGGTCAAGTATAAAGAAAATGATGATGGTACCGTAGGTACAAATGTGCTTGATACAATTGATGTATGCATTGTTATAAGTGGTGTAAGAGCCCCCGATAAAATGACTTAATTTTTTAAAAGTGTTTAGGTAGATCTTGATGGAGGATAGATTGAGAAACAATAGTTTCAGAATTTGATAATTTTGCTTAATAATCAAACTGAAAACTCACTGCCATTGCATCTTTTGTGACTCACAGCAACCCTGACTTTCAGCAACCCTATTGGACAGGGTAGAGCAGCCCCTGTGAGTTTCTGAGACTGCAACTCTTTACAGGGGTAGAAAGCCCTAACGTTTCTCTCTCAGAGCGGGTGGTGGTTTTGAACTATGTGGGTAGCAGCCCAAGTGAAAACCACTATGCCACCAGGGCTCCCTGTGCCACATAGCGGGAGCTGTTGTTTTCCCAAACATTCACTTGGCTATTTCTTTTATAAGAAGCCAAGTAATTTGGCAGCTTATTTCTGTTCCAGTTTTCTTATATAGAAAATGTGGTGACAGTGTGAACCTGTTTGTTGTAGTTTATGTGAACATAATTGAGTGATCTAGACCAAGTGAGCTAGACCAAGTGAGCTGACTGGTCAAAAATCAGACCTGTGGATTGCCAAATTGGTTCTGCTGAGATTGGGGCTTTCCTGGATCCACAGGCTTCCTCCAAGCTGTGTCCGAGAAGCTCTGCATTTTAGAGCTACATTTTATAGTTGAAAGAGAGGCCTAAGGAGGGAGGGAGTCCTTAAGCTCTAAGACCTTAATGCTGTCATTGCTGTCCTCTTTTAGTGTACCTGCAGTTTCCACACTGCAGTGGGAACCATTGAAACAGCTGTTCTCATTCTCTGAGATGGTGTGCCACCCCACTCCATACCACCACCACCTCATCCCTTTCTCTTATTGTAGAGATAATGCCCCTTCCATATGTATCTCAGATATTCAATTAATGAAGAAAGACAAAAGTAGGAGAAATGATTTAGATGAAGGAGACCATAAGCATGAGGCCATAATGGGGTCCAAAGGCTGTGTGGCCATGTCGCTAATTATAGAAATGGATGAAATCTGCCACAAAAATGTGATTGGAGGTAGAGCAATTCATCACTCTCTCAGGCAGGACTACATAAGTGAGAATGGGGCCATTATGGAGACATGGAGACGATCACAGATTAGAAAGGCTTACTGGATTTGTTCTGGGGCCTTCCGACCACTATAACTCATGACCATAGGGTCTTAGACTTTCCCAATTTCCATTGAGGACCTTCCCAGGGAAGTCCCAGAGGGCAGATTGCTCCTCTCTGCTCTGGCTAGTTGTTGTTGCGTGCCATTGAGGACACTTGGACTCGTCGTGACCTCACATACAACCGAATGAAACACTGTAGGGTCGTGCACCATCCTCACAATTGTTCCTGTGCCTGAACCACCGATGAAGCCACTGAGTCCATCCACTTCTTCGAGGACCTCCTCTGTTTCATGGCTTCTCCACTGTACCAAATAGGATGTCCTTCTCCAGGGACTGGTCTCTCCTGACAACATGTCCAAAGTATGTAAGATGGCGTCTTGCCATCCTTGCCTCTAAGCAGCACTCTGGCCTTATTTCTTCTGATACAGATTGGTCAGTCCTTCAGCAGTCCATGGTACTGTCAGTAGTCTTCTGGTGGACCACAATTCGATGCATCTGTTCTTCTACAGCCTTCCTTATTCAGTGTCTAACTTTCACATGCATATGATGCAATGGAAAATAGCATGGCTTAGGTCATGTGCACCTTAGTCCTCAGAGTAACATCATTGTTCTTCAACACTATAAAGAGGTTTTCTGCAGCAGATTTACCCATTACAATACATCTTTTGATCTCCTGACTGCTGTTTCTATGAACATTGATAGTGGATCTAAGCAAGACAAAATCCTTGACAACTGAAGCCCTTTTCTCTGTTTATCACCTATTGGTCCAGTTTTGGGGATTTTGGTCTTCCTTATATTGAATTGTAACCCATATTGAAGGCTGCAATCCTTGATCTTCAGCAAGTGGTTCAATTCCTCCTCACTTTCAGCAAACAAATGGTGTCATATATGCACACAAGCAGGCTCCCAAAAGTTAGTGGAACAAGGAATCAAAAGAGAATGGAATTTTTCAGGGACTTTTTGAAATACCAGTGTGTGTGTGTGTGTGTGTGTGTGTGTGTAGAGAGAGAGAGAGAGAGAGAGAGAGAGAGAGAGAGAGAGAGAGAGAGAGAGAGAGGAGATGTGGGCATAAAACAAACATCAAGCAACATAAGGGAGAATGCTGTTGGCTGCTGTTGAACTGATTCCGGTGTGCATGCACAGTGACCTGCTGTGTGCACCATAGTGACCCCTCAGAAGCAGATCATCAAGCCTACCTTTCAACTGAAATTCTGAGAATTCACAATTTTCAGAAGTATGTGGATAACAGTGAAAGCCAAAATTCTATTTGCACAGTCCCCACGTGGATTAAGCTTCCAGTGAATTCCTTCAGACCATTGACCAGGGATGTGAACACTCTTGCCACCAGGCAGAGGGCATTGGAAAGTGGATTACCCCTTAGGCAGCCCATGGTGGGGCTTAGAGACTTGCCTAAGTGTATCCTTGAATCGAGGCTGCCATTCTGGGCTGCACGGTCATGAGTCATGCCCCCAAAGCCTTGGTTGTTTGGCCCTGGACCACTCTTGTAAACTGTCCTGTTTAACACAGGTCCCAATCCTTGTCCTATTCTTGCTTCTGTAGTCCCACCTGGAACTGTGATGTTGGGATCTGCCGCCATGTCCTTTCAAGTCTGTGAATCTCAGATAACACTTACATATCAATAAGACCTCTTGCTAATAGTTTCCCTCCCCTCATCTCGATGGCATGTGTTGGCCCTTGGACTATCTAGGTTACCTAGCGGGCATTTGGATTATGTAGGCTCCCTAGCGGGAATTTGGACTATATAGATTACCTAGCGGGCAATTAGACTTTGTAGGTTATCTAGCGGGCACTTTGACTATCTAGGTTACCTAGCTAGCGGTTACTTGGAGTATGTTGGTTACCTACCGGGCTGTTGGAGTATCTAGGTTACCTAGCCGGCACTTGGGCTATCTAGGTTAACTAACGGGCACTTGGACTATGTAGGTTCCCTAGCGGGCCCTTGGACTATGTAAGTTCCCTAGCGGGCACTTGGACTATGTGGGTTCCCTAGCGGGCATTAGGACTATCTGGGTTACCTAACGGGCACTTGGACTATGTAGGTTAACTAGCGGGCTTTGGACTATGTAGGTTACCTAGCGGACACTTGGACTATGTAGGTTCCCTATCGTTCACTTGGAGAATGTAGGTTAACTAAGGGGCACTAGGACAATGTAGGTTACCTAGCGGGCCTTGGGACTATCTAGGTTACCTAGGGGGAACTTGGACTATGTAGGTTTACTATTGGGCACTTGGACTATCTAGGTTACCTAGCAGGCACTTGGACTATGTAGGTTAACTAGCGGGCACTTGGACTATCTAGGTTACCTAGCAGGCACTTGTACTATGTACGTTTCCTAGCGGGTACTTGGACTATCTATGTTAACTAGCGGGCACTTGGACTATGTAGATTCCCTATCGGGCACTTGGACTATGTAGGTAACCTAGTGGTCACTTGAACTGTCTAGGTTACCTAGCGGGCATTTGGACTATGTAGGTTAACTAGCGAGCTCTTGGACTATCTAGGTTAACTAGCGGGCACTTGGACTATTAGGGTCCCTAGCGGGCATTTGGACTATATAGGTTACCTAGCGGGCACTTGGACTATGTAGGTTAACTAGCGGACACTTTGACTATCTAGGTTAGCTAACGGGCAATTGGACTATCTAGGTTACCTAGCGGGCACTTGGACTATGTAGGTTCCCTAGCGGGCACTTGGACTATTTAGGTTACCTAGCAGGCACTTTGACTATCTAGGTTAACTAACGGGCACTTGGACTATGGAAAGAAGTGCCTAATGGTCACCAGGACCCATGGTTAATCCAGGCGTGGTCATCTGATTCCAATCGATCAGACCTAGCTATAAATCACTTATATGTCTGGGTAATTAAAAGCAAATATAAATTTTCAAAAAAAATAACGTTGCATGGGATAGAAAGAGAATACATAACAACATCAGACATAAATATGCCTCAAGACAAACTCATTGTGCACATCCAGAATACATAATGGCTCTTGCTAAGATGCATTTCCCACTAGACCCTACCCCAAGCCAGTAAAAGCCAGAAACTCTACAGTAAACTGTGGATTGTACTACTCTGAAATGGGAGCTGTGTCTCTAGACCTAATTTGGGGCTGTTCGTGCTGAGGACTCACCAATACCTGCTGCAGTGACAACAGTCCAGGTGAGAATAAGGAAATCTGGATGACAGCCAGGATATAGGAGCACTGAGACCTCAAATTGCTTCTAGGTGAGCATGGCCTAATGGGCTTCCATTTATGCACCTCTGGCAGGAGGAGTTTGTTCTGGAAAGTAATGGTTTCTAAGGAAGTATTTCTTAAACTTTCACATGCATGCACTTACCCAGGTTCCTGGAAATTGGGCTGGGGGGCAGATTCTGATTTTGTGGGTTCAGGGTGGGGGGTCTAGGATCCAGCAGTTCTAGAGGCCCTGGTACTCTTGGGCTGTTAACCACAAGGACAGTAGTCCTAAACCACCAGCCACTCCTTGGGAGAAATATGAGGCTGTAGACTCCGGGCAAGAGTGACAGTCTGGGAAACCCACAAGGGCAGTTCTACCCTGTCCTGTAGGGTCACTATGAGTCAGCATCAACTCGATGGCATTAGCATGGGAGAAGCTAATGCTGATGTTGCTGGTTCCTTGACCTATCATACTTTGAGTGGCAAAGTCCCAAGGGCCTTCCCGGATGTGATGGCCAAAAGCAGTAGTGTTCACCCTTGGTCATACTTTGGAATCCCTTAGGAGCTTTCAAGCCTCCCATTGGCCTGGCGCCATCCCAGACCAATGAAACAAGACTTAGTGGAAGCAGGATTCAGGTCACGGTCAGTGAGAAAGCCCCCTTGGCAATGCCAACGTACAGCCAGTGCAGAGTCGAACTGGTCGACGACTCCACATGACTCCATATACTTTGGTGAAGCCAGCTGTTTGGGCAAGGTTTTCAGAGTTACCACCCATGTAGACTTGTTGGTGATAGTGCATTAAATAGAGCACATGCAGTGCATTGCATGAGTGTCCTATGTCATGCAACCACATCAGGGGTATGTTGAGCCAATTTCTCTGGGAGACCAAGGGTGTTGGCTCCATCCTGAACGTTGGCAGGGTAATGGACTGACACAGAGGAAACTCATTCTCTTTGTGGTGGTGCACTAATGGGTTCTTCACAGAAGGCCAAGTCCATGGCTGCAGATGCTCACGGGGCTGAGGGAGCAGGTCAAATCCTAAGTCCGAGGTGGGTGTTTGCATATTTACATGCCCTCACTGCCATCAAGTCCATTCCAACTCACAGGCCCATGGGACTGAGTAAAATGGCCCCCGTGGGTTTCTGAGACTGTGATTCTTTAGAGGAGTAGAAAATCTCCTCTTTCTCCAGAGGAGCGGTTGGTCATTCAAACTGCTGACCTTGAGATTAACAGTCCAACTCCTGACCACTCTTGCCGTCAGAATTCTATTTATTTACACAAGTATATATATATCCTTTCCCAAAAGAACTCCACATTTTCAAATCATTCTTGACACTCATGGCCTTTTTTCCTTTATAGCCATGCCTTTGGTTGAAACACAGATATAAGAGAAATATTTATCTACTTATAGGGGTACAAAAGTAGCTTTGGTGGCATAGTGTTTGCATGTTGGGCTGCTAACACCAAAGTCAGCACTTTGAAACCACCAGCCACTCCGTGGGAAGAAGAGTCTGTCTACTCCTATAAAGAGTTACAGTCTCAGAAACTCACAGGGACAGATCTACTCTGCCTCATAGGGTCACTATGAGTCAGCATCACCTCCCTGGCAGTGAGGTAGATTTTGGTTTCATAGAGATACAAGTCAGTCCTGAGCTGCTAAAGACAAGGTTGGCAGTTTGAACCCACCAGCTGCAGAGAAAGAGGAGGCTTTCTATTCCCATAAGGAGCTACAGTTTCAGAAATACCCACAGGGGAAATTTTAACCTCTCCTGTAGGATCAATATGAGTCAGAATCGACTTATCGGTGGTGAGCAAGTGGAGGGGACCCTAAACAGGTTCCGGTGGACCTTAAGAGTTCTACTAATTGTGCATGCTCTGTAAAATGTAAACCAAGATTTTACTTTTGCAAACATTATTTTTTCTAAACACGTCTAACTGTGAAACTATACTCACATGCGGGTCTTTGAACCTGGTCAGTGGTCTGGGGAAGTGAAGGGGCCTGACATCCTTTGTTGTTGTTAGTGCTGTCCAGTCATTCTGACATCACAGGGACCTTCTTTGCAACACAAGGCAGCACTGCCCGGTCCTTTGCCAGCCTCAGGGGTAGTATGTTGGAGCCCATGGTTTCAGCTACCGTGTCCTCCAGTTCACCAAGGAGTTTCCTCTTTGTGCTGCTTACTAAACCCGTTTCTAAGAAGTCCATTCCAACTCACGGTGACGCCGTGTGGGTCAGCACCACGGGTCCCCACATAATGCCTTATACTATATATATATATATATATATATATATATATATATATATATATATATATATATATATATATATATATATATATATATATATATATATTGCATAATGCCTTATACCTGGTCCCTTTGGCACCTTGTGATCGCACAGGCTGGTGTGCTTATTCCATGTGGGCTTTTTTGCTTCTGAGCCAGATGGCCGTTTGCTCACCTTCAAGCCTTTAAGACCGCAGACACTATCTCTTTTGATAGCCTCTGGCCTTTACTTCGGGGTCTTCGGTCCCTGCAGAGTGGACACATGCCTGCTGTGCGGGTATGGGACGTGTCGGAGCGCAGCCTGGTGGCGGAGCTTCAGGAGCATAAGTATGGCATGGCATGTGTGGCCTTCTCATCCAGTGCCAAGTACATTGTCTCAGTGGGCTACCAGCATGACATGATCGTCAATGTCTGGGCCTGGAAGGTGAGTGGGCTGCTGGCCTCAGGACAGGCGGGGCCGGGAGGGGAGCCAAGAAACTGCTAACCGGTGGCCTTTACTTCCGCCTGCTGGCCTCAGTCCCTTTCTAGAGAACTCTGAGCAGAAAGGAGCAACTGGGTATCTAGGATGCTGAAGAAGGGGCAGAAGGAGAGGTCAAGTTCACAGCTTGTCTAACCTTCAGTGTGTAAGTTTCTTTTCCCTCAGCTCCTAGAAGCAGAGCCTTGATTTCCCTTGACTTTCTCTCCAGAAAAACATTGTAGTGGCTTCCAACAAGGTGTCCAGTCAGGTGACAGCAGTATCCTTCTCTGAGGACTGCAGCTACTTTGTCACTGCAGGCAACCGGCACATCAAGTTCTGGTACCTCGATGACAGCAAGACCTCAAAGGTGAGGCAGCAAGTAGCCACTAGGGTGGGGTCTGCCCAGATATGTTCCACCTGCGCCCCCTTCTGCATGCTCAAAAGCCCCTTGGAAGTCTCAGCTGGGCCAGGTGCTATGTCAATATGCAAGGGAAGCCTTCTCCCTCCCTCCCCAGGGCCTGCTTTCCAGGGGGTAGCCTGCAGGGTGTGTGGGTGGCACCTGTGGTGGGTCTCCACAGGTGAATGCCACTGTACCCCTGCTGGGCCGCTCCGGGCTGCTGGGGGAACCTGCGGAACAAACTGTTCACTGATGTAGCCTGTGGCCGCGGGAAGAAGACTGACAGCACCTTCTGTATCACATCCTCAGGGCCGCTGTGCGAGTTCAGTGACCCGGAGACTGTTGGACAAGTGGGTGGAGCTGAGTGTAAGTGAATGCTTTGTCGGCACCCTCCCGTCTGTCACCTCCGGGCTCCAGGGCACCTGAGTCTGCATGCACGCTGGGGGAGGCCCCAGGCGGAGGAAGGTGTTTGGGAACCTCTCTGCTTGCTCGCCCTCTCTGTCTCTGCCTCTTCCTCTGCTTTCCTCTTCTGCTCAGCACACAGACAGCATCACAGTAAGTGTGCTGGCCCTGTCCGCTGCCTCTGCTGCCTTTCTCTGGGCCGGCCTTTTCTGGGTGTGTCTTTGCCCAAACCTCAGGTGCCTTATAAGGCTTGCTGACTCCTTCCCCCTAATTGCACGGGGCTGTGGGCCCTCTGGCCAGCTGCTGTTAGAGGGAGGGGCATTGAGGGGCTCTGCCCAGGGCAGCTGGCCTGCCTTGCGCTTGTCCTTGCCTCTTGGCTCATGGCTGTTGAGGTGTCCGGTGAAGGAGTGGACAGACGCCCTTGCTGACTGTGGCTTCTGTGCTCACAGACCACAGTGGCCCACTGCATCTCGGTGAGCCAGGACTACATCTTCTGCGGCTGTGCTGACGGTACCGTGTGCCTTTTCAACCCCTTCAACCTGCACTTCCTCAGCACGCTGCCCCGGCCCCATGCCCTGGGGACAGACATTGCCAGCATCACAGAGGCCAGGTGAGCGGTGCGGGTGGGCCCCTGAGTCCTGTCAGAGCCCCACTCTGTGCCAGGCCGTCCCTGGCATGCTGCAAGGAGAGGAGGGCACACATAGACCTCTGGGAAGACCCTTGCAGTCCAGCACAGGTGGGTCTTTTAGCATTTGTTGCTCACTGTGGGCAACCGTGGTAATCTGAGTCTGCAGTGTGGTAATGCATTGTCCTGTAAACACCACAGCTAGGACAGACGGGCAGTTCCTTAGGGTTTCTGAGAGAGGCTGGAAACCTGACGGAGCAGGCCTTTCTCCCTCAGGGTGGTCCTGGGTAGCAGCTAAGGTAGGAGGGTCTTATTGTAGCCTCGGGCCTTGGGTTGGGTGATTGCAGGAAGTGAAGTTTTGCTCTGGTTTCAGTGCTGTCAGGAAGCGGGGCAGTTCTGCAGTTGGGTATATTAATTTCTCATTCAGGGAAGGAGTGGGCTAAATCTGCAAATGGCAGGAAATGATATATGACCATGACTGGTTTGCACAGTGCCCTTCCTTTTCCTCTGACGTGAGTCTAGAAGGGCCTGACATCTGCTTGGCTGCATCACGGCCACACACTGTCCCCGCCTGATGTTGGGGGCTATGAAATAGCTTGTGTTCTTTTGCAGAGCCCCATGGCAAGGAATGCCAGGCCAGCCGCTGCGTTCTTTCTCCAGTGACTGCTGGCCAACCTGCTGCTCCTCCCTTTAGTGCCCCTTTTCATTAGCGCTAACTCACCAGTTTGCCCTGTCTGCCCTGGACACCCTGACCCCCTCTTTCCTCAGTCGCCTTTTCGCTGGAGTGGCCAATGCGAAGTATCGGGACACCATCACCTTGACCTTTGATCCTGCAAATCCGTGGCTGTCTTGTGTGTACAATGACCATAGTACTTATGTCTGGGATGTGAAGGACCCCAAGAAAGTGGGCAAGGTGTATTCAGCTCTCTATCATTCCTCCTGCGTCTGGAGTGTAGAGGTACGTGGGCCAGGTCTGCTGAGACTGACCGTGTTTCCTGGCCTACCATTAGGAGCTGGGGTTCCTCAAGTGTGGAATTTGTTTCCTCCAGCACCCTTGCTCCCCAAGCTGTGCCCCTGGGTCCCTTCGTATCTGTTAATTGGCTCTGAGGATGGGAGGGGATTTTAGTGCTGACTCATCTCAGACGTTTTTCAGTATGCCCCTGTGCAGTCTTAGCTTGGCCTCTTTGGACATGTTCCTGAACTTGACCAAACCTTAGTTTCTGCAATTGTGAAATGACATACCTGATGCATTTGATTTTTACGAACAGGAGACAATGTAAGTGGGAGATTTAGAATGCCTAGTACTTACTAGGTGCTTGGTTAATGTATATTCCTTTACTTGTTAAAGACAAGAGCTAATCATTATGACTTGCTTGCTATGGGACAAGCCGTTGCCTCCAGGGGACAGGATGGGGGAACTTTAGGCCCCCAAGGACAGAGGTTCAGGAGGGTTTAGCTGAAAAGGGTTGGGGACAAAATTTATTATCTCCAAGGGAAAGATACTAACTTGACAATGAAGAAACGGCAAAACCCACCCTTAGCCAAGTCATTAAGGTTAACATCCCGTGGCAGCAGCATGAATCTGGTGAGAGGGTACACTGAGAGGTTTCAAAATGTTCCCAGAAAATGTTATGACTCTTAAGAACCCCCAATAAAATGTTGAACAACAACAACCAACGTTGATGGAAAGTTTCTTTTAGTTCTGTTTTTCCATGCAGCCTCCTCCTAGCATTGTGTCTGGTATTCTTGACCCAAATGTATAAGGAACTTAGGATAGTCATGAGGAAACATCAGGCAACCTTCATTTGAGGTACACCTGCCAGAGTAACTTATCACACTCTCCCAGGTGTCAGGGTAGGAAAGACAAGCAAAGACTGAAAGCCGTTCTAGACTGGGACAGATGACACCCATGTGCCGTGGGGGCTCCTGGGATCCTGGAGCAGAAGAAGTACATTCGTGGGATAAACAAACAAACTCATTGGCATTGGGTTGATTCCAACTCAGAGCAACCCCCGCTGGTGACATTTAAATAAAGTCTAATAATGTTGTACCAGTGTGACCTCCGTGGTCCTTATCACTGTGTACTGTAGTGCATAAAACATTAATACGAAGGGAGACCAGGTGAGAGAGTTGAATGTGACATATCTTGACTCATTTTTCTAAAGGTTCAACCCAAAAGGTAAAGTAAAACAGCTCTTGATGGAGAGGAAAAGGTGGAAGGGGGTGGGTGATGATTCTTTCCCCCCGCTGCCTGGCACTGAACAGCCTCTCCTCTCTTCTCATTTTGCAGGGTCCACGAATTGCAGTTCCTGAGTGAAATGCTGAAGGTGGAGGCCCATGAGTCAGAGATTCTGTGCCTGGAGTACTCGAAGCCAGACACAGGTACCTGGCCCTGGCCTGGAATGGCCTTGAGTGAGCCCCTCCAGTCTGGCCAGAGCCACTGATACTTGTCCTGCCTCTTGACTATGGGGCTGATCGTTCTTTTGGCTACCAAAAGAGTTAGTGATCCTTCTTGATGTCTCTGAAGGCTTCTTGTTGTTTCTGAAGGCTTTGGGGAGGACTGCATCTCAACTCTGCCCGACTCCATGGCTCATGTGGCTTAAGGATGTGGGGCTCAGTTTCTCTGGGTGCTCTTTGCTGGGCACTCATGTTGGGCTGCGATCCACAAGCTCAGCAGTTTGAAACTACCAGCCGCTCTGCAGGAGAAAGGTGGGCCTTTCTACTCCTGTAAACAGTTACAGTCTCAGAAGCCCATAGGGGGTATTCACTATGAGTCAGCATTAACTTGATAGCAGCAGATTTGATTTTTGTAAAGTCTTTTTAAAGCCAACCAAAAGCTGAATCAGTGAAGAAGATCTGCTTTAGACATTGTGCTCTTTTAAAGAATAATCTGTCTGTGATCAGATTGACACAGGAACTTGGAAGGTTAGGTGAAAAGTTTAAGGGGCAGTGAGCTTATGTGTGTGATGGAAATTTGGAATTGGAAAAGGACAGTGAGAATGGCTACATAATTTCAGAAATATAATGAATGTTAGCAAATTGTACATGTAGAAATGATCGAATTGGTATATATTTTTGTGTGCATTGTTTTAGATCAGGGAGAAGACTCGAAGTTCAAATATAATTTACAGAGACCCCCTTGTTAAATCTTGAATGGGACAAAGTCCAGAAAAAACAAATCATCTGGTTGAGGGAGACCGTAAGCATGAGGCCATAATGGGGACTGAAGGATTCACAACAGCTCGGTCACATGGAAAACAAGGAAGCCCCTTTAAAAGTCAAGTTCCCAGCAGATCAGACCATCACAGTTGGAAATGTGACTACAGAAATGGGAAAGGGACCATGATTGGAGTAAATACATTATTGCAGATTAGAAAAGTTTACAGGACTGGTTCAGGGCCCTCCAACCATCTTGGTCAGGGCATGAACGTGCAACCTCAGTACCCCAATTCCCATCAAGGGCATACTCAGGCAAGTTCTTGAGGGCTAGACTACTCCTCACCAGGCTGGCCAGAGGAGTGGGTGGAAGCAAACAAACTCTGCCTGAGGGCAAAGCATTTTACGTTGCTAGTTCAGAGTCATGGAGCTCTAGTGCCATAGAAGGTTATGGGTTGGGCGGTTAACCACAAGGTTTCACTCTTCAAAACCACCAGCCAGCTCCAGGGAAGAAAGATGAGGCTTTCTACTCCAATAAAAATATATAGTCTGGAGATTAAAAGCCCCAATGTAAGTTAACTGGGTTGATTCCTACTAGAGGGATAATGTGTGTGGGCCAGATGCTTGCAAGGTCCCTCAAGGCAATGCTGCCAGACTGCAGTCTCTGCTCCCTGCTGGTGGAGACAATGGATTGCTTTTCTCTAAAACTTGGAACCATTAGCTTGGTTCCAGTAGGTGGAGTTCACACCCTACTGATAATGGTTCATATGGAGATCCAGAAAACAGGTCAAAGTTAAGCTGCCATTCTAAATGTAGGATCCGCCCATTTTGTCACCTGTATACCCCCAATCCCTCCTCTTCCTATTGCATGTATGCCCCTAGACCACCCCTTCTCACCGCTGTATAACAAGGTGGACTTTGTGGTCAGGGCTCGGTGCCCCAACAGACTGGACTGGAAAACACTCCTAAAGTTCACCACACAGTCCTTGTACTTTTCTTTCTGGTTAGTGTTGTTTTCTTTTAGTGTCATTGGATTTTGGTTGGGTTTTGTTTTTTCTTTTTTAATTTTAACAATTTATTGGGGCTCATACAATTCTTTTCACAGTTCATATATATACATACATCAATTGTATAAAGCACATCTGTACAGTCTTTGCCCTAATCATTTTTTTCTCTTTTCTTCTTTTACATTTTATTAGGAACTCATACAACTCTTCCCACAATCCATACATATACATACATCAATTGTATAAAGCACATCCATACATTCCCTGCCCCAATCATTCTCAAGGCATTTGCTCTCCACTTAAGCCCCTTGCATCAGGTCCTCTTTTGTTTTCCCCTCCTCCCTCCCCATTCCCCCCTCCCTCATACGCCCTTGGTAATTTATACATCTTTGTTTTGTCATATCTTGCCCTATCCGGAGTCTCCCTTCCCCCCTTCTCTGCTGTGGGTTTTGTTTTCATTTTTGTTTGTTTTTTTTTTCTTTTTGTTGCTTGGTTTTGCTCAGTTTTGTGTTGTGCATGTTATTACCTTCACAGGTCTGTCTAATTAAGAGAGGCTGGATGATGAATCTGGAGGAGTAAACATGTGACCGGCCCTTTCCATTGGGCATGGGAGTGAGGACGGTGGAGGGAAAGGAAGTGGTGTCAAGAAACCCAGAGACAAGGGAACAACAAGTGATGGAAATCGGTGGTGAGGGGGGATGTAGGATGCCTGGTAGGGCGTGATCAAGGGTAATGTAACCAAGAGTAATTACTGAAACCCAAAGGAAGACTGAGCATGGCAGTGGGCACAAGAGGAAAATCAAAGGGTATAGAAGAGTGAGCTGGGAAGCAAGGGCCAGTTATGGACGTCTAAATAAAGGCATGTACATATATTTACAAAGGGGCATGGGGAAATAGATCTATGTCCATATGTTTATAGATTTAGTATTAAGGTAGCAGATGGACATAGGGCCTCCGCTCAAGGACTCCCTCATTGCGAGAACACTGTTTTATTAAATTGGCATTCTACGATGCTCACGTTCCCTACACGATCACTGACCACAAGCGGCTGCATAAGCAAATGTGGTGAAGAAATCCGATAGTGTCCAGCTACCAAATGATATAGCGTGTGGGGTCTTAAAGGCTTGAAGGTAAAGAAGCAGCCATCTGGCTCAGAAGCAACAGAGCCCACATGGAGGAAGGATACCAGCCTGTGTGATCACAAAGTTTCAAAGGGATAAGGCAACAGGCAAGATGACTGCCAGTCTCCGTTTCCTCCTCTCGTCTGCTTTGTGTTTTCTTTCAGGACCAGAAGAAATGATGCATATGTAAGGATAAAAAATTTTTCCATTTCCAGAGGAGTTTTCCACCCCCCAATCTACCCGCAGCCTCCTTTGAGCAAGCCAGTAAAAGCTTTTTTTTTTTTTTTTTAAACCTGCCTTCTCACTATGGCAATTTCCGGAGCTGCTATGTGGCTGTGTTTAAAAGTCCCCCTTGGGATCCAGAGTGCAATCCATATCACAAAGGCATCCTCCCAGTCCCAAATAGCAATGCGACCTCAATTCAGAAGGTTGTTCTTGTTTCCATAGACCCAGAATGGAGTTTAAGCTGTTGATCTTGACTGTGGTTGTCGCGTCAGCCTCTCATGGGCACCTCATGGGCAGTGGAGCAAACTGTGCCTATCTGTGCTACCACCAGGACTGGGAGAGGAAGCCAACAGTGGTGGGCCATAGGTCAATGTGTGGATGGGGATGATCAGGTCTTTCTTCATTATTCTGTTTCAGTCTGGAAACACCACTGAAGCCTGCTCAGTGTCATAGCAACACACAAACCTTCACTGACAGTCTGGGGCACATTGGCTGCAAATCAAACCCGGGTCTTCCCGGTGAAAGTCGATGAGAGGTCTACCACTGAAGCACCGTGGCCCTCACCTCAAACCAGGGCAGTCATTTCCGGAGTTCAAACCAGACCACAATGCAGGATGACTGAGATTGCCACCAGAATCTGATACTGATGCAGAAAAAAACCTAACTACCATTTTATTGACTCCCAATAGGACAAAGATCTGCCCCTTTGGGGTTTTGAGACTTTAAATCCTTACAGCAGGGGTCGCAACCTGTGGGTCGCGACCCCTTTGGGGATCAAATAACCCTTTAACAGGGGTCATCCAATTCATAACGATAGCAAAATTACAGCTATGAAGTAGCAATGAAAATAATTTTATGGTTGCAGGTGACCACAACATGAACTGTATTAAAGGGTGGCGGCATTCATAAGGTTGAGAACCATTGCCTTACAGAAATAGACAACCTCATATTTCTCCCACGGACGGGCTAGTCAGTTCAAACCCCTGACCTTGCGATTAGCAGGTTAATGCATAGTCCACTACACCACCAGGGCTCCTAATGATATAATAAGAGATACTATTGTTAGATCTCTCGTGGGAGAAATATACCTCAGTCCTTGGCTTCGCGTGAGAAAGAATTCACTCCGCAGCCTGGATTGTGATCCAAGGGAGTTTTTTGAGAGAAGAAGTTTCAGGTTTACACAGGCACCTCAGGGCCCCTCACCCCTGCACAGCTTGCCTAGAAGCTGCTGGAGAGAAAGTCACTACGTGGGCTCCAGGATCCTGCCTTTTCTTTCTTTTCTTTTTTTTTAAAATCGTTTTATTAGGGGCTCATACAATTCTTATCACAATCCATACATACATCAATTGTGTAAAGCACATTGTACACTCACTGCCCTCATTATTCTCAAAACATTTGCCTCCACTTAAGCCCCTGGCATCAATCAAGTCCTCGTTTTTACCCCTTCCTCCCCGCTCCCCCATCCCTCAAGAAACCTTGATAATTTGTGAGTGGTGATAGTGGGAGGGTAGAGGGAGGGTGGATTGGAAAGAGGAAACCGATTACAAGTATCTACATGTGACCTCCTCCCTGGGGGACGGACAACAGAAAAGTGGGTGAAGGGAGACATCGGAGAGGTCAAGATCCTGCCTTTTCAATTCCTCCATAGGGAGGCATGGTTGATGGTCCTGGTCAACCCCATTGGCTGGATTGAATTCACCTGGCCCAGATGGGCCAATCCAGGTGTAACACCCACCTAGGTGTACCACCCCTTCCTGGCCGGAAGTTTGAACCTGAGCATATGTAATGGATGACCCAGTCCCTATGCCAAGCTACCTAACAGTATTTGCAAGATGCCGAGCAATGTTCTAAGCTTTTTGTATATAATAATTCAATTATTTCACTTAACAAGCCTATGTGTGGACTCTATTCTTGCCTCATTTTACAGATGAAAAATCAGTGGCACAGGATGATAAAGTCATGAGCCTATGACCACACAGTGAGGAAGTGGAAAGGAGAGATTTGAACCCAGGCTGCAGAGTCCATGCCTTGGGTGCCTACAGCGCCACATAGGACACAGGAAAGCATGGAGCAGACTCGGCGTAAGACCTAGCATGTATGTGCTAGCACTGCATGAGAGTAGCTGCTACTCAGATCCAGAAGAGAATACAAGGCTATTGCAAAAATTATTTTTTCCAAGAGAGGGTGGAATTCTGCATCTTGTGCGAAATCCCCCAACCTGCACATGGCACAGCTACTTCAGAAGGTTCCCAACAATGTGTGCTGTGTGGCAAACCAAACTGAGCTCAGGGGGAGCTGGTCTGTGGGTTATGTTACCCAGAAGGTGAGCAGTTTGAACTCACCAGCCACCACTCCAAGGGAGAAAGAGAAGGCTTTCTGCGAGCATTTCCATGCAGCCTATGATTAGGATCTAGGAGGGTGAGGGTGGATGGAGTTGGTTGAGACCTGGCTTCAGGGCATTTCCCAGAAGGGCTTCCTGCAGTGACTCTGCCTTCAGGAATGTCTGGTGACCCTGAGGGCAGCAAAGTCCTAAGCACACTCAGGCAGTGGTTCTCAACCTTCCTAATACAGGTCCTTTTGTTGTGGTGACCCCCCGACCATTAAATGATTTTCTTGCTACTTCATCACTGTAATTTTGCTACAGTTATGAATTGGACGAGCCCTGTGAAAGGGTCATATGACTCCCAAAGGGGTCGCAACCCACAGGGTGAGAACCACTGCATTAAGGGTTCCCCTTCCGGGCAGCTCTACCAGTGTCTGATGTGCATAGTTCTGTGAGATGAGAGAAATGAACTTAGTGTCTGCTTCTGGTGACAGTTGATGTGGGTGGGCTTTCTCCCTATGTCAAATCCCTCTCAAGCCATTTGTCACCACAACATAAAGCAAGAAGAGGAGGCAGCATAGCAGGACGGTAAGCAGAACAAAGATTGAATAAACACAATTCACTTCAATCATGAATCGGGTGCCCTTGAGATGTGAGGAAGACCCCAGTCTAGTGACATTAGATCAGGTTTAGGGATTGAGTGACGGGACCCTCTTGGCTCCCCTCAGCCCCTATCTTGCTTTCCCATTGACCCTGCCCCTTACATCGTGATTGGTCCTTATTCCAGCATGATGGTTGGTTTCATAAGCACGACATGTGGGAATGTGTTAGTCGATAGGTTATACAGGCACAGTCTCTGGAATGGGTAAGTGAGGAGGCGTGACTGGTGACATGACTGGTGGAATGGATCATGTGAAGTGATTTGAGATCGTTGTTCAGACCTGATAGGTCATCCAGGCCTCTAGTTGATCCTGGCAGTACTCTAGTTTAAGGAAACAGAATGTTAGGCATTTAAGTCATATTTGAGCTTAAATTTTGAGCAATAGGCTGTGGCTCACAGTGAGAGTCTATGTGGAGACCCTAAATCCATTTTGAGGGGCCACACATTCAGCCACCATTGAGTTCTTTCCTACTGCTGACTGGCAGTAGAAAGCTTGTCCATCAGGCAGTGTGCTTGCGTCCACTCCCCGGGCCAGACTCAGCGATATACGGTCGTGTGGACATCCCAATGAAGGTCCCGCTCATGCTCTCACAGGCCCTCCCGCAACTCCATGAATTGATCCGTCTTCAGGGACAGTTTTGTGACAAAGGTGTTTGTTTTCCATGTCTCATTTAAGCTTTCAGGAGCTCAGGTGGTGATGCTGGATAGTGTTGGACTATTAACAGCAAGGTCGCTGGTTCAAAGCCACTAGTCATTCCACAGGAGAAAGATGAGGTTATTGCTTCCTGTAAAGGTAGCAACTTCAGGATCCCTACACAGAGTCACTATGAGTCAGAGTCAGCAGGACAGAATGGGTGTCATTTTATTTAAGTAACTGTGGCTGTGGGTCCTTCCGACACCATTGGGGCCCTTATGCGGATGCCCTCCTTCATCCAGAACAGCGGTTTGTGCCTTTTTC
Source organism: Tenrec ecaudatus (assembly GCF_050624435.1). NCBI lineage: Eukaryota > Metazoa > Chordata > Mammalia > Afrosoricida > Tenrecidae > Tenrec > Tenrec ecaudatus. The sequence continues at coordinate 5,095,447 of NW_027457568.1, read as the reverse complement.
TTGTGTAAAACATAGCAAAGGAGTTCCTAATAAAATATAGTTGAATTGGGAGTCTTTTTTCCCTCAAACAAAGTAAATCCATAAATAGAAATGAGACTATGGTGCTAATAACCAGTTGGAGAGTTGAGAGAGCTGAACTCTCAATCCTGGTAGAAACCCATTGTGACTTTAAAAACTTGCTCAAGGTCATCCATAGCCTATGAGGTTGAGTTGAGCAGACACAAAACAGATGTGTTGGGGAGTAATTGTGTACATTAAGTAAACAATTTATCTTTCTAAAGATTCTGTCTATAACTTACTTTAAATAGTAAGTTTTCCCCTGGGCTAGGGAAAGGTCAGGGAGCTTAACCCCCTAGTATCCACCCCCTCTCAGCATTCATCATGTTAGGCCAGAGGAGGCAAATCACACCCACTACCCAGGGAGCACTGTTTCCAAAAGCCCATTGCCTGTGCCGGGGCAGAGGGCAGGTACCCGGACCAGAAATGCTGACAGAGTGGAACCAGCGGGCTCAGCCCCCAGCTTCCTGAGAGAGCAGCTGTGATGGTTCACTTTTGGAAAAATGTCAATGCATGACTTGGGCAGCACGAAAAGCAGATGTGCAGAGGTTGTTCGCTGTATTCCAGAAGTTCACACACTCTCCGGAGGCTCCTTGGCTCAATGGCAGGAAGTCATTGGTGGCTTCCACCTTCAATCCCAAAAGGCCACTGCCGTCCAGTGGATTCCAACCACAGTGACCCTATATGGAGTTTTCAAGACTGTAAATCTTCATGGGAGTCAGCAGTCTCATTGTCCTCCTTGGGACAGGGAGCTAGCAGCCCGTTTCACCTCCAGCACCCCTTCCTCTCTAATTCTGGATCCAGTCCCTCCAAATATCCTGCCCTGCCCTTGTCTAGGCTTCTTAAATGCGTTCCATGCTGCTTATGTTAGTCTGGGTGCCTTAGCGAAACAAATCCACAGAAACGCGTATGTATAAGAGAGAGTTTTATGTAAAGGGTGAGTGCACATCAAGAAAACATGCCCACATTTGCTTATGCACCCGCTTTGTCTTCAGCAATCATGTTGGGGTAGGCTGGTGTGCTTTTTCCATGTGGGCTTTGTTGTTTCTTAGCTAGATGGCCCCTTGTTTATCTTCCAGTCTTTAAGACCCTGGACACTATATCTTTTGATAGCCGGGCCCCAGGGTGCTTAACCAATACACCACAAGGGTTCATTAGCATGTGACTTATCTCCTGCCATTCACACTAGATGCTCAAAATAGCAGGAAACCAGGTTTCTCCTTTGTGGCCACACCAGGTACTGACAGAACCAAGAACAGAGACATGCTTAGTTATATATCTTGACTATCATTAGCATATTATATGCCAGGCAATCTGTAAGCCTTCGCTCCCCTGACCTCTCACAGCCTTGGTAAAATGAAGCTAACAAAAGTAGTGCTCTCACAAGCTTGGTAGGAGATTAAACAACTCATGTAAGGCTACACAGCCTATCAACGAGGAGGTAAGATGAGGCAGTGTGTGGCTGCTGAACCCACACCCTTCACAGCACCTCCATTAAAATGACTGAGGGCTATGAGGAACCAGACAGAAGCAGGTTCACACCCCAGATTGAGTCAATTTAACTGCCTATTGTGCCTGACCCTTCTACCTCTGATCTTAGAAATGGGGTTAACAACAACAAAACACTGTAGAAGAAATGTCCAGCAGATGACAGGCACGCGATTAAACAACAAAAAATAAATCAGTTAAGTTGAAATTCAAACTCCTGGAAACCCCTCACATGCGTGCAGAGAAGGATTGGGCCCCATGTGGTGTTTCCAGTGGCCCCGCCCTTCCCACCTAAAATGAGCATTTGATAAGGTAATGCCTGGATTGTTCCAAGCCCCAGACTGTGGAGAACTAAAGGAAAACCCAGCATTATGAATCTTTGAGCACAGCCCTGCTGGGAAACCGCCCTGCAGTCACTTGTTGAAGACTGGAGGAGGGACAAGAGTAGGGAGAAGAACGAGGACTGAATGTGACACATAAGCAGGGGTGGCCTACATTCCGTAAAGGAAAAAACTCAAGGTCTGCTTTTCTGGTGCCTGAAAGTTAAAACCCATCTGGTGCAGTTGAAAAGGTGTGTGTGTGTAGTGGGGGTGGGGGTGTTAGGGAGGAGGGGCGATGAGTCCAAAGGATGAACTCCATCTGCAATTGTGTCCTCAACTGCTTTCCCCTGCTAGCCACACGATATTTGTGGCTGGCCTGCCCTGCTTTTGTTATCAAGCCCAGAGAGGGCAAGAGACTAGCTCGAAGTCACACTGCAAGTTGGCAGCAGAATCAGGCCGAGAACTCTGGATGCTTAGAAAGCTTCACACAGACCTGAGAAAGTACCAAGGGAAGACCTGTTCGCTAACTGGGCAGCACTCACTGCATGCCAGCGCTGTTCCAGTGCCCCAGCCAGGGCATTGCTCCCTGTGTCCGTGTGTCTTCAGTGATGCACACAGGTGACGGATTGGCTTTTAATAGCATGCTTGGAAGGTTGAGGCCACCCAGCGGCACCTAGAAAGAAGGGCCTGCAAATCTACTTCAGACCAAGCAGCCTTTCAAGACCCTGGGGAGCACAGTTCTTCTTGGACACACAAGGAGGCCAGGAGTTGAAGTTGATTCCATGATGTAGTTGATTCCATGGTTCCCAGTTGTAGCTATACCTAGAGTCACATCCACATTCATGTTTATATCTCTTCACTCCATGGGGTGTTCATGGCTCCAACTCTTCTGAAGCAGACCACCAGGATTTTGTTTAAGAGGCCTCTGGATAGGTTTGAACTGCCAACCTTTTAGTTTGTAGCTGAGTGCTAAACAACTTGTGCCATGCAGGGTGCTAAGCTCAGAAACTCAGTCGGTGCTTCATGGTCTCAGTTGGAATTATAGAGAGGGTCAGTGATGACCCATTGACTGCTGGGTAATTGTTGATGTAGTCTCCCTGTGCAGACATGTAAAGTAACTGAAAACTTAAAATCCAACTCATTGAGTGCATCATCCTGCTGTGCGCCAGCCCAGCAGCATGCTCTGCTGGGGACATTTGGCCATGCCTGGAGACATTCTGAAGAAAGGAGTCCCACTGCCATCTAGTGGGCTGAGACCAGGGATGCTCGCTTAGCATCCTGGTGCAGGGCACAACACAGCCCCACAAGAACGATGTTGGCCAAAATGTCAGCAGAGCTGCCACTGGGAAAATGGTCTAGTCCAAGCGCTGACCTTCGTAGAGGAAGAAAGCCAATCCAGAGCAGCTAAGTGACCTGCTGTGGGTTGCACAGCCTGATTCCAAGCCCAGTACTATACCCAAAGCTGTTACCACACCCAAAATTAAACAGCAATAGCTGCCCAAAGGCCTCTTAGTTTGAGGACCAAGTAAGACAGTAAATGAGAAAGCCCTTTGACAAATGTGGCATGCTGCACAAACATTAGATGTTATTACCCAGGATCTTTTGATATATGTAAATAGATCTTGTACCAGGTCAGTTAATTTTCCAACTGCTCTATCTGAGCTTTCAGATGGCAGCACCTCTGTCCAACCCAGGAAAGGACTCCTGTGCAGGCTGAGCAGCCCTGGAAAGCCTCATGCCTGGCTTCTCCCACCCCTCAGCTAATCTCCAAATGATTAATAAGGGCTCTCACTATGTTGTGGCTCCCAGCTGACAGATACTAGGCTATCAATGCATTCGTATCACCTCCTTCATGCCAGAGGGACTCAGTTATTCGAGGGGTTCCAAGGAGGACCCAGCCTGAAAGAGAAACGGGCAAGAGAGAGGAGCGAGACCAAGCAGATTCTTGTCAAGGTCTGAGTTTATTGCTACACTAGCCTCTCTATAAAGGGTGAGGCAAACAAGGGAGTTCAAAGGGGAGATAAAAAAAAAGGAAGGGCGGGGGTGTAGAGCACACAGGGCAGGCGGCCGCAAGTCTGCAGTTGGAATGTCCGGTGCTGGAGCAGACAAGGGTGGGCCATCTGGTGTGTGTCAGGGTAAGATAAGGTTGAGGTGACGTGGCTTTAGCCCTGCTGGGCAGGCAATATGGCCTTGGTTTTGTCAGGCTGATTATGTCCGGTTCCCAACATGAGAGAAGCCAGGAATATCTCCTCTCACAACTGTGCAGCAAATGAGATCAGATCTCCCAATCTGATTTTCAGCCCTCCTGTCTTTCCAAGTGAAGTGGATGGTCCATTTCACGTTGTCTCAAGTCTTTGCACATTGCATGCCAACATTGCAACACAGGGCGCGGCTGTGGGTCTTAGTAGACAAAGCCGCCACCCAGAACCCTGCCCCCAGAGCTCCTTAGTCACCCTTCACAACGCAGGTCCAGGCCGGGCTCCACACTGCAAGGCGATCAACCCTGACCCTCCAGTGTGGCCGTCCTCACACGCTCCCACATCCACCTAGAAGGACTGGAGATGAGAGATTCCGGAAGCTCCCTGCCTCATCTGCCTCCCTCTCCAGAGTGACAGAGCAACTGTAACTGATTAGGCAGGATGCAGCCTCATTCCCAGTCCCCACCCTCTCTGGGAAAGCAGGGCTGTCTGGCACCTCATCCAAGGCCTTTCCCCTGTTATCTCATTACTGAGTAGCTGCTCCTCTACCACCCACCTCCGTCACCTCATCTAAATACGGGGGAGATGAGTACGTCTTCTTTGCTGCTCCTTCCCTGAGTCCACCCCAGGAGCTCCCTGAACAGATCATCAATCACTTCTCATTACCCCTGCAGCAGCCGTCAGATACTGCTGAACAGAGACAGGCGCCTCCCCTGCTGCTGCCAGGCTCCAGTGCACATGTGCACACACACGTGCACACACATTGTACAGGCCCACTCACATGGACACACAAGCATGCACACCCATGTGCACAAACTTTGTTCAGAGGTGGGAATTCTGCCCATTTTAGCCTCTAATATTGCAATCAGAGAGTGATAGAACAATGAAAGATGAAGGTGGATGAAGGAAGATCTATTTATTCCCTTACTTGTTACATAACCATTCAGGGCTCTTTTTTTATCCGTACAAACACACCACCACCACCATCAACAATCATCAAGTAGCTGTCATGTATGCAGTGCTGCCCTATTCAAGGCGGTGCTGAGTATGTGAGGAGGATTCTCTCTAAAGCACAGCTCTGAGGAAGTCTGTCTCCTTCGCACTTTTACACACACAGGGTGAGGAGCCTGCAGGAGGCTCCGTGCGTTGGGTGAAGCCACACGATGAGTGAGGAGACCGAGGGTGAAGCCAGGGGAGTGAGAGCGCAGAGTTCACCACTTCACCACCATGCTGGTGTGCACAATCGATGAAAGGGTGGCTGCCAGCAGCAGGACAGAAAAAAAGTAAAGCATGTAACTTGTGGTTTTAGCTCTGGCTTACTTCCAAAAGGAATTGTTTTTGTTGTTCTAAAAAGCTTTATACCAAAAAAAAAAAAAGAAAGAAAGCTTTATACCTCTATAAAAACAAAAGGCTACTGCTGTCAAGCACCTTCAGACTCAAGCCAGAGGAGAGCTCTCCCAGTGGGCTTCCAAGCTGTATATCTTCACAGAAACACAGTACCTCCTGTGGAGTAGCTGGTTGGTTCAAGCCAGCAACCTGGCAGTTAACAAGTACGTCCCTTGTACCTGTAATACCTGTATAAAGTGTATTAAATATGAACTACTCCTGGTGTGTAATTTTAAATTGAATTATTGTGCCTGGAACTTTTTTTTTAATAGCTAAGAATGGTGAAATCAGACTCCTTTAGATGTTATGAGAAGAATAGACACTACACAGGGCTTGGACCCAACCCAGCTTAATTCAAAGGAAGGCAGATTTATTTTCTTCTGCTTCCCAGAAGGTTCCTCAGCAGAACGTGTGTTAAACAAAATTGTTTAGCTATGGAAAAGAGCAATCTCCTCTTGGGAAGATTCTGGTAGAAAGGGGCTTTGGTTACATATCCAGCTCAACCCAGCCCCAGAGCCCTCGTCATGTTTTATTTTGTTTTGCCCTTGACACTGATTGTCTTGGGAACTGTGGCCCCCGAGCAATGGCCAGGAAGTCAGGTCTTCTTGATGTAAATCCTCTAATATCCCCTACAATGATTTTCAGTGCCAATGGTAAGGCCCGCCCAGTGGCTGCCACATGCCCCTGAGCAGACACGTCAGAGCAGATGAGAGCATGAGACAGCATTTAAGAGAATGGTATGCTGGCCTTGACTTAGCTGTTTGGCCTCTCCTCAGAAGTCATTTGTGACACTGACTGTCATGGGTTTCATTAAGAACAAGTCTATCTCTACCAAAGAAAACTGCAAGGTAAGAGGACTTTCAGCTCCAGCTACATATGTCTCCAAACTTACGTACATATTGTCCTGTTTTCAGAAGAAAAAAAATGTACTCAGTGCCTCCCGGGCAAATAAAAACTTTGGTACTACAACCTACAATCCCAGATAAAGTGTAGGTATCTGCTTTGGCAGCTCCCCTGGATCGAGCTGCTCCAGTAGCTCTCCACAAAAACCCTGTGAAGAGATGATCAGGCAGGGTAGCCTAGTCTGTTCTGCAGAAAGAAGCTACCCCTGGAACCTCAGTGGCTTAAAATCTAGAAGTTTATTCTTGTTCATGCAAATTCTGACACTGGAAGGGCAATTCTACAGGGTGTTTGTCCTGCACACCGTCCGTCAGTGATTCGGGCTGCTTCACAAATATGGTGCCACCAGATCAAAAGGTGGATTCCAGGTCATCACAGAAGAGGAAGAGAGAAGTGGGGGTTGTGGATCAGTCTTTACATGCTTTGACACTTTAGTTGACACAGATCGCTGGATAGGGCTGCTTATATAAAGGTTATCAGTTCAAACCACCTAGCTGTACCACAAAAGGAAGGAGTCATCTGCTTTCATAAAGGGTACAGCCTAGCCAACCTCATGCAACAATTGTACTCTGTACCACAAGGGGTGAGCATGAGTCAGAACTGACTTGAAGGCAACAGGATTTGGGGTTTTTTTTTTGTTTGTTTGTTTGGTTGGTTGGTTGATTGGTTTGGTTTGGTGAGTGGGAGCTGGTTCTACCTACAGCATATTAATCTGAAGTAGTCACTTTAGGTTTTTTTGTTTGTTTTTTGAGAGATGTGGAAAAGCTCATTGGCTTTAAAGGGGAGTTAACTCTGCCGCAGACGGCCTCCTCAAAATTTCCCTCCCGCTTCAGAAACTAGCAGAGATTTTCAATGAAGGAGCCTGCTGGCACCCGCTGGACATCTCCTTGCAAGGTCAGTCCTTTTGAGCCATTGGGAGGGAGAAAAAAGAGACTTTTATTCCTGTAAAGAATTCCAGCCCCAGAAATCCTGAGGGGGAAATTCTGCCCTGTCCTCTCGGGTCGCTATGAGTCCGAATTGAATTTATGGCTATGAGTTGAGTTGTAATTCCATTCACTTACTGCTCTTGACAGGTTGCTAGATTAGGGCTTGTCTTCCCAAATGCCAGCACTAAACGAAAAAGAGCTGTCCGGGCCACAATAAAGGGGTTGGAAATACATCAGGCACACTCATTAGACACCTATGGCAAAATTCAGAACTGAGCATGCTCTGACCCAAGTCATGTAGACCCAGGTGGAAGGTCCACCTGGTCATACAGAATAGGACTTCACAAAAGTGCACCGAAATCAACCAATACGATCGACCAATGTCCTCCAGTGGTGTTGGGAGGTGATAGAAGTAGGCCTGGGCTCCTTGTCGCCCTCCCTTGTTCACGTGCTCTGCAAGTGGAGGGTGAGGCCCTTGGGGGTTCCTGCCGTGGCTCCTCAGCTGGTTCTGCACTCCTGCTCAGGTATTCCTCCCATGAAACCGCCATATTCAGCTGCAAACTTTCCCCACCCCTGCCATGCAGCCCGGCGTGCTTTCCGGAGATACTGGGGACTTTTGGGGACTGCGATACCTGAAACTTTCTTCCATAACATTCACTTGGATTTACAAAACTGTTCTGCCATATGAATTCTTTCAGCGTTGCTAAGCAAGAACTGAGGTCAACCACCCCAGAAACCTAACACTATCAAGTCAATTCTGACTTATATCAATCTAGGGGGTCCTCAAACTATGGCCTGCGGGCCGCATGGCCCTCAGAGGACATTTATTCAGCGCGCCGGGTGTTTTTGCCCCGTTTTTTTTTTAACTTCAAATTAGGTATGTGCAGTGCGCATAGGCATTTGTGCATAGTTTTATTTTTAAACTATCGTCCGGCCCTCCAGCGGGTTTGAGGGACAATGAACTGGCCTCCTGTTTAAAAAGTTTGAGGACCCCTGAAAGGACAACGTAGAACTATGCCTGTGGGTTCCCGAAGTTCTAAATCTTTACAGGAGCTGAGAACCACATCTTTCTCTGTGAGCCACTAGCGGATTCCAACTGGCCGGCCTCATGGTCACACACGTTCCACCAGGCTCCTTGAGCCTTAACTTGATAATTTAATGAAATGATACTTCTCCAAGTCACACTGTATCATGGTCTATAATCTTGCTATTCTAATATCAAATTTAAAATAAGGAATATAGTTAAGCTCCAAATCCATAAGCAATAAGATCATTGAATCTCTTTGGACACTATTACTTAAAAAAAGAAAAAACTCTGTCCAATTATTTTCAGCACAGAAAAGCTTCCAGTGTTTACAGCTTAGTATTTAATTGCTTTTTCTCTTCTTCTTTTGCATTGGTGAATCATTTTGAGCTTATAATAATGTCAAAAGAAATAGTTTCCAGAGCCTCCAGGCATTCACTGTGTAATGATCATTTAAAAGATTTCTTGGTTAGAGGGTCCTCAAAAGAATGAAAAGCGTGTCCGCATCCCTGGTCATTTCTATATTCAAAAGAAGAAATTGCTCATCAAATGCTACAAGCCAATTTCTTTCTTCAGCCAAACTGCCCATTTTAGCATCACTGAATTAAGCAAATGGTTCTACATTTCAAAGTCAACAATGATACTCTTTTCCCTTTAACACGAGCATCTTAAACAGCTCAAAAAGTAGTCGAGCTCTTTATTATGGCTTTTCCTGAGAAAGCTGTTTCGTTGTTTATTTTATTTATTCATCTAGACTTTCATGTTAAGATTCGTGTATTTTAAGTTCTGCTAGTCAGGACATTTTAAATGGAGCCAGATTTTTTTTTATACTTTGTCTTTTAAAATATAATGAGGCTGAGCCGTACATCCCTTAATAAAATTTAAAGTCTTCCTATTTCTGTTTGTTTGTAATTTCCCTAAGGATAACTCTTAAAGTAGTAAAACCAAAACCCGCCATAATGAATTACATTTGGTCTACTGGGGGTTGTGGCCAACCTTTAGATAGAAAAATCCAGAGACTCCCTTCTGCATCTCCTTTCCCAACCAAACCCCGGTGGCTGGAGGCTGGAAGGAAGAAAGAGGCTGGGCTGCTGGGGCAGGGTGGGGAAGGGGTAACCTTGCAGATTATTTCAAATTCTACTCTGAAGGCAGAAAGTTATCCCAATGAGATAGCTAGAGATTCACTTCCTTAGAAAAAGATTGAAATTAATGTGTCCCTTAGAAAAGCCAAAGGAAAAAAGTCGTTATTAATTTAGGCAATTGAAGAACTTTGAAAGCCATGTCTAGTACATAAAAACACCTGTCCCTAGAGCCCATCGGCCTAGGAAACTGAATTTTTATACCATGTAAAATAAAGGAAGGTCATTTCTTAGACTTGCTCAACAGAAGATTGTCATTTTAAACCGGTTACTGTAATGAGAAGCTGGGTTTTCGTAAAAAGGACTGAATGCTTGAGTCAGTGTGAAATGAAATTAGAGATGCATGTTCTGCGCATGGCAGCATTTCCGGAGGAGTCTGTGTTCCCGTGACTGCTCTCAATCTGTGTCGTGCCTTCTGGGAAACTCACAGCGTGGTGCCCACATCTAATCTCTCGGACTTTCTTGCCAGCTTTGGAAAGGTGTTGAGTCTGTTGGATCTGCTGCACAGAGACAGCATGCAAGTGGACCCTTCCCACATTCCTCAGAGAGCAGCCCCCCAGTGTAAAGCTGTGGGTGAGGTTTGATGACCTTTGCCCCTTCATCATCCCGCATTCTTTGACGGACCCAAGCGCTCCCCTGAGGCATTACCGGAGAAGCAGCTACCCCATAGTTTCCAGATGGTGGGTATCAGCCTGTGTGCTCATTGGGATCGCCAGAGAGCTGTCCAAAAGACATCTTTGTCCCATCTCCACTGAGTCCGATTTTATTGGCCTGGAATGCAGCCTAGGTGCTTGGATATTTTTCTCTCTCATTAAGTTTTTATTGTGAATTGGGTGAAGGTTTACCAAGATCATCAGTTTTTTATTCAACAATTCATACACATTGTGTTTTATGCCACTTATTGCAATCTCCACAATATAATATGACTTATTCCACTCCCTACTTATGTCTTCTGTTTCCCTTCCTCCTCTCTTCCTACCCTTCTGAACTTGGGCCTTGGATTAATACTGCCCTTTTGAGATCAAATAGTTTGCTGTTTTCAGGTTTGTGTGCCTCACTTGTGTAATTGCTCCCATTGTAGACCAATCTATTATTTGGCTGAATATTGAACCACAGGTAGGAGTTCATTTTCAAACTTAGTGAATAAGGACCATCATTTCAGAGGTTCTGTTAGTCCCTATCCAGCCAATAAGCCTGTTCTCTTTTATGACTGTGAATTTTGCTTCACTATCTAGGACCTTTTGATGTGATCCCTTTCAAAGAAGTTGGAATTGATAGTTGGAGATCATCTAGTTATTCTGTGCTCAGAGTCATGAAGTCTAATGTTCATGTGGTCCACTCACCACTCTTTCCTCCAGAGTGAGGGTGACAATACTTGCCACCTAGATGGCCACTTGTGAGCTTCTGAGATCCAGCTGCTACGCACCAGCGTGGATGTCGACCATAGTCTTTACAGTCTAGGTAATGACAATTGTTCTTGGTGTCCTTCACAACTATAATCCCCAGCCCCCAAGCCCAATAAAGCACTCCCTCCAGTTGTTCGGTTATGCCTAAGGAGTTTTGATAACTTCATCTTCTGTGTGCTCCGGAATATTCAATTCCCTGGATGATCAGAATGCTCAGTCAGGGCTCAGAATCTTGGTGTTAAGGCTCCTGGTGAGATCCTGGCACATCAGACACAGAGGTTGTGAGGCTAGAGGATGGGCAGAAGGGGATCATACTGAGTCTAACAAGGAAAGAAAAGGAAATGAAGGATATAAGCAATTAAAAGCAAGCGCATAAATAGATACAAATACACAGATGGCCCTTGCAACATTATTCCCAATCTCGCAAACGAGTCAACGGTCTAAATACCCATCAATAGGTGAATGGATAAGTCAAACATGTTGCCTACGGTATATACAATGGACTACTACTCAGCCATAAAGAGAAATGAACTCTTGACACAGGCTACAAGAGGAATGAACCTCATAAGCATTATGCTGAGTGAAATAAATCAGCTTCAAAAAGGACACATTTTGCTTAATTCCACTTACAAGAAATATCTAGGCTAGGAAAATGAATAGAGACAAACATCTTCCAATTGTTTCCAGGGATAGGTAGGAAGGTAAGTATGGTTGTTACATAATGCCATGTCAATTGGACAAATAAGTGAGGTGGAGTCTTTCTTATACCTATATGAGTGTCCTTGGATTTATTTCTCTAGTCAACCCAGCCTAACCCAGTAGGGCCTGGAGGGGAAGTGCCATCCCTGAGACGATACTGAGCTTCCATAAGGGTGATGACATAATTTTGGAATGGGTAAGGATGATAATATGAACAACATGCAGAATGCCACTTAGTTATAATCTTGTAGAGCGTGGAAGTGACGAATGTTTTGATGCATGTATATTTAGTACGATTTTTAAAGAGTGTACGCAAAAGAGCAATATGGCAAGTCTGTGTTGCCATTTGCTGTTGCTCAGCTAAAAGCGATTCGGGCCTGTGTAGTCCAAAGGGAACCACAGAGGCTCAGGAGGAAAGCTGGTACCATCTCCAACTAAGACTTGTCTGACCAAATGCAGAGTCTCCCTTCAAGTAACTGACAGGTCAGAGGCAGCTCATCTCTGCTGCAGAAGCAATGATTTGTCTCAATTCCCAGACCACTGTCACAACCATGTCTTGTTGCCCTCGGTGCCCCCCTTCCCCACCACAATAAGTCACTAGAAAGCCATGCTTCATTTAAAAACAAACAAATAAACCCCTTCTGCCTCCATCCTGGCACTGTTTCAGCTTATTTAGCATCATAACATATGTCATCTGTTTCCCTAAACAATCTAACATGGACATGGCACGATGGGACTGATGAGTTAGGCAAATGAGTACCAGCCTGCCCTCTGAACACACACGATGGCATTTGACTTGCTGTCAGTAGATGCTGTCGCGTTTCTTCTCCTCTTTCCTGGAAAATAAATATAGAAAAGAAAGAGGCCATGAAAAGGGCTGCAAGATGTTTAGCTCTGGTCTTTCTAGAAAGTGTAGAAAAAAAGCATGTGACCCCTGCCTGCCTTTAGATGCCCCACTCCTCTGGCTGACAAGGATTGCGCACTGACCATGGACAAGACATCTGGATCTGGGGGGAGGATATAACAATTGCCCCCACCAGCAAAGAGTTTCCAGATTTACGGGACTGCACAGGCCAGGGAGCAGCTCATAAAAAGAACAAGAAGAATCGCAAAGGAGGGTGTGCTCCAGCACCACTTCGTCCAGCTGCAGACACATGAAGGCAAAGTTTCCTTTGCTTTCAGTCAAGTTTATGATTTCCGCGGCATCCCTTACCAACACCTTCACAAAGATCTAGGTTCTTGGGTTGTTTCGTTCCAGGGCGGACATCACCTTGGTAAAGCCACACTTTATGGACAGCTCATGGTCCAAGAATTCCACCTATATGTTTTGAAAGGGGCCACGTTAAAACTCCTGGCTCAGACTTTCAGGACTGGGCACAATACAGCAAACCCACCATGGGGACAGCAGGATTTGGTAACACTCTCATCTCCATCACAACCTGGACCTGGCAAAGCTATTTTCTTCCACTCACCATCTTTCAATCAATATTTACTCAGCTATTAGTTGCTCCCCAGGCTCAGCATCAGAAAAGTGTTCAAACGTTACCGAATTGTCCATCTAATGGTAGAGGTCTGTGCAAGGGATATGAGAGCAAGAGGCTCAGAGATGATCAGTGGGTAACGAGAGAGGGATTCACCTTTATCATTTGTAGAAAGCCCCTGAGGCTTAGTCACATTGGCAGACTTTCCCTGGAGCAAGCAAATAAAGCTGCTCCCGGCTCAGCTCCATTCCTGATCTGGTCTTGCCATGAGACTATCCAGGCTTTGTCCCAACCCCACGTTCTGGAAAGCACGAGTGGAAGGAGGTGGATCTCGGGGATACCATGGAAAAGAATGGGCATTGCACAACACTTCATTGTACTCATATGGAGCTTATACAAAGGCCAAGAGATAGAACCAGGTGAGACTGTGAACAGGACAAGGTGATACTGCATGGTTTAAAATCAGAAAAGGTGTGCATCAGGGTTGTATCCTTTCACTGTTCTTATTCCATCTGTATGCTGAGCAATTTATACAAGAAGCTGGTCTATGTGAAAAAGAACATGGCATCAGGATTAGAGGAAGACCCAAGTAATGTCATTAGGAACATTTTCTCACTAAAAATTTTAGGTCATGGCATCAAAAGAGTGTCATTTTAACCTAAATGGGTTTTTAGACCAGTGAAATAACAGCGAGAGTGAGTCAGCATTGTGCACAGAATTGAGCGATACTGGTTCTTTGGGAAATTCATAATCCAACACTGACACTGCTGAGATAAAGGATGACAGTGAGGAAGATTCTACACCTGAGCTCTGTGATGGGCCAACGTGGTGCTCTACTCTCTTCAGGAATGGATGAGCCAGCTCCACCAAGATTCCCCTTTACTGGAGCACCTGCTATGTATGTAGACGTTGAACACAAGAACGCTTTGGCGTTCCTACAATGATTTCTGACCGATGAGGTCATCGAAAAATTGATTATGATAGCCCGGAGGTTTACTTTCAGGTTTTAACCCCTCTTCAGTTAATTTCTGTGCATGGGGGAAGGTTTGGGGCTTGCTTCATTTTCCTACATACGGTATCTCAGTTTGTCCAACACCATTTGTTGAGCAAGCAGAATTTGTCCCTTTGGATATTTCTGTGTCCTTTTTCGAAGGCTAGTTTCCTGTTGACTGGTGAATATATGTGTAGCTTTTCTGTTCGAATCCATTGATCTATATACCTCTCAGTGTACCAATACACTGCTCTCCCTTAGGGAAAAACAACAACAAAAGTTGTATGAGCCCCTATATAATGATTTTTTTAATGGACGATGAACTATTTTCCAGGCCAGCACTATCCTATGTTTGAGCACATTGCTGCAGCCACTGTGTCAATCCATCATGCCTTATAGCCTGCGGTACTCATGTTCAGGTATAGTGTTCTGCCATTCACAAGGTTCACACTGGCCAGTTCTTTCAGAAGTGGAAGACCAGGTCCTCCTCCCTCGTCTCTCTGTCTGGAAACTGCTGAAGTCTACTTGCAGTGAGTGACCCAGCAGGCATTTGAACTACTGGCTGCAAAATTTCCACCATTACAGCCAAATGCAGGCCACCACAGTACAACAGACAGTAACAGCATCTTAACACCACACAAAGGCTCCTCCCTGGGGAGACCACGTGTTCAGGCAATTGCTGCTGTTACACATGTAAGTGGGGGCTACATGAAGTCGCACCATCTCCTGTGGCCCTTCCAGGAACAGGCCATTCTACTGTTGTTTCTACTGGACTTAGGCTCAGCTGCCAACCTGCCCTCTGCACGCATTCTTCTCCTTACCCTTCCATGTCACCTTCTCTTTGCCCAAGTCAATACTGCTGGTCAGTCACCTACTGGTGGATGCTTGCTTCTGAAGTTTCTGAACCACATTTCCCCATGGTTATGAGACATTGCTGCTGCCACTGCGAGCATTTAACAGGTTACTTTACACCTTCAATGAGAAATCTAGGGGAATAGAAAGAAAGCTTCTTCTTTCTCCCAAGGAGTGGGTGGTGGTTTTGAACCGTTTCCCTTGAGGTTAGCAGCCCAATGTGTAACCCACTACACCAGTAGAGCCTTGGTGGCACTGTCCAGCAATTATTAGACTGCTAAACATGAGGTCAGGGTTTCAAACCTACCAACTTCTCCTTGGGAGAACGATAAAGCTGTTCCCATAAAAGACTGACAGCTCCAGAAGCCCTCTATAGGCTGGCTATGAGTTGGAATTTTGCGGTCATTTAGGGCTTTTTGGTGGCATGTGAATTTTTAGGGCTTTTAGGTTGTTTGTGGACGTTCAAGGTGTGTTTTGGGCATTCGGGTGGTTTGGGGTTTTTAGGGTGTTTTATAAGATTTTAGGGAGTGTTTAAGGGATTTAGGGGTGGTTTTTTAGAGTGTATAGGTATTTTTCAGCACAGTATGGTGTTTTTAGTGATGTTACAGAGTTCCTTAGGGATTTTAGGGTATTTTTAATATTATATGTGTTTTTTTCCCCCAGCATTTTAGGTTTTCTTAGGGCTTTCATGGTGTTTTCAGGGCATATATGGGGTTTAGGAATGTTTAGGGTTTGGGAATCTTCTAAGGATGATTTTTTGAAGTTTCACATGTTTGGGTGGGCATTTGGTGTTTTTTTGTGGCTTTAGAGTGTTTATGGGATCCTGTCAATTTGCAGCTTTAATTCCGCAAAGAAAAGTCAGACAGCAAGCCAGAAAGGAGCAGGAAATGAAGGGGAAGCCCAGGCCACATGTTACAGCTGCCAAGTCCGGAGAACCTAGGTGTGGTCGTTGGCTACCTGGGACCGGGAGTGGGGCTGTGCTCCTGCCCAAGGGTGCTAGGGAGTAAACCAATCTCAGCTGGACGTTTGGCTTTTCTACTACTTAGCCGACTCCATGAACTTTCCCAAGGGCAGCTGGCGAATTGCCAGGGGAACCCAGCTAGACCCCCCACACAAAAGCACAGGGATGGTTACAGGAACAGGAGGTTTCACACAGTGGATGTGCAGGGCTTGGGGTCGGGATTGGGGGCCAAGGTGAGGAAGGGGCAGCAATAAGGCCTGGTCCCAAATAATCAGACACTGAGCAATAAAAGTACAAGGACTGCCAAGAGAACATGGGGACAAAGGATGGCTGGACTTCATTTGATATCTTTGGACGTGCTGTCAGGAGAGACCAGTCCCTGAAGGGACATCAAGTCCATGAAGGACATGATGCTTGGCAAAAAGTGGAGGACGGGCAATAAAACAGCTCGAACCAGCGGCTACATCAGTGGGCATAGTAACAATGGTGAGGATGGTTCGAGACCTGGCAGTGTTTTATTTTACTGCTTGTGTTTTTCTAGAACTGTCTTTCCTGGATGCACGAGGAAGGATAACTGTGCTTGTGGGAAGCAAATGCACAGTGGGCAGCGCTTTGGCCAACATAGGTACACCACCGGCACACAGTGCCCCCTTACTTGGCATCCAAAGTGACAGGATTTGTCTTTCCCCAGAGCTCTCCAGCCCTGGGGGAAGCGGCCCTGCCTTCGGCGCGCCGCCAGGGGGCAGCACTGCTGCTCTCTCACTGGCTACATCTGTGAGGACCCAGAGAGCAGCTCCTTTCTGCTGCTCTCCTCTCAGACTTCTGCCAGAAGCCTTGGCTCCTCCTGGATCCTCCCTTGATTCCCACTCTGCACCTTTGGGGACGCCCAGCCCATTAACTCTCTCCCATCCTTCCTTGCTGCCTCTTCTCCAGATGCCTGAGCTGGGCTTCAAGTAGTTGTAATGTTATGCTTAGGTGAGATGTGTTCAGCTTGTTTACTGTCTGTATACAAGAAAAGAGTGCAGCCCAAGACATCCACCCTTTTGTTCCTCTATGGAAAGCCTGTTACGTGTCATAGTCTTCTCTCTGTGCAGTGCTTTCCTCTGCTGCTGATGCTTTTACATGAAATAGGACTCGGTGTGTCACCGCTACAGGAAATTATCTCTGAAAAAATAATATGCCCAGAACTCAGAAACAGTGTCAGCTTGCATCTGGCATCATGGAAGCATCATGGGTGTGTTTCCATTCATTCGCTCCTGAGTGTCACATGTTAAACTCAGTGCATAGCATAAACAGCAGCAGGCACAAACTGAGACAAAGCACACCCTTTGCTGTGAAGCACATTCCGACTCCTGGCTGCCCCTGTGCCACAGAGTAGAACTGCCCCGCAGGGGCTCCCTAGCTGTCATCTTTACAGAGGCACATGGCCACACCTCCCTTTTGGGAAGCCACTGGGTAGGTTTGAACTTCAGGGTTGTAGTAGTTGATATTGTAGAGCCCTGGAGTCAGTTCGGATTCATAGGGGCCTGTGCACTAGAGAGAGAAACAAAGCCCAGTCCTGCGCCATCCTCGCACTTGTTACTGTATTTGAGCCGATTCTCGCAGCCACGGTGTCAATCCACCTAAGTAAGGGTCTTCCTCTTGTTTGCTAACCCTCTGCCAA
Source organism: Tenrec ecaudatus (assembly GCF_050624435.1). Lineage (NCBI taxonomy): Eukaryota > Metazoa > Chordata > Mammalia > Afrosoricida > Tenrecidae > Tenrec > Tenrec ecaudatus. The sequence goes on along the minus strand of NW_027457568.1, from coordinate 5,077,956 downwards.
AAATGATGCCCTTCTTGCAGGACTGGTTCCACCATAGTAATATGTCCAAAGTACCTGAGACAACGTCTCCGCATCCTCTTTCAGATCTCCTGCCTTTAGTTTGTCAGCTCACTTCGATGGAGTCGATGCTGAGCCATAGCGACTCTATGAGATCAGAGCAGAACTATCTCTGTGGGTTTCCCAAAGGCTAACTCTATGGGAGTAGAACGCCTCATCCTTTTCTTCTGAGGACTGACTGGTGGTTCCCCACTGCTGACATTACAGTTGACAACCAAGGCATAAGCTACTATGCCACCAGAAGTCCCTTGCTCCTGTGCAATAACCAACACCACCTACACACAAAACCCACCCCTTCTCTGTCAGTTTGATGTATGGTGATGGCTTGAGTTGCTATGAAATTGGAAGCTACTAGGGGGAACCCGACAAAAACTACAATTTTTTCAAAACTATGCATTTAAATTTTTTATCCCCTTCATAGTACTCTCCATTACACTTCACACATTTGTCTAATCTGTGATTACATTCTTGGAAACATTTTTCAAACTCAGCAGTTTGGGTGACACCCTTGTTTTTACCCCCACCTCTTCTGTGTTGTCAAACCACTGTCCTTCATTCATGGAAACAGAAAGAAGTCACATGGAGTGAGTTCAGGTGATTAAGATATGAGGGACAAGAGAGGCATGCTTTTTGGGGGGATGTTTTCATACTGTTATTTCTTTTTTCTTTTTTTATAATCATTTTTTGGGGCCTCATACAACTCTTATCACAATTGATACATACATCATATTTGTACATTCATTGCCCTCATCATTCTGAAAACATTTGCTCTCCACTTAATCCGCTGGCATCAACTGATAATTATTCCCCATCCCTCATGAACCCTGAATAATTTCTAAATTATTATTTTGTCATATCTTACACTATACAATATCTCCCTTCAGCCACTTTTCTGTTGTCTGTCCCCCAGGGAGATGGTTATATGTAGATCCTTGTCATCGGTTTCCCCTTTCCATTCCTCCCTCCCTCTACCCTCCTCGTATCGCCACTCTCACCACTGGTCCTGAAGGGATCATCCGCCCTGGATTCCCTGTGTTTCCAGTTCCTATCTGTACCAGTGTACATCCTCAGGTCTAGCTAGATTTGTAAGGTAGAATGGGGATCATTTTAGTTGTGGGGGAAGAAGCATTTAGGAGCTAGAGGAAAGTTGTATGTTTCATTGTTGCTACAGTGCACCCTGACTGGCTCCTCTCCTCCCTGCTACCCTTCTGTAAGGGGATGTCCAATTATCTACAAATGAGCTTTGGGTTTTCACTCCACACTCCCCCGTATTCACAAAGATATGATTTTTTTGTTCCGATGATGTCTGATACCTGATTCTTCCGACACCTCGTGATCACACATGCTGGTGTGCTTCTTTCATGTGGGCTTTGTTGCTTCTCAGCTACATGACCACTTGTTTAACTTCAAGCTTTTAAGACCCCAGAATGTATAACTTTTGATAGCCGACCACCATCAACTTTAGTCACCACATTTGCTTATGCACCCATTTGCCTCCAGCAATTGTGTTGGGGAGGTGAGCATCACGGAATGCCACTTTAATACAACAAAGTATTTTTGCATTGAGGGAGTACTTGAATGGAGGCCCAATGTACATCTGTTACCTTAATACTAAACCTATAAATATATGCATATAGATCTATTTCCCCATCGTTATACATAAATATATTTACATATGCACATGCCTTTATTTAGACCTCTATAAATGCCCTTTGCTTCCTACCTCTTTCCTTGATTTCCTTTTACTTTCTGATTGTCCCACTCTCATGTTCAGCCTTCATTTGTGTTTCAGTAATTCCTCTCGGTTACATTACTCTTGGTTACACTCTACCAAGCCTCCTACACCCTCCTCACCATCTATTTGGATCACTTGGTGTTCCCTTGTCCCTGGGTTTGTTAACAGCACTTCCTTTTTCCCTACACCCCCCTTTCCCATCTCCCCCCCCACCAGCTGTCAGTCCCATTGTTTTCTCCTCCAGATTGTTCATCCAGCCTATCTCATTTAGACAGACCTGTGGAAATCATAGCATGCACAAAAACGAGACAGAGCAAACCCAAGCAACAAAATGAAACAAAAGAACAACACCACCACCAGCAAGCCAATGACAAAAAGCAAAACAAAACACAAGAAAGAAAAGCTTTTAGTTAGTTCAAGGACTGTTTGTTGGCCTTTAGGAGTGTTTTCTCATAGAGTATGATGGGTCAGCTAGCCCTGGCCCCAAAGTCTATTTTTGGTATTCCCTGGGGACTTCGTTGCTCTGTTCCCCTTCCTGTTCTGTTGTACACCCTTAGTATTTTGCCTCGGTGTGCTGGGATCAGATCGGGCGATAGAGGCATGCTGTTTTTTTTGTGTGAGCAGGTGCACTGTCGTGGTGGCAAAACCAGTCCCCTGTCTACCACTAATCAGTCCTTTTTATTTTAAATAAATCATTTGATTGGGGGATCTTACAGCTCTTGTAACAATTCATACACCAATTTGTATGAAGCACATTTGTACATACATTGCTATCATCATTTCCAAACATGTTCTTTCTCCTTGAGCTCCTTTTTTCCCCTCCTCCCACCCACGTGAACCACTGATACTTTATACATACTTTTTATTTTTATATTTTACGCCTCTGCTGTATCCCTTCACCCAAACTTCTGCTGTTTGTTCCCCTGGTTGGTGGAGTGGGGCTGTATGTCCATCATTGAGATTGGTTTCCCCTTTCTTCTGCTTCTCCCCCCTACCTTCCCTCGTGGTGTTGCTACTCTCAGTATTGGTCCTGAGGGGTTTATCTGTCCTGGATTCTGTGTGTCGGAACTTCTAGTCAATAGCAGTGTGCAAGCTCTGGTCTAGCCAGACAACTCAGACCTTCTTACACAATATCTTCAGAACCTCTATATAGGAAGCTTGATTAACAGTCTGACCTAGTGCAATGACTAAACTCCAAATGCACTATCACCCTCACATCAACAAAACCAAACAAATGAGCATCTTCTTGAAGTTTGAGTTCACTTGACGAGGTGTATTTGAGTGAGGTGATGATGGCGTCTTACACTGACTTGATTTATGTTTGCATTCTGGCTTGTGAGAAGAGCACAAGGTCTTGTCACCAGCAATGACCTTGGGGAAAAAGTGTGGGTGCACTAGCTCAGAGCAAGTTGCCAGATGCCTGCCCAAACAGGAGAATGTATATTTTGAAATGTGTACCCAGTGGAGCTTTGTACCGCTTGGTTTTTTGGCGGGGGTGGGGTGGGGGTGGGGGGAAGGCCGGCTACTCCTTTGTAGGTTAGATAATCTGAGATGTGCTATTTGAAATTTCCTGGGGCCAGTTTTAGACAAAACTAGAAAAGTTAATTTTGCTGTATGGAAAAATCTGACAGTCTGGAAGTATCTAATTTTCCTCACATGCCATCATTCCCCTAGTAGCATTATTCCTAGTTAAAGCTCTCCTCTGTTCCTCCTTAGGGTTTCCCCCACTACCTGATGTTCCTTTTCTCCTACTCATCATCAAGGGACTTGTGTCCAAAGTGAGGACAGCAAATAAGAGACCCTCCTGACTCTCTGTTAAGAAGGGTGCTCTGGTGCATGCGTGTGTTTATGTGTGCACATACAATCGCATTTGAATTTTGTTGGAAGAGGCTTCATAGAGACCGAGAGTGACATGGTTAGAGCTGCTGCACATGTAGAGCACTGTACTCTATGGTGTTCTAATTCAAATGCATGTAAGGTCCAAGAGAGGTAATAGAAGCAAGTGACCAGGGTCAGGGAAGGCAGTAGGAGGAACTGAGGGAGCCTGAATGCCTCACACCCTGCCAGTTTCACTGATTCTTGGATGGGAGAGTACCAACCTAGTGCTGTGAAATCTTCGCAGTTTTCAGAGGCTTGGGGGATTTTAATTTTGTATGTAAAAAATAGACATCTAAATGCTTGTAATTTATTGATTTCGATAAACACACTGAATGCCAGTACTCAAGTCAAACAAACCAAACTGACAGCCATCGAGTCTTTGCCAACTCATAGTGACCCTATTAGACAGGGTAGAACTGCCCCTCAGTTCAGCTCCCAGCCCTGGAGGCCCACCAGTTCCTCGTTATTATCATGAGGAATACTATTTTCACAAGAGCGTTACATACCCCTAGAGACTAAACCATAAAGCCATATAGGCTTTGACCATCAATTCTGATATGCTTTTTCCTCAAACTGATGGGTCATTTGATGGAATCCTTGTATTACTTCCCTAACATAAAAATTAATCAAGCAAAGGAGATTCAGTGCTCAGTACTGCAGCCCCCTATTTAGAGATTAACTCTTAAAAACCACCACCACCACCACAGGCACCTTATCTATGTTGATAAAAACTTGAGTAGGCTGTATAAATATCTCAAGTATTTAGGATAAAATGGATTCTTTTTCTACTGTCACATATTTAGTTTGAGTTATGTGTTTCCATCTGAACACAAATTAAATAGACCTCATTGACATCTTTTCAAAATGCCATAAAAATTAAATGATTACCTTAAAAGATACTCAGTATAATTAGGCATCAGAAAAATGTACATCAACACTAGAGCGAGATAGTGTTTCAACCCATCAAGATGACACTAGCCAAGAATATTAAAAATACCATTGAGTGCTGGAAGAATGAACAGATTTGTGTCAGAAGAACAGTCTGAAAGGTCCTTAGAAGCAAGCACGGGGAGACTTCACATGCTTTGGATATGTTATCAGGAGATGCCAGTCCCTGGAAAAGGCTGAAATGTTAGGTTCAAGTATAACAACAATTTTGAAGATGGTGTAGGACTGCGCAGTGGTTCATTCTGCCTTGAGTTGGAACTGACTCAATAGCACCTAATGCTAAAAGCTAGATGCTTTTGATCCTAAATGAAAAGTGGATGGTCCAGCCTCCATACCAGCTACGTGGACAACTGCCCCTCCCCCCAGAAGAATTTACCTTAGAAGACGGCACTGAACCTGTAGCTAGGGGAGATGGACATGTCTGATCAGAGCACACAGGGGCAAATGAAGGGGGAGGAAGAGAGTGGAGCACACACTGGTCCACCAGGCTTGGAGGATGATTTTGGCACTCTGAACAGCCAATGTACAGAGTGGACCATATGGCTGATCCCACTATGAGACATGCCATCCCTTGCTGGCCCAGGGCCCTATGGGGACAATACCGGAGACTCTGTGTTGGGACTGACCCGACTGGCCCTCCAACACGGAGGCAAATCACTAAAAGCATGCAGCAGAGCAACCATGGGAGCAGAGCGGGTAGCCCCTGAGGGAGTACAAAGGACAGACTCTGGGGCCAGAGCATGATACGCCATCAGACCTGACTGAAGGACACACCTATAGAAAAAAAAAAATCAGACCTTGATCTATTTACAGGTTTTTCTTTCTTAAAAAATTTTTTTTGTCTTTTAATTAATTTACTCTTTTATTGATCATTGGTTTTCTGTTGTTGTTTTTTTGTCATCACTGTGTTCTCACCCATCGCCTATCTTGCTATGGTTTGATTTTTGGTGCATATTATTATCTCAACAGATCTATCTAGATAAGATAGGCTGGAAGAATAGTCTGGAGGAGAAAACAACAGGACCAATGGTTCCCGGGGACATGGGAGAGAGAGAGGAGGGGGTAAGGAGGTGATGCTGACCAATCCAGCGACAGGGGAGCAACAAGTAATCCAAAATCCGTCGCAAGGAGGGTGTGAGAAGCCTGGTAGGTATTCAGCAAGGGCAATGTAACCAAGAGAAATTACTCAAACCCAAGTGAAAGCTGAGCATGATAGTCGGACAAGAGGAAAGTAAAAGTAAATAGAGGAAAGAACTAGGTGACAAAGGGTATTTCTAGAGGTCTACATACTGGCATGTACATATGTAAATATATTTATACAGGAGGGTTCGTAAATAGATCAACGTGCATATATTTATAGACTTAGTATTAAGGCAGTAGATGGACATTGCCAAATACTTACTCAATGCAAGGACACGTTATATTAAATTGGCATTCCATGATGAACACCTTTCCAACATGATGGTTGAAGAAAAATGTGTGCACTAGCAAATGTGGTGAAGAAAGCTGATGGTGCCTGGCTATCAAAAGTTATAGCATCTGGGATCTTACAGGCTTGAAAATAAAGAAGCGGCCATCTAGCTCAGAAGCAACAAAGCCCACATGGAGGAAGCACACCAGCCTGTGTGACCATGAACTGTTGAAGGGATCAGATATCAAGCATCAAAGAACACAAAAATCATGTCATTGTAAATGAGGGTGAGTGCAGAGTGGAGACTCAAAGCCCATTGGTAGGTAACTGGACACCCCCTTCCTGAAGGGATGTGGGGAGGAGATAAGCCAGTCAGGGTGCAGGGTAGCAACAATGAAACATGTTTCCTCTAGTTCCTAAATGCTTCCTCCCCCCACTATCATGATCCAAATTCTACTTTACAAATCTGGCTAGACAAGGGGATGTACAGAGAGATCGCCTTGGAGATTGGGTGGATGTTCCCACAGTAGCGTGGAGCCTCACAAGTGGTGGTCAGGCGTTTCCCCCAGTCACTTGTAGGACCTCAGGATTTAGGCTGGGGATGCCCCCACTTTTTATAGGGGAGAACAACCTGTGGCCTGGTGTGTGGGAGAGGACCAGCGTGAATTCCCCAGCTGTTTGCCACACCAATAAGTGGGGGGTGGGAGCTCCCTCAGTTGGGCCTTCAGGTTTGCCCTAGGCAGAGGGGAGTGGCCTGGAGACAGCTATTGTATTGTGATGGGAAAGAGAGTGAAAGGAGAGGAAAAAGAGAGAAAGAGGAAGACACAGACTGGGGCAATAATGCCAACCAGACTGACAACCACTCACCCACACACAACTAAAATGCACAGAGTAAACAAAGGTGACAACAGTAAAAAAAAAAAAAAGAAAAGAAAACAACTAAAAAGGAGAACCAAATCTGTGGAGGCTGTGGTAGGAAGTAGAGAAGAGCTTGATGGAGCGGAGAAAAGCAGAAAACCTGTAAGAAGAGCCCAATAAAAGGGAAAAGAGAGAAGAGAAAAGGAAGGAGGAGGAGAGAGTATTTTTTAAATGGTTAAAGAAATAACTGACCCTGTGTTATGCTGTGTGTAGCTCTGACTCGTCCTGTGTGCAGTACTGTCTTAGGGGTCAGGCTGCCCACTAGGAGGACAGGGTTGCCCTAGGCAGAGTGTAGGGCTCTGGAAACCAGCAGTGGTATGTGCAAGCAATGAGAGGGAGCAGAGGGAATCGTACAAGCTAAGAGAGAGGTGAAGAAAGCAAAGACAGAAAGAGGAAGGAAAGAAAAAGAGAATAAAGAGAAAGAAGGAAATAAATCCAACTGAGTTCACTAAGGTTGGCTGTGATGGTAAAGAGCAAGGAGAGAGAGAAGGAGGAAATAAAGTATAAAGTAGTAGCTGATCCCTGATTGCTTGGATGAGGGGCCAGAGGGGTTTAGACACTGCTCCAACAATGGCAGGTCAGTGTGCCCTTTTAATGCCGGGACCCAGTGGTGCTGGGCAGAATTGCCCTAGTTGACGAGATCACCTTAGAGGCATGACGGAGGTTTCTTCAACGGTGCAGCGCACTGTAGGTGTTTGTCCCAGGTGCCTTGTGTGGTGTACAGCACTCCCACAGAGGGCAGGCTGGAGTGCCTCCTGCTATTTGGGTTGATTTGCCCTAAGCGAAGGGAAGTGACCTGGAAGCCTTTAGTGGCATATGAGAGGAGAGAGTGGGAGAGAAGAGGAAAAAGAGGGGAAAAGGGGAAAAAAAGAGGGATAAAGAAGAAAGCGAGTAAATAAAAGCCCAACACCAACCTGAGCACGTTGAAACTGAGTGCGGTGGAAAAGTTAGAAGGGCTAGTGAATAAAGTGAGAATAAGTAGAGCAGTGGGTAAGGAGGTAATGATACTTGATCACCTGTCCTTGAGGCCAGAGGAATTCCAACTCTTCCTCAAGGTCACGGGGTCATGGACTTGTAAGGTCTCTCTCTCTGGCCTAAATTCCAACCCCAGTCCTTGGCTCCCCGCGAGAAAAATTTCATGCGGAAGCCGGGTTCGTGATCCAAGTGAATTTAATGAGAGTTAAAAGAAGCATCAGGTTTTACAAGGCACCCATAGGATTCCTTTGACCATGGGGCCTGGCAGAGACTGCCTCAGGTCATGCAAGGATCTCTCTCCTCCCAGGAAGACGACCAGACCACCCCTCTCCCTTCTGGTCCCTGCCTTTTCAAGGGTTCCCGGGGAGGCTGGTGAAGGACCCCAGGTCAATCCCATTGGCTGAACTGCAATCATCTGGCCCAGGTGGGCTGCTCCAGGTGCAACATCCATCGGAGCCCACGGGCAGGAAAATCCAGCTTTCCTATGCTGGCTCTCCTGGGCATGCGTTAATGGACTTTCCCATCCCTGATGTAGGGTTCCACAGATGCTGTGTGAGATTACTTCAAAAGCAAGATCGCGCCCGTGGCCAGGGGTCACTTGGGTGCTGGAGTACCGGCCTTGTGCTGCATGTAGCACTGCAGCAGGGGCTGGGAGGGGGCACTGGGGGGCTCCCTCAGCCCCGTCTAGGGCTCCAAGACCGGCAGGGCCTCCCCAGCTATGTGTAGAATCACTGAGAGGGAAGCTTGTTGTCCTATCTAGACTGCTGATGCTTCCTAGATCAGAGGATTTTCTTTTTTATCCCTCTGGCCAGCTAGAATGAAATTGTCTCCCACAGTCTCTGGGCTACAGCTCAGTGCTGTTTAAGGCTGACACTGCTACAGCGGGTCTTTGTTATGGTAAAAGCTGCCAGGCCCTGTGGCTGAGTTCTGGCATTCCTTAGCTAGGTTGCTTCTTATGCTGATTTATGTTAAGGGACTCCCCTATGTGGTGCTTGGAGCTGAGCAACCAGACTTGGGTTTGAGTTTTAAACCAATCATTTATGTTTCACCCTTAAAAAAAATTCTACTTGTGATGTGCTCAGATTTGGTGGCTGTCAAGCTGACCCCCAGAGGGGGAGATCCAGCTTATCAGGGGGGTTGTTTACTAGTCGGCCAATTGGAACTAAATTTGCTCCCTGGACTCCCGACTTTCTGCCTTTTTCTCCCACACCATGATCTTCCTAAGGTAATAATATATTTTTTCTTCTACTCTAAATTATAGCTACCCACCACCAACCCCTGACCGTGAGCTCAAGGCATCCAACCGCATGGAGAGCTCAGTGTGGGGTTCCCCTCGTGTCTGAGATTCTGCCCCCTCTCAGGGCGTCCACCTGCAGGGATCCCTGCTCCAGGCAAGGGGCATATCTGGCGCCTGCCACTTCGTCAAAATTATAGTGCTTTAAAGCATTCTTGGTTTGCTTTGTGAGTGGAAATCCTACAAAAGAAGGGGTTCAGGAGAAACCCTGTTACCCTAGTTCTAATTTCAGAACTCCACCTCCCCGTTTCCTTCACCTAATTTCCTATTTTTCTGGTCTGGCAGCAGGAGCTCCAGATAGATGGGTCCTATCTGGTCGCCATTTTCTCTGAATCCCTCCATCTATTTTTTTTACACTCTTAAAAAGTACAAAACATTTACTCTACAAGCGCAAACAGATTTTCAAAAGCAGGGAAAAACCTGAACGTTCAGTACATGGTTCAATCGTCTTTTCATCTCTGCGCCCTAACTATGCTGAGCTCCATGGAACTCCATGGAGGGGAGCTATTCTGGCGTCATCGAGCCAAGTGAGTGTTTTGAATTACCTCAAGTGAATATTTGACTGGAAAGCATAGGGTGTAAAAAACCCCTGAAATCAGATGGTACATATCTATCACAAAGAACAGGGCCTTGTACTTAAACCTTTTTTCTGAAAATAAGCAGCCATCTAAGTGAGATGTCAACTAAGTCCGCCCAGAACAAGCAGCACAGCCAGTGTGATGCCAGGGTGATAAATAATAGAATCTCAATCTGCAGGTATAAACAAGAATCAGAGCTTAAGTTCGGAACACCCAGTTTGCAAAAGGACTCAAATGCACATGCGGGGTGAATTCCCTCTGACCACAGTCCATGGACATGAACAGATACAGTTAAGTTCAAATGTAACACCTCATCATTTGATCTCTTCAGACTAATTTTAATTTGGTTCCAGTTTTTAGTATTTTTCACTTTCTGTTCGATTGAGGTTTTTCTCTCTTTTATCATTGTTAGTTTTTCTTTTCTACTTGTTTCTTGATTTTGTTTTGTATTTTTTTTTTAATACATATGAAATCCAGGAGAGGTAAATCCAGAGAGACACTAACAGAATTAACAATCTCCTAGGGACAGGCAGGGAAGATTTGGGGGAGTGAGGGGGGGGGGCTAACAAAAATGAATATAAAAGAAGGAAATGTAAACCTGATTGTGATGACGATTACACAAATCTTAATATGACTGAAGTATTGAATGATATATGTGAATTATATGAGAATTAAAATAAAACAAAAGCTGAGGTCAGAGATAGGGCAGCAATTTAACCCTGAATCTCTTGGTGAAGATTGAATGTCATTTTGTGCCAAGAGCCCATTTTTCCACTCATGAAGTTTGGGGAACCGGCCATGCTCCTTCATCACTGTTCTTACCTCAATAAATGGGTACAGTTCACTCTTCTCCCTTTTCTTCTCTGTCACATACTTTGCAGCAGTCAGGGGAACAGAACTTACAGTCCTGAAAGGGATCCATGAGTTTTAGTCCAGGTAGACTAGAGAAACAAATCCACACTCATATGTGTATAGGAAAGACCTTTATATACAAGAACAGTTGTATATTGAGAAAGCATTCCAGCCCAACCAAGATCAAGTCCATAAGTCCAATATTAGCCCATGTCTGATATCAATCTATAATGTTCTCTTCAGACTCATGAAACACCTTCAATGACCCCAAATGCAGGAAGATCACAGGTCAGTAGTTGCAAAGTCTTCTGCATCCAGTGGTGGTAGAAGCATCTCAGCTTTGGCAGGGTCTCCATGTGGCTCCTCCAGTTCCCAGGGCATGGGTTCTATCAGTGTGGTGCCATGTGTCTTGTTAGTAGGACATCTCTCAGGGAATGAGCAGAAAGATAGTCTGCTGCCTCCAAGGAGGAAATACTAGATTTCCCAGAACCCTGACGGGAAGGCCAGGCCCACAAAGAGGCCTCATTGGCCATAACCCAATAGAGAGACTAGAGTCTACCCCTTCACTCTTAATCCTCTCAAGTCCCAAATTGACACCAGATTGTATAACTACAACAGACCACCCCTTGTCCATTTGACATTTTCACAAAATTCTTTAGCCATATATAATTTCAAAACAATAATAGAATCATATCAGTATCTAACAGTATAATATGAAAATGCATACATTTCACTGTGTGCCACCCTCCTTTAAACATAATATTCTGTAAGTGATGAAACAAAAATATCCTATGCTTAACAATTGCAGTTAAGGTACACCCACATATTAATCCTATAAGTCTATGAATATATTACAGTATCTATGAAAGCTTGTAAGCTAGCAATTTCATAACTTTATCTGGCCCATTTTGGCTATCCAGTTTCTCTACTGCCTACTTCCATCAACCCAGTGCTCTGAGGAGACAATCATATTCTTCAATATAAAGAGTCTTCATGCCAGTTGGAACCTTGTGAAGTCCACATCCACAAGAAAGTCAAAGCAGGACAGTTCGTCTATACAGTCTGCAGCAGTATATACCAGTGCACAGGCTCAACATTCTTCTCTTCATCTGGTCGGGTTCGGGTCAAGTCAATGTGGGCTCCCTCTCTTGGCCTCACCTCAGTGTCCATTGGTCGCATTGCCTTTAGGCCTTGGCCCCATCACCAATTCTCCACAACTCTAGTCCCCTCGGAGTAGGTCATGGACTTCAAACCAGTCAACCCGCTCTCATCTTCTTCTCTACTGCCTGTAAACCAGGTCCACGAGTGTCAGTGATCAGAATGAACCCGCTGCTCTATTGCTGCTATTCTGCCACTTTCACTCAACAAGCAGATCCAGGTGGTCACCTAGCAATCATTTCAGGCTTCTACAGGCTCCCTTGAATGTTCAGTACTAGAAAGGAGTTTCTTCAGGCTTTGAGATTTTTTCCAATTTCTGACAAAAACCACTATTCAAAATTCAAATATTACAAAAGTTCCCTTTTAATGCACATGAAGCTCTTCCTCACAGTGGGAGCAGTGCACAGAAACGGACCTTGATGCTGGGCTGCTCTGTGCGTGCTTTGGTCAGTTGGGAGCTGCTGATTCACAGATTCACTTCACGTGGATGAAGATGCTTGTTTGCTTCCCCGTGAGTTTATTGCGCTTCAACAGAGAAGAACCCTGTTCTTGGGTTTTGCCTCTGCCTTGCTCCTAGCACCGCTGGAATAGAAAGATCACACATGATTTTTTTGTTGTTGTTTCAAAAACCAGAAAAGAAATGCCGTGTACCTGTTAGGTAAGTAGAGGCAGAACTGAGGGTGGTCGCTGTGCATGCCAAACCTCCTCCCCATCACAGACAGTTGAAAGCTGCTTCAGGCTGGAAAGATGCACACATTTAGGTCCTTGTGACAGGAAGCAGGTCAACCTGGGCGGGCCCCCATCTAGACCAGGTGGGCTTAATTCAGTCAATGGGGTCAAACAGTACCGTCAGCCATGCCTACCAACAGGGTATGGGTGGGGGCCTCAAACCAGCTGTCATGCAACCCAGCGTGCGTGGGCTGTCCAGTCCGCCCCCACCCCCCACGAGCATGTTTGCCTCTTCTATCCTTTATAAAGTCACTTGGATCACAAACTAGGTTTCTGCGTCAATTGGTTCTTGTGTGAAGCCAAGGACAGAGGTACATTTCTCCCAGAGAGAGCCCTCACATAACCAAATCAGATTATAGCCTTCAGTGTTAGTGTTCCAACGAATTTTGGGGGAATATCTCAAGTGTTAGTGGTAAGGACACAACTCAATCCATATTATCTCTTTATTTTGCTCAGCCAGATGCTTGCCCTTTGAGCCTGAATTGTTGCAAGGCTTATTACCCCATCAAGTGTTCCCAGAGCAAGCCCTAAATGGGCAGTAGTCACACACAAGGAAGATTTGCAGGGGACACTGTTAAGAATGATTAATGCTTAAGTGTTCCTTGTCTCCCCAAATGTACCATCTGGCAGAAAATTTGTTAGATCTCTCTCCTGGGAGAGATATACCTCAGCTCTTGAATAACTCTCCTGGTCATAGAAGTCAAATTCCAAGCTTTTCATCCAACATTCATAAAGCTAAATAAATGTTACATAAACCTAAGTTCTCTATCTTGGATAAGAAAAAGTAAAACCATGACTTGAGAAGGTTTTCATTGAGGACAGAGACAACTTCAGATATTCTAAGCCTATGAAATTGGTCATGATTCAGGCAACTTGCCAAGGAAGCACGTAATACCTAGGTGGGAGGTGGAATGAATAAGAACTTGCACTAAGATTCCATTCCATCAGGTGCAGCTGGTGAATTTGGAGGCCCAGAGCAGGCAGTGGGAGAGAGAAGACCAGAGCAGGGGAGGGATGTGATGAGCTGGAGGGTAGAGGGAGGGATTATGTGTTGTCCTGCTGTCACCTCCCACCCCACTGTGACCCTTTAGTGATGTGGGCCCAGGTTTGTGATGCAAGTGGGTTTGAAGCCAGAGGGGACTCAGAGTGTTCAATTGCCTGAGTGCAACCGCTGTATCCAGAAGATGGAGGAGATTCTCTTTCTGCTGGAACTGAAAAGTGCTTCCTGGCTGACCTACCAATACCCCACCTGGTTCACTGTTTTGACCTTGGGCATCCTGTATGGAGTGGGTTGCTTCTTCCTGGTCCTCCCCTTCCTTCCAAATACTCCACCTGTGCGACCACCCAGGAAAAGGATAAAGGTAAGAAATTCTCAACCCAGCCATAGGAGAGATTGATTTTTCCTTGTTTTATAAATTTTTCCTTTCGTAATTAATTTCCTGATAGGGGAAATCTCAAGAAAGAAGAGACCATCAGCCCTGGCTTTGGAATGTTGATGAGGGCTGGTGCGTCCTTACTCACTGTTAGGACTTTGTTCACTGCATTGGTATCATTTTATCCTTGCCGGCTTATGTTGATTTTCATTATTTCTGTTGGCTTTCCCTGTTTGTGAAGCACAGGAGGCGTGGAGGCATCATGATCATCATGGACACAAGGGTTGACAGAGTTGCAGGTGGAGAGATCTCATGGCAGAGGGAGGGATTGTGAGATCAGCAGTGTGGAGCACTCCCCCATCGGGATGCTAGGGAGTGAAGGGGGATTGATTTCAAGACGAAAAAATGAAGGAGGCCAGAGGGGACAGAGAGCTTTAGACCTGACTGTGATTACACAACTCCTTTTGAAGGCAATTTAACCATGGAGGGGGGGAATTGTTGTTCTAAAATGGATATGGTAATCATTGATTGTACCATTGCCCTTGATCTGATTGAACGACTGAACTATTGAGTCGTATGATATGTAAATCATTTGCCAGTAAGATGTGCATTCAAAAAGATTTCTCTTAGAAAACCTCAGATCACCCATCTCTAATTGTTATAGAGGGCAATAGGTAAAAATCCTCAATATAGTGACTCAGTGGCTGAGGACTAGATGACTAGACGTTTCAAAGGGCAGCTCTCATCACTGGGTCCTCAGTCTCTTTCCTTGAGCTCCAGTCTCTGGGCCAAGGCTCCTTTTCTGTCTGGGCTAATTGAGAAAGCATGGCTGACCCCGGGGAGGAAGTGGTCAAGGGCTGGCCCAGAGCTTCAGCCTCCATAATCAAAATCTTTCCCACCAGAACACTGAGTGCTGAGAGTGTGTGCTCTCCGTGAGCAGAGGAAGGCTGACGGAAGAAATGCACTCTAGGTCTCACACAGAAGCTGGTTTCTGGGCTTTAGTCATTCCATGGAGATTGTCATTCTTCTAATCACCAGTAAATGCCTGCAGTTTGTCACAAAGAACAGACGCAGGATTGGATTCCAGCCTGACTTCCTCTCTTGTGCCCCAGACTCAGGTGGAGACAAGGAGAAGCAGCAGGTCAAGGGACAAAGGTGACGCTCTGAAAGGTAAGGTTCTGCCCATTCAACCAAGTTCTGTAAGCTCTCCTGTCCCCTCCTCTGCAGGATGCCAGTGGCAAGAGCCCGTCTCTCTCAGGTAATAATCCTGAACAAAAGGATACTGGGGATGGAAACAGAACCCAGATATTTCCCAGATGTACAAGAGGGGCCTAGGATGGGATGAAGGCTGGCCAAGGTAGGACCCAGTAGGGATCAGTAGGGGTGTCAGGAGCAGTTTCTGGTTGATTTGGAGGTGGAACATCGAGGGGGTAACTGCGAAAAGCTATGTAACTTTGCCAAGGTTCAGATTGCTCACTGAGACCCCACAGACAATATTGGAAACCGATGCTCCTTGAAATGCCAAAGCACCTCCTGCCCGTGGGAGTAAGCTATCATTTGACCTTGAGCTCTGGAGAGTCCAACGTCCTAAGTGCACAGCCCGTGTGACATTCCTTTCGGTCTTCTGGGAGGGCTGCACCATAACGGTTCTCCTGATTTGTAGCTTTCCGAAGCTTCCTGCAAGAACTATATGGCGCTCAGAACCTGCGTTTGCGTCGTAGGCAGAAGTAAGTAACCTTCCTGCTTCACCGCGGGGTGCATCTTCCAACCAGGGTGCCTGTGTGGCCTCGGGCTGCAGAGCAGCTGGGATGCGCTGGTTTGGGGGACACTTTCAGGGATGGGCAGAGAATGACAGGAGTCCCGGGCAGTGGGGTGGGGCAGGAAGAGCAGGCCATCAAGGCTTGGGGAGGGGCTGAGCTTGCACCGACCCTTGCTAGCCTGCTAGGTCTCTTGCCCCTTCAGTCCTGGCTGTAATCTGGTCCTTCTGTCTCCTGCAGCCACTTGGGAAACCCGCCTGACACTGGCAGCTTTGGTCAACAGAAAGCTCAAGCCCTCTCTGGTAGCTGGCGAAATAGAGGGACGGCTGAAGTCCACGTCGGTACGCGCGCCCCACACGGTTCTGCGGCTCATCCATTCCGGACACCTAGGTCTCAGAACTCCACCCTTCCACGGGCCCAGATGTGCCTCTCAACTTCTCATGTCTTACCCGCCTTGAGTCAATCACCAGACTGCGCACATTCCCGTGAACCTGACAGTCTTTCACCCACACCACTGGCTCTTCCCTCACCCAGTGCCAAACCCCGGATTCAAAGGCCTACCTGCAGCCTCCAAGCACTCTCTGGGACTCACCAGCCCCGCCTCCCACAGGGACTCATTCTCAGAATGACTTGTTGGCAAGGCCCAGGCAGAGCCCATCTCCACACAACCGCTGCTCCACACCTGCCATGGCAGCCATCACAAGTCAGGATCCCACAGGCCGCCATACTGCCTCCCCACCCCAGTGTTGGGCAGCTGCCAAGAACTTACAGCTTCCCTCCTTGGAATACTTTGGGTCTCTGAAAGAGCACTCTACCTGGCACCCCCAAGAAGACACCTTTCGGGAAGGACCCACAAAGAGGCAGGGGGAAGTAGGGAGCCCCACCTTGCTCAACCCCAATGTCCACAAGCTGCTGGAAATAGAAATCACAAAGGCAGAGAAATGGAATATTTGGGAAGAAAAAGGAAAGGGTGTATCAGAATACCATCTGCAGGCCTTAAATATGTTGAAGGCACTCGATGGGGAGCAGATCACTGCACCTCCCCAGCCCTTCTGGAATGCCAGCATCAAAGCAGAGCAGATACCCAGCCCTCAGAAGCATTTTCCACAAAAATTCAGTGAGTTTTTCTGGGGTCTCCCTTTTCTGCACAGCGAGTCTCTGGCCGCTGCTCTCAGGGTCTCTGGATCCACCCTAGAGTTTCCCACTGTCCTATTTAATGAAATTCCTAATGTCTTACCAGCTCAAATGCAAGCTAAAGAGTACCCACTCTTGTTGCAACATCACTCCTTGCCCTACACTGAAGGCCGATTCCAACTTTTACTTCCAACTGCATGCCAAGCCCAGGCCCCACCGCCGGCTACAGTCCTGACTCCGCCCGGTCCACAGCCCCGTGGCCCACTCGCAGTACCTTTTCCTCCTCCTCACAAGAGTCCCTGTGATGAATCCTGTCTTACCGTCCACACTAAGTCCCAATCACGCGTTCCAAATTCACTTCAACAGCTGGAAAGCCATTTTTTTTAAAGAAACAACAGGAAAGTGAGAGTTCTTTACCCTTTAGGATGATGATGCCACGACCCCAGGAAGCTTTTTGTCTTCGCAGCCCCACTCATCCCCAGGACAATCAGAAGGTCCAGACCCCAAAGACAGACCCCAAGCTTCCTGGCTGCTTGAAGCAATCGGAGCTCCACCGCCAAGAGAACTTCCCTCAATTGCAGGGGCCCCTCGGCAATGGGACTCTTGAGTCTCTGACACTAAAGCAGCCTCAGGAAAAATGGCCAGGGACTTGTCTGGATATGAAGCAGCCCGAATGCTCCTGCTCCACACCTGGAGACAAGCAGAGGAAGAATGTAATGAAGACGGTGTCCCCAGGAAGATGCACACACCCTGGACCGTCGCTTGCGTGCTGCAGAGCCGGTGTCCAGCTGAGGAACAACTCGGTCAATGGGCAAGGAAATTACTTGAGGAAAATATCCAAATGTAATCTATCTATCAATGGATCAGGAAACTACTGCCCAAAAGGTACTCCGGGAGCCGACTCAAAGGAGTTAAGTGATTTGAGGATACACAAGGGGATTAACACAGGAACTTACACCCTAAGGGGTCCAAACAAAATCCTACTGGAAAACACCCTGAATGTCCACATGCGCAGGAAGGTGGAGCAGATTAGAAAGGATCAGATCCCTGGCATTGTTTGCCGTTCATGTCTTGCGACCACGTATGCTTTGTCTATTTCCCTGACCCACAGAGCCTTTCCTTTCTCAGCCCGGGCACTCAACAGGTGCTGGACTCGCATATCGTAAGGCTCCAAATGAGGCAGAGGTGGTGCATGCCCCTCAAAGTCCTTGAGCCCACAAACCTTTGTAGGACAAGAAAAGACAACGCAATGTCCTTTCCACAGTCCACCTGCTTAGCCACCCCTAAGTCTTCAACTAACCCAGTAACTGAGGCTGTCAAGGTCCTGGGAGAACCCTGTCAGGCAGACTGGGGAGAGAGGGTGACCCCAAAGAAATCAAGCCCTACCCTGGAGAGTCCTTTTGCTGATTGCTCCCCTACAGAGGAGCCTGTTCAGGGAACCCCAGCCTACCCCCCACTTGATAATGACAGTGGATGCTCATTGGCCCTCAGGCAGCCGTTTCCAGCCTTCATGCCCAGTATCCTTGGCAGAACCTTCCAGAATGAAAGTGTCCAGAGAGAGAGCCTAGAGCAAACCTCAAATCCAGTACTGACCAGCAAGGGGTCAAGGAAAGAGGGTGCTAGTTGTGCCCCAGGAGGCCCCAGATTGGAAGTGAACTCTGAATGTCCATCTTCAAGAGCCAAAGAGACAGGGTTGGTGGTGGTCAAGAAGTCCTCTTCAATAGAGCTAGACGATAGAGACACTTTCAAAACCAGTGTGCTGGCAAAATCTCAAACCAATCATGTGGACCGGGGGTGCTTCGAGGCTCTAGGATGTAGTAAAAGTTTCCTGCTACCTGGAAAGTGTGCTCCAGTTCCTGAAAAGCCAAGCCTTACAGCACGAGTGTGCAGTGAGATTAAGCTCCAGGTGGAGGTAGAGGCAGAGGGTGGTTCTCCATGCTGTCCTGTTGACGGGCTCCATCAGGACTGCACCACTGATGTGCTCACTGCCAGCAATGTTTTGCCTTCTCAGGTGGTCCATTGCCGCCCCCAGCGTTTGTTCACTGGGGATAAGCCAATATGTCAAGGGCCAAGTGGCTTCGTGGTGGCTAGAGCACGTTAACATGGGGCAGCAGAAGCTCAAAAGCCCCAACCTTCAGGACCCCTCGACAAGGAGAAGGAAGGATGCTGTTCCCACTGACAAGAGGGAGGCCCATAAATGGCCCAATTCAGAAGAGCATGGAAAAGGATTAGCGGGAAGAGGCATCTCCCAAGTCTGTGGGTTAAGCCAGCCTGTGCAAGACAAGGCATTGGCTGAGTGCCTTGAGATCAAGTCCCCACAGCTCTCACCAGAGAAGGGACAGCTTCCTGCTGAGGGCCACTGCAAAAAATGGAGGAAGCACTTTGTCCAGTGGATTTGCTCCAGCAAAAAATCTACAGGACACGGTGATCCTTTGCAAAAAGGAAAGCCCGTATTACCCTGTGGTCACAGCCTTGGGCCCCTTCAAAGACAACCAGTGTCTCCTAACAAGGTCACGGAGGCTCAGGTGCTCACGACAAATGTTGGCCAAGTCCGAGAGGGGACACCAGGCTGTCAACAGGAGTATCTTGCGCCAATGTCAAGTTCACGAAAAGAAGCGCAGGCCTCAGTTAATGGATGTTCCTCCAGCTGTGGGGCTCCTTTCTTTGTAGAACACAGGAGAGTGGCAAGTGTGAGACCCTGCCTTCACCAGGCGATACCTGACTGCCAGAGCCTTCCCACCACGAGCACCTGTATCAGGGATGTATTCACAAATTTCTGTCCGTTCAGGGGATTCAATATCAGAAGCCACACTCAGGCATTGGCCCCCAGGGTGTTTGTGTGCCCAGTCAGCTTGCAGCAGCAGAGGCGGAGGAGGTGGTCTTACTCCAGTTACCCTTACCACTGCCCACGTCACTGTCTTCGAGAATATGTCTTATCTGGCAAATTAGAAGACGCTTCTTCTGCTCTGATTAGTAGGAAAGTATCCATGCCAGCCACTTTAGACTGTTCTGCACAGGCTAATGGCTTCTCTCAGCCATGATATTCATTGTTCCATAATAGAGATTTTCCCCCTCCTACATTAAAGTGTGACTTCTGTGCTGCATGGCGGGATCTAGAGGGGGTGTCATGTGTGTTAGTCTGTGTAGACTAGAGAAACAAAATTCATACACTCATATTTTATGAGTTTTATATAAAGGGTAAGTGAACATTGAAAAGCATCCCAACCCAGTTCAATCCAAGACCACCAGTCCAATAGTATCCCATGTGTCTGACACCAATCTACAAAGTCCTCCTCACACTCCAAAAACACACGGGGAGACAATGACTGCAGGAGGAAATTGTAGTCCGTGCGCTGGCAGGTTCTCCACGAGGCTGCTGCAGAAACCAGGGCTGCAACAGGGTAGGTCCATGCGGCTTCTTCTCAGGGATCTCCCAGGAAATGAGTCTTTCCAGCTGCTTTAGGGACAGTTCAAGTGAACACTAGGTTACCTACATAGTCCAAGTGCCTGTTCATTAACCTACATTCTCTAAGTGAACGATAGGGAACCTACATAGTCCAAGTGCCCGCTAGGTAACCTACATAGTCCAAAGCCCGCTAGTTAACCTAGATAGTCCAAGTGCCCGCTAGTTAACCTACATAGTCCAAGTGCCCGCTAGGTAACCTAGACAGTTCAAGTGACCACTAGGTTACCTACATAGTCCAAGTGCCCGATAGGGAACCTACATAGTCCAAGTGCCCGCTAGTTAACATAGATAGTCCAAGTACCCGCTAGGAAACGTACATAGTCCAAGTGCCCGCTAGGTAACCTACATAATCTAAGTGCCCGTTAGCTAACCTAGATAGTCCAAGGGACCGCTAGGTAACCTAGACTGTCCAAGTGCCCGCTAGGTTACCTACATAGTCTAAGTGCCCATTCGTTAACCTACATAGTACAAGTGCCCGCTAGGAAACCTACATAGTCCAAGGGCCCGCTTGGTAACCTATATAGTCCAAATGCCCGCTAGGGAACCTACATAGTCCAAGCGCCCGCTACTTAAAATAGATAGTCCAAGTGCCGCTAGTTAATCTACATAGTCCAAGGGTCCGCTAGTTACCGTACATAGTCCAAGTACCCGCTAAGAAACCTAGATATTCCAAGTGCATGCTAGTTAACCTAGATAGTCCAAGTGCCCTCTAGTTAACCTAGATCGTCCAAGTGCCCGCTAAGAAACCTAGATAGTCCAAGTGTCCGTTACCTAACCTAGATAGTCCAATTGCCCGCTATGCAACATACATAGTCCAAGTGCCCGTTCGTTAACCTAGAAGTCCAAGTGCCCGCTAGGTAACCTAGACTCTCCAAGTGCCCGCTAGGTTACCTACATAGTCCAAATGCCCGTTCGGTAACCTAGATAGTGCAAGTGCCCGGTAGTTAACCTACATAGTCCAAGTGCCCGCTAGGTAACCTAGATAGTCCAAGGGCCCGCTAGTCAACCTACATAGTCCAAGGGCCCGGTAGTTAACTTACATAGTTCTAGTGTCCGTAGGGAACATACAGAGTCCAAGTGCCCGCTAGGGAACCTACATAGTCCAAGTGCACGCTAGGGAATCTACATAGTCGAAGGGCCCGCTAGTTAATGTAGATAGTCCAAGTGCTGCTAGTTAATCTACATAGTACAAGGGCCCACTAGTTAACCTACATAATCCAAGTACCCGCTAGTTAACCTAGATCGTCCAAGTGTCCGCTAATTAACCTACATAGTACAAGTGCCCGCTAGGGAACCTAGATAGTCTAAGTGCCCGCTCTGGAACCTACATAGTTCAAGTTACTGCTAGGGAACCTACATAGTCCAAGTGCCCGCTCTGGAACATACATAGTCCAAGTGCCCGCTAGGGAATCTACATAGTCTAAGGACCCGCTAGTTAACGTAGATAGTCCAAGTGCCGCTAGTTAATCTACATAGTCCAAGGGCCCGCTAGTTAACCTAGATCGTCCAAGTGCCCGCTAGGTAACCTACATAGTCCAAGGGCCCGCTAGTTAATCTACATAGTCCAAGGGCCCGCTAGTTAACCTACATCGTCCAAGGGCCCGCTAGTTAACCTAGATAGTCCAAGTGCCTGCTAGTTAACCTACATAGTCCAAGTGCCCGTTCGTTAACCTACATAGTCCAAGTGCCCGCTAGGTAAACAATATAGTCCAAATGCCCACTAGGGGCCCTAATAGTCCATATGCCCGCTAGTTAACCTAGATTGTCCAAGTGCCCGCTAGTTAACCTACATAGTCCAAGTGCCCGCTAGGGAACTTACATAGTCCAAGGGCCCGCTAGGGAACCTACACAGTCCAAGTGCCTGTTAGTTAACCTAGATAGTCCAAGTGCCCGCTAGGTAACCTAGGTAGTCCAACAGCCAGCTAGATAACCTGCACACTCCAAGAACCCGCTATAACGTAGATAGTTCAAGTGCCAGCTAGGTAACCTAGATAGTCCATGTGCCGCTAGGTAACCTACAATGTCACAGTGCCCGCTAGGTTATCTATATAGTCCAAATGCCCTCTAGGGAATCTACATACTCCAAGGGCCTGCTAGTTAACGTAGATAGTCCAAGTGCCGCTAGTTAATCTACATAGTCCAAGGGCCCGCTAGTTAACCTACATAGTGCAAGTACCCGCTAAGAAACCTAGATAGTCCAAGTGCACGCTAGTTAACCTAGATAGTCCAAGTGCCCGTTAAGAAACCTAGATAGTTCAAGTGCCCGTTACCTAACCTAGATAGTCCAATTGCCCGCTATGCAACATACATAGTCCAAGTGCCCGTTCGTTAACCTAGAAGTCCAAGTGCCCGCTAGGTAACCTAGACTATCCAAGTGCCCGCTAGGTTACCTACATAATCCAAATGCCCGTTCGGAAACCTAGATAGTGCAAGTGCCCGGTAGTTAACCTACATAGTCCAAGTGCTCGCTAGGTAACCTAGATAGTCCAAGGTTACCTAGCGGGCACTTGGAGAACGTAGGTTAACTAGGGGGCATAGGACAATGTAGGTTACCAAGCGGGCCCTTGGACTATCTAGGTTACCTAGGGGGAACCTGGACTATGTAGGTTAACTAGCGGCACTTGGACTATCTAGGTTACCTAGCGGACACTTGGACTATGTACGTTCCCTAGCGGGCACTTGGACTATCTACGTTACCTAGCGGGTACTTGGACTATGTACGTTACCTAGCGGGCACTTGGACTATGTACGTTTCCTAGCGGGTACTTGGACTAGGTAGGTTCCCTAGCGGGCACTTGGTCTATCTAGGTTAACTAGCGAGCACTTGGACTATCTAGGTTAACTAGCGGGCATTTGGACTATTAGGGCCCCTAGCGGGCACTTGGACTATATTGGTTAACGAATGGGCACTTGGACCATGTAGGTAACCTAGTGGTCACTTGAACTGTCTAGGTTACCTAGCGGGCACTTAGACTATGTAGGTTAACTAGCGGGCAATTGGACTATCTAGGATAAGTAGCGGGCCCTTGGACGATGTAGGTTAACTAGCGGGCCCTTGCACTATGTAGGTTAACTAGCGGGCCCATGGATTATGTAGGTTTACTAGCAGGCACTTGGACTATCTAGGTTAACTAGCGGGCACTTGGACTATGTAGTTTCCCTAGCGGGCATTTGGACTAGAGAAGCCATTAGCCTGTGCAGAACAGTCTAAAGTGGCTGGCATGGATACTTTCCTACTAATCAGAGCAGAAGAAGCGTCTTCTAATTTGCCAGATAAGACATATTCTCGAAGACAGTGACGTGGGCAGTGGTAAGGGTAACTGGAGTAAGACCACCTCCTCCGCCTCTGCTGCTGCAAGCTGACTGGGCACACAAACACCCTGGGGGCCAATGCCTGAGTGTGGCTTCTGATATTGAATCCCCTGAACGGACAGAAATTTGTGAATACATCCCTGATACAGGTGCTCGTGGTGGGAAGGCTCTGGCAGTCAGGTATCGCCTGGTGAAGGCAGGGTCTCACACTTGCCACTCTCCTGTGTTCTACAAAGAAAGGAGCCCCACAGCTGGAGGAACATCCATTAACTGAGGCCTGCGCTTCTTTTCGTGAACTTGACATTGGCGCAAGATACTCCTGTTGACAGCCTGGTGTCCCCTCTCGGACTTGGCCAACATTTGTCGTGAGCACCTGAGCCTCTGTGACCTTGTTAGGAGACACTGGTTGTCTTTGAAGGGGCCCAAGGCTGTGACCACAGGGTAATACGGGCTTTCCTTTTTGCAAAGGATCACCGTGTCCTGTAGATTTTTTGCTGGAGCAAATCCACTGGACAAAGTGCTTCCTCCATTTTTTGCAGTGGCCCTCAGCAGGAAGCTGTCCCTTCTCTGGTGAGAGCTGTGGGGACTTGATCTCAAGGCACTCAGCCAATGCCTTGTCTTGCACAGGCTGGCTTAACCCACAGACTTGGGAGATGCCTCTTCCCGCTAATCCTTTTCCATGCTCTTCTGAATTGGGCCATTTATGGGCCTCCCTCTTGTCAGTGGGAACAGCATCCTTCCTTCTCCTTGTCGAGGGGTCCTGAAGGTTGGGGCTTTTGAGCTTCTGCTGCCCCATGTTAACGTGCTCTAGCCACCACGAAGCCACTTGGCCCTTGACATATTGGCTTATCCCCAGTGAACAAACGCTGGGGGCGGCAATGGACCACCTGAGAAGGCAAAACATTGCTGGCAGTGAGCACATCAGTGGTGCAGTCCTGATGGAGCCCGTCAACAGGACAGCATGGAGAACCACCCTCTGCCTCTACCTCCACCTGGAGCTTAATCTCACTGCACACTCGTGCTGTAAGGCTTGGCTTTTCAGGAACTGGAGCACACTTTCCAGGTAGCAGGAAACTTTTACTACATCCTAGAGCCTCGAAGCACCCCCGGTCCACATGATTGGTTTGAGATTTTGCCAGCACACTGGTTTTGAAAGTGTCTCTATCGTCTAGCTCTATTGAAGAGGACTTCTTGACCACCACCAACCCTGTCTCTTTGGCTCTTGAAGATGGACATTCAGAGTTCACTTCCAATCTGGGGCCTCCTGGGGCACAACTAGCACCCTCTTTCCTTGACCCCTTGCTGGTCAGTACTGGATTTGAGGTTTGCTCTAGGCTCTCTCTCTGGACACTTTCATTCTGGAAGGTTCTGCCAAGGATACTGGGCATGAAGGCTAGAAACGGCTGCCTGAGGGCCAATGAGCATCCACTGTCATTATCAAGTGGGGGGTAGGCTGGGGTTCCCTGAACAGGCTCCTCTGTAGGGGAGCAATCAGCAAAAGGACTCTCCAGGGTAGGGCTTGATTTCTTTGGGGTCACCCTCTCTCCCCAGTCTGCCTGACAGGGTTCTCCCAGGACCTTGACAGCCTCAGTTACTGGGTTAGTTGAAGACTTAGGGGTGGCTAAGCAGGTGGACTGTGGAAAGGACATTGCGTTGTCTTTTCTTGTCCTACAAAGGTTTGTGGGCTCAAGGACTTTGAGGGGCATGCACCACCTCTGCCTCATTTGGAGCCTTACGATATGCGAGTCCAGCACCTGTTGAGTGCCCGGGCTGAGAAAGGAAAGGCTCTGTGGGTCAGGGAAATAGACAAAGCATACGTGGTCGCAAGACATGAACGGCAAACAATGCCAGGGATCTGATCCTTTCTAATCTGCTCCACCTTCCTGCGCATGTGGACATTCAGGGTGTTTTCCAGTAGGATTTTGTTTGGACCCCTTAGGGTGTAAGTTCCTGTGTTAATCCCCTTGTGTATCCTCAAATCACTTAACTCCTTTGAGTCGGCTCCCGGAGTACCTTTTGGGCAGTAGTTTCCTGATCCATTGATAGATAGATTACATTTGGATATTTTCCTCAAGTAATTTCCTTGCCCATTGACCGAGTTGTTCCTCAGCTGGACACCGGCTCTGCAGCACGCAAGCGACGGTCCAGGGTGTGTGCATCTTCCTGGGGACACCGTCTTCATTACATTCTTCCTCTGCTTGTCTCCAGGTGTGGAGCAGGAGCATTCGGGCTGCTTCATATCCAGACAAGTCCCTGGCCATTTTTCCTGAGGCTGCTTTAGTGTCAGAGACTCAAGAGTCCCATTGCCGAGGGGCCCCTGCAATTGAGGGAAGTTCTCTTGGCGGTGGAGCTCCGATTGCTTCAAGCAGCCAGGAAGCTTGGGGTCTGTCTTTGGGGTCTGGACCTTCTGATTGTCCTGGGGATGAGTGGGGCTGCGAAGACAAAAAGCTTCCTGGGGTCGTGGCATCATCATCCTAAAGGGTAAAGAACTCTCACTTTCCTGTTGTTTCTTTAAAAAAAATGGCTTTCCAGCTGTTGAAGTGAATTTGGAACGCGTGATTGGGACTTAGTGTGGACGGTAAGACAGGATTCATCACAGGGACTCTTGTGAGGAGGAGGAAAAGGTACTGCGAGTGGGCCACGGGGCTGTGGACCGGGCGGAGTCAGGACTGTAGCCGGCGGTGGGGCCTGGGCTTGGCATGCAGTTGGAAGTAAAAGTTGGAATCGGCCTTCAGTGTAGGGCAAGGAGTGATGTTGCAACAAGAGTGGGTACTCTTTAGCTTGCATTTGAGCTGGTAAGACATTAGGAATTTCATTAAATAGGACAGTGGGAAACTCTAGGGTGGATCCAGAGACCCTGAGAGCAGCGGCCAGAGACTCGCTGTGCAGAAAAGGGAGACCCCAGAAAAACTCACTGAATTTTTGTGGAAAATGCTTCTGAGGGCTGGGTATCTGCTCTGCTTTGATGCTGGCATTCCAGAAGGGCTGGGGAGGTGCAGTGATCTGCTCCCCATCGAGTGCCTTCAACATATTTAAGGCCTGCAGATGGTATTCTGATACACCCTTTCCTTTTTCTTCCCAAATATTCCATTTCTCTGCCTTTGTGATTTCTATTTCCAGCAGCTTGTGGACATTGGGGTTGAGCAAGGTGGGGCTCCCTACTTCCCCCTGCCTCTTTGTGGGTCCTTCCCGAAAGGTGTCTTCTTGGGGGTGCCAGGTAGAGTGCTCTTTCAGAGACCCAAAGTATTCCAAGGAGGGAAGCTGTAAGTTCTTGGCAGCTGCCCAACACTGGGGTGGGGAGGCAGTATGGCGGCCTGTGGGATCCTGACTTGTGATGGCTGCCATGGCAGGTGTGGAGCAGCGGTTGTGTGGAGATGGGCTCTGCCTGGGCCTTGCCAACAAGTCATTCTGAGAATGAGTCCCTGTGGGAGGCGGGGCTGGTGAGTCCCAGAGAGTGCTTGGAGGCTGCAGGTAGGCCTTTGAATCCGGGGTTTGGCACTGGGTGAGGGAAGAGCCAGTGGTGTGGGTGAAAGACTGTCAGGTTCACGGGAATGTGCGCAGTCTGGTGATTGACTCAAGGCGGGTAAGACATGAGAAGTTGAGAGGCACATCTGGGCCCGTGGAAGGGTGGAGTTCTGAGACCTAGGTGTCCGGAATGGATGAGCCGCAGAACCGTGTGGGGCGCGCGTACCGACGTGGACTTCAGCCGTCCCTCTATTTCGCCAGCTACCAGAGAGGGCTTGAGCTTTCTGTTGACCAAAGCTGCCAGTGTCAGGCGGGTTTCCCAAGTGGCTGCAGGAGACAGAAGGACCAGATTACAGCCAGGACTGAAGGGGCAAGAGACCTAGCAGGCTAGCAAGGGTCGGTGCAAGCTCAGCCCCTCCCCAAGCCTTGATGGCCTGCTCTTCCTGCCCCACCCCACTGCCCGGGACTCCTGTCATTCTCTGCCCATCCCTGAAAGTGTCCCCCAAACCAGCGCATCCCAGCTGCTCTGCAGCCCGAGGCCACACAGGCACCCTGGTTGGAAGATGCACCCCGCGGTGAAGCAGGAAGGTTACTTACTTCTGCCTACGACGCAAACGCAGGTTCTGAGCGCCATATAGTTCTTGCAGGAAGCTTCGGAAAGCTACAAATCAGGAGAACCGTTATGGTGCAGCCCTCCCAGAAGACCGAAAGGAATGTCACACGGGCTGTGCACTTAGGACGTTGGACTCTCCAGAGCTCAAGGTCAAATGATAGCTTACTCCCACGGGCAGGAGGTGCTTTGGCATTTCAAGGAGCATCGGTTTCCAATATTGTCTGTGGGGTCTCAGTGAGCAATCTGAACCTTGGCAAAGTTACATAGCTTTTCGCAGTTACCCCCTCGATGTTCCACCTCCAAATCAACCAGAAACTGCTCCTGACACCCCTACTGATCCCTACTGGGTCCTACCTTGGCCAGCCTTCATCCCATCCTAGGCCCCTCTTGTACATCTGGGAAATATCTGGGTTCTGTTTCCATCCCCAGTATCCTTTTGTTCAGGATTATTACCTGAGAGAGACGGGCTCTTGCCACTGGCATCCTGCAGAGGAGGGGACAGGAGAGCTTACAGAACTTGGTTGAATGGGCAGAACCTTACCTTTCAGAGCGTCACCTTTGTCCCTTGACCTGCTGCTTCTCCTTGTCTCCACCTGAGTCTGGGGCACAAGAGAGGAAGTCAGGCTGGAATCCAATCCTGCGTCTGTTCTTTGTGACAAACTGCAGGCATTTACTGGTGATTAGAAGAATGACAATCTCCATGGAATGACTAAAGCCCAGAAACCAGCTTCTGTGTGAGACCTAGAGTGCATTTCTTCCGTCAGCCTTCCTCTGCTCACGGAGAGCACACACTCTCAGCACTCAGTGTTCTGGTGGGAAAGATTTTGATTATGGAGGCTGAAGCTCTGGGCCAGCCCTTGACCACTTCCTCCCCGGGGTCAGCCATGCTTTCTCAATTAGCCCAGACAGAAAAGGAGCCTTGGCCCAGAGACTGGAGCTCAAGGAAAGAGACTGAGGACCCAGTGATGAGAGCTGCCCTTTGAAACGTCTAGTCATCTAGTCCTCAGCCACTGAGTCACTATATTGAGGATTTTTACCTATTGCCCTCTATAACAATTAGAGATGGGTGATCTGAGGTTTTCTAAGAGAAATCTTTTTGAATGCACATCTTACTGGCAAATGATTTACATATCATACGACTCAATAGTTCAGTCGTTCAATCAGATCAAGGGCAATGGTACAATCAATGATTACCATATCCATTTTAGAACAACAATTCCCCCCCTCCATGGTTAAATTGCCTTCAAAAGGAGTTGTGTAATCACAGTCAGGTCTAAAGCTCTCTGTCCCCTCTGGCCTCCTTCATTTTTTCGTCTTGAAATCAATCCCCCTTCACTCCCTAGCATCCCGATGGGGGAGTGCTCCACACTGCTGATCTCACAATCCCTCCCTCTGCCATGAGATCTCTCCACCTGCAACTCTGTCAACCCTTGTGTCCATGATGATCATGATGCCTCCACGCCTCCTGTGCTTCACAAACAGGGAAAGCCAACAGAAATAATGAAAATCAACATAAGCCGGCAAGGATAAAATGATACCAATGCAGTGAACAAAGTCCTAACAGTGAGTAAGGACGCACCAGCCCTCATCAACATTCCAAAGCCAGGGCTGATGGTCTCTTCTTTCTTGAGATTTCCCCTATCAGGAAATTAATTACGAAAGGAAAAATTTATAAAACAAGGAAAAATCAATCTCTCCTATGGCTGGGTTGAGAATTTCTTACCTTTATCCTTTTCCTGGGTGGTCGCACAGGTGGAGTATTTGGAAGGAAGGGGAGGACCAGGAAGAAGCAACCCACTCCATACAGGATGCCCAAGGTCAAAACAGTGAACCAGGTGGGGTATTGGTAGGTCAGCCAGGAAGCACTTTTCAGTTCCAGCAGAAAGAGAATCTCCTCCATCTTCTGGATACAGCGGTTGCACTCAGGCAATTGAACACTCTGAGTCCCCTCTGGCTTCAAACCCACTTGCATCACAAACCTGGGCCCACATCACTAAAGGGTCACAGTGGGGTGGGAGGTGACAGCAGGACAACACATAATCCCTCCCTCTACCCTCCAGCTCATCACATCCCTCCCCTGCTCTGGTCTTCTCTCTCCCACTGCCTGCTCTGGGCCTCCAAATTCACCAGCTGCACCTGATGGAATGGAATCTTAGTGCAAGTTCTTATTCATTCCACCTCCCACCTAGGTATTACGTGCTTCCTTGGCAAGTTGCCTGAATCATGACCAATTTCATAGGCTTAGAATATCTGAAGTTGTCTCTGTCCTCAATGAAAACCTTCTCAAGTCATGGTTTTACTTTTTCTTATCCAAGATAGAGAACTTAGGTTTATGTAACATTTATTTAGCTTTATGAATGTTGGATGAAAAGCTTGGAATTTGACTTCTATGACCAGGAGAGTTATTCAAGAGCTGAGGTATATCTCTCCCAGGAGAGAGATCTAACAAATTTTCTGCCAGATGGTACATTTGGGGAGACAAGGAACACTTAAGCATTAATCATTCTTAACAGTGTCCCCTGCAAATCTTCCTTGTGTGTGACTACTGCCCATTTAGGGCTTGCTCTGGGAACACTTGATGGGGTAATAAGCCTTGCAACAATTCAGGCTCAAAGGGCAAGCATCTGGCTGAGCAAAATAAAGAGATAATATGGATTGAGTTGTGTCCTTACCACTAACACTTGAGATATTCCCCCAAAATTCGTTGGAACACTAACACTGAAGGCTATAATCTGATTTGGTTATGTGAGGGCTCTCTCTGGGAGAAATGTACCTCTGTCCTTGGCTTCACACAAGAACCAATTGACGCAGAAACCTAGTTTGTGATCCAAGTGACTTTATAAAGGATAGAAGAGGCAAACATGCTCGTGGGGGGTGGGGGCGGACTGGACAGCCCACGCACGCTGGGTTGCATGACAGCTGGTTTGAGGCCCCCACCCATACCCTGTTGGTAGGCATGGCTGACGGTACTGTTTGACCCCATTGACTGAATTAAGCCCACCTGGTCTAGATGGGGGCCCGCCCAGGTTGACCTGCTTCCTGTCACAAGGACCTAAATGTGTGCATCTTTCCAGCCTGAAGCAGCTTTCAACTGTCTGTGATGGGGAGGAGGTTTGGCATGCACAGCGACCACCCTCAGTTCTGCCTCTACTTACCTAACAGGTACACGGCATTTCTTTTCTGGTTTTTGAAACAACAACAAAAAAATCATGTGTGATCTTTCTATTCCAGCGGTGCTAGGAGCAAGGCAGAGGCAAAACCCAAGAACAGGGTTCTTCTCTGTTGAAGCGCAATAAACTCACGGGGAAGCAAACAAGCATCTTCATCCACGTGAAGTGAATCTGTGAATCAGCAGCTCCCAACTGACCAAAGCACGCACAGAGCAGCCCAGCATCAAGGTCCGTTTCTGTGCACTGCTCCCACTGTGAGGAAGAGCTTCATGTGCATTAAAAGGGAACTTTTGTAATATTTGAATTTTGAATAGTGGTTTTTGTCAGAAATTGGAAAAAATCTCAAAGCCTGAAAAAACTCCTTTCTAGTACTGAACATTCAAGGGAGCCTGTAGAAGCCTGAAATGATTGCTAGGTGACCACCTGGATCTGCTTGTTGAGTGAAAGTGGCAGAATAGCAGCAATAGAGCAGCGGGTTCATTCTGATCACTGACACTCGTGGACCTGGTTTACAGGCAGTAGAGAAGAAGATGAGAGCGGGTTGACTGGTTTGAAGTCCATGACCTACTCCGAGGGGACTAGAGTTGTGGAGAATTGGTGATGGGGCCAAGGTCTAAAGGCAATGCGACCAATGGACACTGAGGTGAGGCCAAGAGAGGGAGCCCACATTGACTTGACCCGAACCCGACCAGATGAAGAGAAGAATGTTGAGCCTGTGCACTGGTATATACTGCTGCAGACTGTATAGACGAACTGTCCTGCTTTGACTTTCTTGTGGATGTGGACTTCACAAGGTTCCAACTGGCATGAAGACTCTTTATATTGAAGAATATGATTGTCTCCTCAGAGCACTGGGTTGATGGAAGTAGGCAGTAGAGAAACTGGATAGCCAAAATGGGCCAGATAAAGTTATGAAATTGCTAGCTTACAAGCTTTCATAGATACTGTAATATATTCATAGACTTATAGGATTAATATGTGGGTGTACCTTAACTGCAATTGTTAAGCATAGGATATTTTTGTTTCATCACTTACAGAATATTATGTTTAAAGGAGGGTGGCACACAGTGAAATGTATGCATTTTCATATTATACTGTTAGATACTGATATGATTCTATTATTGTTTTGAAATTATATATGGCTAAAGAATTTTGTGAAAATGTCAAATGGACAAGGGGTGGTCTGTTGTAGTTATACAATCTGGTGTCAATTTGGGACTTGAGAGGATTAAGAGTGAAGGGGTAGACTCTAGTCTCTCTATTGGGTTATGGCCAATGAGGCCTCTTTGTGGGCCTGGCCTTCCCGTCAGGGTTCTGGGAAATCTAGTATTTCCTCCTTGGAGGCAGCAGACTATCTTTCTGCTCATTCCCTGAGAGATGTCCTACTAACAAGACACATGGCACCACACTGATAGAACCCATGCCCTGGGAACTGGAGGAGCCACATGGAGACCCTGCCAAAGCTGAGATGCTTCTACCACCACTGGATGCAGAAGACTTTGCAACTACTGACCTGTGATCTTCCTGCATTTGGGGTCATTGAAGGTGTTTCATGAGTCTGAAGAGAACATTATAGATTGATATCAGACATGGGCTAATATTGGACTTATGGACTTGATCTTGGTTGGGCTGGAATGCTTTCTCAATATACAACTGTTCTTGTATATAAAGGTCTTTCCTATACACATATGAGTGTGGATTTGTTTCTCTAGTCTACCTGGACTAACACTCATGGATCCCTTTCAGGACTGTAAGTTCTGTTCCCCTGACTGCTGCAAAGTATGTGACAGAGAAGAAAAGGGAGAAGAGTGAACTGTACCCATTTATTGAGGTAAGAACAGTGATGAAGGAGCATGGCCGGTTCCCCAAACTTCATGAGTGGAAAAATGGGCTCTTGGCACAAAATGACATTCAATCTTCACCAAGAGATTCAGGGTTAAATTGCTGCCCTATCTCTGACCTCAGCTTTTGTTTTATTTTAAATCTCATATAATTCACATATATCATTCAATACTTCAGTCATATTAAGATTTGTGTAATCGTCATCACAATCAGGTTTACAACATTTCCTTCTTTTATATTCATTTTTGTTAGCCCCCCCCCCTCACTCCCCCAAATCTTCCCTGCCTGTCCCTAGGAGATTGTTAATTCTGTTAGTGTCTCTCTGGATTTACCTCTCCTGGATTTCATATGTATTAAAAAAAAAATACAAAACAAAATCAAGAAACAAGTAGAAAAGAAAAACTAACAATGATAAAAGAGAGAAAAACCTCAATCGAACAGAAAGTGAAAAATACTAAAAACTGGAACCAAATTAAAATTAGTCTGAAGAGATCAAATGATGAGGTGTTACATTTGAACTTAACTGTATCTGTTCATGTCCATGGACTGTGGTCAGAGGGAATTCACCCCGCATGTGCATTTGAGTCCTTTTGCAAACTGGGTGTTCCGAACTTAAGCTCTGATTCTTGTTTATACCTGCAGATTGAGATTCTATTATTTATCACCCTGGCATCACACTGGCTGTGCTGCTTGTTCTGGGCGGACTTAGTTGACATCTCACTTAGATGGCTGCTTATTTTCAGAAAAAAGGTTTAAGTACAAGGCCCTGTTCTTTGTGATAGATATGTACCATCTGATTTCAGGGTTTTTTTACACCCTATGCTTTCCAGTCAAATATTCACTTGAGGTAATTCAAAACACTCACTTGGCTCGATGACGCCAGAATAGCTCCCCTCCATGGAGTTCCATGGAGCTCAGCATAGTTAGGGCGCAGAGATGAAAAGACGATTGAACCATGTACTGAACGTTCAGGTTTTTCCCTGCTTTTGAAAATCTGTTTGCGCTTGTAGAGTAAATGTTTTGTACTTTTTAAGAGTGTAAAAAAAATAGATGGAGGGATTCAGAGAAAATGGCGACCAGATAGGACCCATCTATCTGGAGCTCCTGCTGCCAGACCAGAAAAATAGGAAATTAGGTGAAGGAAACGGGGAGGTGGAGTTCTGAAATTAGAACTAGGGTAACAGGGTTTCTCCTGAACCCCTTCTTTTGTAGGATTTCCACTCACAAAGCAAACCAAGAATGCTTTAAAGCACTATAATTTTGACGAAGTGGCAGGCGCCAGATATGCCCCTTGCCTGGAGCAGGGATCCCTGCAGGTGGACGCCCTGAGAGGGGGCAGAATCTCAGACACGAGGGGAACCCCACACTGAGCTCTCCATGCGGTTGGATGCCTTGAGCTCACGGTCAGGGGTTGGTGGTGGGTAGCTATAATTTAGAGTAGAAGAAAAAATATATTATTACCTTAGGAAGATCATGGTGTGGGAGAAAAAGGCAGAAAGTCGGGAGTCCAGGGAGCAAATTTAGTTCCAATTGGCCGACTAGTAAACAACCCCCCTGATAAGCTGGATCTCCCCCTCTGGGGGTCAGCTTGACAGCCACCAAATCTGAGCACATCACAAGTAGAATTTTTTTTAAGGGTGAAACATAAATGATTGGTTTAAAACTCAAACCCAAGTCTGGTTGCTCAGCTCCAAGCACCACATAGGGGAGTCCCTTAACATAAATCAGCATAAGAAGCAACCTAGCTAAGGAATGCCAGAACTCAGCCACAGGGCCTGGCAGCTTTTACCATAACAAAGACCCGCTGTAGCAGTGTCAGCCTTAAACAGCACTGAGCTGTAGCCCAGAGACTGTGGGAGACAATTTCATTCTAGCTGGCCAGAGGGATAAAAAAGAAAATCCTCTGATCTAGGAAGCATCAGCAGTCTAGATAGGACAACAAGCTTCCCTCTCAGTGATTCTACACATAGCTGGGGAGGCCCTGCCGGTCTTGGAGCCCTAGACGGGGCTGAGGGAGCCCCCCAGTGCCCCCTCCCAGCCCCTGCTGCAGTGCTACATGCAGCACAAGGCAGGTACTCCAGCACCCAAGTGACCCCTGGCCACGGGCGCGATCTTGCTTTTGAAGTAATCTCACACAGCATCTGTGGAACCCTACATCAGGGATGGGAAAGTCCATTAACGCATGCCCAGGAGAGCCAGCATAGGAAAGCTGGATTTTCCTGCCCGTGGGCTCCGATGGATGTTGCACCTGGAGCAGCCCACCTGGGCCAGATGATTGCAGTTCAGCCAATGGGATTGACCTGGGGTCCTTCACCAGCCTCCCCGGGAACCCTTGAAAAGGCAGGGACCAGAAGGGAGAGGGGTGGTCTGGTCGTCTTCCTGGGAGGAGAGAGATCCTTGCATGACCTGAGGCAGTCTCTGCCAGGCCCCATGGTCAAAGGAATCCTATGGGTGCCTTGTAAAACCTGATGCTTCTTTTAACTCTCATTAAATTCACTTGGATCACGAACCCGGCTTCCGCATGAAATTTTTCTCGCGGGGAGCCAAGGACTGGGGTTGGAATTTAGGCCAGAGAGAGAGACCTTACAAGTCCATGACCCCGTGACCTTGAGGAAGAGTTGGAATTCCTCTGGCCTCAAGGACAGGTGATCAAGTATCATTACCTCCTTACCCACTGCTCTACTTATTCTCACTTTATTCACTAGCCCTTCTAACTTTTCCACCGCACTCAGTTTCAACGTGCTCAGGTTGGTGTTGGGCTTTTATTTACTCGCTTTCTTCTTTATCCCTCTTTTTTTCCCCTTTTCCCCTCTTTTTCCTCTTCTCTCCCACTCTCTCCTCTCATATGCCAATAAAGGCTTCCAGGTCACTTCCCTTCGCTTAGGGCAAATCAACCCAAATAGCAGGAGGCACTCCAGCCTGCCCTCTGTGGGAGTGCTGTACACCACACAAGGCACCTGGGACAAACACCTACAGTGCGCTGCACCGTTGAAGAAACCTCCGTCATGCCTCTAAGGTGATCTCGTCAACTAGGGCAATTCTGCCCAGCACCACTGGGTCCCGGCATTAAAAGGGCACACTGACCTGCCATTGTTGGAGCAGTGTCTAAACCCCTCTGGCGCCTCATCCAAGCAATCAGGGATCAGCTACTACTTTATACTTTATTTCCTCCTTCTCTCTCTCCTTGCTCTTTACCATCACAGCCAACCTTAGTGAACTCAGTTGGATTTATTTCCTTCTTTCTCTTTATTCTCTTTTTCTTTCCTTCCTCTTTCTGTCTTTGCTTTCTTCACCTCTCTCTTAGCTTGTACGATTCCCTCTGCTCCCTCTCATTGCTTGCACATACCACTGCTGGTTTCCAGAGCCCTACACTCTGCCTAGGGCAACCCTGTCCTCCTAGTGGGCAGCCTGACCCCTAAGACAGTACTGCACACAGGACGAGTCAGAGCTACACACAGCATAACACAGGGTCAGTTATTTCTTTAACCATTTAAAAAATACTCTCTCCTCCTCCTTCCTTTTCTCTTCTCTCTTTTCCCTTTTATTGGGCTCTTCTTACAGGTTTTCTGCTTTTCTCCGCTCCATCAAGCTCTTCTCTACTTCCTACCACAGCCTCCACAGATTTGGTTCTCCTTTTTAGTTGTTTTCTTTTCTTTTTTTTTTTTTTTTACTGTTGTCACCTTTGTTTACTCTGTGCATTTTAGTTGTGTGTGGGTGAGTGGTTGTCAGTCTGGTTGGCATTATTGCCCCAGTCTGTGTCTTCCTCTTTCTCTCTTTTTCCTCTCCTTTCACTCTCTTTCCCATCACAAGACAATAGCTGTCTCCAGGCCACTCCCCTCTGCCTAGGGCAAACCTGAAGGCCCAACTGAGGGAGCTCCCACCCCCCACTTATTGGTGTGGCAAACAGCTGGGGAATTCACGCTGGTCCTCTCCCACACACCAGGCCACAGGTTGTTCTCCCCTATAAAAAGTGGGGGCATCCCCAGCCTAAATCCTGAGGTCCTACAAGTGACTGGGGGAAACGCCTGACCACCACTTGTGAGGCTCCACGCTACTGTGGGAACATCCACCCAATCTCCAAGGCGATCTCTCTGTACATCCCCTTGTCTAGCCAGATTTGTAAAGTAGAATTTGGATCATGATAGTGGGGGGAGGAAGCATTTAGGAACTAGAGGAAACATGTTTCATTGTTGCTACCCTGCACCCTGACTGGCTTATCTCCTCCCCACATCCCTTCAGGAAGGGGGTGTCCAGTTACCTACCAATGGGCTTTGAGTCTCCACTCTGCACTCACCCTCATTTACAATGACATGATTTTTGTGTTCTTTGATGCTTGATATCTGATCCCTTCAACAGTTCATGGTCACACAGGCTGGTGTGCTTCCTCCATGTGGGCTTTGTTGCTTCTGAGCTAGATGGCCGCTTCTTTATTTTCAAGCCTGTAAGATCCCAGATGCTATAACTTTTGATAGCCAGGCACCATCAGCTTTCTTCACCACATTTGCTAGTGCACACATTTTTCTTCAACCATCATGTTGGAAAGGTGTTCATCATGGAATGCCAATTTAATATAACGTGTCCTTGCATTGAGTAAGTATTTGGCAATGTCCATCTACTGCCTTAATACTAAGTCTATAAATATATGCACGTTGATCTATTTACGAACCCTCCTGTATAAATATATTTACATATGTACATGCCAGTATGTAGACCTCTAGAAATACCCTTTGTCACCTAGTTCTTTCCTCTATTTACTTTTACTTTCCTCTTGTCCGACTATCATGCTCAGCTTTCACTTGGGTTTGAGTAATTTCTCTTGGTTACATTGCCCTTGCTGAATACCTACCAGGCTTCTCACACCCTCCTTGCGACGGATTTTGGATTACTTGTTGCTCCCCTGTCGCTGGATTGGTCAGCATCACCTCCTTACCCCCTCCTCTCTCTCTCCCATGTCCCCGGGAACCATTGGTCCTGTTGTTTTCTCCTCCAGACTATTCTTCCAGCCTATCTTATCTAGATAGATCTGTTGAGATAATAATATGCACCAAAAATCAAACCATAGCAAGATAGGCGATGGGTGAGAACACAGTGATGACAAAAAAACAACAACAGAAAACCAATGATCAATAAAAGAGTAAATTAATTAAAAGACAAAAAAAATTTTTTAAGAAAGAAAAACCTGTAAATAGATCAAGGTCTGATTTTTTTTTTTTTCTATAGGTGTGTCCTTCAGTCAGGTCTGATGGCGTATCATGCTCTGGCCCCAGAGTCTGTCCTTTGTACTCCCTCAGGGGCTACCCGCTCTGCTCCCATGGTTGCTCTGCTGCATGCTTTTAGTGATTTGCCTCCGTGTTGGAGGGCCAGTCGGGTCAGTCCCAACACAGAGTCTCCGGTATTGTCCCCATAGGGCCCTGGGCCAGCAAGGGATGGCATGTCTCATAGTGGGATCAGCCATATGGTCCACTCTGTACATTGGCTGTTCAGAGTGCCAAAATCATCCTCCAAGCCTGGTGGACCAGTGTGTGCTCCACTCTCTTCCTCCCCCTTCATTTGCCCCTGTGTGCTCTGATCAGACATGTCCATCTCCCCTAGCTACAGGTTCAGTGCCGTCTTCTAAGGTAAATTCTTCTGGGGGGAGGGGCAGTTGTCCACGTAGCTGGTATGGAGGCTGGACCATCCACTTTTCATTTAGGATCAAAAGCATCTAGCTTTTAGCATTAGGTGCTATTGAGTCAGTTCCAACTCAAGGCAGAATGAACCACTGCGCAGTCCTACACCATCTTCAAAATTGTTGTTATACTTGAACCTAACATTTCAGCCTTTTCCAGGGACTGGCATCTCCTGATAACATATCCAAAGCATGTGAAGTCTCCCCGTGCTTGCTTCTAAGGACCTTTCAGACTGTTCTTCTGACACAAATCTGTTCATTCTTCCAGCACTCAATGGTATTTTTAATATTCTTGGCTAGTGTCATCTTGATGGGTTGAAACACTATCTCGCTCTAGTGTTGATGTACATTTTTCTGATGCCTAATTATACTGAGTATCTTTTAAGGTAATCATTTAATTTTTATGGCATTTTGAAAAGATGTCAATGAGGTCTATTTAATTTGTGTTCAGATGGAAACACATAACTCAAACTAAATATGTGACAGTAGAAAAAGAATCCATTTTATCCTAAATACTTGAGATATTTATACAGCCTACTCAAGTTTTTATCAACATAGATAAGGTGCCTGTGGTGGTGGTGGTGGTTTTTAAGAGTTAATCTCTAAATAGGGGGCTGCAGTACTGAGCACTGAATCTCCTTTGCTTGATTAATTTTTATGTTAGGGAAGTAATACAAGGATTCCATC
This sequence comes from Tenrec ecaudatus, assembly GCF_050624435.1. Lineage (NCBI taxonomy): Eukaryota > Metazoa > Chordata > Mammalia > Afrosoricida > Tenrecidae > Tenrec > Tenrec ecaudatus. The sequence goes on along the minus strand of NW_027457568.1, from coordinate 5,038,936 downwards.
AAATGACCCATCAGTTTGAGGAAAAAGCATATCAGAATTGATGGTCAAAGCCTATATGGCTTTATGGTTTAGTCTCTAGGGGTATGTAACGCTCTTGTGAAAATAGTATTCCTCATGATAATAACGAGGAACTGGTGGGCCTCCAGGGCTGGGAGCTGAACTGAGGGGCAGTTCTACCCTGTCTAATAGGGTCACTATGAGTTGGCAAAGACTCGATGGCTGTCAGTTTGGTTTGTTTGACTTGAGTACTGGCATTCAGTGTGTTTATCGAAATCAATAAATTACAAGCATTTAGATGTCTATTTTTTACATACAAAATTAAAATCCCCCAAGCCTCTGAAAACTGCGAAGATTTCACAGCACTAGGTTGGTACTCTCCCATCCAAGAATCAGTGAAACTGGCAGGGTGTGAGGCATTCAGGCTCCCTCAGTTCCTCCTACTGCCTTCCCTGACCCTGGTCACTTGCTTCTATTACCTCTCTTGGACCTTACATGCATTTGAATTAGAACACCATAGAGTACAGTGCTCTACATGTGCAGCAGCTCTAACCATGTCACTCTCGGTCTCTATGAAGCCTCTTCCAACAAAATTCAAATGCGATTGTATGTGCACACATAAACACACGCATGCACCAGAGCACCCTTCTTAACAGAGAGTCAGGAGGGTCTCTTATTTGCTGTCCTCACTTTGGACACAAGTCCCTTGATGATGAGTAGGAGAAAAGGAACATCAGGTAGTGGGGGAAACCCTAAGGAGGAACAGAGGAGAGCTTTAACTAGGAATAATGCTACTAGGGGAATGATGGCATGTGAGGAAAATTAGATACTTCCAGACTGTCAGATTTTTCCATACAGCAAAATTAACTTTTCTAGTTTTGTCTAAAACTGGCCCCAGGAAATTTCAAATAGCACATCTCAGATTATCTAACCTACAAAGGAGTAGCCGGCCTTCCCCCCACCCCCACCCCACCCCCGCCAAAAAACCAAGCGGTACAAAGCTCCACTGGGTACACATTTCAAAATATACATTCTCCTGTTTGGGCAGGCATCTGGCAACTTGCTCTGAGCTAGTGCACCCACACTTTTTCCCCAAGGTCATTGCTGGTGACAAGACCTTGTGCTCTTCTCACAAGCCAGAATGCAAACATAAATCAAGTCAGTGTAAGACGCCATCATCACCTCACTCAAATACACCTCGTCAAGTGAACTCAAACTTCAAGAAGATGCTCATTTGTTTGGTTTTGTTGATGTGAGGGTGATAGTGCATTTGGAGTTTAGTCATTGCACTAGGTCAGACTGTTAATCAAGCTTCCTATATAGAGGTTCTGAAGATATTGTGTAAGAAGGTCTGAGTTGTCTGGCTAGACCAGAGCTTGCACACTGCTATTGACTAGAAGTTCCGACACACAGAATCCAGGACAGATAAACCCCTCAGGACCAATACTGAGAGTAGCAACACCACGAGGGAAGGTAGGGGGGAGAAGCAGAAGAAAGGGGAAACCAATCTCAATTATGGACATACAGCCCCACTCCACCAACCAGGGGAACAAACAGCAGAAGTTTGGGTGAAGGGATACAGCAGAGGCGTAAAATATAAAAATAAAAAGTATGTATAAAGTATCAGTGGTTCACGTGGGTGGGAGGAGGGGAAAAAAGGAGCTCAAGGAGAAAGAACATGTTTGGAAATGATGATAGCAATGTATGTACAAATGTGCTTCATACAAATTGGTGTATGAATTGTTACAAGAGCTGTAAGATCCCCCAATCAAATGATTTATTTAAAATAAAAAGGACTGATTAGTGGTAGACAGGGGACTGGTTTTGCCACCACGACAGTGCACCTGCTCACACAAAAAAAACAGCATGCCTCTATCGCCCGATCTGATCCCAGCACACCGAGGCAAAATACTAAGGGTGTACAACAGAACAGGAAGGGGAACAGAGCAACGAAGTCCCCAGGGAATACCAAAAATAGACTTTGGGGCCAGGGCTAGCTGACCCATCATACTCTATGAGAAAACACTCCTAAAGGCCAACAAACAGTCCTTGAACTAACTAAAAGCTTTTCTTTCTTGTGTTTTGTTTTGCTTTTTGTCATTGGCTTGCTGGTGGTGGTGTTGTTCTTTTGTTTCATTTTGTTGCTTGGGTTTGCTCTGTCTCGTTTTTGTGCATGCTATGATTTCCACAGGTCTGTCTAAATGAGATAGGCTGGATGAACAATCTGGAGGAGAAAACAATGGGACTGACAGCTGGTGGGGGGGGAGATGGGAAAGGGGGGTGTAGGGAAAAAGGAAGTGCTGTTAACAAACCCAGGGACAAGGGAACACCAAGTGATCCAAATAGATGGTGAGGAGGGTGTAGGAGGCTTGGTAGAGTGTAACCAAGAGTAATGTAACCGAGAGGAATTACTGAAACACAAATGAAGGCTGAACATGAGAGTGGGACAATCAGAAAGTAAAAGGAAATCAAGGAAAGAGGTAGGAAGCAAAGGGCATTTATAGAGGTCTAAATAAAGGCATGTGCATATGTAAATATATTTATGTATAACGATGGGGAAATAGATCTATATGCATATATTTATAGGTTTAGTATTAAGGTAACAGATGTACATTGGGCCTCCATTCAAGTACTCCCTCAATGCAAAAATACTTTGTTGTATTAAAGTGGCATTCCGTGATGCTCACCTCCCCAACACAATTGCTGGAGGCAAATGGGTGCATAAGCAAATGTGGTGACTAAAGTTGATGGTGGTCGGCTATCAAAAGTTATACATTCTGGGGTCTTAAAAGCTTGAAGTTAAACAAGTGGTCATGTAGCTGAGAAGCAACAAAGCCCACATGAAAGAAGCACACCAGCATGTGTGATCACGAGGTGTCGGAAGAATCAGGTATCAGACATCATCGGAACAAAAAAATCATATCTTTGTGAATACGGGGGAGTGTGGAGTGAAAACCCAAAGCTCATTTGTAGATAATTGGACATCCCCTTACAGAAGGGTAGCAGGGAGGAGAGGAGCCAGTCAGGGTGCACTGTAGCAACAATGAAACATACAACTTTCCTCTAGCTCCTAAATGCTTCTTCCCCCACAACTAAAATGATCCCCATTCTACCTTACAAATCTAGCTAGACCTGAGGATGTACACTGGTACAGATAGGAACTGGAAACACAGGGAATCCAGGGCGGATGATCCCTTCAGGACCAGTGGTGAGAGTGGCGATACGAGGAGGGTAGAGGGAGGGAGGAATGGAAAGGGGAAACCGATGACAAGGATCTACATATAACCATCTCCCTGGGGGACAGACAACAGAAAAGTGGCTGAAGGGAGATATTGTATAGTGTAAGATATGACAAAATAATAATTTAGAAATTATTCAGGGTTCATGAGGGATGGGGAATAATTATCAGTTGATGCCAGCGGATTAAGTGGAGAGCAAATGTTTTCAGAATGATGAGGGCAATGAATGTACAAATATGATGTATGTATCAATTGTGATAAGAGTTGTATGAGGCCCCAAAAAATGATTATAAAAAAAGAAAAAAGAAATAACAGTATGAAAACATCCCCCCAAAAAGCATGCCTCTCTTGTCCCTCATATCTTAATCACCTGAACTCACTCCATGTGACTTCTTTCTGTTTCCATGAATGAAGGACAGTGGTTTGACAACACAGAAGAGGTGGGGGTAAAAACAAGGGTGTCACCCAAACTGCTGAGTTTGAAAAATGTTTCCAAGAATGTAATCACAGATTAGACAAATGTGTGAAGTGTAATGGAGAGTACTATGAAGGGGATAAAAAATTTAAATGCATAGTTTTGAAAAAATTGTAGTTTTTGTCGGGTTCCCCCTAGTAGCTTCCAATTTCATAGCAACTCAAGCCATCACCATACATCAAACTGACAGAGAAGGGGTGGGTTTTGTGTGTAGGTGGTGTTGGTTATTGCACAGGAGCAAGGGACTTCTGGTGGCATAGTAGCTTATGCCTTGGTTGTCAACTGTAATGTCAGCAGTGGGGAACCACCAGTCAGTCCTCAGAAGAAAAGGATGAGGCGTTCTACTCCCATAGAGTTAGCCTTTGGGAAACCCACAGAGATAGTTCTGCTCTGATCTCATAGAGTCGCTATGGCTCAGCATCGACTCCATCGAAGTGAGCTGACAAACTAAAGGCAGGAGATCTGAAAGAGGATGCGGAGACGTTGTCTCAGGTACTTTGGACATATTACTATGGTGGAACCAGTCCTGCAAGAAGGGCATCATTTTTGGCAGAGGGTTAGCAAACAAGAGGAAGACCCTTACTTAGGTGGATTGACACCGTGGCTGCGAGAATCGGCTCAAATACAGTAACAAGTGCGAGGATGGCGCAGGACTGGGCTTTGTTTCTCTCTCTAGTGCACAGGCCCCTATGAATCCGAACTGACTCCAGGGCTCTACAATATCAACTACTACAACCCTGAAGTTCAAACCTACCCAGTGGCTTCCCAAAAGGGAGGTGTGGCCATGTGCCTCTGTAAAGATGACAGCTAGGGAGCCCCTGCGGGGCAGTTCTACTCTGTGGCACAGGGGCAGCCAGGAGTCGGAATGTGCTTCACAGCAAAGGGTGTGCTTTGTCTCAGTTTGTGCCTGCTGCTGTTTTTGCTATGCACTGAGTTTAACATGTGACACTCAGGAGCGAATGAATGGAAACACACCCATGATGCTTCCATGATGCCAGATGCAAGCTGACACTGTTTCTGAGTTCTGGGCATATTATTTTTTCAGAGATAATTTCCTGTAGCGGTGACACACCGAGTCCTATTTCATGTAAAAGCATCAGCAGCAGAGGAAAGCACTGCACAGAGAGAAGACTATGACACGTAACAGGCTTTCCATAGAGGAACAAAAGGGTGGATGTCTTGGGCTGCACTCTTTTCTTGTATACAGACAGTAAACAAGCTGAACACATCTCACCTAAGCATAACATTACAACTACTTGAAGCCCAGCTCAGGCATCTGGAGAAGAGGCAGCAAGGAAGGATGGGAGAGAGTTAATGGGCTGGGCGTCCCCAAAGGTGCAGAGTGGGAATCAAGGGAGGATCCAGGAGGAGCCAAGGCTTCTGGCAGAAGTCTGAGAGGAGAGCAGCAGAAAGGAGCTGCTCTCTGGGTCCTCACAGATGTAGCCAGTGAGAGAGCAGCAGTGCTGCCCCCTGGCGGCGCGCCGAAGGCAGGGCCGCTTCCCCCAGGGCTGGAGAGCTCTGGGGAAAGACAAATCCTGTCACTTTGAATGCCAAGTAAGGGGGCACTGTGTGCCGGTGGTGTACCTATGTTGGCCAAAGCGCTGCCCACTGTGCATTTGCTTCCCACAAGCACAGTTATCCTTCCTCGTGCATCCAGGAAAGACAGTTCTAGAAAAACAGAAGCAGTAAAATAAAACACTGCCAGGTCTCGAACCATCCTCACCATTGTTACTATGCCCACTGATGTAGCCGCTGGTTCGAGCTGTTTTATTGCCCGTCCTCCACTTTTTGCCAAGCATCATGTCCTTCATGGACTTGATGTCCCTTCAGGGACTGGTCTCTCCTGACAGCACGTCCAAAGATATCAAATGAAGTCCAGCCATCCTTTGTCCCCATGTTCTCTTGGCAGTCCTTGTACTTTTATTGCTCAGTGTCTGATTATTTGGGACCAGGCCTTATTGCTGCCCCTTCCTCACCTTGGCCCCCAATCCCGACCCCAAGCCCTGCACATCCACTGTGTGAAACCTCCTGTTCCTGTAACCATCCCTGTGCTTTTGTGTGGGGGGTCTAGCTGGGTTCCCCTGGCAATTCGCCAGCTGCCCTTGGGAAAGTTCATGGAGTCGGCTAAGTAGTAGAAAAGCCAAACGTCCAGCTGAGATTGGTTTACTCCCTAGCACCCTTGGGCAGGAGCACAGCCCCACTCCCGGTCCCAGGTAGCCAACGACCACACCTAGGTTCTCCGGACTTGGCAGCTGTAACATGTGGCCTGGGCTTCCCCTTCATTTCCTGCTCCTTTCTGGCTTGCTGTCTGACTTTTCTTTGCGGAATTAAAGCTGCAAATTGACAGGATCCCATAAACACTCTAAAGCCACAAAAAAACACCAAATGCCCACCCAAACATGTGAAACTTCAAAAAATCATCCTTAGAAGATTCCCAAACCCTAAACATTCCTAAACCCCATATATGCCCTGAAAACACCATGAAAGCCCTAAGAAAACCTAAAATGCTGGGGGAAAAAAACACATATAATATTAAAAATACCCTAAAATCCCTAAGGAACTCTGTAACATCACTAAAAACACCATACTGTGCTGAAAAATACCTATACACTCTAAAAAACCACCCCTAAATCCCTTAAACACTCCCTAAAATCTTATAAAACACCCTAAAAACCCCAAACCACCCGAATGCCCAAAACACACCTTGAACGTCCACAAACAACCTAAAAGCCCTAAAAATTCACATGCCACCAAAAAGCCCTAAATGACCGCAAAATTCCAACTCATAGCCAGCCTATAGAGGGCTTCTGGAGCTGTCAGTCTTTTATGGGAACAGCTTTATCGTTCTCCCAAGGAGAAGTTGGTAGGTTTGAAACCCTGACCTCATGTTTAGCAGTCTAATAATTGCTGGACAGTGCCACCAAGGCTCTACTGGTGTAGTGGGTTACACATTGGGCTGCTAACCTCAAGGGAAACGGTTCAAAACCACCACCCACTCCTTGGGAGAAAGAAGAAGCTTTCTTTCTATTCCCCTAGATTTCTCATTGAAGGTGTAAAGTAACCTGTTAAATGCTCGCAGTGGCAGCAGCAATGTCTCATAACCATGGGGAAATGTGGTTCAGAAACTTCAGAAGCAAGCATCCACCAGTAGGTGACTGACCAGCAGTATTGACTTGGGCAAAGAGAAGGTGACATGGAAGGGTAAGGAGAAGAATGCGTGCAGAGGGCAGGTTGGCAGCTGAGCCTAAGTCCAGTAGAAACAACAGTAGAATGGCCTGTTCCTGGAAGGGCCACAGGAGATGGTGCGACTTCATGTAGCCCCCACTTACATGTGTAACAGCAGCAATTGCCTGAACACGTGGTCTCCCCAGGGAGGAGCCTTTGTGTGGTGTTAAGATGCTGTTACTGTCTGTTGTACTGTGGTGGCCTGCATTTGGCTGTAATGGTGGAAATTTTGCAGCCAGTAGTTCAAATGCCTGCTGGGTCACTCACTGCAAGTAGACTTCAGCAGTTTCCAGACAGAGAGACGAGGGAGGAGGACCTGGTCTTCCACTTCTGAAAGAACTGGCCAGTGTGAACCTTGTGAATGGCAGAACACTATACCTGAACATGAGTACCGCAGGCTATAAGGCATGATGGATTGACACAGTGGCTGCAGCAATGTGCTCAAACATAGGATAGTGCTGGCCTGGAAAATAGTTCATCGTCCATTAAAAAAATCATTATATAGGGGCTCATACAACTTTTGTTGTTGTTTTTCCCTAAGGGAGAGCAGTGTATTGGTACACTGAGAGGTATATAGATCAATGGATTCGAACAGAAAAGCTACACATATATTCACCAGTCAACAGGAAACTAGCCTTCGAAAAAGGACACAGAAATATCCAAAGGGACAAATTCTGCTTGCTCAACAAATGGTGTTGGACAAACTGAGATACCGTATGTAGGAAAATGAAGCAAGCCCCAAACCTTCCCCCATGCACAGAAATTAACTGAAGAGGGGTTAAAACCTGAAAGTAAACCTCCGGGCTATCATAATCAATTTTTCGATGACCTCATCGGTCAGAAATCATTGTAGGAACGCCAAAGCGTTCTTGTGTTCAACGTCTACATACATAGCAGGTGCTCCAGTAAAGGGGAATCTTGGTGGAGCTGGCTCATCCATTCCTGAAGAGAGTAGAGCACCACGTTGGCCCATCACAGAGCTCAGGTGTAGAATCTTCCTCACTGTCATCCTTTATCTCAGCAGTGTCAGTGTTGGATTATGAATTTCCCAAAGAACCAGTATCGCTCAATTCTGTGCACAATGCTGACTCACTCTCGCTGTTATTTCACTGGTCTAAAAACCCATTTAGGTTAAAATGACACTCTTTTGATGCCATGACCTAAAATTTTTAGTGAGAAAATGTTCCTAATGACATTACTTGGGTCTTCCTCTAATCCTGATGCCATGTTCTTTTTCACATAGACCAGCTTCTTGTATAAATTGCTCAGCATACAGATGGAATAAGAACAGTGAAAGGATACAACCCTGATGCACACCTTTTCTGATTTTAAACCATGCAGTATCACCTTGTCCTGTTCACAGTCTCACCTGGTTCTATCTCTTGGCCTTTGTATAAGCTCCATATGAGTACAATGAAGTGTTGTGCAATGCCCATTCTTTTCCATGGTATCCCCGAGATCCACCTCCTTCCACTCGTGCTTTCCAGAACGTGGGGTTGGGACAAAGCCTGGATAGTCTCATGGCAAGACCAGATCAGGAATGGAGCTGAGCCGGGAGCAGCTTTATTTGCTTGCTCCAGGGAAAGTCTGCCAATGTGACTAAGCCTCAGGGGCTTTCTACAAATGATAAAGGTGAATCCCTCTCTCGTTACCCACTGATCATCTCTGAGCCTCTTGCTCTCATATCCCTTGCACAGACCTCTACCATTAGATGGACAATTCGGTAACGTTTGAACACTTTTCTGATGCTGAGCCTGGGGAGCAACTAATAGCTGAGTAAATATTGATTGAAAGATGGTGAGTGGAAGAAAATAGCTTTGCCAGGTCCAGGTTGTGATGGAGATGAGAGTGTTACCAAATCCTGCTGTCCCCATGGTGGGTTAGCTGTATTGTGCCCAGTCCTGAAAGTCTGAGCCAGGGGTTTTAACGTGGCCCCTTTCAAAACATATAGGTGGAATTCTTGGACCATGAGCTGTCCATAAAGTGTGGCTTTACCAAGGTGATGTCCGCCCTGGAACGAAACAACCCAAGAACCTAGACCTTTGTGAAGGTGTTGGTAAGGGATTCCGCGGAAATCATAAACTTGACTGAAAGCAAAGGAAACTTTGCCTTCATGTGTCTGCAGCTGGACGAAGTGGTGCTGGAACACACCCTCCTTTGCGATTCTTCTTGTTCTTTTTATGAGCTGCTCCCTGGCCTGTGCAGTCCCGTAAATCTGGAAACTCTTTGCTGGTGGGGGCAATTGTTATATCCTCCCCCCAGATCCAGATGTCTTGTCCATGGTCAGTGCGCAATCCTTGTCAGCCAGAGGAGTGGGGCATCTAAAGGCAGGCAGGGGTCACATGCTTTTTTTCTACACTTTCTAGAAAGACCAGAGCTAAACATCTTGCAGCCCTTTTCATGGCCTCTTTCTTTTCTATATTTATTTTCCAGGAAAGAGGAGAAGAAACGCGACAGCATCTACTGACAGCAAGTCAAATGCCATCGTGTGTGTTCAGAGGGCAGGCTGGTACTCATTTGCCTAACTCATCAGTCCCATCGTGCCATGTCCATGTTAGATTGTTTAGGGAAACAGATGACATATGTTATGATGCTAAATAAGCTGAAACAGTGCCAGGATGGAGGCAGAAGGGGTTTATTTGTTTGTTTTTAAATGAAGCATGGCTTTCTAGTGACTTATTGTGGTGGGGAAGGGGGGCACCGAGGGCAACAAGACATGGTTGTGACAGTGGTCTGGGAATTGAGACAAATCATTGCTTCTGCAGCAGAGATGAGCTGCCTCTGACCTGTCAGTTACTTGAAGGGAGACTCTGCATTTGGTCAGACAAGTCTTAGTTGGAGATGGTACCAGCTTTCCTCCTGAGCCTCTGTGGTTCCCTTTGGACTACACAGGCCCGAATCGCTTTTAGCTGAGCAACAGCAAATGGCAACACAGACTTGCCATATTGCTCTTTTGCGTACACTCTTTAAAAATCGTACTAAATATACATGCATCAAAACATTCGTCACTTCCACGCTCTACAAGATTATAACTAAGTGGCATTCTGCATGTTGTTCATATTATCATCCTTACCCATTCCAAAATTATGTCATCACCCTTATGGAAGCTCAGTATCGTCTCAGGGATGGCACTTCCCCTCCAGGCCCTACTGGGTTAGGCTGGGTTGACTAGAGAAATAAATCCAAGGACACTCATATAGGTATAAGAAAGACTCCACCTCACTTATTTGTCCAATTGACATGGCATTATGTAACAACCATACTTACCTTCCTACCTATCCCTGGAAACAATTGGAAGATGTTTGTCTCTATTCATTTTCCTAGCCTAGATATTTCTTGTAAGTGGAATTAAGCAAAATGTGTCCTTTTTGAAGCTGATTTATTTCACTCAGCATAATGCTTATGAGGTTCATTCCTCTTGTAGCCTGTGTCAAGAGTTCATTTCTCTTTATGGCTGAGTAGTAGTCCATTGTATATACCGTAGGCAACATGTTTGACTTATCCATTCACCTATTGATGGGTATTTAGACCGTTGACACGTTTGCGAGATTGGGAATAATGTTGCAAGGGCCATCTGTGTATTTGTATCTATTTATGCGCTTGCTTTTAATTGCTTATATCCTTCATTTCCTTTTCTTTCCTTGTTAGACTCAGTATGATCCCCTTCTGCCCATCCTCTAGCCTCACAACCTCTGTGTCTGATGTGCCAGGATCTCACCAGGGGCCTTAACACCAAGATTCTGAGCCCTGACTGAGCATTCTGATCATCCAGGGAATTGAATATTCCGGAGCACACAGAAGATGAAGTTATCAAAACTCCTTAGGCATAACCGAACAACTGGAGGGAGTGCTTTATTGGGCTTGGGGGCTGGGGATTATAGTTGTGAAGGACACCAAGAACAATTGTCATTACCTAGACTGTAAAGACTATGGTCGACATCCACGCTGGTGCGTAGCAGCTGGATCTCAGAAGCTCACAAGTGGCCATCTAGGTGGCAAGTATTGTCACCCTCACTCTGGAGGAAAGAGTGGTGAGTGGACCACATGAACATTAGACTTCATGACTCTGAGCACAGAATAACTAGATGATCTCCAACTATCAATTCCAACTTCTTTGAAAGGGATCACATCAAAAGGTCCTAGATAGTGAAGCAAAATTCACAGTCATAAAAGAGACCAGGCTTATTGGCTGGATAGGGACTAACAGAACCTCTGAAATGATGGTCCTTATTCACTAAGTTTGAAAATGAACTCCTACCTGTGGTTCAATATTCAGCCAAATAATAGATTGGTCTATAATGGGAGCAATTACTCAAGTGAGGCACACAAACCTGAAAACAGCAAACCATTTGATCTCAAAAGGGCAGTATTAATCCAAGGCCCAAGTTCAGAAGGGTAGGAAGAGAGGAGGAAGGGAAACAGAAGACATAAGTAGGGAGTGGAATAAGTCATATTATATTGTGGAGATTGCAATAAGTGGCATAAAACACAATGTGTATGAATTGTTGAATAAAAAACTGATGATCTTGGTAAACCTTCACCCAATTCACAATAAAAACTTATGAGAGAGAAAAAAATCCAAGCACCTAGGCTGCATTCCAGGCCAATAAAATCGGACTCAGTGGAGATGGGACAAAGATGTCTTTTGGACAGCTCTCTGGCGATCCCAATGAGCACACAGGCTGATACCCACCATCTGGAAACTATGGGGTAGCTGCTTCTCCGGTAATGCCTCAGGGGAGCGCTTGGGTCCGTCAAAGAATGCGGGATGATGAAGGGGCAAAGGTCATCAAACCTCACCCACAGCTTTACACTGGGGGGCTGCTCTCTGAGGAATGTGGGAAGGGTCCACTTGCATGCTGTCTCTGTGCAGCAGATCCAACAGACTCAACACCTTTCCAAAGCTGGCAAGAAAGTCCGAGAGACTAGATGTGGGCACCACGCTGTGAGTTTCCCAGAAGGCACGACACAGATTGAGAGCAGTCACGGGAACACAGACTCCTCCGGAAATGCTGCCATGCGCAGAACATGCATCTCTAATTTCATTTCACACTGACTCAAGCATTCAGTCCTTTTTACGAAAACCCAGCTTCTCATTACAGTAACCGGTTTAAAATGACAATCTTCTGTTGAGCAAGTCTAAGAAATGACCTTCCTTTATTTTACATGGTATAAAAATTCAGTTTCCTAGGCCGATGGGCTCTAGGGACAGGTGTTTTTATGTACTAGACATGGCTTTCAAAGTTCTTCAATTGCCTAAATTAATAACGACTTTTTTCCTTTGGCTTTTCTAAGGGACACATTAATTTCAATCTTTTTCTAAGGAAGTGAATCTCTAGCTATCTCATTGGGATAACTTTCTGCCTTCAGAGTAGAATTTGAAATAATCTGCAAGGTTACCCCTTCCCCACCCTGCCCCAGCAGCCCAGCCTCTTTCTTCCTTCCAGCCTCCAGCCACCGGGGTTTGGTTGGGAAAGGAGATGCAGAAGGGAGTCTCTGGATTTTTCTATCTAAAGGTTGGCCACAACCCCCAGTAGACCAAATGTAATTCATTATGGGGCGTTTTGGTTTTACTACATTAAGAGATATCCTTAGGGAAATTACAAACAAACAGAAATAGGAAGACTTTATATTTTATTAAGGGATGTACGGCTCAGTCTCATTATATTTTAAAAGACAAAGTATAAAAAAAAATCTGGCTCCATTTAAAATGTCCTGACTAGCAGAACTTAAAATACACAAATCTTAACATGAAAGTCTAGATGAATAAATAAAATAAACAACGAAACAGCTTTCTCAGGAAAAGCCATAATAAAGAGCTCGACTACTTTTTGAGCTGTTTAAGATGCTCGTGTTAAAGGGAAAAGAGTATCATTGTTGACTTTGAAATGTAGAACCATTTGCTTAATTCAGTGATGCTAAAATGGGCAGTTTGGCTGAAGAAAGAAATTGGCTTGTAGCATTTGATGAGCAATTTCTTCTTTTGAATATAGAAATGACCAGGGATGCGGACACGCTTTTTATTCTTTTGAGGACCCTCTAACCAAGAAATCTTTTAAATGATCATTACACAGTGAATGCCTGGAGGCTCTGGAAACTATTTCTTTTGACATTATTATAAGCTCAAAATGATTCACCAATGCAAAAGAAGAAGAGAAAAAGCAATTAAATACTAAGCTGTAAACACTGGAAGCTTTTCTGTGCTGAAAATAATTGAACAGAGTTTTTTCTTTTTTTAAGTAATAGTGTCCAAAGAGATTCAATGATCTTATTGCTTATGGATTTGGAGCTTAACTATATTCCTTATTTTAAATTTGATATTAGAATAGCAAGATTATAGACCATGATACAGTGTGACTTGGAGAAGTATCATTTCATTAAATTATCAAGTTAAGGCTCAAGGAGCCTGGTGGAATGTGTGTGACCATGAGGCCGGCCAGTTGGAATCCGCTAGTGGCTCACAGAGAAAGATGCGGTTCTCAGCTCCTGTAAAGATTTAGAACTTCGGGAACCCACAGGCATAGTTCTGCGTTGTCCTTTCAGGGGTCCTCAAACTTTTAAAACAGGAGGCCAGTTCATTGTCCCTCAAACCCGCTGGAGGGCCGGACGATAGTTTAAAAATAAAACTATGCACAAATGCCTATGCGCACTGCACATACCTAATTTGAAGTTAAAAAAAAACGGGGCACAAACACCCGGCGCGCTGAATAAATGTCCTCTGAGGGCCATGCGGCCCGCAGGCCATAGTTTGAGGACCCCCTAGATTGATATAAGTCAGAATTGACTTGATAGTGTTAGGTTTCTGGGGTGGTTGACCTCAGTTCTTGCTTAGCAACGCTGAAAGAATTCATATGGCAGAAGCAGTTTTGTAAATCCAAGTGAATGTTATGGAAGAAAGTTTCAGGTATCGCAGTCCCCAAAAGTCCCCAGTATCTCCGGAAAGCACGCCGGGCTGCATGGCAGGGGTGGGGAAAGTTTGCAGCTGAATATGGCGGTTTCATGGGAGGAATACCTGAGCAGGAGTGCAGAACCAGCTGAGGAGCCACGGCAGGAACCCCCAAGGGCCACACCCTCCACTTGCAGAGCACGTGAACAAGGGAGGGCGACAAGGAGCCCAGGCCTACTTCTATCACCTCCCAACACCACTGGAGGACATTGGTCGATCGTATTGGTTGATTTCGGTGCACTTTTGTGAAGTCCTATTCTGTATGACCAGGTGGACCTTCCACCTGGGTCTACATGACTTGGGTCAGAGCATGCTCAGTTCTGAATTTTGCCATAGGTGTCTAATGAGTGTGCCTGATGTATTTCCAACCCCTTTGTTGTGGCCCGGACAGCTCATTTTCGTTTAGTGCTGGCATTTGGGAAGACAAGCCCTAATCTAGCAACCTGTCAAGAGCAGTAAGTGAATGGAATTACAACTCAACTCATAGCCATAAATTCAATTCGGACTCATAGCGACCCGAGAGGACAGGGCAGAATTTCCCCCTCAGGATTTCTGGGGCTGGAATTCTTTACAGGAATAAAAGTCTCTTTTTTCTCCCTCCCAATGGCTCCAAAGGACTGACCTTGCAAGGAGATGTCCAGCGGGTGGCAGCAGGCTCCTTCATTGAAAATCTCTGCTAGTTTCTGAAGCGGGAGGGAAATTTTGAGGAGGCCGTCTGTGGCAGAGTTAACTCCCCATTAAAGCCAATGAGCTTTTCCACATCTCTCAAAAAACAAACAAAAAAAACTAAAGTGACTACTTCAGATTAATATGCTGTAGGTAGAACCACCTCCCACTCACCAAACCAAACCAATCAACCAACCAACCAACCAAACAAACAAACAAACAAAAAAAACCCCAAATCCTGTTGCCTTCAAGTCAGTTCTGACTCATGCTCACCCCTTGTGGTACAGAGTACAATTGTTGCATGAGGTTGGCTAGGCTGTACCCTTTATGAAAGCAGATGACTCCTTCCTTTTGTGGTACAGCTAGGTGGTTTGAACTGATAACCTTTATATAAGCAGCCCTATCCAGCGATCTATGTCAACTAAAGTGTCAAAGCATGTAAAGACTGATCCACAACCCCCACTTCTCTCTTCCTCTTCTGTGATGACCTGGAATCCACCTTTTGATCTGGTGGCACCATATTTGTGAAGCAGCCCGAATCACTGACGGACGGTGTGCAGGACAAACACCCTGTAGAATTGCCCTTCCAGTGTCAGAATTTGCATGAACAAGAATAAACTTCTAGATTTTAAGCCACTGAGGTTCCAGGGGTAGCTTCTTTCTGCAGAACAGACTAGGCTACCCTGCCTGATCATCTCTTCACAGGGTTTTTGTGGAGAGCTACTGGAGCAGCTCGATCCAGGGGAGCTGCCAAAGCAGATACCTACACTTTATCTGGGATTGTAGGTTGTAGTACCAAAGTTTTTATTTGCCCGGGAGGCACTGAGTACATTTTTTTTCTTCTGAAAACAGGACAATATGTACGTAAGTTTGGAGACATATGTAGCTGGAGCTGAAAGTCCTCTTACCTTGCAGTTTTCTTTGGTAGAGATAGACTTGTTCTTAATGAAACCCATGACAGTCAGTGTCACAAATGACTTCTGAGGAGAGGCCAAACAGCTAAGTCAAGGCCAGCATACCATTCTCTTAAATGCTGTCTCATGCTCTCATCTGCTCTGACGTGTCTGCTCAGGGGCATGTGGCAGCCACTGGGCGGGCCTTACCATTGGCACTGAAAATCATTGTAGGGGATATTAGAGGATTTACATCAAGAAGACCTGACTTCCTGGCCATTGCTCGGGGGCCACAGTTCCCAAGACAATCAGTGTCAAGGGCAAAACAAAATAAAACATGACGAGGGCTCTGGGGCTGGGTTGAGCTGGATATGTAACCAAAGCCCCTTTCTACCAGAATCTTCCCAAGAGGAGATTGCTCTTTTCCATAGCAAAACAATTTTGTTTAACACACGTTCTGCTGAGGAACCTTCTGGGAAGCAGAAGAAAATAAATCTGCCTTCCTTTGAATTAAGCTGGGTTGGGTCCAAGCCCTGTGTAGTGTCTATTCTTCTCATAACATCTAAAGGAGTCTGATTTCACCATTCTTAGCTATTAAAAAAAAAGTTCCAGGCACAATAATTCAATTTAAAATTACACACCAGGAGTAGTTCATATTTAATACACTTTATACAGGTATTACAGGTACAAGGGACGTACTTGTTAACTGCCAGGTTGCTGGCTTGAACCAACCAGCTACTCCACAGGAGGTACTGTGTTTCTGTGAAGATATACAGCTTGGAAGCCCACTGGGAGAGCTCTCCTCTGGCTTGAGTCTGAAGGTGCTTGACAGCAGTAGCCTTTTGTTTTTATAGAGGTATAAAGCTTTCTTTCTTTTTTTTTTTTTGGTATAAAGCTTTTTAGAACAACAAAAACAATTCCTTTTGGAAGTAAGCCAGAGCTAAAACCACAAGTTACATGCTTTACTTTTTTTCTGTCCTGCTGCTGGCAGCCACCCTTTCATCGATTGTGCACACCAGCATGGTGGTGAAGTGGTGAACTCTGCGCTCTCACTCCCCTGGCTTCACCCTCGGTCTCCTCACTCATCGTGTGGCTTCACCCAACGCACGGAGCCTCCTGCAGGCTCCTCACCCTGTGTGTGTAAAAGTGCGAAGGAGACAGACTTCCTCAGAGCTGTGCTTTAGAGAGAATCCTCCTCACATACTCAGCACCGCCTTGAATAGGGCAGCACTGCATACATGACAGCTACTTGATGATTGTTGATGGTGGTGGTGGTGTGTTTGTACGGATAAAAAAAGAGCCCTGAATGGTTATGTAACAAGTAAGGGAATAAATAGATCTTCCTTCATCCACCTTCATCTTTCATTGTTCTATCACTCTCTGATTGCAATATTAGAGGCTAAAATGGGCAGAATTCCCACCTCTGAACAAAGTTTGTGCACATGGGTGTGCATGCTTGTGTGTCCATGTGAGTGGGCCTGTACAATGTGTGTGCACGTGTGTGTGCACATGTGCACTGGAGCCTGGCAGCAGCAGGGGAGGCGCCTGTCTCTGTTCAGCAGTATCTGACGGCTGCTGCAGGGGTAATGAGAAGTGATTGATGATCTGTTCAGGGAGCTCCTGGGGTGGACTCAGGGAAGGAGCAGCAAAGAAGACGTACTCATCTCCCCCGTATTTAGATGAGGTGACGGAGGTGGGTGGTAGAGGAGCAGCTACTCAGTAATGAGATAACAGGGGAAAGGCCTTGGATGAGGTGCCAGACAGCCCTGCTTTCCCAGAGAGGGTGGGGACTGGGAATGAGGCTGCATCCTGCCTAATCAGTTACAGTTGCTCTGTCACTCTGGAGAGGGAGGCAGATGAGGCAGGGAGCTTCCGGAATCTCTCATCTCCAGTCCTTCTAGGTGGATGTGGGAGCGTGTGAGGACGGCCACACTGGAGGGTCAGGGTTGATCGCCTTGCAGTGTGGAGCCCGGCCTGGACCTGCGTTGTGAAGGGTGACTAAGGAGCTCTGGGGGCAGGGTTCTGGGTGGCGGCTTTGTCTACTAAGACCCACAGCCGCGCCCTGTGTTGCAATGTTGGCATGCAATGTGCAAAGACTTGAGACAACGTGAAATGGACCATCCACTTCACTTGGAAAGACAGGAGGGCTGAAAATCAGATTGGGAGATCTGATCTCATTTGCTGCACAGTTGTGAGAGGAGATATTCCTGGCTTCTCTCATGTTGGGAACCGGACATAATCAGCCTGACAAAACCAAGGCCATATTGCCTGCCCAGCAGGGCTAAAGCCACGTCACCTCAACCTTATCTTACCCTGACACACACCAGATGGCCCACCCTTGTCTGCTCCAGCACCGGACATTCCAACTGCAGACTTGCGGCCGCCTGCCCTGTGTGCTCTACACCCCCGCCCTTCCTTTTTTTTTATCTCCCCTTTGAACTCCCTTGTTTGCCTCACCCTTTATAGAGAGGCTAGTGTAGCAATAAACTCAGACCTTGACAAGAATCTGCTTGGTCTCGCTCCTCTCTCTTGCCCGTTTCTCTTTCAGGCTGGGTCCTCCTTGGAACCCCTCGAATAACTGAGTCCCTCTGGCATGAAGGAGGTGATACGAATGCATTGATAGCCTAGTATCTGTCAGCTGGGAGCCACAACATAGTGAGAGCCCTTATTAATCATTTGGAGATTAGCTGAGGGGTGGGAGAAGCCAGGCATGAGGCTTTCCAGGGCTGCTCAGCCTGCACAGGAGTCCTTTCCTGGGTTGGACAGAGGTGCTGCCATCTGAAAGCTCAGATAGAGCAGTTGGAAAATTAACTGACCTGGTACAAGATCTATTTACATATATCAAAAGATCCTGGGTAATAACATCTCATGTTTGTGCAGCATGCCACATTTGTCAAAGGGCTTTCTCATTTACTGTCTTACTTGGTCCTCAAACTAAGAGGCCTTTGGGCAGCTATTGCTGTTTAATTTTGGGTGTGGTAACAGCTTTGGGTATAGTACTGGGCTAGGAATCAGGCTGTGCAACCCACAGCAGGTCACTTAGCTGCTCTGGATTGGCTTTCTTCCTCTACGAAGGTCAGCGCTTGGACTAGACCATTTTCCCAGTGGCAGCTCTGCTGACATTTTGGCCAACATCGTTCTTGTGGGGCTGTGTTGTTCCCTGCACCAGGATGCTAAGCGAGCATCCCTGGTCTCAGCCCACTAGATGGCAGTGGGACTCCTTTCTTCAGAATGTCTCCAGGCATGGCCAAATGTCCCCAGCAGAGCATGCTGCTGGGCTGGCGCACAGCAGGATGATGCACTCAATGAGTTGGATTTTAAGTTTTCAGTTACTTTACATGTCTGCACAGGGAGACTACATCAACAATTACCCAGCAGTCAATGGGTCATCACTGACCCTCTCTATAATTCCAACTGAGACCATGAAGCACCGACTGAGTTTCTGAGCTTAGCACCCTGCATGGCACAAGTTGTTTAGCACTCAGCTACAAACTAAAAGGTTGGCAGTTCAAACCTATCCAGAGGCCTCTTAAACAAAATCCTGGTGGTCTGCTTCAGAAGAGTTGGAGCCATGAACACCCCATGGAGTGAAGAGATATAAACATGAATGTGGATGTGACTCTAGGTATAGCTACAACTGGGAACCATGGAATCAACTACATCATGGAATCAACTTCAACTCCTGGCCTCCTTGTGTGTCCAAGAAGAACTGTGCTCCCCAGGGTCTTGAAAGGCTGCTTGGTCTGAAGTAGATTTGCAGGCCCTTCTTTCTAGGTGCCGCTGGGTGGCCTCAACCTTCCAAGCATGCTATTAAAAGCCAATCCGTCACCTGTGTGCATCACTGAAGACACACGGACACAGGGAGCAATGCCCTGGCTGGGGCACTGGAACAGCGCTGGCATGCAGTGAGTGCTGCCCAGTTAGCGAACAGGTCTTCCCTTGGTACTTTCTCAGGTCTGTGTGAAGCTTTCTAAGCATCCAGAGTTCTCGGCCTGATTCTGCTGCCAACTTGCAGTGTGACTTCGAGCTAGTCTCTTGCCCTCTCTGGGCTTGATAACAAAAGCAGGGCAGGCCAGCCACAAATATCGTGTGGCTAGCAGGGGAAAGCAGTTGAGGACACAATTGCAGATGGAGTTCATCCTTTGGACTCATCGCCCCTCCTCCCTAACACCCCCACCCCCACTACACACACACACCTTTTCAACTGCACCAGATGGGTTTTAACTTTCAGGCACCAGAAAAGCAGACCTTGAGTTTTTTCCTTTACGGAATGTAGGCCACCCCTGCTTATGTGTCACATTCAGTCCTCGTTCTTCTCCCTACTCTTGTCCCTCCTCCAGTCTTCAACAAGTGACTGCAGGGCGGTTTCCCAGCAGGGCTGTGCTCAAAGATTCATAATGCTGGGTTTTCCTTTAGTTCTCCACAGTCTGGGGCTTGGAACAATCCAGGCATTACCTTATCAAATGCTCATTTTAGGTGGGAAGGGCGGGGCCACTGGAAACACCACATGGGGCCCAATCCTTCTCTGCACGCATGTGAGGGGTTTCCAGGAGTTTGAATTTCAACTTAACTGATTTATTTTTTGTTGTTTAATCGCGTGCCTGTCATCTGCTGGACATTTCTTCTACAGTGTTTTGTTGTTGTTAACCCCATTTCTAAGATCAGAGGTAGAAGGGTCAGGCACAATAGGCAGTTAAATTGACTCAATCTGGGGTGTGAACCTGCTTCTGTCTGGTTCCTCATAGCCCTCAGTCATTTTAATGGAGGTGCTGTGAAGGGTGTGGGTTCAGCAGCCACACACTGCCTCATCTTGCCTCCTCGTTGATAGGCTGTGTAGCCTTACATGAGTTGTTTAATCTCCTACCAAGCTTGTGAGAGCACTACTTTTGTTAGCTTCATTTTACCAAGGCTGTGAGAGGTCAGGGGAGCGAAGGCTTACAGATTGCCTGGCATATAATATGCTAATGATAGTCAAGATATATAACTAAGCATGTCTCTGTTCTTGGTTCTGTCAGTACCTGGTGTGGCCACAAAGGAGAAACCTGGTTTCCTGCTATTTTGAGCATCTAGTGTGAATGGCAGGAGATAAGTCACATGCTAATGAACCCTTGTGGTGTATTGGTTAAGCACCCTGGGGCCCGGCTATCAAAAGATATAGTGTCCAGGGTCTTAAAGACTGGAAGATAAACAAGGGGCCATCTAGCTAAGAAACAACAAAGCCCACATGGAAAAAGCACACCAGCCTACCCCAACATGATTGCTGAAGACAAAGCGGGTGCATAAGCAAATGTGGGCATGTTTTCTTGATGTGCACTCACCCTTTACATAAAACTCTCTCTTATACATACGCGTTTCTGTGGATTTGTTTCGCTAAGGCACCCAGACTAACATAAGCAGCATGGAACGCATTTAAGAAGCCTAGACAAGGGCAGGGCAGGATATTTGGAGGGACTGGATCCAGAATTAGAGAGGAAGGGGTGCTGGAGGTGAAACGGGCTGCTAGCTCCCTGTCCCAAGGAGGACAATGAGACTGCTGGCTCCCATGAAGATTTACAGTCTTGAAAACTCCATATAGGGTCACTGTGGTTGGAATCCACTGGACGGCAGTGGCCTTTTGGGATTGAAGGTGGAAGCCACCAATGACTTCCTGCCATTGAGCCAAGGAGCCTCCGGAGAGTGTGTGAACTTCTGGAATACAGCGAACAACCTCTGCACATCTGCTTTTCGTGCTGCCCAAGTCATGCATTGACATTTTTCCAAAAGTGAACCATCACAGCTGCTCTCTCAGGAAGCTGGGGGCTGAGCCCGCTGGTTCCACTCTGTCAGCATTTCTGGTCCGGGTACCTGCCCTCTGCCCCGGCACAG
Organism: Tenrec ecaudatus; assembly: GCF_050624435.1. Lineage (NCBI taxonomy): Eukaryota > Metazoa > Chordata > Mammalia > Afrosoricida > Tenrecidae > Tenrec > Tenrec ecaudatus. The sequence goes on along the minus strand of NW_027457568.1, from coordinate 5,017,630 downwards.
GCAATGGGCTTTTGGAAACAGTGCTCCCTGGGTAGTGGGTGTGATTTGCCTCCTCTGGCCTAACATGATGAATGCTGAGAGGGGGTGGATACTAGGGGGTTAAGCTCCCTGACCTTTCCCTAGCCCAGGGGAAAACTTACTATTTAAAGTAAGTTTTAGACAGAATCTTTAGAAAGATAAATTGTTTACTTAATGTACACAATTACTCCCCAACAAATCTGTTTTGTGTCTGCTCAACTCAACCTCATAGGCTATGGATGACCTTGAGCAAGTTTTTAAAGTCACAATGGGTTTCTACCAGGATTGAGAGTTCAGCTCTCTCAACTCTCCAACTGGTTATTAGCACCATAGTCTCATTTCTATTTATGGATTTACTTTGTTTGAGGGAAAAAAGACTCCCAATTCAACTATATTTTATTAGGAACTCCTTTGCTATGTTTTACACAAGAAAAAGGCACAAACCGCTGTTCTGGATGAAGGAGGGCATCCGCATAAGGGCCCCAATGGTGTCGGAAGGACCCACAGCCACAGTTACTTAAATAAAATGACACCCATTCTGTCCTGCTGACTCTGACTCATAGTGACTCTGTGTAGGGATCCTGAAGTTGCTACCTTTACAGGAAGCAATAACCTCATCTTTCTCCTGTGGAATGACTAGTGGCTTTGAACCAGCGACCTTGCTGTTAATAGTCCAACACTATCCAGCATCACCACCTGAGCTCCTGAAAGCTTAAATGAGACATGGAAAACAAACACCTTTGTCACAAAACTGTCCCTGAAGACGGATCAATTCATGGAGTTGCGGGAGGGCCTGTGAGAGCATGAGCGGGACCTTCATTGGGATGTGCACACGACCGTATATCGCTGAGTCTGGCCCGGGGAGTGGACGCAAGCACACTGCCTGATGGACAAGCTTTCTACTGCCAGTCAGCAGTAGGAAAGAACTCAATGGTGGCTGAATGTGTGGCCCCTCAAAATGGATTTAGGGTCTCCACATAGACTCTCACTGTGAGCCACAGCCTATTGCTCAAAATTTAAGCTCAAATATGACTTAAATGCCTAACATTCTGTTTCCTTAAACTAGAGTACTGCCAGGATCAACTAGAGGCCTGGATGACCTATCAGGTCTGAACAACGATCTCAAATCACTTCACATGATCCATTCCACCAGTCATGTCACCAGTCACGCCTCCTCACTTACCCATTCCAGAGACTGTGCCTGTATAACCTATCGACTAACACATTCCCACATGTCGTGCTTATGAAACCAACCATCATGCTGGAATAAGGACCAATCACGATGTAAGGGGCAGGGTCAATGGGAAAGCAAGATAGGGGCTGAGGGGAGCCAAGAGGGTCCCGTCACTCAATCCCTAAACCTGATCTAATGTCACTAGACTGGGGTCTTCCTCACATCTCAAGGGCACCCGATTCATGATTGAAGTGAATTGTGTTTATTCAATCTTTGTTCTGCTTACCGTCCTGCTATGCTGCCTCCTCTTCTTGCTTTATGTTGTGGTGACAAATGGCTTGAGAGGGATTTGACATAGGGAGAAAGCCCACCCACATCAACTGTCACCAGAAGCAGACACTAAGTTCATTTCTCTCATCTCACAGAACTATGCACATCAGACACTGGTAGAGCTGCCCGGAAGGGGAACCCTTAATGCAGTGGTTCTCACCCTGTGGGTTGCGACCCCTTTGGGAGTCATATGACCCTTTCACAGGGCTCGTCCAATTCATAACTGTAGCAAAATTACAGTGATGAAGTAGCAAGAAAATCATTTAATGGTCGGGGGGTCACCACAACAAAAGGACCTGTATTAGGAAGGTTGAGAACCACTGCCTGAGTGTGCTTAGGACTTTGCTGCCCTCAGGGTCACCAGACATTCCTGAAGGCAGAGTCACTGCAGGAAGCCCTTCTGGGAAATGCCCTGAAGCCAGGTCTCAACCAACTCCATCCACCCTCACCCTCCTAGATCCTAATCATAGGCTGCATGGAAATGCTCGCAGAAAGCCTTCTCTTTCTCCCTTGGAGTGGTGGCTGGTGAGTTCAAACTGCTCACCTTCTGGGTAACATAACCCACAGACCAGCTCCCCCTGAGCTCAGTTTGGTTTGCCACACAGCACACATTGTTGGGAACCTTCTGAAGTAGCTGTGCCATGTGCAGGTTGGGGGATTTCGCACAAGATGCAGAATTCCACCCTCTCTTGGAAAAAATAATTTTTGCAATAGCCTTGTATTCTCTTCTGGATCTGAGTAGCAGCTACTCTCATGCAGTGCTAGCACATACATGCTAGGTCTTACGCCGAGTCTGCTCCATGCTTTCCTGTGTCCTATGTGGCGCTGTAGGCACCCAAGGCATGGACTCTGCAGCCTGGGTTCAAATCTCTCCTTTCCACTTCCTCACTGTGTGGTCATAGGCTCATGACATTATCATCCTGTGCCACTGATTTTTCATCTGTAAAATGAGGCAAGAATAGAGTCCACACATAGGCTTGTTAAGTGAAATAATTGAATTATTATATACAAAAAGCTTAGAACATTGCTCGGCATCTTGCAAATACTGTTAGGTAGCTTGGCATAGGGACTGGGTCATCCATTACATATGCTCAGGTTCAAACTTCCGGCCAGGAAGGGGTGGTACACCTAGGTGGGTGTTACACCTGGATTGGCCCATCTGGGCCAGGTGAATTCAATCCAGCCAATGGGGTTGACCAGGACCATCAACCATGCCTCCCTATGGAGGAATTGAAAAGGCAGGATCTTGACCTCTCCGATGTCTCCCTTCACCCACTTTTCTGTTGTCCGTCCCCCAGGGAGGAGGTCACATGTAGATACTTGTAATCGGTTTCCTCTTTCCAATCCACCCTCCCTCTACCCTCCCACTATCACCACTCACAAATTATCAAGGTTTCTTGAGGGATGGGGGAGCGGGGAGGAAGGGGTAAAAAACGAGGACTTGATTGATGCCAGGGGCTTAAGTGGAGGCAAATGTTTTGAGAATAATGAGGGCAGTGAGTGTACAATGTGCTTTACACAATTGATGTATGTATGGATTGTGATAAGAATTGTATGAGCCCCTAATAAAACGATTTAAAAAGAAAAGAAAGAAAAGGCAGGATCCTGGAGCCCACGTAGTGACTTTCTCTCCAGCAGCTTCTAGGCAAGCTGTGCAGGGGTGAGGGGCCCTGAGGTGCCTGTGTAAACCTGAAACTTCTTCTCTCAAAAAACTCCCTTGGATCACAATCCAGGCTGCGGAGTGAATTCTTTCTCACGCGAAGCCAAGGACTGAGGTATATTTCTCCCACGAGAGATCTAACAATAGTATCTCTTATTATATCATTAGGAGCCCTGGTGGTGTAGTGGACTATGCATTAACCTGCTAATCGCAAGGTCAGGGGTTTGAACTGACTAGCCCGTCCGTGGGAGAAATATGAGGTTGTCTATTTCTGTAAGGCAATGGTTCTCAACCTTATGAATGCCGCCACCCTTTAATACAGTTCATGTTGTGGTCACCTGCAACCATAAAATTATTTTCATTGCTACTTCATAGCTGTAATTTTGCTATCGTTATGAATTGGATGACCCCTGTTAAAGGGTTATTTGATCCCCAAAGGGGTCGCGACCCACAGGTTGCGACCCCTGCTGTAAGGATTTAAAGTCTCAAAACCCCAAAGGGGCAGATCTTTGTCCTATTGGGAGTCAATAAAATGGTAGTTAGGTTTTTTTCTGCATCAGTATCAGATTCTGGTGGCAATCTCAGTCATCCTGCATTGTGGTCTGGTTTGAACTCCGGAAATGACTGCCCTGGTTTGAGGTGAGGGCCACGGTGCTTCAGTGGTAGACCTCTCATCGACTTTCACCGGGAAGACCCGGGTTTGATTTGCAGCCAATGTGCCCCAGACTGTCAGTGAAGGTTTGTGTGTTGCTATGACACTGAGCAGGCTTCAGTGGTGTTTCCAGACTGAAACAGAATAATGAAGAAAGACCTGATCATCCCCATCCACACATTGACCTATGGCCCACCACTGTTGGCTTCCTCTCCCAGTCCTGGTGGTAGCACAGATAGGCACAGTTTGCTCCACTGCCCATGAGGTGCCCATGAGAGGCTGACGCGACAACCACAGTCAAGATCAACAGCTTAAACTCCATTCTGGGTCTATGGAAACAAGAACAACCTTCTGAATTGAGGTCGCATTGCTATTTGGGACTGGGAGGATGCCTTTGTGATATGGATTGCACTCTGGATCCCAAGGGGGACTTTTAAACACAGCCACATAGCAGCTCCGGAAATTGCCATAGTGAGAAGGCAGGTTTTAAAAAAAAAAAAAAAGCTTTTACTGGCTTGCTCAAAGGAGGCTGCGGGTAGATTGGGGGGTGGAAAACTCCTCTGGAAATGGAAAATTTTTTTATCCTTACATATGCATCATTTCTTCTGGTCCTGAAAGAAAACACAAAGCAGACGAGAGGAGGAAACGGAGACTGGCAGTCATCTTGTTGGTATTCCCACAGCACCCCCTCCTTAAGCGCTTGCTGCCATCTCATCCAACTCCACTCAGTGTATTTTCACCCGGCAATGATGCAGAAATGTCTGCGTACTCCAGTTTTATTGTAGTCGGGCAGCGTTTATGGCTTTGACGTTCAACTGAGCATGGCAGGACGTCTAGAAGCAATTATAACCAGCACCTGCTCTGTCTGTGCGATGGGCAGGCAGTGACGGATTCCCAGCCTCCGGAACACTAGTGTTCCCTCCCAGCTCAGGATAATGACGGTGACACTCGGCCCCCTTGTTGTCTGGGGAGCTCAAGGAGCTCTCCTCTGAAACCTCAACTTATGGGCATTTCTTTGAGTGAAGACATCAAATTAGTGACTCGAAAGGAAGGCGTAGGAGATGATTATTGGCCACAAGACAAGCCTCAACCGCCTCCAGAGAGCATGTCTCCTAAGTGCAAAGTGTGGAGAGGGAGGAAACAATTGATCACTCTGAGTCTCACCACACAATGTGTGTGTGTGGTCACTGAGGCGGCAACATTATGACTGGGGGACGGATACGGTTTGTGCAGCCGTGATTGCCATCCAGAATGTGGCATGCTATTGTGAAAAATGATTTTTTATTCTGAGCAAATCTCTGCTTCCACTTGCTTTAATGCTTCGCCGGAGAGCAGGGGACTCTGGGAGGGGTGGGGGGCGCACAGGGCTCTGCTGACCTCAGGAACTCATGTGTAAAGGGCTTTTTCTCACTTGGAAGCAGGCTGTTCTTTCTGGTAAAGCTTGTTTGTGAACCTTGCCACATCTGCGTCCGAAGAGGGAACTGAAGGTGACAAATGCCACGAGGAGCCCCGGGCACATCTTGTTTCATTTGAATCCCAGTTTTACCTTTCCTCCTTTCTGGGTTCTGAAGCATCAGATGGGTGCCAAACGCTTCCACGGACAACTAAAGCTGAACAAGGTGGAGGCAGATGAAGAGCAACGGGAGGTTGGTGTTTGGGAGACTGAATACTTGGGCTTCCTAGGCCAGTCCAGTTGGTGGTTAGAGCCCTGTTTCAGATTCCACTGTAATCTCCTAGTGTCCAAGGACCAAGTGGCTCCTAAGTCCAGAATTTCTGTTACATGTGTCACCAAGGAGGAGTTGGGCTAAAATGCATTGAAGAATAAAGCAGGAGCTTGGCTTATGAATCCACTCTCTGATTCTGAAATTTCAAAGGCTCCGTGCACAGACATTTCAACACTGAAAGCACAGCAGGGAAAACCAAAGACTTGGGCTTCCTCCTTGTCCCTCTTTTCGGGCTTTTACGGTTTTCCAAGGCGCCTCCCTGAGCCGAGTGTTGTATAGGTCAGGTTTAAAGATGTCCTAGTTCCGAGGGACTTGCTGTTCTGCTTTCTTTTTCAGGGAGACCTGGTTTCTTGTCTTGTGGCCAAACACAGAGCACAGATGTCTGTGGGCCTCCTCCCTTTCCCCTGACCTTTGCTCTCTTCTCTGGATACACTACTGACCTGTTCTCCCTTACAAGATCTGAACTGCTCACAAACTTCGATGAATTCTCATCCTAGCAAGAAGCATCTGAGCATCTTATTAGAGCCTGTATGAGTTCTGTTCTGGATGCCTATTTGTGCAACTTCAGGGTCTGGCATGGAAACATTCCATGTCCACAGACCTGCACAGATAATATAAACTCCAACAGTAGTTTAAGGTTTAAGGTGGTAACAGGGAACGCTGGGGCCTGTGGCTCCTGGTGAACCTCACAGGCTGTCTAAAGGGGCTACTTCCATCTCAATGTAACCATACAGGAATGTAGACCTGTTAGGTAGCAAGACAAGGGGTTGTTCCTCTCCATGCTTAGGGGGCCCCCTACAGGAGGTTGGAAGCCAATGCAGGCTAAAGGGCATGCACCAATTCAAGGCCAAGCCAGGAGAGCTTAATTGACGCCTCACAGCTGAAAGCCCTTAAAAGGCTGGAACCTTCCCTTCAGCTGCTTCTCTGCCTTCCACTCAGCAGGGCTGGGTGTGCAGTGTCATGAGGGTGCCCGTGTTCAGTTTACTGTAACGCCGGAACCTTCTTCTCTCCTGTATATAAACCCACTCGGATCACCAACCAGGCTTTGGTGTGAATTTCTTTCTAGTGTGTAGCCAAGGACCGAGACATTTCCCACCCGAGAAACCTACAGACCCAGACTTACAATAAACCCATATGTGTGTGTGTGTGTGTGTGTGTGTGTGTGTGATACACACACACACACACACACACACACACACACACACACATATATGGCAAGAGGTGAACAGGTCTAGCCAGCAATGGTGAAGAGGGCCCTGGGATTGAGATTGAGAATGATTCTGAAGTAGAATCCATAACCCTTAGAAATGTATTGGCCTGCTATACCAATCCAATTACCCTCAACCTTCTTCAAAGAATTGGAAAAACTGACCACCAACTTCATATGGAGAGGGAAGAAACCCAGAATTAGCAGAGAACTCCTCAAGAAGAAGGACACAATTGGAGGACTCGCCCTACCTGATTTCAATGCCTACTACACAGCTACAGTGGTCAAAACAGCATGGTACTGGCACAATGATAGACACTCAGACCAGTGGAAAAGAATAGAAAGCCCAGGAGTAAAATCATCAGCATATAGACAACTGATCTTCGACAAGGGTCCCAAAAATGTCAAGTGGGAAGCAGATGCCCTCTTTAATAAGTGGTGCTGGAAACAATGGATATCCACATGTAGAAAGTTGAAATAAGACGTCTACCTCACCCCATGCACAAGAATACACTCAAGGTGGATCACAGATCTAGAAGTCAAACCCCAAACCATCAGGACCATTAAGGAGGGAATCGGGACTAATCTCAGAGTACTGGCCCAGGGAGCACATAGGCTCACTGCAACAGGGAAGGGGACACACACAGGTGAATTGGAAATCGACAAATGGGATCTAATAAGAATAAAATGCATGTGCACCTCGAAAGACTTTGCCAAGAGGGTGACAAGGCAACCCACAGACTGGGAGAAGATTTTTAGTAATGACACATCAGACAAAGGGCTCATTACTAAAATCTACAACACCATCGTGACCTGCAAAAAGAGGAAAACAGTTAACCCCCTAAGGAAGTGGGCAAAAGAAATGAGAAGAACTTTCACTAGAGAGGAGATCAATATGGCCAATAAACATATGAGAAAGTGCTCGAAGTCCCTTGCCATAGGAGAAATGCAAATCAAAACAACCATGAGATACCACCTAACACCCCTGAGGCTAGCCCAGATCAGTAAATCAGAGAGCAACAAGTGTTGGAGGGGCTGTGGTGAAGTAGGAACCCTCCTCCACTGCTGGTGGTCGTGTACATTTGTACAGCCACTGTGGAAAGCAATCTGGCGATACCTAAAGAAAATGGAAATTGATCTACCTCATGACCCAGCCATCCCTCTACTGGGCATATACCCGGTTGAAGCAGCAAATAAAACACGACCAGTCATATGCGCTCCAATGTTAATTGCGGCACAATTCACAATGGCAAAGACTTTGAAACAGCCTAAGTTTCCATCGACAGACGAGTGGATTAGCAAACTTTGGCACATACACACAATGGAGTATTATGCAGCACTGAAAAGCACCGATGAGCACATGAAACACGTTATTTCATGGGAAGAGCTGGAAGGAATTATGTTAAGCGAGGTAAGCCAGACCCAAAGGGACAGGTACAACATGAGTCCCCTGAGGTAAGTACAATCAGCATGACAGAAATAGAAGAATAAACATCCATCCCACAATAAACGGGAGGAAGCATAGATAGTTGGAGGGAGGACAGGCCACACCTAGGGAGGTACATAAGAGTCCAGCATAAAGAAGGGGTAGTGGGGTAGGGAGAGGGAGAACCGGGAGGGGGAGAATCCGAATGGATGGTATAGGGGGGGGCAGGGTACTAACCCACCCGGGGGAGAGTATCGGTTATGTCCCCACAGATTTGGAACATGCATACGGACCCCAACACGACACACCAAACAAGGAGGACAACGCAAAGTACAGAGGTCTACACAAAGAGGCTGGACGACAAGCCGGCCCAAACCAGAATTAGGCCGACCCCCACACTCGAAGGGAATACCACAGAAAACAAAAATAGATTGTCTGGAGTGGGAAAGGAACTGACCCACCACACCACATCCAGAAGGAAGCTGAAACAAAAGAAGGAGAAAGGACATAGTGGAGTACACCTGGGTCCACCAAGCCCAAAGTCGATAGACCAGCTAGAAGAGCCCATCATACAGAGAGGACCATTCAGCTGACCACACTACGAGATATGACATCCTGCACCAACACATGGCCCTACACGGGACAGCACCTGAGACACAATGGGGGATGGGCAACTGAGCTGACCCCGCCACACTGAGGCAAACACTGGGGACATGCAATGGAGCAGCGGAGGAAGCAGAGCAAAGGGAGCCCGAGGGAGTAGAAAGGATGGTCTTCTGGGCCAGGACGTGGCGCCTCACAAGCTACACCTAGAAAACACTCCTAAAGGCCAATGAAAGGACCTTGAACTACTAGCAATTTTTTCTTTTAATATTTGCTATCTTTTTGTTTAGTCTTTTAAAATTTGTTTTGTTTTTTTACCCAGTAAATTTTGTATGTTAGTGGCTTTTCTGCTTATCAGCGTGTCGATGTTGCTTCTGTCAAAGCCATGTTCTTATGGGCCACTTGGGCGCAGTCAAAGTCATATCCATTTGTATGCACGTATTACTATGTCAGCAGGTCCACCTAGACAAGATAGGCTGGACAAATAATGAGAGAAGAAAACAACAGGACCAACGGTCCTGGAGGGACATGAGAGCGTGGGAGGTAGGGGAAGGGAGGAGGTGTCGCCCAACACAGGGACAAGGGAACAGCGAATGGTTCAAAACCAGAGGAGGGAGGGGAGGGGAGGACTGGAAGGGAGTGACCAAGAGCAAGGTAACTGAGAGGAACTACTGAATCCAGAATGAAGGCTAAACATGGTAATGGGTCGGGAGGAAAGCGAAAGGAAATAGAGGAAAGGAGTAGGAGGCAAAGTTCATACAGAGAAGCCTAAATACAGACATGTACATATGTAAACATATTTATGATTATGGGGGCAATAGATTTATATGCATATATTTATAGGTTCAGTAGTAGGGTAGCAGATGGACATTGGGCCTCCTCATGCATAATCCCCCAATACAATAGCACCTCGCCCTGCTAAGCAGCCATTGCAGGATACCCATCTTCCCGACATGATCACTGAAGACAGCCGTGTGTGTAAGCAAATGTGGTGAAGAAAGCTGATGGTGCCCGGCTTATCAAAAAAAGATATAGCGTCTGGGGTCTTAAAGGCTTGAAGGCAAATAAGCGGCCATCTAGCTCAGAAGCAACAAAGCCCACAGAGAAGAAGCACACGGCCTAAGCGAATACAAAGTGTTGAATGGACCATGTAGCAGATACAAAGGAACAAAAACAATCATTGTGTGATCACCTCCCTCACATAATGGCTGAAGACGAAAGTGTGCATAAGCAAGTGTGGTGAAGAAGGCGGATGGTGCCCGGCTACTGAGAGATATAGCGTCTGGGGACTTAAAGGTTTGAATGCAAACAAGCGGCCATCTAGCCCAGAAGCAACCGAGCCCACACGGAAGCAGCACACCAACATAGGTGATCATGAAGGACAGAGGAGACCAGGTCTCCAACATCAAAGGTGGGGTGGTGGTGAGAATCACATCACCGTGAAAGAGGGGGAGTGCATGATGGGGACCCAACGCCCACCTGTAGACAGCTGGACACCCCTTCCAGAGGGGTAGTGAGGAGGAGATGGGCCACTCAGGGTTCAGTGTAGCAACAATGAAACTCAAAACCTTCCTCTAGTTCCTGAACGCTTCCTCCCCTCCCAATCATCATGACCCCAATCCTACCTTGCCTTGCGGACCTGGTTATACCAGAGGATGTACAGCGGTGCAGTGGGGATCTGGAGGCACAGGGAATCTAGGACAGACGAACCCCTCAACACCAGCTGTGGGAGTGGCGACACCAGGAGGGAAGGGCATGTAGAAAGGGAGAACCGATCTCAGAGATCTATGTGTTACCTCCTCTCTGGGAGATTGGCAAGGGGGAGGCGGGTGAGGGGAGACGCCGGGGAGTGTAAGATAAGATATAATAATTATTTATAAATTATCAAGGGACCAGGGGTGGGATCGGGGAGGGAGGGGGATGGGGGGAAAAAAAGGGAAACCGAGCTGATTCCAGGAACCCAAGTGGAAGGTGAATTATGAGTGATGAGTGCAACGAATGTATAAGGGTGCTTTGCTCAATTGATGTATGTACAGATTGTGATAAGAGCCTTATGAGCCCCAATAAAACGATTAAAATAAATAAATAAAGAATGAAAGAAAAAAAAAAGAAATGTATTGGCCTTAGGGGAGGGGCAAAGAGGGCTGGATTGAGAAAGTCTGGGGCATCCAGTTCTGACTTGACTTTTGGATCCAGAATCTTTCAGGAGTCATGGCCTTGCCCTCCAGCCAGAACTTCCAATAACCGTCTTCTCAGAGCCTTGTTAAATTCTCATAATACGTTACACCTGCCATCCTGTGAGTAGCTACCAAACCCAGGCACTTTTTTCTTTCTTTTTTTTTTTTTAACAGGAACAATAAAGTTTATTGAACCGTAGCTTAGTACAGGCGCTGGGGTTTCCCCACGGTGCTCTTAATGTACAAAGCACGGATATTCTGCCAATTCTTCTTCAGCAGCGAAACCAAAAAGTTGACAGCCAAGTGGATGTTGTACACGAGTTCATCATCTGTCATCTTCACATGGCCAACTGCCACTGCCAGACACAGCACCTTCTTCATCTGGAATTTGACGGTGGACTTCACCTCGTCGACCTTGGCCACCATGTTCTCATTGTGGGTCAGCAGGGAAGGGAATTTCCCGGCCTTGTTCAGGCCTGGGCCCAGAATTCGAGGAATCTGCTTGATCAGGGTGTCTGAGGCCAAAAAGGCATCATACTTCTTGGCCAGCTTTTTGACCAACTTCTTATTCTTGTTGAGCTTCTTGAGCGCCTCGATGTCCATGTGAGGGATCTCCACGGCCTTCGCTTGTCGCAGTGCTGCTGGTCCCCAAGGACACACACTGAGAACTTGGGGCGCGGGGTGGCCTTAAGCCTGACGGTGCCAGAGAAGCGTTTGTCCTTCTGAGGGTGGTGTTCTCCAGGCTGCTCTGCAGCTCCACCGTCTCCAAAAACTTCCGGCACTTGCGCTGGTTCCTGTGCAGGACTTCCCGCACCGCCTCGTAGAGGGTGTCGCGAGAGACTTTGGTACTCATGGTTCCTAGCGCTGCGGCAACCGGAAAAGAGACCCAGGCACCTTTTTCAAAGACAAGCTCGCTCTCTTTGAATTCCTGACCTCGCCGACCGTGTGAAACAAGGACCATTCCAGAATTACATAGAAGCAAGCATGGAAGCAAGGGCATCCACCACCCCGAATGCGTAGGGGTCAGGAACCAAGTGCTTTCTGTAGAACAGCCCCAGAAGGCAGACCTTTGGCTGGAAAACCTGTTAGGGAGCTAGCATAGGGACTGGCAGGCCCATTACACAAGCTCAGAGGTCTGAGCTACGGGCTCATGAAGTAGAGGCTCACTGCATGCTCAGAAGTTCAGGTTTCCAGCCAGCAGGGGGAGCTACGCCTGGGTGGGCGCTGTACCTGCATTGGCTCACCTAGGCCAGGTGAATTCAATTCAACAATACAGCCAATGAGGTCGAACTACGTCATCGACCACGCCTCCCTAACCGCTCATAAAACTCAAGAGGATCCCAAACCAGGCCTCGGCGTGAGCTGTTTCTGGGTGGAGCCGCGGACCGAGGCACACCTGCCCCAGGTGAGGTCCAACAGAAGCGGTGCTGTGTGACTGGAAGCTATGAGGTAAGCCGGCCCCAGGAGTGGGCCTTCCCATGCTGGTCTCACGGGTTGTGGGCCCCTCTGGGCTCCTTTCACCTCACCACCCTTGGGAGAATTGTTGGGTTGAGTTCACCTGGCCTAGGTGAGCCAATCCAAGTGGCGCCCCACCCAATACGGTGGAGGCCCCTGGGGACGCTTGTAGCGTATTGCCGCAGCCCCAGCCTTTTGTGTCGGTCTTTGCGCCATTTCTTGCTGGTGTCAGTCTTTGCGCCGTTTCCTGCTGGTGTCGGTCTTTGCGCCGTTTCTTGCTGGTGTTGGTCTTTGCGCCGTTTCTTGCTGGTGTCGGTCTTTGCGCCGTTTCTTGCTGGTGTCGGACTTTGGGCCGTTTCTTGCTGGTGTCGGTCTTTGCGCCGTTTCTTGCTGGTGTCGGTCTTTGCGCCGTTTCTTGCTGGTGTCGGTCTTTGCGCCGTTCCTTGCTGGTGTCTGTCTTTGCGCCGTTTCTTGCTGGTGTCGGTCTTTGCGCCGTTCCTTGCTGGTGTGCGGGACTTGATGTGCCTCTCTGTGCCTGCCTTCCCGGGCTGCATTTGGGAGGGGGCTGGGACGCTGCTGCCTGGAGGCTGGGAGGATTTTGACTCCCAAAGCCTTCTCGAGGCTCAGTGTAAAAGTTTATTTGGACTCGAAAACAGAATCAAAGACCCAATTAATTAAGTTTTAGAAGCAGGCTTTATTGCGAACTTGTGGCGGGTTCAGCAACACAGGGTATTGAGCTATTGAAGCCACACCAGGGAAAAAATCCTGGCGGCGTTTTTATGCCCACTGCTGGCAGGCACAGCTGGGGAGAATCATAGCTTGGGGGGGGGGGTTTGGATCTGCGCACACAGGTGCTTCCGAAGGGAGAAGGTCGTTAATCTTACCTATATATGTCAGGGACGCGTGGAGTGACCATATCTTCAGAAAACCTTCTGGCTTTGGGAGGAGCTGGTTCCAGGAATTTGGGGTTGAGCAGAGGAGGGGAGGTCAGTTAGGGGTCAGTCTTGAGAGCTAAAATGGAGTCTGTTGTGCCAAGACAGGACGTTTTAGACTGACCCTATAGGGAAAAGGGACAACATTAGTCCATTTCTGTAACTGCTTCCTGTGGGTAGTGGGCGAAGAGCAAGGGGAGGGGCTTTTCCAGGCAGAGTACTGGGAGTTGCGGCCTGGCACAGGGTGGAGAGGTTGTTGTTGCTGGTGGACTGCTATACGGGTGATTTCGCGGAGTCGACTTTGCAGGAGCTGAATGAGACAAGGAGCAATTAAGAGCAAAATTACTACTAAAATTATGGGTTCTAGTATGGGGGCTAGGAAGGAGTACAGAGAAGAGTTCCACCAGGAAGAGGATCCGTCTGTTCTGAATCTGTTGTTTTGCAGCTCACGGTTTAGCTTGTTGAGGGTCTGGACTCTAGTTTCCACAATTCCCAGCTTATTGATGTAATAACGGCATTCCTCCTGGAGGAATAAGCAGGTTCCTCCTTTTTCAGCAGTGATGAGGTCTAAAGTGCAACGGCTCTGCAAGGCAACTTGGGCAACAGAGGTTGTTTGTTTCTGCAGGGAGGCTAGAGATTTGGCAGAGGCATCGACTGCCAGCTGGAAGCATGTGGATAACTTGTCTGCTGTGGTGATAGAGGGTCTAAGGGTCCCGCCGCTGAGTCCTACTGCACCTGCTGCTGAGGCTAAGGAGATTCTCACTGCTATCGGAAGAAAAACTGCTCTTTTAGTTTGGCGACTGTATACCTGGATGTATTTGTCCTGGACCTCAGCCGGAGTGTATGTAGTGAGCTGCGGAACCAGAGTGACGGGCAGGCACAAAAGGGTAAGGTAGAACTGATGTTTAAATGCTTAGTGTATAGTTGCACCAAAAGAAAATTTTTTTCTGGCGCTGTTAGTGGTTTGGAGGGGATTTGGGTGACATTACATGTCTGTGTCGATGGATTGGAGTAGCAAAAGGGCACTTGAGTGTTTTCTGGTTGGATGTACAGAGGAATATTGGGGATGGTTATGGGTTTTGTGGTCTTTACGTTGGATGAAAATGACAGGGCAGGACCTGGTACTGCTACCAGAGGAGGGCGTTCTAGGGCTGCACACATGCAGCAGGTGGAGAGGTTGCCTAGTCCAGCAAAGTGGCGATGGCCAGTCCCTGCTGTAGCAGGGTAAGCTGGGAGAAGGGAGACTCAGAAGGTTTAGAAATTTGCTTAGTGAGTTGAAGGTCTTGGATCTGAATATTACAGTGGATGGTGGATTGGACCTGGAGTAGCGACCTCCATACATAGAGTTTGGCGTCTGGAAATTTCTCTCGGCGAGTGGCGTACCACGCTCCTGGAACCAGAGGTGTCCAGCGGCTATCCCAGGGGTCTGGGATTGTGAGAGTGTATTTAGATTGATGGTAGTAGAATCATCCCTGGGGACAAAGGGAAAGGTAAAGTATCTGGCAGGAAGACCAAAGACACCCTACATTTTTCTGTATTCACCTTTTTGCACATTGGGTAGTTGCCTTCTGGTCATACAGGTAGCAAATGATGGGATCAGCTTTTCCTTGATGCCGCTTAAAGTCAGTGAAATTTAAGTATATGGGTGTTCTGCACCCTGTGGGTGGGCAGTCAGCGGTGGCCAGCAAATAATCATAACGCTTAGTGCGGGCGTAATTGGTATAGTTTTCAGTCAAGTAAAATCGCCAGCAAAAGGGGAAATTATATTAGGTTTAGCTGGCTGGCTTGGTGAGGCGAGTGAGGCGGAGAGACATAGGACCAGTAGACTGAGCCAGACCACTGGGAGCCATGGTCAGAGTTCACTGCTGCCTTGACTCGGGACAAATGTACCCAGGAATCTATTCCAAGACCCTTGACTGCCAAGGGAGTGGTGAGCACTACGGTGTAAGGGCCTTCCCACCGGGGTGCTAAGGGTCTGGGTGCTAGGGATTTAATTAACACAGCTTTTCCAGGATGCACTGGTTTTTGGTGATCAGCAGAGGTCGGAGATGGTTCAGGGATGGGGGAGTTTTCGTGTTGTCTAAGAAGGTTGCGGAGCAAGGACAAGTATGGAAGGTACGAAGCTAGCAGAGGGCAATCAGTTGCAGGAAGAGGCGAGAAAAGAAAAGGTTGTCCGTAGAGTATTTCGATCATGGCTGGGGAGGATCTGCGCACATAGGTGCTTCAGAGGGGTCGTTAATCTTATCTATATGTGAGGGAGGGTTGGAGTGACCATATATTCAGAAAACATTCTGGCTTTGGGACGAGCTGGTTCCAGGAATTTGGGGTAGAGCAGGGGAGGGGAGGTGGGTTAGGGGTCAGTCTTGA
The DNA here is from genome assembly GCF_050624435.1 of Tenrec ecaudatus. Classification (NCBI taxonomy): domain Eukaryota; kingdom Metazoa; phylum Chordata; class Mammalia; order Afrosoricida; family Tenrecidae; genus Tenrec; species Tenrec ecaudatus. The sequence continues at coordinate 5,001,905 of NW_027457568.1, read as the reverse complement.
GAGCTAAGATGGAGGTGCAGGCCTCAAAATGGAGTCTGTTGCACCAAGACTGGGACACAGTGGTGTGCTGCGGCTCCGCCAAGCAAGATGGCTGGGAGCGCCCACATCTACCCTGTTGGTTTGTAATTGTAATTGTAATTTTGATACTTTGATGAATCATAATGTATATATCTGATATTCAGGATATATTTTCATTGTGACAAATTAAACATAATTAAAGCAGTGATTAATCACAAAAATATGTAATTGTATATTGCTAAATATTTTTTCTAATGACAAATAAATGAATTTTTGTCTTGAAGTATGGTATATCATGGGTGCCAAAAGTAAAATAAAATGCTACATTTTGCAAAAGTATGCACAAAAGGCCAACATCAATGTGATGCTTGCGATAGCTTTTTTCTCACCAGATCAGAAGCATGTATTTTCCCATGGTCTTAGACAACCCCTGTCAAAGTGTTGTTCAACACTGAAAGGGGTGGTGACTCACAGGTTGAGAACCACTGGGTTAGACCGTTTTTATTTGAAAATTCTATACATATGAGCAACACAACTTACAAGATGTAACTACATCATGTCATACATTAATCATTTTCCTTAATTACATATATATACAAATTCATTAAAACAGTCGTTCTATTTTTAAAGTCGGGCCAAAACAAAGAGAAAGCTGATCATACTTCCAAACAAAGGTACACTAACATCAAATGCCTAATTTATTACTTAACTCTTATCTATAAAAATGGATCAATTAACCTAACAGTGGTGACAGAGAGAAAGTTGCTGACTGACTGGAAAAGTCCTTCCTGTTTACAAATATATATGTATCATAAAATGAAAACGGTGATTATTAATTACACTTTTTAAGATAACACTTTAAAAATAATAAAAATTTTAAAAATAACACTTTTAATCAGGGATTTGAAACCGTCTTCACAGTTCAGTTATAACCAAGGAAGCAAAACTGAAACAGACTGGAAAGAATTACTGTCTATGCTCTTTTGGAAAGTTAATCTGCCTCTTAGAAAACAAGGGCAGCCCAATCAACGCCTAGCCACCACATCTCTTAGCCTGCAATCAGAAACAGCACTGCCATGCTCAAAGATGGCAGCTGCACCATTTTGAATGTGTATTAACCACCCATCCAATCTCCTAAATTAGGTTCCTAAAAGGACTCCCTAACCCTCTGCCAAATCCTATAATCCAGGGATAAAATCTATAAGATTTCCCATTCCGGTTTTCTTTCGACTTCATCCAAATTTTAAAATGTGGAGTCTCTTTTATTTTGCTTCTTCAGACATGATTGAATCGGATCAAAATCCTGATTTAAATTAATATAAACTTACAGCCATTGAGTCCATGCTGACTCACTTGGACCCTGTACAGGCAGAACTCCTGCCCCTGTGAGTTTCTGAGATTGTAACTGTAAAGGGAAGTAGATAGCCTCTTTAAATCTTCCTCTGAATCAAAAACAAACCAAATTCAGTGCTACCGCTCACAATGACCCTACTGGGCAGGGTAGAACTGCCCCTGTGGGTCACACCGCCACAAGTCGATTCTGATTCACAGTGAGCTTCCTAACTTTGCTCCATATGATTCTCAATCACTGTATTCTCTTTAAGTACACTGCCAGGCCTTTTCCTGCAAGTCACTTCCCACTGGTTTGATCCACCAATCTTTCCATTCTTAGCCTAGTTAGTAGTAGCTAAGTGGGTACATGTTTGTGCTGCACAGGGCCTCTACTATAACCAAACAGAGCTCTCAAAGAAGCACTTCGTATATCGGGTCGCTATGAACCAGAGCCACCTTAATGGCTGTGGGTCCAAGGATACATAGGTGCACAAGCACAGTTACACACATACACACACAGTGGGTAATTTTTAGATGGAAAAGAGAAACAATGAAAGTGAACTAAATCTACCCCCTGCAAAAATCTGAAGTTTCCTATAGGATTGTGATGTTGATCAAATTACCACACTCTAGAACCAATCGACTGTCAAGACCAAAATTTGATGCCCAAAAAAATCAAAACTGATAAAGCTTGTTTGGTCCCTTGGCTGCCAAAATGCTAATAATCTAGTATACATGAGCATGACTGAGAAATTCACATTTGCTTTTGTAATCAAGGACAGCGTCTAAATGCTTATCTTCTTCATGGATAGAGTACTTTTATGAAGACAAAAGTGGCAGCTGTTAATGAAGACTGAGTAAGAACACCTAAGAGGTTAACTCTAGGTCTCCTGGTTATTTCCTCAGTTGTACAAATCTGAGACCTTTCAATACATGCTATATGTGGAACCAGAAGATGTTATTACACATGGCATTCATTTCATATTCAACATTAGTTAAATGATTCAGGCACTACTCTGGATGCTGGGGATACTCTAGAAGGCAAACAAAGTCGCTATATTCATATACCTTATATGAAAGTGGAAGAAAGAAATCAGAAATTGTGATAAGAGCGGTAAGAGCCCCTAATAAAATGATTAAACAAGAAAAAAGAAAGCAATCTTAAATAACTCCAAGAGAGCAAGACCCGAGGAAAGGAAGCTAATTAAGTATCCTTTTCAGTTTGAATTAATTAATGTTAAAAAAAGATATCCAGAAAGACAGAGAGATGGAGTGACATTGTTTAAACTCCAGTCCAGAGCTTGAGCCAAGATCAGACTTCAGACACCAGTGTCTTTTATAATGCCTATTAATGCTTCCGCTGTGGCGTTTCACCTTTTACAGGACAGTCTGAATAACACAAAGAGGAACACAGGATAGACTACAAGGTTCATATGCCCACCACCCCACTCCCAATCGGTTTGGTTGATATTCATAGCAAGATGGATCTAAAATCTTTATGGATAAGTCTCCAAGAAACACAGGTCAGCGGTGTAAAGCAACAATAAATGAAAACGCCCATTTTCCCCACTTCTAAATAACACCCCTGCCAGTAGAACATCCCCATGAACAGGGATGTAAGGCAGAGTTGTTGATTTTGTGTATCACTTGTGCTTTAGAGAAGTAAATTCGGTTCAGGTTTAGATTTGCTCACACCTGCCTTGGGAAACTCGGTTAAGATTCTATTCTCCTATGCTAGCTACATTACACTCAAACACTTCTGCTTTTCCACTGAAACCTTACAATGCAGCTTTTGGAAGAAAAAAAAACCCCGATTCTGACTCTCTGGAGATGATTTTTTTAGGAATACTACTTCCAAACAGCCATTAAGTGCTTCAAAATAAGTACTCATCTAATTTAATTATGACGACTTCACCAGACAGTAACAGCCCAAGATGATGTTTACAAAGGCACTTGTCACTCCCTTTAGAAGTACCAATGTAGTTGGTGGGGGGGGGGGGGGTGCGGGGAGTGGGTGTTTCATACTTTCGGTGTGTTTATAGTCTGCAACCAGTGATAAAGTGACACTTGAGATTATTTAAAGAGCAAAGCACTTCAAGTTTGGGACCTCCCGTAAATTATCCTACGTTCACTGGGTTGCCTCAGCCCCCAGGTACCTGGGACAGGTATTCCGAGTCGCCATGTGCTTGTGCTAGGAAGCACTCTAGGAAGGGGCCCCGGGATGCTATTTTACCCGCCGACGACAGGCTCCAACATTAGGAGCTACTCCAGCGGAGCTTGCAGCCACACCACAGCAGCTCGGAAATAAACGTGACCCGCCCAGCAGCCAGGCTTCGGCCAGCGGAGCGAGGTGCAGCCTTCCCAGTCGCTACCATTCACAAGCACTTGCGCTCTGGCCAGGCAACCTTTTGGACACGCATTCTTACCCCCTTGGGCAAAGTAGGGCGTTAGGGGCGAGGCCCCAGGGCTCCTCGGCGGCGCTGGGATTTAAAAACACGTCCGTGAAGCCCACCACAGGTTTCCCGCTCCTAAAACACACTTCTGCGTGAAGAGACACCTGAGTGGCAGGCGGGTCCGGGGCGCCCGCGTAGACGCGATGGCGCGAACGCCGCTCTCCGCTCAGGCGCCCTCAGGAGGCGCCGGAACGCGCCACCCGCCCGCCAGGGACATCCGGCCGCGCCTCAGCAAGGCGTCCTGTGGGCCGCTCGGCGCGCGTCTTCCGAGCCGGCAGGAAGCGCGGCACGGGCGCCGGAGCCGCCGGCCCGGACCTCCGGGAACTCGCCGCCGGCCAGCGCGGGGCCCAGGCGCCGCCGCGACCACCGCCCTTGGCCGCCCTCAGCCGCGCCGCATCCGGGTCCCGCGCCGCCGCTCTCACCTGCCCGGCGCCCCGCGCAGTGCGCTCCGGATCCGGTGAGCCGTCAGTAGCCCCAGCCGCTGCCCGCCCCGCTCGTCACCTCACGCCCGCCGGGCTTGGCACTCCGCCTGCCCGCCGCCGCCGCGCCGCCGTCGTCCCCGCCGTCGTCTTCGTCCCCGCCGCCGCACCGACTGTTGGAGCATGCGCGCCCGCGCCTCCCGTCGAGCTGTATGACTGGCGGGTCCCTGAAGGGCCCCGGGACCCCCAGACCCCCGCCTTCCATGCACGCAATAGGAAGAGGAGGGATTGGGCGTATACTTGTGACAAGATGGGCGGATCCTACATTTAGGATGGCAGTTTAACTTTGACCGGTCTGGATCTCCATATGAACCATATCAGTAGGGTGTGAACTCCACCTACAGGAACCAAGCTATTGGTTGCAAGCTTGAGGGAGAATTAATCCATTGTCTCCAGCAGCAGGGAGCAGAGCACGCCCATCCCAGTCAAGGAGTATTTGTAATTCCTGCATTTAACATTTGAATGCTTACTTTCTTGGAATGTTCGAGCTTGGAGTCTTAAAAACATATTGCCCAGCCCCTCACTTTACACAAAGAACAATAAAAGTAAGGTAAAAATATTTGCATAAGGCCTTCAGTCATCATCTCCAGGCTCTTAAAGGGGTAGGTTTGGCTGCTGGTCTCACATATCAAAGAGCCAGCAAAGCATCAGACATCCTGTCCTGCCCACAGATAGTGGCATGTTCAGTCCCTTTCACTGCCCTTCTTCTCCCAACTGCCTGCAGAGACCTGCACAAAAAAGGTCGAGCAACACACACAGCAATGGTGTGGCCAACAGTGGGAAGAGAAGGAAGGGAAGAAAGGTGGGGGGTGGGGGGGCAGAGGTGACAGAAGAAGAATAAGCATCAGGTGTCAGGGGAAGCCAGCCCCTAACACATCATTATGAGTCCGGTGGGCGCAATTGTATAGCGATAATAAATAAATATTATAGTAAAGTTACAGAGCATAAGAGAAATATTGAAATAAATGGAGTCAGACACAATTCATAGTAGCATACTCAGCTCAGCCCCGCTTGGTGGTCTACGTGGAAAGAGAGATATTTGATGCTAACCCAGGTTTTTATATTCTCTGGGGGCATGCAAGCCCCCTAATGACAGGTGAGGACCCATGTCACAGGAAGGGGATGTGCTATAGGTGATACAGTAATGAGAGGGGATGGTCTATGGAAATGCAATAGCAAGAGTAGAGATTGGGGGGTATACATGTGACAAGATGGGCTGATTCTAGTTTTAGGATGGCAGCCTAACCTTGGTCATCTTTGGATGGGTTTGACCTCTCTGGTGTCTCCTACAAGGAAACAGACAACTACTATCCTTATCAGAAGGGAGTGAATCCTACTTGTTGTGGGATAAGCAGTGGTGTCTGCTTGCACTAGATAGCTGATAACTCTTAGGGAGAATGACCCCTGATCTATTCCTGATGACCTCCAAGTGCATAGTCATTTGCAAGCAGCTGAGTTTGGAATATATTTGGGGTAGACAGCTTGGGAGAAATCCCTCTGTTTCCCACAATCAGGCACTTGGGGAGAGAAAGAAAATCTGCCATAAAAACAAACCAGCTTGGGGAGCTGATTAAGGCACTGTGATGTAATGAGGTAGATCAGGGAGGAGGTGTTGAAACCAAACCCAAACCACATCTACTGTCCTCACTAGTCTATTCTGACTCTCATAGGACAGAGTAGAGTTGCTCTGTGGGGTTTCCAAAAGGATATATCTTCAGGGGAACAGACAGTCTCATCTTCTTTGGAGCATCAGGTGGGTTTGAACTGCCAGTATTTGGGTTAGCAGGCCAATGCCTTCCTCACAGCACCACTGGGCTCCTTGAGGGTGTCAAAAGGGAGGTACAAAGACACAGATTCTTGGATTTTTCTTCAGGCAAGAGTGCACGATTAACGACAATTATTACTACTGGCAAACTCATACATAAAGAATGCTGTCTTTAGAAGCAACATCTGTACAGGTGGGATCAAATTTCCTAGCTTCTATTGGTTTGTCTACTGCTTCCCCATATCTGACATATAGTAGAAACCTGGTAAAAAATAATTTTTTTAATTGACCCAGAAAGGTAAAGAGGCTTGATCAAGGTCAGAGTCAGCTGGTATTCAAATTGCTAAGCCCTTTAATTTGGCTGAAATCCCTACTAGTCATTCCTCATGACCCCCTGAAATGACCTCACCATGCTCCTTGGATTCCCAAATATTTTTGTGCCAACCTTCCTCAGCTTAATAAGAACATAGAGGAACCATTCTCAGACTCAGGAGGCTGGTAGCACCTGGCAGAATTTCTGAGAAGAGTCAGGAAGCATTTTTGTAGAGGCTGTAGGCATGACACAGCCTGCCTGCTGATAGCTCTTCCTCCTTCCTCCCTAGGGAGCGTCAAATGAACTTAAAATTTGTGAGGATCCTGGACCAGGTTATTTTTAATCTTTCCTTCCCTACACCACTCCACATCTGTTTATCTTGACCAAACTTTTCCCAAGGTCTCAGCCTCAAATTCACTTTCCTGTGAAGCTTTCTACTCCTATAAAGAGTTACAGACTCTCCCAGCCCTCACCCCACTATCATGACTCCAGTTCTACCTTACAAATCCGGCTAGACCAAAGCATGTACACTGGTGTAGATAAGAGCTCTGGACACACAGAATTCAAGACAGATAAACCCCCTAGGAACAGTAATGGGAGTAGTGATACCATGAGGGTGGGGGAGAGGTGGGGTGTGAAAGGGGGAACTGACTGCAATGATCACTGTATAACCACGCCGCTCCCCAGGGGGTGACTGGGGGGCATGAACAACAAGAACTTGGGTGAATGGAGACAGCGGATTCTGTACAATATGAAAAATAATAATTAATAATTTATCAAGTGTTCATGAGGTAGGGAGGGTTGGGAGGGAGGGAAATAAAAGGAGTTGATACCAAGGGCTCACATACAAAGAAAATGATGATTGCAACATATGTACAAATGTGCTTGACAAAATTGATGTATGGATTGTTATAAGACCTGTAAGAGCCCCCAAATAAAATGATTTACAAAAATAGAGAGTTTCAGACTTGGAAACTCAGAGGTAGTTCTACCCTGTCCTGTGTAAGGTTGCTATGGGTCAGAATCAACTCTATAGCAATGCGTATGGTTTTGGGAGTCAACCTTGAGATTCTTACCTCAGTCTTGCAGGCAATTGCTGGCTTTCCTGAGGTTTCTGCAGTAGTTTACAAGTAATCTGAGGGATGGAATGATCTCTTGGTTCTCTCTACACCATCAAGTGAAATTTAAAATGACAATCGGTTGTAAGCGAAGGCATTCTTTTAAGAACCAATTTATCTGCTCAACTCATATTTTTAGCTATGCTGTTTAGGAGGGAGTAGTGTTATGGTGTAGTTTTATGTTAGGTAGCTAGAGCTGGGACCAGGGTGTCTACTGGGCAGGCTCCAAATTCAGGCACATGAGGCAGGGAGGCAGTGCACTTAGGTGGGTGCAAACCAGGCCAGGTGGGTTTAATTCAGCCAATGGGGTCAACCAATAATGTCAACCACGCCTCCCAGCCGAAGCCACTAAAGGCCGAACCTGGAGACCACCTCCCTGTTTTTCTGTGGTCTCTCTCTCTCTCTCTCTCTCTCTCTCTCTCTCTCTCAATCCTTTCTTTCCCCCTTCCCCCTCTCTCCTCTCTTTCTCTTCTCTTCTCCTCTATCACCTTCTCTCCTTAATACAAACCCATTTGGATCAACAATCAGTCTTCGACATGAATTCTTTCTCCTGTGATGCCAAGAACTGAGGTATTTCCCACCCGAGAAACCTAACAGTTATGCTGTGATCCACATGGTTGGCAGTTCAAAACTACCAGCAGCTCTGAGAAAGACTGGTTTTTCTACTACCATAGACAGAGTTTCAGAAACTCAGAGGGTCACTGCAAGTCAACAGTGACTTGATGACAGTGAGTTTGGGTTTTATTTTTTGATTTTAGGGAGAGGGTTCACAGTTCACATACCAGCACACCTGCACAGAGATTGGTTCTGAAGAGGAGGAGGACTCCAGGCCCTAGGATTCAAGGGGTACTAGACTTAAGGTGTCCCTGAAAGCAAACTCAGATATGGTCAATTTTGACAGGAAAATTGGTAAAATACACAGAGAAAAAAGAAAGGTTGGTTAGATGCATTTTATCATAGCTGTATTGTGTAACAGCATGCACTCTTAAATGAATGAGGTCATTCTGTATGAATCCATTTGGAAGAATCTCCAAAATATAATATTTAATGAAATAGGCGATACAAAAGAGTAAAAAGTAAGCTTTACTTGGACATGCGTACATGATCATCAAAAAGAAACAGAAAGGCCATAGTTGCCTCCAAGGTGGAGATTCAAAGGCTAGGAAGCGAGTGGAGGGAATAATGGATTTGATCTGGTGATCATCCTTTCCCCAGCTTCCTGGGTGACATAACAGCGAACTTCTTGACTACTACCTAAAAAGTTGGCAGCTGGAATACACCCAGAGATGCCTTGTGTTTTAGGGTAAGAGGATATCCCAAATCTCAAAGATAATTTATTAAATCTTAAACAGGACAAACACATGCCATCGAGATGAGGGGAGGGAAACTATTAGCAAGAGGTCTTATTGATATGTAAGGGTTATCTGAGATTCACAGACTTGAAAGGACATGGCGGCAGATCCCAACATCACAGTTCCAGGTGGGACTACAGAAGCAAGAATAGGACAAGGATTGGGACCTGTGTTAAACAGGACAGTTTACAAGAGTGGTCCAGGGCCAAACAACCAAGGCTTTGGGGGCATGACTCATGACCGTGCAGCCCAGAATGGCAGCCTCGATTCAAGGATACACTTAGGCAAGTCTCTAAGCCCCACCATGGGCTGCCTAAGGGGTAATCCACTTTCCAATGCCCTCTGCCTGGTGGCAAGAGTGTTCACATCCCTGGTCAATGGTCTGAAGGAATTCACTGGAAGCTTAATCCACGTGGGGACTGTGCAAATAGAATTTTGGCTTTCACTGTTATCTACATACTTCTAAAAATTGTGAATTCTCAGAATTTCAGTTGAAAGGTAGGCTTGATGATCTGCTTCTGAGGGGTCACTATGGTGCACACAGCAGGTCACTGTGCATGCGCACCGGAATCAGTTCAACAGCAGCCAACAGCATTCTCCCTTATGTTGCTTGATGTTTGTTTTATGCCCACATCTCCTCTCTCTCTCTCTCTCTCTCTCTCACACACACACACACACACACACACACACACACACACACTGGTATTTCAAAAAGTCCCTGAAAAATTCCATTCTCTTTTGATTCCTTGTTCCACTAACTTTTGGGAGCCTGCTTGTGTGCATATATGACACCATTTGTTTGCTGAAAGTGAGGAGGAATTGAACCACTTGCTGAAGATCAAGGATTGCAGCCTTCAATATGGGTTACAATTCAATATAAGGAAGACCAAAATCCCCAAAACTGGACCAATAGGTGATAAACAGAGAAAAGGGCTTCAGTTGTCAAGGATTTTGTCTTGCTTAGATCCACTATCAATGTTCATAGAAACAGCAGTCAGGAGATCAAAAGATGTATTGTAATGGGTAAATCTGCTGCAGAAAACCTCTTTATAGTGTTGAAGAACAATGATGTTACTCTGAGGACTAAGGTGCACATGACCTAAGCCATGCTATTTTCCATTGCATCATATGCATGTGAAAGTTAGACACTGAATAAGGAAGGCTGTAGAAGAACAGATGCATCGAATTGTGGTCCACCAGAAGACTACTGACAGTACCATGGACTGCTGAAGGACTGACCAATCTGTATCAGAAGAAATAAGGCCAGAGTGCTGCTTAGAGGCAAGGATGGCAAGACGCCATCTTACATACTTTGGACATGTTGTCAGGAGAGACCAGTCCCTGGAGAAGGACATCCTATTTGGTACAGTGGAGAAGCCATGAAACAGAGGAGGTCCTCGAAGAAGTGGATGGACTCAGTGGCTTCATCGGTGGTTCAGGCACAGGAACAATTGTGAGGATGGTGCACGACCCTACAGTGTTTCATTCGGTTGTATGTGAGGTCACGACGAGTCCAAGTGTCCTCAATGGCACGCAACAACAACTAGCCAGAGCAGAGAGGAGCAATCTGCCCTCTGGGACTTCCCTGGGAAGGTCCTCAATGGAAATTGGGAAAGTCTAAGACCCTATGGTCATGAGTTATAGTGGTCGGAAGGCCCCAGAACAAATCCAGTAAGCCTTTCTAATCTGTGATCGTCTCCATGTCTCCATAATGGCCCCATTCTCACTTATGTAGTCCTGCCTGAGAGAGTGATGAATTGCTCTGCCTCCAATCACATTTTTGTGGCAGATTTCATCCATTTCTATAATTAGCGACATGGCCACACAGCCTTTGGACCCCATTATGGCCTCATGCTTATGGTCTCCTTCATCTAAATCATTTCTCCTACTTTTGTCTTTCTTCATTAATTGAATATCTGAGATACATATGGAAGGGGCATTATCTCTACAATAAGAGAAAGGGATGAGGTGGTGGTGGTATGGAGTGGGGTGGCACACCATCTCAGAGAATGAGAACAGCTGTTTCAATGGTTCCCACTGCAGTGTGGAAACTGCAGGTACACTAAAAGAGGACAGCAATGACAGCATTAAGGTCTTAGAGCTTAAGGACTCCCTCCCTCCTTAGGCCTCTCTTTCAACTATAAAATGTAGCTCTAAAATGCAGAGCTTCTCGGACACAGCTTGGAGGAAGCCTGTGGATCCAGGAAAGCCCCAATCTCAGCAGAACCAATTTGGCAATCCACAGGTCTGATTTTTGACCAGTCAGCTCACTTGGTCTAGCTCACTTGGTCTAGATCACTCAATTATGTTCACATAAACTACAACAAACAGGTTCACACTGTCACCACATTTTCTATATAAGAAAACTGGAACAGAAATAAGCTGCCAAATTACTTGGCTTCTTATAAAAGAAATAGCCAAGTGAATGTTTGGGAAAACAACAGCTCCCGCTATGTGGCACAGGGAGCCCTGGTGGCATAGTGGTTTTCACTTGGGCTGCTACCCACATAGTTCAAAACCACCACCCGCTCTGAGAGAGAAACGTTAGGGCTTTCTACCCCTGTAAAGAGTTGCAGTCTCAGAAACTCACAGGGGCTGCTCTACCCTGTCCAATAGGGTTGCTGAAAGTCAGGGTTGCTGTGAGTCACAAAAGATGCAATGGCAGTGAGTTTTCAGTTTGATTATTAAGCAAAATTATCAAATTCTGAAACTATTGTTTCTCAATCTATCCTCCATCAAGATCTACCTAAACACTTTTAAAAAATTAAGTCATTTTATCGGGGGCTCTTACACCACTTATAACAATGCATACATCAATTGTATCAAGCACATTTGTACCTACGGTACCATCATCATTTTCTTTATACTTGACCCCTTGGTATCAGCTCCTTTTCCCCCCTTCTCTCCCACTCTCCCACCCTCATGAAACCTTGATAAATTATACTTTCATATTTTACAATGTCCAAGGTCTCACTTCACCAATGTTTCTGTTGCTTGTCCCCCTGGGGTGTGAGTGTTAATACATCAATCATTGCTATCAGTTCCCTCTATCTCATCCCTACCCTCATGTTATCACTACTTCCATTACTGTTCCTGAAGGGTTTATCTGTCCTGGATTCTGTGTGTTGAGAGTTCTTATCTGTACCAGTGTACATGCTCTGGTCTAGCCAGCTTTGTAAGGTAGAGCTGAGGTCATGATAGTTGGAGGGAGTGAGCGGGAGAGGAAGCATTGAAGAACTAGACAAATGGTATGTACTGTGGTATGAGTTGGGGTGCCAGCCCCCCACCAGTAATCTTGGGTTCAATAAGCACAATTGTATGGTTGAGATATATAAATATTATATTAAAGTCACCGGGAGCATGAGCGAAAAAAGAGACATTACAATAATGCAGTCAGACACAATTCATGGTAGCATGCTCACCTCCTGGATGGCCATGATCTTACCAGCCAGGTCCACGCTCAGTGTGGACGAAGGGAGGTGGGATGGAGACCAGGCAGGAGGCTCAAGGACTGGGCTGGAGGCTGGAGCCCCAGCACAAGGCGGGCTTCCCCAGACAAATGGCGCACAACGTGGGACAATATGAGTTATATCCCATATAACAATTATATGGCCCCATTGGTACGTAGAGTGAATTTGAAAATTGTGCGAAGTGAGGATCCGGTGTGGGGATTGACAGAGAAGTAGTGGAAATAGTGAATTAGAATTTTAAAGAGGATAATGGGAGCAAGGTAAAAGTAAACCTGAAACTTATGGTACCATGCTCTCTACTTACTGAAAAGACAAGGTGTAAAAGTAACGAAGAAAAAGATACAATGTTTTCTAAAAGTAGTAAAAAGGTATAATTCATGGTTCTCAGAGGAAGGAACTTTTGATTTAGAGACCTGGGAGGAGGTCATTGTCAACTTAAAGGAAGCACAGAGATGGGGAGAGTATCCCTATGGAGAAGTGGTCTCTGTGGGTACAAGTTAAGATGGTTTTAAAACTTTTGCAGGAGGAAGAGAATAAGGATGAACAGTCTAGTGAGAAGTCTTGTGTCTATTCAAATCTAGAAAAGCAAGCTAAAGTGTCTGTGAATAAGCATGATTTAGGTTATGAAACTTTAGGAAAAACTGAAAAGGCAGGGATTGGTTTGTTATCTAAAGCCTCCAATTCTAGAACAGAACCTCATTGCCAAAGCCTGTATGCTCTCGCGAGACTGCAGACTCCGAAGGTTTAAAGGTGATACAGTACTAGAGGCAGTGGATTGCAAGATCCAAAGCATGGCTATTAAACAATCCCAGGAAGCTCCCTTGCTTTCAAAGGTAGAGAAAGCCAAGAAGCAGAACAGGCAACGTCTAAGATGCCCAAATTTAAATCAGATAAGAAGCAGTGAGAACGGGTTTCAGGCAGATGAGAAGATTTTAGGCAGAGCTAAAAGAATGAGCCTGAGTCAGAAGGGGACATAGTAAAAGCAACTGCTCTCCTGCTGGAATTTAGTGTAAGAAAGGCCAGAGATTGTAAAACAATCAAGCAAGCCAGCCCTGAAGGTAGAGAGATTAGCTCCAAAGAAATGCAAACTAGGAGAGCTAGCACAGAAGGTGAAGTTCAGGAAGTGGAACTCCAAGATATCCAGATTGAAAAGAGTAGCTCAGAGAATAGACGTAAAGAAGCAAAGTATAGGAAAGCACCTTTACTCTCCAGAGTAGGAAGAGGGATTGCAGAAGAAGATTTAGAATGCAAGATGTCTTATCCTGTTAGAACCAAAAGGAATTCACAGTGCCTTTGCCTTTTAAGTTGCTAAAAGATCTCAAGCAGGCAATCAATGACTAGGGCCCAGACTCACATTTTGTAATTAGCATGATAAGGGCTCTAGCAGAGTCTGACAGCTGGACCCCTACAGATTGGAAAGCTTTAGTGAGAATTTGTCTTTACTCTTCAGAATGCTTGTGATATCAAATGCTATGGAAGGAAGCAGCCCTTGCAAGAGCTGGGAAGAATGCTGAGGATGGGATAGATATAGGAATTCATCAATTGCTAGGGGATGCAAATTATATTACAGTTGAGTCTCAACTACAGTTTACTGAACAGACAATAGGACAGATACATGAGGTTTGCTTAAGGGCCTGGGAAAAGATAATTCCATCAGAAGAGAGAACGCCGCGTTACAGGGCTATAAGACAACAGAATGATGAGCGTTACGCTGACTTTGTGTCCCGACTGGAAGATGCTATTTCCAAATGTGTGAAGAATGTTCAGGCAGTAAGAGACCTAGTGCACAAGCTATCTTATGATTTCTCTAATAAGCACTGTAAAAATGCCTTGCATCCCTACAGCGAACAGGGCACTCTGCTGGGTTATTTTAGGATATGCAGGAATGTAGAGGCAGAGGAATACAAGGCAGACCTCATGGCAGCTTCATTGGCAAACTATATCAGACCTGGAAGAAAGTGCTTTAGTTGTGGGAAGACAAGTCATCTTCAAAAGAGTGTAGGCAGAGCAGGCTGCGGCCAATGTCAGAGCATGGGCCAGGACCATGGAGATCGGGTTTAAACGAACCTGAACTCTGCCTCCATTGTAGGAAGGGAACTCATTGGGCGAGCCAATGTCGTTCAAAAATCAACAGTGAAGGGTCGCCATTAGCAAAGACTTCCCGGCGGGAAAATAGTGGAAGAAGCTTGATGCAGAGCCCTCATAACAGAGCGTGGTAGGCAAGGTGTCTGCCTACTGGAGCAAAGAAGATCTTTGAGAGAAATCACCTTTATCTAGCAGCCTCACAGCAGGAACAGACCTAGCCAAAGAGGCAAAAACCTAGTCTCTGTTCTCACTGCAGTTGGTTTGAATAACCAAGAGATGGCTCAGAAGCCTTCACAGGAGCTTGATCCTCAAAAGCAGGGACCTCTTATTGAAAGATTAATACAGTTTCTATCAGGAAGATTTAACCTTAGTACTCAAGAAATTAAAATTGATACTGGAGTTGATAAGAGTTGTAAGAAAAAGCCCCAAACTGTGATTGAATCAGAAACGAAGAGCAGTAATTGGGGTCCACTACCTAAAAGAACTATAGGAAGTTTATTAAGAAAGTCCAAAAAAAAAAAAAAAGAAAGTCCAACATAAATTCTCAAGGTGTTGCTGGAGTTATTGGTCAGGATTGTGAAGAAGAAATTAAGGCAGTAATGAGTTCTGATATACCATGGTTTGTAAAAATGTAGGATCGCTTAAGCCAATTTTCCCTTCCTTGCATTTCTAGAGTAAAAATTTATACCTATCAGGAAAGAGTACTTGAGAAGTTTGACCACCCTATAAATCAAGCAGTCTTCTGGACTGCTGTTGTGGAGAAACAGCGCCCCCACATGGAATTAGAAATGGAAGGAAAAAGGTTTGTTAACTGTGGATGCCGGGTCATTTCCTTAGGGCATTCAGGGGGGCCTAAGGCCCTCCCATTAACTTCCCCTAAAGCCAGCATAGAGGGAATGAGTGAAGTTAACCAAGACAGAATATTGCAAGGTAAAATCATACAGTGTGAGAAGCCTGAAAGGCAAAACGGCTCAATTGAGCCTATAACCTTATTGGTAAGCCTGGAGAAAAAAATGTCTGCTTGGTAAGTTACTTCAAGATCAGCTGAACAAATTTATTAAGAATTTTTTCAGTCTTTCAAAGTATGATAAGAAGTTCTCCCAATTAGTTAGCTCTCTTAATTCTCTGAGGGATGGGAGCCAGTATTTACATAACAATGAAGGTTAGCTAACTAGTACTTTTACTGGTTCAAGATCTAGCAATGCTTTACTATTTAAATTGTTAAAACAGAAGGAGGAGAAGAGGAATCTTATGTGTGACAAAGTTCATTTACTCATTTTAACTAAAAAATTTTTCTCCTTACTAAAAGCTTGTAATAAAATTAGGGAAGATAAACACGTTTTCAATTCTACAGAGAAAATTGATCCTAAGAAATCTGAGGATGATGGAAACTGTGTTTGGGATCCAGGTCCATTCACCTGGAGAAAAGGCTATGCATGTATGTTTTTTACAGAATAAAACTGATGGACTCCCTTTAAAAGGACGCAACCACCTTTGGAGAAAGATGGACAAGGAAGAGATGGAGAGGCCAACCAATATTAATCATAAATCCTTTTTTCAGGTTAATGATACCCCAAAGAGAGGGGCTATTTCTTTATATTTTCACAGGCAAAGGAGATAGGTGGATTTCTCTTCAGCCAGCAAGGCCCAGAAGAAAGCGGGTCACTGTTATTGAAGTTATTCAAAACGGCAAGAAGACCTCGAAGATTCCTGAGAATGGCGATTGCTGACTGCTGAGATATTTCTTCCATTGCTGACGCTGTCTAAGAGACACTCTGGGATGCTATCATAACTGAACATTTTATACAATGTGACTGGAATATTACTGCAGACTGCTTTGCTGAAAGGTCAAGATTTTGAATTTGTCAATGCTATAATGTGATTGGAATGTAACTGATTTCTGTATAACCACTTATCCTTATAATAAGACATTGCATGATTGGAATTTGATTAGGAAACATTTGCAAGGGTTTAAGGGAAACATTTCATTAGATATTGATCAGCTTAAAAAGGATATTTTCTATACATTCAAAGACAAGCTTGAGGCTTCTCCTGGCTCTGATGTGATTAAGCAATTGAGGAGTAGCATGGAAGGGTTGGACCCGCGAGCTTGGGGGCAAAGTACTTCACATAGCTTAAGTTCCAGTCTGACTGTGTTTTTTATCATAATTGTGATGCTTGCAGTCTCATGTCACTTCTATAGGAAGCTAATAGATATGAAAAGAGACCATGTTGCCTCCGTGACACTATTGAATCTTAAACATAATGCAGAGAGGGGAAATGTGGGATACTAGCACCAAGGGAAATAATACTGGGACTTATTCCCTGACTGGTACAGAGGGAATCTGGGAGACTAATGTTCCATGGCTGGAAGACCACCACTCTGTTAGTTGGAGATATACTCCAAGTTCATGTTCCTGCGGTAATCTATCATTTCCACAGATTCTCCCTTAAAGCTGTGCTGCCTTAAAGTGAGCGCATGGCTGATACATTCTCCCTATAGAAGCAGACATTCCTATTTGGCTCTATTTCTTCCCACCGCAGTATCCAATCTCTCTCATACCTTCCTCCAATAACAGATGGGAATAAGGGGACTTTACCCCCAGTGCCTGGATTCTAAATGTTTCTATCAAGCCTGAATTTTTGGCTATATTAATTGGATCATGAAGTTTTGCCTTTACAGCTTTAAATGTATAGAAAATGATTTAAAAACACGTCAGTCACGCCCACCACAGGTTTCCCGCTCCTAAAACTCACTTCCGTGCAAAAAGACACCTGAGTGGCAGGCGGGTTGGGCCGCCCGCGTAGACTCCACGGCGCCAACGCCGCTCTCCGCTGAGGCGCCCTCAGGAGGCGCCCGAACGCGCCCCGCCCCGCCCCCCCCCCCCTGTTGGGGACGTCCGGCGGAGCCTCAGCAAGGCATCCCGAGGGCGGCCAGGCTCGGGCTCGTTCTTCGAGCCGGCAGGAAGCGCAGCACCGGCGCCGGAGCCTCCGGCCGGGATCTCCAAGAGCTAGCCGCCGCGACCCCCCGCCCTCGGCCGCCCTCAGCCGCGCCGCATCCGGGTCCGCTGCCGCTCTCACCTGCGCGGCGCCCCGCCCCGCGCAGTGCGCTCCGGATCCGTGTGCCATCAGTAGCCCCAGCCGCCGCGACCGCCCCGCGCGGTCACCTCCCGCCTGCCCGGCGCCGCACTGCGCCCGCCCGCCGCCCGCCGCCCACGGCCAGGGCCCGTTCAGCCGCCTCCGCCGCCCGGACCGGCGGAGCACGTGCGCCCGCGCCTCCCAGCGAGCTGCACGGCCGGCCGGGGCCTCCAGCTGCCTTTCTGGAGCCTCTCCTGGAGGGTCCTGAGGGACCGCAGAGCCCCCGGACCCCTGCCTTCTGGAGCGGCCTGCAGCCGCCTCGCGGGGACCCCTCTGCCTCGGCGTTCCCTCGCAGCCCTTCGCCCCACTTGTGCCCCGCGGCGCCGCAGACCCCAGAACCCCCTTCCTGAGCGTAGGAGTGCGGGGATGTTGCCCCGCACCGTCGATGGCCGTTGAAAGGCTGAAGTTCCCACTTCCAAGTTCAAGAATATTCTGTGTGTTCATTTTTGTGATAACAGCTAACACTTGGCTGCAGTTTCATCGGTTAACCAATTCTTTTCGTATTCTGCTCGCCTGTTCGCTTTTGTCTCAACCAGGAAATGTCACGCCCCTCATTCTTGGATCACAGTTGAATTTTTTATTGATTATAAACCCTAATGTCGACTTACTGTAAAGCACCTGTACGAGGAAGCTTCAAAAATTCATGGGAAATTATCTTCTCTTTTCATTCCTTTCTCCCACGATCTTTCCGAAGCTCCCGCGTGTTGTGATGCCAGTGTACAATTAGTAAAGCCACTCTGGCAAATAATTCAGTAGTCTGGGATATAATTTAGAACTATATGCTATGCAAAGCAAAGGTGGCAAAACAATCCAGTGGTAAAGGAATACTTTGGTTAATGAGTGGTTGAATTGGCTGAATTTACAAGAAATCAAAGGAAGGAGCATACTACATTCAAAAATAAACTCCAGGAGGATTAGAGCGATAAAATATTCAAAGCATTAAAAACTTAGAGGGATTTATTTTCGAGGGTAGCAATTTAGCTTTAGTGAGGTGGAAACTTTAAGCAAGACACGAAGGTTCATGTCTTTAAAGGAAAGATAAAGCTATTTGACTATATACAGATGTTTTTACCTTTTAGCATGGTATCACAATGACAAGAAAAGTGTTTTAAAAGAACAATTGGCTATGCAAAACGCATGGCAATCTAACATAAAGTTTCTATAAATTATTTTTCCAGACAAATTGCTCGGTTCTATATGTTTTTAATACAGGCAATGCATACACACAGACAACTAACAGAAGAGAGGTTCATAAGCATGATTCATAAACATTGAAAAGATGCCTAATGTCATTGAAAGCCCTGGAAACATAAAGGGTTGAGATATAAATATTAAAGTCATTGGGAGCATGAGAGATACAAGAGATATTACAATAATGCAGTCACACACATATCATGGTAGCATTGCTCACCTCAGCCCCACTTGGTGGTCCACATGGAGAGAGGGGGAAGGGAAGGAGGACAAGGGGAATTGGAAACGGGAGGGTAAAGACATACATCACAGGAAGGACTTGGACTATGTTATACAGCAGTGAGAAGGGGTGGTCTAGGGGCATACATGCAATAGGAAGAGGAGGGATTGGGGGTATACAGGTGACAAAATGGGCGGATCCTACATTTAGAATGGCAGCTTAACTTTGACCTGTTTTCTGGATCTCCATATGAACCATTATCAGTAGGGTGTGAACTCCACCTACTGGAACCAAGCTAATGGTTCCAAGTTTTAGAGAAAAGCAATCCATTGTCTCCACCAGCAGGGAGCAGAGACTGCAGTCTGGCAGCATTGCCTTGAGGGACCTTGCAAGCATCTGGCCCACACACATTATCCCTCTAGTAGGAATCAACCCAGTTAACTTACATTGGGGCTTTTAATCTCCAGACTATATATTTTTATTGGAGTAGAAAGCCTCATCTTTCTTCCCTGGAGCTGGCTGGTGGTTTTGAAGAGTGAAACCTTGTGGTTAACCGCCCAACCCATAACCTTCTATGGCACTAGAGCTCCATGACTCTGAACTAGCAACGTAAAATGCTTTGCCCTCAGGCAGAGTTTGTTTGCTTCCACCCACTCCTCTGGCCAGCCTGGTGAGGAGTAGTCTAGCCCTCAAGAACTTGCCTGAGTATGCCCTTGATGGGAATTGGGGTACTGAGGTTGCACGTTCATGCCCTGACCAAGATGGTTGGAGGGCCCTGAACCAGTCCTGTAAACTTTTCTAATCTGCAATAATGTATTTACTCCAATCATGGTCCCTTTCCCATTTCTGTAGTCACATTTCCAACTGTGATGGTCTGATCTGCTGGGAACTTGACTTTTAAAGGGGCTTCCTTTGTTTTCCATGTGACCGAGCTGTTGTGAATCCTTCAGTCCCCATTATGGCCTCATGCTTACAGTCTCCCTCAACCAGATGATTTGTTTTTTCTGGACTTTGTCCCATTCAAGATTTAACAAGGGGGTCTCTGTAAATTATATTTGAACTTCGAGTCTTCTCCCTGATCTAAAACAATGCACACAAAAATATATACCAATTCGATCATTTCTACATGTACAATTTGCTAACATTCATTATATTTCTGAAATTATGTAGCCATTCTCACTGTCCTTTTCCAATTCCAAATTTCCATCACACACATAAGCTCACTGCCCCTTAAACTTTTCACCTAACCTTCCAAGTTCCTGTGTCAATCTGATCACAGACAGATTATTCTTTAAAAGAGCACAATGTCTAAAGCAGATCTTCTTCACTGATTCAGCTTTTGGTTGGCTTTAAAAAGACTTTACAAAAATCAAATCTGCTGCTATCAAGTTAATGCTGACTCATAGTGAATACCCCCTATGGGCTTCTGAGACTGTAACTGTTTACAGGAGTAGAAAGGCCCACCTTTCTCCTGCAGAGCGGCTGGTAGTTTCAAACTGCTGAGCTTGTGGATCGCAGCCCAACATGAGTGCCCAGCAAAGAGCACCCAGAGAAACTGAGCCCCACATCCTTAAGCCACATGAGCCATGGAGTCGGGCAGAGTTGAGAAGCAGTCCTCCCCAAAGCCTTCAGAAACAACAAGAAGCCTTCAGAGACATCAAGAAGGATCACTAACTCTTTTGGTAGCCAAAAGAACGATCAGCCCCATAGTCAAGAGGCAGGACAAGTATCAGTGGCTCTGGCCAGACTGGAGGGGCTCACTCAAGGCCATTCCAGGCCAGGGCCAGGTACCTGTGTCTGGCTTCGAGTACTCCAGGCACAGAATCTCTGACTCATGGGCCTCCACCTTCAGCATTTCACTCAGGAACTGCAATTCGTAGACCCTGCAAAATGAGAAGAGAGGAGAGCCCGTTCAGTGCCAGGCAGCGGGGGGAAAGAATCATCACCCACCCCCTTCCACCTTTTCCTCTCCATCAAGAGCTGTTTTACTTTACCTTTTGGGTGGAACCTTTAGAAAAATGAGTCAAGATATGTCACATTCAACTCTCTCACCTGGTCTCCCTTCGTATTAATGTTTTATGCACTACAGTACACAGTGATAAGGACCACGGAGGTCACACTGGAACAACATTATTAGACTTTATTTAAATGTCACCAGCGGGGGTTGCTCTGAGTTGGAATCAACCCAATGCCAATGAGTTTGTTTGTTTATCCCACGAATGTACTTCTTCTGCTCCAGGATCCCAGGAGCCCCCACGGCACATGGGTGTCATCTGTCCCAGTCTAGAACGGCTTTCAGTCTTTGCTTGTCTTTCCTACCCTGACACCTGGGAGAGTGTGATAAGTTACTCTGGCAGGTGTACCTCAAATGAAGGTTGCCTGATGTTTCCTCATGACTATCCTAAGTTCCTTATACATTTGGGTCAAGAATACCAGACACAATGCTAGGAGGAGGCTGCATGGAAAAACAGAACTAAAAGAAACTTTCCATCAACGTTGGTTGTTGTTGTTCAACATTTTATTGGGGGTTCTTAAGAGTCATAACATTTTCTGGGAACATTTTGAAACCTCTCAGTGTACCCTCTCACCAGATTCATGCTGCTGCCACGGGATGTTAACCTTAATGACTTGGCTAAGGGTGGGTTTTGCCGTTTCTTCATTGTCAAGTTAGTATCTTTCCCTTGGAGATAATAAATTTTGTCCCCAACCCTTTTCAGCTAAACCCTCCTGAACCTCTGTCCTTGGGGGCCTAAAGTTCCCCCATCCTGTCCCCTGGAGGCAACGGCTTGTCCCATAGCAAGCAAGTCATAATGATTAGCTCTTGTCTTTAACAAGTAAAGGAATATACATTAACCAAGCACCTAGTAAGTACTAGGCATTCTAAATCTCCCACTTACATTGTCTCCTGTTCGTAAAAATCAAATGCATCAGGTATGTCATTTCACAATTGCAGAAACTAAGGTTTGGTCAAGTTCAGGAACATGTCCAAAGAGGCCAAGCTAAGACTGCACAGGGGCATACTGAAAAACGTCTGAGATGAGTCAGCACTAAAATCCCCTCCCATCCTCAGAGCCAATTAACAGATACGAAGGGACCCAGGGGCACAGCTTGGGGAGCAAGGGTGCTGGAGGAAACAAATTCCACACTTGAGGAACCCCAGCTCCTAATGGTAGGCCAGGAAACACGGTCAGTCTCAGCAGACCTGGCCCACGTACCTCTACACTCCAGACGCAGGAGGAATGATAGAGAGCTGAATACACCTTGCCCACTTTCTTGGGGTCCTTCACATCCCAGACATAAGTACTATGGTCATTGTACACACAAGACAGCCACGGATTTGCAGGATCAAAGGTCAAGGTGATGGTGTCCCGATACTTCGCATTGGCCACTCCAGCGAAAAGGCGACTGAGGAAAGAGGGGGTCAGGGTGTCCAGGGCAGACAGGGCAAACTGGTGAGTTAGCGCTAATGAAAAGGGGCACTAAAGGGAGGAGCAGCAGGTTGGCCAGCAGTCACTGGAGAAAGAACGCAGCGGCTGGCCTGGCATTCCTTGCCATGGGGCTCTGCAAAAGAACACAAGCTATTTCATAGCCCCCAACATCAGGCGGGGACAGTGTGTGGCCGTGATGCAGCCAAGCAGATGTCAGGCCCTTCTAGACTCACGTCAGAGGAAAAGGAAGGGCACTGTGCAAACCAGTCATGGTCATATATCATTTCCTGCCATTTGCAGATTTAGCCCACTCCTTCCCTGAATGAGAAATTAATATACCCAACTGCAGAACTGCCCCGCTTCCTGACAGCACTGAAACCAGAGCAAAACTTCACTTCCTGCAATCACCCAACCCAAGGCCCGAGGCTATAATAAGACCCTCCTACCTTAGCTGCTACCCAGGACCACCCTGAGGGAGAAAGGCCTGCTCCGTCAGGTTTCCAGCCTCTCTCAGAAACCCTAAGGAACTGCCCGTCTGTCCTAGCTGTGGTGTTTACAGGACAATGCATTACCACACTGCAGACTCAGATTACCACGGTTGCCCACAGTGAGCAACAAATGCTAAAAGACCCACCTGTGCTTGACTGCAAGGGTCTTCCCAGAGGTCTATGTGTGCCCTCCTCTCCTTGCAGCATGCCAGGGACGGCCTGGCACAGAGTGGGGCTCTGACAGGACTCAGGGGCCCACCCGCACCGCTCACCTGGCCTCTGTGATGCTGGCAATGTCTGTCCCCAGGGCATGGGGCCGGGGCAGCGTGCTGAGGAAGTGCAGGTTGAAGGGGTTGAAAAGGCACAAGGTGCCGTCAGCACAGCCGCAGAAGATGTAGTCCTGGCTCACCGAGATGCAGTGGGCCACTGTGGTCTGTGAGCACAGAAGCCACAGTCAGCAAGGGCGCCTGTCCACTCCTTTACCGGACACCTCAACAGCCATGAGCCAAGAGGCAAGGACAAGCGCAAGGCAGGCCAGCTGCCCTGGGCAGAGCCCCTCAATGCCCCTCCCTCTAACAGCAGCTGGCCAGAGGGCCCACAGCCCCGTGCAATTAGGGGGAAGGAGTCAGCAAGCCTTATAAGGCACCTGAGGTTTGGGCAAAGACACACCCAGAAAAGGCCGGCCCAGAGAAAGGCAGCAGAGGCAGCGGACAGGGCCAGCACACTTACTGTGATGCTGTCTGTGTGCTGAGCAGAAGAGGAAAGCAGAGGAAGAGGCAGAGACAGAGAGGGCGAGCAAGCAGAGAGGTTCCCAAACACCTTCCTCCGCCTGGGGCCTCCCCCAGCGTGCATGCAGACTCAGGTGCCCTGGAGCCCGGAGGTGACAGACGGGAGGGTGCCGACAAAGCATTCACTTACACTCAGCTCCACCCACTTGTCCAACAGTCTCCGGGTCACTGAACTCGCACAGCGGCCCTGAGGATGTGATATAGAAGGTGCTGTCAGTCTTCTTCCCGCGGCCACAGGCTACATCAGTGAACAGGTTGTTCCGCAGGTTCCCCCAGCAGCCCGGAGCGGCCCAGCAGGGGTACAGTGGCATTCACCTGTGGAGACCCACCACAGGTGCCACCCACACACCCTGCAGGCTACCCCCTGGAAAGCAGGCCCTGGGGAGGGAGGGAGAAGGCTTCCCTTGCATATTGACATAGCACCTGGCCCAGCTGAGACTTCCAAGGGGCTTTTGAGCATGCAGAAGGGGGCGCAGGTGGAACATATCTGGGCAGACCCCACCCTAGTGGCTACTTGCTGCCTCACCTTTGAGGTCTTGCTGTCATCGAAGTACCAGAACTTGATGTGCCGGTTGCCTGCAGTGACAAAGTAGCTGCAGTCCTCAGAGAAGGATACTGCTGTCACCTGACTGGACACCTTGTTGGAAGCCACTACAATGTTTTTCTGGAGAGAAAGTCAAGGGAAATCAAGGCTCTGCTTCTAGGAGCTGAGGGAAAAGAAACTTACACACTGAAGGTTAGACAAGCTGTGAACTTGACCTCTCCTTCTGCCCCTTCTTCAGCATCCTAGATACCCAGTTGCTCCTTTCTGCTCAGAGTTCTCTAGAAAGGGACTGAGGCCAGCAGGCGGAAGTAAAGGCCACCGGTCAGCAGTTTCTTGGCTCCCCTCCCGGCCCCGCCTGTCCTGAGGCCAGCAGCCCACTCACCTTCCAGGCCCAGACATTGACGATCATGTCATGCTGGTAGCCCACTGAGACAATGTACTTGGCACTGGATGAGAAGGCCACACATGCCATGCCATACTTATGCTCCTGAAGCTCCGCCACCAGGCTGCGCTCCGACACGTCCCATACCCGCACAGCAGGCATGTGTCCACTCTGCAGGGACCGAAGACCCCGAAGTAAAGGCCAGAGGCTATCAAAAGAGATAGTGTCTGCGGTCTTAAAGGCTTGAAGGTGAGCAAACGGCCATCTGGCTCAGAAGCAAAAAAGCCCACATGGAATAAGCACACCAGCCTGTGCGATCACAAGGTGCCAAAGGGACCAGGTATAAGGCATTATGCAATATATATATATATATGGTATAAGGCATTATGTGGGGACCCGTGGTGCTGACCCACACGGCGTCACCGTGAGTTGGAATGGACTTCTTAGAAACGGGTTTAGTAAGCAGCACAAAGAGGAAACTCCTTGGTGAACTGGAGGACACGGTAGCTGAAACCATGGGCTCCAACATACTACCCCTGAGGCTGGCAAAGGACCGGGCAGTGCTGCCTTGTGTTGCAAAGAAGGTCCCTGTGATGTCAGAATGACTGGACAGCACTAACAACAACAAAGGATGTCAGGCCCCTTCACTTCCCCAGACCACTGACCAGGTTCAAAGACCCGCATGCGAGTATAGTTTCACAGTTAGACGTGTTTAGAAAAAATAATGTTTGCAAAAGTAAAATCTTGGTTTACATTTTACAGAGCATGCACAATTAGTAGAACTCTTAAGGTCCACCGGAACCTGTTTAGGGTCCCCTCCACTTGCTCACCACCGATAAGTCGATTCTGACTCATATTGATCCTACAGGAGAGGTTAAAATTTCCCCTGTGGGTATTTCTGAAACTGTAGCTCCTTATGGGAATAGAAAGCCTCCTCTTTCTCTGCAGCTGGTGGGTTCAAACTGCCAACCTTGTCTTTAGCAGCTCAGGACTGACTTGTATCTCTATGAAACCAAAATCTACCTCACTGCCAGGGAGGTGATGCTGACTCATAGTGACCCTATGAGGCAGAGTAGATCTGTCCCTGTGAGTTTCTGAGACTGTAACTCTTTATAGGAGTAGACAGACTCTTCTTCCCACGGAGTGGCTGGTGGTTTCAAAGTGCTGACTTTGGTGTTAGCAGCCCAACATGCAAACACTATGCCACCAAAGCTACTTTTGTACCCCTATAAGTAGATAAATATTTCTCTTATATCTGTGTTTCAACCAAAGGCATGGCTATAAAGGAAAAAAGGCCATGAGTGTCAAGAATGATTTGAAAATGTGGAGTTCTTTTGGGAAAGGATATATATATACTTGTGTAAATAAATAGAATTCTGACGGCAAGAGTGGTCAGGAGTTGGACTGTTAATCTCAAGGTCAGCAGTTTGAATGACCAACCGCTCCTCTGGAGAAAGAGGAGATTTTCTACTCCTCTAAAGAATCACAGTCTCAGAAACCCACGGGGGCCATTTTACTCAGTCCCATGGGCCTGTGAGTTGGAATGGACTTGATGGCAGTGAGGGCATGTAAATATGCAAACACCCACCTCGGACTTAGGATTTGACCTGCTCCCTCAGCCCCGTGAGCATCTGCAGCCATGGACTTGGCCTTCTGTGAAGAACCCATTAGTGCACCACCACAAAGAGAATGAGTTTCCTCTGTGTCAGTCCATTACCCTGCCAACGTTCAGGATGGAGCCAACACCCTTGGTCTCCCAGAGAAATTGGCTCAACATACCCCTGATGTGGTTGCATGACATAGGACACTCATGCAATGCACTGCATGTGCTCTATTTAATGCACTATCACCAACAAGTCTACATGGGTGGTAACTCTGAAAACCTTGCCCAAACAGCTGGCTTCACCAAAGTATATGGAGTCATGTGGAGTCGTCGACCAGTTCGACTCTGCACTGGCTGTACGTTGGCATTGCCAAGGGGGCTTTCTCACTGACCGTGACCTGAATCCTGCTTCCACTAAGTCTTGCTTCATTGGTCTGGGATGGCGCCAGGCCAATGGGAGGCTTGAAAGCTCCTAAGGGATTCCAAAGTATGACCAAGGGTGAACACTACTGCTTTTGGCCATCACATCCGGGAAGGCCCTTGGGACTTTGCCACTCAAAGTATGATAGGTCAAGGAACCAGCAACATCAGCATTAGCTTCTCCCATGCTAATGCCATCGAGTTGATGCTGACTCATAGTGACCCTACAGGACAGGGTAGAACTGCCCTTGTGGGTTTCCCAGACTGTCACTCTTGCCCGGAGTCTACAGCCTCATATTTCTCCCAAGGAGTGGCTGGTGGTTTAGGACTACTGTCCTTGTGGTTAACAGCCCAAGAGTACCAGGGCCTCTAGAACTGCTGGATCCTAGACCCCCCACCCTGAACCCACAAAATCAGAATCTGCCCCCCAGCCCGATTTTCAGGAACCTGGGTAAGTGCATGCATGTGAAAGTTTAAGAAATACTTCCTTAGAAACCATTACTTTCCAGAACAAACTCCTCCTGCCAGAGGTGCATAAATGGAAGCCCATTAGGCCATGCTCGCCTAGAAGCAATTTGAGGTCTCAGTGCTCCTATATCCTGGCTGTCATCCAGATTTCCTTATTCTCACCTGGACTGTTGTCACTGCAGCAGGTATTGGTGAGTCCTCAGCACGAACAGCCCCAAATTAGGTCTAGAGACACAGCTCCCATTTCAGAGTAGTACAATCCACAGTTTACTGTAGAGTTTCTGGCTTTTACTGGCTTGGGGTAGGGTCTAGTGGGAAATGCATCTTAGCAAGAGCCATTATGTATTCTGGATGTGCACAATGAGTTTGTCTTGAGGCATATTTATGTCTGATGTTGTTATGTATTCTCTTTCTATCCCATGCAACGTTATTTTTTTTGAAAATTTATATTTGCTTTTAATTACCCAGACATATAAGTGATTTATAGCTAGGTCTGATCGATTGGAATCAGATGACCACGCCTGGATTAACCATGGGTCCTGGTGACCATTAGGCACTTCTTTCCATAGTCCAAGTGCCCGTTAGTTAACCTAGATAGTCAAAGTGCCTGCTAGGTAACCTAAATAGTCCAAGTGCCCGCTAGGGAACCTACATAGTCCAAGTGCCCGCTAGGTAACCTATATAGTCCAAATGCCCGCTAGGGACCCTAATAGTCCAAGTGCCCGCTAGTTAACCTAGATAGTCCAAGAGCTCGCTAGTTAACCTACATAGTCCAAATGCCCGCTAGGTAACCTAGAGAGTTCAAGTGACCACTAGGTTACCTACATAGTCCAAGTGCCCGATAGGGAATCTACATAGTCCAAGTGCCCGCTAGTTAACATAGATAGTCCAAGTACCCGCTAGGAAACGTACATAGTCCAAGTGCCTGCTAGGTAACCTAGATAGTCCAAGTGCCCGCTAGTTAACCTACATAGTCCAAGTGCCTGCTAGGTAACCTAGATAGTCCAAGTGCCCAATAGTAAACCTACATAGTCCAAGTTCCCCCTAGGTAACCTAGATAGTCCCAAGGCCCGCTAGGTAACCTACATTGTCCTAGTGCCCCTTAGTTAACCTACATTCTCCAAGTGAACGATAGGGAACCTACATAGTCCAAGTGTCCGCTAGGTAACCTACATAGTCCAAAGCCCGCTAGTTAACCTACATAGTCCAAGTGCCCGTTAGGTAACCCAGATAGTCCTAATGCCCGCTAGGGAACCCACATAGTCCAAGTGCCCGCTAGGGAACTTACATAGTCCAAGGGCCCGCTAGGGAACCTACATAGTCCAAGTGCCCGTTAGTTAACCTAGATAGCCCAAGTACCGGCTAGGTAACCTAGATAGTCCAACAGCCCGGTAGGTAACCAACATACTCCAAGTAACCGCTAGGTAACGTAGATAGTTCAAGTGCTAGCTAGGTAACCTAGATAGTCAAAGTGCCCGCTAGATAACCTACAAAGTCTAATTGCCCGCTAGGTAATCTATATAGTCCAAATTCCCGCTAGGGAGCCTACATAATCCAAATGCCCGCTAGGTAACCTAGATAGTCCAAGGGCCCGCTAGGTAACCTACATAGTCCTGGTGCCCCTAGTTAACCTACATTCTCCAAGTGCCCGATAGGTAACCTACATAGTCCTAGTGCCCCTAGTTAACCTACATTCTCCAAGTGCCCGATAGGGAACCTATATAGTCCAAGTGCCCGCTAGGTAACTTACATAGTCCAAATACCCTCTAGTTAACCTACATAGTCCAATTGCCCGATAGGGAACCAACATAATCCAAGTGCCCGCTAGGGAACCTACATAGTCCAAGTGCCAGTTAGGTAACCTAGATAGTCCAAATGCCCGCCAGGAAACCCACATAGTCCATGTGCCCGCTAGGGAACTTACATAGTCCAAGGGCCCGCTAGGGAGCCTACATAGTCCACGTGCCCGCTAGGTAACCTAGATAATCCAACAGCCCGCTAGGTAACCTACATACTCCAAGAACCCGCTAGGCAACGTAGATAGTTCAAGTGCCAGCTAGGTAACCTAGATAGTCCAAGTGACCGCTAGTTAACCTAAGTAGTCCAAATGTCCGATAGGGATCCTACATAGTCCAAGTGCCCGCTAGGTAACCTACATAGTCCAAGTGCCCGTTCGTTAACCTAGATAGTCCAAGTGCCCTCTAGGTAACCTAGACTGTCCAAGTGCCCGCTAGGTTACCTACATAGTCCAAGTGCCCGTTCGTTAACCTAGATAGTCCAAGTGTCCGCTAGGAAACCTACATAGTCCAAGGGCCCGCTAGGTAACCTAGATAGTCCAAGTGCCCGCTAGGTAACCTAGATAGTCCAAGTGCCCGCTAGGTAACTTAGAGTCCAACTGCTCACTAGTTAACCTACATAGTCCAAGTGCCTGCTATGTAACCTAGATAGTCAAAGTGCCCGTTAGGTAACCTAGATAATCCAAGTGCCCGCTAGGTAACTTACATTGTACAAGTTCCCACTAGGTAACCTAGATAGTCCAAGTGCCCGTTACCTAACCTTTATAGTCCAAGTGCCCGCTAGGCAACCTACATATTCCAAGAGCCCGTTCGTTAACCTAGAAGTCCAAGTGCCCGCTAGGAAACCTTGACCGTCCAAGTGCCCGCTAGGTTACCTGCATATTCCAAGTGTCCGTTCGTTAACCTAGATAGTCCAAGTGCCCACTAGGTAAGCTACATAGTCAAAGTGCCCGCTAGGTAACCTATATAGTCCAAGTGCCCGCTAGGTAACCTACATAGTCCAAGAGCTCAGTTGTTAACTTTGATAGTCCAAGTGCCCGCTAGTTAACCTAGATAGTCCAAGTGTCCTCTAGTTAACCTACATAGTCCAAGTGCCCGCTAGGTAACCTAGATAGTCCAAGTGCCCGCTATGTAACCTAGATAGTCCAAGGGCACGCTAAGGAACCTACATAGTCCAAGTGCACGCTAGTTAACCTAGATAGTCCAAGTGCCCGCTAGTTAACCTAGATAGTCCAAGTGCCTGCTAGGTAACCTACATAGTGCAAGTGTCCGCTAGTTAACCTACATATTCCAAGTGCCCGCTAGTTAAAATAGACAGTCCAAGTGCCCGCTAGGGAACTTACATAGTCCAAGTGCCCACTAGGTAACCTAGATAGAGCAAGTGCCCGCTAGTTAACCTAGATAGTTCAGTTACCCGCTAGGTAACCTAGATCGTCCAAGGGCCCCCTAGTTAGCCTACATACTCCAAGTGCCCGCTAGGTAACCTACATAATCTAAGTGCCCGTTAGCTAACCTTGATAGTCCAAGGGCCTGCTAGTTGACCTACATAGTCTAAGTGCCAGCTAGGTAACCTAGACTGTCCAAGTGCCCGCTAGGTTACCTACATAGTCTAAGTGCCCGTTCGTTAACCTAGATAGTCCAAGTGCCCGCTATGTAACCTAGATAGTCCAAGTTCCCGCTAGGTAACCTATATAGTCCAAATACCCGCTAGGGAACCTACATAGTCCAAGTGCCCGGTAGGGAACTTACATAGTCCAAGGGCCCGCTAGGGGACCTACACAGTCCAAGTGCCCGTTAGTTAACCTAGATAGTCCAAGTGCCCGCTAGGTAACCTAGATAGTCCAACAGCCAGCTAGGTAACCTACATACTCCAAGAACCCGCTATAACGTAGATAGTTCACGTGCCAGCTAGGTAACCTAGATAGTCCATGTGCCGCTAGGTAACCTACAAAGTCAAAATGCCCGCTAGGTTATCTATATAGTCCAAATGCCCGCTAGTGAATCTACATAGTCCAAGGGCCCGCTAGTTAACGTAGATAGTCCAAGTGTTGCTAGTTAATCTACATAGTCCAAGGGCCCGCTAGTTAACCTACATAGTCCAAGTACCCGCTAAGAAACCTAGATAGTCCAAGTGCACGCTAGTTAACCTAGATAGTCCAAGTGACCTCTAGTTAACCTAGATCGTCCAAGTGCCCGCTAAGAAACCTAGATAGTTCAAGTGCCCGTTACCTAACCTAGAGAGTCCAATTGCCTGCTATGCAACATACATAGTCCAAGTGCCCGTTCGTTAACCTAGAAGTCCAAGTGCCGCTAGGTAACCTAGACTCTCCAAGTGCCCGCTAGGTTACCTACATAGTCCAAATGCCCGTTCGGAAACCTAGATAGTGCAAGTGCCCGGTAGTTAACCTACATAGTCCAAGTGCCCGCTAGGTAACCTAGATAGTCCAAGGGCCCGCTATTTAACCTACATAGTCCAAGAGCCCGGTAGTTAACTTACCTAGTTCAAGTGTCCGTAGGGAACATACAGAGTCAAAGTGCCCACTAGGGAACCTACATAGTCCAAGTGCACGCTAGTTAACCTAGATAGTCCAAGTGCCCGCTAGTTAACCTAGATAGTCCAAGTGCCTGCTAGGTAACCTACATAGTGCAAGTGTCCGCTAGTTAACGTACATATTCCAAGTGCCCGCTAGTTAACATAGATAGTCCAAGTGCCCGCTAGGGAACGTACATAATCCAAGTTCCCGCTAGGTAACCTAGATAGTCCAAGTGCGCGCTATGGTATGTACATAGTCCAAGTGCCTGCTAGGAAACCTAGATAGTCCAAGAGCCCGCTAGTTAGCCTACATAGTCCAAGGGCCCGCTAGTTAACCTACATAGTCCAAGGTCTGCTAGTTAACCTAGATAGTCAAAGTGCCCGCTAGGTAACCTAGACAGTCCAAGTGCCCGTTAGGTTACCTACATAGTCCAAGTGACCGTTCGTTAACCTAGATAGTCCAAGTTTGTTGGCCTTTAAGAGTGTTTTCCAGTCCAGTCTGGTGGTGTACCAAGTACTGGCCCCAAAGTCATCCTTTGGCATTCCCTGGGGACCTTGATGCTTCGTTTTCTTGCTCTTCTGCTGTACCCCCTTAGTGTTATGCCTCGGTGTGGCAGGATTAGTTCGGGCGCATTTCCCACACTGTGTCTTCAGTGTTGTCCCCTCTAAGGCTATGGGTCTTTGAGGGGTGTCTTGTCTCATCGTGGGGCTGGCCATGTGGTCTTCTATGTGGACTGGATTCTCTGAGTGGGAACATCATCCTCAAGTCCTGGTGTGCCAGGATGTGCTCCACACTCCCCTCCTCCCCCTTCATCTGCTCCATGTGCTCCAATCAGATATGTCCCTCTCTCAGAGCTGCAGATTCACTGCCACCTTCTGAAATAAAATATTTGGCATGGGAAGGGGAGTTGGGTGGGAGGATCTGCTCAGATCATTTGATGGTTCAGGATAGATTGACTGTTCGGCTGGGGACAGGTATGTGGGGCTTAGGGCTCTGGCTCCCAACACTGATTGTGAATATGTCTTTGTTGTTAACCAGTTGTGTGCCTGTGGGTCAACACCTGTGTCTTTTTGAGTGAGTTTTCTCATCTGCATAGTAAAGGTAATCCATTATCCAGACTCCCATGTCACCAATTGATTGAGAGGCACTAACCAGAGCCTGATTGAAATAGTGTGTACCTGTCAGGCATGTTCTAAAAACACCTTAAAAGTCGTAAAAACACTATAAATGCCTTAAAAACCCTAAAACGTCTAAAATATTTCTAAAATGCTAAGACCACCCCTAAAGACTCTCTAAAACATCTTAAGACCATTAAATACATGGTAAAAGCCTTTCTAAAACACCCTAATGCACCATAAGTCTTAAAAAAAACTCCTTACGTCCCAAAAACATAATAAATGCCCTAATATTATGCAAATGCCTTAAAACGCAAAATAAAGAACACGTGAAGCCCTAAAAACACGCTAAAAGTCTTTTAAAACCCCAAGAACATCCCTACAAAGCAACCCGAAGCACTATAAAACCCTGTAAAAGTCCAACAACCTAATAGACATGAATTCACCATGAAAGCAAAAAATAATCCAACAAAACCCTAAAGCCCTGAAAACCAAAACCTAATCCCCCCAAACACTCTAAGGCCTTAAGAAGCACCCTAAAATTTTAACAAAACACTAAAAGCCATAAAAACACATATAAGTCTAATAAACACCCTTAAACACTAAAATCACCCTAAAAGCCTTAAAATGTCTGAAAAGCCATAATATTCCCTAAAATCCAAATAACACTCTGAAGCCACAAATAACACACTAAATGCCTCCCAAAACATGTGGAACTTCCAAATCATATCCCTAGAAGATTCCCAAACCATGAACTTCCAAAACCACATAAATGCCCTGAAGACAACATGAAAGCCCCAACAAAACATAAAATGCTGGGGAAAAACACATAAAATATTTTAAAATACCCTAAAATCTCTAAGAAACCCTGTAAGATCACTAAAAACACCCCTACCTGCTAAAAAATACCTATACACTCCAAAAAATCACCCCTAAATCCCTTAAAAACTCCCTTAAACCTTATAAAACACCCTTAAAGCCCAAACCACCCTAATGCGCAAAAAAATTAAATGACCCCAAATGACCTTAAAGCCCTAAAAATCACATGCCACAAAAAAATCCTAAATGACCCCAAAATTCCAACTCAAAGCCAGCCTACAAGTCTTTTATGAGAACAGTTTTATCTTTCTACCAAGGAGAAGTTTGTAGGTTCAACCCCTGACCTATGCCCTTACCATATGAAGTTAGTAATCAGTGTTTTTGCAATTCTTTGAAGAAAGATGAGGGTAATTTTATCAGGAGTGAATTAAACTTGTCTAGTGCCTTGAGTAGAACTGATAACTGTACTACATTGAGTCGTCTGGTCAAGGAGCATGGGATATTATCCCATTTGCTGAGGTCACTCTTGATTTCTTGTAATTTCTGTAGTTTTCCTCATATAAATCTGTTGTTTTTTTATTCAAGTATAGATATAGATATTTTCATTTACGCTTGGCTATTGTAAATGGTACTACCTGAAAATGTGTATTTCATTAATTATTATTTCTTCATCTATTTCTTAATCCTTCGAAATATTATCAGTTTGTTGTGGTAGATAAACATTAGGACTTTGCATAACTTAGAAATATTACATTTCACAGAAAAATCATATTAATTATAATGTCGACAGAGCTGTAAAAGGAATGTTGCCCTGAATATCTTCAGATATGACAGCTGTTTCATTGAGAAATTAAGCCAGACAGGCACAATGTGATGTAAATTTTGTTATTTTCATGTGGGTTCCTTCACTCTTCCAAAAAAATTAGTTTCATGAGCCCCTTGGGGAATGAGTTTGAGTTCAGATCAGATGTCTATTTATATATTTGAGTCCTGAAGCCCATTTGATGGACTGTTCTGTTGCTTCCAAAGTAGTCAGTCACTTCCCCACCAATTAGAGAATTTGTCCGAAGCAAAAGTAAAAGTGTGGCGTACGACATTTGACTGCACACCATCTAAAATCACACTCTCATTTGGTGTTGGCAGTTTTACTTGTATTTCAATTGTAAACTACAGTTCAGAGTTCAGGCTAGTGAAAACGTTTCAGTGGAAAAAATTTGCACACAACTACGTGCAGTTTGTGATTCTGTTGTTCCCAAGCAAGGCTATGAGGACAAAGATGCACAAGCATGGGGGGCACTGCAGACAATGTGTGAAAGTTTCCAGGAGCTCAGGGGTGGACAGCGGCTGCTAATTCTCCCGTGCTGGCAGTGAGCTATGTGGGAGGGCTTTGTGTGAGGTCCCTGTGGGGTCTCTGAGAAGTCTCCATAAAGGATGCTGAGAACTTCATATGAAGTCTCTGTGCGAGGCCTCTGAGTCTCTCTGGAAGTCTCCAAGGAAGTATGTGTGTGAGGTTTCTCTCTCGGGTATGTGTGAGTGTCCTTGTGAGATGTCTGCTGAATTGTGGGGGGTGGGGGGCAGTTGTTTCGCTGAGGTCTCTGCAGGTCTGAGTGGGCTTCCCTTTGTTTGACCTCACAGCACCATATAAGAGGACCTGGTGGCAGGGGAAAGGGAAGGGGCTTGGTCCATGCACCCCTTGCTGTTCTTTCAGGGTCTTCTCTCCATCTCCGTGCACTTACCTAGCACGAACGGTAGGGTTCAGCAGCGGGTAGTCCGGTGTCCAGCTCTTCACTCTCTCTAGGAACACACCCAAGCTACCTGCTACCCAAGAGGCCCCAGATCCAGGCTCTGCAGATCCAGAATCTGATTTTTTACTGCCACAGTCACTCCAGAGGCTGCCTTGGCACAATCAGGACTCCAGAAACAACATCATGCTGCTGTACCAGCAGTCTCTGGGGCCTATGTCCACTTCCCTCCTCCACCATTGGTGTCAGTCCCCACCCACCCCACACACACACTTGGTGTCCTGACTGAGGCATGGAGGTCAAGGCTCAGTGGATGTCTTCCTCGCCATCCTTTACTGTTTAGTTCAGTAAACAGTAAACCCTGGCCCACCAGGGGTGTTCTTTTAAGCACATGAGAATTTACTCTAGCGGATCAACTAATCATATTTTGGGGGGCCCTCCTGCCTCCTTCTATAATCTGGTGCCCAGGAAATAAAACCCTGTGTTAGAAGCACAGAGGAAACACTGACCACTATTGAACTGGTTTCCCTTATCAAGACAGGTGATGTCTAATCTCCATGCACATCCTGATTTCCCAGGAGTCTCTAGGGGAAGGGAAGGCTGCTCCCAGTTGTGACTTTCTTTGCAGCACTCAATCCTTAGAAGCCACTCTCTCCGGAGAACATTCCTAGAGCACGTGCACGCGTGTGTGTGTGTGTGTGTGTGCGTGTGTGTGAAGATCACCAGCCTGGGGTCATGTTTCCTGAGAACATTCCTAGAGTGTGCGCGTGAGTGTGTGTGTGAAAACCACCAGCCTGGGATCATGTTTCCTGAGAACATTCCTAGAGCGTGTGTGTGTGTGTGCGTGTGTGTGCGTGTGTGTGTGTGTGTATGTGAAGACCACCAGCCTGGGGTCATGTTTGCTGAGAACATTCCTAGAGCATGTATGTGTGTGTGTGCGCACGCGTGTGTGTGCATGTGAAGACCACCAGCCTGGGGTCATGTTTCGTGAGAACATTCCTAGAGCGCGGACGCGTGTGTGTATGCATGTGTGAAGCCCAAAAGCCTGGGGTCATGTTTCCTGAGTCCTGGCACCCTGTTATTGACTCATCCCCACTCTACCCCACCCTGGCTATCAACTCATCCTTCCCCCAGTCAGGAGATGGAAATCAAGTAAAATAACAGTTTGTCGCCCCACTAAAGATAGTATTGAGAAAGTAACCTTCCCTGCTTGAAAGCTGTGCCTTTGCTATACAACCCAGTGCTCTCTGTAGGAGATAAAGTTCTGCTGTGGGGGCAGCTAGCTAAAGCTGGGGTGAAGCACCTGGCCGATTCCCCTTTGTAAGCCTGTGTTAGCTCCGCTTGTGTCTTGCATCATTTCTGGGGATCCTCATGCTCTTTGGCCCCCTTTGCTACGTCCAACGCTTCATATTCTTCTTCACTGTATCCTTCCCTACCCTGTGTCCATGGTGCCTAACCATTAGTGGTTATTACACAGACGCTCATCCTGTACCACTCAGCCTAAGCTGTTGCTCCTTCTCCGGGTTTATATACAGAGGAAGGCATGTGAGCTGTGAACCGGATTTTCCCTTGGTGCAGTGGGTGAGCAGAGTCCCCCGCTGGCAGCCTCCCTAGCAGTTCCCACCCACATGTGTCAGACCTGGGACTTCCATCCTGGAGGCTACCCTAGGCTGGGAGAGAGGCAAAGGTAGCAAAATATGTCATTTCACATTTTGTGACAGGTGTATTGAGGCGGAACCTCCATGCCAAACTTGGCAGCCTTCATCAAATGCACATGTGGGACTTAGACAGGCCGCCACATGTCTCATGCCTGCTTGGTACCATGAGACGCTACTTTGGTCTAAACCTCTTCTGGAGCCTGCGATGGAATTTCTTGGCTGGATTGCGCCTCAAAAAACCTATCAACTGCAGCCACATAACGTTGAAGACAAAGTAATGGCACCAGGGAACATTCTTCACTGTGTTGGGACCTTCTGAGGTTTTCACAGTAGGGGTGTTACCATAAATCATAAGAGGTGCAAAATGAAGAACTTGGGATGGAAGTGGGTGGGAAACACTGCTGAAAACCTCCTCCAGAGCCCTGCCCTTTGAGAAGTCAAAGCTAGCACTCAGAGAAGGAGACGCAGTATCTAACATAGTTAAAGGTATATTATGCCAACCTCGTCAATGAACTCATGTGGGGTTAATTGAAGGGCAGGGAGATCAATGGCTCTGTGAGCCTAGCCTTTCTGGTCTCTTGCTCTCTGATAGTGCCACCAGGGTGGATATGCATTTGTTAGGTCCCTAAAGCAGCTGGAAAGACTCATTTCCTGGGAGATCCCTGAGGAGAAGCCGCATGGACCTACCCTGTTGCAGCCCTGGTTTCTGCAGCAGCCTCATGGAGAACCTGCCAGCGCACGGACTACAATTTCCTCCTGCAGTCATTGTCTCCCCGTGTGTTTTTGGATTGTGAGGAGGACTTTGTAGATTGGTGTCAGACACATGGGATACTATTGGACTGGTGGTCTTAGATTGAACTGGGTTGGGATGCTTTTCAATGTTCACTTAACCTTTATATAAAACTCATAAAATATGAGTGTATGAATTTTGTTTCTCTAGTCTACACAGACTAACACACATGACACCCCCTCTAGATCCCGCCATGCAGCACAGAAGTCACACTTTAATGTAGGAGGGGGAAAATCTCTATTATGGAACAATGAATATCATGGCTGAGAGAAGCCATTAGCCTGTGCAGAACAGGCTAAAGTGGCTGGCATGGATACTTTCCTACTAATCAGAGCAGAAGAAGCGTCTTCTAATTTGCCAGATAAGACATATTCTCGAAGACAGTGACGTGGGCAGTGGTAAGGGTAACTGGAGTAAGCCCACCTCCTCCGCCTCTGCTGCTGCAAGCTGACTGGGCACACAAACACCCTGGGGGGCAATGGCTGAGTGTGGCTTCTGACACTGAATCCCCTGAACGGACAGAAATTTGTGAATACATCCCTGATACAGGTGCTCGTGGTGGGAAGGCTCTGGCAGTCAGGTATCGCCTGGTGGAGGCAGGGTCTCACACTTGCCACTCTCCTGTGTTCTACAAAGAGAGGAGCCCTGCAGCTGGAGGAACATCCATTAACTGAGGCCTGCGTTTCTTTTCGGGGACATAACGTTGACGCAAGATACTCCTGATGACAGCCTGGTGTCCCCTCTAGGACTTGGCCAACATCTGTCGTGAGCACCTGAGCCTCCGTGACCTTGTTAGGAGACACTGGTTGTCTTTGAAGGGGCCCAAGGCTGTGACCACAGGGTAATACGGGCTTTCCTTTTTGCAAAGGATCACCGTGTCCTGTAGATTTTTTGCTGGAGCAAATCCACTGGACAAAGTGCTTCCTCCATTTTTTGCAGTGGCCCTCAGCAGGAAGCTGTCCCTTCTCTGGTGGGAGCTGTGAGGACTTGATCTCAAGGCACTCAGCCAATGCCTTGTCTTGCACAGGCTGGCTTAACCCACAGACTTGGGAGATGCCTCTTCCCGCTAATCCTTTTCCATGCTCTTCTGGATTGGGCCATTTATGAGTCTCCCTCTTGTCAGTGGGAACAGCATCCTTCCTTCTCCTTGTCGAGGGGTCCTGAAGGTTGGGGCTTATGAGCTTCTGCTGCCCCATGTAACTTGCTCTAGCCACCACGAAGCCACTTGGCCCTTGACATATTGGCTTATCCCCAGTGAACAAATGCTGGGGGCGGCAATGGACCACCTGAGAAGGCAAAACATTGGTGGCAGTGAGCACATCAGTGGTGCAGTCCTGAAGGAGCCCGTCAACAGGACAGCATGGAGAACCACCCTCTGCCTCTACCTCCACCTGGAGCTTAATCTCACTGCACACTCGTGCTGTAAGGCTTGGCTTTTCAGGAACTGGAGCACACTTTCCAGGTAGCAGGAAACTTTTACTACATCCTAGAGCCTCGAAGCACCCCCGGTCCACATGATTGGTTTGAGATTTTGCCAGCACACTGGTTTTGAAAGTGTCTCTATCGTCTAGTTCTATTGAAGAGGACTTCTTGACCACCACCAACCCTGTCTCTTTGGCTCTTGAAGATGGACATTCAGAGTTCACTTCCAATCTGGGGCCTCCTGGGGTACAACTAGCACCCTCTTTCCTTGACCCCTTGCTGGTCAGTACTGGATTTGAGGTTTGCTCTAGGCTCTCTCTCTGGACACTTTCATTCTGGAAGGTTCTGCCAAGGATACTGGGCATGAAGGCTGGAAACGGCTGCCTGAGGGCCAATGAGCATCCACTGTCATTATCAAGTGGGGGGTAGGCTGGGGTTCCCTGAACAGGCTCCTCTGTAGGGGAGCAATCAGCAAAAGGACTCTCCAGGGTAGGGCTTGATTTCTTTGGGGTCACTCTCTCTCCCCAGTCTGCCTGACAGGGTTCTCCCAGGACCTTGACAGCCTCAGTTACTGGGTTAGTTGAAGACTTAGGGGTGGCTAAGCAGGTGGATTGTGGAAAGGACATTGCGTTGTCTTTTCTTGTCCTACAGAGGTTTGTGGGCTCAAGGACTTTGAGGGGCATGCACCACCTCTGCCTCATTTGGAGCCTTACGATATGCGAGTCCAGCACCTGTTGAGTGCCCGGGCTGAGAAAGGAAAGGCTCTGCATTGTGTTCAGGAGATCTTCCAGCTCTCCCCAGGAGGCCACATTGACAACATGTGGGTGGGTCAGGGAAATAGACAGAGCATGCGTGGTCGCAAGACATGAACGGCAAACAATGCCAGGGATCTGATCCTTTCTAATCTGCTCCACCTTCCTGCACATGTGGACATTCAGGGTGTTTTCCAGTAGCATTTTGTTTGGAACCCTTAGGGTGTAAGTTCCTGCGTTAATCCCCTTGTGTATCCTCAAATCACTTAACTCCTTTGAGTCGGCTCCCGGAGTTCCTTTTGGGCAGTAGTTTCCTGATCCATTGATAGATAGATTACATTTGGATATTTTCCTCAAGTAATTCCCTTGTCCATTGACCGAGTTGTTCCTCAGCTGG
Source organism: Tenrec ecaudatus (assembly GCF_050624435.1). Classification (NCBI taxonomy): domain Eukaryota; kingdom Metazoa; phylum Chordata; class Mammalia; order Afrosoricida; family Tenrecidae; genus Tenrec; species Tenrec ecaudatus. The sequence continues at coordinate 4,961,825 of NW_027457568.1, read as the reverse complement.
ACACCGGCTCTGCAGCACGCAAGCGACGGTCCAGGGTGTGTGCATCTTCCTGGGGACACCGTCTTCATTACATTCTTCCCCTGCTTGTCTCCAGGTGTGGAGCAGGAGCATTCGGGCTGCTTCATATCCAGACAAGTCCCTGGCCATTTTTCCTGAGGCTGCTTTAGTGTCAGAGACTCAAGAGTCCCATTGCCGAGGGGCCCCTGCAATTGAGGGAAGTTCTCTTGGCGGTGGAGCTCCGATTGCTTCAAGCAGCCAGGAAGCTTGGGGTCTGTCTTTGGGGTCTGGACCTTCTGATTGTCCTGGGGATGAGTGGGGTTGCGAAGACAAAAAGCTTCCTGGGGTCGTGGCATCATAAAGGGTAAAGAACTCTCACTTTCCTGTTGTTTCTTTAAAAACCGGCTTTCCAGCTGTTGAAGTTAATTTGGAATGCGTGATTGGGACTTAGTGTGGACGGTAAGACAGGATTCATCACAGGGACTCTTGTGAGGAGGAGGAAAAGGTACTGCGAGTGGGCCACGGGGCTGTGGACCGGGCGGAGTCAGGACTGTAGCCGGCAGTGGGGCCTGGGCTTGGCATGCAGTTGGAAGTAAAAGTTGGAATCGGCCTTCAGTGTAGGGCAAGGAGTGACGTTGCAACACGAGTGGGTACTCTTTAGCTTGCATTTGAGCTGGTAAGGTATTAGGAATTTCATTAAATAAGACAGTGGGAAACTCTAGGGTGGATCCAGAGACCCTGAGAGCAGCTGCCAGAGACTCGCTGTACAGAAAAGGTAGACCCCAGAAAAACTCACTGAATTTTTGTGGAAAATGCTTCTGAGGGCTGGGTATCTGCTCTGCTTTGATGCTGGCATTCCAGAAGGGCTGGGGAGGTGCAGTGATCTGCTCCCCATCGAGTGCCTTCAACATATTTAAGGCCTGCAGATGGTATTCTGATACACCCTTTCCTTTTTCTTCCCAAATATTCCATTTCTCTGCCTTTGTGATTTCTATTTCCAGCAGCTTGTGGACATTGGGGTTGAGCAAGGTGGGCCTCCCTACTTCCCCCTGCCTCTTTGTGGGTCCTTCCCGAAAGGTGTCTTCTTGGGGGTGCCAGGTAGAGTGCTCTTTCAGAGACCCAAAGTATTCCAAGGAGGGAAGCTGTAAGTTCTTGGCAGCTGCCCAACACTGGGGTGGGGAGGCAGTAGGGAGGCCTGTGGGATCCTGACTTGTGATGGCTGCCATGGCAGGTGTGGAGCAGCGGTTGTGTGGAGATGGGCTCTGCCTGGGCCTTGCCAACAAGTCGTTCTGAGAATGAGTCCCTGTGGGAGGCGGGGCTGGTGAGTCCCAGAGAGTGCTTGGAGGCTGCAGGTAGGCCTTTGAATCCGGGGGTTTGGCACTGGGTGAGGGAAGAGCCAGTGGTGTGGGTGAAAGACTGTCAGGTTCACGGGAATGTGCGCAGTCTGGTGATTGACTCAAGGCGGGTAAGACATGAGAAGTTGAGATGCACATCTGGGCCCGTGGAAGGGTGGAGTTCTGAGACCTAGGTGTCCAGAATGGATGAGCCGCAGAACCGTGTGGGGCGCGCGTACCGACATGGACTTCAGCCGTACCTCTATTTCGCCAGCTACCAGAGAGGGCTTGAGCTTTCTGTTGACCAAAGCTGCCAGTGTCAAGTGGGTTTCCCAAGTGGCTGCAGGAGACAGAAGGACCAGATTACAGCCAGGACTGAAGGGGCAAGAGACCTAGCAGGCTAGCAAGGGTCGGTGCAAGCTCAGCCCCTCCCCAAGCCTTGATGGCCTGCTCTTCCTGCCCCACCCCACTGCCCGGGACTCCTGTCATTCTCTGCCCATCCCTGAAAGTGTCCCCCAAACCAGCGCATCCCAGCTGCTCTGCAGCCCGAGGCCACACAGGCACCCTGGTTGGAAGATGCACCCCGCGGTGAAGCAGGAAGGTTACTTACTTCTGCCTAAGACGCAAACGCAGGTTCTGAGCGCCATGTAGTTCTTGCAGGAAACTTCGGAAAACTGGAAATCAAGAGAACCGTTATGGTGCAGCCCTCCCAGAGGACCGAAAGGAATGTCACACGGGCTGTGCACTTAGGACGTTGGACTCTCCAGAGCTCAAGGTCAAATGATAGCTTACTCCCACGGGCAGGAGGTGCTTTGGCATTTCAAGGAGCATCGGTTTCCAATATTGTCTGTGGGGTCTCAGTGAGCAATCTGAACCTTGGCAAAGTTACACAGCTTATCGCTGTTACCCCTCAATGTTCCACCTCCAAATCCACCAGAATCTGCTCCTGACACCCCCACTGCTCCCTACTGGGTCCTACCTTGGCCAGCCTTCATCCCATCCTAGGCCCCTCCTGTACATCTGGGAAATATCTGGGTTCTGTTTCCATCCCCAGTATCCTTTTGTTCAGGATTATTACCTGAGAGAGACGGGCTGTTGCCACTGGCATCCTGCAGAGGAGGGGACAGGAGAGCTTACAGAGGTTGGTTGAATGGGCAGAACCTTACCTTTCAGAGCGTCACCTTTGTCCCTTGACCTGCTGCTTCTCCTTGTCTCCACCTGAGGCTGGGGCACAAGAGAGGAAGTCAGGCTGGAATCCAATCCTGCGTCTGTTCTTTGTGACAAACTGCAGGCATTTACTGGTGATTAGAAGAATGACAATCTCCATGGAATGACTAAAGCCCAGAAACCAGCTTCTGTGTGAGACCTAGAGTGCATTTCTTCCGTCAGCCTTCCTCTGCTCACGGAGAGCACACACTCTCAGCACTCAGTGTTCTGGTGGGAAAGATTTTGATTATGGAGGCTGAAGCTCTGGGCCAGCCCTTGACCACTTCCTCCCCGGGGTCAGCCATGCTTTCTCAATTAGCCCAGACAGAAAAGGAGCCTTGGCCCAGAGACTGGAGCTCAAGGAAAGAGACTGAGGACCCAGTGATGAGAGCTGCCCTTTGAAACGTCTAGTCATCTAGTCCTTAGCCACTGCGTCACTATATTGGGGATTTTTACCTATTGCCCTCTATAACAACTAGAGATGGGAGGTCTGAGATCTTCAAAGAGAAATATTTTTGAATGCTCATCTTACTGGCAAATGATTTACATATCATACGACTCAATAGTTCAGTCGTTCAATCAGATCAAGGGCAATGGTACAATCAATGATTACCATATCCATTTTAGAACAACACCCCCCCCCCATGGTTAAATTGCCTTCAAAAGGAGTTGTGTAATCACAGTCAGGTCTAAAGCTCTCTGTCCCCTCTGGCCTCCTTCATTTTTTCGTCTTGAAATCAATCCCCCTTCACTCTCTAGCATCCCGATGGGGGAGTTCTCCACACTGCTGATCTCACAATCCCTCCCTCTACCATGAGATCTCTCCACCTGCAACTCTGTCAACCCTTGTGTCCATGATCATGATGCATCCACGCCTCCTGTGCTTCACAAACAGGGAAAGCCAACAGAAATAATGAAAATCAACATAAGCCGGCAAGGATAAAATGATACCAATGCAGTGAACAAAGTCCTAACAGTGAGTAAGGACGCACCAGCCCTCATCAACATTCCAAAGCCAGGGCTGATGGTCTCTTCTTTCTTGAGATTTCCCCTCTCAGGAAATTAATTACGAAAGGAAAAATTTATAAAACAAGGAAAAATCAATCTCTCCTATGGCTGGGTTGAGAATTTCTTACCTTTATCCTTTTCCTGGGTGGTCGCACAGGTGGAGTATTTGGAAGGAAGGGGAGGACCAGGAAGAAGCAACCCACTCCATACAGGATGCCCAAGGTCAAAACAGTGAACCAGGTGGGGTATTGGTAGGTCAGCCAGGAAGCACTTTTCTGTTCCAGCAGAAAGAGAATCTCCTCCATCTTCTGGATACAGCGGTTGCACTCAGGCAACTGAGCACTCTGAGTCCCCTCTGGCTTCAAACCCACTTGCATCACAAACCTGGGCCCACATCACTAAAGGGTCACAGTGGGGTGGGAGGTGACAGCAGGACAACACATAATCCCTCCCTCTACCCTCCAGCTCATCACATCCCTCCCCTGCTCTGGTCTTCTCTCTCCCACTGCCTGCTCTGGGCCTCCAAAGTCACCAGCTGCGCCTGATGGAATGGAATCTTAGTGCAAGTTCTTATTCATTCCACCTCCCACCTAGGTATTACCTGCTTCCTTGGCAAGTTGCCTGAATCATGACCAATTTCATAGGCTTAGAATATCTGAAGTTGTCTCTGTCCTCAATGAAAACCTTCTCAAGTCATGGTTTTACTTTGTCTTATCCAAGATAGAGAACTTAGGTTTATGTAACATTTATTTAGCTTTATGAATGTTGGATGAAAAGCTTGGAATTTGACTTCTATGACCAGGAGAGTTATTCAAGAGCTGAGGTATATCTCTCCCAGGAGAGAGATCTAACAAATTTTCTGCCAGATGGTACATTTGGGGAGACAAGGAACACTTAAGCATTAATCATTCTTAACAGTGTCCCCTGCAAATCTTCCTTGTGTGTGACTACTGCCCATTTAGGGCTTGCTCTGGGAACACTTGATGGGGTAATAAGCCTTGCAACAATTCAGGCTCAAAGGGCAAGCATCTGGCTGAGCAAAATAAAGAGATAATATGGATTGAGTTGTGTCCTTACCACTAACACTTGAGATATTCCCCCAAAATTCGTTGGAACACTAACACTGAAGGCTATAATCTGATTTGGTTATGTGAGGGCTCTCTCTGGGAGAAATGTACCTCTGTCCTTGGCTTCACACAAGAACCAATTGACGCAGAAACCTAGTTTGTGATCCAAGTGACTTTATAAAGGATAGAAGAGGCAAATATGCTCGTGGGGGGTGGGGGCGGACTGGACAGCCCACGCACGCTGGGTTGCATGACAGCTGGTTTGAGGCCCCCACCCATACCCTGTTGGTAGGCATGGCTGACGGTACTGTTTGACCCCATTGACTGAATTAAGCCCACCTGGTCTAGATGGGGGCCCGCCCAGGTTGACCTGCTTCCTGTCACAAGGACCTAAATGTGTGCATCTTTCCAGCCTGAAGCAGCTTTCAACTGTCTGTGATGGGGAGGAGGTTTGGCATGCACAGCGACCACCCTCAGTTCTGCCTCTACTTACCTAACAGGTACACGGCATTTCTTTTCTGTTTTTTAAAACAACAACAAAAAAATCATTTGTAATCTTTCTATTCCAGCGGTGCTAGGAGCAAGGCAGAGGCAAAACCCAAGAACAGGGTTCTTCTCTGTTGAAGCGCGATAAACTCACGGGGAAGCAAACAAGCATCTTCATCCACGTGAAGTGAATCTGTGAATCAGCAGCTCCTAACTGACCAAAGCACGCACAGAGCAGCCCAGCATCAAGGTCCGTTTCTGTGCACTGCTCCCACTGTGAGGAAGAGCTTCATGTGCATTAAAAGGGAACTTTTGTAATATTTGAATTTTGAATAGTGGTTTTTGTCAGAAACTGGAAAAAATCTCAAAGCCTGAAGAAACTCCTTTCTAGTACTGAACATTCAAGGGAGCCTGTGGAAGCCTGAAATGATTGCTAGGTGACCACCTGGATCTGCTTGTTGAGTGAAAGTGGCAGAATAGCAGCAATAGAGCAGTGGGTTCATTCTGACCACTGACACTCGTGGACCTGGTTTACAGGCAGTAGAGAAGAAGATGAGAGCAGGTTGACTGGTTTGAATCCATGACCTACTCTGAGGGGACTAGAGTTGTGGAGAATAGGTGATGGGGCCAAGGCCTAAAGGCAATGCGACCAATGGACACTGAGGTGAGGCCAAGAGAGGGAGCCCACATTGACTTGACCCGAACCCGACCAGATGAAGAGAAGAATGTTGAGCCTGTGCACTGGTATATACTGCTGCAGACTGTATAGACGATCTGTCCTGCTTTGACTTTCTTGTGGATGTGGACTTCACAAGGTTCCAACTGGCATGAAGACTCTTTATATTGAAGAATATGATGGTCTCCTCAGAGCACTGGGTTGATGGAAGTAGGCAGTAGAGAAACTGGATAGCCAAAATGGGCCAGATAAAGGCGTGAAGTGGCTAGCTTACAAGATTTCATAGATACTGGAATATATTCATAGAATTATAGGATTAATATGTGGGTGTACCTTACCTGCAATTGTTAAGCATAGGATATTTTTGTTTCATCACTTACAGAATATTATGTTTAAAGGATGGTGGCACGGAGTGAAATGTATGCATTTTCATATTATACTGTTAGATACTGATATGATTCTATTATTGTTTTGAAATTATATACGGCTAAAGAATTTTGTGAAAATGTCAAATGGACAAGGGGTGGTCTGTTGTAGTTATACAATCTGGTGTCAATTTGGGACTTGAGAGGATTAAGAGTGAAGGGGTAGACTCTAGTCTCTCTATTGGGTTATGGCCAATGAGGCCTCTTTGTGGGCCTGGCCTTCCCGTCAGGGTTCTGGGAAATCTGGTATTTCCTCCTTGGAGGCAGCAGACTATCTTTCTGCTCATTCCCTGAGAGATGTCCTACTAACAAGACACATGGCACCACACTGATAGAACCCATGCCCTGGGAACTGGAGGAGCCACATGGAGACCCTGCCAAAGCTGAGATGCTTCTACCACCACTGGATGCAGAAGACTTTGCAACTACTGACCTGTGATCTTCCTGCATTTGGGGTCATTGAAGGTGTTTCATGAGTCTGAAGAGAACATTATAGATTGATATCAGACATGGGCTAATATTGGACTTATGGACTTGATCTTGGTTGGGCTGGAATGCTTTCTCAATATACAACTGTTCTTGTATATAAAGGTCTTTCCTATACACATATGAGTGTGGATTTGTTTCTCTAGTCTACCTGGACTAACACTCATGGATCCCTTTCAGGACTGTAAGTTCTGTTCCCCTGACTGCTGCAAAGTATGTGACAGAGAAGAAAAGGGAGAAGAGTGAACTGTACCCATTTATTGAGGTAAGAAAAGTGATGAAGGAGCATGGCCCGTTCCCCAAACTTCATGAGTGGAAAAATGGGCTCTTGGCACAAAATGACATTTAATCTTCACCAAGAGATTCAGGGCTAAATTGCTGCCCTATCTCTGACCTCAGCTTTTGTTTTATTTTAATTCTCATATAATTCACATATATCATTCAATACTTCAGTTATATTAAGATTTGTGTAATCGTCACCACAATCAGGTTTACATCATTTCCTTCTTTTATATTCATTTTTGTTAGCCCCCCCCCCCTCACTCCCCCAAATCTTCCCTGCCTGTCCCTAGGTGATTGTTAATTCTGTTAGTGTCTCTCTGGATTTACCTCTCCTGGATTTCATATGTATTAAAAAAAATACAAAACAAAATCAAGAAACAAGTAGAAAAGAAAAACTAACAATGACAAAAGAGAGAAAAACCTCAATCGAACAGAAAGTGAAAAATACTAAAAACTGGAACCAAATTAAAATTAGTCTGAAGAGATCAAATGATGAGGTGTTACATTTGAACTTAACTGTATCTGTTCATGTCCATGGACTGTGGTCAGAGGGAATTCACCCCGCATGTGCATTTGAGTCCTTTTGCAAACTGGGTGTTCCGAACTTAAGCTCTGATTCTTGTTCATACCTGCAGATTGAGATTCTATTATTTATCACCCTGGCATCACACTGGCTGTGCTGCTTGTTCTGGGCGGACTTAGTTGACATCTCACTTAGATGGCTGCTTATTTTCAGAAAAAAGGTTTAAGTACAAGGCCCTGTTCTTTGTGATAGATGTGCACCATCTGATTTCAGGGTTTTTTTACACCCTATGCTTTCCAGTCAAATATTCACTTGAGGTAATTCAAAACACTCACTTGGCTCGATGACGCCAGAATAGCTCCCCTCCATGCAGTTCCATGGAATCAGCATAGTTAGGGCGCAGAGATGAAAAGACGATTGAACCATGTACTGAACGTTCAGGTTTTTCCCTGCTTTTGAAAATCTGTTTGCGCTTGTAGAGTAAATGTTTTGTACTTTTTAAGAGTGTAAAAAAAATAGATGGAGGGATTCAGAGAAAATGGCGACCAGATAGGACCCATCTATCTGGAGCTCCTGCTGCCAGACCAGAAAAATAGGAAATTAGGTGAAGGAAACGGGGAGGTGGAGTTCTGAAATTAGAACTAGGGTAACAGGGTTTCTCCTGAACCCCTTCTTTTGTGGGATTTCCACTCACAAAGCAAACCAAGCATGCTTTAAAGCACTATAATTTTGACGAAGTGGCAGGCGCCAGATATGCCCTTGCCTGGAGCAGGGATCCCTGCAGGTGGATGCCCTGAGAGGGGGCAGAATCTCAGACACGAGGGGAACCCCACACTGAGCTCTCCATGCGGTTGGATGCCTTGAGCTCACGGTCAGGGGTTGGTGGTGGGTAGCTATAATTTAGAGTAGAAGAAAAAATATATTATTACCTTAGGAAGATCATGGTGTGGGAGAAAAAGGCAGAAAGTCCGGAGTCCAGGGAGCAAATTTAGTTCCAATTGGCCGACTAGTAAACAACCCCCCTGATAAGCTGGATCTCCCCCTCTGGGGGTCAGCTTGACAGCCACCAAATCTGAGCACATCACAAGTAGAATTTTTTTTAAGGGTGAAACATAAATGATTGGTTTAAAACTCAAACCCAAGTCTGGTTGCTCAGCTCCAAGCACCACATAGGGGAGTCCCTTAACATAAATCAGCATAAGAAGCAACCTAGCTAAGGAATGCCAGAACTCAGCCACAGGGCCTGGCAGCTTTTACCATAACAAAGACCCGCTGTAGCAGTGTCAGCCTTAAACAGCACTGAGCTGTAGCCCAGAGACTGTGGGAGACAATTTCATTCTAGCTGGCCAGAGGGATAAAAAAGAAAATCCTCTGATCTAGGAAGCATCAGCAGTCTAGATAGGACAACAAGCTTCCCTCTCAGTGATTCTACACATAGCTGGGGAGGCCCTGCCGGTCTTGGAGCCCTAGACGGGGCTGAGGGAGCCCCCCAGTGCCCCCTCCCAGCCCCTGCTGCAGTGCTACATGCAGCACAGGCATACTCCAGCACCCAAGTGACCCCTGGCCACGGGCGCGATCTTGCTTTTGAAGTAATCTCACACAGCATCTGTGGAACCCTACATCAGGGATGGGAAAGTCCATTAACGCATGCCCAGGAGAGCCAGCATAGGAAAGCTGGATTTTCCTGCCCGTGGGCTCCGATGGATGTTGCACCTGGAGCAGCCCACCTGGGCCAGATGATTGCAGTTCAGCCAATGGGATTGACCTGGGGTCCTTCACCAGCCTCCCCGGGAACCCTTGAAAAGGCAGGGACCAGAAGGGAGAGGGGTGGTCTGGTCGTCTTCCTGGGAGGAGAGAGATCCTTGCATGACCTGAGGCAGTCTCTGCCAGGCCCCATGGTCAAAGGAATCCTATGGGTGCCTTGTAAAACCTGAAGCTTCTTTTAACTCTCATTAAATTCACTTGGATCACGAACCCGGCTTCCGCATGAAATTTTTCTCGCGGGGAGCCAAGGACTGGGGTTGGAATTTAGGCCAGAGAGAGAGACCTTACAAGTCCATGACCCCGTGACCTTGAGGAAGAGTTGGAATTCCTCTGGCCTCAAGGACAGGTGATCAAGTATCATTACCTCCTTACCCACTGCTCTACTTATTCTCACTTTATTCACTAGCCCTTCTAACTTTTCCACCGCACTCAGTTTCAACGTGCTCAGGTTGGTGTTGGGCTTTTATTTACTCGCTTTCTTCTTTATCCCTCTTTTTTCCCCCTTTTCCCCTCTTTTTCCTCTTCTCTCCCACTCTCTCCTCTCATATGCCACTAAAGGCTTCCAGGTCACTTCCCTCCGCTTAGGGCAAATCAACCCAAATAGCAGGAGGCACTCCAGCCTGCCCTCTGTGGGAGTGCTGTACACCACACAAGGCACCTGGGACAAACACCTACAGTGCGCTGCACCGTTGAAGAAACCTCCGTCATGCCTCTAAGGTGATCTCGTCAACTAGGGCAATTCTGCCCAGCACCACTGGGTCCCGGCATTAAAAGGGCACACTGACCTGCCATGTTGGAGCAGTGTCTAAACCCCTCTGGCCCCTCATCCAAGCAATCAGGGATCAGCTACTACTTTATACTTTATTTCCTCCTTCTCTCTCTCCTTGCTCTTTACCATCACAGCCAACCTTAGTGAACTCAGTTGGATTTATTTCCTTCTTTCTCTTTATTCTCTTTTTTTTTCTTTCCTCTTTCTGTCTTTGCTTTCTTCACCTCTCTCTTAGCTTGTACGATTCTCTCTGCTCCCTCTCATTGCTTGCACATACCACTGCTGGTTTCCAGAGCCCTACACTCTGCCTAGGGCAACCCTGTCCTCCTAGTGGGCAGCCTGACCCCTAAGACAGTACTGTACACAGGACGAGTCAGAGCTACACACAGCATAACACAGGGTCAGTTATTTCTTTAACCATTTAAAAAATACTCTCTCCTCCTCCTTCCTTTTCTCTTCTCTCTTTTCCCTTTTATTGGGCTCTTCTTACAGGTTTTCTGCTTTTCTCCGCTCCATCAAGCTCTTCTCTACTTCCTACCACAGCCTCCACAGATATGGTTCTCTTTTTAGTTGTTTTCTTTTCTTTCTTTTTACTGTTGTCACCTTTATTTACTCTGTGCATTTTAGTTGTGTGTGGGTGAGTGGTTGTCAGTCTGGTTGGCATTATTGCCCCAGTCTGTGTCTTCCTCTTTCTCTCTTTTTCCTCTCCTTTCACTCTCTTTCCCATCACAAGACAATAGAGGTCTCCAGGCCACTCCCCTCTGCCTAGGGCAAACCTGAAGGCCCAACTGAGGGAGCTCCCACCCCCCACTTATTGGTGTGGCAAGCAGCTGGGGAATTCACGCTGGTCCTCTCCCACACACCAGGCCACAGGTTGTTCTCCCCTATAAAAAGTGGGGGCATCCCCAGCCTAAATCTTGAGGTCCTACAAGTGACTGGGGGAAACGCCTGAGCAGCACTTGTGGGGCTCCACGCTACTGTGGGAACATCCACCCAATCTCCAAGGCGATCTCTCTGTACATCCCCTTGTCTAGCCAGATTTGTAAAGTAGAATTGGGTCATGATAGTGGGGGGAGGAAGCATTTAGGAACTAGAGGAAACATACGTTTCATTGTTGCTACCCTACACCCTGACTGGCTTATCTCCTCCCCACATCCCTTCAGGAAGGGGGTGTCCAGTTACCTACCAATGGGCTTTGAGTCTCCACTCTGCACTCACCCTCATTTACAATGACATGATTTTTGTGTTCTTTGATGCTTGATATCTGATCCCTTCAACAGTTCATGGTCACACAGGCTGGTGTGCTTCCTCCATGTGGGCTTTGTTGCTTCTGAGCTAGATGGCCGCTTCTTTATTTTCAAGCCTGTAAGATCCCAGATGCTATAACTTTTAATAGCCAGGCACCATCAGCTTTCTTCACCACATTTGCTAGTGCACACATTTTTCTTCAACCATCATGTTGGAAAGGTGTTCATCATGGAATGCCAATTTAATATAACGTGTTCTTGCATTGAGTAAGTACTTGACAATGTCCATCTACTGCCTTAATACTAAGTCTATAAATATATGAACGTTGATCTATTTACGAACCCTCCTGTATAAATATATTTACATATGTACATGCCAGTATGTAGACCTCTAGAAATACCCTTTGTCACCTAGTTCTTTCCTCTATTTACTTTTACTTTCCTCTTGTCCGACTATCGTGCTCAGCTTTCACTTGGGTTTGAGTAATTTCTCTTGGTTACATTACCCTTGCTGAATACCTACCAGGCTTCTCACACCCTCCTTGCGACGGATTTTGGATTACTTGTTGCTCCCCTGTCGCTGGATTGGTCAGCATCACCTCCTTACCCCCTCCTCTCTCTCTCCCATGTCCCCGGGAACCATTGGTCCTGTTGTTTTCTCCTCCAGCCTATTTTTCCAGCCTATCTTATCTAGATAGATCTGTTGAGATAATAATATGCACCAAAAATCAAACCATAGCAAGATAGGCGATGGGTGAGAACACAGTGATGACAAAAAACAACAACAGAAAACCAATGATCAATAAAAGAGTAAATTAATTAAAAGCCAAAAAAATTTTTTTAAGAAAGAAAAACCTGTAAATAGATCAAGGTCTGATTTTTTTTTTTCTATAGGTGTGTCCTTCAGTCAGGTCTGATGGCGTATCATGCTCTGGCCCCAGAGTCTGTCCTTTGTACTCCCTCAGGGGCTACCCGCTCTGCTCCCATGGTTGCTCTGCTGCATGCTTTTAGTGATTTGCCTCCGTGTTGGAGGGCCAGCCGGGTCAGTCCCAACACAGAGTCTCCGGTATTGTCCCCATAGGGCCCTGGGCCAGCAAGGGATGGCATGTCTCATAGTGGGATCAGCCATATGGTCCACTCTGTACATTGGCTGTTCAGAGTGCCAATATCATCCTCCAAGCCTGGTGGACCAGTGTGTGCTCCACTCTCTTCCTCCCCCTTCATTTGCCCCTGTGTGCTCTGATCAGACATGTCCATCTCCCCTAGCTACAGGTTCAGTGCCGTCTTCTAAGGTAAATTCTTCTGGGGGGAGGGGCAGTTGTCCACGTAGCTGGTATGGAGGCTGGACCATCCACTTTTCATTTAGGATCAAAAGCATCTAGCTTTTAGCATTAGGTGCTATTGAGTCAGTTCCAACTCAAGGCAGAATGAACCACTGCGCAGTCCTACACCATCTTCAAAACTGTTGTTATACTTGAACCTAACATTTCAGCCTTTTCCAGGGACTGGCATCTCCTGATAACATATCCAAAGCATGTGAAGTCTCCCCGTGCTTGCTTCTAAGGACCTTTCAGACTGTTCTTCTGACACAAATCTGTTCATTCTTCCAGCACTCAATGGTATTTTTAATATTCTTGGCTAGTGTCATCTTGATGGGTTGAAACACTATCTCGCTCTAGTGTTGATGTACATTTTTCTGATGCCTAATTATACTGAGTATCTTTTAAGGTAATCATTTAATTTTTATGGCATTTTGAAAAGATGTCAATGAGGTCTATTTAATTTGTGTTCAGATGGAAACACATAACTCAAACTAAATATGTGACAGTAGAAAAAGAATCCATTTTATCCTAAATACTTGAGATATTTATACAGCCTACTCAAGTTTTTATCAACATAGATAAGGTGCCTGTGGTGGTGGTGGTGGTGGTGGTGGTGGTGGTGGTGGTGGTGGTGGTTTTTAAGAGTTAATCTCTAAATAGGGGGCTGCAGTACTGAGCACTGAATCTCCTTTGCTTGATTAATTTTTATGTTAGGGAAGTAATACAAGGATTCCATCAAATGACCCATCAGTTTGAGGAAAAAGCATATCAGAATTGATGGTCAAAGCCTATATGGCTTTATGGTTTAGTCTCTAGGGGTATGTAACGCTCTTGTGAAAATAGTATTCCTCATGATAATAACGAGGAACTGGTGGGCCTCCAGGGCTGGGAGCTGAACTGAGGGGCAGTTCTACCCTGTCTAATAGGGTCACTATGAGTTGGCAAAGACTCGATGGCTGTCAGTTTGGTTTGTTTGACTTGAGTACTGGCATTCAGTGTGTTTATCGAAATCAATAAATTACAAGCATTTAGATGTCTATTTTTTACATACAAAATTAAAATCCCCCAAGCCTCTGAAAACTGTGAAGATTTCACAGCACTAGGTTGGTACTCTCCCATCCAAGAATCAGTGAAACTGGCAGGGTGTGAGGCATTCAGGCTCCCTCAGTTCCTCCTACTGCCTTCCCTGACCCTGGTCACTTGCTTCTATTACCTCTCTTGGACCTTACATGCATTTGAATTAGAACACCATAGAGTACAGTGCTCTACATGTGCAGCAGCTCTAACCATGTCACTCTCGGTCTCTATGAAGCCTCTTCCAACAAAATTCAAATGCGATTGTATGTGCACACATAAACACACGCATGCACCAGAGCACCCTTCTTAACAGAGAGTCAGGAGGGTCTCTTATTTGCTGTCCTCACTTTGGACACAAGTCCCTTGATGATGAGTAGGAGAAAAGGAACATCAGGTAGTGGGGGAAACCCTAAGGAGGAACAGAGGAGAGCTTTAACTAGGAATAATGCTACTAGGGGAATGATGGCATGTGAGGAAAATTAGATACTTCCAGACTGTCAGATTTTTCCATACAGCAAAATTAACTTTTCTAGTTTTGTCTAAAACTGGCCCCAGGAAATTTCAAATAGCACATCTCAGATTATCTAACCTACAAAGGAGTAGCCGGCCTTCCCCCCACCCCCACCCCACCCCCGCCAAAAAACCAAGCGGTACAAAGCTCCACTGGGTACACATTTCAAAATATACATTCTCCTGTTTGGGCAGGCATCTGGCAACTTGCTCTGAGCTAGTGCACCCACACTTTTTCCCCAAGGTCATTGCTGGTGACAAGACCTTGTGCTCTTCTCACAAGCCAGAATGCAAACATAAATCAAGTCAGTGTAAGACGCCATCATCACCTCACTCAAATACACCTCGTCAAGTGAACTCAAACTTCAAGAAGATGCTCATTTGTTTGGTTTTGTTGATGTGAGGGTGATAGTGCATTTGGAGTTTAGTCATTGCACTAGGTCAGACTGTTAATCAAGCTTCCTATATAGAGGTTCTGAAGATATTGTGTAAGAAGGTCTGAGTTGTCTGGCTAGACCAGAGCTTGCACACTGCTATTGACTAGAAGTTCCGACACACAGAATCCAGGACAGATAAACCCCTCAGGACCAATACTGAGAGTAGCAACACCACGAGGGAAGGTAGGGGGGAGAAGCAGAAGAAAGGGGAAACCAATCTCAATGATGGACATACAGCCCCACTCCACCACCCAGGGGAACAAACAGCAGAAGTTTGGGTGAAGGGATACAGCAGAGGCGTAAAATATAAAAATAAAAAGTATGTATAAAGTATCAGTGGTTCACGTGGGTGGGAGGAGGGGAAAAAAGGAGCTTAAAGACAAAGAACATGTTTGGAAATGATGATAGCAATGTATGTACAAATGTGCTTCATACAAATTGGTGTATGAATTGTTACAAGAGCTGTAAGATCCCCCAATCAAATGATTTATTTAAAATAAAAAGGACTGATTAGTGGTAGACAGGGGACTGGTTTTGCCACCATGACAGTGCACCTGCTCACACAAAAAAAACAGCATGCCTCTATCGCCCGATCTGATCCCAGCACACCGAGGCAAAATACTAAGGGTGTACAACAGAACAGGAAGGGGAACAGAGCAACGAAGTCCCCAGGGAATACCAAAAATAGACTTTGGGGCCAGGGCTAGCTGACCCATCATACTCTATGAGAAAACACTCCTAAAGGCCAACAAACAGTCCTTGAACTAACTAAAAGCTTTTCTTTCTTGTGTTTTGTTTTGCTTTTTGTCATTGGCTTGTTGGTGGTGGTGTTGTTCTTTTGTTTCATTTTGTTGCTTGGGTTTGCTCTGTCTCGTTTTTGTGCATGCTATGATTTCCACAGGTCTGTCTAAATGAGATAGGCTGGATGAACAATCTGGAGGAGAAAACAATGGGACTGACAGCTGGTGGGGGGGGGGGAGATGGGAAAGGGGGATGTAGGGAAAAAGGAAGTGCTGTTAACAAACCCAGGGACAAGGGAACACCAAGTGATCCAAATAGATGGTGAGGAGGGTGTAGGAGGCTTGGTAGAGTGTAACCAAGAGTAATGTAACCGAGAGGAATTACTGAAACACAAATGAAGGCTGAACATGAGAGTGGGACAATCGGAAAGTAAAAGGAAATCAAGGAAAGAGGTAGGAAGCAAAGGGCATTTATAGAGGTCTAAATAAAGGCATGTGCATATGTAAATATATTTATGTATAACGATGGGGAAATAGATCTATATGCATATATTTATAGGTTTAGTATTAAGGTAACAGATGTACATTGGGCCTCCATTCAAGTACTCCCTCAATGCAAAAATACTTTGTTGTATTAAAGTGGCATTCCGTGATGCTCACCTCCCCAACACAATTGCTGGAGGCAAATGGGTGCATAAGCAAATGTGGTGACTGAAGTTGATGGTGGTCGGCTATCAAAAGTTATACATTCTGGGGTCTTAAAAGCTTGAAGTTAAACAAGTGGTCATGTAGCTGAGAAGCAACAAAGCCCACATGAAAGAAGCACACCAGCATGTGTGATCACGAGGTGTCGGAAGAATCAGGTATCAGACATCATCGGAACAAAAAAATCATATCTTTGTGAATACGGGGGAGTGTGGAGTGAAAACCCAAAGCTCATTTGTAGATAATTGGACATCCCCTTACAGAAGGGTAGCAGGGAGGAGAGGAGCCAGTCAGGGTGCACTGTAGCAACAATGAAACATACAACTTTCCTCTAGCTCCTAAATGCTTCTTCCCCCACAACTAAAATGATCCCCATTCTACCTTACAAATCTAGCTAGACCTGAGGATGTACACTGGTACAGATAGAAACTGGAATCACAGGGAATCCAGGGCGGATGATCCCTTCAGGACCAGTGGTGAGAGTGGCGATACGAGGAGGGTAGAGGGAGGGAGGAATGGAAAGGGGAAACCGATGACAAGGATCTACATATAACCATCTCCCTGGGGGACAGACAACAGAAAAGTGGCTGAAGGGAGATATTGTATAGTGTAAGATATGACAAAATAATTTAGAAATTATTCAGGGTTCATGAGGGATGGGGAATAATTATCAGCTGATGCCAGCGGATTAAGTGGAGAGCAAATGTTTTCAGAATGATGAGGGCAATGAATGTACAAATATGATGTATGTATCAATTGTGATAAGAGTTGTATGAGGCCCCAAAAAATGATTATAAAAAAAGAGAAAAGAAATAACAGTATGAAAACATCCCCCCAAAAAGCATGCCTCTCTTGTCCCTCATATCCTAATCACCTGAACTCACTCCATGTGACTTCTTTCTGTTTCCATGAATGAAGGACAGTGGTTTGACAACACAGAAGAGGGGGGGGGGGGAAACAAGGGTGTCACCCAAACTGCTGAGTTTGAAAAATGTTTCCAAGAATGTAATCACAGATTAGACAAATGTGTGAAGTGTAATGGAGAGTACTATGAAGGGGATAAAAAATTTAAATGCATAGTTTTGAAAAAATTGTAGTTTTTGTCGGGTTCCCCCTAGTAGCTTCCAATTTCATAGCAACTCAAGCCATCACCATACATCAAACTGACAGAGAAGGGGTGGGTTTTGTGTGTAGGTGGTGTTGGTTATTGCACAGGGGCAAGGGACTTCTGGTGGCATAGTAGCTTATGCCTTGGTTGTCAACTGTAATGTCAGCAGTGGGGAACCACCAGTCAGTCCTCAGAAGAAAAGGATGAGGCGTTCTACTCCCATAGAGTTAGCCTTTGGGAAACCCACAGAGATAGTTCTGCTCTGATCTCATAGAGTCGCTATGGCTCAGCATCGACTCCATCGAAGTGAGCTGACAAACTAAAGGCAGGAGATCTGAAAGAGGATGCGGAGACGTTGTCTCAGGTACTTTGGACATATTACTATGGTGGAACCAGTCCTGCAAGAAGGGCAACATTTTTGGCAGAGGGTTAGCAAACAAGAGGAAGACCCTTACTTAGGTGGATTGACACCGTGGCTGCGAGAATCGGCTCAAATACAGTAACAAGTGCGAGGATGGCGCAGGACTGGGCTTTGTTTCTCTCTCTAGTGCACAGGCCCCTATGAATCCGAACTGACTCCAGGGCTCTACAATATCAACTACTACAACCCTGAAGTTCAAACCTACCCAGTGGCTTCCCAAAAGGGAGGTGTGGCCATGTGCCTCTGTAAAGATGACAGCTAGGGAGCCCCTGCGGGGCAGTTCTACTCTGTGGCACAGGGGCAGCCAGGTGTCGGAATGTGCTTCACAGCAAAGGGTGTGCTTTGTCTCAGTTTGTGCCTGCTGCTGTTTTTGCTATGCACTGAGTTTAACATGTGACACTCAGGAGCGAATGAATGGAAACACACCCATGATGCTTCCATGATGCCAGATGCAAGCTGACACTGTTTCTGAGTTCTGGGCATATTATTTTTTCAGAGATAATTTCCTGTAGCGGTGACACACCGAGTCCTATTTCATGTAAAAGCATCAGCAGCAGAGGAAAGCACTGCACAGAGAGAAGACTATGACACGTAACAGGCTTTCCATAGAGGAACAAAAGGGTGGATGTCTTGGGCTGCACTCTTTTCTTGTATACAGACAGTAAACAAGCTGAACACATCTCACCTAAGCATAACATTACAACTACTTGAAGCCCAGCTCAGGCATCTGGAGAAGAGGCAGCAAGGAAGGATGGGAGAGAGTTAATGGGCTGGGCGTCCCCAAAGGTGCAGAGTGGGAATCAAGGGAGGATCCAGGACGAGCCAAGGCTTCTGGCAGAAGTCTGAGAGGAGAGCAGCAGAAAGGAGCTGCTCTCTGGGTCCTCACAGATGTAGCCAGTGAGAGAGCAGCAGTGCTGCCCCCTGGCGGCGCGCCGAAGGCAGGGCCGCTTCCCCCAGGGCTGGAGAGCTCTGGGGAAAGACAAATCCTGTCACTTTGGATGCCAAGTAAGGGGGCACTGTGTGCCGGTGGTGTACCTATGTTGGCCAAAGCGCTGCCCACTGTGCATTTGCTTCCCACAAGCACAGTTATCCTTCCTCGTGCATCCAGGAAAGACAGTTCTAGAAAAACACAAGCAGTAAAATAAAACACTGCCAGGTCTCGAACCATCCTCACCATTGTTACTATGCCCACTGATGTAGCCGCTGGTTCGAGCTGTTTTATTGCCCGTCCTCCACTTTTTGCCAAGCATCATGTCCTTCATGGACTTGATGTCCCTTCAGGGACTGGTCTCTCCTGACAGCACGTCCAAAGATATCAAATGAAGTCCAGCCATCCTTTGTCCCCATGTTCTCTTGGCAGTCCTTGTACTTTTATTGCTCAGTGTCTGATTATTTGGGACCAGGCCTTATTGCTGCCCCTTCCTCACCTTGGCCCCCAATCCCGACCCCAAGCCCTGCACATCCACTGTGTGAAACCTCCTGTTCCTGTAACCATCCCTGTGCTTTTGTGTGGGGGGTCTAGCTGGGTTCCCCTGGCAATTCGCCAGCTGCCCTTGGGAAAGTTCATGGAGTCGGCTAAGTAGTAGAAAAGCCAAACGTCCAGCTGAGATTGGTTTACTCCCTAGCACCCTTGGGCAGGAGCACAGCCCCACTCCCGGTCCCAGGTAGCCAACGACCACACCTAGGTTCTCCGGACTTGGCAGCTGTAACATGTGGCCTGGGCTTCCCCTTCATTTCCTGCTCCTTTCTGGCTTGCTGTCTGACTTTTCTTTGCGGAATTAAAGCTGCAAATTGACAGGATCCCATAAACACTCTAAAGCCACAAAAAAACACCAAATGCCCACCCAAACATGTGAAACTTCAAAAAATCATCCTTAGAAGATTCCCAAACCCTAAACATTCCTAAACCCCATATATGCCCTGAAAACACCATGAAAGCCCTAAGAAAACCTAAAATGCTGGGGGAAAAAAACACATATAATATTAAAAATACCCTAAAATCCCTAAGGAACTCTGTAACATCACTAAAAACACCATACTGTGCTGAAAAATACCTATACACTCTAAAAAACCACCCCTAAATCCCTTAAACACTCCCTAAAATCTTATAAAACACCCTAAAAACCCCAAACCACCCGAATGCCCCAAACACACCTTAAACGTCCACAAACAACCTAAAAGCCCTAAAAAATCACATGCCACCAAAAAGCCCTAAATGACCGCAAAATTCCAACTCATAGCCACCCTATAGAGGGCTTCTGGAGCTGTCAGTCTTTTATGGGAACAGCTTTATCATTCTCCCAAGGAGAAGTTGGTAGGTTTGAAACCCTGACCTCATATTTAGCAGTCTAATAATTGCTGGACAGTGCCACCAAGGCTCTACTGGTGTAGTGGGTTACACATTGGGCTGCTAACCTCAAGGGAAACGGTTCAAAACCACCACCCACTCCTTGGGAGAAAGAAGAAGCTTTCTTTCTATTCCCCTAGATTTCTCATTGAAGGTGTAAAGTAACCTGTTAAATGCTCGCAGTGGCAGCAGCAATGTCTCATAACCATGGGGAAATGTGGTTCAGAAACTTCAGAAGCAAGCATCCACCAGTAGGTGACTGACCAGCAGTATTGACTTGGGCAAAGAGAAGGTGACATGGAAGGGTAAGGAGAAGAATGCGTGCAGAGGGCAGGTTGGCAGCTGAGCCTAAGTCCAGTAGAAACAACAGTAGAATGGCCTGTTCCTGGAAGGGCCACAGGAGATGGTGCGACTTCATGTAGCCCCCACTTACATGTGTAACAGCAGCAATTGCCTGAACACGTGGTCTCCCCAGGGAGGAGCCTTTGTGTGGTGTTAAGATGCTGTTACTGTCTGTTGTACTGTGGTGGCCTGCATTTGGCTGTAATGGTGGAAATTTTGCAGCCAGTAGTTCAAATGCCTGCTGGGTCACTCACTGCAGGTAGACTTCAGCAGTTTCCAGACAGAGAGACGAGGGAGGAGGACCTGGTCTTCCACTTCTGAAAGAACTGGCCAGTGTGAACCTTGTGAATGGCAGAACACTATACCTGAACATGAGTACCGCAGGCTATAAGGCATGATGGATTGACACAGTGGCTGCAGCAATGTGCTCAAACATAGGATAGTGCTGGCCTGGAAAATAGTTCATCGTCCATTAAAAAAAATCATTATATAGGGGCTCATACAACTTTTGTTGTTGTTTTTCCCTAAGGGAGAGCAGTGTATTGGTACACTGAAAGGTATATAGATCAATGGATTCGAACAGAAAAGCTACACATATATTCACCAGTCAACAGGAAACTAGCCTTCGAAAAAGGACACAGAAATATCCAAAGGGACAAATTCTGCTTGCTCAACAAATGGTGTTGGACAAACTGAGATACCGTATGTAGGAAAATGAAGCAAGCCCCAAACCTTCCCCCATGCACAGAAATTAACTGAAGAGGGGTTAAAACCTGAAAGTAAACCTCCGGGCTATCATAATCAATTTTTCGATGACCTCATCGGTCAGAAATCATTGTAGGAACGCCAAAGCGTTCTTGTGTTCAACGTCTACATACATAGCAGGTGCTCCAGTAAAGGGGAATCTTGGTGGAGCTGGCTCATCCATTCCTGAAGAGAGTAGAGCACCACGTTGGCCCATCACAGAGCTCAGGTGTAGAATCTTCCTCACTGTCATCCTTTATCTCAGCAGTGTCAGTGTTGGATTATGAATTTCCCAAAGAACCAGTATCGCTCAATTCTGTGCACAATGCTGACTCACTCTCGCTGTTATTTCACTGGTCTAAAAACCCATTTAGGTTAAAATGACACTTTTTTGATGCCATGACCTAAAATTTTTAGTGAGAAAATGTTCCTAATGACATTACTTGGGTCTTCCTCTAATCCTGATGCCATGTTCTTTTTCACATAGACCAGCTTCTTGTATAAATTGCTCAGCATACAGATGGAATAAGAACAGTGAAAGGATACAACCCTGATGCACACCTTTTCTGATTTTAAACCATGCAGTATCACCTTGTCCTGTTCACAGTCTCACCTGGTTCTATCTCTTGGCCTTTGTATAAGCTCCATATGAGTACAATGAAGTGTTGTGCAATGCCCATTCTTTTCCATGGTATCCCCGAGATCCACCTCCTTCCACTCGTGCTTTCCAGAACGTGGGGTTGGGACAAAGCCTGGATAGTCTCATGGCAAGACCAGATCAGGAATGGAGCTGAGCCGGGAGCAGCTTTATTTGCTTGCTCCAGGGAAAGTCTGCCAATGTGACTAAGCCTCAGGGGCTTTCTACAAATGATAAAGGTGAATCCCTCTCTCGTTACCCACTGATCATCTCTGAGCCTCTTGCTCTCATATCCCTTGCACAGACCTCTACCATTAGATGGACAATTCGGTAACGTTTGAACACTTTTCTGATGCTGAGCCTGGGGAGCAACTAATAGCTGAGTAAATATTGATTGAAAGATGGTGAGTGGAAGAAAATAGCGTTGCCAGGTCCAGGTTGTGATGGAGATGAAAGTGTTACCAAATCCTGCTGTCCCCATGGTGGGTTTGCCCAGTCCTGAAAGTCTGAGCCAGGAGTTTTAACGTGGCCCCTTTCAAAACATATAGGTGGAATTCTTGGACCATGAGCTGTCCATAAAGTGTGGCTTTACCAAGGAGATGTCCGCCCTGGAACGAAACAACCCAAGAACCTAGATCTTTGTGAAGGTGTTGGTAAGGGATGCCGCGGAAATCATAAACTTGACTGAAAGCAAAGGAAACTTTGCCTTCATGTGTCTGCAGCTGGACGAAGTGGTGCTGGAACACACCCTCCTTTGCGATTCTTCTTGTTCTTTTTATGAGCTGCTCCCTGGCCTGTGCAGTCCCGTAAATCTGGAAACTCTTTGCTGGTGGGGGCAATTGTTATATCCTCCCCCCAGATCCAGATGTCTTGTCCATGGTCAGTGCGCAATCCTTGTTAGCCAGAGGAGTGGGGCATCTAAAGGCAGGCAGGGGTCACATGCTTTTTTTCTACACTTTCTAGAAAGACCAGAGCTAAACATCTTGCAGCCCTTTTCATGGCCTCTTTCTTTTCTATATTTATTTTCCAGGAAAGAGGAGAAGAAACGCGACAGCATCTACTGACAGCAAGTCAAATGCCATCGTGTGTGTTCAGAGGGCAGGCTGGTACTCATTTGCCTAACTCATCAGTCCCATCGTGCCATGTCCATGTTAGATTGTTTAGGGAAACAGATGACATATGTTATGATGCTAAATAAGCTGAAACAGTGCCAGGATGGAGGCAGAAGGGGTTTATTTGTTTGTTTTTAAATGAAGCATGGCTTTCTAGTGACTTATTGTGGTGGGGAAGGGGGGCACCGAGGGCAACAAGACATGGTTGTGACAGTGGTCTGGGAATTGAGACAAATCATTGCTTCTGCAGCAGAGATGAGCTGCCTCTGACCTGTCAGTTACTTGAAGGGAGACTCTGCATTTGGTCAGACAAGTCTTAGTTGGAGATGGTACCAGCTTTCCTCCTGAGCCTCTGTGGTTCCCTTTGGACTACACAGGCCCGAATCGCTTTTAGCTGAGCAACAGCAAATGGCAACACAGACTTGCCATATTGCTCTTTTGCGTACACTCTTTAAAAATCGTACTAAATATACATGCATCAAAACATTCGTCACTTCCACGCTCTACAAGATTATAACTAAGTGGCATTCTGCATGTTGTTCATATTATCATCCTTACCCATTCCAAAATTATGTCATCACCCTTATGGAAGCTCAGTATCGTCTCAGGGATGGCACTTCCCCTCCAGGCCCTACTGGGTTAGGCTGGGTTGACTAGAGAAATAAATCCAAGGACACTCATATAGGTATAAGAAAGACTCCACCTCACTTATTTGTCCAATTGACATGGCATTATGTAACAACCATACTTACCTTCCTACCTATCCCTGGAAACAATTGGAAGATGTTTGTCTCTATTCATTTTCCTAGCCTAGATATTTCTTGTAAGTGGAATTAAGCAAAATGTGTCCTTTTTGAAGCTGATTTATTTCACTCAGCATAATGCTTATGAGGTTCATTCCTCTTGTAGCCTGTGTCAAGAGTTCATTTCTCTTTATGGCTGAGTAGTAGTCCATTGTATATACCGTAGGCAACATGTTTGACTTATCCATTCACCTATTGATGGGTATTTAGACCGTTGACACGTTTGCGAGATTGGGAATAATGTTGCAAGGGCCATCTGTGTATTTGTATCTATTTATGCGCTTGCTTTTAATTGCTTATATCCTTCATTTCCTTTTCTTTCCTTGTTAGACTCAGTATGATCCCCTTCTGCCCATCCTCTAGCCTCACAACCTCTGTGTCTGATGTGCCAGGATCTCACCAGGAGCCTTAACACCAAGATTCTGAGCCCTGATTGAGCATTCTGATCATCCAGGGAATTGAATATTCCGGAGCACACAGAGA
This sequence comes from Tenrec ecaudatus, assembly GCF_050624435.1. Classification (NCBI taxonomy): domain Eukaryota; kingdom Metazoa; phylum Chordata; class Mammalia; order Afrosoricida; family Tenrecidae; genus Tenrec; species Tenrec ecaudatus. The sequence continues at coordinate 4,937,767 of NW_027457568.1, read as the reverse complement.
TGAAGTTATCAAAACTCCTTAGGCATAACCGAACAACTGGAGGGAGTGCTTTATTGGGCTTGGGGGCTGGGGATTATAGTTGTGAAGGACACCAAGAACAATTGTCATTACCTAGACTGTAAAGACTATGGTCGACATCCATGCTGGTGCGTAGCAGCTGGATCTCAGAAGCTCACAAGTGGCCATCTAGGTGGCAAGTATTGTCACCCTCACTCTGGAGGAAAGAGTGGTGAGTGGACCACATGAACATTAGACTTCATGACTCTGAGCACAGAATAACTAGATGATCTCCAACTATCAATTCCAACTTCTTTGAAAGGGATCACATCAAAAGGTCCTAGATAGTGAAGCAAAATTCACAGTCATAAAAGAGAACAGGCTTATTGGCTGGATAGGGACTAACAGAACCTCTGAAATGATGGTCCTTATTCACTAAGTTTGAAAATGAACTCCTACCTGTGGTTCAATATTCAGCCAAATAATAGATTGGTCTATAATGGGAGCAATTACACAAGTGAGGCACACAAACCTGAAAACAGCAAACCATTTGATCTCAAAAGGGCAGTATTAATCCAAGGCCCAAGTTCAGAAGGGTAGGAAGAGAGGAGGAAGGGAAACAGAAGACATAAGTAGGGAGTGGAATAAGTCATATTATATTGTGGAGATTGCAATAAGTGGCATAAAACACAATGTGTATGAATTGTTGAATAAAAAACTGATGATCTTGGTAAACCTTCACCCAATTCACAATAAAAACTTAATGAGAGAGAAAAAAATCCAAGCACCTAGGCTGCATTCCAGGCCAATAAAATCGGACTCAGTGGAGATGGGACAAGGATGTCTTTTGGACAGCTCTCTGGCAATCCCAATGAGCACACAGGCTGATACCCACCATCTGGAAACTATGGGGTAGCTGCTTCTCCGGTAATGCCTCAGGGGAGCGCTTGGGTCTGTCAAAGAATGCGGGATGATGAAGGGGCAAAGGTCATCAAACCTCACCCACAGCTTTACACTGGGGGGCTGCTCTCTGAGGAATGTGGGAAGGGTCCACTTGCATGCTGTCTCTGTGCAGCAGATCCAACAGACTCAACACCTTTCCAAAGCTGGCAAGAAAGTCCGAGAGACTAGATGTGGGCACCACGCTGTGAGTTTCCCAGAAGGCACGACACAGATTGAGAGCAGTCACGGGAACACAGACTCCTCCGGAAATGCTGCCATGCGCAGAACATGCATCTCTAATTTCATTTCACACTGACTCAAGCATTCAGTCCTTTTTACGAAAACCCAGCTTCTCATTACAGTAACCGGTTTAAAATGACAATCTTCTGTTGAGCAAGTCTAAGAAATGACCTTCCTTTATTTTACATGGTATAAAAATTCAGTTTCCTAGGCCGATGGGCTCTAGGGACAGGTGTTTTTATGTACTAGACATGGCTTTCAAAGTTCTTCAATTGCCTAAATTAATAACGACTTTTTTCCTTTGGCTTTTCTAAGGGACACATTAATTTCAATCTTTTTCTAAGGAAGTGAATCTCTAGCTATCTCATTGGGATAACTTTCTGCCTTCAGAGTAGAATTTGAAATAATCTGCAAGGTTACCCCTTCCCCACCCTGCCCCAGCAGCCCAGCCTCTTTCTTCCTTCCAGCCTTCAGCCAACGGGGTTTGGTTGGGAAAGGAGATGCAGAAGGGAGTCTCTGGATTTTTCTATCTAAAGGTTGGCCACAACCCCCAGTAGACCAAATGTAATTCATTATGGCGGGTTTTGGTTTTACTACATTAAGAGATATTCTTAGGGAAATTACAAACAAACAGAAATAGGAAGACTTTATATTTTATTAAGGGATGTACGGCTCAGCCTCATTATATTTTAAAAGACAAAGTATAAAAAAAAATCTGGCTCCATTTAAAATGTCCTGACTAGCAGAACTTAAAATACACAAATCTTAACATGAAAGTCTAGATGAATAAATAAAATAAACAACGAAACAGCTTTCTCAGGAAAAGCCATAATAAAGAGCTCGACTACTTTTTGAGCTGTTTAAGATGCTCGTGTTAAAGGGAAAAGAGTATCATTGTTGACTTTGAAATGTAGAACCATTTGCTTAATTCAGTGATGCTAAAATGGGCAGTTTGGCTGAAGAAAGAAATTGGCTTGTAGCATTTGATGAGCAATTTCTTCTTTTGAATATAGAAATGACCAGGGATGCGGACACGCTTTTTATTCTTTTGAGGACCCTCTAACCAAGAAATCTTTTAAATGATCATTACACAGTGAATGCCTGGAGGCTCTGGAAACTATTTCTTTTGACATTATTATAAGCTCAAAATGATTCACCAATGCAAAAGAAGAAGAGAAAAGGCAATTAAATACTAAGCTGTAAACACTGGAAGCTTTTCTGTGCTGAAAATAATTGGACAGAGTTTTTTCTTTTTTTAAGTAATAGTGTCCAAAGAGATTCAATGATCTTATTGCTTATGGATTTGGAGCTTAACTATATTCCTTATTTTAAATTTGATATTAGAATAGCAAGATTATAGACCATGATACAGTGTGACTTGGAGAAGTATAGTTTCATTAAATTATCAAGTTAAGGCTCAAGGAGCCTGGTGGAATGTGTGTGACCATGAGGCCAGCCAGTTGGAATCCGCTATGGCTCACAGAGAAAGATGCGGTTCTCAGCTCCTGTAAAGATTTAGAACTTCGGGAACCCACAGGCATAGTTCTACGTTGTCCTTTCAGGGGTCCTCAAACTTTTTAAACAGGAGGCCAGTTCATTGTCCCTCAAACCGCTGGAGGGCCGGAGTATAGTTTAAAAATAAAACTATGTACAAATGCCTATGCACACTGCACATACCTAATTTGAAGTTAAAAAAAAAAAAAACGGGGCAAAAACACCCGGCGCACTGAATAAATGTCCTCTGAGGGCCATGTGGCCCGCAGGCCATAGTTTGAGGACCCCCTAGATTGATATAAGTCAGAATCGACTTGATAGTGTTAGGTTTCTGGGGTGGTTGACCTCAGTTCTTGCTTAGCAACGCTGAAAGAATTCATATGGCAGAAGCAGTTTTGTAAATCCAAGTGAATGTTATGAAAGAAAGTTTCAGGTATTGCAGTCCCCAAAAGTCCCCACTATCTCCGGAAAGCACGCCGGGCTGCATGGCAGGGGTGGGGAAAGTTTGCAGCTGAATATGGCGGTTTCATGGGAGGAATACCTGAGCAGGAGTGCAGAACCAGCTGAGGAGCCACGGCAGGAACCCCCAAGGGCCTCACCCTCCACTTGCAGAGCATGTGAACAAGGGAGGGCGACAAGGAGCCCAGGCCTACTTCTATCACCTCCCAACACCACTGGAGGGCATTGGTCGATCGTACTGGTTGATTTTGGTGCACTTTTGTGAAGTCCTATTCTGTATGACCAGGTGGACTTTCCACCTGGGTCTACATGACTTGGGTCAGAGCATGCTCAGTTCTGAATTTTGCCATAGGTATCTAATGAGTGTGCCTGATTTATTTCCAACCCCTTTGTTGTGGCCCGGACAGCTCATTTTCGCTTAGTGCTGGCATTTTGGAAGACAAGCCCTAATCTAGCAACCTGTCAAGAGCAGTAAGTGAATGGAATTAAAACTCAACTCATAGCCATAAATTCAATTCGGACGCATAGCGACCCGAGAGGACAGGGCAGAATTTCCCCCTCAGGATTTCTGGGGCTGGAATTCTTTACAGGAATAGAAGTCTCTTTTTTCTCCCTCCCAGTGGCTCCAAAGGACTGACCTTGCAAGGAGATGTCCAGCGGGTACCAGCAGGCTCCTTCATTGAAAATCTCTGCTAGTTTCTGAAGCGGGAGGGAAATTTTGAGGAGGCCGTCTGTGGCAGAGTTAACTCCCCATTAAAGACAATGAGCTTTTCCACATCTCTCAAAAAACAAACAAAAAAACCTAAAGTGACTACTTCAGATTAATATGCTGTAGGTAGAACCACCTCCCACTCACCAAACCAAACCAATCAACCAACCAACCAACCAACCAAACAAACAAACAAAAAAAACCCCAAATCCTGTTGCCTTCAAGTCAGTTCTGACTCCTGCTCACCCCTTGTGGTACAGAGTACAATTGCTGCATGAGGTTGTCTAGGCTGTACCCTTTATGAAAGCAGATGACCCCTTCCTTTTGTGGTACAGCTAGGTGGGTTTGAACTGATAACCTTTATATAAGCAGCCCTATCCAGCGATCTATGTCAACTAAAGTGTCAAAGCATGTAAAGACTGATCCACAACCCCCACTTCTCTTTTCCTCTTCTGTGATGACCTGGCATCCACCTTTTGATCTGGTGGCACCATATTTGCGAAGCAGCCCAAATCACTGACGGACGGTGTGCAGGACAAACACCCTGTAGAATTGCCCTTCCAGTGTCAGAATTTGCATGAACAAGAAATAAACTTCTAGATTTTAAGCCACTGAGGTTTCAGGGGTAGCTTCTTTCTGCAGAACAGACTAGGCTCTCCTGCCAGATCATCTCTTCACAGGGTTTTTGTGGAGAGCTACTGGAGCAGCTCGATCCAGGGGAGCTGCCAAAGCAGATACCTACACTTTATCTGGGATTGTAGGTTGTAGTACCAAAGTTTTTATTTGCCCGGGAGGCACTGAGTACATTTTTTTTCTTCTGAAAACAGGACAATATGTATGTAAGTTTGGAGACATATGTAGCTGGAGCTGAAAGTCCTCTTACCTTGCAGTTTTCTTTGGTAGAGATAGACTTGTTCTTAATGAAACCCATGACAGTCAGTGTCACAAATGACTTCTGAGGAGAGGCCAAACAGCTAAGTCAAGGCCAGCCTACCGTTCTCTTAAATGCTGTCTCATGCTCTCATCTGCTCTGACGTGTCTGCTCAGGGGCATGTGGCAGCCACTGGGCGGGCCTTACCATTGGCACTGAAAATCATTGTAGGGGATATTAGAGGATTTACGTCAAGAAGACCTGACTTCCTGGCCATTGCTCGGGGGCCACAGTTCCCAAGACAATCAGTGTCAAGGGCAAAACAAAATAAAACATGACGAGGGCTCTGGGGCTGGGTTGAGCTGGATATGTAACCAAAGCCCCTTTCTACCAGGATCTTCCCAAGAGGAGATTGCTCTTTTCCATAGCTAAATAATTTTGTTTAACACACGTTCTGCTGGGGAACCTTCTGGGAAGCAGAAGAAAATAAATCTGCCTTCCTTTGAATTAAGCTGGGTTGGGTCCAAGCCCTGTGTAGTGTTTATTCTTATCATAACATCTAAAGGAGTCTGATTTCACCATTCTTAGCTATTAAAAAAAAAGTTCCAGGCACAATAATTCAATTTAAAATTACACACCAGGAGTAGTTCATATTTAATACACTTTATACAGGTATTACAGGTACAAGGGACGTACTTGTTAACTGCCAGGTTGCTGGCTTGAACCAACCAGCTACTCCACAGGAGGTACTGTGTTTCTCTGAAGCTATACAGCTTGGAAGCCCACTGGGAGAGCTCTCCTCTGGCTTGAGTCTGAAGGTGCTTGACAGCAGTAGCCTTTTGTTTTTATAGAGGTATAAAGCTTTCTTTCTTTTTGGTATAAAGCTTTTTAGAACAACAAAAACAATACCTTTTGGAAGTAAGCCAGAGCTAAAACCACAAGTTACATGCTTTACTTTTTTTCTGTCCTGCTGCTGGCAGCCACCCTTTCATCGATTGTGCACACCAGCATGGTGGTGAAGTGGTGAACTCTGCGCTCTCACTCCCCTGGCTTCACACTCGGTCTCCTCACTCATCGTGTGGCTTCACCCAACGCATGGAGCCTCCTGCAGGCTCCTCACCCTGTGTGTGTAAAAGTGCGAAGGAGACAGACTTCCTCAGAGCTGTGCTTTAGAGAGAATCCTCCTCACATACTCAGCACCGCCTTGAATAGGGCAGCACTGCATACATGACAGCTACTTGATGATTGTTGATGGTGTGGTGGTGTGTTTGTATGGATAAAAAAAGAGCCCTGAATGGTTATGTAACAAGTAAGGGAATAAATAGATCTTCCTTCATCCACCTTCATCTTTCATTGTTCTCTCACTCTCTGATTGCAATATTAGAGGCTAAAATGGGTAGAATTCCCACCTCTGAACAAAGTTTGTGCACATGGGTGTGCATGCTTGTGTGTCCATGTGAGTGTGCCTGTACAATGTGTGTGCACGTGTGTGTGCACATGTGCACTGGAGCCTGGCAGCAGCAGGGGAGGCGCCTGTCTCTGTTCAGCAGTATCTGATGGCTGCTGCAGGTGTAATGAGAAGTGATTGATGATCTGTTCAGGGAGCTCCTGGGGTGGACTCAGGGAAGGAGCAGCAAAGAAGACATACTCATCTCCCCCATATGTAGATGAGGTGATGGAATTGGGCGGTAGAGGAGCAGCTCCTTAGTAATGAGATCACAGGGGAAAGGCCTTGGATGAGGTGCCAGACATCCCTGCTTTCCCAGAGAGGGTGGGGACTGGGAACGAGGCTGCATCCTGCCTAATCAGTTACAGTTGCTCTGTCGCTCTGGGGAGGGAGGCAGATGAGGCAGGGAGCTTCCGGAATCTCTCATCTCCAGTCCTTCTAGGTGGATGTGGGAGCGTGTGAGGACGGCCACACTGGAGGGTCAGGGTTGATCGCCTTGCAGTGTGGAGACCGGCCTGGACCTGCGTTGTGCAGGGTGACCAAGGAGCTCTGGGGACAGGGTTCTGGGTGGGGGCTTTGTCTACTAAGACCCACAGCCGCACCCTATGTCGCAATGTTGGCATGCAATGTGCAAAGACTTGAGACAATGTGAAATGGACCATCCACTTCACTTGGAAAGACAGGAGGGCTGAAAATCAGATTGGGAGATCTGATCTCGTTTGCTGCACAGTTGTGAGAGGAGATATTCCTGGCTTCTCTCATGTTGGGAACCGGACATAATCAGCCTGACAAAACCAAGGCCATATTGCCTGCCCAGCAGGGCTAAAGCCACGTCACCTCAACCTTATCTTACCCTGACACACACCAGATGGCCCACCCTTGTCTGCTCCAGCACCGGACATTCCAACTGCAGACTTGCGGCCGCCTGCCCTGTGTGCTCTACACCCCCGCCCTTCCTTTTTTTTAATCTCCCCTTTGAACTCCCTTGTTTGCCTCACCCTTTATAGAGAGGCTAGTGTAGCAATAAACTCAGACCTTGACAAGAATCTGCTTGGTCTCGCTCCTCTCTCTCGCCCGTTTCTCTTTCAGGCTGGGTCCTCCTTGGAACCCCTCGAATAACTGAGTCCCTCTGGCATGAAGGAGGTGATACGAATGCATTGATAGCCTAGTATCTGTCAGCTGGGAGCCACAACATAGTGAGAGCCCTTATTAATCATTTGGAGATTAGCTGAGGGGTGGGAGAAGCCAGGCATGAGGCTTTCCAGGGCTGCTCAGCCTGCACAGGAGTCCTTTCCTGGGTTGGACAGAGGTGCTGCCATCTGAAAGCTCAGATAGAGCAGTTGGAAAATTAACTGACCTGGTACAAGATCTATTTACATATATCAAAAGATCCTGGGTAATAACATCTCATGTTTGTGCAGCATGCCACATTTGTCAAAGGGCTTTCTCATTTACTGTCTTACTTGGTCCTCAAACTAAGAGGCCTTTGGGCAGCTATTGATGTTTAATTTTGGACGTGGTAACAGCTATGGGTATAGTACTGGGCTTGGAATCAGGCTGTGCAACCCACAGCAGGTCACTTAGCTGCTCTGGATTGGCTTTCTTCCTCTATGAAGGTCAGCGCTTGGACTAGACCATTTTCCCAGTGGCAGCTCTGCTGACATTTTGGTCAACATCATTTTTGTGGGGCTGTGTTGTTCCCTGCACCCGGATGCTAAGCGAGCATCCCTGGTCTCAGCCCACTAGATGGCAGTGGGGCTCCCTTCTTCAGAATGTCTCCAGGCATGGCAAATGTCCCCAGCAGAGCATGCTGCTGGGCTGGCGCACGGCAGGATGATGCACTCAATGAGTTGGATTTTAAGTTTTCAGGTACTTTACATGTCTGCACAGGGAGACTACATCAACAATTACCCAGCAGTCAATGGGTCATCACTGACCCTCTCTATAATTCCAACTGAGATCATGAAGCACCGACTGAGTTTCTGAGCTTAGCACCCTGCATGGCACAAGTTGTTTAGCACTCAGCTACAAACTAAAAGGTTGGCAGTTCAAACCTATCCAGAGGCCTCTTAAACAAAATCCTGGTGGTCTGCTTCAGAAGAGTTGGAGCCATGAACACCCCATGGAGTGAAGAGATATAAACATGAATGTGGATGTGACTCTAGGTATAGCTACAACCGGTAACCATGGAATCAACTACAGCATGGAATCAACTTCAACTCCTGGCCTCCTTGTGTGTCCAAGAAGAACTGTGCTCCCCAGGGTCTTGAAAGGCTGCTTGGTCTGAAGTAGATTTGCAGGCCCTTCTTTCTACGTGCCGCTGGGTGGCCTCAACCTTCCAACCATGCTATTAAAAGCCAATCCGTCACCTGTGTGCATCACTGAAGACACACGGACACAGGGAGCAATGCCCTGGCTGGGGCACTGGAACAGCGCTGGCATGCAGTGAGTGCTGCCCAGTTAGCGAACAGGTCTTCCCTTGGTACTTTCTCAGGTCTGTGTGAAGCTTTCTAAGCATCCAGAGTTCTCGGCCTGATTCTGCTGCCAACTTGCAGTGTGACTTCGAGCTAGTCTCTTGCCCTCTCTGGGCTTGATAACAAAAGCAGGGCAGGCCAGACACAAATATCGTGTGGCTAGCAGGGGAAAGCAGTTGAGGACACAATTGCAGATGGAGTTCATCCTTTGGACTCATCGCCCCTCCTCCCTAACACACACCCCCCCCCCCCACTACACACACACACCTTTTCAACTGCACCAGATGGGTTTTAACTTTCCGGCACCAGAAAAGCAGACCTTGAGTTTTTTCCTTTATGGAATGTAGGCCACCCCTGCTTATGTGTCACATTCAGTCCTCGTTCTTCTCCCTACTCTTGTCCCTCCTCCAGTCTTCAACAAGTGACTGCAGGGAGGTTTCCCAGCAGGGCTGTGCTCAAAGATTCATAATGCTGGGTTTTCCTTTAGTTCTCCACAGTCTGGGGCTTGGAACAATCCAGGCATTACCTTATCAACTGCTCATTTTAGGTGGGAAGGACGGGGGCACTGGAAACACCGTATGGGCTCAATCCTTCTCCGCACGCATGTGAGGGGTTTCCAGGAGTTCGAATTTCAACTTAAGTGATTTATTTTTTGTTGTTTAATCGCATGCCTGTCATCTGCTGGACATTTCTTCTACAGTGTTTTGTTGTTGTTAACCCCATTTCTAAGATCAGAGATAGAAGGGTCAGGCACAATAGGCAGTTAAATTGACTCAATCTGGGGTGTGAACCTGCTTCTGTCTGGTTCCTCATAGCCCTCAGTCATTTTAATGGAGGTGTTGTGAAGGGTGTGGGTTCAGCAGCCACACACTGCCTCATCTCGCCTCCTCGTTGATAGGCTGTGTAGCCTTACATGAGTTGTTTAATCTCCTACCAAGCTTGTGAGAGCACTACTTTTATTAGCTTCATTTTACCAAGGCTGTGAGAGGTCAGGGGAGCGAAGGCTTACAGATTGCCTGGCATATAATATGCTAATGATAGTCAAGATATATAACTAAGCATGTCTCTGTTCTAGGTTCTGTCAGTACCTGGTGTGGCCACAAAGGAGAAACCTGGTTTCCTGCTATTTTGAGCATCTAGTGTGAATGGCAGGAGATAAGTCACATGCTAATGAACCCTTGTGGTGTATTGGTTAAGCACCCTGGGGCCCGGCTATCAAAAGATATAGTGTCCAGGGTCTTAAAGACTGGAAGATAAACAAGGGGCCATCTAGCTAAGAAACAACAAAGCCCACATGGAAAAAGCACACCAGCCTACCCCAACATGATAGCTGAAGACAAAGCGGGTGCATAAGCAAATGTGGGCATGTTTTCTTGATGTGCACTCACCCTTTACATAAAACTCTCTCTTATACATACGCGTTTCTGTGGATTTGTTTCGCTAAGGCACCCAGACTAACATAAGCAGCATGGAACGCATTTAAGAAGCCTAGACAAGGGCAGGGCAGGATATTTGGAGGGACTGGATCCAGAATTAGAGAGGAAGGGGTGCTGGAGGTGAAACGGGCTGCTAGCTCCCTGTCCCAAGGAGGACAATGAGACTGCTGGCTCCCATGAAGATTTACAGTCTTGAAAACTCCATATAGGGTCACTGTGGTTGGAATCCACTGGACGGCAGTGGCCTTTTGGGATTGAAGGTGGAAGCCACCAATGACTTCCTGCCATTGAGCCAAGGAGCCTCCGGAGAGTGTGTGAACTTCTGGAATACAGCGAACAACCTCTGCACATCTGCTTTTCGTGCTGCCCAAGTCATGCATTGACATTTTTCCAAAAGTGAACCATCACAGCTGCTCTCTCAGGAAGCTGGGGGCTGAGCCCGCTGATTCCACTCCGTCAGCATTTCTGGTCCGGGTACCTGCCCTCTGCCCCGGCACAGGCAATGGGCTTTTGGAAGCAGTGCTCCCTGGGTAGTGGGTGTGATTTGGCTCCTCTGGCCTAACATGATGAATGCTGAGAGGGGGTGGATACTAGGGGGTTAAGCTCCCTGACCTTTCCCTAGCCCAGGGGAAAACTTACTATTTAAAGTAAGTTTTAGACAGAATCTTTAGAAAGATAAATTGTTTACTTAATGTACACAATTACTCCCCAACACATCTGTTTTGTGTCTGCTCAACTCAACCTCATAGGCTATGGATGACCTTGAGCAAGTTTTTAAAGTCACAATGGGTTTCTACCAGGATTGAGAGTTCAGCTCTCTCAACTCTCCAACTGGTTATTAGCACCATAGTCTCATTTCTATTTATGGATTTACTTTGTTTGAGGGAAAAAAGACTCCCAATTCAACTATATTTTATTAGGAACTCCTTTGCTATGTTTTACACAAGAAAAAGGCACAAACCGCTGTTCTGGATGAAGGAGGGCATCCGCATGAGGCCCCAATGGTGTCGGAAGGACCCACAGCCACAGTTACTTAAATAAAATGACACCCATTCTGTCCTGCTGACTCTGACTCATAGTGACTCTGTGTAGGGATCCTGAAGTTGCTACCTTTACAGGAAGCAATAACCTCATCTTTCTCCTGTGGAATGACTAGTGGCTTTGAACCAGCGACCTTGCTGTTAATAGTCCAACACTATCCAGCATCACCACCCGAGCTCCTGAAAGCTTAAATGAGACATGGAAAACAAACACCTTTGTCACAAAACTGTCCCTGAAGACGGATCAATTCATGGAGTTGCGGGAGGGCCTGTGAGAGCATGAGCGGGACCTTCATTGGGATGTGCACATGACCGTATATCGCTGAGTCTGGCCCGGGGAGTGGACGCAAGCACACTGTCTGATGGACAAGCTTTCTACTGCCAGTCAGCAGTAGGAAAGAACTCAATGGTGGCTGAATGTGTGGCCCCTCAAAATGGATTCAGGGTCTCCACATAGACTCTCACTGTGAGCCACAGCCTATTGCTCAAAATTTAAGCTCAAATATGACTTAAATGCCTAACATTCTGTTTCCTTAAACTAGAGTACTGCCAGGATCAACTAGAGGCCTGGATGACCTATCAGGTCTGAACAACGATCTCAAATCACTTCACATGATCCATTCCACCAGTCATGTCACCAGTCACGCCTCCTCACTTACCCATTCCAGAGACTGTGCCTGTATAACCTATCGACTAACACATTCCCACATGTCGTGCTTATGAAACCAACCATCATGCTGGAATAAGGACCAATCACGATGTAAGGGGCAGGGTCAATGGGAAAGCAAGATAGGGGCTGAGGGGAGCCAAGAGGGTCCCGTCACTCAATCCCTAAACCTGATCTAATGTCACTAGACTGGGGTCTTCCTCACATCTCAAGGGCACCCGATTCATGATTGAAGTGAATTGTGTTTATTCAATCTTTGTTCTGCTTACCGTCCTGCTATGCTGCCTCCTCTTCTTGCTTTATGTTGTGGTGACAAATGGCTTGAGAGGGATTTGACATAGGGAGAAAGCCCACCCACATCAACTGTCACCAGAAGCAGACACTAAGTTCATTTCTCTCACCTCACAGAACTATGCACACCAGACACTGGTAGAGCTGCCCGGAAGGGGAACCCTTAGTGCAGTGGTTCTCACCCTGTGGGTTGCGACCCCTTTGGGAGTCATATGACCCTTTCACAGGGCTCGTCCAATTCATAACTGTAGCAAAATTACAGTGATGAAGTAGCAAGAAAATCATTTAATGGTCGGGGGGTCACCACAACAAAAGGACCTGTATTAGGAAGGTTGAGAACCACTGCCTGAGTGTGCTTAGGACTTTGCTGCCCTCAGGGTCACCAGACATTCCTGAAGGCAGAGTCACTGCAGGAAGCCCTTCTGGGAAATGCCCTGAAGCCAGGTCTCAACCAACTCCATCCACCCTCACCCTCCTAGATCCTAATCATAGGCTGCATGGAAATGCTCCCTGCCACTTCAAAGACTGTAAGTCCATGGGAGCAGAAATCCTTCTCTTTCTCCCTTGGAGTGGTGGCTGGTGAGTTCAAACTGCTCACCTTCTGGGTAACATAACCCACAGACCAGCTCCCCCTGAGCTCAGTTTGGTTTGCCACACAGCACACATTGTTGGGAACCTTCTGAAGTAGCTGTGCCATGTGCAGGTTGGGGGATTTCGCACAAGATGCAGAATTCCACCCTCTCTTGGAAAAAATAATTTTTGCAATAGCCTTGTATTCTCTTCTGGATCTGAGTAGCAGCTACTCTCATGCAGTGCTAGCACATACATGCTAGGTCTTACGCCGAGTCTGCTCCATGCTTTCCTGTGTCCTATGTGGCGCTGTAGGCACCCAAGGCATGGACTCTGCAGCCTGGGTTCAAATCTCTCCTTTCCACTTCCTCACTGTGTGGTCATAGGCTCATGACTTTATCATCCTGTGCCACTGATTTTTCATCTGTAAAATGAGGCAAGAATAGAGTCCACATATAGGCTTGTTAAGTGAAATAATTGAATTATTATATACAAAAAGCTTAGAACATTGCTCGGCATCTTGCAAATACTGTTAGGTAGCTTAGCATAGGGACTGGGTCATCCATTACATATGCTCAGGTTCAAACTTCCGGCCAGGAAGGGGTGGTACACCTAGGTGGGTGTTACACCTGGATTGGCCCATCTGGGCCAGGTGAATTCAATCTAGCCAATGGGGTTGACCAGGACCATCAACCATGCCTCCCTATGGAGGAATTGAAAAGGCAGGATCTTGACCTCTCCGATGTCTCCCTTCACCCACTTTTCTGTTGTCCGTCCCCCAGGGAGGAGGTCACATGTAGATACTTGTAATCGGTTTCCTCTTTCCAATCCACCCTCCCTCTACCCTCCCACTATCACCACTCACAAATTATCAAGGTTTCTTGAGGGATGGGGGAGCGGGGAGGAAGGGGTAAAAATGAGGACTTGATTGATGCCAGGGGCTTAAGTGGAGGCAAATGTTTTGAGAATAATGAGGGCAGTGAGTGTACAATGTGCTTTACACAATTGATGTATGTATGGATTGTGATAAGAATTGTATGAGCCCCTAATAAAACGATTTTAAAAAAAAAAAGGCAGGATCCTGGAGCCCACGTAGTGACTTTCTCTCCAGCAGCTTCTAGGCAAGCTGTGCAGGGGTGAGGGGCCCTGAGGTGCCTGTGTAAACCTGAAACTTCTTCTCTCAAAAAACTCCCTTGGATCACAATCCAGGCTGCGGAGTGAATTCTTTCTCACGCGAAGCCAAGGACTGAGGTATATTTCTCCCACGAGAGATCTAACAATAGTATCTCTTATTATATCATTAGGAGCCCTGGTGGTGTAGTGGACTATGCATTAACCTGCTAATCGCAAGGTCAGGGGTTTGAACTGACTAGCCCGTCCGTGGGAGAAATATGAGGTTGTCTATTTCTGTAAGGCAATGGTTCTCAACCTTAGGAATGTCGCCACCCTTTAATACAGTTCATGTTGTGGTCACCTGCAACCATAAAATTACTTTCATTGCTACTTTATAACTGTAATTTTGCTATCGTTATGAATTGGATGACCCCTGTTAAAGGGTTATTTGATCCCCAAAGGGGTCGCGACCCACAGGTTGCGACCCCTGCTGTAAGGATTTAAAGTCTCAAAACCCCAAAGGGGCAGATCTTTGTCCTATTGGGAGTCAATAAAATGGTAGTTAGGTTTTTTTCTGCATCAGTATCAGATTCTGGTGGCAATCTCAGTCATCCTGCATTGTGGTCTGGTTTGAACTCCGGAAATGACTGCCCTGGTTTGAGGTGAGGGCCACGGTGCTTCAGTGGTAGACCTCTCATCGACTTTCACCGGGAAGACCCGGGTTTGATTTGCAGCCAATGTGCCCCAGACTGTCAGTGAAGGTTTGTGTGTTGCTATGACACTGAGCAGGCTTCAGTGGTGTTTCCAGACTGAAACAGAATAATGAAGAAAGACCTGATCATCCCCATCCACACATTGACCTATGGCCCACCACTGTTGGCTTCCTCTCCCAGTCCTGGTGGTAGCACAGATAGGCACAGTTTGCTCCACTGCCCATGAGGTGCCCATGAGAGGCTGACGCGACAACCACAGTCAAGATCAACAGCTTAAACTCCATTCTGGGTCTATGGAAACAAGAACAACCTTCTGAATTGAGGTCGCATTGCTATTTGGGACTGGGAGGATGCCTTTGTGATATGGATTGCACTCTGGATCCCAAGGGGGACTTTTAAACACAGCCACATAGCAGCTCCGGAAATTGCCATAGTGAGAAGGCAGGTTTTAAAAAAAAAAAAAAAGCTTTTACTGGCTTGCTCAAAGGAGGCTGCGGGTAGATTGGGGGGTGGAAAACTCCTCTGGAAATGGAAAATTTTTTTATCCTTACATATGCATCATTTCTTCTGGTCCTGAAAGAAAACACAAAGCAGACGAGAGGAGGAAACGGAGACTGGCAGTCATCTTGTTGGTATTCCCACAGCACCCCCTCCTTAAGCGCTTGCTGCCATCTCATCCAACTCCACTCAGTGTATTTTCACCCGGCAATGATGCAGAAATGTCTGCGTACTCCAGTTTTATTGTAGTTGGGCAGCGTTTATGGCTTTGACGTTCAACTGAGCATGGCAGGACGTCTAGAAGCAATTATAACCAGCACCTGCTCTGTCTGTGCGATGGGCAGGCAGTGACGGATTCCCAGCCTCCGGAACACTAGTGTTCCCTCCCAGCTCAGGATAATGACGGTGACACTCGGCCCCCTTGTTGTCTGGGGAGCTCAAGGAGCTCTCCTCTGAAACCTCAACTTATGGGCATTTCTTTGAGTGAAGACATCAAATTAGTGACTCGAAAGGAAGGCGTAGGAGATGATTATTGGCCACAAGACAAGCCTCAACCGCCTCCAGAGAGCATGTCTCCTAAGTGCAAAGTGTGGAGAGGGAGGAAACAATTGATCACAAATGGAATAGACTCTGAGTCTCACCACACAATGTGTGTGTGTGGTCACTGAGGCGGCAACATTATGACTGGGGGACGGATACGGTTTGTGCAGCCGTGATTGCCATCCAGAATGTGGCATGCTATTGTGAAAAATGATTTTTTATTCTGAGCAAATCTCTGCTTCCACTTGCTTTAATGCTTCGCCGGAGAGCAGGGGACTCTGGGAGGGGTGGGGGGCGCACAGGGCTGGGCTGACCTCAGGAACTCATGTGTAAAGGGCTTTTTCTCACTTGGAAGCAGGCTGTTCTTTCTGGTAAAGCTTGTTTGTGAACCTTGCCACATCTGCGTCCGAAGAGGGAACTGAAGGTGACAAATGCCACGAGGAGCCCCGGGCACATCTTGTTTCATTTGAATCCCAGTTTTACCTTTCCTCCTTTCTGGGTTCTGAAGCATCAGATGGGTGCCAAACGCTTCCACGGACAACTAAAGCTGAACAAGGTGGAGGCAGATGAAGAGCAACGGGAGGTTGGTGTTTGGGAGACTGAATACTTGGGCTTCCTAGGCCAGTCCAGTTGGTGGTTAGAGCCCTGTTTCAGATTCCACTGTAATCTCCTAGTGTCCAAGGACCAAGTGGCTCCTAAGTCCAGAATTTCTGTTACATGTGTCACCAAGGAGGAGTTGGGCTAAAATGCATTGAAGAATAAAGCAGGAGCTTGGCTTATGAATCCACTCTCTGATTCTGAAATTTCAAAGGCTCCGTGCACAGACATTTCAACACTGAAAGCACAGCAGGGAAAACCAAAGAATTGGGCTTCCTCCTTGTCCCTCTTTTCGGGCTTTTACGGTTTTCCAAGGCGCCTCCCTGAGCCGAGTGTTGTATAGGTCAGGTTTAAAGATGTCCTAGTTCCGAGGGACTTGCTGTTCTGCTTTCTTTTTCAGGGAGACCTGGTTTCTTGTCTTGTGGCCAAACACAGAGCACAGATGTCTGTGGGCCTCCTCCCTTTCCCCTGACCTTTGCTCTCTTCTCTGGATACACTACTGACCTGTTCTCCCTTACAAGATCTGAACTGCTCACAAACTTCGATGAATTCTCATCCTAGCAAGAAGCATCTGAGCATCTTATTAGAGCCTGTATGAGTTCTGTTCTGGATGCCTATTTGTGCAACTTCAGGGTCTGGCATGGAAACATTCCATGTCCACAGACCTGCACAGATAATATAAACTCCAACAGTAGTTTAAGGTTTAAGGTGGTAACAGGGAACGCTGGGGCCTGTGGCTCCTGGTGAACCTCACAGGCTGTCTAAAGGGGCTACTTCCATCTCAATGTAACCATACAGGAATGTAGACCTGTTAGGTAGCAAGACAAGGGGTTGTTCCTCTCCATGCTTAGGGGGCCCCCTACAGGAGGTTGGAAGCCAATGCAGGCTAAAGGGCATGCACCAATTCAAGGCCAAGCCAGGAGAGCTTAATTGACGCCTCACAGCTGAAAGCCCTTAAAAGGCTGGAACCTTCCCTTCAGCTGCTTCTCTGCCTTCCACTCAGCAGGGCTGGGTGTGCAGTGTCATGAGGGTGCCCGTGTTCAGTTTACTGTAACGCCGGAACCTTCTTCTCTCCTGTATATAAACCCACTCGGATCACCAACCAGGCTTTGGTGTGAATTTCTTTCTAGTGTGTAGCCAAGGACCGAGACATTTCCCACCCGAGAAACCTACAGACCCAGACTTACAATAAACCCATATGTGTGTGTGTGTGTGTGTGTGTGATACACACACACACACACACACACACACACACACATATATGGCAAGAGGTGAACAGGTCTAGCCAGCAATGGTGAAGAGGGCCCTGGGATTGAGATTGAGAATGATTCTGAAGTAGAATCCATAACCCTTAGAAATGTATTGGCCTGCTATACCAATCCAATTACCCTCAACCTTCTTCAAAGAATTGGAAAAACTGACCACCAACTTCATATGGAGAGGGAAGAAACCCAGAATTAGCAGAGAACTCCTCAAGAAGAAGGACACAATTGGAGGACTCGCCCTACCTGATTTCAATGCCTACTACACAGCTACAGTGGTCAAAACAGCATGGTACTGGCACAATGATAGACACTCAGACCAGTGGAAAAGAATAGAAAGCCCAGGAGTAAAATCATCAGCATATAGACAACTGATCTTCGACAAGGGTCCCAAAAATGTCAAGTGGGAAGCAGATGCCCTCTTTAATAAGTGGTGCTGGAAACAATGGATATCCACGTGTAGAAAGTTGAAATAAGACGTCTACCTCACCCCATGCACAAGAATACACTCAAGGTGGATCACAGATCTAGAAGTCAAACCCCAAACCATCAGGACCATTAAGGAGGGAATCGGGACTAATCTCAGAGTACTGGCCCAGGGAGCACATAGGCTCACTGCAACAGGGAAGGGGACACACACAGGTGAATTGGAAATCGACAAATGGGATCTAATAAGAATAAAATGCATGTGCACCTCGAAAGACTTTGCCAAGAGGGTGACAAGGCAACCCACAGACTGGGAGAAGATTTTTAGTAATGACACATCAGACAAAGGGCTCATTACTAAAATCTACAACACCATCGTGACCTGCAAAAAGAGGAAAACAGTTAACCCCCTAAGGAAGTGGGCAAAAGAAATGAGAAGAACTTTCACTAGAGAGGAGATCAATATGGCCAATAAACATATGAGAAAGTGCTCGAAGTCCCTTGCCATAGGAGAAATGCAAATCAAAACAACCATGAGATACCACCTAACACCCCTGAGGCTAGCCCAGATCAGTAAATCAGAGAGCAACAAGTGTTGGAGGGGCTGTGGTGAAGTAGGAACCCTCCTCCACTGCTGGTGGTCGTGTACATTTGTACAGCCACTGTGGAAAGCAATCTGGCGATACCTAAAGAAAATGGAAATTGATCTACCTCATGACCCAGCCATCCCTCTACTGGGCATATACCCGGTTGAAGCAGCAAATAAAACACGACCAGTCATATGCGCTCCAATGTTTATTGCGGCACAATTCACAATGGCAAAGACTTTGAAACAGCCTAAGTTTCCATCGACAGACGAGTGGATTAGCAAACTTTGGCACATACACACAATGGAGTATTATGCAGCACTGAAAAGCACCGATGAGCACATGAAACACGTTATTTCATGGGAAGAGCTGGAAGGAATTATGTTAAGCGAGGTAAGCCAGACCCAAAGGGACAGGTACAACATGAGTCCCCTGAGGTAAGTACAATCAGCATGACAGAAATAGAAGAATAAACATCCATCCCACAATAAACGGGAGGAAGCATAGATAGTTGGAGGGAGGACAGGCCACACCTAGGGAGGTACATAAGAGTCCAGCATAAAGAAGGGGTAGTGGGGTAGGGAGAGGGAGAACCGGGAGGGGGAGAATCCGAATGGATGGTATGGGGGGGGGCAGGGTACTAACCCACCCGGGGGAGAGTATCGGTTATGTCCCCACAGATTTGGAACATGCATACGGACCCCAACACGACACACCAAACAAGGAGGACAACGCAAAGTACAGAGGTCTACACAAAGAGGCTGGACGACAAGCCGGCCCAAACCAGAATTAGGCCGACCCCCACACTCGAAGGGAATACCACAGAAAACAAAAATAGATTGTCTGGAGTGGGAAAGGAACTGACCCACCACACCACATCCAGAAGGAAGCTGAAACAAAAGAAGGAGAAAGGACATAGTGGAGTACACCTGGGTCCACCAAGCCCAAAGTCGATAGACCAGCTAGAAGAGCCCATCATACAGAGAGGACCATTCAGCTGACCACACTACGAGATATGACATCCTGCACCAACACATGGCCCTACACGGGACAGCACCTGAGACACAATGGGGGATGGGCAACTGAGCTGACCCCGCCACACTGAGGCAAACACTGGGGACATGCAATGGAGCAGCGGAGGAAGCAGAGCAAAGGGAGCCCGAGGGAGTAGAAAGGATGGTCTTCTGGGCCAGGACGTGGCGCCTCACAAGCTACACCTAGAAAACACTCCTAAAGGCCAATGAAAGGACCTTGAACTACTAGCAATTTTTTCTTTTAATATTTGCTATCTTTTTGTTTAGTCTTTTAAAATTTGTTTTGTTTTTTTACCCAGTAAATTTTGTATGTTAGTGGCTTTTCTGCTTATCAGCGTGTCGATGTTGCTTCTGTCAAAGCCATGTTCTTATGGGCCACTTGGGCGCAGTCAAAGTCATATCCATTTGTATGCACGTATTACTATGTCAGCAGGTCCACCTAGACAAGATAGGCTGGACAAATAATGAGAGAAGAAAACAACAGGACCAACGGTCCTGGAGGGACATGAGAGCGTGGGAGGTAGGGGAAGGGAGGAGGTGTCGCCCAACACAGGGACAAGGGAACAGCGAATGGTTCAAAACCAGAGGAGGGAGGGGAGGGGAGGACTGGAAGGGAGTGACCAAGAGCAAGGTAACTGAGAGGAACTACTGAATCCAGAATGAAGGCTAAACATGGTAATGGGTCGGGAGGAAAGCGAAAGGAAATAGAGGAAAGGAGTAGGAGGCAAAGTGCATACAGAGAAGCCTAAATACAGACATGTACATATGTAAACATATTTATGATTATGGGGGCAATAGATTTATATGCATATATTTATAGGTTCAGTAGTAGGGTAGCAGATGGACATTGGGCCTCCTCATGCATAATCCCCCAATACAATAGCACCTCGCCCTGCTAAGCAGCCATTGCAGGATACCCATCTTCCCGACATGATCACTGAAGACAGCCGTGTGTGTAAGCAAATGTGGTGAAGAAAGCTGATGGTGCCCGGCTTATCAAAAAAAGATATAGCGTCTGGGGTCTTAAAGGCTTGAAGGCAAATAAGCGGCCATCTAGCTCAGAAGCAACAAAGCCCACAGAGAAGAAGCACACGGCCTAAGCGAATACAAAGTGTTGAATGGACCATGTAGCAGATACAAAGGAACAAAAACAATCATTGTGTGATCACCTCCCTCACATAATGGCTGAAGACGAAAGTGTGCATAAGCAAGTGTGGTGAAGAAGGCGGATGGTGCCCGGCTACTGAGAGATATAGCGTCTGGGGACTTAAAGGCTTGAATGCAAACAAGCGGCCATCTAGCCCAGAAGCAACCGAGCCCACACGGAAGCAGCACACCAACATAGGTGATCATGAAGGACAGAGGAGACCAGGTCTCCAACATCAAAGGTGGGGTGGTGGTGAGAATCACATCACCGTGAAAGAGGGGGAGTGCATGATGGGGACCCAACGCCCACCTGTAGACAGCTGGACACCCCTTCCAGAGGGGTAGTGAGGAGGAGATGGGCCACTCAGGGTTCAGTGTAGCAACAATGAAACTCAAAACCTTCCTCTAGTTCCTGAACGCTTCCTCCCCTCCCAATCATCATGACCCCAATCCTACCTTGCCTTGCGGACCTGGTTATACCAGAGGATGTACAGCGGTGCAGTGGGGATCTGGAGGCACAGGGAATCTAGGACAGACGAACCCCTCAACACCAGCTGTGGGAGTGGCGACACCAGGAGGGAAGGGCATGTAGAAAGGGAGAACCGATCTCAGAGATCTATGTGTTACCTCCTCTCTGGGAGATTGGCAAGGGGGAGGCGGGTGAGGGGAGACGCCGGGGAGTGTAAGATAAGATATAATAATTATTTATAAATTATCAAGGGACCAGGGGTGGGATCGGGGAGGGAGGGGGATGGGGGGAAAAAAAGGGAAACCGAGCTGATTCCAGGAACCCAAGTGGAAGGTGAATTATGAGAGTGATGAGTGCAACGAATGTATAAGGGTGCTTTGCTCAATTGATGTATGTACAGATTGTGATAAGAGCCTTATGAGCCCCAATAAAACGATTAAAATAAATAAATAAAGAATGAAAGAAAAAAAAAAGAAATGTATTGGCCTTAGGGGAGGGGCAAAGAGGGCTGGATTGAGAAAGTCTGTGGCATCCAGTTCTGACTTGACTTTTGGATCCAGAATCTTTCAGGAGTCATGGCCTTGCCCTCCAGCCAGAACTTCCAATAACCGTCTTCTCAGAGCCTTGTTAAATTCTCATAATACGTTACACCTGCCATCCTGTGAGCAGCTACCAAACCCAGGCACTTTTTTCTTTCTTTTTTTTTTTTTAACAGGAACAATAAAGTTTATTGAACCGTAGCTTAGTACAGGCGCTGGGGTTTCCCCACGGTGCTCTTAATGTACAAAGCACGGATATTCTGCCAATTCTTCTTCAGCAGCGAAACCAAAAAGTTGACAGCCAAGTGGATGTTGTACACGAGTTCATCATCTGTCATCTTCACATGGCCAACTGCCACTGCCAGACACAGCACCTTCTTCATCTGGAATTTGACGGTGGACTTCACCTCGTCGACCTTGGCCACCATGTTCTCATTGTGGGTCAGCAGGGAAGGGAATTTCCCGGCCTTGTTCAGGCCTGGGCCCAGAATTCGAGGAATCTGCTTGATCAGGGTCTCTGAGGCCAAAAAGGCATCATACTTCTTGGCCAGCTTTTTGACCAACTTCTTATTCTTGTTGAGCTTCTTGAGCGCCTCGATGTCCATGTGAGGGATCTCCACGGCCTTCGCTTGTCGCAGTGCTGCTGGTCCCCAAGGACACACACTGAGAACTTGGGGCGCGGGGTGGACTTAAGCCTGACGGTGCCAGAGAAGCGTTTGTCCTTCTGAGGGTCGTAGTTGTTCAGGCTGCTCTGCAGCTCCACCGTCTCCAAAAACTTACGGCGCTTGCGCTGGTTCCTGTGCAGGACTTCCCGCACCGCCTCGTAGAGGGTGTCGCGAGAGACTTTGGTACTCATGGTTCCTAGCGCTGCGGCAACCGGAAAAGAGACCCAGGCACCTTTTTCAAAGACAAGCTCGCTCTCTTTGAATTCCTGACCTCGCCGACCGTGTGAAACAAGGACCATTCCAGAATTACATAGAAGCAAGCATGGAAGCAAGGGCATCCACCACCCCGAATGCGTAGGGGTCAGGAACCAAGTGCTTTCTGTAGAACAGCCCCAGAAGGCAGACCTTTGGCTGGAAAACCTGTTAGGGAGCTAGCATAGGGACTGGCAGGCCCATTACACAAGCTCAGAGGTCTGAGCTACGGGCTCATGAAGTAGAGGCTCACTGCATGCTCAGAAGTTCAGGTTTCCAGCCAGCAGGGGGAGCTACGCCTGGGTGGGCGCTGTACCTGCATTGGCTCACCTAGGCCAGGTGAATTCAATTCAACAATACAGCCAATGAGGTCGAACTACGTCATCGACCACGCCTCCCTAACCGCTCATAAAACTCAAGAGGATCCCAAACCAGGCCTCGGCGTGAGCTGTTTCTGGGTGGAGCCGCGGACCGAGGCACACCTGCCCCAGGTGAGGTCCAACAGAAGCGGTGCTGTGTGACTGGAAGCTATGAGGTAAGCCGGCCCCAGGAGTGGGCCTTCCCATGCTGGTCTCACGGGTTGTGGGCCCCTCTGGGCTCCTTTCACCTCACCACCCTTGGGAGAATTGTTGGGTTGAGTTCACCTGGCCTAGGTGAGCCAATCCAAGTGGCGCCCCACCCAATACGGTGGAGGCCCCTGGGGACGCTTGTAGCGTATTGCCGCAGCCCCAGCCTTTTGTGTCGGTCTTTGCGCCATTTCTTGCTGGTGTCAGTCTTTGCGCCGTTTCCTGCTGGTGTCGGTCTTTGCGCCGTTTCTTGCTGGTGTCGGTCTTTGCGCCGTTTCTTGCTGGTGTCGGTCTTTGCGCCGTTTCTTGCTGGTGTCGGTCTTTGCGCCGTTCCTTGCTGGTGTCTGTCTTTGCGCCGTTTCTTGCTGGTGTCGGTCTTTGCGCCGTTCCTTGCTGGTGTGCGGGACTTGATGTGCCTCTCTGTGCCTGCCTTCCCGGGCTGCATTTGGGAGGGGGCTGGGACGCTGCTGCCTGGAGGCTGGGAGGATTTTGACTCCCAAAGCCTTCTCGAGGCTCAGTGTAAAAGTTTATTTGGACTCGAAAACAGAATCAAAGACCCAATTAATTAAGTTTTAGAAGCAGGCTTTATTGCGAACTTGTGGCGGGTTCAGCAACACAGGGTATTGAGCTATTGAAGCCACACCAGGGAAAAAATCCTGGCGGCGTTTTTATGCCCACTGCTGGCAGGCACAGCTGGGGAGAATCATAGCTTGGGGGGGGGGGTTTGGATCTGCGCACACAGGTGCTTCCGAAGGGAGAAGGTCGTTAATCTTACCTATATATGTCAAGGACGCGTGGAGTGACCATATCTTCAGAAAACCTTCTGGCTTTGGGAGGAGCTGGTTCCAGGAATTTGGGGTTGAGCAGAGGAGGGGAGGTCAGTTAGGGGTCAGTCTTGAGAGCTAAAATGGAGTCTGTTGTGCCAAGACAGGACGTTTTAGACTGACCCTATAGGGAAAAGGGACAACATTAGTCCATTTCTGTAACTGCTTCCTGTGGGTAGTGGGCGAAGAGCAAGGGGAGGGGCTTTTCCAGGCAGAGTACTGGGAGTTGCGGCCTGGCACAGGGTGGAGAGGTTGTTGTTGCTGGTGGACTGCTATACGGGTGATTTCGCGGAGTCGACTTTGCAGGAGCTGAATGAGACAAGGAGCAATTAAGAGCAAAATTACTACTAAAATTATGGGTTCTAGTATGGGGGCTAGGAAGGAGTACAGAGAAGAGTTCCACCAGGAAGAGGATCCGTCTGTTCTGAATCTGTTGTTTTGCAGCTCACGGTTTAGCTTGTTGAGGGTCTGGACTCTAGTTTCCACAATTCCCAGCTTATTGATGTAATAACGGCATTCCTCCTGGAGGAATAAGCAGGTTCCTCCTTTTTCAGCAGTGATGAGGTCTAAAGTGCAACGGCTCTGCAAGGCAACTTGGGCAACAGAGGTTGTTTGTTTCTGCAGGGAGGCTAGAGATTTGGCAGAGGCATCGACTGCCAGCTGGAAGCATGTGGATAACTTGTCTGCTGTGGTGATAGAGGGTCTAAGGGTCCCGCCGCTGAGTCCTACTGCACCTGCTGCTGAGGCTAAGGAGATTCTCACTGCTATCGGAAGAAAAACTGCTCTTTTAGTTTGGCGACTGTATACCTGGATGTATTTGTCCTGGACCTCAGTCGGAGTGTATGTAGTGAGCTGCGGAACCAGAGTGACGGGCAGGCACAAAAGGGTAAGGTAGAACTGATGTTTAAATGCTTAGTGTATAGTTGCACCAAAAGAAAATTTTTTTCTGGCGCTGTTAGTGGTTTGGAGGGGATTTGGGTGACATTACATGTCTGTGTCGATGGATTGGAGTAGCAAAAGGGCACTTGAGTGTTTTCTGGTTGGATGTACAGAGGAATATTGGGGATGGTTATGGGTTTTGTGGTCTTTACGTTGGATGAAAATGACAGGGCAGGACCTGGTACTGCTACCAGAGGAGGGCGTTCTAGGGCTGCACACATGCAGCAGGTGGAGAGGTTGCCTAGTCCAGCAAAGTGGCGATGGCCAGTCCCTGCTGTAGCAGGGTAAGCTGGGAGAAGGGAGACTCAGAAGGTTTAGAAATTTGCTTAGTGAGTTGAAGGTCTTGGATCTGAATATTACAGTGGATGGTGGATTGGACCTGGAGTAGCGACCTCCATACATAGAGTTTGGCGTCTGGAAATTTCTCTCGGCGAGTGGCGTACCACGCTCCTGGAACCAGAGGTGTCCAGCGGCTATCCCAGGGGTCTGGGATTGTGAGAGTGTATTTAGATTGATGGTAGTAGAATCATCCCTGGGGACAAAGGGAAAGGTAAAGTATCTGGCAGGAAGACCAAGGACACCCTACATTTTTCTGTATTCACCTTTTTGCACATTGGGTAGTTGCCTTCTGGTCATACAGGTAGCAAATGATGGGATCAGCTTTTCCTTGATGCCGCTTAAAGTCAGTGAAATTTAAGTATATGGGTGTTCTGCACCCTGTGGGTGGGCAGTCAGCGGTGGCCAGCAAATAATCATAACGCTTAGTGCGGGCGTAATTGGTATAGTTTTCAGTCAAGTAAAATCGCCAGCAAAAGGGGAAATTATATTAGGTTTAGCTGGCTGGCTTGGTGAGGCGAGTGAGGCGGAGAGACATAGGACCAGTAGACTGAGCCAGACCACTGGGAGCCATGGTCAGAGTTCACTGCTGCCTTGACTCGGGACAAATGTACCCAGGAATCTATTCCAAGACCCTTGACTGCCAAGGGAGTGGTGAGCACTACGGTGTAAGGGCCTTCCCACTGGGGTGCTAAGGGTCTGGGTGCTAGGGATTTAATTAACACAGCTTTTCCAGGATGCACTGGTTTTTGGTGATCAGCAGAGGTCGGAGATGGTTCAGGGATGGGGGAGTTTTCGTGTTGTCTAAGAAGGTTGCGGAGCAAGGACAAGTATGGAAGGTACGAAGCTAGCAGAGGGCAATCAGTTGCAGGAAGAGGCGAGAAAAGAAAAGGTTGTCCGTAGAGTATTTCGATCATGGCTGGGGAGGATCTGCGCACATAGGTGCTTCAGAGGGGTCGTTAATCTTATCTATATGTGAGGGAGGGTTGGAGTGACCATATATTCAGAAAACATTCTGGCTTTGGGACGAGCTGGTTCCAGGAATTTGGGTTAGAGCAGGGGAGGGGAGGTGGGTTAGGGGTCAGTCTTGAGAGCTAAGATGGAGGTGCAGGCCTCAAAATGGAGTCTGTTGCACCAAGACTGGGACACAGTGGTGTGCTGCGGCTCCGCCAAGCAAGATGGCTGGGAGCGCCCACATCTACCCTGTTGGTTTGTAATTGTAATTGTAATTTTGATACTTTGATGAATCATAATGTATATATCTGATATTCAGGATATATTTTCATTGTGACAAATTAAACATAATTAAAGCAGTGATTAATCACAAAAATATGTAATTATATATTGCTAAATATTTTTTCTAATGACAAATAAATGAATTTTTGTCTTGAAGTATGGTATATCATGGGTGCCAAAAGTAAAATAAAATGCTACATTTTGCAAAAGTATGCACAAAAGGCCAACATCAATGTGATGCTTGCGATAGCTTTTTTCTCACCAGATCAGAAGCATGTATTTTCCCATGGTCTTAGACAACCCCTGTCAAAGTGTTGTTCAACACTGAAAGGGGTGGTGACTCACAGGTTGAGAACCACTGGGTTAGACCGTTTTTATTTGAAAATTCTATACATATGAGCAACACAACTTACAAGATGTAACTACATCATGTCATACATTAATCATTTTCCTTAATTACATATATATACAAATTCATTAAAACAGTCGTTCTATTTTTAAAGTCGGGCCAAAACAAAGAGAAAGCTGATCATACTTCCAAACAAAGGTACACTAACATCAAATGCCTAATTTATTACTTAACTCTTATCTGGTCCTCTCCCACACACCAGGCCACAGGTTGTTCTTCCCTATAAAAAGTGGGGGCATCCCCAGCCTAAATCCTGAGGTCCTACAAGTGACTGGGGGAAACGCCTGAGCAGCACTTGTGGGGCTCCACGCTACTGTGGGAACATCCACCCAATCTCCAAGGCGATCTCTCTGTACATCCCCTTGTCTAGCCAGATTTGTAAAGTAGAATTGGGTCATGATAGTGGGGGGAGGAAGCATTTAGGAACTAGAGGAAACATACGTTTCATTGTTGCTACCCTACACCCTGACTGGCTTATCTCCTCCCCACATCCCTTCAGGAAGGGGGTGTCCAGTTACCTACCAATGGGCTTTGAGTCTCCACTCTGCACTCACCCTCATTTACAATGACATGATTTTTGTGTTCTTTGATGCTTGATATCTGATCCCTTCAACAGTTCATGGTCACACAGGCTGGTGTGCTTCCTCCATGTGGGCTTTGTTGCTTCTGAGCTAGATGGCCGCTTCTTTATTTTCAAGCCTGTAAGATCCCAGATGCTATAACTTTTAATAGCCAGGCACCATCAGCTTTCTTCACCACATTTGCTAGTGCACACATTTTTCTTCAACCATCATGTTGGAAAGGTGTTCATCATGGAATGCCAATTTAATATAACGTGTTCTTGCATTGAGTAAGTACTTGACAATGTCCATCTACTGCCTTAATACTAAGTCTATAAATATATGAACGTTGATCTATTTACGAACCCTCCTGTATAAATATATTTACATATGTACATGCCAGTATGTAGACCTCTAGAAATACCCTTTGTCACCTAGTTCTTTCCTCTATTTACTTTTACTTTCCTCTTGTCCGACTATCGTGCTCAGCTTTCACTTGGGTTTGAGTAATTTCTCTTGGTTACATTACCCTTGCTGAATACCTACCAGGCTTCTCACACCCTCCTTGCGACGGATTTTGGATTACTTGTTGCTCCCCTGTCGCTGGATTGGTCAGCATCACCTCCTTACCCCCTCCTCTCTCTCTCCCATGTCCCCGGGAACCATTGGTCCTGTTGTTTTCTCCTCCAGCCTATTTTTCCAGCCTATCTTATCTAGATAGATCTGTTGAGATAATAATATGCACCAAAAATCAAACCATAGCAAGATAGGCGATGGGTGAGAACACAGTGATGACAAAAAACAACAACAGAAAACCAATGATCAATAAAAGAGTAAATTAATTAAAAGCCAAAAAAAATTTTTTTAAGAAAGAAAAACCTGTAAATAGATCAAGGTCTGATTTTTTTTTCTATAGGTGTGTCCTTCAGTCAGGTCTGATGGCGTATCATGCTCTGGCCCCAGAGTCTGTCCTTTGTACTCCCTCAGGGGCTACCCGCTCTGCTCCCATGGTTGCTCTGCTGCATGCTTTTAGTGATTTGCCTCCGTGTTGGAGGGCCAGCCGGGTCAGTCCCAACACAGAGTCTCCGGTATTGTCCCCATAGGGCCCTGGGCCAGCAAGGGATGGCATGTCTCATAGTGGGATCAGCCATATGGTCCACTCTGTACATTGGCTGTTCAGAGTGCCAATATCATCCTCCAAGCCTGGTGGACCAGTGTGTGCTCCACTCTCTTCCTCCCCCTTCATTTGCCCCTGTGTGCTCTGATCAGACATGTCCATCTCCCCTAGCTACAGGTTCAGTGCCGTCTTCTAAGGTAAATTCTTCTGGGGGGAGGGGCAGTTGTCCACGTAGCTGGTATGGAGGCTGGACCATCCACTTTTCATTTAGGATCAAAAGCATCTAGCTTTTAGCATTAGGTGCTATTGAGTCAGTTCCAACTCAAGGCAGAATGAACCACTGCGCAGTCCTACACCATCTTCAAAACTGTTGTTATACTTGAACCTAACATTTCAGCCTTTTCCAGGGACTGGCATCTCCTGATAACATATCCAAAGCATGTGAAGTCTCCCCGTGCTTGCTTCTAAGGACCTTTCAGACTGTTCTTCTGACACAAATCTGTTCATTCTTCCAGCACTCAATGGTATTTTTAATATTCTTGGCTAGTGTCATCTTGATGGGTTGAAACACTATCTCGCTCTAGTGTTGATGTACATTTTTCTGATGCCTAATTATACTGAGTATCTTTTAAGGTAATCATTTAATTTTTATGGCATTTTGAAAAGATGTCAATGAGGTCTATTTAATTTGTGTTCAGATGGAAACACATAACTCAAACTAAATATGTGACAGTAGAAAAAGAATCCATTTTATCCTAAATACTTGAGATATTTATACAGCCTACTCAAGTTTTTATCAACATAGATAAGGTGCCTGTGGTGGTGGTGGTGGTGGTGGTGGTGGTGGTGGTTTTTAAGAGTTAATCTCTAAATAGGGGGCTGCAGTACTGAGCACTGAATCTCCTTTGCTTGATTAATTTTTATGTTAGGGAAGTAATACAAGGATTCCATCAAATGACCCATCAGTTTGAGGAAAAAGCATATCAGAATTGATGGTCAAAGCCTATATGGCTTTATGGTTTAGTCTCTAGGGGTATGTAACGCTCTTGTGAAAATAGTATTCCTCATGATAATAACGAGGAACTGGTGGGCCTCCAGGGCTGGGAGCTGAACTGAGGGGCAGTTCTACCCTGTCTAATAGGGTCACTATGAGTTGGCAAAGACTCGATGGCTGTCAGTTTGGTTTGTTTGACTTGAGTACTGGCATTCAGTGTGTTTATCGAAATCAATAAATTACAAGCATTTAGATGTCTATTTTTTACATACAAAATTAAAATCCCCCAAGCCTCTGAAAACTGCGAAGATTTCACAGCACTAGGTTGGTACTCTCCCATCCAAGAATCAGTGAAACTGGCAGGGTGTGAGGCATTCAGGCTCCCTCAGTTCCTCCTACTGCCTTCCCTGACCCTGGTCACTTGCTTCTATTACCTCTCTTGGACCTTACATGCATTTGAATTAGAACACCATAGAGTACAGTGCTCTACATGTGCAGCAGCTCTAACCATGTCACTCTCGGTCTCTATGAAGCCTCTTCCAACAAAATTCAAATGCGATTGTATGTGCACACATAAACACACGCATGCACCAGAGCACCCTTCTTAACAGAGAGTCAGGAGGGTCTCTTATTTGCTGTCCTCACTTTGGACACAAGTCCCTTGATGATGAGTAGGAGAAAAGGAACATCAGGTAGTGGGGGAAACCCTAAGGAGGAACAGAGGAGAGCTTTAACTAGGAATAATGCTACTAGGGGAATGATGGCATGTGAGGAAAATTAGATACTTCCAGACTGTCAGATTTTTCCATACAGCAAAATTAACTTTTCTAGTTTTGTCTAAAACTGGCCCCAGGAAATTTCAAATAGCACATCTCAGATTATCTAACCTACAAAGGAGTAGCCGGCCTTCCCCCCACCCCCACCCCACCCCCGCCAAAAAACCAAGCGGTACAAAGCTCCACTGGGTACACATTTCAAAATATACATTCTCCTGTTTGGGCAGGCATCTGGCAACTTGCTCTGAGCTAGTGCACCCACACTTTTTCCCCAAGGTCATTGCTGGTGACAAGACCTTGTGCTCTTCTCACAAGCCAGAATGCAAACATAAATCAAGTCAGTGTAAGACGCCATCATCACCTCACTCAAATACACCTCGTCAAGTGAACTCAAACTTCAAGAAGATGCTCATTTGTTTGGTTTTGTTGATGTGAGGGTGATAGTGCATTTGGAGTTTAGTCATTGCACTAGGTCAGACTGTTAATCAAGCTTCCTATATAGAGGTTCTGAAGATATTGTGTAAGAAGGTCTGAGTTGTCTGGCTAGACCAGAGCTTGCACACTGCTATTGACTAGAAGTTCCGACACACAGAATCCAGGACAGATAAACCCCTCAGGACCAATACTGAGAGTAGCAACACCACGAGGGAAGGTAGGGGGGAGAAGCAGAAGAAAGGGGAAACCAATCTCAATGATGGACATACAGCCCCACTCCACCACCCAGGGGAACAAACAGCAGAAGTTTGGGTGAAGGGATACAGCAGAGGCGTAAAATATAAAAATAAAAAGTATGTATAAAGTATCAGTGGTTCACGTGGGTGGGAGGAGGGGAAAAAAGGAGCTTAAAGACAAAGAACATGTTTGGAAATGATGATAGCAATGTATGTACAAATGTGCTTCATACAAATTGGTGTATGAATTGTTACAAGAGCTGTAAGATCCCCCAATCAAATGATTTATTTAAAATAAAAAGGACTGATTAGTGGTAGACAGGGGACTGGTTTTGCCACCATGACAGTGCACCTGCTCACACAAAAAAAAACAGCATGCCTCTATCGCCCGATCTGATCCCAGCACACCGAGGCAAAATACTAAGGGTGTACAACAGAACAGGAAGGGGAACAGAGCAACGAAGTCCCCAGGGAATACCAAAAATAGACTTTGGGGCCAGGGCTAGCTGACCCATCATACTCTATGAGAAAACACTCCTAAAGGCCAACAAACAGTACTTGAACTAACTAAAAGCTTTTCTTTCTTGTGTTTTGTTTTGCTTTTTGTCATTGGCTTGTTGGTGGTGGTGTTGTTCTTTTGTTTCATTTTGTTGCTTGGGTTTGCTCTGTCTCGTTTTTGTGCATGCTATGATTTCCACAGGTCTGTCTAAATGAGATAGGCTGGATGAACAATCTGGAGGAGAAAACAATGGGACTGACAGCTGGTGGGGGGGGGGAGATGGGAAAGGGGGATGTAGGGAAAAAGGAAGTGCTGTTAACAAACCCAGGGACAAGGGAACACCAAGTGATCCAAATAGATGGTGAGGAGGGTGTAGGAGGCTTGGTAGAGTGTAACCAAGAGTAATGTAACCGAGAGGAATTACTGAAACACAAATGAAGGCTGAACATGAGAGTGGGACAATCGGAAAGTAAAAGGAAATCAAGGAAAGAGGTAGGAAGCAAAGGGCATTTATAGAGGTCTAAATAAAGGCATGTGCATATGTAAATATATTTATGTATAACGATGGGGAAATAGATCTATATGCATATATTTATAGGTTTAGTATTAAGGTAACAGATGTACATTGGGCCTCCATTCAAGTACTCCCTCAATGCAAAAATACTTTGTTGTATTAAAGTGGCATTCCGTGATGCTCACCTCCCCAACACAATTGCTGGAGGCAAATGGGTGCATAAGCAAATGTGGTGACTGAAGTTGATGGTGGTCGGCTATCAAAAGTTATACATTCTGGGGTCTTAAAAGCTTGAAGTTAAACAAGTGGTCATGTAGCTGAGAAGCAACAAAGCCCACATGAAAGAAGCACACCAGCATGTGTGATCACGAGGTGTCGGAAGAATCAGGTATCAGACATCATCGGAACAAAAAAATCATATCTTTGTGAATACGGGGGAGTGTGGAGTGAAAACCCAAAGCTCATTTGTAGATAATTGGACATCCCCTTACAGAAGGGTAGCAGGGAGGAGAGGAGCCAGTCAGGGTGCACTGTAGCAACAATGAAACATACAACTTTCCTCTAGCTCCTAAATGCTTCTTCCCCCACAACTAAAATGATCCCCATTCTACCTTACAAATCTAGCTAGACCTGAGGATGTACACTGGTACAGATAGGAACTGGAAACACAGGGAATACAGGGCGGATGATCCCTTCAGGACCAGTGGTGAGAGTGGCGATACGAGGAGGGTAGAGGGAGGGAGGAATGGAAAGGGGAAACCGATGACAAGGATCTACATATAACCATCTCCCTGGGGGACAGACAACAGAAAAGTGGCTGAAGGGAGATATTGTATAGTGTAAGATATGACAAAATAATTTAGAAATTATTCAGGGTTCATGAGGGATGGGGAATAATTATCAGCTGATGCCAGCGGATTAAGTGGAGAGCAAATGTTTTCAGAATGATGAGGGCAATGAATGTACAAATATGATGTATGTATCAATTGTGATAAGAGTTGTATGAGGCCCCAAAAAATGATTATAAAAAAAGAGAAAAGAAATAACAGTATGAAAACATCCCCCAAAAAAGCATGCCTCTCTTGTCCCTCATATCCTAATCACCTGAACTCACTCCATGTGACTTCTTTCTGTTTCCATGAATGAAGGACAGTGGTTTGACAACACAGAAGAGGGGGGGAAAAAAACAAGGGTGTCACCCAAACTGCTGAATTTGAAAAATGTTTCCAAGAATGTAATCACAGATTAGACAAATGTGTGAAGTGTAATGGAGAGTACTATGAAGGGGATAAAAAATTTAAATGCATAGTTTTGAAAAAATTGTAGTTTTTGTCGGGTTCCCCCTAGTAGCTTCCAATTTCATAGCAACTCAAGCCATCACCATACATCAAACTGACAGAGAAGGGGTGGGTTTTGTGTGTAGGTGGTGTTGGTTATTGCACAGGGGCAAGGGACTTCTGGTGGCATAGTAGCTTATGCCTTGGTTGTCAACTGTAATGTCAGCAGTGGGGAACCACCAGTCAGTCCTCAGAAGAAAAGGATGAGGCGTTCTACTCCCATAGAGTTAGCCTTTGGGAAACCCACAGAGATAGTTCTGCTCTGATCTCATAGAGTCGCTATGGCTCAGCATCGACTCCATCGAAGTGAGCTGACAAACTAAAGGCAGGAGATCTGAAAGAGGATGCGGAGACGTTGTCTCAGGTACTTTGGACATATTACTATGGTGGAACCAGTCCTGCAAGAAGGGCAACATTTTTGGCAGAGGGTTAGCAAACAAGAGGAAGACCCTTACTTAGGTGGATTGACACCGTGGCTGCGAGAATCGGCTCAAATACAGTAACAAGTGCGAGGATGGCGCAGGACTGGGCTTTGTTTCTCTCTCTAGTGCACAGGCCCCTATGAATCCGAACTGACTCCAGGGCTCTACAATATCAACTACTACAACCCTGAAGTTCAAACCTACCCAGTGGCTTCCCAAAAGGGAGGTGTGGCCATGTGCCTCTGTAAAGATGACAGCTAGGGAGCCCCTGCGGGGCAGTTCTACTCTGTGGCACAGGGGCAGCCAGGTGTCGGAATGTGCTTCACAGCAAAGGGTGTGCTTTGTCTCAGTTTGTGCCTGCTGCTGTTTATGCTATGCACTGAGTTTAACATGTGACACTCAGGAGCGAATGAATGGAAACACACCCATGATGCTTCCATGATGCCAGATGCAAGCTGACACTGTTTCTGAGTTCTGGGCATATTATTTTTTCAGAGATAATTTCCTGTAGCGGTGACACACCGAGTCCTATTTCATGTAAAAGCATCAGCAGCAGAGGAAAGCACTGCACAGAGAGAAGACTATGACACGTAACAGGCTTTCCATAGAGGAACAAAAGGGTGGATGTCTTGGGCTGCACTCTTTTCTTGTATACAGACAGTAAACAAGCTGAACACATCTCACCTAAGCATAACATTACAACTACTTGAAACCCAGCTCAGGCATCTGGAGAAGAGGCAGCAAGGAAGGATGGGAGAGAGTTAATGGGCTGGGCGTCCCCAAAGGTGCAGAGTGGGAATCAAGGGAGGATCCAGGAGGAGCCAAGGCTTCTGGCAGAAGTCTGAGAGGAGAGCAGCAGAAAGGAGCTGCTCTCTGGGTCCTCACAGATGTAGCCAGTGAGAGAGCAGCAGTGCTGCCCCCTGGCGGCGCGCCGAAGGCAGGGCCGCTTCCCCCAGGGCTGGAGAGCTCTGGGGAAAGACAAATCCTGTCACTTTGGATGCCAAGTAAGGGGGCACTGTGTGCCGGTGGTGTACCTATGTTGGCCAAAGCGCTGCCCACTGTGCATTTGCTTCCCACAAGCACAGTTATCCTTCCTCGTGCATCCAGGAAAGACAGTTCTAGAAAAACACAAGGAGTAAAATAAAACACTGCCAGGTCTCGAACCATCCTCACCATTGTTACTATGCCCACTGATGTAGCCGCTGGTTCGAGCTGTTTTATTGCCCGTCCTCCACTTTTTGCCAAGCATCATGTCCTTCATGGACTTGATGTCCCTTCAGGGACTGGTCTCTCCTGACAGCACGTCCAAAGATATCAAATGAAGTCCAGCCATCCTTTGTCCCCATGTTCTCTTGGCAGTCCTTGTACTTTTATTGCTCAGTGTCTGATTATTTGGGACCAGGCCTTATTGCTGCCCCTTCCTCACCTTGGCCCCCAATCCCGACCCCAAGCCCTGCACATCCACTGTGTGAAACCTCCTGTTCCTGTAACCATCCCTGTGCTTTTGTGTGGGGGGTCTAGCTGGGTTCCCCTGGCAATTCGCCAGCTGCCCTTGGGAAAGTTCATGGAGTCGGCTAAGTAGTAGAAAAGCCAAACGTCCAGCTGAGATTGGTTTACTCCCTAGCACCCTTGGGCAGGAGCACAGCCCCACTCCCGGTCCCAGGTAGCCAACGACCACACCTAGGTTCTCCGGACTTGGCAGCTGTAACATGTGGCCTGGGCTTCCCCTTCATTTCCTGCTCCTTTCTGGCTTGCTGTCTGACTTTTCTTTGCGGAATTAAAGCTGCAAATTGACAGGATCCCATAAACACTCTAAAGCCACAAAAAAACACCAAATGCCCACCCAAACATGTGAAACTTCAAAAAATCATCCTTAGAAGATTCCCAAACCCTAAACATTCCTAAACCCCATATATGCCCTGAAAACACCATGAAAGCCCTAAGAAAACCTAAAATGCTGGGGGAAAAAAACACATATAATATTAAAAATACCCTAAAATCCCTAAGGAACTCTGTAACATCACTAAAAACACCATACTGTGCTGAAAAATACCTATACACTCTAAAAAACCACCCCTAAATCCCTTAAACACTCCCTAAAATCTTATAAAACACCCTAAAAACCCCAAACCACCCGAATGCCCCAAACACACCTTAAACGTCCACAAACAACCTAAAAGCCCTAAAAAATCACATGCCACCAAAAAGCCCTAAATGACCGCAAAATTCCAACTCATAGCCACCCTATAGAGGGCTTCTGGAGCTGTCAGTCTTTTATGGGAACAGCTTTATCATTCTCCCAAGGAGAAGTTGGTAGGTTTGAAACCCTGACCTCATATTTAGCAGTCTAATAATTGCTGGACAGTGCCACCAAGGCTCTACTGGTGTAGTGGGTTACACATTGGGCTGCTAACCTCAAGGGAAACGGTTCAAAACCACCACCCACTCCTTGGGAGAAAGAAGAAGCTTTCTTTCTATTCCCCTAGATTTCTCATTGAAGGTGTAAAGTAACCTGTTAAATGCTCGCAGTGGCAGCAGCAATGTCTCATAACCATGGGGAAATGTGGTTCAGAAACTTCAGAAGCAAGCATCCACCAGTAGGTGACTGACCAGCAGTATTGACTTGGGCAAAGAGAAGGTGACATGGAAGGGTAAGGAGAAGAATGCGTGCAGAGGGCAGGTTGGCAGCTGAGCCTAAGTCCAGTAGAAACAACAGTAGAATGGCCTGTTCCTGGAAGGGCCACAGGAGATGGTGCGACTTCATGTAGCCCCCACTTACATGTGTAACAGCAGCAATTGCCTGAACACGTGGTCTCCCCAGGGAGGAGCCTTTGTGTGGTGTTAAGATGCTGTTACTGTCTGTTGTACTGTGGTGGCCTGCATTTGGCTGTAATGGTGGAAATTTTGCAGCCAGTAGTTCAAATGCCTGCTGGGTCACTCACTGCAGGTAGACTTCAGCAGTTTCCAGACAGAGAGACGAGGGAGGAGGACCTGGTCTTCCACTTCTGAAAGAACTGGCCAGTGTGAACCTTGTGAATGGCAGAACACTATACCTGAACATGAGTACCGCAGGCTATAAGGCATGATGGATTGACACAGTGGCTGCAGCAATGTGCTCAAACATAGGATAGTGCTGGCCTGGAAAATAGTTCATCGTCCATTAAAAAAAATCATTATATAGGGGCTCATACAACTTTTGTTGTTGTTTTTCCCTAAGGGAGAGCAGTGTATTGGTACACTGAAAGGTATATAGATCAATGGATTCGAACAGAAAAGCTACACATATATTCACCAGTCAACAGGAAACTAGCCTTCGAAAAAGGACACAGAAATATCCAAAGGGACAAATTCTGCTTGCTCAACAAATGGTGTTGGACAAACTGAGATACCGTATGTAGGAAAATGAAGCAAGCCCCAAACCTTCCCCCATGCACAGAAATTAACTGAAGAGGGGTTAAAACCTGAAAGTAAACCTCCGGGCTATCATAATCAATTTTTCGATGACCTCATCGGTCAGAAATCATTGTAGGAACGCCAAAGCGTTCTTGTGTTCAACGTCTACATACATAGCAGGTGCTCCAGTAAAGGGGAATCTTGGTGGAGCTGGCTCATCCATTCCTGAAGAGAGTAGAGCACCACGTTGGCCCATCACAGAGCTCAGGTGTAGAATCTTCCTCACTGTCATCCTTTATCTCAGCAGTGTCAGTGTTGGATTATGAATTTCCCAAAGAACCAGTATCGCTCAATTCTGTGCACAATGCTGACTCACTCTCGCTGTTATTTCACTGGTCTAAAAACCCATTTAGGTTAAAATGACACTTTTTTGATGCCATGACCTAAAATTTTTAGTGAGAAAATGTTCCTAATGACATTACTTGGGTCTTCCTCTAATCCTGATGCCATGTTCTTTTTCACATAGACCAGCTTCTTGTATAAATTGCTCAGCATACAGATGGAATAAGAACAGTGAAAGGATACAACCCTGATGCACACCTTTTCTGATTTTAAACCATGCAGTATCACCTTGTCCTGTTCACAGTCTCACCTGGTTCTATCTCTTGGCCTTTGTATAAGCTCCATATGAGTACAATGAAGTGTTGTGCAATGCCCATTCTTTTCCATGGTATCCCCGAGATCCACCTCCTTCCACTCGTGCTTTCCAGAACGTGGGGTTGGGACAAAGCCTGGATAGTCTCATGGCAAGACCAGATCAGGAATGGAGCTGAGCCGGGAGCAGCTTTATTTGCTTGCTCCAGGGAAAGTCTGCCAATGTGACTAAGCCTCAGGGGCTTTCTACAAATGATAAAGGTGAATCCCTCTCTCGTTACCCACTGATCATCTCTGAGCCTCTTGCTCTCATATCCCTTGCACAGACCTCTACCATTAGATGGACAATTCGGTAACGTTTGAACACTTTTCTGATGCTGAGCCTGGGGAGCAACTAATAGCTGAGTAAATATTGATTGAAAGATGGTGAGTGGAAGAAAATAGCGTTGCCAGGTCCAGGTTGTGATGGAGATGAAAGTGTTACCAAATCCTGCTGTCCCCATGGTGGGTTTGCCCAGTCCTGAAAGTCTGAGCCAGGAGTTTTAACGTGGCCCCTTTCAAAACATATAGGTGGAATTCTTGGACCATGAGCTGTCCATAAAGTGTGGCTTTACCAAGGAGATGTCCGCCCTGGAACGAAACAACCCAAGAACCTAGATCTTTGTGAAGGTGTTGGTAAGGGATGCCGCGGAAATCATAAACTTGACTGAAAGCAAAGGAAACTTTGCCTTCATGTGTCTGCAGCTGGACGAAGTGGTGCTGGAACACACCCTCCTTTGCGATTCTTCTTGTTCTTTTTATGAGCTGCTCCCTGGCCTGTGCAGTCCCGTAAATCTGGAAACTCTTTGCTGGTGGGGGCAATTGTTATATCCTCCCCCCAGATCCAGATGTCTTGTCCATGGTCAGTGCGCAATCCTTGTTAGCCAGAGGAGTGGGGCATCTAAAGGCAGGCAGGGGTCACATGCTTTTTTTCTACACTTTCTAGAAAGACCAGAGCTAAACATCTTGCAGCCCTTTTCATGGCCTCTTTCTTTTCTATATTTATTTTCCAGGAAAGAGGAGAAGAAACGCGACAGCATCTACTGACAGCAAGTCAAATGCCATCGTGTGTGTTCAGAGGGCAGGCTGGTACTCATTTGCCTAACTCATCAGTCCCATCGTGCCATGTCCATGTTAGATTGTTTAGGGAAACAGATGACATATGTTATGATGCTAAATAAGCTGAAACAGTGCCAGGATGGAGGCAGAAGGGGTTTATTTGTTTGTTTTTAAATGAAGCATGGCTTTCTAGTGAGTTATTGTGGTGGGGAAGGGGGGCACCGAGGGCAACAAGACATGGTTGTGACAGTGGTCTGGGAATTGAGACAAATCATTGCTTCTGCAGCAGAGATGAGCTGCCTCTGACCTGTCAGTTACTTGAAGGGAGACTCTGCATTTGGTCAGACAAGTCTTAGTTGGAGATGGTACCAGCTTTCCTCCTGAGCCTCTGTGGTTCCCTTTGGACTACACAGGCCCGAATCGCTTTTAGCTGAGCAACAGCAAATGGCAACACAGACTTGCCATATTGCTCTTTTGCGTACACTCTTTAAAAATCGTACTAAATATACATGCATCAAAACATTCGTCACTTCCACGCTCTACAAGATTATAACTAAGTGGCATTCTGCATGTTGTTCATATTATCATCCTTACCCATTCCAAAATTATGTCATCACCCTTATGGAAGCTCAGTATCGTCTCAGGGATGGCACTTCCCCTCCAGGCCCTACTGGGTTAGGCTGGGTTGACTAGAGAAATAAATCCAAGGACACTCATATAGGTATAAGAAAGACTCCGCCTCACTTATTTGTCCAATTGACATGGCATTATGTAACAACCATACTTACCTTCCTACCTATCCCTGGAAACAATTGGGAGATGTTTGTCTCTATTCATTTTCCTAGCCTAGATATTTCTTGTAAGTGGAATTAAGCAAAATGTGTCCTTTTTGAAGCTGATTTATTTCACTCAGCATAATGCTTATGAGGTTCATTCCTCTTGTAGCCTGTGTCAAGAGTTCATTTCTCTTTATGGCTGAGTAGTAGTCCATTGTATATACCGTAGGCAACATGTTTGACTTATCCATTCACCTATTGATGGGTATTTAGACCGTTGACACGTTTGCGAGATTGGGAATAATGTTGCAAGGGCCATCTGTGTATTTGTATCTATTTATGCGCTTGCTTTTAATTGCTTATATCCTTCATTTCCTTTTCTTTCCTTGTTAGACTCAGTATGATCCCCTTCTGCCCATCCTCTAGCCTCACAACCTCTGTGTCTGATGTGCCAGGATCTCACCAGGAGCCTTAACACCAAGATTCTGAGCCCTGATTGAGCATTCTGATCATCCAGGGAATTGAATATTCCGGAGCACACAGAGATGAAGTTATCAAAACTCCTTAGGCATAACCGAACAACTGGAGGGAGTGCTTTATTGGGCTTGGGGGCTGGGGATTATAGTTGTGAAGGACACCAAGAACAATTGTCATTACCTAGACTGTAAAGACTATGGTCGACATCCACGCTGGTGCGTAGCAGCTGGATCTCAGAAGCTCACAAGTGGCCATCTAGGTGGCAAGTATTGTCACCCTCACTCTGGAGGAAAGAGTGGTGAGTGGACCACATGAACATTAGACTTCATGACTCTGAGCACAGAATAACTAGATGATCTCCAACTATCAATTCCAACTTCTTTGAAAGGGATCACATCAAAAGGTCCTAGATAGTGAAGCAAAATTCACAGTCATAAAAGAGAACAGGCTTATTGGCTGGATAGGGACTAACAGAACCTCTGAAATGATGGTCCTTATTCACTAAGTTTGAAAATGAACTCCTACCTGTGGTTCAATATTCAGCCAAATAATAGATTGGTCTATAATGGGAGCAATTACACAAGTGAGGCACACAAACCTGAAAACAGCAAACCATTTGATCTCAAAAGGGCAGTATTAATCCAAGGCCCAAGTTCAGAAGGGTAGGAAGAGAGGAGGAAGGGAAACAGAAGACATAAGTAGGGAGTGGAATAAGTCATATTATATTGTGGAGATTGCAATAAGTGGCATAAAACACAATGTGTATGAATTGTTGAATAAAAAACTGATGATCTTGGTAAACCTTCACCCAATTCACAATAAAAACTTAATGAGAGAGAAAAAAATCCAAGCACCTAGGCTGCATTCCAGGCCAATAAAATCGGACTCAGTGGAGATGGGACAAGGATGTCTTTTGGACAGCTCTCTGGCAATCCCAATGAGCACACAGGCTGATACCCACCATCTGGAAACTATGGGGTAGCTGCTTCTCCGGTAATGCCTCAGGGGAGCGCTTGGGTCCGTCAAAGAATGCGGGATGATGAAGGGGCAAAGGTCATCAAACCTCACCCACAGCTTTACACTGGGGGGCTGCTCTCTGAGGAATGTGGGAAGGGTCCACTTGCATGCTGTCTCTGTGCAGCAGATCCAACAGACTCAACACCTTTCCAAAGCTGGCAAGAAAGTCCGAGAGACTAGATGTGGGCACCACGCTGTGAGTTTCCCAGAAGGCACGACACAGATTGAGAGCAGTCACGGGAACACAGACTCCTCCGGAAATGCTGCCATGCGCAGAACATGCATCTCTAATTTCATTTCACACTGACTCAAGCATTCAGTCCTTTTTACGAAAACCCAGCTTCTCATTACAGTAACCGGTTTAAAATGACAATCTTCTGTTGAGCAAGTCTAAGAAATGACCTTCCTTTATTTTACATGGTATAAAAATTCAGTTTCCTAGGCCGATGGGCTCTAGGGACAGGTGTTTTTATGTACTAGACATGGCTTTCAAAGTTCTGAAATTGCCTAAATTAATAACGACTTTTTTCCTTTGGCTTTTCTAAGGGACACATTAATTTCAATCTTTTTCTAAGGAAGTGAATCTCTAGCTATCTCATTGGGATAACTTTCTGCCTTCAGAGTAGAATTTGAAATAATCTGCAAGGTTACCCCTTCCCCACCCTGCCCCAGCAGCCCAGCCTCTTTCTTCCTTC
Organism: Tenrec ecaudatus; assembly: GCF_050624435.1. Classification (NCBI taxonomy): domain Eukaryota; kingdom Metazoa; phylum Chordata; class Mammalia; order Afrosoricida; family Tenrecidae; genus Tenrec; species Tenrec ecaudatus. The sequence continues at coordinate 4,895,979 of NW_027457568.1, read as the reverse complement.
CAGCCTTCAGCCAACGGGGTTTGGTTGGGAAAGGAGATGCAGAAGGGAGTCTCTGGATTTTTCTATCTAAAGGTTGGCCACAACCCCCAGTAGACCAAATGTAATTCATTATGGCGGGTTTTGGTTTTACTACATTAAGAGATATTCTTAGGGAAATTACAAACAAACAGAAATAGGAAGACTTTATATTTTATTAAGGGATGTACGGCTCAGCCTCATTATATTTTAAAAGACAAAGTATAAAAAAAAATCTGGCTCCATTTAAAATGTCCTGACTAGCAGAACTTAAAATACACAAATCTTAACATGAAAGTCTAGATGAATAAATAAAATAAACAACGAAACAGCTTTCTCAGGAAAAGCCATAATAAAGAGCTCGACTACTTTTTGAGCTGTTTAAGATGCTCGTGTTAAAGGGAAAAGAGTATCATTGTTGACTTTGAAATGTAGAACCATTTGCTTAATTCAGTGATGCTAAAATGGGCAGTTTGGCTGAAGAAAGAAATTGGCTTGTAGCATTTGATGAGCAATTTCTTCTTTTGAATATAGAAATGACCAGGGATGCGGACACGCTTTTTATTCTTTTGAGGACCCTCTAACCAAGAAATCTTTTAAATGATCATTACACAGTGAATGCCTGGAGGCTCTGGAAACTATTTCTTTTGACATTATTATAAGCTCAAAATGATTCACCAATGTAAAAGAAGAAGAGAAAAAGCAATTAAATACTAAGCTGTAAACACTGGAAGCTTTTCTGTGCTGAAAATAATTGAACAGAGTTTTTTCTTTTTTTAAGTAATAGTGTCCAAAGAGATTCAATGATCTTATTGCTTATGGATTTGGAGCTTAACTATATTCCTTATTTTAAATTTGATATTAGAATAGCAAGATTATAGACCATGATACAGTGTGACTTGGAGAAGTATCATTTCATTAAATTATCAAGTTAAGGCTCAAGGAGCCTGGTGGAATGTGTGTGACCATGAGGCCGGCCAGTTGGAATCCGCTAGTGGCTCACAGAGAAAGATGCGGTTCTCAGCTCCTGTAAAGATTTAGAACTTCGGGAACCCACAGGCATAGTTCTACGTTGTCCTTTCAGGGGTCCTCAAACTTTTAAAACAGGAGGCCAGTTCATTGTCCCTCAAACCCGCTGGAGGGCCGGACGATAGTTTAAAAATAAAACTATGCACAAATGCCTATGCGCACTGCACATACCTAATTTGAAGTTAAAAAAAAACGGGGCACAAACACCCGGCGCGCTGAATAAATGTCCTCTGAGGGCCATGCGGCCCGCAGGCCATAGTTTGAGGACCCCCTAGATTGATATAAGTCAGAATTGACTTGATAGTGTTAGGTTTCTGGGGTGGTTGACCTCAGTTCTTGCTTAGCAACGCTGAAAGAATTCATATGGCAGAAGCAGTTTTGTAAATCCAAGTGAATGTTATGAAAGAAAGTTTCAGGTATCGCAGTCCCCAAAAGTCCCCACTATCTCCGGAAAGCACGCCGGGCTGCATGGCAGGGGTGGGGAAAGTTTGCAGCTGAATATGGCGGTTTCATGGGAGGAATACCTGAGCAGGAGTGCAGAACCAGCTGAGGAGCCACGGCAGGAACCCCCAAGGGCCTCACCCTCCACTTGCAGAGCACGTGAACAAGGGAGGGCGACAAGGAGCCCAGGCCTACTTCTATCACCTCCCAACACCACTGGAGGACATTGGTCGATCATATTGGTTGATTTCGGTGCACTTTTGTGAAGTCCTATTCTGTATGACCTGGTGGACCTTCCACCTGGGTCTACATGACTTGGGTCAGAGCATGCTCAGTTCTGAATTTTGCCATAGGTGTCTAATGAGTGTGCCTGATGTATTTCCAACCCCTTTGTTGTGGCCCGGACAGCTCATTTTCGTTTAGTGCTGGCATTTGGGAAGACAAGCCCTAATCTAGCAACCTGTCAAGAGCAGTAAGTGAATGGAATTACAACTCAACTCATAGCCATAAATTCAATTCGGACTCATAGCGACCCGAGAGGACAGGGCAGAATTTCCCCCTCAGGATTTCTGGGGCTGGAATTCTTTACAGGAATAAAAGTCTCTTTTTTCTCCCTCCCAATGGCTCCAAAGGACTGACCTTGCAAGGAGATGTCCAGCGGGTGCCAGCAGGCTCCTTCATTGAAAATCTCTGCTAGTTTCTGAAGCGGGAGGGAAATTTTGAGGAGGCCGTCTGCGGCAGAGTTAACTCCCCATTAAAGCCAATGAGCTTTTCCACATCTCTCAAAAAACAAACAAAAAAACCTAAAGTGACTACTTCAGATTAATATGCTGTAGGTAGAACCAGCTCCCACTCACCAAACCAAACCAATCAACCAACCAACCAACCAAACAAACAAAAAAAACCCCAAATCCTGTTGCCTTCAAGTCAGTTCTGACTCATGCTCACCCCTTGTGGTACAGAGTACAATTGTTGCATGAGGTTGGCTAGGCTGTACCCTTTATGAAAGCAGATGACTCCTTCCTTTTGTGGTACAGCTAGGTGGTTTGAACTGATAACCTTTATATAAGCAGCCCTATCCAGCGATCTATGTCAACTAAAGTGTCAAAGCATGTAAAGACTGATCCACAACCCCCACTTCTCTCTTCCTCTTCTGTGATGACCTGGAATCCACCTTTTGATCTGGTGGCACCATATTTGTGAAGCAGCCCGAATCACTGACGGACGGTGTGCAGGACAAACACCCTGTAGAATTGCCCTTCCAGTGTCAGAATTTGCATGAACAAGAATAAACTTCTAGATTTTAAGCCACTGAGGTTCCAGGGGTAGCTTCTTTCTGCAGAACAGACTAGGCTACCCTGCCTGATCATCTCTTCACAGGGTTTTTGTGGAGAGCTACTGGAGCAGCTCGATCCAGGGGAGCTGCCAAAGCAGATACCTACACTTTATCTGGGATTGTAGGTTGTAGTACCAAAGTTTTTATTTGCCCGGGAGGCACTGAGTACATTTTTTTTCTTCTGAAAACAGGACAATATGTACGTAAGTTTGGAGACATATGTAGCTGGAGCTGAAAGTCCTCTTACCTTGCAGTTTTCTTTGGTAGAGATAGACTTGTTCTTAATGAAACCCATGACAGTCAGTGTCACAAATGACTTCTGAGGAGAGGCCAAACAGCTAAGTCAAGGCCAGCCTACCATTCTCTTAAATGCTGTCTCATGCTCTCATCTGCTCTGACGTGTCTGCTCAGGGGCATGTGGCAGCCACTGGGCGGGCCTTACCATTGGCACTGAAAATCATTGTAGGGGATATTAGAGGATTTACGTCAAGAAGACCTGACTTCCTGGCCATTGCTCGGGGGCCACAGTTCCCAAGACAATCAGTGTCAAGGGCAAAACAAAATAAAACATGACGAGGGCTCTGGGGCTGGGTTGAGCTGGATATGTAACCAAAGCCCCTTTCTACCAGAATCTTCCCAAGAGGAGATTGCTCTTTTCCATAGCTAAACAATTTTGTTTAACACACGTTCTGCTGAGGAACCTTCTGGGAAGCAGAAGAAAATAAATCTGCCTTCCTTTGAATTAAGCTGGGTTGGGTCCAAGCCCTGTGTAGTGTCTATTCTTCTCATAACATCTAAAGGAGTCTGATTTCACCATTCTTAGCTATTAAAAAAAAAGTTCCAGGCACAATAATTCAATTTAAAATTACACACCAGGAGTAGTTCATATTTAATACACTTTATACAGGTATTACAGGTACAAGGGACGTACTTGTTAACTGCCAGGTTGCTGGCTTGAACCAACCAGCTACTCCACAGGAGGTACTGTGTTTCTGCGAAGATATACAGCTTGGAAGCCCACTGGGAGAGCTCTCCTCTGGCTTGAGTCTGAAGGTGCTTGACAGCAGTAGCCTTTTGTTTTTATAGAGGTATAAAGCTTTCTTTCTTTTTTTTTTTTGGTATAAAGCTTTTTAGAACAACAAAAACAATTCCTTTTGGAAGTAAGCCAGAGCTAAAACCACAAGTTACATGCTTTACTTTTTTTCTGTCCTGCTGCTGGCAGCCACCCTTTCATCGATTGTGCACACCAGCATGGTGGTGAAGTGGTGAACTCTGCGCTCTCACTCCCCTGGCTTCACCCTCGGTCTCCTCACTCATCGTGTGGCTTCACCCAACGCACGGAGCCTCCTGCAGGCTCCTCACCCTGTGTGTGTAAAAGTGCGAAGGAGACAGACTTCCTCAGAGCTGTGCTTTAGAGAGAATCCTCCTCACATACTCAGCACTGCCTTGAATAGGGCAGCACTGCATACATGACAGCTACTTGATGATTGTTGATGGTGGTGGTGGTGTGTTTGTACGGATAAAAAAAGAGCCCTGAATGGTTATGTAACAAGTAAGGGAATAAATAGATCTTCCTTCATCCACCTTCATCTTTCATTGTTCTATCACTCTCTGATTGCAATATTAGAGGCTAAAATGGGCAGAATTCCCACCTCTGAACAAAGTTTGTGCACATGGGTGTGCATGCTTGTGTGTCCATGTGAGTGGGCCTGTACAATGTGTGTGCACGTGTGTGTGCACATGTGCACTGGAGCCTGGCAGCAGCAGGGGAGGCGCCTGTCTCTGTTCAGCAGTATCTGACGGCTGCTGCAGGGGTAATGAGAAGTGATTGATGATCTGTTCAGGGAGCTCCTGGGGTGGACTCAGGGAAGGAGCAGCAAAGAAGACATACTCATCTCCCCCGTATTTAGATGAGGTGACGGAGGTGGGTGGTAGAGGAGCAGCTACTCAGTAATGAGATAACAGGGGAAAGGCCTTGGATGAGGTGCCAGACAGCCCTGCTTTCCCAGAGAGGGTGGGGACTGGGAATGAGGCTGCATCCTGCCTAATCAGTTACAGTTGCTCTGTCACTCTGGAGAGGGAGGCAGATGAGGCAGGGAGCCTCCGGAATCTCTCATCTCCAGTCCTTCTAGGTGGGTGTGGGAGCGTGTGAGGACGGCCACACTGGAGGGTCAGGGTTGATCGCCTTGCAGTGTGGAGCCCGGCCTGGACCTGCGTTGTGAAGGGTGACTAAGGAGCTCTGGGGGCAGGGTTCTGGGTGGCGGCTTTGTCTACTAAGACCCACAGCCGCGCCCTGTGTCGCAATGTTGGCATGCAATATGCAAAGACTTGAGACAACGTGAAATGGACCATCCACTTCACTTGGAAAGACAGGAGGGGTGAAAATCAGATTGGGAGATCTGATCTCATTTGCTGCACAGTTGTGAGAGGAGATATTCCTGGCTTCTCTCATGTTGGGAACCGGACATAATCAGCCTGACAAAACCAAGGCCATATTGCCTGCCCAGCAGGGCTAAAGCCACGTCACCTCAACCTTATCTTACCCTGACACACACCAGATGGCCCACCCTTGTCTGCTCCAGCACCGGACATTCCAACTGCAGACTTGCGGCCGCCTGCCCTGTGTGCTCTACACCCCCGCCCTTCCTTTTTTTTTATCTCCCCTTTGAACTCCCTTGTTTGTCTCACCCTTTATAGAGAGGCTAGTGTAGCAATAAACTCAGACCTTGACAAGAATCTGCTTGGTCTCGCTCCTCTCTCTCGCCCGTTTCTCTTTCAGGCTGGGTCCTCCTTGGAACCCCTCGAATAACTGAGTCCCTCTGGCATGAAGGAGGTGATACGAATGCATTGATAGCCTAGTATCTGTCAGCTGGGAGCCACAACATAGTGAGAGCCCTTATTAATCATCTGGAGATTAGCTGAGGGGTGGGAGAAGCCAGGCATGAGGCTTTCCAGGGCTGCTCAGCCTGCACAGGAGTCCTTTCCTGGGTTGGACAGAGGTGCTGCCATCTGAAAGCTCAGATAGAGCAGTTGGAAAATTAACTGACCTGGTACAAGATCTATTTACATATATCAAAAGATCCTGGGTAATAACATCTCATGTTTGTGCAGCATGCCACATTTGTCAAAGGGCTTTCTCATTTACTGTCTTACTTGGTCCTCAAACTAAGAGGCCTTTGGGCAGCTATTGATGTTTAATTTTGGACGTGGTAACAGCTATGGGTATAGTACTGGGCTTGGAATCAGGCTGTGCAACCCACAGCAGGTCACTTAGCTGCTCTGGATTGGCTTTCTTCCTCTATGAAGGTCAGCGCTTGGACTAGACCATTTTCCCAGTGGCAGCTCTGCTGACATTTTGGTCAACATCATTTTTGTGGGGCTGTGTTGTTCCCTGCACCCGGATGCTAAGCGAGCATCCCTGGTCTCAGCCCACTAGATGGCAGTGGGGCTCCCTTCTTCAGAATGTCTCCAGGCATGGCAAATGTCCCCAGCAGAGCATGCTGCTGGGCTGGCGCACGGCAGGATGATGCACTCAATGAGTTGGATTTTAAGTTTTCAGGTACTTTACATGTCTGCACAGGGAGACTACATCAACAATTACCCAGCAGTCAATGGGTCATCACTGACCCTCTCTATAATTCCAACTGAGATCATGAAGCACCGACTGAGTTTCTGAGCTTAGCACCCTGCATGGCACAAGTTGTTTAGCACTCAGCTACAAACTAAAAGGTTGGCAGTTCAAACCTATCCAGAGGCCTCTTAAACAAAATCCTGGTGGTCTGCTTCAGAAGAGTTGGAGCCATGAACACCCCATGGAGTGAAGAGATATAAACATGAATGTGGATGTGACTCTAGGTATAGCTACAACCGGTAACCATGGAATCAACTACAGCATGGAATCAACTTCAACTCCTGGCCTCCTTGTGTGTCCAAGAAGAACTGTGCTCCCCAGGGTCTTGAAAGGCTGCTTGGTCTGAAGTAGATTTGCAGGCCCTTCTTTCTACGTGCCGCTGGGTGGCCTCAACCTTCCAAGCATGCTATTAAAAGCCAATCCGTCACCTGTGTGCATCACTGAAGACACACGGACACAGGGAGCAATGCCCTGGCTGGGGCACTGGAACAGCGCTGGCATGCAGTGAGTGCTGCCCAGTTAGTGAACAGGTCTTCCCTTGGTACTTTCTCAGGTCTGTGTGAAGCTTTCTAAGCATCCAGAGTTCTCGGCCTGATTCTGCTGCCAACTTGCAGTGTGACTTCGAGCTAGTCTCTTGCCCTCTCTGGGCTTGATAACAAAAGCAGGGCAGGCCAGACACAAATATCGTGTGGCTAGCAGGGGAAAGCAGTTGAGGACACAATTGCAGATGGAGTTCATCCTTTGGACTCATCGCCCCTCCTCCCTAACACACACCCCCCCCCCCCCCACTACACACACACACCTTTTCAACTGCACCAGATGGGTTTTAACTTTCCGGCACCAGAAAAGCAGACCTTGAGTTTTTTCCTTTATGGAATGTAGGCCACCCCTGCTTATGTGTCACATTCAGTCCTCGTTCTTCTCCCTACTCTTGTCCCTCCTCCAGTCTTCAACAAGTGACTGCAGGGAGGTTTCCCAGCAGGGCTGTGCTCAAAGATTCATAATGCTGGGTTTTCCTTTAGTTCTCCACAGTCTGGGGCTTGGAACAATCCAGGCATTACCTTATCAACTGCTCATTTTAGGTGGGAAGGACGGGGGCACTGGAAACACCGTATGGGCTCAATCCTTCTCCGCACGCATGTGAGGGGTTTCCAGGAGTTCGAATTTCAACTTAAGTGATTTATTTTTTGTTGTTTAATCGCATGCCTGTCATCTGCTGGACATTTCTTCTACAGTGTTTTGTTGTTGTTAACCCCATTTCTAAGATCAGAGATAGAAGGGTCAGGCACAATAGGCAGTTAAATTGACTCAATCTGGGGTGTGAACCTGCTTCTGTCTGGTTCCTCATAGCCCTCAGTCATTTTAATGGAGGTGTTGTGAAGGGTGTGGGTTCAGCAGCCACACACTGCCTCATCTCGCCTCCTCGTTGATAGGCTGTGTAGCCTTACATGAGTTGTTTAATCTCCTACCAAGCTTGTGAGAGCACTACTTTTATTAGCTTCATTTTACCAAGGCTGTGAGAGGTCAGGGGAGCGAAGGCTTACAGATTGCCTGGCATATAATATGCTAATGATAGTCAAGATATATAACTAAGCATGTCTCTGTTCTAGGTTCTGTCAGTACCTGGTGTGGCCACAAAGGAGAAACCTGGTTTCCTGCTATTTTGAGCATCTAGTGTGAATGGCAGGAGATAAGTCACATGCTAATGAACCCTTGTGGTGTATTGGTTAAGCACCCTGGGGCCCGGCTATCAAAAGATATAGTGTCCAGGGTCTTAAAGACTGGAAGATAAACAAGGGGCCATCTAGCTAAGAAACAACAAAGCCCACATGGAAAAAGCACACCAGCCTACCCCAACATGATCGCTGAAGACAAAGCGGGTGCATAAGCAAATGTGGGCATGTTTTCTTGATGTGCACTCACCCTTTACATAAAACTCTCTCTTATACATACGCGTTTCTGTGGATTTGTTTCGCTAAGGCACCCAGACTAACATAAGCAGCATGGAACGCATTTAAGAAGCCTAGACAAGGGCAGGGCAGGATATTTGGAGGGACTGGATCCAGAATTAGAGAGGAAGGGGTGCTGGAGGTGAAACGGGCTGCTAGCTCCCTGTCCCAAGGAGGACAATGAGACTGCTGGCTCCCATGAAGATTTACAGTCTTGAAAACTCCATATAGGGTCACTGTGGTTGGAATCCACTGGACGGCAGTGGCCTTTTGGGATTGAAGGTGGAAGCCACCAATGACTTCCTGCCATTGAGCCAAGGAGCCTCCGGAGAGTGTGTGAACTTCTGGAATACAGCGAACAACCTCTGCACATCTGCTTTTCGTGCTGCCCAAGTCATGCATTGACATTTTTCCAAAAGTGAACCATCACAGCTGCTCTCTCAGGAAGCTGGGGGCTGAGCCCGCTGATTCCACTCCGTCAGCATTTCTGGTCCGGGTACCTGCCCTCTGCCCCGGCACAGGCAATGGGCTTTTGGAAACAGTGCTCCCTGGGTAGTGGGTGTGATTTGCCTCCTCTGGCCTAACATGATGAATGCTGAGAGGGGGTGGATACTAGGGGGTTAAGCTCCCTGACCTTTCCCTAGCCCAGGGGAAAACTTACTATTTAAAGTAAGTTTTAGACAGAATCTTTAGAAAGATAAATTGTTTACTTAATGTACACAATTACTCCCCAACACATCTGTTTTGTGTCTGCTCAACTCAACCTCATAGGCTATGGATGACCTTGAGCAAGTTTTTAAAGTCACAATGGGTTTCTACCAGGATTGAGAGTTCAGCTCTCTCAACTCTCCAACTGGTTATTAGCACCATAGTCTCATTTCTATTTATGGATTTACTTTGTTTGAGGGAAAAAAGACTCCCAATTCAACTATATTTTATTAGGAACTCCTTTGCTATGTTTTACACAAGAAAAAGGCACAAACCGCTGTTCTGGATGAAGGAGGGCATCCGCATGAGGCCCCAATGGTGTCGGAAGGACCCACAGCCACAGTTACTTAAATAAAATGACACCCATTCTGTCCTGCTGACTCTGACTCATAGTGACTCTGTGTAGGGATCCTGAAGTTGCTACCTTTACAGGAAGCAATAACCTCATCTTTCTCCTGTGGAATGACTAGTGGCTTTGAACCAGCGACCTTGCTGTTAATAGTCCAACACTATCCAGCATCACCACCCGAGCTCCTGAAAGCTTAAATGAGACATGGAAAACAAACACCTTTGTCACAAAACTGTCCCTGAAGACGGATCAATTCATGGAGTTGCGGGAGGGCCTGTGAGAGCATGAGCGGGACCTTCATTGGGATGTGCACATGACCGTATATCGCTGAGTCTGGCCCGGGGAGTGGACGCAAGCACACTGTCTGATGGACAAGCTTTCTACTGCCAGTCAGCAGTAGGAAAGAACTCAATGGTGGCTGAATGTGTGGCCCCTCAAAATGGATTCAGGGTCTCCACATAGACTCTCACTGTGAGCCACAGCCTATTGCTCAAAATTTAAGCTCAAATATGACTTAAATGCCTAACATTCTGTTTCCTTAAACTAGAGTACTGCCAGGATCAACTAGAGGCCTGGATGACCTATCAGGTCTGAACAACGATCTCAAATCACTTCACATGATCCATTCCACCAGTCATGTCACCAGTCACGCCTCCTCACTTACCCATTCCAGAGACTGTGCCTGTATAACCTATCGACTAACACATTCCCACATGTCGTGCTTATGAAACCAACCATCATGCTGGAATAAGGACCAATCACGATGTAAGGGGCAGGGTCAATGGGAAAGCAAGATAGGGGCTGAGGGGAGCCAAGAGGGTCCCGTCACTCAATCCCTAAACCTGATCTAATGTCACTAGACTGGGGTCTTCCTCACATCTCAAGGGCACCCGATTCATGATTGAAGTGAATTGTGTTTATTCAATCTTTGTTCTGCTTACCGTCCTGCTATGCTGCCTCCTCTTCTTGCTTTATGTTGTGGTGACAAATGGCTTGAGAGGGATTTGACATAGGGAGAAAGCCCACCCACATCAACTGTCACCAGAAGCAGACACTAAGTTCATTTCTCTCACCTCACAGAACTATGCACACCAGACACTGGTAGAGCTGCCCGGAAGGGGAACCCTTAGTGCAGTGGTTCTCACCCTGTGGGTTGCGACCCCTTTGGGAGTCATATGACCCTTTCACAGGGCTCGTCCAATTCATAACTGTAGCAAAATTACAGTGATGAAGTAGCAAGAAAATCATTTAATGGTCGGGGGGTCACCACAACAAAAGGACCTGTATTAGGAAGGTTGAGAACCACTGCCTGAGTGTGCTTAGGACTTTGCTGCCCTCAGGGTCACCAGACATTCCTGAAGGCAGAGTCACTGCAGGAAGCCCTTCTGGGAAATGCCCTGAAGCCAGGTCTCAACCAACTCCATCCACCCTCACCCTCCTAGATCCTAATCATAGGCTGCATGGAAATGCTCCCTGCCACTTCAAAGACTGTAAGTCCATGGGAGCAGAAAGCCTTCTCTTTCTCCCTTGGAGTGGTGGCTGGTGAGTTCAAACTGCTCACCTTCTGGGTAACATAACCCACAGACCAGCTCCCCCTGAGCTCAGTTTGGTTTGCCACACAGCACACATTGTTGGGAACCTTCTGAAGTAGCTGTGCCATGTGCAGGTTGGGGGATTTCGCACAAGATGCAGAATTCCACCCTCTCTTGGAAAAAATAATTTTTGCAATAGCCTTGTATTCTCTTCTGGATCTGAGTAGCAGCTACTCTCATGCAGTGCTAGCACATACATGCTAGGTCTTACGCCGAGTCTGCTCCATGCTTTCCTGTGTCCTATGTGGCGCTGTAGGCACCCAAGGCATGGACTCTGCAGCCTGGGTTCAAATCTCTCCTTTCCACTTCCTCACTGTGTGGTCATAGGCTCATGACTTTATCATCCTGTGCCACTGATTTTTCATCTGTAAAATGAGGCAAGAATAGAGTCCACATATAGGCTTGTTAAGTGAAATAATTGAATTATTATATACAAAAAGCTTAGAACATTGCTCGGCATCTTGCAAATACTGTTAGGTAGCTTAGCATAGGGACTGGGTCATCCATTACATATGCTCAGGTTCAAACTTCCGGCCAGGAAGGGGTGGTACACCTAGGTGGGTGTTACACCTGGATTGGCCCATCTGGGCCAGGTGAATTCAATCTAGCCAATGGGGTTGACCAGGACCATCAACCATGCCTCCCTATGGAGGAATTGAAAAGGCAGGATCTTGACCTCTCCGATGTCTCCCTTCACCCACTTTTCTGTTGTCCGTCCCCCAGGGAGGAGGTCACATGTAGATACTTGTAATCGGTTTCCTCTTTCCAATCCACCCTCCCTCTACCCTCCCACTATCACCACTCACAAATTATCAAGGTTTCTTGAGGGATGGGGGAGCGGGGAGGAAGGGGTAAAAATGAGGACTTGATTGATGCCAGGGGCTTAAGTGGAGGCAAATGTTTTGAGAATAATGAGGGCAGTGAGTGTACAATGTGCTTTACACAATTGATGTATGTATGGATTGTGATAAGAATTGTATGAGCCCCTAATAAAACGATTTAAAAAAAAAAAAGGCAGGATCCTGGAGCCCACGTAGTGACTTTCTCTCCAGCAGCTTCTAGGCAAGCTGTGCAGGGGTGAGGGGCCCTGAGGTGCCTGTGTAAACCTGAAATTTCTTCTCTCAAAAAACTCCCTTGGATCACAATCCAGGCTGCGGAGTGAATTCTTTCTCACGCGAAGCCAAGGACTGAGGTATATTTCTCCCACGAGAGATCTAACAATAGTATCTCTTATTATATCATTAGGAGCCCTGGTGGTGTAGTGGACTATGCATTAACCTGCTAATCGCAAGGTCAGGGGTTTGAACTGACTAGCCCGTCCGTGGGAGAAATATGAGGTTGTCTATTTCTGTAAGGCAATGGTTCTCAACCTTAGGAATGCCGCCACCCTTTAATACAGTTCATGTTGTGGTCACCTGCAACCATAAAATTACTTTCATTGCTACTTTATAACTGTAATTTTGCTATCGTTATGAATTGGATGACCCCTGTTAAAGGGTTATTTGATCCCCAAAGGGGTCGCGACCCACAGGTTGCGACCCCTGCTGTAAGGATTTAAAGTCTCAAAACCCCAAAGGGGCAGATCTTTGTCCTATTGGGAGTCAATAAAATGGTAGTTAGGTTTTTTTCTGCATCAGTATCAGATTCTGGTGGCAATCTCAGTCATCCTGCATTGTGGTCTGGTTTGAACTCCGGAAATGACTGCCCTGGTTTGAGGTGAGGGCCACGGTGCTTCAGTGGTAGACCTCTCATCGACTTTCACCGGGAAGACCCGGGTTTGATTTGCAGCCAATGTGCCCCAGACTGTCAGTGAAGGTTTGTGTGTTGCTATGACACTGAGCAGGCTTCAGTGGTGTTTCCAGACTGAAACAGAATAATGAAGAAAGACCTGATCATCCCCATCCACACATTGACCTATGGCCCACCACTGTTGGCTTCCTCTCCCAGTCCTGGTGGTAGCACAGATAGGCACAGTTTGCTCCACTGCCCATGAGGTGCCCATGAGAGGCTGACGCGACAACCACAGTCAAGATCAACAGCTTAAACTCCATTCTGGGTCTATGGAAACAAGAACAACCTTCTGAATTGAGGTCGCATTGCTATTTGGGACTGGGAGGATGCCTTTGTGATATGGATTGCACTCTGGATCCCAAGGGGGACTTTTAAACACAGCCACATAGCAGCTCCGGAAATTGCCATAGTGAGAAGGCAGGTTTTAAAAAAAAAAAAAAGCTTTTACTGGCTTGCTCAAAGGAGGCTGCGGGTAGATTGGGGGGTGGAAAACTCCTCTGGAAATGGAAAATTTTTTTATCCTTACATATGCATCATTTCTTCTGGTCCTGAAAGAAAACACAAAGCAGACGAGAGGAGGAAACGGAGACTGGCAGTCATCTTGTTGGTATTCCCACAGCACCCCCTCCTTAAGCGCTTGCTGCCATCTCATCAACTCCACTCAGTGTATTTTCACCCGGCAATGATGCAGAAATGTCTGCGTACTCCAGTTTTATTGTAGTCGGGCAGCGTTTATGGCTTTGACGTTCAACTGAGCATGGCAGGACGTCTAGAAGCAATTATAACCAGCACCTGCTCTGTCTGTGCGATGGGCAGGCAGTGACGGATTCCCAGCCTCCGGAACACTAGTGTTCCCTCCCAGCTCAGGATAATGACGGTGACACTCGGCCCCCTTGTTGTCTGGGGAGCTCAAGGAGCTCTCCTCTGAAACCTCAACTTATGGGCATTTCTTTGAGTGAAGACATCAAATTAGTGACTCGAAAGGAAGGCGTAGGAGATGATTATTGGCCACAAGACAAGCCTCAACCGCCTCCAGAGAGCATGTCTCCTAAGTGCAAAGTGTGGAGAGGGAGGAAACAATTGATCACAAATGGAATAGACTCTGAGTCTCACCACACAATGTGTGTGTGTGGTCACTGAGGCGGCAACATTATGACTGGGGGACGGATACGGTTTGTGCAGCCGTGATTGCCATCCAGAATGTGGCATGCTATTGTGAAAAATGATTTTTTATTCTGAGCAAATCTCTGCTTCCACTTGCTTTAATGCTTCGCCGGAGAGCAGGGGACTCTGGGAGGGGTGGGGGGCGCACAGGGCTGGGCTGACCTCAGGAACTCATGTGTAAAGGGCTTTTTCTCACTTGGAAGCAGGCTGTTCTTTCTGGTAAAGCTTGTTTGTGAACCTTGCCACATCTGCGTCCGAAGAGGGAACTGAAGGTGACAAATGCCACGAGGAGCCCCGGGCACATCTTGTTTCATTTGAATCCCAGTTTTACCTTTCCTCCTTTCTGGGTTCTGAAGCATCAGATGGGTGCCAAACGCTTCCACGGACAACTAAAGCTGAACAAGGTGGAGGCAGATGAAGAGCAACGGGAGGTTGGTGTTTGGGAGACTGAATACTTGGGCTTCCTAGGCCAGTCCAGTTGGTGGTTAGAGCCCTGTTTCAGATTCCACTGTAATCTCCTAGTGTCCAAGGACCAAGTGGCTCCTAAGTCCAGAATTTCTGTTACATGTGTCACCAAGGAGGAGTTGGGCTAAAATGCATTGAAGAATAAAGCAGGAGCTTGGCTTATGAATCCACTCTCTGATTCTGAAATTTCAAAGGCTCCGTGCACAGACATTTCAACACTGAAAGCACAGCAGGGAAAACCAAAGAATTGGGCTTCCTCCTTGTCCCTCTTTTCGGGCTTTTACGGTTTTCCAAGGCGCCTCCCTGAGCCGAGTGTTGTATAGGTCAGGTTTAAAGATGTCCTAGTTCCGAGGGACTTGCTGTTCTGCTTTCTTTTTCAGGGAGACCTGGTTTCTTGTCTTGTGGCCAAACACAGAGCACAGATGTCTGTGGGCCTCCTCCCTTTCCCCTGACCTTTGCTCTCTTCTCTGGATACACTACTGACCTGTTCTCCCTTACAAGATCTGAACTGCTCACAAACTTCGATGAATTCTCATCCTAGCAAGAAGCATCTGAGCATCTTATTAGAGCCTGTATGAGTTCTGTTCTGGATGCCTATTTGTGCAACTTCAGGGTCTGGCATGGAAACATTCCATGTCCACAGACCTGCACAGATAATATAAACTCCAACAGTAGTTTAAGGTTTAAGGTGGTAACAGGGAACGCTGGGGCCTGTGGCTCCTGGTGAACCTCACAGGCTGTCTAAAGGGGCTACTTCCATCTCAATGTAACCATACAGGAATGTAGACCTGTTAGGTAGCAAGACAAGGGGTTGTTCCTCTCCATGCTTAGGGGGCCCCCTACAGGAGGTTGGAAGCCAATGCAGGCTAAAGGGCATGCACCAATTCAAGGCCAAGCCAGGAGAGCTTAATTGACGCCTCACAGCTGAAAGCCCTTAAAAGGCTGGAACCTTCCCTTCAGCTGCTTCTCTGCCTTCCACTCAGCAGGGCTGGGTGTGCAGTGTCATGAGGGTGCCCGTGTTCAGTTTACTGTAACGCCGGAACCTTCTTCTCTCCTGTATATAAACCCACTCGGATCACCAACCAGGCTTTGGTGTGAATTTCTTTCTAGTGTGTAGCCAAGGACCGAGACATTTCCCACCCGAGAAACCTACAGACCCAGACTTACAATAAACCCATATGTGTGTGTGTGTGTGTGTGTGTGTGTGATACACACACACACACACACACACACACACACACACATATGGCAAGAGGTGAACAGGTCTAGCCAGCAATGGTGAAGAGGGCCCTGGGATTGAGATTGAGAATGATTCTGAAGTAGAATCCATAACCCTTAGAAATGTATTGGCCTGCTATACCAATCCAATTACCCTCAACCTTCTTCAAAGAATTGGAAAAACTGACCACCAACTTCATATGGAGAGGGAAGAAACCCAGAATTAGCAGAGAACTCCTCAAGAAGAAGGACACAATTGGAGGACTCGCCCTACCTGATTTCAATGCCTACTACACAGCTACAGTGGTCAAAACAGCATGGTACTGGCACAATGATAGACACTCAGACCAGTGGAAAAGAATAGAAAGCCCAGGAGTAAAATCATCAGCATATAGACAACTGATCTTCGACAAGGGTCCCAAAAATGTCAAGTGGGAAGCAGATGCCCTCTTTAATAAGTGGTGCTGGAAACAATGGATATCCACGTGTAGAAAGTTGAAATAAGACGTCTACCTCACCCCATGCACAAGAATACACTCAAGGTGGATCACAGATCTAGAAGTCAAACCCCAAACCATCAGGACCATTAAGGAGGGAATCGGGACTAATCTCAGAGTACTGGCCCAGGGAGCACATAGGCTCACTGCAACAGGGAAGGGGACACACACAGGTGAATTGGAAATCGACAAATGGGATCTAATAAGAATAAAATGCATGTGCACCTCGAAAGACTTTGCCAAGAGGGTGACAAGGCAACCCACAGACTGGGAGAAGATTTTTAGTAATGACACATCAGACAAAGGGCTCATTACTAAAATCTACAACACCATCGTGACCTGCAAAAAGAGGAAAACAGTTAACCCCCTAAGGAAGTGGGCAAAAGAAATGAGAAGAACTTTCACTAGAGAGGAGATCAATATGGCCAATAAACATATGAGAAAGTGCTCGAAGTCCCTTGCCATAGGAGAAATGCAAATCAAAACAACCATGAGATACCACCTAACACCCCTGAGGCTAGCCCAGATCAGTAAATCAGAGAGCAACAAGTGTTGGAGGGGCTGTGGTGAAGTAGGAACCCTCCTCCACTGCTGGTGGTCGTGTACATTTGTACAGCCACTGTGGAAAGCAATCTGGCGATACCTAAAGAAAATGGAAATTGATCTACCTCATGACCCAGCCATCCCTCTACTGGGCATATACCCGGTTGAAGCAGCAAATAAAACACGACCAGTCATATGCGCTCCAATGTTTATTGCGGCACAATTCACAATGGCAAAGACTTTGAAACAGCCTAAGTTTCCATCGACAGACGAGTGGATTAGCAAACTTTGGCACATACACACAATGGAGTATTATGCAGCACTGAAAAGCACCGATGAGCACATGAAACACGTTATTTCATGGGAAGAGCTGGAAGGAATTATGTTAAGCGAGGTAAGCCAGACCCAAAGGGACAGGTACAACATGAGTCCCCTGAGGTAAGTACAATCAGCATGACAGAAATAGAAGAATAAACATCCATCCCACAATAAACGGGAGGAAGCATAGATAGTTGGAGGGAGGACAGGCCACACCTAGGGAGGTACATAAGAGTCCAGCATAAAGAAGGGGTAGTGGGGTAGGGAGAGGGAGAACCGGGAGGGGGAGAATCCGAATGGATGGTATGGGGGGGGGGCAGGGTACTAACCCACCCGGGGGAGAGTATCGGTTATGTCCCCACAGATTTGGAACATGCATACGGACCCCAACACGACACACCAAACAAGGAGGACAACGCAAAGTACAGAGGTCTACACAAAGAGGCTGGACGACAAGCCGGCCCAAACCAGAATTAGGCCGACCCCCACACTCGAAGGGAATACCACAGAAAACAAAAATAGATTGTCTGGAGTGGGAAAGGAACTGACCCACCACACCACATCCAGAAGGAAGCTGAAACAAAAGAAGGAGAAAGGACATAGTGGAGTACACCTGGGTCCACCAAGCCCAAAGTCGATAGACCAGCTAGAAGAGCCCATCATACAGAGAGGACCATTCAGCTGACCACACTACGAGATATGACATCCTGCACCAACACATGGCCCTACACGGGACAGCACCTGAGACACAATGGGGGATGGGCAACTGAGCTGACCCCGCCACACTGAGGCAAACACTGGGGACATGCAATGGAGCAGCGGAGGAAGCAGAGCAAAGGGAGCCCGAGGGAGTAGAAAGGATGGTCTTCTGGGCCAGGACGTGGCGCCTCACAAGCTACACCTAGAAAACACTCCTAAAGGCCAATGAAAGGACCTTGAACTACTAGCAATTTTTTCTTTTAATATTTGCTATCTTTTTGTTTAGTCTTTTAAAATTTGTTTTGTTTTTTTACCCAGTAAATTTTGTATGTTAGTGGCTTTTCTGCTTATCAGCGTGTCGATGTTGCTTCTGTCAAAGCCATGTTCTTATGGGCCACTTGGGCGCAGTCAAAGTCATATCCATTTGTATGCACGTATTACTATGTCAGCAGGTCCACCTAGACAAGATAGGCTGGACAAATAATGAGAGAAGAAAACAACAGGACCAACGGTCCTGGAGGGACATGAGAGCGTGGGAGGTAGGGGAAGGGAGGAGGTGTCGCCCAACACAGGGACAAGGGAACAGCGAATGGTTCAAAACCAGAGGAGGGAGGGGAGGGGAGGACTGGAAGGGAGTGACCAAGAGCAAGGTAACTGAGAGGAACTACTGAATCCAGAATGAAGGCTAAACATGGTAATGGGTCGGGAGGAAAGCGAAAGGAAATAGAGGAAAGGAGTAGGAGGCAAAGTGCATACAGAGAAGCCTAAATACAGACATGTACATATGTAAACATATTTATGATTATGGGGGCAATAGATTTATATGCATATATTTATAGGTTCAGTAGTAGGGTAGCAGATGGACATTGGGCCTCCTCATGCATAATCCCCCAATACAATAGCACCTCGCCCTGCTAAGCAGCCATTGCAGGATACCCATCTTCCCGACATGATCACTGAAGACAGCCGTGTGTGTAAGCAAATGTGGTGAAGAAAGCTGATGGTGCCCGGCTTATCAAAAAAAGATATAGCGTCTGGGGTCTTAAAGGCTTGAAGGCAAATAAGCGGCCATCTAGCTCAGAAGCAACAAAGCCCACAGAGAAGAAGCACACGGCCTAAGCGAATACAAAGTGTTGAATGGACCATGTAGCAGATACAAAGGAACAAAAACAATCATTGTGTGATCACCTCCCTCACATAATGGCTGAAGACGAAAGTGTGCATAAGCAAGTGTGGTGAAGAAGGCGGATGGTGCCCGGCTACTGAGAGATATAGCGTCTGGGGACTTAAAGGCTTGAATGCAAACAAGCGGCCATCTAGCCCAGAAGCAACCGAGCCCACACGGAAGCAGCACACCAACATAGGTGATCATGAAGGACAGAGGAGACCAGGTCTCCAACATCAAAGGTGGGGTGGTGGTGAGAATCACATCACCGTGAAAGAGGGGGAGTGCATGATGGGGACCCAACGCCCACCTGTAGACAGCTGGACACCCCTTCCAGAGGGGTAGTGAGGAGGAGATGGGCCACTCAGGGTTCAGTGTAGCAACAATGAAACTCAAAACCTTCCTCTAGTTCCTGAACGCTTCCTCCCCTCCCAATCATCATGACCCCAATCCTACCTTGCCTTGCGGACCTGGTTATACCAGAGGATGTACAGCGGTGCAGTGGGGATCTGGAGGCACAGGGAATCTAGGACAGACGAACCCCTCAACACCAGCTGTGGGAGTGGCGACACCAGGAGGGAAGGGCATGTAGAAAGGGAGAACCGATCTCAGAGATCTATGTGTTACCTCCTCTCTGGGAGATTGGCAAGGGGGAGGCGGGTGAGGGGAGACGCCGGGGAGTGTAAGATAAGATATAATAATTATTTATAAATTATCAAGGGACCAGGGGTGGGATCGGGGAGGGAGGGGGATGGGGGGAAAAAAAGGGAAACCGAGCTGATTCCAGGAACCCAAGTGGAAGGTGAATTATGAGAGTGATGAGTGCAACGAATGTATAAGGGTGCTTTGCTCAATTGATGTATGTACAGATTGTGATAAGAGCCTTATGAGCCCCAATAAAACGATTAAAATAAATAAATAAAGAATGAAAGAAAAAAAAAAGAAATGTATTGGCCTTAGGGGAGGGGCAAAGAGGGCTGGATTGAGAAAGTCTGTGGCATCCAGTTCTGACTTGACTTTTGGATCCAGAATCTTTCAGGAGTCATGGCCTTGCCCTCCAGCCAGAACTTCCAATAACCGTCTTCTCAGAGCCTTGTTAAATTCTCATAATACGTTACACCTGCCATCCTGTGAGCAGCTACCAAACCCAGGCACTTTTTTCTTTCTTTTTTTTTTTTTAACAGGAACAATAAAGTTTATTGAACCGTAGCTTAGTACAGGCGCTGGGGTTTCCCCACGGTGCTCTTAATGTACAAAGCACGGATATTCTGCCAATTCTTCTTCAGCAGCGAAACCAAAAAGTTGACAGCCAAGTGGATGTTGTACACGAGTTCATCATCTGTCATCTTCACATGGCCAACTGCCACTGCCAGACACAGCACCTTCTTCATCTGGAATTTGACGGTGGACTTCACCTCGTCGACCTTGGCCACCATGTTCTCATTGTGGGTCAGCAGGGAAGGGAATTTCCCGGCCTTGTTCAGGCCTGGGCCCAGAATTCGAGGAATCTGCTTGATCAGGGTCTCTGAGGCCAAAAAGGCATCATACTTCTTGGCCAGCTTTTTGACCAACTTCTTATTCTTGTTGAGCTTCTTGAGCGCCTCGATGTCCATGTGAGGGATCTCCACGGCCTTCGCTTGTCGCAGTGCTGCTGGTCCCCAAGGACACACACTGAGAACTTGGGGCGCGGGGTGGACTTAAGCCTGACGGTGCCAGAGAAGCGTTTGTCCTTCTGAGGGTCGTAGTTCTTCAGGCTGCTCTGCAGCTCCACCGTCTCCAAAAACTTACGGCGCTTGCGCTGGTTCCTGTGCAGGACTTCCCGCACCGCCTCGTAGAGGGTGTCGCGAGAGACTTTGGTACTCATGGTTCCTAGCGCTGCGGCAACCGGAAAAGAGACCCAGGCACCTTTTTCAAAGACAAGCTCGCTCTCTTTGAATTCCTGACCTCGCCGACCGTGTGAAACAAGGACCATTCCAGAATTACATAGAAGCAAGCATGGAAGCAAGGGCATCCACCACCCCGAATGCGTAGGGGTCAGGAACCAAGTGCTTTCTGTAGAACAGCCCCAGAAGGCAGACCTTTGGCTGGAAAACCTGTTAGGGAGCTAGCATAGGGACTGGCAGGCCCATTACACAAGCTCAGAGGTCTGAGCTACGGGCTCATGAAGTAGAGGCTCACTGCATGCTCAGAAGTTCAGGTTTCCAGCCAGCAGGGGGAGCTACGCCTGGGTGGGCGCTGTACCTGCATTGGCTCACCTAGGCCAGGTGAATTCAATTCAACAATACAGCCAATGAGGTCGAACTACGTCATCGACCACGCCTCCCTAACCGCTCATAAAACTCAAGAGGATCCCAAACCAGGCCTCGGCGTGAGCTGTTTCTGGGTGGAGCCGCGGACCGAGGCACACCTGCCCCAGGTGAGGTCCAACAGAAGCGGTGCTGTGTGACTGGAAGCTATGAGGTAAGCCGGCCCCAGGAGTGAGCCTTCCCATGCTGGTCTCACGGGTTGTGGGCCCCTCTGGGCTCCTTTCACCTCACCACCCTTGGGAGAATTGTTGGGTTGAGTTCACCTGGCCTAGGTGAGCCAATCCAAGTGGCGCCCCACCCAATACGGTGGAGGCCCCTGGGGACGCTTGTAGCGTATTGCCGCAGCCCCAGCCTTTTGTGTCGGTCTTTGCGCCATTTCTTGCTGGTGTCAGTCTTTGCGCCGTTTCCTGCTGGTGTCGGTCTTTGCGCCGTTTCTTGCTGGTGTTGGTCTTTGCGCCGTTTCTTGCTGGTGTCGGTCTTTGCGCCGTTTCTTGCTGGTGTCGGACTTTGGGCCGTTTCTTGCTGGTGTCGGTCTTTGCGCCGTTTCTTGCTGGTGTCGGTCTTTGCGCCGTTCCTTGCTGGTGTGCGGGACTTGATGTGCCTCTCTGTGCCTGCCTTCCCGGGCTGCATTTGGGAGGGGGCTGGGACGCTGCTGCCTGGAGGCTGGGAGGATTTTGACTCCCAAAGCCTTCTCGAGGCTCAGTGTAAAAGTTTATTTGGACTCGAAAACAGAATCAAAGACCCAATTAATTAAGTTTTAGAAGCAGGCTTTATTGCGAACTTGTGGCGGGTTCAGCAACACAGGGTATTGAGCTATTGAAGCCACACCAGGGAAAAAATCCTGGCGGCGTTTTTATGCCCACTGCTGGCAGGCACAGCTGGGGAGAATCATAGCTTGGGGGGGGGGGTTTGGATCTGCGCACACAGGTGCTTCCGAAGGGAGAAGGTCGTTAATCTTACCTATATATGTCAAGGACGCGTGGAGTGACCATATCTTCAGAAAACCTTCTGGCTTTGGGAGGAGCTGGTTCCAGGAATTTGGGGTTGAGCAGAGGAGGGAGGTCAGTTAGGGGTCAGTCTTGAGAGCTAAAATGGAGTCTGTTGTGCCAAGACAGGACGTTTTAGACTGACCCTATAGGGAAAAGGGACAACATTAGTCCATTTCTGTAACTGCTTCCTGTGGGTAGTGGGCGAAGAGCAAGGGGAGGGGCTTTTCCAGGCAGAGTACTGGGAGTTGCGGCCTGGCACAGGGTGGAGAGGTTGTTGTTGCTGGTGGACTGCTATACGGGTGATTTCGCGGAGTCGACTTTGCAGGAGCTGAATGAGACAAGGAGCAATTAAGAGCAAAATTACTACTAAAATTATGGGTTCTAGTATGGGGGCTAGGAAGGAGTACAGAGAAGAGTTCCACCAGGAAGAGGATCCGTCTGTTCTGAATCTGTTGTTTTGCAGCTCACGGTTTAGCTTGTTGAGGGTCTGGACTCTAGTTTCCACAATTCCCAGCTTATTGATGTAATAACGGCATTCCTCCTGGAGGAATAAGCAGGTTCCTCCTTTTTCAGCAGTGATGAGGTCTAAAGTGCAACGGCTCTGCAAGGCAACTTGGGCAACAGAGGTTGTTTGTTTCTGCAGGGAGGCTAGAGATTTGGCAGAGGCATCGACTGCCAGCTGGAAGCATGTGGATAACTTGTCTGCTGTGGTGATAGAGGGTCTAAGGGTCCCGCCGCTGAGTCCTACTGCACCTGCTGCTGAGGCTAAGGAGATTCTCACTGCTATCGGAAGAAAAACTGCTCTTTTAGTTTGGCGACTGTATACCTGGATGTATTTGTCCTGGACCTCAGTCGGAGTGTATGTAGTGAGCTGCGGAACCAGAGTGACGGGCAGGCACAAAAGGGTAAGGTAGAACTGATGTTTAAATGCTTAGTGTATAGTTGCACCAAAAGAAAATTTTTTTCTGGCGCTGTTAGTGGTTTGGAGGGGATTTGGGTGACATTACATGTCTGTGTCGATGGATTGGAGTAGCAAAAGGGCACTTGAGTGTTTTCTGGTTGGATGTACAGAGGAATATTGGGGATGGTTATGGGTTTTGTGGTCTTTACGTTGGATGAAAATGACAGGGCAGGACCTGGTACTGCTACCAGAGGAGGGCGTTCTAGGGCTGCACACATGCAGCAGGTGGAGAGGTTGCCTAGTCCAGCAAAGTGGCGATGGCCAGTCCCTGCTGTAGCAGGGTAAGCTGGGAGAAGGGAGACTCAGAAGGTTTAGAAATTTGCTTAGTGAGTTGAAGGTCTTGGATCTGAATATTACAGTGGATGGTGGATTGGACCTGGAGTAGCGACCTCCATACATAGAGTTTGGCGTCTGGAAATTTCTCTCGGCGAGTGGCGTACCACGCTCCTGGAACCAGAGGTGTCCAGCGGCTATCCCAGGGGTCTGGGATTGTGAGAGTGTATTTAGATTGATGGTAGTAGAATCATCCCTGGGGACAAAGGGAAAGGTAAAGTATCTGGCAGGAAGACCAAGGACACCCTACATTTTTCTGTATTCACCTTTTTGCACATTGGGTAGTTGCCTTCTGGTCATACAGGTAGCAAATGATGGGATCAGCTTTTCCTTGATGCCGCTTAAAGTCAGTGAAATTTAAGTATATGGGTGTTCTGCACCCTGTGGGTGGGCAGTCAGCGGTGGCCAGCAAATAATCATAACGCTTAGTGCGGGCGTAATTGGTATAGTTTTCAGTCAAGTAAAATCGCCAGCAAAAGGGGAAATTATATTAGGTTTAGCTGGCTGGCTTGGTGAGGCGAGTGAGGTGGAGAGACATAGGACCAGTAGACTGAGCCAGACCACTGGGAGCCATGGTCAGAGTTCACTGCTGCCTTGACTCGGGACAAATGTACCCAGGAATCTATTCCAAGACCCTTGACTGCCAAGGGAGTGGTGAGCACTACGGTGTAAGGGCCTTCCCACCGGGGTGCTAAGGGTCTGGGTGCTAGGGATTTAATTAACACAGCTTTTCCAGGATGCACTGGTTTTTGGTGATCAGCAGAGGTCGGAGATGGTTCAGGGATGGGGGAGTTTTCGTGTTGTCTAAGAAGGTTGCGGAGCAAGGACAAGTATGGAAGGTACGAAGCTAGCGGAGGGCAATCAGTTGCAGGAAGAGGCGAGAAAAGAAAAGGTTGTCCGTAGAGTATTTCGATCATGGCTGGGGAGGATCTGCACACATAGGTGCTTCAGAGGGGTCGTTAATCTATCTATATGTGAGGGAGGGTTGGAGTGACCATATATTCAGAAAACATTCTGGCTTTGGGACGAGCTGGTTCCAGGAATTTGGGGTAGAGCAGGGGAGGGGAGGTGGGTTAGGGGTCAGTCTTGAGAGCTAAGATGGAGGTGCAGGCCTCTAAATGGAGTCTGTTGCACCAAGACTGGGACACAGTGGTGTGCTGCGGCTCCGCCAAGCAAGATGGCTGGGAGCGCCCACATCTACCCTGTTGGTTTGGGCAGGTCTCTGGCTGGGTGGTTGGCTCCAGGCTGGCTTTCGGCTAGGCCACAATCTGCGGCTTCCATTTTCCCAGCCACATGACTCCACTCCCAGGCAGAATGGCGCCACCTGTGTCTATTGTAGCTACTGTCTCTTCCCAGAAAGAAAGCCACCCAGACCGCGGGCAAGTTCAACAGAACAAGTTTTATTTTCTGTGCAGAGACTGTCAGCTCTCTTGAGAGGAGACTGAGTGGCCCCCAGTCTAATTTTCCAAAGGTTTTTATACTTTTGCAATGTGCAGGTGTGCAAGCAGGTAGAGTAGAGAAGCAGGGTGTTGCAGTTAGCCATTCTTAGTTGAACATTACATGCTCTGGTCTTTCCTTCTGTACGTTCCCTTGGGCTATGTCTGCACAGCCTACCTCCCCAATATCAGCTAGTTCGTTGACAGTTCATAGCTAGTTTATTTACTGTTCATAATGGCTTCTATCAGCTCAAAATGACTTCTCTTGTCAAGGCTGTTTAAGCTTTGCCCAGAGCTGCTACATTCCCTCCTCTTCTTAGCCGAGTTCAAATCATTGAATCTACGGTAGCCAGCCCAGTGTATGGTGGGCTCAGCACTAAGAGTTTTATGGTTTGTACTTTCTGTGTGAGGACTGCCACTAGCTTATTGGTTATTATTGGTCCAAACGTGAGGTTTAGCAGGAGGAGGATTAGGGGTCCGGCTAGTGGCGTTACTAGGGTGGTTCGCCAGGTTGCCCAATTAAGTAGCTTTTCAAACCAATTGGTTTCTTCATTTCTTTTCTTGACTCTTTCCTCTAATCTTTTCCTAACCAGGGCTAAACTATCTTTAATGATTCCTGAATGGTTTGCATAAAACAAGTTTCTCCTAATGCCATGCACAACACTCCTTGTTTCAAAAGGAGCAAGTCAAGCCCTCGGCGGTTTGGCAACACACTTCTACAAGGGAGTGTAAGGATCTTTCTAAATGGGAAACATGGTATTTTTATCCCTGTATATCTAAAGCAATTTGCTGACAAAGAGTCTGATAGTTTAAGTTTCCTTGTATTAAAGCAACTGACCCGACTGCAGCTAATCCCATAATCCCAAGCACCGTTAACAGTGGGACTGACATTGGGGCTCTTTTAGCTCATCCAGAAATTCCAAAGTTATCCCTACCTCCTTCACCAGAACACAGGTACACTTGAGGAATAACATGCACTAGGACACAAATACCCGGGTCTGCTGCTAATACTGGGGAAAGGAGACAGGGTGCTAGTCCTGTGGAACAAGTAAAGCAAGTACCCGTTGTGGCAGATAACAAATAAGGATCACCATTTGGTTCAATAGGAACAGCTTGAAGGCAAAAATCTTGATATTTTGATATATTAAAGGGATAATTAGATGAATAAAAACAGTCTTCGCCCTTGGTAATCTTTTAAAGTGAGCTAGAGTTGAGTCCACTCTAACCTCACCTACAGACTGCTGCTTCGTGTAATCCTTCTTACTAACATTTCTAATTGGATTACGCTCTGCACCAATAGTGCTATTTGTAGCTGTGCCTACCGAGTAAGGGGGAGCAGGGTTCAGACAAAGCCAACAATCAGTTGCGAGGTTAGGATTTGAGTTCATAAATTGGAATACAGCATCCAGAGTATCAAACACAGAGCCTTGAGGTGGCTCCTGAATGGGAAGGGCCCTTTGAGTTGGGCTGGCAGTGAACGGGAAAGTTACTGAAGAGTCTGGAGGGTGCGGCAAAGGAATCTTAATGATACCCAGCTGTGGCTCTTCAGGATTTATCACCAGGTTTGGGCCTATTTATGGACAGGAAGTTGCCATATTTTACTTTGCTGCATAGTAAAGGTTGTCCCGGGATCTCTATCATTTACATAATACTGAATTCCCCATGTGTTCCCAGTGAACCCAATAACGCTTGAATCCAGTTCTTATTGGGTTACATTTGGAAACCATACACGTGGTGGGATCAAACCCCTCCGACTTGAGTCCCATTCTTGTAAAAACAATAGGGTCGTCTTTAACAAGTTTCCACCCTGAAGATGATAGTTTCACAACCCTAAGCTGCACAATGGCAATGTCCCTCCCCTTGGCAGTTAGGGAGCCCATGAGCCGGGCATCTATAGAAATGGTGTGTTTGGAGCCTTCTTTCTATAGAGGGTATTCCGCACCCATAGGACGGGATTCCGGTTATGGGCCCCATTGTGCCCTTTACCTTTAAAGGATCCGGAATGCCAGCTCTTTCCTAGCAAATCAAACAAATCAAAGCAGAAACGGGGGTCAGACCCAGTGTAAGAAGTTACATATTCACTGTTGGAGGTTCGAGTAGCAGTCCACAGATGTGTTTGTGGTTGGGCGAAATGGCGGGTGCTGACAGCAATGCTCAGACAAAAACAATTAAGTTCTGTAAAGCCTTAATTTTGAGGGTTTTTCTGTCTTTCTGAGTGTTCATCTTTTCAGGATATGCTCAGGGAGGGCTTTTTTTGACTTGTGACTGATGAATCCACGGCCCCTTCCCCACTACTTTAATAGCAGTTGGTGTTATAATATCACCTAGTATGGGCCAGTCCCCCTAGGTTCTAAGGTCTCGGGTCAGTGTTTCTTTACCCACGTTCAGTCTCCAGGTTGCAAGTTGTGGGCTGCCTCTTCACTTTTCCCTTGGTTGGGCCCAAAATGAAGGTGTCGGAGCAGATGATTTGTCTCACCTGCTGGACAGCCTGCAGGCACTTCATGAAGGAACAAGTAGTGACTTCCATTACTTCTACTTCCTTCAGTCTTGGGAGGATTGGGGAAGGTCTGCCAAACTTAAATTCAAACGGGGTCGTGCTTTTCACATAGGGAGTGCATCGGACTCGAAGTAGGGCAAAAGGTAAAGAAAGGATCAATCCAGTTCTCGCCAGTTTCTAAATGCAACTTAACTAACAATTCCTTTAGGGTTCTGTTTATTCTTTCTACTTGCCTTGAACTTTGGGGCCTATAAGCCCAGTAGAGCTTCCAGTTAATATTTAGAAGCATTGCTAATACTTTAGTAATTTGAGCAATGAATACTGGGCCATTGTTGGACCCCAAGGTGGTGGGAAGCCAAATCTAGAGACAATTTTAGTTACTAATAATTTACACCCAGTGGCAGCAGTGTCCTTCTTCGTTGGGAAGGCTCCCACCCATCCAGAATAGGTGTCCACTAGCACCAGCAAATACCCGTAGCCATACTTTCTAAGTTTGATATCCATAAAGTCCACCTCCCAGAATTCTCCAGGAGTACTACCTCGAGCTTGTGGTTGGGGTTGCTCCTTTTCTTTTGTAGGGATGTTTCCCCGAGCGAGCACAGTGCAAGCAACAGTGGTGTCATCTGCCACCCAGTGTCCAAGCCTGGGTATGTAAAAGTACCTGAGGAGCAACTGAGACCATTTAGAGGATCCTGAGTGCATACCTTCATGTAGTCCTTGAATCAGATCTCTCCCAGAGCTTCTGGCATGAATCTTCTTCCATCAGGATGCAGCAGCCACCTGGATGCTCCGAGTTTCTTTGGCAGCCCAGCTCTTGGCTTACCTTTAGATCATTTTCCGAGTATGTAGGTTGTGGCAGTAACACTGGGGATGGCATGGTCATGGCCATTACCTTGGGGATTTGTGGTATAATCCTGGCATTCGAGATCCACCGGTCCAGGGGACTTGTTAGGAGGGGCTCAACCATAGGTCCCCCTACCCCAGCAATATCCTGCCCCAGTGTAAGCTTCCTAGCTTCTATAACTAGGATGGCCATGGCAGCCTCAGCTCGCATGCAGCTCGGCCATCCTGCAGTTGCAGAGTCTAGTGTGATTGAAAGATCGGCCACAGGTCTCTTTCATGGCTGCAAGTTCTGAGTTAGCATTCCTTTTGCTGTGCCCCTGGCCTGATAGACAATTGGAAGGGATTTTCTATGTCTGGAAGGGGAAGAGAGGGTGCCCATATGAACGACGTTTTTAAGGATTCAAAGGTTTGCTGTTCTACTTCAGTCCATTGAAGTTTTTTCCTTTCCCCAGTACTTGCATATAGGAGTTTGGCTAATCCATCAAATCCCAAATTCCACAATAGACAGTACCCCACAAATCCTAGAAACTCTCACACCTGCCTCTTAGTCTCAGGGACTGGGATTTTGAGGATCACCTCAGTGCGGCTGGGGGACAAGGTCTGTTTTCCCTCCTCCAGTTGGTAGCCTAGGTATACAGCTTTATTGACACACAGTTGAGCCTCTCTTTCAGATTCCCTGGACCCCAATTGGCCAAGGACTATTAACAGGTCCTCGGTAGCACTTGGGCATTCCTCCAGGGTTTCGGAGGCCAGGAGGAGGTCATCTGCATACTGGAGCAAGGGGGTTTGGGGGTGTTCCTCCTTGTATTCCTGTAAGTCTTCATTGGGTTGACGTACAGAGGACAAGGGTATGGAGAACAAAGCATCCTTTAAGTCCAAAACAGTATAACAAATTCAGTTTGATGGGATAGTACTCAGGAGGGTCTCGGAGTTTGGTACCGTGGAGTGGACAGTTTCTACCCTCGCATTTACCTCTCCGAGATCCTGCACCATTTGGAAGTCCTCAGTTCCCGGTTTCGGCATGGGCAGCAGGGGAGCGTTCCATGTGGACTTGCAGGGCACCAAAATGCCTGTCCTCTTTAGTCTGCATATGTGAACAGCAATACCCACCTGTGCTTTCCAGGGAGTAGGGTTTTGCTTGACACTCACCAGTGTGGCTGAGCTCAGAAGTTGTACGACCGCAGGCACCTGATGTTCAGCAAGGTCTGGCAGGTTGTTCTCTGCCCAAACAAAAGGAATATCTTTTAGCCATTTATCAAGAAGTTCCTTTGAGGAGGTTTCTTCTGCTCTTTGATAAAACACATATCCCTCTGGCAGTGGAGCGGTGAGCAAAACCTTTGCCTTTTCAAGTTCAAGGGTTAAGGTGGTTGCAGCAGATGAGAAAGTAATCATGGCCACCATTTATCGAATAAATCCCGACCAATTAGGGGAAAGGGGCCCTGAGGCATTACCAGGAAGGAGTGTGGAACTGTCTCTTGTGCTAAATCTGTTATTCTGGCTGTTGTCCATGGGTATGCTTGGGTATGCCATGTGGCACCTGTAATTAAAATCTTTCCTTTTGACAATGCACCTGTAGTCTTTTCCAAAACCAAGAAGGTGGCCCCTGTGTCCACCAAGAAATTTACTGGCTGGCCCCCTTTTTGGAGTGTTAGCGTGGGATCCTGGAGGCCAAGTGAAACAGCCCTGACACCTTCATTCAGCTTCTTCAAGCATTATTGTCTCTCGCTTGGGTCTTTCTAGGTGTGAATGAGGCCCGTCCTCTCTAGTGGAGGGTCGTGCACCTCTCCTGGCGTTTTCAAGGGACTGATGTTTCCAATGTCCTTCTTTCCTGCAGTAGGCACATTGATCCTTCTTCGGGGCTTGGTGGTGCCCACAGGTTAGTCTCTCCGTGAGTGGGCCATGCTCTCCATTTCCTGAGCCTCTGGGGTCTCTCATGGCAATTACTAGTATTTTAGCTAGTTTCTTTGTCTCTGTTGTTATACACTCAATGAGCCACTTCTACCAAATCACTAGGATTTTTCCCTTCAAACCCTTCCCACTTCTTTTTCATGTCTGAGGCAGACTGACTGAATAATACAGGCAATACTTACTTCCCTCCTGTTCTCAGGGGGCTTTCAGGTCAATAGGGGTATAAAGCCCGTAGGCGTCCATCAGCCACTCTAAAAAGGCAGGCGGACATTCTCTTGTAGGAGCCTGAGAATTCTCACTGACCTTAGATAAATTTATAGGCTTAAGTGGTTAAGCGGAGGCCCTGCAAGAGCAACTGGTGATATCTGCTTAAGCCCTCTGGGCCTTGCTAGGAGTTTGGATCCCACATTGGTTGTGCAGTGGGGAAAAAAATTTCTCTCAAGTGGGGAGTGCCCGCTGGCTGACCATTAGGTCCATTGACTGCCTTCTGGGCCTCTCTGGAAGGGGTCCCATTCCTCTGATATGAACAGCACCTGGAGAAGTTGCAGGAAATCACCTCAGGTGGGCTGATGCGTATGGAAAACCATATCTAGCAAAGAAATCAGACCTAATGGTTTGTCAGAAAAAAGGGGTTTTGTTGGTTCCAATTATACAAATCCCTGGAACAAAAGGGAACATATACTGAAAAAGGGATTCGGGAGTCTTCCCAGGTTTGGGGGCTGCTTGCCTTAAGGGGAGAATGGCTGCTGCTGAGTGATCTTTCTCTGGGGGTTGTTAAGACATGTCTGCCCTAGTGTATTTGTTGTGGGGTGGGGGGGCTCAAAAAGAGGCTGTGAGTATTCCTCTCTCCGGCCCCTTGGGAACCTGATAGGGTGGCAGCGGCACCAAGGGTCGGAAGCCAGCTCTCCTGCTCCCAGAGTCCTCTTGCAAAATGGGATAAATCAGACAGGGAGGGAAAGGGGGAAGGGAGGGGGAGGGACAGGGACAGCCTCCACCTTGGTGGTTTTAGGAACTTGGACAGGTTGTTTTTCCGGTCCTGCCATGTTTACTGAAATCTTGGAAACAAGAACTCTTTATGTTGGGGGAGGAAGTCTTTTATATATGTTGGCTTCTTAGTGGCAATGTCAATCCACACATGAATTTAAGGGATCAGATCAGGATGTCCTGGTTCCCCTTTCTAAGCAGGCTCCGACAGTGGCACTCGGATCTCGGTGCACCTCGAAATGTTGTAGCTACTGTCCATTCCCAGAAAGAAAGCATCTCCGACCACCGGCAAGTTCAACAGAAAAAGTTTTATTTTCTGCACAGGGTCTGTCAGCCCTCTTGAGAGGAGACTGAGCAGCCCCCAGTTGAATTTTCCAAATGTTTTTATACTTGTGCAATGTGCAGGTGTGCAAGCAGGCAGAGTAGAGAAGTGGGGTGTTGCGGTTAGCCATTCTTAGTTGAACAAAAACTGCTCTTGTTCTCAAAAGCCTTCTGAACATCCATTTCCTTTGGGACATTCCCTTGGGCTACGTCTGCACGACCTACCACCCCAATATCAGCTAGTTCATTGACAGTTCATAGCTACTTTATTTACCTTTCATGGTGGCTTCTGTCAGTTCAGAATGACTTCACCATTATCAAGGCTCTTTATGGTTTTACCAGAGAACCTACATAGCCGCCATGGGGAAACAGGGCCTATGACCCTGGCCAAAATGGTGCCCACCAGTCCAAACACGTGGAAGGGCACTGCCTCGGGAGCTGGTTGATTTAGGCCTGGGAGATAGCCCTGCCTTGTCCCGGCAGCCAAATGTTTCCCTTTTCCCCTCCGTTCCCTTTGCCTTTCTCCTGGTTTTTAAAACAAGCTGCTTGAGCCCTATAACACTGAGCAGGACTTTTTTGTAACATTTAATTAAAATGTATCTGGTACCAAAATTATATATTATAAATATGACAATTTGGTTATATTTTTGAAAATTTATACTTTTAAAATATACTTTGGTTGTCATATATATTGATAACAATGAAAGTAAAGAATAAAAACAAAAAAATATTATTTCCTGCATTGAAAACTTCAGGTGTTCTAGGGTTAGTGTTCTACCAGTGTAGGTTTGTTCCTTGTTACTGGCTGGTTTTCCGTTGCTCAGTCTTAAGACAAAGGCGTTCGGAAGCCTAGCCTGGGTAACCCTTACTTTTAGGCTTTCAGTGGTGTTTCTTCATGCACTTTTGGGGACAGCTCTTAATATAGCTCAGCTGCCATGATGTTCCAGCCAGAAATTCCTATTTTCTTAAAGGTTCCCTGAGCTGCCAGATGCCCCTTCCCTTCAGAGATTTGAGAGTCTGCTCCTGCCAGCAGGAATCTTAGAAGGCTGTGGGGCCATCCCAAGCAGTGGTCCTCCTAGCTTATTGTCTAGAAAATGGTTGGACCTAAAGTCGCCCACAGCGACTGCTCTTTGACCCTTTGTCTATGGTGGGGGCACCTGTCAGAGGCATCAGTTTAATAGCACACCAGGGGTCTGCTCTGAAGCGGGGTTATTGACCTTGAGGCAGCAAGCTCTAAATAGCCTTGTTTTGTGCTTTCCAGATGGGACTTAGCAGCTTCATACTCAGGAATTGCCCCCTTGCATGAATCCTGTCCAATTGGGATAGAGTTGACACAGAGGCTAGACAAACAAAAGCTGATACACTATGCAACTTTATTTGAGAAAGGAGAATGGTGGCCAGAGAATGGCACACTTTTCCTTCCAACCCTGATTCACCTGGAACAGTTCTGTAGAGTGATGGGAAATGGGCGGAGATGCCAGAAGTTAGAGCATTTCTCCTTTTGAGGAGCAGTAGAGACCTTCATCCCCAGTGCACACAGGAACCCCTAAGGCAGGCGTCCTCAAACTGTGGCCCGTGGGACACATGTGGCCTGACGATATTTATTCCACCCTCAGGGTGTTTTTGCTGCCTCTGCCTGTCCTGCTTAGCAGCCGACTCGTGCAGTGTGCATAGGAACTTGTTCATAGGTTTTTAAAAAACTATAGTCTGACCCTCCAATGATCTGAGGGACAGAACTGGCCCCCTAGGTAAACAGTTTGAGGACCCCTGCCCTAAGGGATCCTGGACTTAGGGGTTACTATTCTTGCAGCCCTGACACACCCCTGATCATTCTACCCATAGTAGAGGCACCAGGGAAATTTGGTCCCTGGGTAATTTACCAGCCTTTTATTCAAATTGAAGCCAAGAAAATTAAAAATGACTTAGGCAGTTACTCTACTTTTGATTACGGTTGACTCCCCCTGTAGTACCCCAATATTACCATTTAACTCTATAACGCTGAGCATATTTCCATAACATATAAAGAAATGTATATATTAATAGATAGATAGATAAACAGACAGATAAATAGGTAGATAACTTTGAAAATAAAGAATAAAAACAAAAACATTTCCCCCAAATTGAAAATTGAGCCATTATAGGGTTAAAAAGGATGGGTCTTATCAGCAGGTGTAAGACCTTAGGATCATAAATGAAGCAGTGATCCCACTGCACCTAGTAGTGCCCAAACCCTGTGCCCTCCTAGGGAAATTGTGAATGCTTTAATCCCCGTTCCTGTACTTAGAGTGAACAAACACATGCCTGATAATCCTAAGTATATTTATTTCTTGTGACACTCACCTAACTTGAAGGGAACGACCTCCTCCGAATCTTAGACTTGTCTCACTTAAACTCTTCAACCTTTTGTCTTTTTGTTTGTTTTTCCAGAAGTTCTCAGGTTACCAAGGCCTCAAAACCAAGTGTGCCAGCTGCAGGACCACGATTTCCTGAACAACCTCAACTTTATCCATCCTGGGACCTGAGTGGACAATCCCTTCTGAGCCCCATTTGCCCCTTTTGCAGCAGGAAGTACTTAGAGATGTCGTCGCCCAGTACCCCAAAGATTTGGGTCCATACCTCTTCAGGGGGCAAATGTTAGGTAGCTATCCTAGGGACTGGGGTGTCCATTATGCATGCCCAGAGGGCCAAGGTAGCAGCCCAAGAAGGAGTGGCACACTGTGCGTGCTCAGAGGTTCAGGTTTCCGGCCAGGAAGAGGAGGTACACCTGGGTGAGTGCTGCAACTTGATTGACCCACCAAGGCCAAGTAAATTAAATTCAGCTGCTGGGGTTGACCAGGGTTGCCCACCATGCCTCCCTAATGCTCATAAAACCCACTTGGATGACAATCAGGCTTCTACATGCATTCTTTCTCACGCAGAGCA
This sequence comes from Tenrec ecaudatus, assembly GCF_050624435.1. Classification (NCBI taxonomy): domain Eukaryota; kingdom Metazoa; phylum Chordata; class Mammalia; order Afrosoricida; family Tenrecidae; genus Tenrec; species Tenrec ecaudatus. Next base: position 4,861,569 of record NW_027457568.1, on the reverse strand, counting down.
GAGGACCAAGGTCTGTCTGTCCTCAGAGAGATCTGACAAACCCAGGAAGGCTCTTTGGAGGCAGCATAACTGGACATGAATGGCTGGTGGATACTGTTCAGATGCAGGACTTTCTACTTAGAAGGGTCTAATCCAGCCTGAGATAATCCTTGAATGAGTCCTCTGCCCAGATCTTTTTTTTTAACGTTTTATTAGGGGCTCATACAACACTAAACACATTCTATGCATACATCAGTTGTGTAAAGCACATTTGTACATTCATTTCCCTCATTCTCAAAATATCCACTCTCCACCCAAGCCCATGGCCTCAGCTCCTCATTCCCATCCCCACTCCCCATGTGCGCTACCCCTCGCTCATCAATCCTTGGTAATTTACTAATTTTTGTCATATCTTGCACTGTCTGATATCCCCCTTCACCCACTTTTCTGTTGAAGTAAAATGTACATCCTTGTAATCAGTTCCCCGTTTCCAAACTGCCCTCCCTCTTACCCTCTCAGTGTCTTCACTCATAATACTGGTCCTAAAGGACTCATCCACCCTGGATTCCCTGTGTTTCCAGTTGCTATCTGTACCAGTGTACATTCTCTGGTCTAGCCAGATTTGTAAGGTAGAATTGGGGTCATGATAATGGGGGGAGAGAAAGCATTTAGCAACGAGAGGAAAGTTGTGTTTCATCGTTGCTATCTCGTACCTAGTCTTGGCTCATCTCCTCTCTGAGACCCTTCTGTAAGGTATTGTCCAGTGGTCTGGAAATGGGCTTTGGGTCTCTACCAAGCACTCTTCTCATTCCCAATAAGATGTTTTTGTTCTGACGATGCCTGACACCTGATCCCTTCGAAACCTCGTGATCTCATAGGCTGGTGTGATTATTCCATGTGGGCTTTGTTGCTTCTGAGCTAGGTGGCCGCTTGTTTACATTCAAGCTTTTAAGACCTCAGACGCTATATCTTTTGACAGCTGGGCACCATCAGCTTTGTCTTCAGTGTACCTGTGGGGAAGGTGAGCACCATAGAATGCCAATTTAATAGAACAAAGTATTCTTGCAATGAGGGAGTACTTGAGTGGAGGCCCAGAGTCCATCTGCTACCTTAATACGAAACCTATAAATATATGGACGTAGGTCTATTTCCCCATGCTCATATATGAATATATTTACATATGGACATACTTTTTTAAAGACCTCTATAACAGGCCCTTGCTTCCTCGCTTGCTCTTCTATTTCCCTTTCATTTTCCTCTTGTGCCCACTGCCATGCTCAGTCTTCCTTTGGGTTTCAGTAATTCTTCTTGGTTCCATTACCCTTGATCCCACCCTACCAGGCCTCCTACATCTACCTCACCACGGATATGCATGACTTCCTGTTCTCTTGTTTCTGGGTTTCTTAACACCGCTTCCTTTATGCCCACCTCCCTCTTTCCCATGCCCCACCCCCCAGAAGTGTTGGTCCTGGGTTTTGTCCTCCAGATTGGACATCCAGCCTATCTAATTTAGACAGACCAGAAAAGGTAATAACATGCACAAAACCAAGACAAGCAACGCAAAAAAACCAAGACAACAAAAATCCAATGACACTAAAAGAAAACAAAACTAACCAAGAAAGAAAAGCTCATAGTTAGTACAAGGACTGTGTGGTGAACTTTAGGAGTGTTTTCCAGTCCAGTCTGTTGGGGCACCGAGCCCTGACCACAAAGTCCACCTTTGGCATTCCCCGGGAACTTTGATGCTCCGTTTTCTAGCTCTTCCGCTGCACTCCCTTAGTGTCATGCCTCGATGTAGCAAGATCAGTTCGGGCGCAGTTCCCACACTGTGTCTCCAGTGTTGTCCCCTCTAGGGCAATGGGTCTTTGAGGGACGTTTCTCATCGTGGGGCTGCCCATGTGGTCTTTTCTGTGGACTGGCTTCTCTGATTGGGAACATCATCCTCAAGGTGTAGTGGGCCAGGATGTGCTCCATTCTCCCCTCCTCCGCCTTGTTCTGCTCTGTGTTCTCTGATCAGATATGTCCCTCTCCGCGAGCTGCAGATCCGGTGCCATCCTGTGAAATACAATCTTTGGGGGCTGCAAGGAGGTGGGAGGGGGGGCATCAGCTCAGATCTTTTGAGAGTCCAGGAGATATTGACTTCTCGATGGGCACAGTTCTGTGAGGCACCGTGCTCTTGGTCCAGAAGCTGGTTGTGAATATGACTTTGTTGTTAACCAGTTGTGTGTCTCTGGGTCAACTCCTGTGTGTTTTGAGGGAGTTTTCTCATCTGGAAAGTAAATGTACTGGATTATCCAGAAGCCCATATCAGCAAGTTATTGAGAAGGGTTAATCAGAGACTGTTTCATATAGTGTGTATCTGCGCGCTGCATTCAAGACCTGGGGTGGCAATTATGAGCTCAGAATAGAGATGGTGTCCAGTAGGTGACAGACGTGGCTCCATATTGAAACAGGAAGCCCACTGTGGAGATTTGGTCCTTCCGTTGATGGCCACCGGCCACCTAGTCTTCTCCTGCTATAACTGCTTCACTGGCTCAGCAGCTGAGCCAGGAGCCAGTGCCATCATAACCAGGTGGCTAACTGGGAGAAAGGGCAGATAGATATTTGTTATCTTGTTGTCTTGGGAAGCCCACCTAACCTCCATGCAAACCTTCTGGTGTGAGTTATCTGTGGAAGGAATCATAGGCTCACAGTAATACACATCTTTCTTTTTGAAAATGTGCCCGTATTCCTTTCTGAACCTGAGAAGGTGGCTCCTGTGTCCACCAAGAAATTTACTTCCTGGCCTCCTACATGGAGTGTTAGCCTGGGTTTTGGCGGCGAAGTGAAACAGAGCCCTGACCCCTTCATTCAGCTCTTCAAGCCTTATTGTCTCTTGCTTGGGACTTTCTTGTTGCAGATGAGGCCCGTCCACTCTTGTGGAGGGTCGTGGACCTCTCCTGGGGTTTTCAAGGCACTGATTTTTCCAGTGTCCTTCTTTCCTGCAGTAGGCACATTGATCCTTCCCCATGGCTTGGAGGTGCCCAGAGGTTAGTCTCTCCGTGAGTGGGCCATGCCCTCCTTTTCCTGAGTCTCTGGGGTCTCTCATGGCAATTCCTAGTATTTTAGCTAGTTTCTTTGTCTCTGTCGTGCTAGGGTCATCTCGGTTGTTATATACTCAATGAACCACTTGTTTTTTTTTTTTTTGTTTTTTTTTTTTTAACAATTTATTGGGGCTGATACAATTCTTTACACAGTTCATACATATACATACATCAATTGTATAAAGCACATCTGTACAGTCTTTGGCCTAATCATTTTTTTTCTCTTTTCTTCTTTTACATTTTATTAGGGACTCCAACAACTCTTACCACAATCCATACATATACGTACATCAATTGTATAAAGCACATCCATACATTCCCTGCCCCAATCATTCTCAAGGCATTTGCTCTCCACTTAAGCCCCTTGCATCAGGTCCTCTTTTTTTCCCCTTCCTCCCCATTCCCCCCTCCCTCATATGCCCTTGGTAATTCATACCTCGTTATTTTGTCATATATTGCCCTATTCGGGGTCTCCCTTCCCCCCTTCTCTGCTGTCCCTCTCCCAGGGAAGAGGTCACATGTGGATCCTTGTAATCAGTTCCCCCTTTCCAACCCACTCACCCTCCACTCTCCCAGCATCGTCCCTCACACCCTTGGTCCTGAAGGTATCATCCACCCTGGATTCCCTGTACCTCCAACCCTCATATGTACCAGTGTACAGCCTCTGTCCTATCCAGCCCTGCAAGGTAGAATTCGGATCATGGTAGTTGGGGGGAGGAAGCATCCAGGATCTGGGGGAAAGCTGTGTTCTTCATCGATACTACCTCATACCCTAGTTAACCCATCTCCTCTCCTAAGCCCCTCTATGAGGGGATCTCCATTGGCCGACACTTGGGCCTTGGGTCTCCACTCTGCACTTCCCCCTTCATTTAATATAATATATATATATACACATACATATATACATATACACATATATACACATACATACACACACATATCTTTTTTTTTTTTTTTTTGCATGATGCCTTATATCTGGTCCCGTGGGCACCTCGTGATCGCACTGGCCGGTGTGCTTCTTCCATGTGGGCTTATTTGTTTCTGAGCGAGATGGCCGCTTGTTCACCTTCAAGCCTTTAAGACCCCAGACACTATCTCTTTTGATAGCCGGGCACCATCAGCTTTCTTCACCACATTTGCTTGTGCACTCATTTGTCTTCAGCGATCCTATCATGGAGGTGTGCAGTCAATGATATGATTTTTTGTTCTTTGATGCCTGGTAACTGATCCCTTTGGGACCACTCGATCACACAGGCTGGTGTGTTCTTCCATGTGGACTTTGTTGCTTCTGAGCTAGATGGCCGCTTGTTTATCTTCAAGCCTTTAAGACCCCTGTCACTATCTCTTTTGATAGCCGGGCACCATCAGCTTTCTTCACCACATTTACTTGTTCACACACTTTGGCTCCAGCCGTTGTGTCGGGAGAGTGAGCATCATAGAGTTCCAATTTAATAAAAGAAGGTATTCATGCATAGAGGGAGTGTTTGAGTAGAGGCCCAAGGTCCTTCCGCCACCTTAATACTTGACCTATAAATATCGACACAAAGATCTATTTCCCCAACCTCCTATATATATATGCATGTACATGTCTTTGTCTAGACGTCCATGAATGCCCTTTGACTCCTAGCTCTTTCCTCCATCTCCCTTGACCTTCCTCCTGCCCTACTACCATGCTTCATCGCCCCCTGGGCTAGAGTATACCTCTTCTCTAAGCAACCTTACCCTTGATCATTTCCCATCAGGACTACCACTCCCCCTTCTCTACCCTTTGGGGTCCCATGTTTTTCCCTTGTCCCTGGGTTTGTTAACACCACTTCCTTACCCCCCCTACCCCCCACCCCAAGTCCCCCCGGAACTGTCGGTCCCGTTGTTTTTCATCCAGATAGTTCATCCAGCCTGTCCTATTCAGACAGACCTGTGGGGTCACTAACATGCACGAAAACTAGACAGAGGAACACAAAGCGACAGTATACAACCAGACAACAATACAACCAAAACAAACCACTGAAAAAGAACAGAACCAAAACAGTTCACAAGAGAAAAGCTTGTAGTTAGTTCAGGGATCTTTGCTGGCCCTTAGGAGCGTTTTCCAGTCCAGTCTGTTGGGGCACCACGCCCTGGCCCCAAAGTCCGCTTTCAGCATTCCCTGGGGACCTTGCCACTCCATTCCCTTGCTGTTCCGCTGCACTCCCCCAGTGCATTGCCTCGGTGTGGTGGGATCAGGTCAGGTGCAATTCCCACACTGTGTCTCCGGTGCTGTCCCCTGTATCGCCCTTAGTCACTGAGGGGCATCATGTCTCATAGTAGGGCCAGCCATGTTGTTCTCTCTGTGGACTGACTGCTCTACTCAGGAACATCATCATCACGGCCTGGTGGGCCAGGCTGTGCTCCACTCTCTCCTCCTGCCCCTTCATCTGCTCCCGTGTGCTCTGATCAAATATGTCCATCTCCCATAGCTGCAGGGTCAATGTCGTCCTTTGGAACAAGTTCTTTTCGGGGGAGGGGCAGGAATCCACTTAATTTATGGTGCTGGGGCCAGCCTCCCAGACCTCTCCACCGGTTCCGTCCTCCACGCCGGGATATTGCATTCACACCTTGCGACACTGGGTTGAAGTCTGGTCCCACTTTCCCTGTGGAGATATAAACCATACCCTCCCCTTGGGTGGATTAATGCCCCATTTCTGTCATGCTGATTGTACTTACCTCAGGGGACTCATGTTGTACCTGTCCCTTTGGGTCTGGCTTACCTCGCTTAACATAATTCCTTCCAGCTCTTCCCATGAAATAACGTGTTTCATGTGCTCATCGGTGCTTTTTAGTGCTGCATAATACTCCATTGTGTGTATGTGCCAAAGTTTGCTAATCCACTCGTCTATCGATGGAAACTTAGGCTGTTTCCAAGTCTTTGCTATTGTGAATTGTGCCGCAATAAACATTGGAGCGCATATGACTGGTCGTGTTTTATTTGCTGCTTCAACCGGGTATATGCCCAGTAGAGGGATGGCTGGGTCGTAAGGTAGATCACTTTCCATTTTCTTTAGGTATCGCCAGATTGCTTTCCACAGTGTCTGTACAAATCTGCACGACCACCAGCAGTGGAGGAGGGTTCCTATTTCACCACAGCCCCTCCAACACTTGTTGCTCTCTGATTTACTGATCTGAGCTATCCTGAGGGGTGTTAGGTGGTATCTCATGGTTGTTTTGATTTGCATTTCTCTTATGGCAAGGGACTTCGAGCACTTTCTCATATATTTATTGGCCATATTGATCTCCTCTCTAGTGAAAGTTCTTCTCATTTCTTTTGCCCACTTCCTTAGGGGGTTAACTGTTTTCCTCTTTTTGCAGGTCATGATGGTGTTGTAGATTTTAGTTATGAGCCCTTTGTCTGACGTGTCATTACTAAAAATCTTCTCCCAGTCTGTGGGTTGCCTTGTCACCCTCTTGGCAAAGTCTTTCGAGGTGCACAGGTGTTTTATTCTTATTAGATCCCATTTGTCGATTTCCAGATCACCTGTGTGTGTCCCCTTCCCTGTTGCAGTGAGCCTATGTGCTCCCTGGGCCAGTGCTCTGAGATTAGTCCCGATTCCCTCCTTAATGGTCCTGATGGTTTGGGGTTTGACTTCTAGATCTGTGATCCACCTTGAGTGTATTCTTGTGCATGGGGTGAGGTAGACGTCTTGTTTCAACTTTCTACATGTGGATATCCATTGTTTCCAGCACCACTTATTAAAGAGGGCATTTGCTTCCCACTTGACGTTTTTGGGACCCTTGTCGAAGATCAGTTGTCTATATGCTGATGATTTTACTCCTGGGCTTTCTATTCTTTTCCACTGGTCTGAGTGTCTATCATTGTGCCAGTACCATGCTGTTTTGACCACTGTAGCTGTGTAGTAGGCATTAAAATCAGGTAGGGCGAGTCCTCCAATTGTGTCCTTCTTCTTGAGGAGTTCTCTGCTAATTCTGGGTTTCTTCCCTCTCCATATGAAGTTGGTGGTCAGTTTTTCCAATTCTTTGAAGAAGGTTGATGGTAATTGGATTGGTATAGCATTGAACTTGTAGAGTGCTTTAGGAAGAACTGTCATCTTTACTATGTTCAGCCTACCTAACCATGAGCAGGGGAGCTTCATCCATTTGTGAAGGTCACTTTTGGTTTCCTGTAATAGGGTTTTATAATTATGCTTATATAGGTCTTTAGTATTTTTTGTTAAGTATATTCCTAGGTATTTCAGTTTGTTCTTGGCTACTGTGAAGGGTACTTCCCTCTTAATCGCCTCTTCCATGGCCATGTCCGATGTGTATAGAAACCCTACCGACTTCTGTTTATTGATCTTGTATCCTGCTACTCTTCCGTATTCCTCTATTGCTGTAAGTATTCCAACTGTGGAGTTTTGGGGGTCTTCAATGTATAGGATCATGTCATCTGCAAATAACGATAGTTTCACCTCCTCCTCTCCCAACTGGATCCCTTTGATGTCCTTCCGCTGTCTTATGTTGTTAGCCAGAACCTCCAAAACGATATTGAATAGAAGAGGGGACAGGGGGCATCCTTGTCTTGTACCCTTTTTCAGTGGTATTGTTCTTGTCTTTTCTCCATTGACTATGATGTTGGCTGTTGGTCTTTCATAGATAGCTTGTATGAGCTTGAGGAACTTACCTTCCAATCCTATCTTCATGAGTGTTTTGATTAGGAATGGATGCTGGATGTTGTCAAATGCTTTTTCTGCATCTATGGATATTATCATATGGTTTTTATCCTTTTTCTTCTCGATGTGGTGAATGATATTGATGGATTTTCGGATGTTAAACCATCCCTGCATCGCTGGGATGAATCCTACTTGGTCGTGGTGAATGATATGTTTGATGTTCCTTTGTATTCTATTGGCCAATATTTTGTTAAGGATTTTTGCATCTATGTTCATTAGAGATATTGGTCTATAATTCTCTACGCTTGTGGGGTCTTTTCCCTGTTTGGGTATCAAAGTAATGCTGGCTTCGTAAAATGAGTTTGGGAGCTTGCCGTTCTTTTCTATGTTATGGAATACTTTGTGGAGGATCGGTGTCAGCTCTTCCCTGAATGTTTGGTAAAATTCTGCTGTGTAGCCATCTGGCCCTGGGGCCTTTTTCCTTGGTAGGTTTTTGATGACACTCTCTATTTCTTCCTTCGCTATGGGTTTGTTGAGGTTCTTGATCTCTGTCTCAGATAATCTAGGGATAGATTGTTTTTCTAAATATTTATCCATGTCTTCCAGGTTTCTGAATTCATTAGAATACAAACCTTCATAGTACTTTGTGATTATCCTTTTTATCTCATTGGGGTCTGTTGTTATTGCCCCCGATTCATCCCTCATCCTGGCTATTGATGATTGTTCCTTTCTATCTTTGGTAAGCTTTGCCAGGGGAGTGTCAATTTTATTAATTCGTTCATAAAACCAGCTTCTAGTTGCGTTAATCCTTTGCATTGTTCTTTTGTCTTCCCACTGGTTTAACTCCGCCCTGATTTTTATTATTTCTTTTCTCTTGCTATTGGAGGGGTAGTTCTGTTGACTCTGTTCTAGTTGTTGGAGGTTTTGTGTTAACATATCTGTCATATGCCTTTCTTCTTTTTTCATGTATGCATTCAGTGATATCAAGCTACCTCTGATAACTGCCTTTGCAGTGTCCCATAAGTTTTGATATGTTGTATGCTCGTTCTCATTAGTTTCTAGAAATTTCCTGATATCCTCTCTGATCTGGACCTTAACCCATTCATGTCGCAGGAGATCGTTGTTTATTCTCCAATTGGTGGCCCTTGCTTTTCTGGGTGCCCTTCTATTAATCTCCAGCTTTATGGCATGGTGGTCTGAGAAAGACGTCTGGATAATATCTATGTGTTTGAATTTACTCAGGCTGGCCTTGTGCCCCAGCATGTGATCTATTCTTGAGAAAGATCCGTGTGGATTGGAGAAGAATGTGAAACCTTTTGCTTTTGGATGAAAGGCTCTATAGATGTCTATCAGGCCCTGTTGCCTAATTACATTGTTTAGCTCTCTGGCCTCTTTGCTGAGCTTCTTTCCCTGTGACCTGTCTTTCTCTGATAGTGGAGTGTTGAAGTCCCCCACTATTATTGTTGTTTCCGTGATTTCTTCTGTCATTTTTTTAATAGTTTGTTTGACGAAATTTGCCGCACCATTATTAGGTGCGTAAATATTCAGTATGCTTATTGCTTCCTTGTTTACTGAGCCTTTGAGCATTATGTAATGTCCCTCTTTGTCTCTTTTTATGTTTTGGATCTTGAGATCCATTTTGTCGGAGATTAAGATAGCCACTCCTGCCTTCTTGGAGTTACCATTTGCTTGGTAAACTTTCTGCCAGCCCTTTATTCTCAGCATATGCTTGTCTGCTTGCTTAAGGTGTGTCTCTTGCAGGCAGCAGATTGATGGGTTATGTTTTCTAATCCAATCCTCCAGCCTCTTTCTTTTAACATATGAATTGAGCCCATTTGTATTCAAAGTGATTATTACAATCTCTGGCTTCATGGTTGCCATATTCTGTTTTGTGTTTTGGGTCTTTGCCTATCTTCCTTCATATCAGTGTACTGCGTTTGAGTGGAGGGTTTCTATCCTGTCCTCTTTTCCATCTGAGACCGTGTTGTCCTGGTACGTGTTGCTGGCATGTTGGCTTCTAGATGGAGATGGGATATATGGTGGTCTCCTGGAGGTTCTAGTTGGAGCTTGATCTTCTGGCCATAGTGAGTCAGCCAGTATGTTCTGCAGGGTCGGGTGACTTGCAGTATATTTTTTGAGTTCTTCCTTGTCCTGGAAGGCCCTTATCTTACCCTCTATCTTAATGGATAACTTGGCAGGGTATAGGATTCTGGGGGAGGCATTTTTATCTTTCAGAATTTGGAAGATGCTGCTCCATTCTCTCCTCCTCTTCATGGTTTCAGCTGATAAGTCTGAGCATACCCTTACCTGCGCTCCTTTGTATGTGACTGTCTTCCTTTCTCTTGATGCTCGTAGAATTTTCTCTTTTTCCTCTAAGTTGGATAATTTTACAATTATATGCCTTGGCGTGTTCTTCTTGGTGTTTAGCTTAGCCGGCGTCCTCTCTGCTTCCTGTATGAGAGTCGGATTCTCCTTTGTTAGGTTGGGGAAATTTTCTTCCAGGAATTCCTTTGCTATCTTGGCGGTCGATTTGTGTGTTATGTTGTGTTCCGGTAGACCAATTATTCGAATATTATTCCTCTTCATAGCATCTGTCATTGATCTCAGGCTGTCTTCTGTTTCTTTAATTTTCCTATCTGATTGTTTTTCTCGCTTGCTTCGTTTGTTTTGAGCGTCCTCGAGTTCACTGATACGGTTCTCAGCCTCCTCAAGCCTAGATATAGCTTCTGTGACCTTTTGTGTGGCCTCTGCTACCTCCTCTGTTAGTTTCTGCAGTTCCTTTTGGTGGATAGTATTCATCCCCTCTATTGTGGACTTCATCCCCTCTATTGTGCATTTCATCCCTTCTATCGTTGCATCCTTATTTTGGTTTTCTTCTCTTAGCTCCTGTATTACTGCAAGCAGAGTTCTGAAGATTTCCTTTTGTGGCTGATCTATATCTGTTTCTTCTATGAGTGACGTTAGGTCTGTTAAAGTGCCTCGTTTTTCTGATTTTTTTGTTGGGAGTGATGTGGTCTGTTGATTTTTCCTTGATCCTTTAATAGGCCCCATGCTTTTGGGAGACAGGAGTAACCTTATTGTGTGGAGGCTCAGGCCACTGTGCCGTCTCCTGGGGTGGCTGGGGCGGGCTGCGGCAGGCTTAGGGCTGGCACTGGGGACCCAACAGGGCCCCAGGTGGTGAGAGCTGGCTGGAGCTCACTGAGGGCTCCTCAGGGACTGCAAAGCCGAGACTGCAGGTGGAGTGTTTGATCTGCCCGGGCTGTGAGCGGGCCCCTTGGATAGCTGCGCAGGCAGCTGCGGGACACTGCAGGGAACAATGGTGTTCGCTCTCCGCCCTTTTGGCGCGAAACCGCAGGGGGTAATGGCGCCCTTCCTCTGCTCAGGCTCAGAGTCGCGGCCGCCGGGGTCCCCGCAGCACCCTGGGGAGGGCACCTACTCTTGTGCCTTGCGCAGGGGGGCGCCCTTGGTGGGCAGACTCAGCAGCGCGGGGCGCGGCGCTCCGCGGAAGCTCAGGGTCCGGGACAGGCACGGGTTGGGCTATGGCTCCTGTTGGCGGGAAGTGCTCAGCGCAGGGTCCCCGCCAGGAGTGGAGCTGGCGCTAGGCTGCCAGGGGCTGGCGGGGGCGGGCGGGGGTGGGAGGCCAGCGCACGGAGGGCAGGTGGAGAGGTCCGCGGCAGCGGTGCGGGTGGATGGTCCCCCGTGGGGGTCGCCAGACAACCCGCGGGTCCGCTCCCCTGAGCTTGGATGAATGGAGGGAGGGACGTGGGCCCGAGGGCAGATCGCTGCCCTGTGGGGAGAGGGGAACTGCGGGAGAGGAAAGCTTCTCTCCCAGTGGGGATCCGCGATAGGGAGTGGGGAGTGGGCCGCTGGTGTAGGCAGGGCAGGCAAGTGGCTCTGGGCTAGGCGCCGGGTTTGGGGATGGAGCCTAAGCCGGTCGCCAGTGAGCTCACGGCAGCTTAGTGGCCAGAGATGTCCCACTAGTCCGGTCCTCTTTCACCTAGACCCCTGCTCCGGACAAATACGTGGGGTAGGACTGGGGTGCTGACCCAGGGGGATATTTCACTCACCAGACTCTTACTATTCAGCTACCTGGTCGCCAATCCCGCTTTGTTTGGAGGAGCTCTCAGAGTATGCGGGTGTCCCTGTCGGCCATCTTCCCCCTCCTCTCAATGAACCACTTGTATCAAATCACTAAGATTTTTCCCTTGAAACCCTTCCCACTTCTTTTTCATGTCTGAGGCAGACTGACTGAGTCATAAAGGCAATATTTATTGTCCTCCTGTTCTCGGGGCCTCCGGGCTGTTAGGGGTATAAAGCCTGTAGGCTTCCATCAGCCACTCTAGAAAGGAAGGCAGACATTCTCTTAGCCTGAAAATTCTCACTGACCTTAGATAAATTCATAGGTTTCCTAGCTCTTCCGCAGAGGGTCATGTAAGAGCAATGGGTGATACCTGGTAAAGCCCTCTGGGCCTTGCTAGGAATTGAGATCCCACATTGTTGGTGTAGTGGCCAAAAGAGTTTCTCTCAAGTGGGGAGTGCCCGCTCGCTGACCATCAGGTTCACTGACTGCTTACTGGGCCTCTGTCTGGAAGGGCTACCCTCCTCCGTTGTGAACAGCACCTGGAAAAGTTGTTGGCAAGCATTCCAGGTGGGCTGATGAGTATGGAAGTCATACCAGTACTAGTGTGTGTGGGGGGCTGCTTGTTAGGGGTGGGGGTGAGGTTGTGGGGCCGGTGGGGGAGGGAGTGACTCAATAAGGGCCTGTTAGAAGTTTTCTATTTCTGGACCCTAGAAACCTTATAGGGCGGGGGTTGAAAGAAAGGGTTTGAAGCCAGCTCTCCCACTCTCAGAGTTCTCCTGCAAAATGGGATAAAGCCGATTAGGGGAGAGAGATCGTGAGGGGAGGGGAGGGGAGGGGAGGGGAGGGGAGGGGAGGGGAGAGGAAGGGTGGGGGAGGGGTGGGGGAGGGGTGGGGGTGGGTGATGGGGAGGGATGGCCTCCACCTATGTGGTTTTGGGAACTTGGACCGTTTGTTTTTCCGGTCCTTCCATGTTTCCTGAAACCTTGGAAACAAGGGCCCTTTCTTTGCGGGAGGGAGTAAGTCTTTTATATTTGCAGGCTTCTTAGTGGCAATGTCAGCCCACACTTGAAGTAACGGGATCAGATCGGGATATCCTGGTTCCCTTTAACCATAACTATGAACTCTTAGTAATAGGGGATGGGAAAACTAGTCTTGCGTGGGTCAATCAGGGACTCCTTCTGCCCCATCACTTTTAAACAAATTGTAGAGTCTCCAAGCTTTTGGGTTGAAACCACATCCTCTTGGTGAATGCCGAGAGCAGGGGTCCTCAAACTACAACCTGTGGGCCACATGCAGACAGCCGAGGACGTTGATCCTTTCTGCCGGGTGTATGTGCCCCATTTATTTTTTTTTTTTGAACTTCAAATCAATATGTGCAGTGTGCACATGAATTTGTTCGTAATGTTTGTTTTTTTCAAACTATAGTCTTTCCTTCAAAAGGCCTGAGGGATAGTGAACTGCCCCCCTGGGTAAACAGTTTCAGGACCCCTGCCCTAAGGTATCCTGGACTTAGGGGTTATTAATCTCCCAGCCCCGAAACATCCCTGAACATTCTACCCGTTGTAGGAGGCACCATGGGAATTTGGACCCCGGGTAATTTACAAGCCTTTACTCCAATTGAACCCAAGAAAATTCAAAATGACTTAGGCAGTTACTCTATTTTGGTCACTTTTGACTCGTCCTGCACTAGCCCATTATTTCCATTGAACTCTATAACGCGAAGCATGATGTTTTCATAACATTAAAAATGTATATATTAATACATATATATATATTTATAACTATGAAAGTCCACAACAAAAAGAAAATTTTTTCCCAAAATTAAAATTGAAGCGTTATAGGGTTAAAAAGAAGGATGGGTCTGATCAGCGTGTCCAAGACCTTAGCATCATAAATGAATCAGTGATCCGACTGCACCTAGTAGTGCCCAAACCTGTGCCCTCCTAGGGGAAAGTGTGAATGCTTTTATCCCTCTTCCTGTACTTCCAATGAACAAACACACATGTCTGGTAATCCTAAGATTTTTTTTGTTTCCTGTGACACTCACCTAATTTCAAGGCCACTGCCACCTCATAAGCTTAGCCTTGTCGTAGTCAAACTGTACACCTTTTAGACCGTTTGTTTTTCTCAGACGTTATCGGGTGATTAAAGCTTCTGAACCAAGTGTGCCAGGTCCACGACTACCATCTCCTGGACCACCTCAACCTTATCCATCCTGGATAAAGTTGCCCTCAATGGACAACCCCTCCCAGCAGTGTAGGAAGGGTATGGACCCAAAGCCCCACTTCGCCCCTTTTGCCAGCAGGAAGTAGCTAGAGATGTCGTCGCCCAGTACCCCAAAGATTTGGGTCCATATCTCTTCAGGGGGGCAAATGTTAGGTAGCTATGCTAGGGACTGGGGCATCCGTTATGCATGCCCATAGGGCCAGGATAAGAGCCCAGTTAGGAGAGGCACCCTGTGCATGCTCAGAGGTCCAGATTTCTGGCCATGAAGGGGAGGTCACCTGGGTGGTTCCTGTACCTGGATTGACCAATCTAGGCCATGTAAATTCAATTCAGCCACTGGGGTCGGCCAGACTTGCCCACCACACCTCCCTAACGCTCATAAAACTCTCTTGAGTGCAGACCAGGCTTCTGCATGATTTCTCTCACACTCAGGAAGGCTCTTTGGAGGCAGCTGGGCTGCACAAGAGTGGCTGGTGGATACTGTTCAGATGCATGGCTTTCTGCTTGCAAGGGTTTTTGTCTCAGCTGACTGGAAGGGAGGAGGTAGTACGTCTGGATCACAGAGTATCCATGTCCACAAACGAGGCTGCTCATTCCACTGTCCTGGAAGTGCTTTATGAAAACCCTCTGCTTTGCAATGTCACTCCTTGTAGATTAGAGTGGGAGGGGCTGGGACCAAGGTATGCTGCCTCTTGCTCCCAGTTGCAGGTTTCTGGATGCTGATTGTATCTCTTACAGCATCAGTTAGTGGGCTTGTTGTCTGCCTCAGGCTTTGTTCACGGAGATCCTCCAGCTAGGTGGTGGTGTATGCACATGAGCAGAGGCTTCCTGCCAATCCCCCATGAGTAGTAGAGCTCCCATGGTGTGGACTCCATGAAAGCCTTGCCCCAAGCAGCACGCTTACAAAGGAGGGTGGGCCCTGCAGGACAGAAGACCATTCCCCCTGTGGAATGGCCTCAGAGATCCACCTCCCTCTCTGGCCAGCTGCTGGGGCTGTGGGTCCTAAGCATCATGGCTGACTCAGTAATAGACACAGGGTGAGGCCACTCCAGTAGCTGTTTTGACTGGTCTCATCCAGCCTGAGATCATCCTTGCATGAGCCCTCTGCCAAGATTATTTTTGTTTCTTTTATGATCTTTTCATTAGTGGCTCCTACAACACTAACCGCAATCCATAAATACATCATCTGTTTGAAGCACATCTGTACATTAATTGCCCTCCTTATTCACAAAATATCCACTCTCCACCCAAGCCCCTGGCCTCAGCTCCTCATTTTTCCCCCCTCAATGCCCGCCACCCATCCCTCATCAATCCTTGGAAATGTACTAATTCTTTTGTCATATCTTCACCCACCTTTCTTTTGAGGTCAATGAAGATCCTTGTAATCGGTTCCCACTTTCCATCCTGCCCTTCCTCCACCCTCCCAGTATCTCCACTCATAACACTGGTAAAGGGCCCATCCACTCTGGATTCCCCGTGTTTGAAATTCCTATCGGTACTAGAATACCTTCTCTAGTTTGGCCAGATTAGTATGGTAGAACTGGGATCATGATAGTGGGGCAAGAGGAAGCATTAAGAACTAGAGGAAAGTTGTGTTTCATCTTTGCTGTCTCATACCCTGTATTCTTTAATCTCCACTCTGAGTTCCTTCTGTAAGGGGATGTCCAGTGCACTGCAAATAGGTTTTGGGTCTATACCCGGCAGTCCCCTCTCATTCTCCATGATAAGATTTTTTTGTTCTCATGATGCCTCTTGCCTTATCCCTTTAAAACTTTGTGATCACACAGGCTGGTATGCTTTCTCCATGTGGGCTCTGTTGCTTCAGAGCCAGATGGCTGTTTCTTTACCCTCAAGCCTTTAAGACCCCACACGCTATATCTTTAGGTAGCTGGACACCATCGGATTTCTTCACCACATTTGCTTATGCAGCCGCTTTGTGGTCAGTGATTGTGTAGGAAAGGTGAGCATCTTAGAATGCCAATTTTATAAAACAGTGTTCTTGCAATGAGGGATTCCTTGAGCGGAGGCCCTATGTCCATCTGCTACCTCAATACTAAATCTATAAACATATGGACATAGATCTATTTCCCCATGCCCCTTTGTAAATATATGTACATAAGTACATGCCTTTTTTTAGACGTCTATAACTGGCCCTTGCTTCCCAGCTCACTCTTCTATACCCTTTGATTTTCCTCTTGTGCCCACTGACATGCTCAGTCTTCCTTTGGGTTTCAGTAATTCCTCTTGGTTACATTACCTTTGATCACGCCCTACCAGGCCTCCTACATCCCCCTCACTACCATTTTCCATCACTTGTTGTACCCTTGTCTCTGGGTTTCTTTACACCACTTCCTTTCCCCCCACCCTCCTCACTCCCATGCCCAATGGAAAGGGCCGGTCACATGTTTACTCCTCCAGATTCTTCATCCAGCCTCTCTTAATTAGACAGACCTGTAAAGGTAATAACATGCACAAAACAAGACTGAGCTAAACCAAGCAGCAAAAAGAAAAACAAACAAAAATGAAAACAAAACCCAACCCAAATCCAATGACACTAAAAGAAAACAACACTAACCAGAAAGAAAAGTACAAGGACTGTGTGGTGAACTTTAGGAGTGTTTTCCAGTCCAGTCTGTGGGGGCACCGAACCCTGACCACAAAGTCCACCTTTGGCATTCCCCGGGGACTTTGATGCTCCATTTTCTTTCTCTTCCTCTGACTCTCTTAGTATCATGCCTCGAAGTGGCAGGGTCAGTTGGGGCGCAGTTCCCACACTGTGTGTCCAGTGTTGTCCCCTCTAAGGCTATGGGTCTTTGAGGGACGTTTCTCATCGTGGGGCTGCCCATGTGGTCTTCTCTGTGGATTGGCTTCTCTGATTGGGAACATCATCCTCAAGGTGTATTGGGCCAGGGTGTGCTCCATTCTTCCCTCCTCCCCCTTGTTCTGCCCTGTGTTCTCTGATCAGATATGTCCCTCTCCGCGAGCTGCAGATCCGGTGCCATCCTGTGAAATACAATCTTTTGGGGCTGCAAGGATGTGGGGGGGGGTGGGTGTCAGCTCAGATCTTTTGAGAGTCCAGGAGATATTGACTGCTCGATGGGCACAGTTCTGTGGGGCACCGTGCTCTTGGTCCAGACGCTGGTTTGAATATGACTTTGTTGTTAACCAGTTGTGTGTCTCTGGGTGAACTCCCGTGTGTTTTTGAGTGAGTTTTCTAATCTGCAAAGTAAATGTACAGGATTATCCAGACTCCCATGTCAGCAAGTTATCCAGAGGAGTTAATCAGAGACTGTTTCATATAGTGTGTACCTGCGCGCCGCATTCTAGACCTGGGATGGCAATTATGAGCTCAGGATAGAGATGGTGTCCAGCAGGTAACATACGTGGCTCCATATTGAAACAGGAAGCCCACTGTGGAGATTTGGTCCTTCCGTTGATGGCCACCGGCCACCTAGTCTTCTCCTGCTATAACTGCTTCACTGGCTCAGCAGCTGAGCCAGAAGCCAGTGATATCATAACCAGGTGGCTAACTGGGCCAAAGGGCTGATAGATATTTGTTATCTTGTTGTCTTGGGAAACCCACCTACCCTCCATGCAAACCTTCTGGTGTGAGTTATCTGTGGAAGGAATCATGGGCTCACAGTAATTCACATCTTTCTTCTTGAAAATGTGCCCATATTCCTTTCTGAACCTGTGAAGGTGGCCCCTGTGTCCACCAAGAAATTTACTGCCTGGCCTCCTACTTGGAGAGTTAGCCTGGGCTTTTGGCGGCGAAGTGAAACAGAGCCCTGACCCCTTCATTGAGCTTCTTCAAGCATTATTGTCTCTTGCTTGGGTCTTTCTACGTGCAGATGAGGCCCATCCACTCTAGTGGAGGGTCGTGCACCTCTCCTGGGGTTTTCAAGGCACTGATTTTTCCAGTGTCCTTCTTTCCTGCAGTAGGCACATTGGTCCTTCCCCATGGCTTGGCGGTGCCCACAGGTTAGTCTCTCCGTGAGTGAGCCATGCTCTCCTTTTCCTGAGTCTCTGGGGTATCTCATGGCAATTACGATTATTTTAGCTAGCTTCTTTGTCTCTGTCGTGCTAGGGTCATCTCTGTTGTTATACACTCAATGAGCCATTTGTACCAAATCGTTAAGGTTTTCCCTTCAAACCCTTCCCACTTCGTTGTCATGTCTGAGGCAGACTGACTGAGTAATAAAGGCAATACTTATTGCCCTCCTGTTCTCAGTGCCTCCGGGCCGTTAGGGGTATAAAGCCCGTAGGCTTACATCAGCCACTCTAGAAAGGCAGGCAGACATTCTCTTATAGGAACCTGAAAATTCTCACTGACCTTAGATAAATTCATAGGTTTCCTAGCTCTTCCGCAGAGTGTCATGTAACAGCAACGGGTGATACCTGGTAAAGCGCTCATGGCCTTGCTAGGAATTGAGATCCCACATTGTTGGTGTAGTGGCCAAAAGAGTTTCTCTCAAGTGGGGAGTGCCCGCTCGCTGACCATCAGGTTCACTGACTGCTTACTGGGCCTCTGTGTGGAAGGGCTACCCTTCCTCCATTGTGAACAGCACCTGGAGAAGTTGCTGGCAATCATTCAAGGTGGGCTAATGAGTATGGAAGAAATACCAGTACTAGTGTGTGTGGGGGGCTGCTGGTTAGGGGTGTGGGTGAGGTTGGGGGGCCGGTGTGGGAGGGAGTGACTCAATAACGGCCTGTTAGAAGTTTTCTATTTCTGGCCCCTAGAAACCTTATAGGGCGGGGGTGGAACCAAAGGGTCTGAAGCCAGCTCTCACACTCCCAGAGTTCTCTTGCAAAATGGGATAAAGCCGATTAGGGGAGAGAGATCGGGAGGGGAGGGGAGCGGAAAGGAGGGGGAAGGGGAGGGGGTTGGGGAGGGGGAAAGTGAGGGAGGGCCTCCACCTATGTGGTTTTGGGAACTTGGACCGTTTCTTTTTCCGGTGCCATGTTTCCTGAAACCTTGGAAACAAGGACCCTTTCTTTGAGGGAGGAAGTCTTTTATATTTGCAGGCTTCTTAGTGGCAAAGTCAGCCCACACTTGAATTAAAGGGATCAGATCGGGATGTCCTGGTTCCCCTTAACCATAACTATGAACTCTTAGTAATAGGGGATGGGAAAATTAGTCTTGCGTGGGTCAATCAGGGACTCCTTCTGCCCCATCACTTTTAAACAAATTGTAGAGTCTACAAGCTTTTGGGTTGAAACAACATCCTCTTGGTGAACGCCTAGAGCTGGAGTCCTCAAACTACAACCTGTGGGCCACATGCAGAGAGCCGAGGACATTGATCCTTTCTGACGTTTGTATGTGCCCCATTAATTTTTTTTTGAACTTCAAATCAAGATGTGCAGTGTGCACATGAATTTGTTCGTAATTTTTGTTTTTTTTTAAACTCTAGTCTGTCCCTCCAATGGCCTGAGGGACAGTGAACTGGCCCTTTGGGTAAACAGTTTCAGGACCGCTGCCCTAAGGTATCCTGGACTTAGAGGTTACTAATCTCCCAGCCCTGAAACATCCCTGAACATTCTACCCATTGTAGGAGGCACCATGGGAATTTGGACCCCGGGTAATTTACAAGCCTTTACTCCAATTGAACCCAAGAAAATTCAAAATGACTTAGGCAGTTACTCTATTTGGTCACTTTTGACTCCTCCTGTACTAGCCCATTATTTACATTTAACTCTATAACGCGGAGAATGATGTTTTCATAACATTTAAAAATGTATATATTCATATATATATATATATATATTTATAACTATGAAAGTCCACAACAATAAGGAAATAATTTTTTCCCTAAATTAAACGTGATGCGTTATAGGGAAAAAAGAAGGATGGGTCTTATCAGCGGGTCCAATACGTTAACATCATAAATGTGTCAGTGATCCCACTGCACCTAGTAGTGCCCAAACCTGTGCCCTCCTAGGGGAAAGTGTGAATGCTTTTATCCCTCTTCCTGTATTTCCAATGAACAAACACACATGTCTGGTAATCCTAAGATTTTTTTTGTTTCCTGTGACACTCACCTAATTTCAAGGCCACTGCCACCTCACAAGCTTAGCCTTGTCGCATTCAAAATGTTCACCTTTTTGACAGTTTGTTTTTCCCAGAAGTTATCGGGTGACTAAAGCTTCCGAACCAAGTGTGCCAGCTCCACGACTACCATCTCCTGAACCACCTCAACCTTATCCATCCTGGATAAAGTTGCCCTCAATGGACAACCCCTCCCAGCAGTGTAGGAAGGGTATGGACCCAAAGCCCCACTTTGCCCCTTTTGCCAGCAAGAAGTAGCTAGAGATATGGTCGCCCAGTACCCCAAAGATTTGGGTCCATATCTCTTCAGGGGGGCAAATGTTAGGTAGCTATGCTAGGGACTGGGGCATCCGTTATGCATGCCCATAGGGCCAGGATAAGAGCCCAGTTAGGAGAGGCACCCTGTGCATGCTCAGAGATCCAGGTTCTGGCCATGAAGGGGAGGTACACCTGGGTGGGTCCTGTACCTGGATTGACCAACCTAGGCCATGTAAATTAAATTCATCCACTGGGGTCCGCCAGGCTTCCCCACCACACCTCCCTAACGCTCATAAAACTCACGTGAGTGACTGACCAGGCTTCTGCGTGATTTCTCTGTCACTCAGGAAGGCTCTTTGTAGGCAGTAAGGCTGCACTTTAGTGGCTGGTGGATACTGTTCAGATGCATGGCTTTCTGCTTGCAAGGGTTTTTGTCTCAGCTGACTGGAAGGGAGGAGGTAGTACGTCTGGATCACAGAGTATCCATTTCCACAAATGAGGCTGCTAATTCCACGGTCCTGGCAGTGCTTTATGAAAACGCTCTGCTTTGCAATGTCACTCCTTGTAGATTAGAGTGGGAGGGGCTGGGACCAAGGTATGCTGCCTCTTACTCCCAGTTGCAGGTTTCTGGATGCTGATTGTATCTCTTACAGCATCAGTTAGTGGGCTTGTTGTCTGCCTCAGGCTTTGTTCACAGAGATCCTCCAGCTAGTTGGTGGTGAGTGCGCATGAGCAGAGGCTTCCTGCCAATCCCCCATGAGTAGTAGAGCTCCCATGGTGTGGACTCCATGTAAGCCCTGTCCCAGAGAGCACGCTTACATAGGAGGGTGGGCCCTGCAGGAAAGAGGACCATTCCCCCTGTGGAATGGCCTCAGAGACCCACGTCCCTCACTAGCCAGCTGCTGGGGCTGTGGGCCCTAAGCTTCATGCCTGACTCAGGAATTGACACAGGGTGAGGCGACTCCAGTAGCTGTTTTGACTGGTCTAATCCAGCCTGAGATCATCCTTGCATGAGCCCTCTGCCCAGATTATTTTTGTTTCTTTTATGATCTTTTCATTAGTGGCTCCTACAACACTACCCACAAAATATATATACATCAGCTGTTTGATGCACATCTGTACATTAAGTGCCCTCATTATTCTCAAAATATCTACT
Source organism: Tenrec ecaudatus (assembly GCF_050624435.1). Taxonomy (NCBI): domain Eukaryota; kingdom Metazoa; phylum Chordata; class Mammalia; order Afrosoricida; family Tenrecidae; genus Tenrec; species Tenrec ecaudatus. The sequence continues at coordinate 4,840,097 of NW_027457568.1, read as the reverse complement.
CTTCACCCAAGCCCCTGGGCTCAGCTCCTCATTTTTCCCCCCTCAATGCCCGCCACCCATCCCTCATCAATCCTTTGAAATGTACTAATTCTTTTGTCATATCTTCACCCACCTTTCTTTTGAGGTCAATGAAGATCCTTGTAATCGGTACCCACTTTCCATTCTGCCCTTCCTCCACCCTCCCAATATCTCCACTCATAACACTGGTCCTAAAGGGCCCATCCACCCTGGATTCCCCGTGTTTGAAATTCCTATCGGTACTAGAATACCTTCTCTAGTTTGGCCAGATTAGTATGGTAGAACTGGGATCATGATAGTGGGGCAATAGGAAGCATTAAGAACTAGAGGAAAGTTGTGTTTCATCTTTGCTGTCTCATAACCTGTATTCTTTAATCTCCTCTCTGAGATTCTTCTGTAAGGGGATTTCCAGTGCACTGCAAATAGGTTTTGGTTCTATACCCGGCAGTCCCCTCTCATTTTCCATGATAAGTTTTATTTGTTTTCATGATGCCTGTTGCCTTATCCCTTTGAAACTTTGTGATCACACAGCCTGGTATGCTTCCTACATGTGGGCTCTGTTGCTTCTGAGCTACATAGCTGCTTCTGTACCTTCAAGACTTTAAGACCCCACACGCTATATCTTTTGGTAGCTGGACACCATCGGCTTTCTTCACCACATTTGCTTATGCAGCCGCTTTGTGCTGAGTGATCGTGTAGGGAAGGTGAGCATTGTAGAATGCCAAATTAATAGAACACTGTTCTTGCAATGAGGGAGTCCTTGAGCCGAGGCCCTATGTCCATCTGCCTACTTAATACTAAATCTATAAACATATGGACATAGATCTATTTCCCCATGCCTCTTTGAAAATATATGTACATGACTTTATTTAGACGTCTATAACTGGCCCTTGCTTCCCAGCTCACTCTTCTATACCCTTGATTTTCCTCTTGTGCCCACTGCCATGCTCAGCCTTCCTTTGGGTTTCAGTAATTCCTCTTGGTTACATTACCCTTGATTATGCCCTACCAGGCCTCCTACATCCCCCTAATCACCGATTTCCATCACTTGTTGTTCCCTTGTCTCTGGGTTTCTTTACACCACTCCCTTTACCCCCAGCGTGCTCACTCCCATGCCCAATGAAAGGGCCGGTCACATGTTTACTCCTCCAGATTGTTCATCCAGCCTCTCTTAATTAGACAGACCTGTAAAGGTAATAACATGCACAAAACAAGACTGAGCAAATCCAAGCAGCAAAAAGAAAAAAAACATACAAAAATGAAAACAAAACCCAACCAAAATCCAATGACACTAAAAGAAAACAACACTAACCAAGAAAGAAAAGTACAAGGACTGTGTGGTGAACTTTAGGAGTGTTTTCCAGTCCAGTCTGTTGGGGCACCGAGCCCTGACCACAAAGTCCACCTTTGGCATTCCCCGGGGACTTTGATGCTCCATTTTCTTTCTCTTCCGCTGCACTCTCTTAGTGTCATGCCTCGATGTGGCAGGATCAGTTCGGGCGCAGTTCCCACACTGTGTCTCCAGTGTTGTCCACTCTTGGGCTATGGGTCTTTGAGGGACGTTTCTCATCGTGGGGCTGCCCATGTGGTCTTTTCTGTGGACTGGCTTCTCTGATTGGGAACATCATCCTCAAGGTGTAGTGGGCCAGGATGTGCTCCATTCTCCCCTCCTCCGCCTTGTTCTGCTCTGTGTTCTCTGATCAGATATGTCCCTCTCCGCGAGCTGCAGATCCGGTGCCATCCTGTGAAATACAATCTTTGGGGGCTGCAAGGAGGTGGGAGGGGGGGCATCAGCTCAGATCTTTTGAGAGTCCAGGAGATATTGACTTCTCGATGGGCACAGTTCTGTGAGGCACCGTGCTCTTGGTCCAGAAGCTGGTTGTGAATATGACTTTGTTGTTAACCAATTGTGTGTCTCTGGGTCAACTTCTGTGTGTTTTTAAGTGAGTTTTCTCATCTGGAAAGTAAATGTACTGGATTATCCAGACTCCCATGTCAGCAAGTTATCCAGAGGAGTTAATCAGAGACTGTTTCATATAGTGTGTACCTGCGCGCCGCATTCTAGACCTGGGATGGCAATTATGAGCTCAGGATAGAGATGGTGTCCAGCAGGTGACATACGTGGCTCCATATTGAAACAGGAAGCCCACTGTGGAGATTTGGTCCTTCAGTTGATGGCCACTGGCCACCTAGTCTTCTCCTGCTATAACTGCTTCACTGGCTCAGCAGCTGAGCCAGGAGCCAGTGATATCATAACCAGGTGGCTAACTGGGACAAAGGGCAGATAGATATTTGTTATCTTGTTGTCTTGGGAAGCCCACCTAACCTCCATGAAAACCTTCTGGTGTGAGTGATCTGTGGAAGGAATCATAGGCTCACAGTAATTCACATCTTTCTTTTTGAAAATGTGCCCGTATTCCTTTCTGAACCTGAGAAGGTGGCCCCGGTGTCCACCAAGAATTTTACTGGCTGGCCCCCTACAAGGAGAGTTAGCCTGGGCTTGGTGGCGAAGGGAAAAAGAGCTCTGACCCCTTCATTCAGCTTCTTCAAGCATTATTGTCTCTTGCTTGGTTTTTCTAGGTGCAGATGAGGCCCGTCCACTCTAGTGGAGGGTCGTGCACCTCTCCTGGGGTTTCAAGACACTGATTTTTCCAGTGTCCTTCTTTCCTGCAGTAGGCACATTGATCCTTCCCCATGGCTTGGCGGTGCCCACAGGTTAGTCTCTCCGTGAGTGGGCCATGCTCTCCTTTTCGTGAGTCTCTGGGGTCTCTCATGGCAATTACTAGTATTTTAGCTAGTTTCTTTGTCTCTGTCATGCTAGGGTCATCTCTGTTGTTATACACTCAATGAGCCACTTGTACCAAATCACTAAGATTTTTCCGTTCAAACCCTTCCAACTTCTTTTTCATGTCTGAGACAGACTGACTGAGAAATAAAGGCAATACTTATTGCCCTCCGGTTCTCGGGGCCGTTAGGGGTATAAAGCCCGTAGGCTTACATCAGCTACTCTAGAAAGGCAGGCGGACATTCTCTTATAAGAGCCCGAAAGTTCTCACTGAACTTAGATACAGTCATAGGTTTCCTAGTTCTTCCGCAGAGGGTCATGTAAGAGCAATGGGTGATACCTGGTAAAGCCCTCTGGGCCTTGCTAGGAATTGAGATCCCACATTGATCCGTAGTGGCCAAAGGAGTTTCTCTCAAGTGGGGAGTGCCCGCTCGCTGACCATCAGGTTCACTGACTGCTTACTGGGCCTCTGTCTGGAAGGGCTACCCTTCCTCCGTGGTGAACAGCACCTGGAGAAGTTGCTGGCAATCATACAGGTGGGCTGATGAGTATGGAAGACATACCAGTACTAGTGTGTGGGGGGGGCTGCTGGTTGGGGGTGGGGGTGAGGTTGGTGGGGGCGGTGGGGGAGGGAGTGACCCAATAAGGGCCTGTTAGAAGTTTTCTATTTCTGGACCCTAGAAAACTTATAGGGCGGGGTTGGAACCAAAGGGTCTGAAGCCAGCTCTCCCACTCCCAGAGTTCTCCTGCAAAATGGGATAAAGCCGATTAGGGGATGGAGATCGGGAGGGGAGGGGAGGGGAAGATGGGGGAAAGGGAGGTGGTGGGGGAGGGGGTAGGGGAGGGATGGCCTCCACCTATGTGGTTTTGGGAACTTGGACCGTTTGTTTTTCCGGTCCTGCCATGTTTCCTGAAACCTTGGAAACAAGGACCCTGTCTTTGAGGGAGGGAGTAAGTCTTATATTTGCAGGCTTCTTCGTGGCAATGTCAGCCCACACTTGAATTAAAGGGATCAGATCGGGATGTCCTGGTTCCCCTTAACCATAACTATGAACTCTTAATAATAGGGGATGGGAAAACTAATCTTGCGTGGGTCAATCAGGGACTCCTTCTGCCCCATTACTTTTAAACAAATTGTAGTGTCTCCAAGCTATTGGATGAAAACCACATCCTCTTGGTGACCGCCTAGAGCATGGGTCCTCAAACTACAGCCTATGGGCCACATGCAGACAGCCGAGGACATTGAGCCTTTCTGCCGGGTGTATGTGACGCATTTATTTTTCTTTGAACTTCAAATCAAGATGTGCATGGTGCACATGAATTTTTTCATAATTTTTGTTGTTTTTTTAAAAATAGTCTGCCCCTCCAATAGCCTGAGGTACAGTAAACTGGCCCCCTGGGCACTTGGACTATGTAGGTTAACTACCGGGCACTTGCACTATCTAGGTTACCGAACGGGCATTTGGACTATGTAGGTAACCTAGCGGGCACTTGGACAGTCTAGGTTACCTAGCAGGCACTTGGACTTCTAGGTTAACGAACGGGCACTTGGACTATGTATGTTGCATAGCGGGCAATTGGACTATCTAGGTTAGGTAACGGGCACTTGGACTATCTAGGTTACCTAGCGGGAATTTGGACTATGTAGGTTACCTAGCGGGCACTTGGACAATCTAGGTTACCTAACGGGCACTTGGACCATCTAGGTTTCTTAGCGGGCACTTGGACTATGTAGGTTAACTAGCGGGCACTTGGACTATATAGGTTACCTAGAGGGCCCTTGGACTATGTAGGTTACGTAGCGGGCACGTGGACTATCTAGGTTAACGAACGTGCACTTGGACTATGTAGGTAACCTAGCGGACAATTGGACAGTCTAGGTTACCTAGCGGGCACTTGGACTATATAGGTTAACGAAAGGGCACTTGGACTATGTAGGTTACCTAGCGGGCACTTGGATTATCTAGGTAATCTAACAGGAACTTGGAATATCTAGGTTACCTAGCGGGCACTTGGACTATGTAGGTTACATTGCGGGCACTTGTACTATCTAGGTTACCTAAATGTAACTTGTACTATGTAGGTTAACTAGTGGACACTTGGACTATCTAGGTTAACTAGTGGGCACTTGGAATATCTAGGTTAACTAGCGGGCCCTTGGACTATGTAGGTTAACTAGCGGGCAATTGGACTATCTTGGTTAACTAGCGGGCACTTGGACTATCTAGGTTAACTAGCGGGCACTTGCACAATGCAGGTTCCCTAGCGGGCACTTTGACTATGTAGGTTCCCTAGCGGGCACTTGGACTATATAGGTTCCCTACGGGCACTTGGACTATCTAGGTACCCTAATGGGCACTTGGAATATATAGGTTCCCTATCGGGCAATTGGACTATGTAGGTTCCTCAGCGGGCACTTGGACTATGTAGGTTCCCTATCAGGCACATGGACTATGTAGGTTAACTAGCGAGCACGTGGATGATCAATGTTAACTAGTGGGCACTTTGACTATCTAGGTTAACTAGCGGGCAATTGGACTATCTAGGTTAATTAGCGTGCACTTGTACAATGCAGCTTCCCTAGCGGGCACTTGGACTATGTAGGTTCCCTACGGGCACTTGGACCATCTAGGTTCCCTAATGGGCACTTGGACTATGTAGGTTCCTCAGAGGGCACTTGGACTATGTAGGCTAACTAGGGGGCCCTTGGACCATCTAGGTTACCTAGCGGGTACTTGAACTATCTAGGTTAACTAGAGCGCACTTGCACTCTTTAGGTTACCTAGCGGGCACTTGGACTATGTACGTTCCCTAGCGGGCACTTGGAATATCTATGTTAACTAGCGGGCACTTGGAATATGTAGGTTAACTAGTGGACACTTGCACTATGTAGGTTACCTAGCAGGCACTTGGACTATCTAGGTTAACTAGTGTGCACTTGGATTATGTAGGTTCCTTAGCAGGCACTTGGACTATCTAGGTTACGTAGCGGGCATTTGGTATATAGGTTAACTAGCGGGCACTTGGACTATGTAGGTTAACTAGAGGACACTTGGACTATCTAGGTTAACTTGTGGGCCCTTGGACTATGTAGGTTAACTAGCGGGCACTTGGACAATCTAGGTTAACTAGCAGGCATTTGGACGATCTAGGTTAACTAGCGGGCACTTGGACTATGTAGGTTAACTAGAGGACACTTGGACTATCTAGGTTAACTTGTGGGCCCTTGGACTATGTAGGTTAACTAGCGGGCACTTGGACAATCTAGGTTAACTAGCAGGCATTTGGACGATCTAGGTTAACTAGCGGGCACTTGGACTATCAAAGTTAACAAGTGAGCCCTTGGACTATGTAGGTTAACTAGCGGGCCCTTGGACTATCTAGGTTACCTAGCGAGCACTTGGACTATCTAGGTTACCTAGCGGGCACTTGGACTTTCTAGGTTACCTAGTGGGCACTTGGACTATCTAGGTTAACTAACGGGCACTTGGTATGTGCAGGTAACCTAGAGGGCACTTGGACTGTCTAGGTTACCTAGCGGGCACTTGGACTTCTAGGTTAACGACGGGCACTTGGACTATGTAGGTTGCTTAGCGGGCACTTGGACTATCTAGGTTAGGTAACGGGCACTTTGAGTATCTAGGTTACCTAGCGGGAACTTGGACAATGTAAGTTACCTAGCGGGCACTTTGACTATCTAGGTTACATAGCGGGCACTTGGACTATGTAGGTTAACTAGCGAGTACTTGGACTCTAGGTTACCTAGCGGGCCCTTTGACTATGTAGGTTTCCTAGCGGGTACTTGGACTATCTAGGTTAACGAACGGGCACTTGGACTATGTATGTAACCTAGCGGGCACTTGGACAGTCTAGGTTACCTAGCGTGCACTTGGACTATCTAGGTTAACGAACGGGCACTTGGACTATATAGGTTACCTAGCGGGCACTTGGAGTATGTAGGATCCCTATCGGACATTTGAACTACTTAGGCCACCTAGCGGGCACTTGGACTATCTAGGTTAACTAGCGGGCACTTGGACTATCTAGGTCAACTAGCGGGCCCTTGTACTATGTAGGTTAACTAGCGAGCACTTGGACTATCTAGGTTAACTAGCGGACCTTGGACTACGTAGGTTAACTAGCGGGCACTTGGATGATCAATGTTAACTAGCGGGGCCCTTGGACTATCTAGGTTAGCTAACAGGCACTTGGACTAAGTACGTCCCCTAGTGGGCACTTGGACACTCTAGGTTAACTAACGGGCACTAGGACTATCTAGGTTAACGAGCGGGCACTTGGACTATCTAAGTTACCTAGCTGGACCTTGGACTATGAAGGTTCCCTAGCGGGCACTTGGATTATCTAGGTTACCTAGCGGGCACTTGGACTATGAAGGTCAACTAGCGGGCCCTTGGACTATCTAGGTTAGCTAACTGGCACTTGGACTATGTAGGTTAACTAGCGGACACTTGGATTATGTAGGTTACCTAACGGGCACTTGGACAATGCAGGTAACCTAGCGGGCACTTGGACTGTCTAGGTTACCTAGCGGGCACTTGGACTTCTATGTTAACGAACGGGCACTCGGACTATGTAGGTTGCCCAGCGGGCAATTGGACGATCTAGGATAGGTAACGGGCCCTTGACTATCTAGGTTACCTAGCGGGAACTTGGACTATGTAGGTTACCTAAGGGCACTTGGACTATGTAGGTTAACTAGCGGACACTTGGACAATCTAGGTTAACTAGCGGGCACGTGGACTATCTAGGTTAACTAAGGGGCCCTTCGACTATGTAGGTTAACTAGCGGGCACTTGGACTACCTAGGTTACCTAGCGGACACTTGGTCTATGTACATACCCTAGCGGGCACTTGGACTATCTGGGTTACCTAGCGGACACTTGGACTATCTAGGTTAACAAACGGGTAATAGGACAATCTAGGTTACCTAGCGGGCACTTGGACTATGTAGGTCAACTAGCGGGCCCTTGGACTATGTAGGTTAACTAGCGGGCCTTTGGACTATGTAGGTTAACTAGCGGGCACTTGGATTATCTAAGTTACCTAGCGGGCACTTGAACTATGTAGGTTAACTAGTGGGCCCTTAGACTATCTAGGTTAGCTAATGGTCACTTGGACTATGTAGGTTAATTAGCGGGTACGTGGACTATGTAGGTTCCCTAGCGGGCATTTGGAGTATATAGATAACCTAGCGGGCACTTGGACTTTGTAGGTTACCTAGCGGGCACTTGGACTATCTAGGTTACCTAGCGGGCACTTGGATGATACAGGTTCCCTAGCCAGCACTAAGACTATTGGTTCCCTAACGGGCACTTGGACTATGTAGGTTCCCTAAAGGGCACTTGGACTATATAGGTTTCTATCGGGCACTTGGACTATGTAGGTTAACTAGCGGGCACATGGACTATCTAGGTTACCTAGCGGGCACTGAGACTATCTAGGTTACCTAGCGGGCACTTGGACTATGTAGGTTAGCTAGAAGGCACTTGGACTATCAAGGTTACCTAGCGGGCTCTTGGACTATGTAGGTTACCAGCGGGCACTTGGACTATCTAGGTAAACGAAGTTGCACTTGGGCTATGTAAGTAACCTAACGGGCACTTGGACTGTCTAGGTTACCTAGCGGGCACTTGGACTATCTAGGTTAACGAACGGGCACTTGGACTATGTAGGTTAACTAGCGGACACTTGGACTATCTAGATTAGCTAACGGGCAATTGGACTATCAAGGTTACCTAACGGGCACTTGGACTATGTAGGTTACCTAGCGGGCAATTGGACTATCTAGGTTACCTAGCAGGCACTTTGACTATCTTGGTTAACTAAGGGGCACTTGAACTATGTAGGTTGCCAAGCGAGCACTTGGACTATGTAGGTTCCCTAGCGGGCGCTTGGACTATGTAGTTTCCCTAGCGGGTACTTGGACTGTCTAGGTTAACTAGCGGGCAATTGGACTGTCCAGGTTACCTAGTGGGCACTTGGACTATGTAGTTTACCTAGCAGGCACTTGGAATATGTAGGTTAACTAGCAGGCACTTGGGCTATCTACATTACCTAGCGGGCACTTGGACTATGTAGGTTAACGTACGGGCACTTGGACTATGTAGGTAACCTATAGGTCACTTGGACTGTCTAGGTTACCTAGCGGACACTTGGACTATGTAGGTTAACTAGCGGGCACGTGGACTATCTAGGTTAACTAGCGGGCACTTGGACTATGTAGGTTCCCTAGGGGGCATTTGGAGTATATAGGTTACCTAGCGGGCACTTGGATTATGTAGGTTGCCTAGCGGGCACTTGGACTATGTAGGTTAACTAGCGGGCACTTGGATTATCTAGGTTAACTAACAGGCACTTGAACTATGTATGTTCCAGAGCGGACAATTGGACTATGTAGGTTCCTTAGCGGGCACTTGGACTATCTAGGTTCCCTAAAGGACACTTGGACTATGTAGGTTAACTAGCGGACAATTGGATGATCTAGGTTAACTAGCGGGTACTTGGACTATCTAGGTTGACTAGGGGTTCCTTGGACTACGTAGGTTAACTAGCAGACACTTGCACTATGTAGGTTACCTAGGGGGCACTTGGACTATCTAGGTTAACTAGCAGGCCCTTGGACTATCTAGGTTACCTAGCAGGCACTTGGACTATGTAGGTTAACTAGCGGACACTTGAACGATCTAGGTTAACCAGCGGGCCCTTGCACTATGTAGGTTAACTAGCGGGCCCATGGATTATGTAGGTTTACTAGGGGGCACTTGGACTATCTAGGTTAACTAGCGGGCACTTGGACTATGTAGTTTCCCTAGCGGGCATTTGGACTATTTAGGTTGCCTAGCGGGCACTTGGACTATGTAGGTTACCTAGCGGGCTCTTGGACTGTCTAGGTTACCTAGCAGGCACTTTGACTATCTAGATTAACTAACGGGCACCTGGACTATGTAGGGTAACTAGCGGGCACTTGGACTGTCTAGGTCACCTAACGGGCACTTGGATTATCTAGGTTAACGAATGGGCACTTGGACTATGTAGGTTACCTAGCCACCACTTGGACTATCTAGGTTAGCTAAAAGGCACTTGGACTGTCTAGGTTCCCTAGCGGGCACTTGTACTATCTAGGTTACCTAGCTGGCACTTGGACTATGTAGGTCAACTAGCGGGCCCTTGGACTATCTAGGTTAGCTAACGGGCACTTGGAATATGTATGTTCCAAGCGGGCACTTGGATTATGTAGGTTGCCTAGCGGACATTTAGACTATGTAGGTTTCCTTGCGGGCATTTGGACAATGTAGGTTACCTAGCGGGCACTTGGACTATGTAGGTTAACTAGCGGGCATTTGGACAATCTAGGTTAACTAGCGGGCACTTGGACTATGTAGGTTCCCTAGCGGGCATTTGAACTATATAGGTTACGTAGCGGGCACTTGGATTATGTAGGTTGCCTAGCGGGCACTTGGACTATGTAGGTTAACTAGCGGGCACTTGGATTATCTAGGTTAACTAACAGGCACTTGAACTATGTATGTTCCAGAGCGGACAATTGGACTATGTAGGTTCCTTAGCGGGCACTTGGACTATCTAGGTTCCCTAAAGGACACTTGGACTATGTAGGTTAACTAGCGGACAATTTGATGATCTAGGTTAACTAGCGGGTACTTGGACTATCTAGGTTAACTAGGGGTTCCTTGGACTACGTAGGTTAACTAGCGGACACTTGCACACTGTAGGTTACCTAGCGTGCACTTGGACTATCTAGGTTAACTAGCAGGCCCTTGGACTATCTAGGTTACCTAGCAGGCACTTGGACTATGTAGGTTAACTAGCGGGCCTTTGCACTCTCTAGGTTACTTAGCGGGCACTTGGACTATGTACCTTCCCTAGCGGGCACTTGGACTATCTATGTTAACTTTCGGGCACTTGGACTATATAGGTTACCTAGGGGACACCTGCAATATGTAGGTTAACTAGCGGACACTTGCACGATCTAGGTTAACTAGCGGGCCCTTGCACTATGTAGGTTAACTAGCGGGCCCATGGATTATGTAGGTTTACTAGGGGGCACTTGGACTATCTAGGTTAACTAGCGGACACTTGGACTATGTAGTTTCCCTAGCGGACATTTGGACTATTTAGGTTACCTAGCGGGCACTTGGACTATGTAGGTTATCTAGCGGGCACTTGGACTATCTAGGTTACCTAGCAGGCACTTTGACTATCTAGATTAACTAACGGGCACTTGGACTATGTAGGGTAACTAGCGGGCACTTGGACTGTCTAGGTCACCTAACGGGCACTTGGATTATCTAGGTTAACGAACGGGCACTTGGACTATGTAGGTTACTTAGCCACCACTTGGACTATCTAGGTTAGCTAACAGGCACTTGGACTATCTAGGTTCCCTAGCGGGCACTTGTACTATCTAGGTTACCTAGCTGGCACTTGGACTATGTAGGTCAACTAGCGAGCCCTTGGACTATAAAGGTTAGCTAACGGGCACTTGGACTATGTATGCTCCAGAGTGGGCACTTGGATTATGTAGGTTGCCTAGCGGACATTTAGACTATGTAGGTTTCCTCGCGGGCATTTGGACTATGTAGTTTCCCTAGCGGTCACGTGGACTATGTAGGCTCCCTAGAAGGCACTTGGACTATGTAGGTTAACTAGCGGGCACTTGGACAAACCAGGTTACCAAGCGGGCACTTGGACTATGTAGGTTACCCAATGGGCACTTGGACTATCTAGGTTAACGAACGGACACTTGGACTATGTAGGTTAGCTATCAGGCACTTGGACTATCTAGGTTACCTAGCAGGCACTTGGACTATGTAGGTTACCTAGCGGACACTTGGACTGTCTAGGTTACCTAGCGGGCACTTGGACTTCTAGGTTAACGACGGGGACTTGGACTATGTAGGTTGCTTAGCGGGCACTTGGACTATCTAGGTTAGGTAACGGGCACTTTGAGTATCTAGGTTACCTAGCGGGAACTTGGACAATGTAAGTTACCTAGCGGGCACTTTGACTATCTTGGTTACATAGCGGGCACTTGGACTATGTAGGTTAACTAGCGAGCACTTGGACTCTAGGTTACCTAGCGGGCCCTTTGACTATGTAGGTTTCCTAGGGGGTACTTGGACTATCTAGGTTAACGTACGGGCACTTGGACTATGTAGGTAACCTAGCGGGCACTTGGACAGTCTAGGTTACCTAGCGTGCACTTGCACTATCTAGGTTAACGAACGGGCACTTGGACTATATAGGTTACCTAGCGGGCACTTGGACTATGTAGGATCCCTATCGGACATTTGAACTACTTACGTTACCTAGCGGGCACTTGGACTATCTAGGTTAACTAGCGGGCACTTGGACTATCTAAGTCAACTAGCGGGCCCTTGTACTATGTAGGTTAACTAGCGGGCACTTGGATGATCAATGTTAACTAGCGGGGCCCTTGGACTATCTAGGTTAGCTAACGGGCACTTGGACTAAGTACATCCCCTCATGGGCATTGGACACTCTAGGTTAACTAACGGGCACTAGGACTATCTAGGTTAACGAGCGGGCACTTGGACTATCTAAGTTACCTAGCTGGCACTTGGACTATGAAGGTTCCCTAGCAGGCACTTGGATTATCTAGGTTACCTAGCGGGCACTTGGACTATGTAGGTCAACTAGCGGGCCCTTAGACTATCTAGGTTAGCTAACTGGCACTTGGACTATGTAGGTTAACTAGCGGACACTTGGACTATGTAGGTTAACTAACGGGCACGTGGACTATGCAGGTAACCTAGCGGGCACTTGGACAGTCTAGGTTACCTAGCGTGCACTTGGACTATCTAGGTTAACGAACGGGCACTTGGATTATATAGGTTACCTAGCGGGCACTTGGACTATGTAGGATCCCTATCGGACATTTGGACTACTTAGGCCACCTAGCGGGCACTTGGACTATCTAGGTTAACTAGCGGGCACTTGGACTATCTAGGTCAACTAGCGGACACTTGGACAATCTAGGTTAACTAGCGGGCACGTGGACTATCTAGGTTAACTAAGGGGCCCTTCGACTATGTAGGTTAACTAGGGGTCACTTGGACTATCTAGGTTACCTAGCGGGCACTTGGTCTATGTACATACCCTAGCGGGCACTTGGACTATCTGGGTTACCTAGCGGGCACTTGGACTATCTAGGTTAACTAACGGGCAGTAGGACAATCTAGGTTACCTAGCGGGCACTTGGACTATGTAGGTCAACTAGCGGGACCTTGGACTATGTAGGTTAACTAGCGGGCCTTTGGACTATGTAGGTTAACTAGCGGGCACTTGGATTATCTAAGTTACCTAGCGGGCACTTGAACTATGTAGGTTAACTAGTGGGCCCTTAGACTATCTAGGTTAGCTAATGGTCACTTGGACTATGTAGGTTAATTAGCGGGTACGTGGACTATGTAGGTTCCCTAGCGGGCATTTGGAGTATATAGATAACCTAGCGGGCACTTGGACTTTGTAGGTTACCTAGCGGGAACTTGGACTATCTAGGTTACCTAGCGGGCACTTGGATGATACAGGTTCCCTAGCCAGCACTAAGACTATTGGTTCCCTAACGGGCACTTGGACTATGTAGGTTCCCTAAAGGGCACTTGGACTATATAGGTTTCTATCGGGCACTTGGACTATGTAGGTTAACTAGCGGGCACATGGACTATCTAGGTTACCTAGCGGGCACTGAGACTATCTATGTTACCTAGCGGGCACTTGGACTATGTAGGTTAACTAGAAGGCACTTGGACTATCAAGGTTACCTAGCGGGCTCTTGGACTATGTAGGTTACCAGCGGGCACTTGGACTATCTAGGTAAACGAAAGTGCACTTGGGCTATGTAGGTAACCTAACTGGCACTTGGACTGTCTAGGTTACCTAGCGGGCACTTGGACTATCTAGGTTACCTAGCGGGCACTTGGTCTATGTACATACCCTAGCGGGCACTTGGACTATCTGGGTTAACTAACGGGCAATAGGACAATCTAGGTTACCTAGCGGGCACTTGGACTATGTAGGTCAACTAGCGGGCCCTTGGACTATGTAGGTTAACTAGCGGGTCTTTGGACTATGTAGGTTAACTAGCGGGCACTTGGATTATCTAAGTTACCTAGCGGGCACTTGAACTATGTAGGTTAACTAGTGGGCCCTTAGACTATCTAGGTTAGCTAATGGTCACTTGGACTATGTAGGTTAATTAGCGGGTACGTGGACTATGTAGGTTTCCTAGCGGGCATTTGGACTATATAGATAACCTAGCGGGCACTTGGACTTTGTAGGTTACCTAACGGGCACTTGGACTATCTAGGTTACCTAGCGGGCAATTGGACGATCTAGGATAGGTAACGGGCCCTTGACTATCTAGGTTACCTAGCGGGAACTTGGACTATGTAGGTTACCTAAGGGCACTTGGACTATGTAGGTTAACTAGCGGACACTTGGACAATCTAGGTTAACTAGCGGACACGTGGACTATCTAGGTTACCTAAGGGGCCCTTCGACTATGTAGGTTAACTAGCGGGCACTTGTACTATCTAGGTTACATAGCGGGCACTTGGTCTATGTACATACCCTAGCGGGCACTTGGACTATTTGGGTTACCTAGCGGGCACTTGGACTATCTAGGTTAACTAACGGGCAATAGGACAATCTAGGTTACCTAGCGGGCACTTGGACTATGTAGGTCAACTAGCGGGCCCTTGGACTATGTAGGTTAACTAGCGGGCCTTTGGACTATGTAGGTTAACTAGCGGGCACTTGGATTATCTAGGTAAACGAAAGTGCACTTGGGCAGTGTAGGTAACCTAACAGGCACTTGGACTGTCTAAGTTACCTAGCGGGCACTTGGACTATCTAGGTTACCTAGTGGGCACTTGGTCTATATACATACCCTAGCGGGCACTTGGACTATCTGGGTTAACTAACGGGCAATAGGACAATCTAGGTTGCCTAGCGGGCACTTGGACTATGTAGGTCAACTAGCGGGCCCTTGGACTATGTAGGTTAACTAGCGGGCCTTTGGACTATGTAGGTTAACTAGCGGGCACTTGGATTATCTAAGTTCCCAGCGGGCACTTGAACTATGTAGGTTAACTAGTGGGCCCTTAGACTATCTAGGTTAGCTAATGGTCACTTGGACTATGTAGGTTAATTAGTGGGTACGTGGACTATGTAGGTTTCCTAGCGGGCATTTGGACTATATAGATAACCTAGCGGGCACTTGGACTTTGTAGGTTACCTAGCGGGCACTTGGATGATACAGGTTCCCTAGCCAGCACCAAGACTATTGGTTCCCTAACGGGCACTTGGACTATGTAGGTTCCCTAAAAGGCACTTAGACAATATAGGTTTCTATCGGGCACTTGGACTATGTAGGTTAACTAGCGGGCACATGGACTATCTAGGTTACCTAGCGGGCACTGAGACTATCTAGGTTACCTAGCAGGCACTTGGACTATGTAGGTTAACTAGAAGGCACTTGGACTATCAAGGTTACCTAGCGGGCTGTTGGACTATGTAGGTGACCAGCGGGCACTTGGTCTATCTAGGTAAACGAAAGTGCACTTGGGCTATGTAGGTAACCTAACGGGCACTTGGACTGTCTAGGTTACCTAGCGGGCACTTGGACTATGTAGGTTAACTTGCGGACACATGGACTATCTAGATTAGCTAACGGGCAATTGGACTATCAAGGTTACCTAACGGGCACTTGGACTATGTAGGTTACCTAGCGGGCAATTGGACTATCTAGGTTACCTAGCAGGCACTTTGACTATCTTGGTTAACTAAGGGGCACTTGAACTATGTAGGTTGCCAAGCGAGCACTTGGACTATGTAGGTTCCCTAGCGGGCGCTTGGACTATGTAGGTTCCCTAGCGGGTACTTGGACTGTCTAGTTTAACTATCGGGCAATTGGACTGTCTAGGTTACCTAGTGGGCACTTGGACTATGTAGTTTACCTAGCAGGCACTTGGACTATGTAGGTTAACTAGCGGGCACTTGGACTATCTAGGTTACCTAGCGGGCACTTGGACTATGTACCTTCCCTAGCGGGCACTTGGGCTATCTACGTTACCTAGCGGGCACTTGGACTATGTAGGTTAACGAACGGGCACTTGGACTATGTAGGTAACCTAGTGGTCACTTGGACTGTCTAGGTTACCTAGCGGACACTCGAACTATGTAGGTTAAAAAGCGGGCACTTGGACTCTCTAGGTTAACTAGCGGGCACTTGGACTATGTAGGTTCCCTAGCGGGCATTTGGACTATATAGGTTACCTAGCGGGCACTTGGATTATGTAGGTTGCCTAGCGGGCACTTGGACTATGTAGGTTAACTAGCAGGCACTTGGATTATCTAGGTTAACTAACAGGCACTTGAACTATGTATGTTCCAGAGCGGACAATTGGACTATGTAGGTTCCTTAGCGGGCACTTGGACTATCTAGGTTCCCTAAAGGACACTTGGACTATGTAGGTTAACTAGCGGACAATTGGATGATCTAGGTTAACTAGCGGGTACTTGGACTATCTAGGTTAACTAGGGGTTCCTTGGACTACGTAGGTTAACTAGCGGACACTCGCACTATGTAGGTTACCTAGCGGGCACTTGGACTATCTAGGTTAACTAGCAGGCCCTTGGACTATTTAGGTTACCTAGCAGGCACTTGGACTATGTAGGTTAACTAGCGGGCATTTGAACTCTCTAGGTTACCCAGCGGGCACTTGGACTATGTACCTTCCCTAGCGGGCACTTGGACTATCTATGTTAACTAGCGGGCACTTGGACTATGTAGGTTACCTAGCGGACACCTGCACTATGTAGGTTACCTAGCGGGCACTTGGAATATGTAGGTTAACTAGCGGACACTTGCACGATCTAGGTTAACTAGCGGGCCCTTGGACTATCTAGGTTTACTAGCGGGCACTTGGACTATCTAGGTTAACTAACGTGCACTTGGACTATCTAGGTTAACGAACGGGCACTTGGTATGTGCAGGTAACCTAGCGGGCACTTGGACTGTCTAGGTTACCTAGCGGGCACTTGGATTATCTAGGTTACCTAGCGGGCACTTGGACTATGTAGGTCAACTAGCGGGCCCTTGGACTATCTAGGTTAGCTAATTGGCATTGGACTATGTAGGTTAACTAGCGGACACTTGGAGTATGTATGTTACCTAACGGGCACTTGGACTATGCAGGAAACCTAGCGGGCACTTGGACTGTCTAGGTTACCTAGCGGGCACTTGGACTTCTATGTTAACGAACGGGCACTCGGACTATGTATGTTGCCCAGCGGGCAATTGGACTATCTAGGTTACCTAGCAGGCACTTTGACTATCTGGGTTAACTAACGGGCACTTGGACTATGTAGGGTAACTAGCGGGCACTTGGACTGTCTAGGTTACCTAACGGGCACTTGGCTTATCTAGGTTAACGAACGGGCACTTGGACTATGTAGGTTACCTAGCCACCACTTGGACTATCTAGGTTAGCTAAAAGGCAATTGGACTATCTAGGTCCCCTAGCGGGCACTTGTACTATCTAGGTTACCTATCTGGAACTTGGACTATGTAGGACAACTAGCGGGCCCTTGCACTATCTAGGTTAGCTAACGGGCACTTGGACTATGTATGTTCCAGAGCGGGCACTTGGATTATGTAGGTTGCCTAGCGGACATTTAGACTATGTAGGTTTCCTTGCGGGCATTTGGACTATGTAGGTTATCTAGCGGGCACTTGGACTATGTAGGTTCCCTAACGGGCACTTGGACTATGTAGGTTCCCTAGCTGTCACGTGGACTATGTAGGCTCCCTAGAAGGCACTTGGACTATGTAGGTTAACTAGCGGGCACTTGGACTATGTAGGTTACCCAATGGGCACTTGGACTATCTAGGTTAACGAACGGACACTTGGACTATGTAGGTTAGCTATCAGGCACTTGGACTATCTAGGTTACCTAGCGGACACTTGGACGATTTAGGTTAACTAGCGGGCACTTGGACTATCTACGTTAACTAGCAGGCCCTTGGACTATCTAGGTTTACTAGCGGGCACTTGGACTATCTAGGTTAACTAACGGGCACTTGGACTATCTAGGTTAACGAACGGGCACTTGGTATGTGCAAGTAACCTAGCGGGTACTTGGATTGTCTAGGTTACCTAGCGGGCACTTGGACTTCTAGGTTAACGACGGGCACTTGGACTATGTAGGTTGCTTGGCGGGCACTTGGACTATCTAGGTTAGGTAACGGGCACTTTGAGTATCTAGGTTACCTAGCGGGAACTTGGACAATGTAAGTTACCTAGCGGGCACTTTGACTATCTAGGTTACATAGCGGGCACTTGGACTATGTAGGTTAACTAGCGGGCACTTGGGCTATGCAGGTAACCTAGCGGGCACTTGGACTGTCTAGGTTACCTAGCGGGCACTTGGACTTCTATGTTAACGAATGGGCACTCGGACTATGTAGGTTGCCCAGCGGGCAATTGGACGATCTAGGATAGGTCACGGGCCCTTGACTATCTAGGTTACCTAGCGGGAACTTGGACTATGTAGGTTACCTAAGGGCACTTGGACTATGTAGGTTAACTAGCGGACACTTGGACAATCTAGGTTAACTAGCGGGCACGTGGACTATCTAGGTTAAGTAAGGGGCCCTTCGACTATGTAGGTTAACTAGCGGGCACTTGGATTATCTAAGTTACCTAGCGGGCACTTGAACTATGTAGGTTAACTAGTGGGCCCTTAGACTATCTAGGTTAGCTAATGGTCACTTGGACTATGTAGGTTAATTAGCGGGTACGTGGACTATGTAGGTTCCCTAGCGGGCATTTGGACTATATAGATAACCTAGCGGGCACTTGGACTTTGTAGGTTACCTAGCGGGCACTTGGACTATCTAGGTTACCTAGCGTGCACTTCGATGATACAGGTTCCCTAGCCAGCACTAAGACTATTGGTTCCCTAACGGGCACTTGGACTATGTAGTTTCCCTAAAGGGCACTTGGACTATATAGGTTTCTATCGGGCACTTGGACTATGTAGGTTAACTAGCGGGCACATGGACTATCTAGGTTACCTAGCGGGCACTGAGACTATCTAGGTTACCTAGCGGGCACTTCGACTATGTAGGTTAACTAGAAGGCTCTTGGACTATGTAGGTTACCAGCGGGCACTTGGACTATCTAGGTAAACGAAAGTGCACTTGGGCTATGTAGGTAACCTAACGGGCACTTGGACTGTCTAGGTTACCTAGCGGGCACTTGGACTATCTAGGTTAACGAACGGGCACTTGGACTATGTAGGTTAACTAGCGGACACTTGGACTATCTAGATTAGCTAACGGGCAATTGGACTATCAAGGTTACCTAACGGGCACTTGGACTATGTATGTTACCTAGCGGGCAATTGGACTATCTAGGTTACCTAGCAGGCACTTTGACTATCTTGGTTAACTAAGGGGCACTTGAAATATGTAGGTTGCCAAGCGAGCAATTGGACTATGTAGGTTCCCTAGCGGGCGCTTGGACTATTTAGGTTCCCTAGCGTGTACTTGGACTGTCTAGGTTAACTAGCGGGCAATTGGAATGTCTAGGTTACCTAGTGGGCACTTGGACTATGTAGTTTACCTAGCAGGGACTTGGACTATGTAGGTTAACTAGCGGGCACTTGGACTATCTACGTTACCTAGCGGGCACTTGGACTATGTAGGTTAACGAACGGGCACTTGGACTATGTAGGTAACCTAGTGGTCACTTGGACTGTCTAGGTTACCTAGCGGACACATGGACTATGTAGGTTAACTAGCGTGCACTAGGACTATCTAGGTTACCTAGCGGGCACTTGGATTATGTAGGTTGCCTAGCGGGCACTTGGACTATGTAGGTTAACTAGCGGGCACTTGGATTATCTACGTTAACTAGCGGGCACTTGGACTATGTAGTTTCCCTAGCGGACATTTGGACTATTTAGGTTACCTAGCGGGCACTTGGATTATGTAGGTTATCTAGGGGTCACTTGGACTATCTAGGTTACCTAGCAGGCACTTTGACTATCTAGGTTAACTAACGGGCATTTGGACTATGCAGGGCAACTAGCGGACACTTGGACTGTCTAGGTTACCTAACGGGCACTTGGATTATCTAGGTTAACGAACGGGCACTTGGACTATGTAGGTTACCTAGCCACCACTTGGACTATCTAGGTTAGCTAACAGGCACCTGGACTATCTAGGTTCCCTAGCGGGCACTTGTACTATCTAAGTTACCTAGCTGGCACTTGGACTATGTAGGTCAACTAGAGGGCACTTGGACTACCAAGTTAGCTAACGTGCACTTGGACTATGTATGTACCAGAGCGGGAACTTGTATTATGTAGGTTGCCTAGCGGACATTTAGACTATGTAGGTTTCCTTGCGGGCATTTGGACTATGTAGGTTACCTAGCGGGCACTTGGACTATGTAGGTTCCCTAGCGGTCACGTGGACTATGTAGGCTCCCTAGAAGGCACTTGGACTATGTAGGTTAACTAGCGGGCACTTGGCCTAACCAGGTTACCAGGCTGGCACTTGGACTATGTAGGTTACTCAATGGGCACTTGGACTATCTAGGTTAAGGAACGGACACTTGGACTATGTAGGTTATGTATCAGGCACTTGAACTATCTAGGTTACCTAGCAGGCACTTGGACTATGTAGGTTACCTAGCGGACACTTGGACGATTTAGGTTAACTAGCGGGCACTTGGACTATCTAGGTTAACTAGCAGGCCCTTGGACTATCTAGCTTTACTAGCGGGCACTTGGACTATCTAGGTTAACTAGCGGGCACTTGGACTATGTAGGTTAACTAGCGGGCACTTGAACTCTCTAGGTTACCTAGCGGATACTTGGACTATGTACCTTCCCTAGCGGGCACTTGGACTATCTAGGTTACCTAGCAGGCACTTGGATTATGAAGGATCCCTAGCGGGCAATTGGACTATCTAGGTTACCTAGCTGGCACTTGGACTATGTAGGTTAACTAGCAGACACTTGCACGATCTAGGTTAACTAGCGGGCCCTTGCACTATGTAGGTTAACTAGCGGGCCCATGAATTATGTAGGTCTACTAGGGGGCACATGGAACATCAAGGTTAACTAGCGGGCACTTGGACTATGTAGTTTCCCTAGCGGGCATTTGGACTATTTAGGTTGCCTAGCGGGCTTTGGACTATGTAGGTTACCTAGCAGGCACTTTGACTATCTAGGTTAACTAACGGGCACTTGGACTATGTAGGGTAACTAGCGGGCACTTGGACTGTCTAGGTTACCTAAAGGGCACTTGGATTATCTAGGTTAACGAACGGGCACTTGGACTATGTAGGTTACCTAGCCACCACTTGGACTATCTAGGTTCCCTAGCGGGCACTTGTACTATATAGGTTACCTAGCTGGCACTTGGACTATGTAGGTCAACTAGCGGGCCCTTGGACTATCTAGGTTAGCTAACGGGCACTTGGACTATGTATGTTCCAGAGCGGGCACTTGGATTATGTAGGTTGCCTAGCGGACATTTAGACTATGTAGGTTTCCTTGCGGGCATTTGGACTATGTAGGCTACCTAGCGGGCACTTGGACTATGTAGGTTCCCTAACGGGCACTTTGAGTATGTAGGTTCCCTAGCGGTCACGTGGACTATGTAGGCTCCCTAGAAGGCACTTGGACTATGTAGGTTAACTAGCGGGCACTTGGACTATGTAGGTTACCCAATGGGCACTTAGACTATCTAGGTTAACGAACGGACACTTGGACTATGTAGGTTAGCTATCAGGCACTTGGACTATCTAGGTTACCTAGCGCACACGTGGACGATTTAGGTTAACTAGCGGGCACTTGGACTATCTAGGTTAACTAGCAGGCCCTTGGACTATCTAGGTTTACTAGCGGGCACTTGGACTATCTAGGTTAACTAACGGGCACTTGGACTATGTAGTTTCCCTAGTGGGCATTTGGATTATTTAGGTTACCTAGTGGGCACTTGGACTATGTAGGTTATCTAGCGGGCACTTGGACTACGTAGGTTAACTAGAAGGCACATGAACTATCAAGGTTACCTAGCGGGCCCTTGGACTATGTAGTTTACCAGCGGGCACTTTGACTATCTAGGTTAACGAACGTGCACTTGGACTATGTAGGTAAACTAGCGGGCACTTGGACTGTCTAGGTTACCTAGCGGGCACATGGACTATCTAGGTTAACGAACGGGCACTTGGACTATGTAGGTTAACTAGCGGACACTTCGACTATCTAGGTTAGCTAACGGGCAATTGGACAATCTAGGTTAACTAACGGGCTCTTGGACTATGTAGGTTGCCTAGCAATCACTTGGACTATGTAGGTTCCCTAGTGGGCACTTGGACTATGTAGGTTCCCTATAGGGTACTTGGACTGTCTAGGTTAACTAGGGGGCAATTGGACTGTCTAGGTTACCTAGTGGGCACTTGGACTATGTACGTTCCCAAGCGGGCACTTGGGTTATCTACGTTACCTAGCGGGCACTTGGACAATGTAAGTTAACGAACGGGCACTTGGACTATGTAGGTTAACTAGCGGACACTTGGACTATTTAGGATAGCTAACGGGCAATTGGACTATCAAGGATACCTAACGGGCACTTGGACTATGTAGGTTACCTAGCGGGCACTTGGACTATCTAGGTTACCTAGCAGGCACTTTGACTATCTAGGTTAACTAACTGGCACGTGGACTATGTAGGTTGCCTAGCGAGCACCTTGACTATGTAGGTTCCCTAGCGGGCGCTTGGACTATGTAGATTCCCTAGCGGTACTTGGACTGTCTAAGTTAACTAGCGGGCAATTGGACTGTCTAGGTTACCTAGTGGGCACTTGGACTATGTAGTTTACCTAGCAGGCACTTGGACTATGTAGGTTTACTAGCAGGCACTTAGACTATCTAGGTTACCTAGCGGGCACTTTGACTATGTACGTTCCCTAGCGGGCACTTGGGCTATCTACGTTACCTAGCGGGCACTTGGGCTATGTAGGTTAACGAATGGGCACTTGGACTATGTAGGTAACCTAGTGGTCACTTGGACTGTCTAGGTTACCTAGCGGCCACTTGGACTATGTAGGTTAACTAGCGGGCACTTGGACTATCTAGGTTAACTAGCGGGCACTTGGACTATCTAGGTTAACTAGCGGGCACTTGGACTATCTAGGTTAACTAGCGGGCCCTTGCACTATGTAGGTTAACTAGCGGCCCCATGGATTATGTAGGTTTACTAGGGGGCACTTGGACTATCTAGGTTAACTTGCGGGCACTTGGACTATGTAGTTTCCCTAGCGGACATTTGGACTCTTTAGGTTACCTAGCGGGCACTTGGACTATGTAGGTTATCTAGGGGGCACTTGGACTATCTAGGTTACCTAGCAGGCACTTTGACTATCTAGGTTAACTAACGGGCATTTGGACTATGTAGGGCAACTAGCGGGCACTTGGACTGTCTAGGTTACCTAACGGGCACTTGGATTATCTAGGTTAACGAACGGGCACTTGGACTATGTAGGTTACCTAGCCACCACTTGGACTATCTAGGTTAGCTAACAGGCACTTGGAGTATCTAGGTTCCCTAGCGGGAACTTGTACTATCTAGGTTACCTAGCTGGCACTTGGACTATGTAGGTCAACTAGCGGGCCCTTGGACTATCTAGGTTAGCTAACGGGCACTTGGACTATGTATGTTCCAGAGTGGGCACTTGGATTATGTAGGTTGCCTAGCGGACATTTAGACTATGTAGGTTTCCTTGCGGGCATTTGGACTATGTAGGTTACCAGCGGTCACTTGGACAATCTAGGTTAACGAACGTGCACTTGGACTATGTAGGTAACCTAGCGGGCACTTGGACTGTCTAGGTTACCTAGCGGGCACTTGGACTTTCTAGGTTAACGAACGGGCACTTGGACTATGTAGGTTAACTAGTGGACACTTCGACTATCTAGGTTAGCTAACGGGCAATTGGACTATCTAGGTTACCTAGCAGGCACTTGGACTATGTAGGTTCCCTAGCGCGCACTTGGACTATTTAGGTTACCTAGCAGGCACTTTGACTATCTAGGTTAACTAACGGGCACTTGGACTATGTAGGTTGCCTAGCGAGCACTTGTTGTATGTAGGTTCCCTAGCGGGCAATTGGACTATGTAGGTTCCCTATCGGGTACTTGGACTGTCTAGGTTAACTAGCGGGCAATTGGACTGTCTAGGTTACCTAACGGGCACTTGGATTATGTAGGTTAACGAACGTGCACTTGGACTATGTAGGTAACCTAGCGGGCACTGGGACTGTCTAGGTTACCTAGCGGGCACTTGGACTATCTAGGTTAACGAACGGGCACTTGGACTATGTAGGTTAACTAGCGGACACTTCGACTATCTAGGTTAGCTAACCGGCAATTGGACAATCTAAGTTAACTAACGGGCACTTGGACTATGTAGGTTGCCTAGCGAGCACTTGGACTATGTAGGTTCCCCAGAGGGCACTTGGACAATGTAGGTTCCCTATCGGGTACTTGGACTGTCTAGGTTAACTAGCGGGCAATTGGACTGTCTAGGTTACCTAGTGGGCACTTGGAGTATGTACGTTCCCTAGCGGGCACTTGGGCTTTCTACGTTACCTAGCGGGCACTTGGACTATGTAGGTTAACGAACGGGCACTTGGACTATGTAGGTTAACGAACAGGCACTTGGATTATGTAGTTTACCTAGCAGGTACTTGGACTATGTAGGTTAACTAGCGGGCACTTGGACTATCTAGGTTACCTACGGGCACTTGGAATATGTACCTTCCCTAGCGGGCACTTGGGCTATCTACGTTACCTAGCGGGCACTTGGACTATGTAGGTTAACGAACGGGCACTTGGACTATGTACGTAACCTAGTGGTCACTTGGACTATGTAGGTAACCTAGCGGGCACTTGGACTGTCTAGGTTACCTAGCGGGCACTTGGACTATCTAGGTTAACGAACGGGCACTTGGACTATGTAGGTTAACTAGCGGACACTTCGAATATCTAGGTTAGCTAACGGGCAATTGGACAATCTAGGTTAACTAACGGGCACTTGGACTATGTAGGTTGCCTAGCGAGCACTTGGACTATGTAGGTTCCCTAGAGGGCACTTGGACTATGTAGGTTCCCTATCGGGTACTTGGACTGTCTAGGTTAACTAGGGGGCAATTGGACTGTCTAGGTTACCTAGTGGGCACTTGGACTATGTACGTTCCCTAGCGGGCACTTGGGATATCTACGTTACCTAGCGGGCACTTGCACAATGTAAGTTAACGAACTGGCACTTGGACTATGTAGGTTAACTAGCGGACACTTGGACTATCTAGGATAGCTAACGGGCAATTGGACTATCAAGGTTACCTAACGTGCACCTGGACTATGAAGGTTACCTAGTGGGCACTTGGACTATCTAGGTTACCTAGCAGGCACTTTGACTATCTAGGTTAACTAACGGGCACTTGGACTATGTAGGTTGCCTAGCGAGCACCTGGACTATGTAGGTTCCCTAGCGGGCGCTTGGACTATGTAGATTCCCTAGCGGTACTTGGACTGTCTAGGTTAACTAGCGGGCAATTGGACTGTCTAGGTTACCTAGTGGGCACTTGGACTATGTAGTTTACCTAGCAGGCACTTGGACTATGTAGGTTTACTAGCAGGCACTTAGACTATCTAGGTTACCTAGCGGGCACTTGGACTATGTACGTTCCCTAGCGGGCACTTGGGCTATCTACGTTACCTAGCGGGCACTTGGGCTATGTAGGTTAACGAATGGGCACTTGGACTATGTAGGTAACCTAGTGGTCACTTGGACTGTCTAGGTTACCTAGCGGGCACTTGGACTATGTAGGTTAACTAGCGGGCACTTGGACTATCTAGGTTAACTAGCGGGCACTTGGACTATCTAGGTTAACTAGCGGGCACTTGGACTATCTAGGTTAACTAGCGGGCCCTTGCACTATGTAGGTTAGCTAGCGGCCCCATGGATTATGTAGGTTTACTAGGGGGCACTTGGACTATCTAGGTTAACTTGCGGGCACTTGGACTATGTAGTTTCCCTAGCGGGCATTTGGACTCTTTAGGTTACCTAGCGGGCACTTGGACTATGTAGGTTATCTAGGGGGAACTTGGACTATCTAGGTTACCTAGCAGGCACTTTGACTATCTAGGTTAACTAACAGGCATTTGGACTATGTAGGGCAACTAGCGGGCACTTGGACTGTCTAGGTTACCTAACGGGCACTTGGATTATCTAGGTTAACGAACGGGCACTTGGACTATGTAGGTTACCTAGCCACCACTTGGACTATCTAGGTTAGGTAACAGGCTCTTGGAGTATCTAGGTTCCCTAGCGGGAACTTGTACTATCTAGGTTACCTAGCTGGCACTTGGACTATGTAGGTCAACTAGCGGGCCCTTGGACTATCTAGGTTAGCTAACGGGCAATTGGACAATCTAAGTTAACTAGCGGGCACTTGGACTATGTAGGTTGCCTAGCGAGCACTTGGACTATGTAGGTTCCCCAGAGGGCACTTGGACAATGTAGGTTCCCTATCGGGTACTTGGACTGTCTAGGTTAACTAGCGGGCAATTGGACTGTCTAGGTTACGTAGTGGGCACTTGGAGTATGTACGTTCCCTAGCGGGCACTTGGGCTTTCTACGTTACCTAGCGGGCACTTGGACTATGTAGGTTAACGAACGGGCACTTGGACTATGTAGGTTAATGAACAGGCACTTGGATTATGTAGTTTACCTAGCAGGTACTTGGACTATGTAGGTTAACTAGCGGGCACTTGGACTATCTAGGTTACCTACGGGCACTTGGAATATGTACCTTCCCTAGCGGGCACTTGGGCTATCTACGTTACCTAGCGGGCACTTGGACTATGTAGGTTAACGAACGGGCACTTGGACTATGTA
The DNA here is from genome assembly GCF_050624435.1 of Tenrec ecaudatus. Classification (NCBI taxonomy): domain Eukaryota; kingdom Metazoa; phylum Chordata; class Mammalia; order Afrosoricida; family Tenrecidae; genus Tenrec; species Tenrec ecaudatus. The sequence goes on along the minus strand of NW_027457568.1, from coordinate 4,813,251 downwards.
GGTAACCTAGTGGTCACTTGGACTATGTAGGTAACCTAGCGGGCACTTGGACTGTCTAGGTTACCTAGCGGGCACTTGGACTATCTAGGTTAACGAACGGGCACTTGGACTATGTAGGTTAACTAGCGGACACTTCGAATATCTAGGTCAGCTAACGGGCAATTGGACAATCTAGGTTAACTAACGGGCACTTGGACTATGTAGGTTGCCTAGCGAGCACTTGGACTATGTAGGTTCCCTAGAGGGCACTTGGACTATGTAGGTTCCCTATCGGGTACTTGGACTGTCTAGGTTAACTAGGGGGCAATTGGACTGTCTAGGTTACCTAGTGGGCACTTGGACTATGTACGTTCCCTAGCGGGCACTTGGGATATCTACGTTACCTAGCGGGCACTTGCACAATGTAAGTTAACGAACGGGCACTTGGACTATGTAGGTTAACTAGCGGACACTTGGACTATCTAGGATAGCTATCAGGCAATTGGACTATCAAGGTTACCTAACGGGCACTTGGACTATGAAGGTTACCTAGTGGGCACTTGGACTATCTAGGTTACCTAGCAGGCACTTTGACTATCTAGGTTAACTAACGGGCACTTGGACTATGTAGGTTGCCTAGCGAGCACCTGGACTATGTAGGTTCCCTAGCGGGCGCTTGGACTATGTAGATTCCCTAGCGGTACTTGGACTGTCTAGGTTAACTAGCGGGCAATTGGACTGTCTAGGTTACCTAGTGGGCACTTGCACTATGTAGTTTACCTAGCAGGCACTTGGACTATGTAGGTTTACTAGCAGGCACTTAGACTATCTAGGTTACCTAGCGGGCACTTGGACTATGTACGTTCCCTAGCGGGCACTTGGGCTATCTACGTTACCTAGCGGGCACTTGGGCTATGTAGGTTAACGAATGGGCACTTGGACTATGTAGGTAACCTAGTGGTCACTTGGACTGTCTAGGTTACCTAGCGGGCACTTGGACTATGTAGGTTAACTAGCGGGCACTTGGACTATCTAGGTTAACTAGCGGGCACTTGGACTATCTAGGTTAACTAGCGGGCACTTGGACTATCTAGGTTAACTAGCGGGCCCTTGCACTATGTAGGTTAGCTAGCGGCGCCATGGATTATGTAGGTTTACTAGGGGACACTTGGACTATCTAGGTTAACTTGCGGGCACTTGGACTATGTAGTTTCCCTAGCGGGCATTTGGACTCTTTAGGTTACCTAGCGGGCACTTGGACTATGTAGGTTATCTAGGGGGCACTTGGACTATCTAGGTTACCTAGCAGGCACTTTGACTATCTAGGTTAACTAACGGGCATTTGGACTATGTAGGGCAACTAGCGGGCACTTGGACTGTCTAGGTTACCTAACGGGCACTTGGATTATCTAGGTTAACGAACGGGCACTTGGACTATGTAGGTTACCTAGCCACCACTTGGACTATCTAGGTTAGGTAACAGGCTCTTGGAGTATCTAGGTTCCCTAGCGGGAACTTGTACTATCTAGGTTACCTAGCTGGCACTTGGACTATGTAGGTCAACTAGCGGGCCCTTGGACTATCTAGGCTAGCTAACGGGCACTTGGACTATGTATGTTCCAGAGTGGGCACTTGGATTATGTAGGTTGCCTAGCGGACATTTAGAATATGTAGGTTTCCTTGCGGGCATTTGGACTATGTAGGTTACCAGCGGGCACTTGGACAATCTAGGTTAACGAACGTGCACTTGGACTATGTAGGTAACCTAGCGGGCACTTGGACTGTCTAGGTTACCTAGCGGGCACTTGGACTTTCTAGGTTAACGAACGGGCACTTGGACTATGTAGGTTAACTAGCGGACACTTCGACTATCTAGGTTAGCTAACGGGCAATTGGACTATCTAGGTTACCTAGCGGGCACTTGGACTATGTAGGTTCCCTAGCGCGCACTTGGACTATTTAGGTTACCTAGCAGGCACTTTGACTATCTAGGTTAACTAACGGGCACTTGGACTATGTAGGTTGCCTAGCGAGCACTTGTTGTATGTAGGTTCCCTAGCGGGCAATTGGACTATGTAGGTTCCCTATCGGGTACTTGGACTGTCTAGGTTAACTAGCGGGCAATTGGACTGTCTAGGTTACCTAACGGGCACTTGGATTATCTAGGTTAACGAACGTGCACTTGGACTATGTAGGTAACCTAGCGGGCACTGGGACTGTCTAGGTTACCTAGCGGGCACTTGGACTATCTAGGTTAACGAACGGGCACTTGGACTATGTAGGTTAACTAGCGGACACTTCGACTATCTAGGTTAGCTAACGGGCAATTGGACAATCTAAGTTAACTAACGGGCACTTGGACTATGTAGGTTGCCTAGCGAGCACTTGGACTATGTAGGTTCCCCAAGGGCACTTGGACAATGTAGGTTCCCTATCGGGTACTTGGACTGTCTAGGTTAACTAGCGGGCAATTGGACTGTCTAGGTTACCTAGTGGGCACTTGGAGTATGTACGTTCCCTAGCGGGCACTTGGGCTTTCTACGTTACCTAGCGGGCACTTGGACTATGTAGGTTAACGAACGGGCACTTGGACTATGTAGGTTAACGAACAGGCACTTGGATTATGTAGTTTACCTAGCAGGTACTTGGACTATGTAGGTTAACTAGCGGGCACTTGGACTATCTAGGTTACCTAGCGGGCACTTGGACTATGTAGGTTAACGAACGGGCACTTGGACTATGTAGGTAACCTAGTGGTCACTTGGACTATGTAGGTTATCTAGCGGACACTTGGACTATCTAGGTTACCTAGCAGGCACTTTGACTATCTATGTTAACTAACGGGCACTTGGACTATGTAGGGTAACTAGCGGGCACTTGGACTGTCTAGGTTTCCTAACGGGCACTTGGATTATCTAGGTTAACGAACGTGCACTTGGACTACGTAGGTAACCTAGCGGGCACTTGGACTGTCTAGGTTACCTAGCGGGCACTTGGACTATCTAGGTTAACGAACGGGCACTTGGACTATGTAGGTTAACTTGCGGACACTTCGAATATCTAGGTTAGCTAACGGGCAATTGGACAATCTAGGTTAACTAACGGGCACTTGGACTATGTAGGTTGCCTAGCGAGCACTTGGACTATGTAGGTTCCCTAGAGGGCACTTGGACTATGTAGGTTCCCTATCGGGTACTTGGACTGTCTAGGTTAACTAGGGGGCAATTGGACTGTCTAGGTTACCTAATGGGCACTTGGACTATGTACGTTCCCTAGCGGGCACTTGGGATATCTACGTTACCTAGCGGGCACTTGCACAATGTAAGTTAACGTACGGGCACTTGGACTATGTAGGTTAACTAGCGGACACTTGGACTATCTAGGATAGTTAACGGGCAATTGGACTATCAAGGTTACCTAACGGGCACTTGGACTATGAAGGTTACCTAGCGGGCACTTGGACTATCTAGGTTATCTAGCAGGCACTTTGACTATCTAGGTTAACTAACGGGCACTTGGACTATGTAGGTTGCCTAGCGAGCACCTGGACTATGTAGGTTCCCTAGCGGGCGCTTGGACTATGTAGATTCCCTAGCGGTACTTGGACTGTCTAGGTTAACTAGCGGGCAATTGGACTGTCTAGGTTACCTAGTGGGCACTAGGACTATGTAGTTTACCTAGCAGGCACTTGGACTATGTAGGTTTACTAGCAGGCACTTAGACTATCTAGGTTACCTAGCGGGCACTTGGACTATGTACGTTCCCTAGCGGGCACTTGGGCTATCTACGTTACCTAGCGGGCACTTGGGCTATGTAGGTTAACGAATGGGCACTTGGACTATGTAGGTAACCTAGTGGTCACTTGGACTGTCTAGGTTACCTAGCGGCCACTTGGACTATGTAGGTTAACTAGCGGGCACTTGGACTATCTAGGTTAACTAGCGGGCACTTGGACTATCTAGGTTAACTAGCGGGCACTTGGACTATCTAGGTTAACTAGCGGGCCCTTGCACTATGTAGGTTAGCTAGCGGCCCCATGGATTATGTAGGTTTACTAGGGGGCACTTTGACTATCTAGGTTAACTTGCGGGCACTTGGACTATGTAGTTTCCCTAGCGGACATTTGGACTCTTTAGGTTACCTAGCGGGCACTTGGACTATGTAGGTTATCTAGGGGGCACTTGGACTATCTAGGTTACCTAGCAGGCACTTTGACTATCTAGGTTAACTAACGGGCATTTGGACTATGTAGGGCAACTAGCGGGCACTTGGACTGTCTAGGTTACCTAACGGGCACTTGGATTATCTAGGTTAACGAACGGGCACTTGGACTATGTAGGTTACCTAGCCACCACTTGGACTATCTAGGTTAGCTAACAGGCACTTGGAGTATCTAGGTTCCCTAGCGGGAACTTGTACTATCTAGGTTACCTAGCTGGCACTTGGACTATGTAGGTCAACTAGCGGGCCCTTGGACTATCTAGGCTAGCTAACGGGCACTTGGACTATGTATGTTCCAGAGTGGGCACTTGGATTATGTAGGTTGCCTAGCGGACATTTAGACTATGTAGGTTTCCTTGCGGGCTTTTGGACTATGTAGGTTACCAGCGGGTACTTGGACTATCTAGGTTAACGAACGGGCACTTGGACTATGTAGGTTAACTAGCGGACACTTCGAATATCTAGGTTAGCTAACGGGCAATTGGACAATCTAGGTTAACTAACGGGCACTTGGACTATGTAGGTTGCCTAGCGAGCACTTGGACTATGTAGGTTCCCTAGAGGGCACTTGGACTATGTAGGTTCCCTATCGGGTACTTGGACTGTCTAGGTTAACTATGGGGCAATTGGACTGTCTAGGTTACCTAGTGGGCACTTGGACTATGTACGTTCCCTAGCGGGCACTTGGGATATCTACGTTACCTAGCGGGCACTTGCACAATGTAAGTTAACGTACGGGCACTTGGACTATGTAGGTTAACTAGCGGACACTTGGACTATCTAGGATAGCTAACGGGCAATTGGACTATCAAGGTTACCTAACGGGCACTTGGACTATGAAGGTTACCTAGCGGGCACTTGGACTATCTAGGTTACCTAGCAGGCACTTTGACTATCTAGGTTAACTAACGGGCACTTGGACTATGTAGGTTGCCTAGCGAGCACCTGGACTATGTAGGTTCCCTAGCGGGCGCTTGGACTATGTAGATTCCCTAGCGGTACTTGGACTGTCTAGGTTAACTAGCGGGCAATTGGACTGTCTAGGTTACCTAGTGGGCACTAGGACTATGTAGTTTACCTAGCAGGCACTTGGACTATGTAGGTTTACTAGCAGGCACTTAGACTATCTAGGTTACCTAGCTGGCACTTGGACTATGTAGGTCAACTAGCGGGCCCTTGGACTATCTAGGTTAGCTAACCGGCACATGGACTATGTATGTTCCAGAGTGGGCACTTGGATTATGTAGGTTGCCTAGCGGACATTTAGACTATGTAGGTTTCCTTGCGGGCATTTGGACTATGTAGGTTACCTAGCGGGCACTTGGACTATGTAGGTTCCCTAGCGGTCACGTGGACTATGTAGGCTCCCTAGAAGGCACTTGGACTATGTAGGTTAACTAGCGGGCACTTGGACTATCTAGGTTACCTAGCAGGCACTTTGACTATCTAGGTTAACTAACGGGCACTTGGACTATGTAGGTTGCCTAGCGAGCACCTGGACTATGTAGGTCCCCTAGTGGGCGCTTGGACTATGTAGATTCCCTAGCGGTACTTGGACTGTCTAGGTTAACTAGCGGGCAATTGGACTGTCTAGGTTACCTAGTGGGCACTTGGACTATGTAGTTTACCCAGCAGGCACTTGGACTATGTAGGTTTACTAGCAGGAACTTAGACTATCTAAGTTACCTAGCGGGCACTTGGACTATGTACGTTCCCTAGCGGGCACTTGGGCTATCTACGTTACCTAGCGGGCACTTGGACTATGTAGGTTAACGAATGGGCACTTGGACTATGTAGGTAACCTAGTGGTTACTTGGACTGTCTAGGTTACCTAGCGAGCACTTGGACTATGTAGGTTAACTAGCGGGCACTTGGACTATCTAGGTTAACTAGCGGGCACTTGGACTATCTAGGTTAACTAGCGGGCACTTGGACTATCTAGGTTAACTAGCGGGCCCTTGCACTATGTAGTTTCCCTAGCGGACATTTGGAATATTTAGGTTACCTAGCGGGCTCTTGGACTATGTAGGTTATCTAGCGGGCACTTGGACTATCTAGGTTACCTAGCAGGCACTTTGACTATCTAGGTTAACTAACGGTCACTTGGACTATGTAGGGCATCTAGCGGGCACTTGGACTGTCTAGGTTACCTAACGGGCACTTGGATTATCTAGGTTAACGAACGGGCACTTGGACTATGTAGGTTACCTAGCCACCACTTGGACTATCTAGGTTAGCTAACAGGCACTTGGACTATCTAGGTTCCCTAGCGGGCACTTGTACTATCTAGGTTACCTAGCTGGCACTTGGACTATGTAGGTCAACTAGCGGGCTCTTGGATTATCTAGGTTAGCTAACGAGCACTTGGACTACGTATGTTCCAGAGTGGGCACTTGTATTATGTAGGTTGACTAGCGGACATTTAGACTATGTAGGTTTCCTTGCGGGCATATGGACTATGTAGGTTACCAGCGGGCACTTGGACAATCTAGGTTAACGAACGTGCACTTGGACTATGTAGGTAACCTAGCGTTCACTTGGACTGTCTAGGTTACCTAGCGGGCACTTGGACTTTCTAGGTTAACGAATGGGCACTTGGACTATGTAGGTTAACTAACGGACACTTCGACTATCTAGGTTAGCTAACGGGCAATTGGACTATCTAGGTTACCTAGCGGGCACTTGGACTCTGTAGGTTCCCTAGCGGGCACTTGGACTATTTAGGTTACCTAGCAGGCACTTTGACTATCTAGGTTAACTAACGGGCACTTGGACTATGTAGGTTGCCTATCGAGCACTTGGAGTATGTAGGTTCCCTAGCGGGCAATTGGACTATGTAGGTTCCCTATCGGGTACTTGGACTGTCTAGGTTAACTAGCGGGCAATTGGACTGTCTAGGTTACCTAGTGGGCACTTGGAGTATGTACGTTCCCTAGCGGGCACTTGGGCTTTCTATGTTACCTAGCGGGCACTTGGACTATGTAGGTTAACGAACGGGCACTTGGAGTATGTAGGTTAACGAACGGGCACTTGGATTATGTAGTTTACCTAGCAGGTACTTGGACTATGTAGGTTAACTAGCGGGCACTTGGACTATCTAGGTTACCTATGGGCGCTTGGACTATGTACCTTCCCTAGCGGGCACTTGGGCTATCTACGGTACCTAGCGGGCACTTGGACTATGTAGGTTAACGAACGGGCACTTGGACTATGTAGGTACCCTAGTGGTCACTTGGACTATGTAGTTTATCTAGCGAACACTTGGACTATCTAGGTTACCTAGCAGGCACTTTGACTATCTAGGTTAACTAACGGGCACTTGGACTATGTAGGGTAACTAGCGGGCACTTGGACTGTCTAGGTTACCTAACGGGCACTTGGATTATCTAGGTTAACGAACGGGCACTTGGACTATGTAGGTTACCTAGCCACCACTTGGACTATCTAGGTTAGCTAACAGGCACTTGGACTATCTAGGTTCCCTAGCGGGCACTTGTACTATCTAGGTTACCTAGCTGGCACTTGGACTATGTAGGTCAACTAGCGGGCCCTTGGACTATCTAGGTTAGCTAACGGGCACTTGGACTATGTATGTTCCAGAGTGGGCACTTGTATTATGTAGGTTGCCTAGCGGACATTTAGACTATGTAGGTTTCCTTGCGGGCATTTGGACTATGTAGGTTACCTAGCGGGCACTTGGACTATGTAGGTTCCCTAGCGGTCACGTGGACTATGTAGGCTCCCTAGAAGGCACTTGGACTATGTAGGTTAACTAGCGGGCACTTGGACTAACCAGGTTACCAGGCGGGCACTTGGACTATGTAGGTTACCCAATTGCCACTTGGACTATCTAGGTAACGAACGGACACTTGGACTATGTAGGTTAGGTATCAGGCACTTGGACTATCTAGGTTACCTAGCAGGCACTTGGACTATGTAGGTTACCTAGCGGACACTGTGACGATTTAGGTTAACTAACGGGCACTTGGACTATCTAGGTTAACTAGCAGGCCCTTGGACTATCTAGGTTTACTAGCGGGCACTTGGACTATCTACGTTAACTAGCGGGCACTTGGACTATGTAGGTTAACTAGCGGGCACTTGAACTCTCTAGGTTACCTAGCGGACACTTGGACTATGTACCTTCCCTAGCGGGCACTTGGACTATCTAGGTTACCTAGCAGGCACTTTGATTATGTAGGATCCCTAGCGGGCAATTGGACAATCTAGGTTACCTAGCTGGCAGTTGGACTATGTAGGTTAACTAGCGGACACTTGCACGATCTAGGTTAAGTAGCGGTCCCTTGCACTATGTAGGTTAACTAGCGAGCCCATGGATTATGTAGGTTTACTAGGGGGCACTTGGGACATCTAGGTTAACTAGCGGGCACTTGGACTATGTAGTTTCCCTAGCGGGCATTTGGACTATTTAGGTTGCCTAGCGGGCACTTGGACTATGTAGGTTACCTAGCAGGCACTTTGACTATCTAGGTTAACTAACGGGCACTTGGACTATGTAGGGTAACTAGCGGGCACTTGGGCTGTCTAGGTTACCTAACGGGCACTTGGATTATCTAGGTTAACGAACGGGCACTTGGACTATGTAGGTTACCTAGCCACCAATTGGACTATCTAGGTTCCCTAGCGGGCACTTGGACTATGTAGGTCAACTAGCGGGCCCTTGATCTATCTAGGTTAGCTAACGGGCACTTGGACTATGTATGTTCCAGGGCGGGACTTGGATTATGTAGGTTGCCTAGCGGACATTTAGACTATGTAGGTTTCCTTGCGGGCATTTGGACTATGTAGGTTACCTAGCGGGCACTTGGACTATGTAGGTTCCCTAACGGGCACTTGGACTATGTAGGTTCCCTAGGGGTCACGTGGACTATGTAGGCTCCCTAGAAGGCACTTTGACTATGTAGGTTAACTAGCGGGCACTTGGACTATGTAGGTTACCCAATGGGCACTTGGACTATCTAGGTTAACGAACGGAAACTTGGGCTATGTAGGCTAGCTATCAGGTACTTGGACTATCTACGTTACCTAGCGGACACTTGAACGATTTAGGATAACAAGCGGGCACTTGGACTATCTAGGTTAACTAGCAGGCCTTGGACTATCTAGGTTTACTAGCGGGCACTTGCACTATCTAGGTTAACTGACGGGCACTTGGACTATGTAGTTTCCCTAGCGGGCATTTGGATTATTTAGGTTACCTAGTGGGCACTTGGACTATGTAGGTTATCTAGCGGGCACTTGGACTACGTAGGTTAACTAGAAGGCACTTGGACTATCAAGGTTACCTAGCGGGCCTTTGGACTATGTAGGTTACCAGCGGGCACTTGAACTATCTAGGTTAACGAACATGCACTTGGACTATGTAGGTAACCTAGCGGGCACTTGGACTGTCTAGGTTACCTACCGGGCACTTGGACTATCTAGGTTAAAGAACGGGCACTTGGACTATGTAGGTTAACTAGCGGACACGTCGACTATCTAGGTTAGCTAACGGGCAATTGGACAATCTAGGTTAACTAACGGGCACTTGGACTATGTAGGTTGCCTAGCGAGCACTTGGACTATGTAGGTTCCCTAGTGGGCACTTGGACTATGTAGGTTCCCTATCGGGTACTTGGACTGTCCAGGTTAACTAGGGGGTAATTGGACTGTCTAGGTTACCTAGTGGGCACTTGGACTATGTACGTTCCCTAGCGGGCACTTGGGTTATCTACGTTACCTAGCGGGCACTTGGACAATGTAAGTTAACGAACGGGCACTTGGACTATGTAGGTTAACTAGCGGACACTTGGACTATCTAGGATAGCTAACGGGCAATTGGACTATCAAGGTTACCTAACGGGCACTTGGACTATGTAGGTTACCTAGCGGGCACTTGGACTATCTAGGTTAACTAACGGGCACGTGGACTATGTAGGTTGCCTAGCGAGCACCTGGACTATGTAGGTTCCCTAGCAGGCGCTTGGACTATGTAGATTCCCTAGCGGTACTTGGACTGTCTAGGTTAACTAGCGGGCAATTGGACTGTCTAGGTTACCTAGTGGGCACTTGGACTATGTAGTTTACCTAGCAGGCACTTGGACTATGTAGGTTTACTAGCAGGCACTTAGACTATCTAGGTTACCTAGCGGGCACTTGGACTATGTACGTTCCCTAGCGGGCACATGGGCTATCTACGTTACCCAGCGGGCACTTGGGCTATGTAGGTTAACGAATGGGCATTTGGACTATGTAGGTAACCTAGTGGTCACTTGGACTGTCTAGGTTACCTACCGGGCACTTGGACTATGTAGGTTAACTAGCGGGCACTTGGACTATCTAGGTTAACTAGCGGGCACTTGGACTATCTAGGTTAACTAGCGGGCACTTGGACTATCTAGGTTAACTAGCGGGCCCTTGCACTATGTAGGTTAACTAGCGGGCCCATGGATTATTTAGGTTTACTTGGGGGAACTTGCACTATCTAGGTTAACTTGCGGGCACTTGGACTATGTAGTTTCCTAGCGGACATTTGGACTATTTAGGTTACCTAGCGGGCACTTGGACTATGTAGGTTATCTAGCGGGCACTTGGACTATCTAGGTTACCTAGCAGGCACTTTGACTATCTAGGTTAACTAACGGGCATTTGGACTATGTAGGGCAACTAGCGGGCACTTGGACTGTATAGGTTACCTAACGGGCACTTGGATTATCTAGGTTAACGAACGGGCACTTGGACTATGTAGGTTACCTAGCCACCACTTGGACTATCTAGGTTAGCTAACAGGCACTTGGACTATCTAGGTTCCCTAGCGGGCACTTGTACTATCTAGGTTACCTAGCTGGCACTTGGACTATGTAGGTCAACTAGCGGGCCCTTGGACTTTCTAGGTTAGCTAACGGGCACTTGGACTATGTATGTCCCAGAGTGGGCACTTGTATTATGTAGGTTGCCTAGCAGACATTTAGACTATGTAGGTTTCCTTGCGGGCATTTGGACTATGTATGTTACCAACGGGCACTTGGACAATCTAGGTTAACGAACGTGCACTTGGACTATGTAGGTAACCTAGCGGGCACTTGGACTTTCTAGGTTAACGAACGGGCACTTGGACTATGTAGGTTAACTAGCGGACACTTCGACTATCTAGGTTAGCTAACGGGCAATTGGACTATCTAGGTTACCTAGCGGGCACTTGGACTATGTAGGTTCCCTAGCGGGCACTTGGACTATTTAGGATACCTAGCAGGCACTTTGACTATCTAGGTTAACTAACGGGCACTTGGACTATGTAGGTTGCCTAGCGAGCACTTGGACTATCTAGGTTACCTAGCAGGCACTTGGACTATGTAGGTTACCTAGCGGACACTGTGACGATTTAGGTTAACTAGCGGGCACTTGGACTATCTAGGTTAACTAGCAGGCCCTTGGACTATCTAGGTTTACTAGCGGGCACTTGGACTATCTAGGTTAACTAGCGGGCACTTGGACTATGTAGGTTAACTAGCGGGCACTTGAACTCTCTAGGTTACCTAGCGGACACTTGGACTATGTACCTTCCCTAGCGGGCACTTGGACTATCTAGGTTACCTAGCAGGCACTTTGATTATGTAGGATCCCTAGCGGGCAATTGGACTATCTAGGTTACCTAGCTGGCAGTTGGACTATGTAGGTTAACTAGCGGACACTTGCACGATCTAGGTTAACTAGCGGTCCCTTGCACTATGTAGGTTAACTAGCGAGCCCATGGATTATGTAGGTTTACTAGGGGGCACTTGGGACATCTAGGTTAACTAGCGGGCACTTGGACTATGTAGTTTCCCTAGCGGGCATTTGGACTATTTAGGTTGCCTAGCGGGCACTTGGACTATGTAGGTTACCTAGCAGGCACTTTGACTATCTAGGTTAACTAACGGGCACTTGGACTATGTAGGGTAACTAGCGGGCACTTGGACTGTCTAGGTTACCTAACGGGCACTTGGATTATCTAGGTTAACGAACGGGCACTTGGACTATGTAGGTTACCTAGCCACCAATTGGACTATCTAGGTTCCCTAGCGGGCACTTGGACTATGTAGGTCAACTAGCGGGCCCTTGGACTATCTAGGTTAGCTAACGGGCACTTGGACTATGTATGTTCCAGGGCGGGACTTGGATTATGTAGGTTGCCTAGCGGACATTTAGACTATGTAGGTTTCCTTGCGGGCATTTGGACTATGTAGGTTACCTAGCGGGCACTTGGACTATGTAGGTTCCCTAACGGGCACTTGGACTATGTAGGTTCCCTAGGGGTCACGTGGACTATGTAGGCTCCCTAGAAGGCACTTTGACTATGTAGGTTAACTAGCGGGCACTTGGACTATGTAGGTTACCCAATGGGCACTTGGACTATCTAGGTTAACGAACGGAAACTTGGGCTATGTAGGCTAGCTATCAGGTACTTGGACTATCTACGTTACCTAGCGGACACTTGAACGATTTAGGATAACAAGCGGGCACTTGGACTATCTAGGTTAACTAGCAGGCCTTGGACTATCTAGGTTTACTAGCGGGCACTTGCACTATCTAGGTTAACTGACGGGCACTTGGACTATGTAGTTTCCCTAGCGGGCATTTGGATTATTTAGGTTACCTAGTGGGCACTTGGACTATGTAGGTTATCTAGCGGGCACTTGGACTACGTAGGTTAACTAGAAGGCACTTGGACTATCAAGGTTACCTAGCGGGCCTTTGGACTATGTAGGTTACCAGCGGGCACTTGAACTATCTAGGTTAACGAACGTGCACTTGGACTATGTAGGTAACCTAGCGGGCACTTGGACTGTCTAGGTTACCTACCGGGCACTTGGACTATCTAGGTTAAAGAACGGGCACTTGGACTATGTAGGTTAACTAGCGGACACGTCGACTATCTAGGTTAGCTAACGGGCAATTGGACAATCTAGGTTAACTAACGGGCACTTGGACTATGTAGGTTGCCTAGCGAGCACTTGGACTATGTAGGTTCCCTAGTGGGCACTTGGACTATGTAGGTTCCCTATCGGGTACTTGGACTGTCCAGGTTAAGTAGGGGGTAATTGGACTGTCTAGGTTACCTAGTGGGCACTTGGACTATGTACGTTCCCTAGCGGGCACTTGGGTTATCTACGTTACCTAGCGGGCACTTGGACAATGTAAGTTAACGAACGGGCACTTGGACTATGTAGGTTAACTAGCGGACACTTGGACTATCTAGGATAGCTAACGGGCAATTGGACTATCAAGGTTACCTAACGGGCACTTGGACTATGTAGGTTACCTAGCGGGCACTTGGACTATCTAGGTTAACTAACGGGCACGTGGACTATGTAGGTTGCCTAGCGAGCACCTGGACTATGTAGGTTCCCTAGCAGGCGCTTGGACTATGTAGATTCCCTAGCGGTACTTGGACTGTCTAGGTTAACTAGCGGGCAATTGGACTGTCTAGGTTACCTAGTGGGCACTTGGACTATGTAGTTTACCTAGCAGGCACTTGGACTATGTAGGTTTACTAGCAGGCACTTAGACTATCTAGGTTACCTAGCGGGCACTTGGACTATGTACGTTCCCTAGCGGGCACTTGGGCTATCTACGTTACCCAGCGGGCACTTGGGCTATGTAGGTTAACGAATGGGCATTTGGACTATGTAGGTAACCTAGTGGTCACTTGGACTGTCTAGGTTACCTACCGGGCACTTGGACTATGTAGGTTAACTAGCGGGCACTTGGACTATCTAGGTTAACTAGCGGGCACTTGGACTATCTAGGTTAACTAGCGGGCACTTGGACTATCTAGGTTAACTAGCGGGCCCTTGCACTATGTAGGTTAACTAGCGGGCCCATGGATTATTTAGGTTTACTTGGGGGAACTTGCACTATCTAGGTTAACTTGCGGGCACTTGGACTATGTAGTTTCCTAGCGGACATTTGGACTATTTAGGTTACCTAGCGGGCACTTGGACTATGTAGGTTATCTAGCGGGCACTTGGACTATCTAGGTTACCTAGCAGGCACTTTGACTATCTAGGTTAACTAACGGGCATTTGGACTATGTAGGGCAACTAGCGGGCACTTGGACTGTCTAGGTTACTTAACGGGCACTTGGATTATCTAGGTTAACGAACGGGCACTTGGACTATGTAGGTTACCTAGCCACCACTTGGACTATCTAGGTTAGCTAACAGGCACTTGGACTATCTAGGTTCCCTAGCGGGCACTTGTACTATCTAGGTTACCTAGCTGGCACTTGGACTATGTAGGTCAACTAGCGGGCCCTTGGACTTTCTAGGTTAGCTAACGGGCACTTGGACTATGTATGTCCCAGAGTGGGCACTTGGATTATGTAGGTTGCCTAGCGGACATTTAGACTATGTAGGTTTCCTTGCGGGCATTTGGACTATGTATGTTACCAACGGGCACTTGGACAATCTAGGTTAACGAACGTGCACTTGGACTATGTAGGTAACCTAGCGGGCACTTGGACTGTCTAGGTTACCTAGCGGGCACTTGGACTTTCTAGGTTAACGAACGGGCACTTGGACTATGTAGGTTAACTAGCGGACACTTCGACTATCTAGGTTAGCTAACGGGCAATTGGACTATCTAGGTTACCTAGCGGGCACTTGGACTATGTAGGTTCCCTAGCGGGCACTTGGACTATTTAGGTTACCTAGCAGGCACTTTGACTATCTAGGTTAACTAACGGGCACTTGGACTATGTAGGTTGCCTAGCGAGCACTTGGAGTATGTAGGTTCCCTAGCGGGCAATTGGACTATGTAGGTTCCCTATCGGGTACTTGGACTGTCTAGGTTA
Organism: Tenrec ecaudatus; assembly: GCF_050624435.1. Lineage (NCBI taxonomy): Eukaryota > Metazoa > Chordata > Mammalia > Afrosoricida > Tenrecidae > Tenrec > Tenrec ecaudatus. The sequence goes on along the minus strand of NW_027457568.1, from coordinate 4,798,217 downwards.
ACTAGCGGGCAATTGGACTGTCTAGGTTACCTAGTGGGCACTTGGAGTATGTACGTTCCCTAGCGGGCACTTGGGCTTTCTACGTTACCTAGCGGGCACTTGGACTATGTAGGTTAACGAACGGGTACTTGGACTATGTAGGTTAACGAACGGGCACTTGGATTATGTAGTTTACCTAGCAGGTACTTGGACTATGTAGGTTAACTAGCGGGCACTTGGACTATCTAGGTTACCTACGGGCACTTGGACTATGTACCTTCCCTAGCGGGCACTTGGGCTATCTACGTTACCTAGCTGGCACTTGGACTATGTAGGTTAACGAACGGGCACTTGGACTATGTAGGTAACCTAGTGGTCACTTGGACTACGTAGGTTATCTAGCGGACACTTCGACTATCTAGGTTACCTAGCAGGCACTTTGACTATCTAGGTTAACTAACGGGCACTTGGACTATGTAGGGTAACTAGCGGGCACTTGGACTGTCTAGGTTACCTAACGGGCACTTGTATTATCTAGATTAACGAACGTGCACTTGGACTATGTAGGTAACCTAGCGGGCACTTGGACTGTCTAGGTTACCTAGCGGGCACTTGGACTATCTAGTTTAACGAACGGGCACTTGGAATATGTAGGTTAACTAGCGGACACTTCGACAATCTAGGTTAGCTAACGGGCAATTGGACAATCAAGGTTAACTAACGGGCACTTGGACTATGTAGGTTGCCTAGCGAGCACTTGGACTATGTAGGTTCCCTAGTGGGCACTTGGACTATGTAGGTTCCCTATCGGGTACTTGGACTGTCTAGGTTAACTAGGGGGCAACTGGACTGTCTAGGTTACCTAGTGGGCACTTGGACTATGTACATTCCCTAGCGGGCACTTGGGCTATCTACGTTACCTAGCGGGCACTTGGACAATGTAAGTTAACGAACGGGCACTTGGACTATGTAGGTTAACTAGCGGACACTTGGACTATCTAGGATAGCTAACGGGCAATTGGACTATCAAGGTTACCTAACGGGCACTTGGACTATGTAGGTTACCTAGCGGGCATCTGGACTATCTAGGTTACCTAGCCACCACTTGGACTATCTAGGTTAGCTAACAGGCACCTGGACTATCTAGGTTCCCTAGCGGGCACTTGTACTATCTAAGTTACCTAGCTGGCACTTGGACTATGTAGGTCAACTAGAGGGCACTTGGACTACCAAGTTAGCTAACGTGCACTTGGACTATGTATGTACCAGAGCGGGCACTTGTATTATGTAGGTTGCCTAGCAGACATTTAGACTATGTAGGTTTCCTTGCGGGCATTTGGACTATGTAGGTTACCTAGCGGGCACTTGGACTATGTAGGTTCCCTAGCGGTCACGTGGACTATGTAGGCTCCCTAGAAGGCACTTGGACTATGTAGGTTAACTAGCGGGCACTTGGACTAACCAGGTTACCAGGCGGGCACTTGGACTATGTAGGTTACCCAATTGCCACTTGGACTATCTAGGTAACGAACGGACACTTGGACTATGTAGGTTAGGTATCAGGCACTTGGACTATCTAGGTTACCTAGCAGGCACTTGGACTATGTAGGTTACCTAGCGGACAATTGGACGATTTAGGTTAACTAGCGGGCCCTTGGACTATCTAGGTTTACTAGCGGGCACTTGGACTATCTAGGTTAACTAGCGGGCACTTGGTCTATGTAGGTTAACTAGCGGGCACTTGAACTCTCTAGGTTACCTAGCGGACACTTGGACTATGTACCTTCCCTAGCGGGCACTTGGACTATCTAGGTTACCTAGCAGGCACTTGGATTATGAAGGATCCCTAGCGGGCAATTGGACTATCAAGGTTACCTAGCTGGCACTTGCACTATGTAGGTTAACTAGCGGACACTTGCACAATCTAGGTTAACTAGCGGGCCCTTGCACTGTGTAGGTTAACTAGCGGGCCCATGGATTATGTAGGTTTACTAGGGGGCACTTGGAACATCTAGGTTAACTAGCGGGCACTTGGACTATGTAGTTTCCCTAGCGGGCATTTGGACTATTTAGGTTGCCTAGCGGGCACTTGGACTATGTAGGTTACCTAGCAGGCACTTTGACTATCTAGGTTAACTAAGGGCACTTGGACTATGTAGGGTAACTAGCGGGCACTTGGACTGTCTAGGTTACCTAACGGGCACTTCGATTATCTAGGTTAACGAACGGGCACTTGGACTATGTAGGTTACCTAGCCACCACTTGGACTATCTAGGTTCCCTAGCGGGCACTTGTACTATCTAGGTTACCTAGCTGGCACTTGGACTATGTAGGTCAACTAGCGGGCCCTTGGACTATCTAGGTTAGCTAACGGGCACTTGGACTATGTATGTTCCAGAGGGGGCACTTGGATTATGTAGGTTGCCTAGCGGACATTTAGACTATGTAGGTTTCCTTGCGGGCATTTGGACTATGTAGGTTACCTAGCAGGCACTTGGACTATGTAGGTTCCCTAACGGGCACTTGGACTATGTAGGTTCCCTAGCGGTCACGTGGACTATGTAGGCTCCCTAGAAGGCATTTGGACTATGTAGGTTAACTAGCGGGCACTTGGACTATGTAGGTTAACGAAAGGACAATTGGACTATGTAGGTTAGCTATCAGGCACTTGGACTATCTAGGTTACCTAGCGGACACGTGGACGATTTAGGTTAACTAGCGGGCACTTGGACTATCTAGGTTAACTAGCAGGCCCTTGGACTATCTAGGTTACCAGCGGGCACTTGGACTATCTAGGTTAACGAACGGACAATTGGACTATGTAGGTTAGCTATCAGGCACTTGGACTATCTAGGTTACCTAGCGGACACGTGGACGATTTAGGTTAACTAGCGGGCACTTGGACTATCTAGGTTAACTAGCAGGCCCTTGGACTATCTAGGTTTACTAGCGGGCACTTGGACTATGTAGGTTATCTAGCGGGCACTTGGACTACGTAGGTTAACTAGAAGGCACTTGGACTATCAAGGTTACCTAACGGGCCCTTGGACTATGTAGGTTACCAGTGGGCACTTGGACAATCTAGGTTAACGAACGTGCACTTGGACTATGTAGGTAACCTAGCGGGCACTTGGACTGTCTAGGTTACCGAGCGGGCACTTGGACTATCTAGGTTAACGAACGGGCACTTGGACTATGTAGGTAACCTAGCGGACACTTCGACTATCTAGGTTAGCTAACGGGCAATTGGACAATCTAGGTTAACTAACGGGCACTTGGACTATGTAGGTTGCCTAGCGAGCACTTGTACTATGTAGGTTCCTTAGTCGGCACTTGGACAATGTAGGTTCCCTATCGGGCACTTGGACTATCTAGGTTAACGAACGGGCACTTGGACTATGTAGGTAACCTAGTGGTCACTTGGACTATGTAGGTTATCTAGCGGACACTTGGACTATCTAGGTTACCTAGCAGGCACTTTGACTATCTAGGTTAACTACGGGCACTTGGACTATGTAGGGTAACTAGCGGGCAATTGGACTGTCTAGGTTACCTAACGGGCACTTGGATTATCTAGGTTAACGAACGGGCACTTGGACTATGTAGGTTACCTAGCCACCACTTGGACTATCTAGGTTAGCTAACAGGCACTTGGACTATCTAGGTTCCCTAGCGGGCACTTGTACTATCTAGGTTACCTAGCTGGCACTTGGACTATGTAGGTCAACTAGCGGGCACTTGGACTATATAGGTTAGCTAACGGGCACTTGGACTATGTATGTTCCAGAGTGGGCACTTGTATTATGTAGGTTGCCTAGGGGACATTTAGACTATGTAGGTTTCCTTGCGGGCATTTGGACTATGTAGGTTACCTAGCGGGCACTTGGACTATGTATGTTCCAGAGTGGGCACTTGTATTATGTAGGTTGCCTAGCGGACATTTAGACTATGTAGGTTTCCTTGCGGGCATTTGGACTATGTAGGTTACCTAGCGGGCACTTGGACTATGTAGGTTCCCTAGCGGTCACGTGGACTATGTAGGCTCCCTAGAAGGCACTTGGACTATGTAGGTTAACTAGCGGGCACTTGGACTAACCAGGTTACCAGGCGGGCACATGGACTATGTAGGTTACCCAATGGGCACTTGGACTATCTAGGTTAACGAACGGACACTTGGACTATGTAGGTTAGGTATCAGGCACTTGGACTATCTAGGTTACCTAGCAGGCACTTGGACTATGTAGGTTACCTAGCGGACACTTGAACGATTTAGTTTAACTAGCGGGCACTTGGATTATCTAGGTTAACTAGCAGGCCCTTGGACTATCTAGGTTTACTAGCGGGCACTTGGACTACGTAGGTTAACTAGAAGGCACTTGGACTATCAAGGTTACCTAACGGGCCCTTGGACTATCTAGGTTACCAGCGGGCACTTGGACTATCTAGGTTAACGAACGTGCACTTGGACTATGTAGGTAACATAGCGGGCACTTGGACTGTCTAGGTTACCGAGCGGGCACTTGGACTATCTAGGTTAACGAACGGGCACTTGGACTATGTAGGTTAACTAGCAGACACTTCGACTATCTAGGTTAGCTAACGGGCAATTGGACAATCTAGGTTAACTAAGGGGACTTGGACTATGTAGGTTGCCTAGCGAGCACTTGGACTATGTAGGTTCCCTAGTGGGCACTTGGACTATGTAGGTTCCCTATCGGGTACTTGGACTGTCTAGGTTAACTAGGGGGCAATTGGACTGTCTAGGTTACCTAGTGGGCACTTGGACTATGTACGTTCCCTAGCGGGCACTTGGGTTATCTACGTTATCTGGCGGGCACTTGGACAATGTAAGTTAACGAACGGGCACTTGGACTATGTAGGTTAACGAACGGGCACTTGGACTAAGTAGGTAACCTAGTGGTCTCTTGGACTATGTAGGTTATCTAGCGGACACTTGGACTATCTAGGTTACCTAGCAGGCACTTTGACTATCTATGTTAACTAACGGGCACTTGGACTATGTAGGGTAACTAGCGGGCACTTGGACTGTCTAGGTTACCTAACGGGCACTTGGATTATCTAGGTTAACGAATGGGCACTTGGACTATGTAGGTTACCTAGCCACCACTTGGACTATCTAGGTTAGCTAAGAGGTACTTGGACTATCTAGGTTCCCTAGCGGGCACTTGTACTATCTAGGTTACCTAGCTGGCACTTGGACTATGTAGGTCAACTAGCAGGCCCTTGGACTATCTAGGTTAGCTAACGGGCACTTGGACTATGTATGTTCCAGAGTGGGCACTTGTATTATGTAGGTTGCCTAGCGGACATTTAGACTATGTAGGTTTCCTTGCGGGCATTTGGACTATGTAGGTTACCTAGCGGGCACTTGGACTATGTAGGTTCCCTAGCGGTCACGTGGACTATGTAGGCTCCCTAGAAGGCACTTGGACTATGTAGGTTAACTAGCGGGCACTTGGACTAACCAGGTTACCAGGCGGGCACATGGACTATGTAGGTTACCCAATGGGCACATGGACTATCTAGGTTAACGAACGGACACTTGGACTATGTAGGTTAGGTATCAGGCACTTGGACTATCTAGGTTACCTAGCAGGCACTTGGACTATGTAGGTTACCTAGCGGACACTTGGACGATTTAGGTTTACTAGCGGGCACTTGGACTATCTAGGTTAACTAGAGGGCACTTGGACTATGTAGGTTAACTAGCGGTCACTTGAACTCTCTAGGTTACCTAGCGGACACTTGGACTATGTACCTTCCCTAGCGGGCACTTGGACTATCTAGGTTACCTAGCAGGCACTTTGATTATGTAGGATCCCTAGCGGGCAATTGGACTATCTAGGTTACCTAGCTGGCACTTGGACTATGTAGGTTAAGTAGCGGACACTTGCACGATCTAGGTTAACTAGCGGGCCCTTGCACTATGTAGGTTAACTAGCGGGCCCATGGATTATGTAGGTTTACTAGGGGCACTTGGGACATCTAGGTTAACTAGTGGGCACTTGGACTATGTAGTTTCCCTAGCGGGCATTTGGACTATTTAGGTTGCCCAGCGGGCACTTGGAGTATGTAGGTTACCTAGCAGGCACTTTGACTATCTAGGTTAACTAACGGGCACTTGGACTATGTAGGGTAACTAGCGGGCACTTGGACTGTCTAGGTTACCTAACGGGCACTTGGATTATCTAGGTTAACGAACGGGCACTTGGACTATGTAGGTTACCTAGCCACCACTTGGACTATCTAGGTTCCCTAGCGGGCCCTTGGACTATCTGGGTTACCTAGCTGGCACTTGGACTATGTAGGTCAACTAGCGGGCATTTGGACTATGTAGGTTCCCTAGCGGGCACTTGGACTATGTAGGTTCCCTAACGGGCACTTGGACTATGTAGGTTCCCTAGGGGTCACGTGGACTATGTAGGCTCCCTAGAAGGCACTTGGACTATGTAGGTTAACTAGCGGGCACTTGGACTATGTAGGTTACCCAATGGGCACTTGGACTATCTAGGTTAACGAACGGACACTTGGACTATGTAGGTTAGCTATCAGGCACTTGGACTATCTAGGTTACCTAGCGGACACTTGGACGATTTAGGATAACTAGCGGGCACTTGGACGATCTAGGTTAACTAGCAGGCCCTTGGACTATCTAGGTTTACTAGCGGGCACTTGGAATATCTAGTTTAACTAACGGACACTTGGACTATGTAGTTTCCCTAGCGGGCATTTTCATTATTTAGGTTACCTAGTGGGCACTTGGACTATGTAGGTTATCTAGCGGGCACTTGGACTACGTAGGTTAACTAGAAGGCACTTGGACTATCAAGGTTACCTAGCGGGCCCTTGGACTATGTAGGTTACCAGCGGGCACTTGGACTATCTAGGTTAACGAACGTGCACTTGGACTATGTAGGTAACCTAGCGGGCACTTGGACTGTCTAGGTTACCTAGCGGGCACTTGGACTATCTATGTTAACGAACGGGCACTTGGACTATGTAGGTTAACTAGGGGACACTTCGACTATCTAGGTTAGCTAACGGGCAATTGGACAATCTAGGTTAACTAACGGGCATTTGGACTATGTAGGTTGCCTAGCGAGCACTTGGACTATGTAGGTTCCCTAGTGGGCACTTGAACTATGTAGGTTCCCTATCGGGTACTTGGACTGTCTAGGTTAACTAGGGGGCAATTGGACTGTCTAGGTTACCTAGTGGGCACGTGGACTATGTACGTTCCCTAGCGGGCACTTGGGTTATCTACGTTACCTAGCGGGCACTTGGACAATGTAAGTTAACGAACGGGCACATGGACTATGTAGGTTAACTAGCGGACACTTGGACTATCTAGGATAGCTAACTGGCAATTGGACTATCAAGGTTACCTAACGGGCACTTGGACTATCTAGGTTACCTAGCAGGCACTTTGACTATCTAGGTTAACTAACGGACACGTGGACTATGTAGGTTGCCTAGCGAGCACCTGGACTATGTAGGTTCCCTAGCGGACGCTTGGACTATGTAGATTCCCTAGCGGTACTTGGACTGTCTAGGTTAACTAGCGGGCAATTGGACTGTCTAGGTTACCTAGTGGGCACTTGGACTATGTAGTTTACCTAGCAGGCACTTGGAATATGTAGGTTTACTAGCAGGCACTTAGACTATCTAGGTTACCTAGCGGGCACTTGGACTATGTACGTTCCCTAGCGGGCACTTGGGCTATCAACGTTACCTAGCGGGCACTTGGACTATGTAGGTTAACTAGCGGGCAGTTGGACTATCTAGGTTAACTAGCGGGCACTTGGACTATCCAGGTTAACTAGTGGGCCCTTGCACTATGTAGGTTAACTAGCGGGCCCATGGATTATGTAGGTTTTTTAGAGGGCACTTGGACTACGTAGGTTAACTTGCGGGCACTTGGACTATATAGTTTCCCTAGCGGACATTTGGACTATTTAGGTTACCTAGCGGGCACTTGGACTATGTAGGTTATCTAGCGGGCACTTGGACTATCTAGGTTACCTAGCAGGCACTTTGACTATCTAGGTTAACTAACGGGCATTTGGACTATGTAGGGCAACTAGCGGGCACTTGGACTGTCTAGGGTACCTAACGGGCACTTGGATTATCTAGGTTAACGAACGGGCACTTGGACTATGTAGGTTACCTAGCCACCACTTGGACTATCTAGGTTAGCTAACAGGCACTTGGACTATCTAGGTTCCCTAGCGGGCACTTGTACTATCTAGGTTACCTAGCTGGCACTTGGACTATGTAGGTCAACTAGCGGGCCCTTGGACTATCTAGGTTAGCTAACGGGCACTTGGACAATGTATGTTCCAGAGTGGGCACTTGGAGTATGTAGGTTGCCTAGCGGACATTTAGACTATGTAGGTTTCCTTGCGGGCATTTGGATTATGTAGGTTACCAGCGGGCACTTGGACTATGTAGGTTACCTAGCAGGCACTTTGACTATCTAGGTTAACTAAGGGCACTTGGACTATGTAGGGTAACTAGCGGGCACTTGGACTGTCTAGGTTACCTAACGGGCACTTGGATTATCTAGGTTAACGAACGGGCACTTGGACTATGTAGGTTACCTAGCCACCACTTGGACTATCTAGGTTCCCTAGCGGGCACTTGTACTATCTAGGTTACCTAGCTGGCACTTGGACTATGTAGGTCAACTAGCGGGCCCTTGGACTCTCTAGGTTAGCTAACGGGCACTTGGACTATGTATGTTCCAGAGCGGGCACTTGGATTATGTAGGTTGCCTAGCGGACATTTAGACTATGTAGGTCTCCTTGCGGGCATTTGGACTATGTAGGTTACCTAGCAGGCACTTGGTCTATGTAGGTTCCCTAACGGGCACTTGGACTATGTAGGTTCCCTAGCGGTCACGTGGACTATGTAGGCTCCCTAGAAGGCACTTGGACTATGTAGGTTAACTAGTGGGCACTTGGACTATGTAGGTTACCCAATGGGCACTTGGACTATCTAGGTTAACGAACGGACACTTGGACTATGTAGGTTAGCTATCAGGCACTTGGACTATCTAGGTTACCTAGCGGACACGTGGACGATTTAGGTTAACGAGCGGGCACTTGGACTATCTATGTTAACTAGCAGGCCCTTGGACTATCTAGGTTTACTAGCGGGCACTTGGACTATCTAGGTTAACTAACGGGCACTTGGACTATGTAGTTTCCCTAGAGGGCATTTGGATTATTTAGGTTACCTAGTGGGCACTTGGACTATGTAGGTTATCTAGCGGGCACTTGGACTACGTAGGTTAACTAGAAGGCACTTGGACTATCAAGGTTACCTAACGGGCCCTTGGACTATGTAGGTTACCAGCGGGCACTTGGACTATCTAGGTTAACGAACGTGCACTTGGACTATGTAGGTAACCTAGCGGGCACTTGGACTGTCTAGGTTACCTAGCGGGCACTTGGACTATCTAGGTTAACGAACGGGCACTTGGACTATGTAGGTTAACTAGCGGACACTTCGACTATCTAGGTTAGCTAACGGGCAATAGGACAATCTAGGTTAACTAACGGGCACTTGGACTATGTAGGTTCCCTAGTGGGCACTTGGACTATGTAGGTTCCCTATCGGGTACTTGGACTGTCTAGGTTAACTAGGGGGCAATTGGACTGTCTAGGTTACCTAGTGCGCACTTGGACTATGTACGTTCCCTAGCGGGCACTTGGGTTATCTACGTTACCTAGCGGGCACTTGGACAATGTAAGTTAACGAACGGGCACTTGGACCATGTAGGTTAACGAACGGGCACTTGGACTATGTAGGTAACCTAGTGGTCACTTGGACTATGTAGGTTATCTAGCGGACACTTGGACTATCTAGGTTACCTAGCAGGCACTTTGACTATCTATGTTAACTAACGGGCACTTGGACTATGTAGGGTAACTAGCGGGCACTTGGACTGTCTAGGTTACCTAACGGGCACTTGGATTATCTAGGTTAACGAACGGGCACTTGGACTATGTAGGTTACCTAGCCACCACTTGGACTATCTAGGTTAGCTAACAGGCACTTGGACTATCTAGGTTCCCTAGCGGGCACTTGTACTATCTAGGTTACCTAGCTGGCACTTGGTCTATGTAGGTCAACTAGCGGGCCCTTGGACTATCTAGGTTAGCTAACGGGCACTTGGACTATGTATGTCCCAGAGTGGGCACTTGTATTATGTAGGTTGCCTAGCGGACATTTAGACTATGCAGGTTTCCTTGCGAGCATTTGGACTATGTAGGTTACCTAGCGGGCACTTGGACTATGTAGGTTCCCTAGCGGTCACGTGGACTATGTAGGCTCCCTAGAAGGCACTTGGACTATGTAGGTTAACTAGCGGGCACTTGGACTAACCAGGTTACCAGGCGGGCACATGGACTATGTAGGTTACCCAATGGGCACTTGGACTATCTAGGTTAACGAACGGACACTTGGACTATGTAGGTTAGGTATCAGGCACTTGGACTATCTAGGTTACCTAGCAGGCACTTGGACTATGTAGGTTACCTAGCGGACACTTGGACGATTTAGGTTAACTAGCGGGCACTTGGATTATCTAGGTTAACTAGCAGGCCCTTGGACTATCTAGGTTTACTAGCGGGCACTTGGACTATCTAGGTTTACTAGCGGGCACTTGGACTATCTAGGTTAACTAGCGGGCACTTGGACTATGTAGGTTAACTAGCGGTCACTTGAACTCTCTAGGTTACCTAGCGGACACTTGGACTATGTACCTTATTTAGCGGGCACTTGGACTATCTAGGTTACCTAGCAGGCACTTGGATTATGAAGGATCCCTAGCGGGCAATTGGACTATCTAGGTTACCTAGCTGGCACTTGGACTATGTAGGTTAAGTAGCGGACACTTGCACGATCTAGGTTAACTAGCGGGCCCTTGCACTATGTAGGTTAACTAGCGGGCCCATGGATTATGTAGGTTTACTAGGGGGCACTTGGGACATCTAGGTTAACTAGCGGGCACTTGGACTATGTAGTTTCCCTAGCGTGCATTTGGACTATTTAGGTTGCCTAGCGGGCACTTGGACTATGTAGGTAACCTAGCAGGCACTTTGACTATCTAGGTTAACTAACGGGCACTTGGACTATGTAGGGTAACTAGCGGGCACTTGGACTGTCTAGGTTACCTAACGGGCACTTGGATTATCTAGGTTAACGAACGGGCACTTGGACTATGTAGGTTACCTAGCCACCTCTTGGAAGATCTAGGTTCCCTAGCGGGCACTTGTACTATCTAGGTTACCTAGCTGGCACTTGGACTATGTAGGTCAACTAGCGGGCCCTTGGACTATCTAGGTTAGCTAACGGGCACTTGGATTATGTAGGTTGCCTAGCGGACATTTAGACTATGTAGGTTTCCTTGCGGGCATTTGGACTATGTAGGTTCCCTAGCAGGCACTTGGACTATGTAGGGTCCCTAACGGGCACTTGGACTATGTAGGTTCCCTAGGGGTCACGTGGACTATGTAGGCTCCCTAGAAGGCACTTGGACTATGTACGTTAACTAGCGGGCACTTGGACTATGTAGGTTACCCAATGGGCACTTGGACTATCTAGGTTAACGAACGGACACTTGGACTATGTAGGTTAGCTATCAGGCACTTGGACTATCTAGGTTACCTAGCGGACACTTGGACGATTAAGGATAACTAGTGGGCACTTGGACTATCTAGGTTAACTAGCAGGCCCTCGGACTATCTAGGTTTACTAGCGGGCACTTGGACTATCAAGGTTAACTAACGGGCACTTGGACTATGTAGTTTCCCTAGCGGGCATTTGGATTATTTAGGTTACCTAGTGGGCACTTGGACTATGTAGGTTATCTAGCGGGCACTTGGACTACGTAGGTTAACTAGAAGGCACTTGGACTATCAAGGTTACCTAGCGGGCCCTTGGACTATGTACGTTACCAGCGGGCACTTGGACTATCTAGGTTAACGAACGTGCACTTGGACTATGTAGGTAACCTAGCGGGCACTTGGACTGTCTAGGTTACCTAGCGGGCACTTGGACTATCTAGGTTAACGAACGGGCACTTGGACTATGTAGGTTAACTAGCGGACACTTCGACTATCTAGGTTAGCTAACGGGCAATTGGACAATCTAGGTTAACTAACGGGCACTTGGACTATGTAGGTTGCCTAGCGAGCACTTGGACTATGTAGGTTCCCTAGTGGGCTCTTGGACTATGTAGGTTCCCTATCGGGTACTTGGACTGTCTAGGTTAACTAGGGGGCAATTGGACTGTCTAGGTTACCTAGTGGGCACTTGGACTATGTACGTTCCCTAGCGGGCACTTGGGTTATCTACGTTACCTAGCGGGCACTTGGACAATGTAAGTTAACGAACGGGCACTTGGACTATGTAGGTTAACTAGCGGACACTTGGACTATCTAGGATAGCTAACGGGCAATTGGACTATCAAGGTTACCTAACTGGCACTTGGACTATCTAGGTTACCTAGCAGGCACTTTGACTATCTAGGTTAACTAACGGGCACGTGGACTATGTAGGTTGCCTAGCGAGCACCTGGACTATGTAGGTTCCCTAGTGGGCGCGTGGACTATGTAGATTCCCTCGCGGTACTTGGACTGTCTAGGTTAACTAGCGGGCAATTGGACTGTCTAAGTTACCTAGTGGGCATTTGGACTATGTAGTGTACCTAGCAGACACTTGGACTATGTAGGATTACTAGCAGGCACTTAGACTAACTAGGTTACCTAGCGGGCACTTGGACTATGTACGTTCCCTAGCGGGCACTTGGGCTATCAACGTTACCTAGCGGGCACTTGGACTATGTAGGTTAACGAATGGGCACTTGGACTATGTAGGTAACCTAGTGGTCACGTGGACTGTCTAGGTTACCTAGCGGGCACTTGGACTATGTAGGTTAACTAGCGGGCACTTGACTATCTAGGTTAACTAGCGGGCACTTGGACTATCCAGGTTAACTAGTGGGCCCTTGCAATATGTAGTTTAACTTCGGGCCCATGGATTATGTAGGTTTACTAGGGGGCACTTGGACTATCTAGGTTAACTTGCGGGCACTTGGACTATGTAGTTTCCCTAGCGGACATTTGGACTATTTAGGTTACCTAGCGGGCACTTGGACTATGTAGGTTATCTAGCGGGCACTTGGACTATCTAGGTTACCTAGCAGGCACTTTGACTATCTAGGTTAACTAACGGGCATTTGGACTATGTAGGGCAACTAGCGGGCACTTGGACTGTCTAGGTTACCTAACGGGCACTTGGATTACCTAGGTTACCTAGCAGGCACTATGACTATCTAGGTTAACTAACGGGCATTTGGACTATGTAGGGCAACTAGCGGGCACTTGGACTGTCTAGGTTACCTAACGGGCACTTGGATTATCTAGGTTAACGAACGGGCACTTGGACTATGTAAGTTACCTAGCCACCACTTGGACTATCTAGGTTAGCTAACAGGCACTTGGACTATCTAGGTTCCCTAGCGGGCACTTGCACTATCTAGGTTACCTAGCTGGCACTTGGACTATGTAGGTCAACTAGCGGGCCCTTGGACTATCTAGGTTAGCTAACGGGCACTTGGACTATGTATGTTCCAGAGTGGGCACTTGGAGTATGTAGGTTGCCTAGCGGACATTTAGACTATGTAGGTTTCCTTGCGGGCATTTGGACTATGTAGGTTACCAGAGGGCACTTGGACTATGTAGGTTACCTAGCAGGCACTTTGACTATCTAGGTTAACTAAGGGCACTTGGACTATGTAGGGTAACTAGCGGGCACTTGGACTGTCTAGGTTACCTAAGGGCACTTGGATTATCTAGGTTAACGAACGGGCACTTGGACTATGTAGGTTACCTAGCCACCACTTGGACTATCTAGGTTCCCTAGCGGGCACTTGTACTATCTAGGTTACCTAGCTGGCACTTGGACTATGTAGGTCAACTAGCGGGCCCTTGGACTATCTAGGTTAGCTAACGGGCACTTGGACTATGTATGTTCCAGAGCGGGCACTTGGATTATGTAGGTTGCCTAGCGGACATTTAGACTATGTAGGTTTCCTTGCGGGCATTTGGACTATGTAGGTTACCTAGCAGGCACTTGGACTATGTAGGTTCCCTAACGGGCACTTGGACTATGTAGGTTCCCTAGCGGTCACGTGGACTATGTAGGCTCCCTAGAAGGCACTTGGACTATGTAGGTTAACTAGCGGACACGTGGACTATGTAGGTTACCCAATGGGCACTTGGACTATCTAGGTTAACGAACGGACACTTGGACTATGTAGGTTAGCTATCAGGCACTTGGACTATCTAGGTTACCTAGCGGACACGTGGACGATTTAGATTAACGAGCGGGCACTTGGACTATCTAGGTTAACTAGCAGGCCCTTGGACTATCTAGGTTTACCAGCGGGCACTTGGACTATCTAGGTTAACTAACGGGCACTTGGACTATGTAGTTTCCCTAGAGGGCATTTGGATTATTTAGGTTACCTAGTGGGCACTTGGACTATGTAGGTTATCTAGCGGGCACATGGACTACGTAGGTTAACTAGAAGGCACTTGGACTATCAAGGTTACCTAACGGGCCCTTGGATTATGTAGGTTACCAGCGGGCACTTGGACTATCTAGGTTAACGAACGTGCACTTGGACTATGTAGGTAACCTAGCGGGCACTTGGACTGTCTAGGTTACCTAGCGGGCACTTGGACTATCTAGGTTAATGAACGGGCACTTGGACTATGTAGGTTAACTAGCGGACACTTCGACTATCTAGGTTAGCTAACGAGCAATTGGACAATCTAGGTTAACTAACGGGCACTTGGACTATGTAGGTTGCCTAGCGAGCACTTGGACTATGTAGGTTCCCTAGTGGGCACTTGGACTATGTAGGTTCCCTATCGGGTACTTGGACTGTCTAGGTTAACTAGGGGGCAATTGGACTGTCTAGGTTACCTAGTGGGCACTTGGACTATGTACGTTCCCTAGCGGGCACTTGGGTTATCTACGTTACCTAGCGCGCACTTGGACAATGTAAGTTAACGAACGGGCACTTGGACTATGTAGGTTAACGAACGGGCACTTGGACTATGTAGGTAACCTAGTGGTCACTTGGACTATGTAGGTTATCTAGCGGACACTTGGACTATCTAGGTTACCTAGCAGGCACTTTGACTATCTAGGTTAACTAACGGGCACTTGGAATATGTAGGGTAACTAGCGGGCACTTGGACTGTCTAGGTTACCTAACGGGCACTTGGATTATCTAGGTTAACGAACGGGCCCTTGGACTATGTAGGTTACCTAGCCACCACTTGGACTATCTAGGTTAGCTAACAGGCACTTGGACTATCTAGTTTCCCTAGCGGGCACTTGTACTATCTAGGTTATCTAGCTGGCACTTGGACTATGTAGGTCAACTAGCGGGCCCTTGGACTATCTAGGTTAGCTAACGGGCACTTGGACTATGTGTGTTCCAGAGTGGGCACTTGTATTATGTAGGTTGCCTAGCGGACATTTAGACTATGTAGGTTTCCTTGCGGGCATTTGGACTATGTAGGTTACCTAGCAGGCACTTGGACTATGTAGGTTCCCTAACGGGCACTTGGACTATGTAGGTTCCCTAGCGGTCACGTGGACTATGTAGGCTCCCTAGAAGGCACTTGGACTATGTAGGTTAACTAGCGGACACGTGGACTATGTAGGTTACCCAATGGGCACTTGGACTATCTAGGTTAACGAACGGACACTTGGACTATGTAGGTTAGCTATCAGGCACTTGGACTATCTAGGTTACCTAGCGGACACGTGGACGATTTAGGTTAACGAGCGGGCACTTGGACTATCTATGTTAACTAGCAGGCCCTTGGACTATCTAGGTTTACTAGCGGGCACTTGGACTATCTAGGTTAACTAACGGGCACTTGGACTATGTAGTTTCCCTAGAGGGCATTTGGATTATTTAGGTTACCTAGTGGGCACTTGGACTATGTAGGTTATCTAGCGGGCACTTGGACTACGTAGGTTAACTAGAAGGCACTTGGACTATCAAGGTTACCTAACGGGCCCTTGGACTATGTAGGTTACCAGCGGGCACTTGGACTATCTAGGTTAACGAACGTGCACTTGGACTATGTAGGTAACCTAGCGGGCACTTGGACTGTCTAGGTTACCTAGCGGGCACTTGGACTATCTAGGTTAACGAACGGGCACTTGGACTATGTAGGTTAACTAGCGGACACTTCGACTATCTAGGTTAGCTAACGGGCAATAGGACAATCTAGGTTAACTAACGGGCACTTGGACTATGTAGGTTCCCTAGTGGGCACTTGGACTATGTAGGTTCCCTATCGGGTACTTGGACTGTCTAGGTTAACTAGGGGGCAATTGGACTGTCTAGGTTACCTAGTGCGCACTTGGACTATGTACGTTCCCTAGCGGGCACTTGGGTTATCTACGTTACCTAGCGGGCACTTGGACAATGTAAGTTAACGAACGGGCACTTGGACCATGTAGGTTAACGAACGGGCACTTGGACTATGTAGGTAACCTAGTGGTCACTTGGACTATGTAGGTTATCTAGCGGACACTTGGACTATCTAGGTTACCTAGCAGGCACTTTGACTATCTATGTTAACTAACGGGCACTTGGACTATGTAGGGTAACTAGCGGGCACTTGGACTGTCTAGGTTACCTAACGGGCACTTGGATTATCTAGGTTAACGAACGGGCACTTGGACTATGTAGGTTACCTAGCCACCACTTGGACTATCTAGGTTAGCTAACAGGCACTTGGACTATCTAGGTTCCCTAGCGGGCACTTGTACTATCTAGGTTACCTAGCTGGCACTTGGTCTATGTAGGTCAACTAGCGGGCCCTTGGACTATCTAGGTTAGCTAACGGGCACTTGGACTATGTATGTCCCAGAGTGGGCACTTGTATTATGTAGGTTGCCTAGCGGACATTTAGACTATGCAGGTTTCCTTGCGAGCATTTGGACTATGTAGGTTACCTAGCGGGCACTTGGACTATGTAGGTTCCCTAGCGGTCACGTGGACTATGTAGGCTCCCTAGAAGGCACTTGGACTATGTAGGTTAACTAGCGGGCACTTGGACTAACCAGGTTACCAGGCGGGCACATGGACTATGTAGGTTACCCAATGGGCACTTGGACTATCTAGGTTAACGAACGGACACTTGGACTATGTAGGTTAGGTATCAGGCACTTGGACTATCTAGGTTACCTAGCAGGCACTTGGACTATGTAGGTTACCTAGCGGACACTTGGACGATTTAGGTTAACTAGCGGGCACTTGGATTATCTAGGTTAACTAGCAGGCCCTTGGACTATCTAGGTTTACTAGCGGGCACTTGGACTATCTAGGTTTACTAGCGGGCACTTGGACTATCTAGGTTAACTAGCGGGCACTTGGACTATGTAGGTTAACTAGCGGTCACTTGAACTCTCTAGGTTACCTAGCGGACACTTGGACTATGTACCTTATTTAGCGGGCACTTGGACTATCTAGGTTACCTAGCAGGCACTTGGATTATGAAGGATCCCTAGCGGGCAATTGGACTATCTAGGTTACCTAGCTGGCACTTGGACTATGTAGGTTAAGTAGCGGACACTTGCACGATCTAGGTTAACTAGCGGGCCCTTGCACTATGTAGGTTAACTAGCGGGCCCATGGATTATGTAGGTTTACTAGGGGGCACTTGGGACATCTAGGTTAACTAGCGGGCACTTGGACTATGTAGTTTCCCTAGCGTGCATTTGGACTATTTAGGTTGCCTAGCGGGCACTTGGACTATGTAGGTAACCTAGCAGGCACTTTGACTATCTAGGTTAACTAACGGGCACTTGGACTATGTAGGGTAACTAGCGGGCACTTGGACTGTCTAGGTTACCTAACGGGCACTTGGATTATCTAGGTTAACGAACGGGCACTTGGACTATGTAGGTTACCTAGCCACCTCTTGGAAGATCTAGGTTCCCTAGCGGGCACTTGTACTATCTAGGTTACCTAGCTGGCACTTGGACTATGTAGGTCAACTAGCGGGCCCTTGGACTATCTAGGTTAGCTAACGGGCACTTGGATTATGTAGGTTGCCTAGCGGACATTTAGACTATGTAGGTTTCCTTGCGGGCATTTGGACTATGTAGGTTCCCTAGCAGGCACTTGGACTATGTAGGGTCCCTAACGGGCACTTGGACTATGTAGGTTCCCTAGGGGTCACGTGGACTATGTAGGCTCCCTAGAAGGCACTTGGACTATGTACGTTAACTAGCGGGCACTTGGACTATGTAGGTTACCCAATGGGCACTTGGACTATCTAGGTTAACGAACGGACACTTGGACTATGTAGGTTAGCTATCAGGCACTTGGACTATCTAGGTTACCTAGCGGACACTTGGACGATTAAGGATAACTAGTGGGCACTTGGACTATCTAGGTTAACTAGCAGGCCCTCGGACTATCTAGGTTTACTAGCGGGCACTTGGACTATCAAGGTTAACTAACGGGCACTTGGACTATGTAGTTTCCCTAGCGGGCATTTGGATTATTTAGGTTACCTAGTGGGCACTTGGACTATGTAGGTTATCTAGCGGGCACTTGGACTACGTAGGTTAACTAGAAGGCACTTGGACTATCAAGGTTACCTAGCGGGCCCTTGGACTATGTACGTTACCAGCGGGCACTTGGACTATCTAGGTTAACGAACGTGCACTTGGACTATGTAGGTAACCTAGCGGGCACTTGGACTGTCTAGGTTACCTAGCGGGCACTTGGACTATCTAGGTTAACGAACGGGCACTTGGACTATGTAGGTTAACTAGCGGACACTTCGACTATCTAGGTTAGCTAACGGGCAATTGGACAATCTAGGTTAACTAACGGGCACTTGGACTATGTAGGTTGCCTAGCGAGCACTTGGACTATGTAGGTTCCCTAGTGGGCTCTTGGACTATGTAGGTTCCCTATCGGGTACTTGGACTGTCTAGGTTAACTAGGGGGCAATTGGACTGTCTAGGTTACCTAGTGGGCACTTGGACTATGTACGTTCCCTAGCGGGCACTTGGGTTATCTACGTTACCTAGCGGGCACTTGGACAATGTAAGTTAACGAACGGGCACTTGGACTATGTAGGTTAACTAGCGGACACTTGGACTATCTAGGATAGCTAACGGGCAATTGGACTATCAAGGTTACCTAACTGGCACTTGGACTATCTAGGTTACCTAGCAGGCACTTTGACTATCTAGGTTAACTAACGGGCACGTGGACTATGTAGGTTGCCTAGCGAGCACCTGGACTATGTAGGTTCCCTAGTGGGCGCGTGGACTATGTAGATTCCCTCGCGGTACTTGGACTGTCTAGGTTAACTAGCGGGCAATTGGACTGTCTAAGTTACCTAGTGGGCATTTGGACTATGTAGTGTACCTAGCAGACACTTGGACTATGTAGGATTACTAGCAGGCACTTAGACTAACTAGGTTACCTAGCGGGCACTTGGACTATGTACGTTCCCTAGCGGGCACTTGGGCTATCAACGTTACCTAGCGGGCACTTGGACTATGTAGGTTAACGAATGGGCACTTGGACTATGTAGGTAACCTAGTGGTCACGTGGACTGTCTAGGTTACCTAGCGGGCACTTGGACTATGTAGGTTAACTAGCGGGCACTTGACTATCTAGGTTAACTAGCGGGCACTTGGACTATCCAGGTTAACTAGTGGGCCCTTGCAATATGTAGTTTAACTTCGGGCCCATGGATTATGTAGGTTTACTAGGGGGCACTTGGACTATCTAGGTTAACTTGCGGGCACTTGGACTATGTAGTTTCCCTAGCGGACATTTGGACTATTTAGGTTACCTAGCGGGCACTTGGACTATGTAGGTTATCTAGCGGGCACTTGGACTATCTAGGTTACCTAGCAGGCACTTTGACTATCTAGGTTAACTAACGGGCATTTGGACTATGTAGGGCAACTAGCGGGCACTTGGACTGTCTAGGTTACCTAACGGGCACTTGGATTACCTAGGTTACCTAGCAGGCACTATGACTATCTAGGTTAACTAACGGGCATTTGGACTATGTAGGGCAACTAGCGGGCACTTGGACTGTCTAGGTTACCTAACGGGCACTTGGATTATCTAGGTTAACGAACGGGCACTTGGACTATGTAAGTTACCTAGCCACCACTTGGACTATCTAGGTTAGCTAACAGGCACTTGGACTATCTAGGTTCCCTAGCGGGCACTTGCACTATCTAGGTTACCTAGCTGGCACTTGGACTATGTAGGTCAACTAGCGGGCCCTTGGACTATCTAGGTTAGCTAACGGGCACTTGGACTATGTATGTTCCAGAGTGGGCACTTGGAGTATGTAGGTTGCCTAGCGGACATTTAGACTATGTAGGTTTCCTTGCGGGCATTTGGACTATGTAGGTTACCAGAGGGCACTTGGACTATGTAGGTTACCTAGCAGGCACTTTGACTATCTAGGTTAACTAAGGGCACTTGGACTATGTAGGGTAACTAGCGGGCACTTGGACTGTCTAGGTTACCTAAGGGCACTTGGATTATCTAGGTTAACGAACGGGCACTTGGACTATGTAGGTTACCTAGCCACCACTTGGACTATCTAGGTTCCCTAGCGGGCACTTGTACTATCTAGGTTACCTAGCTGGCACTTGGACTATGTAGGTCAACTAGCGGGCCCTTGGACTATCTAGGTTAGCTAACGGGCACTTGGACTATGTATGTTCCAGAGCGGGCACTTGGATTATGTAGGTTGCCTAGCGGACATTTAGACTATGTAGGTTTCCTTGCGGGCATTTGGACTATGTAGGTTACCTAGCAGGCACTTGGACTATGTAGGTTCCCTAACGGGCACTTGGACTATGTAGGTTCCCTAGCGGTCACGTGGACTATGTAGGCTCCCTAGAAGGCACTTGGACTATGTAGGTTAACTAGCGGACACGTGGACTATGTAGGTTACCCAATGGGCACTTGGACTATCTAGGTTAACGAACGGACACTTGGACTATGTAGGTTAGCTATCAGGCACTTGGACTATCTAGGTTACCTAGCGGACACGTGGACGATTTAGATTAACGAGCGGGCACTTGGACTATCTAGGTTAACTAGCAGGCCCTTGGACTATCTAGGTTTACCAGCGGGCACTTGGACTATCTAGGTTAACTAACGGGCACTTGGACTATGTAGTTTCCCTAGAGGGCATTTGGATTATTTAGGTTACCTAGTGGGCACTTGGACTATGTAGGTTATCTAGCGGGCACATGGACTACGTAGGTTAACTAGAAGGCACTTGGACTATCAAGGTTACCTAACGGGCCCTTGGATTATGTAGGTTACCAGCGGGCACTTGGACTATCTAGGTTAACGAACGTGCACTTGGACTATGTAGGTAACCTAGCGGGCACTTGGACTGTCTAGGTTACCTAGCGGGCACTTGGACTATCTAGGTTAATGAACGGGCACTTGGACTATGTAGGTTAACTAGCGGACACTTCGACTATCTAGGTTAGCTAACGAGCAATTGGACAATCTAGGTTAACTAACGGGCACTTGGACTATGTAGGTTGCCTAGCGAGCACTTGGACTATGTAGGTTCCCTAGTGGGCACTTGGACTATGTAGGTTCCCTATCGGGTACTTGGACTGTCTAGGTTAACTAGGGGGCAATTGGACTGTCTAGGTTACCTAGTGGGCACTTGGACTATGTACGTTCCCTAGCGGGCACTTGGGTTATCTACGTTACCTAGCGCGCACTTGGACAATGTAAGTTAACGAACGGGCACTTGGACTATGTAGGTTAACGAACGGGCACTTGGACTATGTAGGTAACCTAGTGGTCACTTGGACTATGTAGGTTATCTAGCGGACACTTGGACTATCTAGGTTACCTAGCAGGCACTTTGACTATCTAGGTTAACTAACGGGCACTTGGAATATGTAGGGTAACTAGCGGGCACTTGGACTGTCTAGGTTACCTAACGGGCACTTGGATTATCTAGGTTAACGAACGGGCCCTTGGACTATGTAGGTTACCTAGCCACCACTTGGACTATCTAGGTTAGCTAACAGGCACTTGGACTATCTAGTTTCCCTAGCGGGCACTTGTACTATCTAGGTTATCTAGCTGGCACTTGGACTATGTAGGTCAACTAGCGGGCCCTTGGACTATCTAGGTTAGCTAACGGGCACTTGGACTATGTGTGTTCCAGAGTGGGCACTTGTATTATGTAGGTTGCCTAGCGGACATTTAGACTATGTAGGTTTCCTTGCGGGCATTTGGACTATGTAGGTTACCTAGCGGGCACTTGGACTATGTAGGTTCCCTAGCGGTCACGTGGACTATGTAGGCTCCCTAGAAGGCACTTGGACTATGTAGGTTAACTAGCGGGCACTTGGACTAACCAGGTTACCAGGCGGGCACATGGACTATGTAGGTAACCCAATGGGCACTTGGACTATCTAGGTTAACGAACGGACACTTGGACTATGTAGGTTAGGTATCAGGCACTTGGACTATCTAGGTTACCTAGCAGGCACTTGGACTATGTAGGTTACCTAGCGGACACTTGGACGATTTAGGTTAACTAGCGAGCACTTGGATTATCTAGGTTAACTAGCAGGCCCTTGGACTATCTAGGTTTACTAGCGGGCACTTGGACTATCTAGGTTAACTAGCGGGCACTTGGACTATGTAGGTTAACTAGCGGTCACTTGAACTCTCTAGGTTACCTAGCGGACACTTGGACTATGTACCTTCCCTAGCGGGCACTTGGACTATCTAGGTTACCTAGCAGGCACTTGGATTATGAAGGATCCCTAGCGGGCAATTGGACTATCAAGGTTACCTAGCTGGCACTTGGACTATGTAGGTTAAGTAGCGGACACTTGCACGATCTAGGTTAACTAGCGGGCCCTTGCACTATGTAGGTTAACTAGCGGGCCCATGGATTATGTAGGTTTACTAGGGGGCACTTGGGACATCTAGGTTAACTAGCGGGCACTTGGACTATGTAGTTTCCCTAGCGGGCATTTGGACTATTTAGGTTTCCTAGCGGGCACTTGGACTATGTAGGTTACCTAGCAGGCACTTTGACTATCTAGGTTAACTAACGGGCACTTGGACTATGTAGGGTAACTAGCGGGCACTTGGACTGTCTAGGTTACCTAACGGGCACTTGGATTATCTAGGTTAACGAACGGGCACTTGGACTATGTAGGTTACCTAGCCACCACTTGGACTATCTAGGTTCCCTAGCGGGCACTTGTACTATCTAGGTTACCTAGATGGCACTTGGACTATGTAGGTCAACTAGCGGGCATTTGGACTATGTAGGTTCCCTAGCGGGCACTTGGACTATGTAGGTTCCCTAACGGGCACTTGGACTATGTAGGTTCCCTAGGGGTCACGTGGACTATGTAGGCTCCTTAGAAGGCACTTGGACTATGTAGGTTAACTAGCGGGCACTTGGACTATGCAGGTTACCCAATGGGCACTTGGACTATCTAGGTTAACGAACGGACACTTGGACTATGTAGGTTAGCTATCAGGCAATTGGACTATCTAGGTTACCTAGCGGACACTTGGACGATTTAGGATAACTAGCGGGCACTTGGACTATCTAGGTTAACTAGCAGGCCCTCGGACTATCTAGGTTTACTAGCGGGCACTTGGACTATCAAGGTTAACTAACGGGCACTTGGACTATGTAGTTTCCCTAGAGGGCATTTGGATTATTTAGGTTACCTAGTGGGCACTTGGACTATGTAGGTTATCTAGCGGGCACTTGGACTACGTAGGTTAACTAGAAGGCACTTGGACTATCAAGGTTACCTAGCGGGCCCTTGGACTATGTAGGTTACCAGCGGGCACTTGGACTATCTAGGTTAACGAACGTGCACTTGGACTATGTAGGTAACCTAGCGGGCACTTGGACTGTCTAGGTTAACGAACGGGCACTTGGACTATGTAGTTTAACTAGGGGACACTTCGACTATCTAGGTTAGCTAACGGGCAATTGGACAATCTAGGTTAACTAACGGGCAATTGGACTATGTATGTTGCCTAGCGAGCACTTGGACTATGTAGGTTCCCTAGTGGGCACTTGGACTATGTAGGTTCCCTATCGGGTACTTGGACTGTCTAGGTTAACTAGGGGGCAATTGGACTGTCTAGGTTACCTAGTGGGCACGTGGACTCTGTACGTTCCCTAGCGGGCACTTGGGTTATCTACGTTACCTAGCGGGCACTTGGACAATATAAGTTAACGAACGGGCACTTGGACTATGTAGGTTAACTAGCGGACACTTGGACTATCTAGGATAGCTAACTGGCAATTGGACTATCAAGGTTACCTAACGGGCACTTGGACTATCTAGGTTACCTAGCAGGCACTTTGACTATCTAGGTTAACTAACGGACACGTGGACTATGTAGGTTGCCTAGCGAGCACCTGGACTATGTAGGTTCCCTAGCGGGCGCTTGGACTATGTAGATTTCCTAGCGGTACTTGGACTGTCTAGGTTAACTAGCGGGCAATTGGACTGTCTAGGTTACCTAGTGGGCACTTGGACTATGTAGTTTACCTAGCAGGCACTTGGACTATGTAGGTTTACTAGCAGGCACTTAGACTATCTAGGTTACCTAGCGGGCACTTGGACTATGTTCGTTCCCTAGCGGGCACTTGGGCTATCAACGTTACCTAGCGGGCACTTGGACTATGTAGGTTAACGAATGGGCACTTGGACTATGTAGGTAACCTAGTGGTCACTTGGACTGTCTAGGTTACCTAGCGGGCACTTGGACTATGTAGGTTAACTAGCGGGCACTTGACTATCTAGGTTAACTAGCGGGCACTTGGACTATCCAGGTTAACTAGTGGGCCCTTGCACTATGTAGTTTAACTAGCGGGCCCATGGATTATGTAGGTATACTAGGGGGCACTTGGACTATCTAGGTTAACTTGCGGGCACTTGGACTATGTAGTTTCCCTAGCGGACATTTGGACTATTTAGGTTACCTAGCGGGCACTTGGACTATGTAGGTTATCTAGCGGGCACTTGGACTATCTATGTTACCTAGCAGGCACTTTGACTATCTAGGTTAACTAACGGGCATTTGGACTATGTAGGGCAACAAGCGGGCACTTGGACTGTCTAGGTTACCTAACGGGCACTTGGATTACCTAGGTTACCTAGCAGGCACTATGACTATCTAGGTTAACTAACGGGCATTTGGACTATGTAGGGCAACTAGCGGGCACTTGGACTGTCTAGGTTACCTAACGGGCACTTGGATTATCTAGGTTAACGAACGGGCACTTGGACTATGTAGGTTACCTAGCCACCACTTGGACTATCTAGGTTAGCTAACAGGCACTTGGACTATCTAGGTTCCCTAGCGGGCACTTGCACTATCTAGGTTACCTAGCTGGCACTTGGACTATGTAGGTCAACTAGCGGGCCCTTGGACTATCTAGGTTAGCTAACGGGCACTTGGACTATGTATGTTCCAGAGTGGGCACTTGGAGTATGTAGGTTGCCTAGCGGACATTTAGACTATGTAGGTTTCCTTGCGGGCATTTGGACTATGTAGGTTACCAGAGGGCACTTGGACTATGTAGGTTACCTAGCAGGCACTTTGACTATCTAGGTTAACTAAGGGCACTTGGACTATGTAGGGTAACTAGCGGGCACTTGGACTGTCTAGGTTACCTAACGGGCACTTGGATTATCTAGGTTAACGAACGGGCACTTGGACTATGTAGGTTACCTAGCCACCACTTGGACTATCTAGGTTCCCTAGCGGGCACTTGTACTATCTAGGTTACCTAGCTGGCACTTGGACTATGTAGGTCAACTAGCGGGCCCTTGGACTATCTAGGTTAGCTAACGGGCACTTGGACTATGTATGTTCCAGAGTGGGCACTTGGATTATGTAGGTTGCCTAGCGGACATTTAGACTTTGTAGGTTTCCTTGCGGGCATTTGGACTATGTAGGTTACCTAGCAGGCACTTGGACTATGTAGGTTCCCTAACGGGCACTTGGACTATGTAGGTTCCCTAGCGGTCACGTGGACTATGTAGGCTCCCTAGAAGGCACTTGGACTATGTAGGTTAACTAGCGGACACGTGGACTATGTAGGTTACCCAATGGGCACTTGGACTATCTAGGTTAACGAACGGACACTTGGACTATGTAGGTTAGCTATCAGGCACTTGGACTATCTAGGTTACCTAGCGGACACGTGGACGATTTAGATTAACGAGCGGGCACTTGGACTATCTAGGTTAACTAGCAGGCCCTTGGACTATCTAGGTTTACTAGCGGGCACTTGGACTATCTAGGTTAACTAACGGGCACTTGGACTATGTAGTTTCCCTAGAGGGCATTTGGATTATTTAGGTTACCTAGTGGGCACTTGGACTATGTAGGTTATCTAGCGGGCACATGGACTACGTAGGTTAACTAGAAGGCACTTGGACTATCAAGGTTACCTAACGGGCCCTTGGACTATGTAGGTTACCAGCGGGCACTTGGACTATCTAGGTTAACGAACGTGCACTTGGACTATGTAGGTAACCTAGCGGGCACTTGGACTGTCTAGGTTACCTAGCGGGCACTTGGACTATCTAGGTTAACGAACGGGCACTTGGACTATGTAGGTTAACTAGCGGACACTTCGACTATCTAGGTTAGCTAACGGGCAATTGGACAATCTAGGTTAACTAACGGGCACTTGGACTATGTAGGTTGCCTCGCGAGCACTTGGACTATGTAGGTTCCCTAGTGGGCACTTGGACTATGTAGGTTCCCTATCGGGTACTTGGACTGTCTAGGTTAACTAGCGGGCAATTGGACTGTCTAGGTTACCTAGTGGGCACTTGGAGTATGTACGTTCCCTAGCGGGCACTTGGGTTAACTACGTTACCTAGCGCGCACTTGGACAATGTAAGTTAACGAACGGGCACTTGGACTATGTAGGTTAACGAACGGGCACTTGGACTATGTAGGTAACCTAGTGGTCACTTGGACTATGTAGGTTATCTAGCGGACACTTGGACTATCTAGGTTACATAGCAGGCACTTTGACTATCTAGGTTAACTAACGGGCACTTGGACTATGTAGGGTAACTAGCGGGCACTTGGACTGTCTAGGTTACCTAACGGGCACTTGGATTATCTAGGTTAACGAACGGGCCCTTGGACTATGTAGGTTACCTAGCCACCACTTGGACTATCTAGGTTAGCTAACAGGCACTTGGACTATCTAGGTTCCCTAGCAGGCACTTGTACTATCTAGGTTATCTAGCTGGCACTTGGACTATGTAGGTCAACTAGCGGGCCCTTGGACTATCTAGGTTAGCTAACGGGCACTTGGACTATGTATGTTCCACAGTGGGCACTTGTATTATGTAGGTTGCCTAGCGGACATTTAGACTATGTAGGTTTCCTTGCGGGCATTTGGACTATGTAGGTTACCTAGCGGGCATTTGGACTATGTAGGTTCCCTAGCGGTCACGTGGACTATGTAGGCTCCCAGAAGGCACTTGGACTATGTAGGTTAACTAGCGGGCACTTGGACTAACCAGGTTACCAGGCGGGCACATGGACTATGTAGGTTACCCAATGGGCACTTGGACTATCTAGGTTAACGAACGGACACTTGGACTATGTAGGTTAGGTATCAGGCACTTGGACTATCTAGGTTACCTAGCAGGCACTTGGACTATGTAGGTTACCTAGCGGACACTTGGACGATTTAGGTTAACTAGCGGGCACTTGGACTATCTAGGTTAACTAGCAGGCCCTTGGACTATCTAGGTTTACTAGCGGGCACTTGGACTATCTAGGTTAACTAGCGGGCACTTGGACTATGTAGGTTAACTAGCGGTCACTTGAACTCTCTAGGTTACCTAGCGGACACTTGGACTATGTACCTTCCCTAGCGGGCACTTGGACTATCTAGGTTACCTAGCAGGCACTTGGATTATGAAGGATCCCTAGCGGGCAATTGGACTATCTAGGTTACCTAGCTGGCACTTGGACTATGTAGGTTAAGTAGCGGACACTTGCACGATCTAGGTTAACTAGCGGGCCCTTGCACTATGTAGGTCAACTAGCGGGCCCATGGATTATGTAGGTTTACTAGGGGGCACTTGGGACATCTAGGTTAACTAGCGGGCACTTGGACTATGTAGTTTCCCTAGCGTGCATTTGGACTATTTAGGTTGCCTAGCGGGCACTTGGACTATGTAGGTTACCTAGCAGGCACTTTGACTATCTAGGTTAACTAACGGGCACTTGGACTATGTAGGGTAACTAGCGGGTACTTGGACTGTCTAGGTTACCTAACGGGCACTTGGATTATCTAGGTTAACGAACGGGCACTTGGACTATGTAGGTTACCTAGCCACCACTTGGACTATCTAGGTTCCCTAGCGGGCACTTGTACTATCTAGGTTACCTAGCTGGCACTTGGACTATGTAGGTCAACTAGCGGGCCCTTGGACTATCTAGGTTAGCTAACGGGCACTTGGATTATGTAGGTTGCCTAGCGGACATTTAGACTATGTAGGTTTCCTTGCGGGCATTTGGACTATGTAGGTTCCCTAGCAGGCACTTGGACTATGTAGGTTCCCTAACGGGCACTTGGACTATGTAGGTTCCCTAGGGGTCACGTGGACTATGTAGGCTCCCTAGAAGGCACTTGGACTATGTACGTTAACTAGCGGGCACTTGGACTATGTAGGTTACCCAATGGGCACTTGGACTATCTAGGTTAACGAACGGACACTTGGACTATGTAGGTTAGCTATCAGGCACTTTGACTATCTAGGTTACCTAGCGGACACTTGGACGATTTAGGATAACTAGCGGGCACTTGGACTATCTAGGTTAACTAGCAGGCCCTCGGACAATCTAGGTTTACTAGCGGGCACTTGGACTATCAAGGTTAACTAACGGGCATTTGGACTATGTAGTTTCCCTAGCGGGCATTTGGATTATTTAGGTTACCTAGTGGGCACTTGGACTATGTAGGTTATCTAGCGGGCACTTGGACTACGTAGGTTAACTAGAAGGCACTTGGACTATCAAGGTTACCCAGCGGGCCCTTGGACTATGTAGGTTACCAGCGGGCACTTGGACTATCTAGGTTAATGAACGTGCACTTGGACTATGTAGGTAACCTAGCGGGCACTTGGACTGTCTAGGTTACCTAGCGGGCACTTGGACTATCTAGGTTAACGAACGGGCACTTGGACTATGTAGGTTAACTAGCGGACACTTCGACTATCTAGGTTAGCTAACGGGCAATTGGACAATCTAGGTTAACTAACGGGCACTTGGACTATGTAGGTTGCCTAGCGAGCACTTGGACTAGTAGGTTCCCTAGTGGACTCTTGGACTATGTACGTTCCCTAGCGGGCACTTGGGCTATCAACGTTACCTAGCGGGCACTTGGACTATGTAGGTTAACGAATGGGCACTTGGACTATGTAGGTAACCTAGTGGTCACTTGGACTGTCTAGGTTACCTAGCGGGCACTTGGACTATGTAGGTTAACTAGCGGGCACTTGGACTATCTAGGTTAACTAGCGGGCACTTGGACTATCTAGGTTAACTAGTGGGCCCTTGCACTATGTAGGTTAACTAGCGGGCCCAAGGATTATGTAGGTTTACTAGGGCGCACTTGGACTATCTAGGTTCACTTGCGGGCACTTGGACTATGTAGTTTCCCTAGCGGACATTTGGACTATTTAGGTTACCTAGCGGGCACTTGGACTATGTAGGTTATCTAGCGGGCACTTGGACTATCTAGGTTACCTAGCAGGCACTTTGACTATCTAGGTTAACTAACGGGCATTTGGACTATGTAGGGCAACTAGCGGGCACTTGGACTGTCTAGGTTACCTAACGGGCATTTGGACTATGTAGGTTACCTAGCGGGCATTTGGACTATGTAGGTTCCCTAGCGGTCACGTGGACTATGTAGGCTCCCAGAAGGCACTTGGACTATGTAGGTTAACTAGCGGGCACTTGGACTAACCAGGTTACCAGGCGGGCACATGGACTATGTAGGTTACCCAATGGGCACTTGGACTATCTAGGTTAACGAACGGACACTTGGACTATGTAGGTTAGGTATCAGGCACTTGGACTATCTAGGTTACCTAGCAGGCACTTGGACTATGTAGGTTACCTAGCGGACACTTGGACGATTTAGGTTAACTAGCGGGCACTTGGACTATCTAGGTTAACTAGCAGGCCCTTGGACTATCTAGGTTTACTAGCGGGCACTTGGACTATCTAGGTTAACTAGCGGGCACTTGGACTATGTAGGTTAACTAGCGGTCACTTGAACTCTCTAGGTTACCTAGCGGACACTTGGACTATGTACCTTCCCTAGCGGGCACTTGGACTATCTAGGTTACCTAGCAGGCACTTGGATTATGAAGGATCCCTAGCGGGCAATTGGACTATCTAGGTTACCTAGCTGGCACTTGGACTATGTAGGTTAAGTAGCGGACACTTGCACGATCTAGGTTAACTAGCGGGCCCTTGCACTATGTAGGTCAACTAGCGGGCCCATGGATTATGTAGGTTTACTAGGGGGCACTTGGGACATCTAGGTTAACTAGCGGGCACTTGGACTATGTAGTTTCCCTAGCGTGCATTTGGACTATTTAGGTTGCCTAGCGGGCACTTGGACTATGTAGGTTACCTAGCAGGCACTTTGACTATCTAGGTTAACTAACGGGCACTTGGACTATGTAGGGTAACTAGCGGGTACTTGGACTGTCTAGGTTACCTAACGGGCACTTGGATTATCTAGGTTAACGAACGGGCACTTGGACTATGTAGGTTACCTAGCCACCACTTGGACTATCTAGGTTCCCTAGCGGGCACTTGTACTATCTAGGTTACCTAGCTGGCACTTGGACTATGTAGGTCAACTAGCGGGCCCTTGGACTATCTAGGTTAGCTAACGGGCACTTGGATTATGTAGGTTGCCTAGCGGACATTTAGACTATGTAGGTTTCCTTGCGGGCATTTGGACTATGTAGGTTCCCTAGCAGGCACTTGGACTATGTAGGTTCCCTAACGGGCACTTGGACTATGTAGGTTCCCTAGGGGTCACGTGGACTATGTAGGCTCCCTAGAAGGCACTTGGACTATGTACGTTAACTAGCGGGCACTTGGACTATGTAGGTTACCCAATGGGCACTTGGACTATCTAGGTTAACGAACGGACACTTGGACTATGTAGGTTAGCTATCAGGCACTTGGACTATCTAGGTTACCTAGCGGACACTTGGACGATTTAGGATAACTAGCGGGCACTTGGACTATCTAGGTTAACTAGCAGGCCCTCGGACAATCTAGGTTTACTAGCGGGCACTTGGACTATCAAGGTTAACTAACGGGCATTTGGACTATGTAGTTTCCCTAGCGGGCATTTGGATTATTTAGGTTACCTAGTGGGCACTTGGACTATGTAGGTTATCTAGCGGGCACTTGGACTACGTAGGTTAACTAGAAGGCACTTGGACTATCAAGGTTACCCAGCGGGCCCTTGGACTATGTAGGTTACCAGCGGGCACTTGGACTATCTAGGTTAATGAACGTGCACTTGGACTATGTAGGTAACCTAGCGGGCACTTGGACTGTCTAGGTTACCTAGCGGGCACTTGGACTATCTAGGTTAACGAACGGGCACTTGGACTATGTAGGTTAACTAGCGGACACTTCGACTATCTAGGTTAGCTAACGGGCAATTGGACAATCTAGGTTAACTAACGGGCACTTGGACTATGTAGGTTGCCTAGCGAGCACTTGGACTAGTAGGTTCCCTAGTGGACTCTTGGACTATGTACGTTCCCTAGCGGGCACTTGGGCTATCAACGTTACCTAGCGGGCACTTGGACTATGTAGGTTAACGAATGGGCACTTGGACTATGTAGGTAACCTAGTGGTCACTTGGACTGTCTAGGTTACCTAGCGGGCACTTGGACTATGTAGGTTAACTAGCGGGCACTTGGACTATCTAGGTTAACTAGCGGGCACTTGGACTATCTAGGTTAACTAGTGGGCCCTTGCACTATGTAGGTTAACTAGCGGGCCCAAGGATTATGTAGGTTTACTAGGGGGCACTTGGACTATCTAGGTTCACTTGCGGGCACTTGGACTATGTAGTTTCCCTAGCGGACATTTGGACTATTTAGGTTACCTAGCGGGCACTTGGACTATGTAGGTTATCTAGCGGGCACTTGGACTATCTAGGTTACCTAGCAGGCACTTTGACTATCTAGGTTAACTAACGGGCATTTGGACTATGTAGGGCAACTAGCGGGCACTTGGACTGTCTAGGTTACCTAACGGGCACTTGGATTATCTAGGTTACCTAGCAGGCACTATGACTATCTAGGTTAACTAACGGGCATTTGGACTATGTAGGGCAACTACCGGGCACTTGGACTCTCTAGGTTACCTAACGGGCACTTGGATTATCTAGGTTAACGAACGGGCACTTGGACTATGTAGGTTACCTAGCCACCACTTGGACTATCTAGGTTAGCTAACAGGCACTTGGACTATCTAGGTTCCCTAGCGGGCACTTGTACTATCTAGGTTACCTAGCTGGCACTTGGACTATGTAGGTGAAGTAGCGGGCCCTTGGACTATCTAGGTTAGCTAACGGGCACTTGGACTATGTATGTTCCAGAGTGGGCACTTGGATTATGTAGGTTGCCTAGCGGACATTTAGACTATGTAGGTTTCCTTGCGGGCATTTGTACTATGTAGGTTACCAGCGGGCACTTGGACAATCTAGGTTAACGAACGTGCACTTGGACTATGTAGGTAACCTAGCGGGCACTTGGTCTGTCTAGGTTACCTAGCGGGCACTTGGACATTCTAGGTTACCTAGTGGGCACTTGGACTATGTAGTTTACCTAGCAGGCACTTGGACTATGTAAGTTTACTAGCAGGCACTTAGACTAACTAGGTTACCTAGCGGGCACTTGGACTATGTACGTTCCCTAGCGGGCACTTGGGCTATCAACGTTACCTAGCGGGCACTTGGACTATGTAGGTTAACGAATGGGCACTTGGACTATGTAGGTAACCTAGTGGTCACTTGGACTGTCTAGGTTACCTAGCGGGCACTTGGACTATGTAGGTTAACTAGCGGGCACTTGGACTATCTAGGTTAACTAGTGGGCACTTGGACTATCTAGGTTAACTAGTGGGCCCTTGCACTATGTAGGTTAACTAGCGGGCCCAAGGATTATGTAGGTTTACTAGGGGGCACTTGGACTATCTAGGTTCACTTGCGGGCACTTGGACTATGTAGTTTCCCTAGCGGACATTTGGACTATTTAGGTTACCTAGCGGGCACTTGGACTATGTAGGTTATCTAGCGGGCACTTGGACTATCTAGGTTACCTAGCAGGCACTTTGACTATCTAGGTTAACTAACGGGCATTTGGACTATGTAGGGCAACTACCGGGCACTTGGACTGTCTAGGTTACCTAACGGGCACTTGGATTATCTAGGTTAACGAACGGGCACTTGGACTATGTAGGTTACCTAGCCACCACTTGGACTATCTAGGTTAGCTAACAGGCACTTGGACTATCTAGGTTCCCTAGCGGGCACTTGTACTATCTAGGTTACCTAGCTGGCACTTGGACTATGTAGGTCAAGTAGCGGGCCCTTGGACTATCTAGGTTAGCTAACGGGCACTTGGACTATGTATGTTCCAGAGTGGGCACTTGGATTATGTAGGTTGCCTAGCGGACATTTAGACTATGTAGGTTTCCTTGCGGGCATTTGGACTATGTAGGTTACCAGCGGGCACTTGGACAATCTAGGTTAACGAACGTGCACTTGGACTATGTAGGTAACCTAGCGGGCACTTGGACTGTCTAGGTTACATAGCGGGCACTTGGACATTCTAGGTTAACGAACGGGCACTTGGACTATGTAGGTTGCCTAGCGAGCACTTGGAGTATGTAGGTTCCCTAGCGGGCAATTGGACTATGTAGGTTCCCTATCGGGTACTTGGACTGTCTAGGTTAACTAGGGCGCAATTGGAGTGTCTAGGTTAACTAGCGGACACTTGGACTATCTAGGATAGCTAACTGGCAATTGGACTATCAAGGTTACCTAACGGGCACTTGGACTATCTAGGTTACCTAGCAGGCACTTTGACTATCTAGGTTAACTAACGGACACGTGGACTATGTAGGTTGCCTAGCGAGCACCTGGACTATGTAGGTTCCCTAGCGGGCGCTTGGACTGTGTAGATTCCCTAGCGGTACTTGGACTGTCTAGGTTAACTAGCGGGCAATTGGACTGTCTAGGTTACCTAGTGGGCACTTGGACTATGTAGTTTACCTAGCAGGCACTTGGACTATGTAGGTTTACTAGCAGGCACTTAGACTAACTAGGTTACCTAGCGGGCACTTGGACTATGTACGTTCCCTAGCGGGCACTTGGGTTATCAACGTTACCTAGCGGGCACTTGGACTATGTAGGTTAACGAATGGGCACTTGGACTATGTAGGTAACCTAGTGGTCACTTAGACTGTCTAGGTTACCTAGCTGGCACTTGGACTATGTAGGTTAACTAGCGGGCAGTTGGACTATCTAGGTTAACTAGCGGGCACTTGGACTATCCAGGTTAACTAGTGGGCCCTTCCACTATGTAGGTTAACTAGCGGGCCCATGGATTATGTAGGTTTACTAGGGGGCACTTGGAATATCTAGGTTAACTTGCGGGCACTTGGACTATGTAGTTTCCCTAGTGGACATTTGGACTATTTAGGTTATCTAGCGGGCACTTGGACTATGTAGGTTATCTAGCGGGCACTTGGACTATCTAGGTTACCTAGCAGGCACTTTGACTATCTAGGTTAACTAACGGGCATTTGGACTATGTAGGGCAACTAGCGGGCACTTGGACTAACCAGGTTACCAGGCGGGCACATGGACTATGTAGGTTACCCAATGGGCACTTGGACTATCTAGGTTAACGAACGGACACTTGGACTATGTAGGTTAGGTATCAGGCACTTGGACTATCTAGGTTACCTAGCAGGCACTTGGACTATGTAGGTTACCTAGCGGACACTTGGACGATTTAGGTTAACTAGCGGGCACTTGGACTATCTAGGTTAACTAGCAGGCCCTTGGACTATCTAGGTTTACTAGCGGGCACTTGGACTATCTAGGTTAACTAGCGGGCACTTGGACTATGTAGGTTAACTAGCGGTCACTTGAACTCTCTAGGTTACCTAGCAGACACTTGGACTATGTACCTTCCCTAGCGGGCACTTGGACTATCTAGGTTACCTAGCAGGCACTTGGATTATGAAGGATCCCTAGCGGGCAATTGGACTATCTAGGTTACCTAGCTGGCACTTGGACTATGTAGGTTAAGTAGCGGACACTTGCATGATCTAGGTTAACTAGCGGGCCCTTGCACTATGTAGGTTAACTAGCGGGCCCATGGATTATGTAGGTTTACTAGGGGGCACTTGGGACATCTAGGTTAACTAGCGGGCACTTGGACTATGTAGTTTCCCTAGCGTGCATTTGGACTATTTAGGTTGCCTAGCGGGCACTTGGACTATGTAGGTTACCTAGCAGGCACTTTGACTATCTAGGTTAACTAACGGGCACTTGGACTATGTAGGGTAACTAGCGGGCACTTGGACTGTCTAGGTTACCTAACGGGCACTTGGATTATCTAGGTTAACGAACGGGCACTTGGACTATGTAGGTTACCTAGCCACCACTTGGAATATCTAGGTTCCCTAGCGGGCACTTGTACTATCTAGGTTACCTAGCTGGCACTTGGACTATGTAGGTCAACTAGCGGGCCCTTGGACTATCTAGGTTAGCTAACGGGCACTTGGATTATGTAGGTTGCCTAGCGGACATTAAGACTATGTAGGTTTCCTTGCGGGCATTTGGACTATGTAGGTTCCCTAGCAGGCACTTGGACTATGTAGGTTCCCTAACGGGCACTTGGACTATGTAGGTTCCCTAGGGGTCACGTGGACTATGTAGGCTCCCTAGAAGGCACTTGGACTATGTACGTTAACTAGCGGGCACTTGGACTATGTAGGTTACCCAATGGGCACTTGGACTATCTAGGTTAACGAACGGACACTTGGACTATGTAGGTTAGCTATCAGGCACTTGGACTATCTAGGTTACCTAGCGGACACTTGGACGATTTAGGATAACTAGCGGGCACTTGGACTATCTAGGTTAACTAGCAGGCCCTCGGACTATCTAGGTTTACTAGCGGGCACTTGGACTATCAAGGTTAACTAACGGGCACTTGGACTATGTAGTTTCCCTAGCGGGCATTTGGATTATTTAGGTTACCTAGTGGGCACTTGGACTATGTAGGTTATCTAGCGGGCACTTGGACTACGTAGGTTAACTAGAAGGCACTTGGACTATCAAGGTTACCTAGCGGGCCCTTGGACTATGTAGGTTACCAGCGGGCACTTGGACTATCTAGGTTAACGAACGTGCACTTGGACTATGTAGGTAACCTAGCGGACACTTGGACTGTCTAGGTTACCTAGCGGGCACTTGGACTATCTAGGTTAAAGAACGGGCACTTGGACTATGTAGGTTAACTAGCGGACACTTCGACTATCTAGGTTAGCTAACGGGCAATTGGACAATCTAGGTTAACTAACGGGCACTTGGACTATGTAGGTTGCCTAGCGAGCACTTGGACTATGTAGGTTCCCTAGTGGGCTCTTGGACTATGTAGGTTCCCTATCGGGTACTTGGACTGTCTAGGTTTACTAGGGGGCAATTGGACTGTCTAGGTTACCTAGTGGGCACTTGGACTATGTACGTTCCCTAGCGGGCACTTGGGTTATCTACGTTACCTAGCGGGCACTTGGACAATGTAAGTTAACGAACGGGCACTTGGACTATGTAGTTTAACTAGCGGACACTTGGACTATCTAGGATAACTAACGGGCAATTGGACTATCAAGGTTACCTAACGGGCACTTGGACTATCTAGGTTACCTAGCAGGCACTTTGACTATCTAGGTTAACTAACGGGCACGTGGACTATGTAGGTTGCCTAGCGAGCACCTGGACTATGTAGATTCCCTCGCGGTACTTGGACTGTCTAGGTTAACTAGCGGGCAATTGGACTGTCTAGGTTACCTAGTGGGCACTTGGACTATGTAGTTTACCTAGCAGGCACTTGGACTATGTAGGTTTACTAGCAGGCACTTAGACTAACTAGGTTACCTAGCGGGCACTTGGACTATGTACGTTCCCTAGCGGGCACTTGGGCTATCAACGTTACCTAGCGGGCACTTGGACTATGTAGGTTAACGAATGGGCACTTGGACTATGTAGGTAACCTAGTGGTCACTTGGACTGTCTAGGTTACCTAGCGGGCACTTGGACTATGTAGGTTAACTAGCGGGCACTTGGACTATCTAGGTTAACTAGTGGGCACTTGGACTATCTAGGTTAACTAGTGGGCCCTTGCACTATGTAGGTTAACTAGCGGGCCCAAGGATTATGTAGGTTTACTAGGGGGCACTTGGACTATCTAGGTTCACTTGCGGGCACTTGGACTATGTAGTTTCCCTAGCGGACATTTGGACTATTTAGGTTACCTAGCGGGCACTTGGACTATGTAGGTTATCTAGCGGGCACTTGGACTATCTAGGTTACCTAGCAGGCACTTTGACTATCTAGGTTAACTAACGGGCATTTGGACTATGTAGGGCAACTACCGGGCACTTGGACTGTCTAGGTTACCTAACGGGCACTTGGATTATCTAGGTTAACGAACGGGCACTTGGACTATGTAGGTTACCTAGCCACCACTTGGACTATCTAGGTTAGCTAACAGGCACTTGGACTATCTAGGTTCCCTAGCGGGCACTTGTACTATCTAGGTTACCTAGCTGGCACTTGGACTATGTAGGTCAAGTAGCGGGCCCTTGGACTATCTAGGTTAGCTAACGGGCACTTGGACTATGTATGTTCCAGAGTGGGCACTTGGATTATGTAGGTTGCCTAGCGGACATTTAGACTATGTAGGTTTCCTTGCGGGCATTTGGACTATGTAGGTTACCAGCGGGCACTTGGACAATCTAGGTTAACGAACGTGCACTTGGACTATGTAGGTAACCTAGCGGGCACTTGGACTGTCTAGGTTACATAGCGGGCACTTGGACATTCTAGGTTAACGAACGGGCACTTGGACTATGTAGGTTGCCTAGCGAGCACTTGGAGTATGTAGGTTCCCTAGCGGGCAATTGGACTATGTAGGTTCCCTATCGGGTACTTGGACTGTCTAGGTTAACTAGGGCGCAATTGGAGTGTCTAGGTTAACTAGCGGACACTTGGACTATCTAGGATAGCTAACTGGCAATTGGACTATCAAGGTTACCTAACGGGCACTTGGACTATCTAGGTTACCTAGCAGGCACTTTGACTATCTAGGTTAACTAACGGACACGTGGACTATGTAGGTTGCCTAGCGAGCACCTGGACTATGTAGGTTCCCTAGCGGGCGCTTGGACTGTGTAGATTCCCTAGCGGTACTTGGACTGTCTAGGTTAACTAGCGGGCAATTGGACTGTCTAGGTTACCTAGTGGGCACTTGGACTATGTAGTTTACCTAGCAGGCACTTGGACTATGTAGGTTTACTAGCAGGCACTTAGACTAACTAGGTTACCTAGCGGGCACTTGGACTATGTACGTTCCCTAGCGGGCACTTGGGTTATCAACGTTACCTAGCGGGCACTTGGACTATGTAGGTTAACGAATGGGCACTTGGACTATGTAGGTAACCTAGTGGTCACTTAGACTGTCTAGGTTACCTAGCTGGCACTTGGACTATGTAGGTTAACTAGCGGGCAGTTGGACTATCTAGGTTAACTAGCGGGCACTTGGACTATCCAGGTTAACTAGTGGGCCCTTCCACTATGTAGGTTAACTAGCGGGCCCATGGATTATGTAGGTTTACTAGGGGGCACTTGGAATATCTAGGTTAACTTGCGGGCACTTGGACTATGTAGTTTCCCTAGTGGACATTTGGACTATTTAGGTTATCTAGCGGGCACTTGGACTATGTAGGTTATCTAGCGGGCACTTGGACTATCTAGGTTACCTAGCAGGCACTTTGACTATCTAGGTTAACTAACGGGCATTTGGACTATGTAGGGCAACTAGCGGGCACTTGGACTAACCAGGTTACCAGGCGGGCACATGGACTATGTAGGTTACCCAATGGGCACTTGGACTATCTAGGTTAACGAACGGACACTTGGACTATGTAGGTTAGGTATCAGGCACTTGGACTATCTAGGTTACCTAGCAGGCACTTGGACTATGTAGGTTACCTAGCGGACACTTGGACGATTTAGGTTAACTAGCGGGCACTTGGACTATCTAGGTTAACTAGCAGGCCCTTGGACTATCTAGGTTTACTAGCGGGCACTTGGACTATCTAGGTTAACTAGCGGGCACTTGGACTATGTAGGTTAACTAGCGGTCACTTGAACTCTCTAGGTTACCTAGCAGACACTTGGACTATGTACCTTCCCTAGCGGGCACTTGGACTATCTAGGTTACCTAGCAGGCACTTGGATTATGAAGGATCCCTAGCGGGCAATTGGACTATCTAGGTTACCTAGCTGGCACTTGGACTATGTAGGTTAAGTAGCGGACACTTGCATGATCTAGGTTAACTAGCGGGCCCTTGCACTATGTAGGTTAACTAGCGGGCCCATGGATTATGTAGGTTTACTAGGGGGCACTTGGGACATCTAGGTTAACTAGCGGGCACTTGGACTATGTAGTTTCCCTAGCGTGCATTTGGACTATTTAGGTTGCCTAGCGGGCACTTGGACTATGTAGGTTACCTAGCAGGCACTTTGACTATCTAGGTTAACTAACGGGCACTTGGACTATGTAGGGTAACTAGCGGGCACTTGGACTGTCTAGGTTACCTAACGGGCACTTGGATTATCTAGGTTAACGAACGGGCACTTGGACTATGTAGGTTACCTAGCCACCACTTGGACTATCTAGGTTCCCTAGCGGGCACTTGTACTATCTAGGTTACCTAGCTGGCACTTGGACTATGTAGGTCAACTAGCGGGCCCTTGGACTATCTAGGTTAGCTAACGGGCACTTGGATTATGTAGGTTGCCTAGCGGACATTTAGACTATGTAGGTTTCCTTGCGGGCATTTGGACTATGTAGGTTCCCTAGCAGGCACTTGGACTATGTAGGTTCCCTAACGGGCACTTGGACTATGTAGGTTCCCTAGGGGTCACGTGGACTATGTAGGCTCCCTAGAAGGCACTTGGACTATGTACGTTAACTAGCGGGCACTTGGACTATGTAGGTTACCCAATGGGCACTTGGACTATCTAGGTTAACGAACGGACACTTGGACTATGTAGGTTAGCTATCAGGCACTTGGACTATCTAGGTTACCTAGCGGACACTTGGACGATTTAGGATAACTAGCGGGCACTTGGACTATCTAGGTTAACTAGCAGGCCCTCGGACTATCTAGGTTTACTAGCGGGCACTTGGACTATCAAGGTTAACTAACGGGCACTTGGACTATGTAGTTTCCCTAGCGGGCATTTGGATTATTTAGGTTACCTAGTGGGCACTTGGACTATGTAGGTTATCTAGCGGGCACTTGGACTACGTAGGTTAACTAGAAGGCACTTGGACTATCAAGGTTACCTAGCGGGCCCTTGGACTATGTAGGTTACCAGCGGGCACTTGGACTATCTAGGTTAACGAACGTGCACTTGGACTATGTAGGTAAACTAGCGGACACTTGGACTGTCTAGGTTACCTAGCGGGCACTTGGACTATCTAGGTTAAAGAACGGGCACTTGGACTATGTAGGTTAACTAGCGGACACTTCGACTATCTAGGTTAGCTAACGGGCAATTGGACAATCTAGGTTAACTAACGGGCACTTGGACTATGTAGGTTGCCTAGCGAGCACTTGGACTATGTAGGTTCCCTAGTGGGCTCTTGGACTATGTAGGTTCCCTATCGGGTACTTGGACTGTCTAGGTTAACTAGGGGGCAATTGGACTGTCTAGGTTACCTAGTGGGCACTTGGACTATGTACGTTCCCTAGCGGGCACTTGGGTTATCTACGTTACCTAGCGGGCACTTGGACAATGTAAGTTAACGAACGGGCACTTGGACTATGTAGGTTAACTAGCGGACACTTGGACTATCTAGGATAACTAACGGGCAATTGGACTATCAAGGTTACCTAACGGGCACTTGGACTATCTAGGTTACCTAGCAGGCACTTTGACTATCTAGGTTAACTAACGGGCACGTGGACTATGTAGGTTGCCTAGCGAGCACCTGGACTATGTAGGTTCCCTAGTGGGCGCTTGGACTATGTAGATTCCCTCGCGGTACTTGGACTGTCTAGGTTAACTAGCGGGCAATTGGACTGTCTAGGTTACCTAGTGGGCACTTGGACTATGTAGTTTACCTAGCAGGCACTTGGACTATGTAGGTTTACTAGCAGGCACTTAGACTAACTAGGTTACCTAGCGGGCACTTGGACTATGTACGTTCCCTAGCGGGCACTTGGGCTATCAACGTTACCTAGCGGGCACTTGGACTATGTAGGTTAACGAATGGGCACTTGGACTATGTAGGTAACCTAGTGGTCACTTGGACTGTCTAGGTTACCTAGCGGGCACTTGGACTATGTAGGTTAACTAGCGGGCACTTGGACTATCTAGGTTAACTAGTGGGCACTTGGACTATCTAGGTTAACTAGTGGGCCCTTGCACTATGTAGGTTAACTAGCGGGCCCAAGGATTATGTAGGTTTACTAGGGGGCACTTGGACTATCTAGGTTCACTTGCGGGCACTTGGACTATGTAGTTTCCCTAGCGGACATTTGGACTATTTAGGTTACCTAGCGGGCACTTGGACTATGTAGGTTATCTAGCGGGCACTTGGACTATCTAGGTTACCTAGCAGGCACTTTGACTATCTAGGTTAACTAACGGGCATTTGGACTATGTAGGGCAACTAGCGGGCACTTGGACTGTCTAGGTTACCTAACGGGCACTTGGATTATCTAGGTTACCTAGCAGGCACTATGACTATCTAGGTTAACTAACGGGCATTTGGACTATGTAGGGCAACTACCGGGCACTTGGACTGTCTAGGTTACCTAACGGGCACTTGGATTATCTAGGTTAACGAACGGGCACTTGGACTATGTAGGTTACCTAGCCACCACTTGGACTATCTAGGTTAGCTAACAGGCACTTGGACTATCTAGGTTCCCTAGCGTGCACTTGTACTATCTAGGTTACCTAGCTGGCACTTGGACTATGTAGGTCAAGTAACGGGCCCTTGGACTATCTAGGTTAGCTAACGGGCACTTGGACTATGTATGTTCCAGAGTGGGCACTTGGATTATGTAGGTTGCCTAGCGGACATTTAGACTATGTAGGTTTCCTTGCGGGCATTTGGACTATGTAGGTTACCAGCGGGCACTTGGACAATCTAGGTTAACGAACGTGCACTTGGACTATGTAGGTAACCTAGCGGGCACTTGGACTGTCTAGGTTACATAGCGGGCACTTGGACATTCTAGGTTAACGAACGGGCACTTGGACTATGTAGGTTGCCTAGCGAGCACTTGGAGTATGTAGGTTCCCTAGCGGGCAATTGGACTATGTAGGTTCCCTATCGGGTACTTGGACTGTCTAGGTTAACTAGGGCGCAATTGGAGTGTCTAGGTTAACTAGCGGACACTTGGACTATCTAGGATAGCTAACTGGCAATTGGACTATCAAGGTTACCTAACGGGCACTTGGACTATCTAGGTTACCTAGCAGGCACTTTGACTATCTAGGTTAACTAACGGACACGTGGACTATGTAGGTTGCCTAGCGAGCACCTGGACTATGTAGGTTCCCTAGCGGGCGCTTGGACTGTGTAGATTCCCTAGCGGTACTTGGACTGTCTAGGTTAACTAGCGGGCAATTGGACTGTCTAGGTTACCTAGTGGGCACTTGGACTATGTAGTTTACCTAGCAGGCACTTGGACTATGTAGGTTTACTAGCAGGCACTTAGACTAACTAGGTTACCTAGCGGGCACTTGGACTATGTACGTTCCCTAGCGGGCACTTGGGTTATCAACGTTACCTAGCGGGCACTTGGACTATGTAGGTTAACGAATGGGCACTTGGACTATGTAGGTAACCTAGTGGTCACTTAGACTGTCTAGGTTACCTAGCTGGCACTTGGACTATGTAGGTTAACTAGCGGGCAGTTGGACTATCTAGGTTAACTAGCGGGCACTTGGACTATCCAGGTTAACTAGTGGGCCCTTCCACTATGTAGGTTAACTAGCGGGCCCATGGATTATGTAGGTTTACTAGGGGG
The DNA here is from genome assembly GCF_050624435.1 of Tenrec ecaudatus. NCBI lineage: Eukaryota > Metazoa > Chordata > Mammalia > Afrosoricida > Tenrecidae > Tenrec > Tenrec ecaudatus. Next base: position 4,754,647 of record NW_027457568.1, on the reverse strand, counting down.
CACTTGGACTATCTAGGTTAACTTGCGGGCACTTGGACTATGTAGTTTCCCTAGCGGACATTTGGACTATTTAGGTTATCTAGCGGGCACTTGGACTATGTAGGTTATCTAGCGGGCACTTGGACTATCTAGGTTACCTAGCAGGCACTTTGACTATCTAGGTTAACTAACGGGCATTTGGACTATGTAGGGCAACTAGCGGGCACTTGGACTGTCTAGGTTACCTAACGGGCACTTGGATTATCTAGGTTACCTAGCAGGCACTATGACTATCTAGGTTAACTAACGGGCATTTGGACTATGTAGGGCAACTACCGGGCACTTGGACTGTCTAGGTTACCTAACGGGCACTTGGATTATCTAGGTTAACGAACGGGCACTTGGACTATGTAGGTTACCTAGCCACCACTTGGACTATCTAGGTTAGCTAACAGGCACTTGGACTATCTAGGTTCCCTAGCGGGCACTTGCACTATCTAGGTTACCTAGCTGGCACTTGGATTATGTAGGTCAACTAGCGGGCCTTGGGCTATCTAGGTTAGCTAACGGGCACTTGGACTATGTATGTTCCAGAGTGGGCACTTGGAGTATGTAGGTTGCCTAGCGGACATTTAGACTATGTAGGTTTCCTTGCGGGCATTTGGATTATGTAGGTTACCAGCGGGCACTTGGACTATGTAGGTTACCTAGCAGGCACTTTGACTATCTAGGTTAACTAAGGGCACTTGGACTATGTAGGGTAACTAGCGGGCACTTGGACTGTCTAGGTTACCAAACGGGCACTTGGATTATCTAGGTTAACGAACGGGCACTTGGACTATGTAGGTTACCTAGCCACCACTTGGACTATCTAGGTTCCCTAGCGGGCACTTGTACTATCTAGATTACCTAGCTGGCACTTGGACTATGTAGGTCAACTAGCGGGCCCTTGGACTATCTAGGTTAGCTAACGGGCACTTGGACTATGTATGTTCCAGAGCGGGCACTTGGATTATGTAGGTTGCCTAGCGGACATTTAGACTATGTAGGTTTCCTTGCGGGCATTTGGACTATGTAGGTTACCTAGCAGGTACTTGGACTATGTAGGTTCCCTAACGGGCACTTGGACTATGTATGTTCCCTAGCGGTCACGTGGACTATGTAGGCTCCCTAGAAGGCACTTGGACTATGTAGGTTAACTAGCGGGCACTTGGACTATGTAGGTTACCCAATGGGCACTTGGACTATCTAGGTTAACGAACGGACACTTGGACTATGTAGGTTAGCTATCAGGCACTTGGACTATCTAGGTTACCTAGCGGACACGTGGACGATTTAGGTTAACGAGCGGGCACTTGGACTATCTACGTTAACTAGCAGGCCCTTGGACTATCTAGGTTTACTCGCGGGCACTTGGACTATCTAGGTTAACTAACGGGCACTTGGACTATGTAGTTTCCCTAGAGGGCATTTGGATTATTTATGTTACCTAGTGGGCACTTGGACTATGTTGGTTATCTAGCGGGCACTTGGACTACGTAGGTTAACTAGAAGGCACTTGGACTATCAAGGTTACCTAACGGGCCCTTGGACTATGTAGGTTACCAGGGGGCACTTGGACTATCTAGGTTAACGAACGTGCACTTGGACTATGTAGGTAACCTAGCGGGCACTTGGACTGTCTAGGTTACCTAGCGGGCACTTGGACTATCTAGGTTAACGAACGGGCACTTGGACTATGTAGGTTAACTAGCGGACACTTCGACTATCTAGGTTAGCTAACGGGCAATTGGACAATCTAGGTTAACTAACGGGCACTTGGACTATGTAGGTTGCCTAGCGAGCACTTGGACTATGTAGGTTCCCTAGTGGGCACTTGGACTATGTAGGTTCCCTATCGGGTACTTGGACTGTCTAGGTTAACTAGGGGGCAATTGGACTGTCTAGGTTGCCTAGTGGGCACTTGGACTATGTACGTTCCCTAGCGGGCACTTGGGTTATCTACGTTACCTATCGCGCACTTGGACAATGTAAGTTAACGAACGGGCACTTGGACTATGTAGGTTAACGAACGGGCACTTGGACTATGTAGGTAACCTAGTGGTCACTTGGACTATGTAGGTTATCTAGCGGACACTTGGACTATCTAGGTTACCTAGCAGGCACTTTGACTATCTAGGTTAACTAACGGGCACTTGGACTATGTAGGGTAACTAGCGGGCACTTGGACTGTCTAGGTTACCTAACGGGCACTTGGATTATCTAGGTTAACGAACGGGCCCTTGGACTATGTAGGTTACCTAGCCACCACTTGGACTATCGAGGTTAGCTAACAGGCACTTGGACTATCTAGTTTCCCTAGCGGGCACTTGTACTATCTAGGTTATCTAGCTGGCACTTGGACTATGTAGGTCAACTAGCGGGCCCTTGGACTATCTAGGTTAGCTAACGGGCACTTGGACTATGTATGTTCCAGAGTGGGCACTTGTATTATGTAGGTTGCCTAGCGGACATTTAGACTATGTAGGTTTCCTTGCGGGCATTTGGACTATGTAGGTTACCTAGCGGGCACTTGGACTATGTAGGTTCCCTAGCGGTCACGTGGACTATGTAGGCTCCCTAGAAGGCACTTGGACTATGTAGGTTAACTAGCGGGCACTTGGACTAACCAGGTTACCAGGCGGGCACATGGACTATGTAGGTAACCCAATGGGCACTTGGACTATCTAGGTTAACGAACGGACACTTGGACTATGTAGGTTAGGTATCAGGCACTTGGACTATCTAGGTTACCTAGCAGGCACTTGGACTATGTAGGTTACCTAGCGGACACTTGGACGATTTAGGTTAACTAGCGGGCACTTGGATTATCTAGGTTAACTAGCAGGCCCTTGGACTATCTAGGTTTACTAGCGGGCACTTGGACTATCTAGGTTAACTAGCGGGCACTTGGACTATGTAGGTTAACTAGCGGTCACTTGAACTCTCTAGGTTACCTAGCGGACACTTGGACTATGTACCTTCCCTAGCGGGCACTTGGACTATCTAGGTTACCTAGCAGGCACTAGGATTATGAAGGATCCCTAGCGGGCAATTGGACTATCAAGGTTACCTAGCTGGCACTTGGACTATGTAGGTTAAGTAGCGGACACTTGCACGATCTAGGTTAACTAGAGGGCCCTTGCACTATGTAGGTTAACTAGCGGGCCCATGGATTATGTAGGTTTACTAGGGGGCACTTGGGACATCTAGGTTAACTAGCGGGCACTTGGACTATGTAGTTTCCCTAGCGGGCATTTGGACTATTTAGGTTTCCTAGCGGGCACTTGGACTATGTAGGTTACCTAGCAGGCACTTTGACTATCTAGGTTAACTAACGGGCACTTGGACTATGTAGGGTAACTAGCGGGCACTTGGACTGTCTAGGTTACCTAACGGGCACTTGGATTATCTAGGTTAACGAACGGGCACTTGGACTATGTAGGTTACCTAGCCACCACTTGGACTATCTAGGTTCCCTAGCGGGCACTTGTACTATCTAGGTTACCTAGCTGGCACTTGGACTATGTAGGTCAACTAGCGGGCATTTGGACTATGTAGGTTCCCTAGCGGGCACTTGGACTATGTAGGTTCCCTAACGGGCACTTGGACTATGTAGGTTCCCTAGGGGTCACGTGGACTATGTAGGCTCCTTAGAAGGCACTTGGACTATGTAGGTTAACTAGCGGGCACTTGGACTATGCAGGTTACCCAATGGGCACTTGGACTATCTAGGTTAACGAACGGACACTTGGACTATGTAGGTTAGCTATCAGGCACTTGGACTATCTAGGTTACCTAGCGGACACTTGGACGATTTAGGATAACTAGCGGGCACTTGGACTATCTAGGTTAACTAGCAGGCCCTCGGACTATCTAGGTTTACTAGCGGGCACTTGGACTATGAAGGTTAACTAACGGGCACTTGGACTATGTAGTTTCCCTAGAGGGCATTTGGATTATTTAGGTTACCTAGTGGGCACTTGGACTATGTAGATTATCTAGCGGGCACTTGGACTACGTAGGTTAACTAGAAGGCACTTGGACTATCAAGGTTACCTAGCGGGCCCTTGGACTATGTAGGTTACCAGCGGGCACTTGGACTATCTAGGTTAACGAACGTGCACTTGGACTATGTAGGTAACCTAGCGGGCACTTGGACTGTCTAGGTTAACGAACGGGCACTAGGACTATGTAGTTTAACTAGGGGACACTTCGACTATCCAGGTTAGCTAACGGGCAATTGGACAATCTAGGTTAACTAACGGGCAATTGGACAATCTAGGTTAACTAACGGGCACTTGGACTATGTAGGTTGCCTAGCGAGCACTTGGACTATTAGGTTCCCTAGTGGGCTCTTGGACTATGTAGGTTCCCTATCGGGTACTTGGACTGTCTAGGTTAACTAGGGGGCAATTGGACTGTCTAGGTTACCTAGTGGGCACTTGGACTATGTACGTTCCCTAGCGGGCACTTGGGTTATCTACGTTACCTAGCGGGCACTTGGACAATGTAAGTTAACGAACGGGCACTTGGACTATGTAGGTTAACTAGCGGACACTTGGACTATCTAGGATAACTAACGGGCAATTGGACTATCAAGGTTACCTAACGGGCACTTGGACTATCTAGGTTACCTAGCAGGCACTTTGACTATCTAGGTTAACTAACGGGCACGTGGACTATGTAGGTTGCCTAGCGAGCACCTGGACTATGTAGGTTCCCTAGTGGGCGCTTGGACTATGTAGATTCCCTCGTGGTACTTGGACTGTCTAGGTTAACTAGCGGGCAATTGGACTGTCTAGGTTACCTAGTGGGCACTTGGACTATGCAGTTTACCTAGCAGGCACTTGGACTATGTAGGTTTACTAGCAGGCACTTAGACTAACTAGGTTACCTAGCGGGCACTTGGACTATGTAAGTTCCCTAGCGGGCACTTGGGCTATCAACGTTACCTAGCGGGCACTTGGACTATGTAGGTTAACGAATGGGCACTTGGACTATGTAGGTAACCTAGTGGTCTCTTGGACTGTCTAGGTTACCTAGCGGGCACTTGGACTATGTAGGTTAACTAGCGGGCACTTGGACTATCTAGGTTAACTAGCGGGCACTTGGACTATCTAGGTTAACTAGTGGGCCCTTGCACTATGTAGGTTAACTAGCGGGCCCAAGGATTATGTAGGTTTACTAGGGGGCACTTGGACTATCTAGGTTCACTTGCGGGCACTTGGACAATGTAGTTTCCCTAGCGGACATTTGGACTATTTAGGTTACCTAGCGGGCACTTGGACTATGTAGGTTATCTAGCGGGCACTTGGACTATCTAGGTTACCTAGCAGGCACTTTGACTATCTAGGTTAACTAACGGGCATTTGGACTATGTAGGGCAACTAGCGGGCACTTGGACTGTCTAGGTTACCTAACGGGCACTTGGATTATCTAGGTTACCTAGCAGGCACTATGACTATCTAGGTTAACTAACGGGCATTTGGACTATGTAGGGCAACTACCGGGCACTTGGACTGTCTAGGTTACCTAACGGGCACTTGGATTATCTAGGTTAACGAACGGGCACTTGGACTATGTAGGTTACCTAGCCACCACTTGGACTATCTAGGTTAGCTAACAGGCACTTGGACTATCTAGGTTCCCTAGCGGGCACTTGCACTATCTAGGTTACCTAGCTGGCACTTGGACTATGTAGGTCAACTAGCGGGCCCTTGGACTATCTAGGTTAGCTAACGGGCACTTGGACTATGTATGTTCCAGAGTGGGCACTTGGAGTATGTAGGTTGCCTAGCGGACATTTAGACTATGTAGGTTTCCTTGCGGGCATTTGGATTATGTAGGTTACCAGCGGGCACTTGGACTATGTAGGTTACCTAGCAGGCACTTTGACTATCTAGGTTAACTAAGGGCACTTGGACTATGTAGGGTAACTAGCGGGCACTTGGACTGTCTTGGTTACCTAACGGGCACTTGGATTATCTAGGTTAACGAACGGGCACTTTGACTATGTAGGTTACCTAGCCACCACTTGGACTATCTAGGTTCCCTAGCGGGCACTTGTACTATCTAGGTTACCTAGCTGGCACTTGGACTATGTAGGTCAAGTAGCGGGCCCTTGGACTATCTAGGTTAGCTAACGGGCACTTGGACTATGTATGTTCCAGAGTGGGCACTTGGATTATGTAGGTTGCCTAGCGGACATTTAGACTATGTAGGTTTCCTTGCGGGCATTTGGACTATGTAGGTTACCAGCGGGCACTTGGACAATCTAGGTTAACGAACGTGCACTTGGACTATGTAGGTAACCTAGCGGGCACTTGGACTGTCTAGGTTACCTAGCGGGCACTTGGACATTCTAGGTTAACGAACGGGCACTTGGACTATGTAGGTTGCCTAGCGAGCACTTGGAGTATGTAGGTTCCCTAGCGGGCAATTGGACTATGTAGGTTCCCTATCGGGTACTTGGACTGTCTAGGTTAACTAGGGGGCAATTGGAGTGTGTAGGTTAACTAGCGGACACTTGGACTATCTAGGATAGCTAACTGGCAATTGGACTATCAAGGTTACCTAACGGGCACTTGGACTATCTAGGTTACCTAGCAGGCACTTGGACTATCTAGGTTAACTAACGGACACGTGGACTATGTAGGTTGCCTAGCGAGCACCTGGACTATGTAGGTTCCCTAGCGGGCGCTTGGACTGTGTAGATTCCCTAGCGGTACTTGGACTGTCTAGGTTAACTAGCGGGCAATTGGACTGTCTAGGTTACCTAGTGGGCACTTGGACTATGTAGTTTACCTAGCAGGCACTTGGACTATGTAGGTTTACTAGCAGGCACTTAGACTAACTAGGTTACCTAGCGGGCACTTGGACTATGTACGTTCCCTAGCGGGCACTTGGGTTATCAACGTTACCTAGCGGGCACTTGGACTATGTAGGTAAACGAATGGGCACTTGGACTATGTAGGTAACCTAGTGGTCACTTAGACTGTCTAGGTTACCTAGCTGGCACTTGGACTATGTAGGTTAACTAGCGGGCACTTGGACTATCTAGGTTAACTAGCGGGCACTTGGACTATCCAGGTTAACTAGTGGGCCCTTCCACTATGTAGGTTAACTAGCGGGCCCATGGATTATGTAGGTTTACTAGGGGGCACTTGGACTATCTAGGTTAACTTGCGGGCACTTGGACTATGTAGTTTCCCTAGCGGACATTTGGACTATTTAGGTTATCTAGCGGGCACTTGGACTATGTAGGTTATCTAGCGGGCACTTGGACTATCTAGGTTACCTAGCAGGCACTTTGACTATCTAGGTTAACTAACGGGCATTTGGACTATGTAGGGCAACTAGCGGGCACTTGGACTGTCTAGGTTACCTAACGGGCACTTGGATTATCTAGGTTACCTAGCAGGCACTATGACTATCTAGGTTAACTAACGGGCATTTGGACTATGTAGGGCAACTAGCGGGCACTTGGACTGTCTAGGTTACCTAACGGGCACTTGGATTATCTAGGTTAACGAACGGGCACTTGGACTATGTAGGTTACCTAGCCACCACTTGGACTATCTAGGTTAGCTAACAGGCACTTGGACTATCTAGGTTCCCTAGCGGGCACTTGCACTATCTAGGTTACCTAGCTGGCACTTGGACTATGTAGGTCAACTAGCGGGCCCTTGGACTATCTAGGTTAACTAACGGGCACTTGGACTATGTATGTTCCAGAGTGGGCACTTGGAGTATGTAGGTTGCCTAGCGGACATTTAGACTATGTAGGTTTCCTTGCGGGCATTTGGATTATGTAGGTTACCAGCGGGCACTTGGACTATGTAGGTTACCTAGCAGGCACTTTGACTATCTAGGTTAACTAACGGGCACTTGGACTATGTAGGGTAACTAGCGGGCACTTGGACTGTCTAGGTTACCTAACGGGCACTTGGATTATCTAGGTTAACGAACGGGCACTTGGACTATGTAGGTTACCTAGCCACCACTTGGACTATCTAGGTTCCCTAGCGGGCACTTGTACTATCTAGATTACCTAGCTGGCACTTGGACTATGTAGGTCAACTAGCGGGCCCTTGGACTATCTAGGTTAGCTAACGGGCACTTGGACTATGTATGTTCCAGAGCGGGCACTTGGATTATGTAGGTTGCCTAGCGGACATTTAGACTATGTAGGTTTCCTTGCGGGCATTTGGACTATGTAGGTTACCTAGCAGGCACTTGGACTATGTAGGTTCCCTAACGGGCACTTGGACTATGTAGGTTCCCTAGCGGTCACGTGGACTATGTAGGCTCCCTAGAAGGCACTTGGACTATGTAGGTTAACTAGCGGGCACTTGTACTATGTAGGTTACCCAATGGGCACTTGGACTATCTAGGTTAACGAACGGACACTTGGACTATGTAGGTTAGCTATCAGGCACTTGGACTATCTAGGTTACCTAGCGGACACGTGGACGATTTAGGTTAACGAGCGGGCACTTGGACTATCTACGTTAACTAGCAGGCCTTTGGACTATCTAGGTTTACTAGCGGGCACTTGGACTATCTAGGTTAACTAACGGGCACTTGGACTATGTAGTTTCCCTAGAGGGCATTTGGATTATTTATGTTACCTAGTGGGCACTTGGACTATGTTGGTTATCTAGCGGGCACTTGGACTACGTAGGTTAACTAGAAGGCACTTGGACTATCAAGGTTACCTAACGGGCCCTTGGACTATGTAGGTTACCAGCGGGCACTTGGACTATCTAGGTTAACGAACGTGCACTTGGACTATGTAGGTAACCTAGCGGGCACTTGGACTGTCTAAGTTACCTAGCGGGCACTTGGACTATCTAGGTTAACGAACGGGCACTTGGACTATGTAGGTTAACTAGCGGACACTTCGACTTTCTAGGTTAGCTAACGGGCAATTGGACAATCTAGGTTAACTAACGGGCACTTGGACTATGTAGGTTGCCTAGCGAGCACTTGGACTATGTAGGTTCCCTAGTGGGCACTTGGACTATGTAGGTTCCCTATCGGGTACTTGGACTCTCTAGGTTAACTAGGGGGCAATTGGACTGTCTAGGTTACCTAGTGGGCACTTGGACTATGTACGTTCCGTAGCGGGCACTTGGGTTATCTACGTTACCTAGCGCGCACTTGGACAATGTAAGTTAACGAACGGGCACTTGGACTATGTAGGTTAACGAACGGGCACTTGGACTATGTAGGTAACCTAGTGGTCACTTGGACTATGTAGGTTATCTAGCGGACACTTGGACTATCTAGGTTACCTAGCAGGCACTTTGACTATCTAGGTTAACTAACGGGCACTTGGACTATGTAGGGTAACTAGCGGGCACTTGGACTGTCTAGGTTACCTAACGGGCACTTGGATTATCTAGGTTAAGGAACGGGCCCTTGGACTATGTAGGTTACCTAGCCACCACTTGGACTATCGAGGTTAGCTAACAGGCACTTGGACTATCTAGTTTCCCTAGCGGGCACTTGTACTATCTAGGTTATCTAGCTGGCACTTGGACTATGTAGGTCAACTAGCGGGCCCTTGGACTATCTAGGTTAGCTAACGGGCACTTGGACTATGTATGTTCCAGAGTGGGCACTTGTATTATGTAGGTTGCCTAGCGGACATTTAGACTATGTAGGTTTCCTTGCGGGCATTTGGACTATGTAGGTTACCTAGCGGGCACTTGGACTATGTAGGTTCCCTAGCGGTCACGTGGACTATGTAGGCTCCCTAGAAGGCACTTGGACTATGTAGGTTAACTAGCGGGCACTTGGACTAACCAGGTTACCAGGCGGGCACATGGACTATGTAGGTAACCCAATGGGCACTTGGACTATCTAGGTTAACGAACGGACACTTGGACTATGTAGGTTAGGTATCAGGCACTTGGACTATCTAGGTTACCTAGCAGGCACTTGGACTATGTAGGTTACCTAGCGGACACTTGGACGATTTAGGTTAACTAGCGGGCACTTGGATTATCTAGGTTAACTAGCAGGCCCTTGGACTATCTAGGTTTACTAGCGGGCACTTGGACTATCTAGGTTAACTAGCGGGCACTTGGACTATGTAGGTTAACTAGCGGTCACTTGAACTCTCTAGGTTACCTAGCGGACACTTGGACTATGTACCTTCCCTAGTGGGCACTTGGACTATCTAGGTTACCTAGCAGGCACTTGGATTATGAAGGATCCCTAGCGGGCAATTGGACTATCAAGGTTACCTAGCTGGCACTTGGACTATGTAGGTTAAGTAGCGGACACTTGCACGATCTAGGTTAACTAGCGGGCCCTTGCACTATGTAGGTTAACTAGCGGGCCCATGGATTATGTAGGTTTACTAGGGGGCACTTGGGACATCTAGGTTAACTAGCGGGCACTTGGACTATGTAGTTTCCCTAGCGGGCATTTGGACTATTTAGGTTTCCTAGCGGGCACTTGGACTATGTAGGTTACCTAGCAGGCACTTTGACTATCTAGGTTAACTAACGGGCACTTGGACTATGTAGGGTAACTAGCGGGCACTTGGACTGTCTAGGTTACCTAACGGGCACTTGGATTATCTAGGTTAACGAACGGGCACTTGGACTATGTAGGTTACCTAGCCACCACTTGGACTATCTAGGTTCCCTAGCGGGCACTTGTACTATCTAGGTTACCTAGCTGGCACTTGGACTATGTAGGTCAACTAGCGGGCATTTGGACTATGTAGGTTCCCTAGCGGGCACTTGGACTATGTAGGTTCCCTAACGGGCACTTGGACTATGTAGGTTCCCTAGGGGTCACGTGGACTATGTAGGCTCCTTAGAAGGCACTTGGACTATGTAGGTTAACTAGCGGGCACTTGGACTATGCAGGTTACCCAATGGGCACTTGGACTATCTAGGTTAACGAACGGACACTTGGACTATGTAGGTTAGCTATCAGGCACTTGGACTATCTAGGTTACCTAGCGGACACTTGGACGATTTAGGATAACTAGCGGGCACTTGGACTATCTAGGTTAACTAGCAGGCCCTCGGACTATCTAGGTTTACTAGCGGGCACTTGGACTATCAAGGTTAACTAACGGGCACTTGGACTATGTAGTTTCCCTAGAGGGCATTTGGATTATTTAGGTTACCTAGTGGGCACTTGGACTATGTAGGTTATCTAGCGGGCACTTGGACTACGTAGGTTAACTAGAAGGCACTTGGACTATCAAGGTTACCTAGCGGGCCCTTGGACTATGTAGGTTACCAGCGGGCACTTGGACTATCTAGGTTAACGAACGTGCACTTGGACTATGTAGGTAACCTAGCGGGCACTTGGACTGTCTAGGTTAACGAACGGGCACTTGGACTATGTAGTTTAACTAGGGGACACTTCGACTATCTAGGTTAGCTAACGGGCAATTGGACAATCTAGGTTAACTAACGGGCAATTGGACTATGTAGGTTGCCTAGCGAGCACTTGGACTATGTAGGTTCCCTAGTGGGCACTTGGACTATGTAGGTTCCCTATCGGGTACTTGGACTGTCTAGGTTAACTAGGGGGCAATTGGACTGTCTAGGTTACCTAGTGGGCACGTGGACTCTGTACGTTCCCTAGCGGGCACTTGGGTTATCTACGTTACCTAGCGGGCACTTGGACAATATAAGTTAACGAACGGGCACTTGGACTATGTAGGTTAACTAGCGGACACTTGGACTATCTAGGATAGCTAACTGGCAATTGGACTATCAAGGTTACCTAACGGGCACTTGGACTATCTAGGTTACCTAGCAGGCACTTTGACTATCTAGGTTAACTAACGGACACGTGGACTATGTAGGTTGCCTAGCGAGCACCTGGACTATGTAGGTTCCCTAGCGGGCGCTTGGACTATGTAGATTCCCTAGCGGTACTTGGACTGTCTAGGTTAACTAGCGGGCAATTGGACTGTCTAGGTTACCTAGTGGGCACTTGGACTATGTAGTTTACCTAGCAGGCACTTGGACTATGTAGGTTTACTAGCAGGCACTTAGACTATCTAGGTTACCTAGCGGGCACTTGGACTATGTTCGTTCCCTAGCGGGCACTTGGGCTATCAACGTTACCTAGCGGGCACTTGGACTATGTAGGTTAACGAATGGGCACTTGGACTATGTAGGTAACCTAGTGGTCACTTGGACTGTCTAGGTTACCTAGCGGGCACTTGGACTATGTAGGTTAACTAGCGGGCACTTGACTATCTAGGTTAACTAGCGGGCACTTGGACTATCCAGGTTAACTAGTGGGCCCTTGCACTATGTAGTTTAACTAGCGGGCCCATGGATTATGTAGGTTTACTAGGGGGCACTTGGACTATCTAGGTTAACTTGCGGGCACTTGGACTATGTAGTTTCCCTAGCGGACATTTGGACTATTTAGCTTACCTAGCGGGCACTTGGACTATGTAGGTTATCTAGCGGGCACTTGGACTATCTAGGTTACCTAGCAGGCACTTTGACTATCTAGGTTAACTAACGGGCATTTGGACTATGTAGGGCAACTAGCGGGCACTTGGACTGTCTAGGTTAACTAACGGGCACTTGGATTACCTAGGTTACCTAGCAGGCACTATGACTATCTAGGTTAACTAACGGGCATTTGGACTATGTAGGGCAACTAGCGGGCACTTGGACTGTCTAGGTTACCTAACGGGCACTTGGATTATCTAGGTTAACGAACGGGCACTTGGACTATGTAGGTTACCTAGCCACCACTTGGACTATCTAGGTTAGCTAACACGCACTTGGACTATCTAGGTTCCCTAGCGGGCACTTGCACTATCTAGGTTACCTAGCTGGCACTTGGACTATGTAGGTCAACTAGCGGGCCCTTGGACTATCTAGGTTAGCTAACGGGCACTTGGACTATGTATGTTCCAGAGTGGGCACTTGGAGTATGTAGGTTGCCTAGCGGACATTTAGACTATGTAGGTTTCCTTGCGGGCATTTGGACTATGTAGGTTACCAGAGGGCACTTGGACTATGTAGGTTACCTAGCAGGCACTTTGACTATCTAGGTTAACTAAGGGCACTTGGACTATGTAGGGTAACTAGCGGGCACTTGGACTGTCTAGGTTACCTAACGGGCACTTGGATTATCTAGGTTAACGAACGGGCACTTGGACTATGTAGGTTACCTAGCCACCACTTGGACTATCTAGGTTCCCTAGCGGGCACTTGTACTATCTAGGTTACCTAGCTGGCACTTGGACTATGTAGGTCAACTAGCGGGCCCTTGGACTATCTAGGTTAGCTAACGGGCACTTGGACTATGTATGTTCCAGAGTGGGCACTTGGAGTATGTAGGTTGCCTAGCGGACATTTAGACTATGTAGGTTTCCTTGCGGGCATTTGGATTATGTAGGTTACCAGCGGGCACTTGGACTATGTAGGTTACCTAGCAGGCACTTTGACTATCTAGGTTAACTAAGGGCACTTGGACTATGTAGGGTAACTAGCGGGCACTTGGACTGTCTAGGTTACCTAACGGGCACTTGGATTATCTAGGTTAACGAACGGGCACTTTGACTATGTAGGTTACCTAGCCACCACTTGGACTATCTAGGTTCCCTAGCGGGCACTTGTACTATCTAGATTACCTAGCTGGCACTTGGACTATGTAGGTCAACTAGCGGGCCCTTGGACTATCTAGGTTAGCTAACGGGCACTTGGACTATGTATGTTCCAGAGCGGGCACTTGGAATATGTAGGTTGCCTAGCGGACATTTAGACTATGTAGGTTGCCTTGCGGGCATTTGGACTATGTAGGTTACCTAGCAGGCACTTGGACTATGTAGGTTCCCTAACGGGCACTTGGACTATGTAGGTTCCCTAGCGGTCACGTGGACTATGTAGGCTCCCTAGAAGGCACTTGGACTATGTAGGTTAACTAGCGGGCACTTGGACTATGTAGGTTACCCAATGGGCACTTGGACTATCTAGGTTAACGAACGGACACTTGGACTATGTAGGTTAGCTATCAGGCACTTGGACTATCTAGGTTACCTAGCGGACACGTGGACGATTTAGGTTAACGAGCGGGCACTTGGACTATCTACGTTAACTAGCAGGCCCTTGGACTATCTAGGTTTACTAGCGGGCACTTGGACTATCTAGGTTAACTAACGGGCACTTGGACTATGTAGTTTCCCTAGAGGGCATTTGGATTATTTATGTTACCTAGTGGGCACTTGGACTATGTAGGTTATCTAGCGGGCACTTGGACTACGTAGGTTAACTAGAAGGCACTAGGACTATCAAGGTTACCTAACGGGCGCTTGGACTATGTAGGTTACCAGCGGGCACTTGGACTATCTAGGTTAACGAACGTGCACTTGGACTATGTAGGTAACCTAGCGGGCACTTGGACTGTCTAGGTTACCTAGCGGGCACTTGGACTATCTAGGTTAACGAACGGGCACTTGGACTATGTAGGTTAACTAGCGGACACTTCGACTATCTAGGTTAGCTAAGGGCAATTGGACAATCTAGGTTAACTAACGGGCACTTGGACTATGTAGGTTGCCTAGCGAGCACTTGGACTATGTAGGTTCCCTAGTGGGCACTTGGACTATGTAGGTTCCCTATCGGGTACTTGGACTGTCTAGGTTAACTAGGGGGCAATTGGACTGTCTAGGTTACCTAGTGGGCACTTGGACTATGTACGTTCCCTAGCGGGCACTTGGGTTATCTACGTTACCTAGCGCGCACTTGGACAATGTAAGTTAACGAACGGGCACTTGGACTATGTAGGTTAACGAACGGGCACTTGGACTATGTAGGTAACCTAGTGGTCACTTGGACTATGTAGGTAATCTAGCGGACACTTGGACTATCTAGGTTACCTAGCAGGCACTTTGACTATCTAGGTTAACTAACGGGCACTTGGACTATGTAGGGTAACTAGCGGGCACTTGGACTGTCTAGGTTAACGAACGGGCACTTGGACTATGTAGTTTAACTAGGGGACACTTCGACTATCCAGGTTAGCTAACGGGCAATTGGACAATCTAGGTTAACTAACGGGCAATTGGACAATCTAGGTTAACTAACGGGCACTTGGACTATGTAGGTTGCCTAGCGAGCACTTGGACTATGTAGGTTCCCTAGTGGGCACTTGGACTATGTAGGTTCCCTATCGGGTACTTGGACTGTCTAGGTTAACTAGGGGGCAATTGGACTGTCTAGGTTACCTAGTGGGCACTTGGACTATGTACGTTCCCTAGCGGGCACTTGGGTTATCTACGTTACCTAGCGCGCACTTGGACAATGTAAGTTAACGAACGGGCACTTGGACTATGTAGGTTAACGAACGGGCACTTGGACTATGTAGGTAACCTAGTGGTCACTTGGACTATGTAGGTTATCTAGCGGACACTTGGACTATCTAGGTTACTTAGCAGGCACTTTGACTATCTAGGTTAACTAACGGGCACTTGGACTATGTAGGGTAACTAGCGGGCACTTGGACTGTCTAGGTTACCTAACGGGCACTTGGATTATCTAGGTTAACGAACGGGCCCTTGGACTATGTAGGTTACCTAGCCACCACTTGGACTATCGAGGTTAGCTAACAGGCACTTGGACTATCTAGTTTCCCTAGCGGGCACTTGTACTATCTAGGTTATCTAGCTGGCACTTGGACTATGTAGGTCAACTAGCGGGCCCTTGGACTATCTAGGTTAGCTAACGGGCACTTGGACTATGTATGTTCCAGAGTGGGCACTTGTATTATGTAGGTTGCCTAGCGGACATTTAGACTATGTAGGTTTCCTTGCGGGCATTTGGACTATGTAGGTTACCTAGCGGGCACTTGGACTATGTAGGTTCCCTAGCGGTCACGTGGACTATGTAGGCTCCCTAGAAGGCACTTGGACTATGTAGGTTAACTAGCGGGCACTTGGACTAACCAGGTTACCAGGCGGGCACATGGACTATGTAGGTAACCCAATGGGCACTTGGACTATCTAGGTTAACGAACGGACACTTGGACTATGTAGGTTAGGTATCAGGCACTTGGACTATCTAGGTTACCTAGCAGGCACTTGGACTATGTAGGTTACCTAGCGGACACTTGGACGATTTAGGTTAACTAGCGGGCACTTGGATTATCTAGGTTAACTAGCAGGCCCTTGGACTATCTAGGTTTACTAGCGGGCACTTGGACTATCTAGGTTAACTAGCGGGCACTTGGACTATGTAGGTTAACTAGCGGTCACTTGAACTCTCTAGGTTACCTAGCGGACACTTGGACTATGTACCTTCCCTAGCGGGCACTTGGACTATCTAGGTTACCTAGCAGGCACTTGGATTATGAAGGATCCCTAGCGGGCAATTGGACTATCAAGGTTACCTAGCTGGCACTTGGACTATGTAGGTTAAGTAGCGGACACTTGCACGATCTAGGTTAACTAGCGGGCCCTTGCACTATGTAGGTTAACTAGCGGGCCCATGGATTATGTAGGTTTACTAGGGGGCACTTGGGACATCTAGGTTAACTAGCGGGCACTTGGACTATGTAGTTTCCCTAGCGGGCATTTGGACTATTTAGGTTTCCTAGCGGGCACTTGGACTATGTAGGTTACCTAGCAGTCACTTTGACTATCTAGGTTAACTAACGGGCACTTGGACTATGTAGGGTAACTAGCGGGCACTTGGACTGTCTAGGTTACCTAACGGGCACTTGGATTATCTAGGTTAACGAACGGGCACTTGGACTATGTAGGTTACCTAGCCACCACTTGGACTATCTAGGATCCCTAGCGGGCACTTGTACTATCTAGGTTACCTAGCTGGCACTTGGACTATGTAGGTCAACTAGCGGGCATTTGGACTATGTAGGTTCCCTAGCGGGCACTTGGACTATGTAGGTTCCCTAACGGGCACTTGGACTATGTAGGTTCCCTAGGGGTCACGTGGACTATGTAGGCTCCTTAGAAGGCACTTGGACTATGTAGGTTAACTAGCGGGCACTTGGACTATGCAGGTTACCCAATGGGCACTTGGACTATCTAGGTTAACGAACGGACACTTGGACTATGTAGGTTAGCTATCAGGCACTTGGACTATCAAGGTTACCTAGCAGACACTTGGACGATTTAGGATAACTAGCGGGCACTTGGACTATCTAGGTTAACTAGAAGGCCCTCGGACTATCTAGGTTTACTAGCGGGCACTTGGACTATCAAGGTTAACTAACGGGCACTTGGACTATGTAGTTTCCCTAGAGGGCATTTGGATTATTTAGGTTACCTAGTGGGCACTTGGACTATGTAGGTTATCTAGCGGGCACTTGGACTACGTAGGTTAACTAGAAGGCACTTGGACTATCAAGGTTACCTAGCGGGCCCTTGGACTATGTAGGTTACCAGCGGGCACTTGGACTATCTAGGTTAACGAACGTGCACTTGGACTATGTAGGTAACCTAGCGGGCACTTGGACTGTCTAGGTTAACGAACGGGCACTTGGACTATGTAGTTTAACTAGGGGACACTTCGACTATCTAGGTTAGCTAACGGGCAATTGGACAATCTAGGTTAACTAACGGGCACTTGGACTATGTAGGTTGCCTAGCGAGCACTTGGACTATGTAGGTTCCCTAGTGGGCACTTGGACTATGTAGGTTCCATATCGGGTACTTGGACCGTCTAGGTTAACTAGGGGGCAATTGGACTGTCTAGGTTACCTAGTGGGCACTTGGACTATGTACGTTCCCCAACGGGCACTTGGGCTATCTACGTTACCTAGCGGGCACTTGGACAATGTAAGTTAACGAACGGGCACTTGGACTATGTAGGTTAACTAGCGGACACTTGGACTATCTAGGATAGCTAACGGGCAATTGGACTATCAAGGTTACCTAACGGGCACTTGGACTATGAAGGTTACTTAGCGGGCACTTGGACTATCTAGGTTACCTAGCAGGCACTTTGACTATCTAGGTTAACTAACGGGCAATTGGACTATGTAGGTTGCCTAGCGAGCACTTGGACTATGTAGGTTCCCTAGTGGGCACTTGGACTATGTAGGTTCCCTATCGGGTACTTGGACTGTCTAGGTTAACTAGGGGGCAATTGGACTGTCTAGGTTACCTAGTGGGCACGTGGACTCTGTACGTTCCCTAGTGGGCACTTGGGTTATCTACGTTACCTAGCGGGAACTTGGACAATATAAGTTAACGAACGGGCACTTGGACTATGTAGGTTAACTAGCGGACACTTGGACTATCTAGGATAGCTAACTGGCAATTGGACTATCAAGGTTACCTAATGGGCACTTGGACTATCTAGGTTACCTAGCAGGCACTTTGACTATCTAGGTTAACTAACGGACACGTGGACTATGTAGGTTGCCTAGCGAGCACCTGGACTATGTAGGTTCCCTAGCGGGCGCTTGGACTATGTAGATTCCCTAGCGGTACTTGGACTGTCTAGGTTAACTAGCGGGCAATTGGACTGTCTAGGTTACCTAGTGGGCACTTGGACTATGTAGTTTACCTAGCAGGCACTTGGACTATGTAGGTTTACTAGCAGGCACTTAGACTATCTAGGTTACCTAGCGGGCACTTGGACTATGTTCGTTCCCTAGCGGGCACTTGGGCTATCAACGTTACCTAGCGGGCACTTGGACTATGTAGGTTAACGAATGGGCACTTGGACTATGTAGGTAACCTAGTGGTCACTTGGACTGTCTAGGTTACCTAGCGGGCACTTGGACTATGTAGGTTAACTAGCGGGCACTTGACTATCTAGGTTAACTAGCGGGCACTTGGACTATCCAGGTTAACTAGTGGGCCCTTGCACTATGTAGTTTAACTAGCGTGCCCATGGATTATGTAGGTTTACTAGGGGGCACTTGGACTATCTAGGTTAACTTGCGGGCACTTGGACTATGTAGTTTCCCTAGCGGACATTTGGACTATTTAGGTTACCTAGCGGGCACTTGGACTATGTAGGTTATCTAGCGGGCACTTGGACTATCTAGGTTACCTAGCAGGCACTTTGACTATCTAGGTTAACTAACGGGCATTTGGACTATGTAGGGCAACTAGCGGGCACTTGGACTGTCTAGGTTACCTAACGGGCACTTGGATTACCTAGGTTACCTAGCAGGCACTATGACTATGTAGGTTAACTAACGGGCATTTGGACTATGTAGGGCAACTAGCGGGCACTTGGACTGTCTAGGTTACCTAACGGGCACTTGGATTATCTAGGTTAACGAACGGGCACTTGGACTATGTAGGTTACCTAGCCACCACTTGGACTATCTAGGTTAGCTAACAGGCACTTGGACTATCTAGGTTCCCTAGCGGGCACTTGCACAATCTAGGTTACCTAGCTGGCACTTGGACTATGTAGGTCAACTAGCGGGCCCTTGGACTATCTAGGTTAGCTAACGGGCACTTGGACTATGTATGTTCCAGAGTGGGCACTTGGAGTATGTAGGTTGCCTAGCGGACATTTAGACTATGTAGGTTACCTAGCGGGCACTTGGACTATCTAGGTTAACGAACGGGCACTTGGACTATGTAGGTTAACTAGCGGACACTTCGACTATCTAGGTTAGCTAACGGGCAATTGGACAATCTAGGTTAACTAACGGGCACTTGCACTATGTAGGTTGCCTAGCGAGCACTTGGACTATTAGGTTCCCTAGTGGGCTCTTGGACTATGTAGGTTCCCTATCGGGTACTTGGACTGTCTAGGTTAACTAGGGGGCAATTGGACTGTCTAGGTTACCTAGTGGGCACTTGGACTATGTACGTTCCCTAGCGGGCACTTGGGTTATCTACGTTACCTAGCGGGCACTTGGACAATGTAAGTTAACGAACGGGCACTTGGACTATGTAGGTTAACTAGCGGACACTTGGACTATCTAGGATAGCTAACGGGCAATTGGACTATCAAGGTTACCTAACGGGCACTTGGACTATCTAGGTTACCTAGCAGGCACTTTGACTATCTAGGTTAACTAACGGGCACGTGGACTATGTAGGTTGCCTAGCGAGCACCTGGACTATGTAGGTTCCCTAGTGGGCGCTTGGACTATGTAGATTCCCTCGCGGTACTTGGACTGTCTAGGTTAACTAGCGGGCAATTGGACTGTCTAGGTTACCTAGTGGGCACTTGGACTATGTAGTTTACCTAGCAGGCACTTGGACTATGTAAGTTTACTAGCAGGCACTTAGACTAACTAGGTTACCTAGCGGGCACTTGGACTATGTACGTTCCCTAGCGGGCACTTGGGCTATCAACGTTACCTAGCGGGCACTTGGACTATGTAGGTTAACGAATGGGCACTTGGACTATGTAGGTAACCTAGTGGTCACTTGGACTGTCTAGGTTACCTAGCGGGCACTTGGACTATGTAGGTTAACTAGCGGGCACTTGGACTATTTAGGTTACCTAGCAGGCACTTTGACTATCTAGGTTAACTAACAGGCACTTGGACTATGTAGGTTGCCTAGCGAGCACTTGGACTATATAGGTTCCCTAGCGAGCACTTGGACTATGTACGTTCCCTATCGGGTACTTGGACTGTCTAGGTTAACTAGCGGGCAATTGGACTGTCTAGGTTACCTAGTGGGCACTTGGACTATGTAGTTTACCTAGCAGGCACTTGGACTATGGATGTTAACTAGCGGGCACTTGGAATGTCTAGGTAACCTAGCGGGCACTTGGACTATCTAGGTTAACGAACGGGCACTTGGACTATGTAGGTAACCTAGCGGGCACTTGGACTGTCTAGGTTGCCTAGCGGGTACTTGGACTATGTAGGTTAACTAGCGTGCCCTTGGACTATCTAGGTTACGTAGCGGGCACTTTGTATATAGGTTAACTAGCGGGTACTTGGACTATGTAGGTTAACTAGAGGACACTTGGATTATCTAGGTTAACTAGTGGGCCCTTGGACTATGTAGGTTAAGTAGCAGGCACTTGGACAATCTAGGTTAACTCGCGGGCACTTGGAAGATCTAGGTTAACTAGCAGGCACTTGGACGATCAAAGTTAACAAGTGAGACCTTGGACTATGTAGGTTACCTAGCGGGCATTTGGACTATATAGGTTACCTAGAGGGCACTTGGACTATGTAGGTTAACTAGCGAGCACTTGGACTCTAGGTTACCTAGCGGGCACTTGGACTATCTAGGTTAACCAACGGACACTTGGACTATGTAGGTTAACTAGCGGACACTTCGACTATCAAGGTTAGCTAACGGGCAATTGGACTATCTAGGTTAACTAACGGGCACTTGGATTATGTAGGTTCCCTAGCGGGCACTTGGAATATATAGGTTCCCTATGGGCACGTGGAGTATGTAGGTTCCCTAACTGGCACTTGGAATATATAGGTTCCCTATCGGGCACTTGGACTATGTAGGTTCCTGAGCGGGCACTTGGACTATGTAGGTAACCTAGCGGGCACTTGGACTGTCTAGGTTAACTAGCGGGCACTTTGACTATCTAGGTTAACGAACGGGCCCTTGGATATGTAGGTTACGTAGCGGGCACTTGGACTATGTAGGATCCCTATCGGACATTTGGACTACTTAGGTTAACTAGCGGGCACTTTGACTATGTAGGTTAACTAGCGGGCCCTTGGACTATCTAGGTTTACT
Organism: Tenrec ecaudatus; assembly: GCF_050624435.1. Lineage (NCBI taxonomy): Eukaryota > Metazoa > Chordata > Mammalia > Afrosoricida > Tenrecidae > Tenrec > Tenrec ecaudatus. Next base: position 4,732,965 of record NW_027457568.1, on the reverse strand, counting down.
AGAGGGCATTTGGACTATCTAGGTTAACAAGCGGGCACTTGGACTATCTAGGTTAACTAGAGGGCATTTGGATTATGTAGGTTAACTAGCGGACACATCGACTATCTAGGTTAGCTAACGGGCAATTGGACTATCTAGGTTACCTAGTGGGCACTTCGACTATGTAGGTTCCCTAGCGGGCACTTGGACTATTTAGGTTACCTAGCAGGCACTTTGACTATCTAGGTTAACTAACGGGCACTTGGACTATGTAGGTTGCTTAGCGAGCACTTGGACTATGTAGATTCCATAGGGGGCACTTGGACTATGTATGTCCCCTAGCGGGCACTTGGACTATCTAGGTTAACTATTGGGCCCTTGGACTATGTAGGTTAACTATCGGGCACTTGGATTATCTAGGTTAACCAGCGGGCACTTGGACGATCTAGGTTAACTAGCGGGCACTTGGACTATCTAGGTTAACTAGCGGGCACTTGGCCGATCTAGGTTAACTAGCGGGCAGCTGGATTATCAAAATTAACAAGTGAGCCCTTGGACTATGTAGTTTAACTAGCGGGTCCTTGGACTATCTAGGTTACCTAGCGGGCCCTTGGACTATATAGGTTACCTAACGGGCACTTGGACTATGTAGGTTACCTAGTGGACACTTGGACTATCTAGGTTAACGAACGGGCACTTGGAATATGCAGGTAACCTTACGGGCACTTGTACTGTCTAGGTTACCTAGCGGGCCCTTGGACTTCTAGGTTAACGAACGGGCACTTCGAATATGCAGGTAACCTTGCGGGCACTTGTACTGTCTAGGTTACCTAGCGGGCACTTGGACTATCTAGATTAGGTAATGGGGACTTGGACTATCTAGGTTACCTAGCGGGAACTTGGACAATGTAAGTTACCTAGCAGGCACTTGGACTATCTAGGTTACATAGCGGGCACTTGGACTATGTAGGTTAACTAGCGAGCAATTGGACTCTAGGTTACCTAGCGGGCACTTGGACTATCTAGGTTAACTAGAGGGCCCTTGGACGATCTAGGTTAACTAGCGGGCACTTGGACTATCTAGGTTAACGAACGGGCACTTGGACTATGTAGGTAACCTAGCGGGCACTTGGACAGTCTAGGTTACCTAGCGGGCTCTTGGACTATCTAGGTGAGCTAACAGGCACTTGGACTATCTAGGTTCCCTAGCGGGCACTTGTACTATCTTGGTTACCAATTTGGCACTTGGACTATGTAGGTCAACTAGCGGGCCCTTGGACTATCCAGGTTCCCTAAAGGGCACTTGGACTATCTAGTTACCGAACGGGAACTTGGACTATTTAGGTTACCTAGCGGGCACTTGGACTATGTAGGCTAACTAGTGGGCCCTTGGACGATCTAGGTTACCTAGCGGGTATTTGAACTATCTAGGTTAACTAGCGGGCACTTGCACAATCTAGGTTACCTAGTGGGCACTTGGATTATGTAAGTTCCCTAGCGGGCACTTGGACTGTCTAGGTTAACTAGCGTGCACTTGGACTATGTAGGTTCCTTAGTGGGCACTTGGACTATCTAGGTTGCCTAGCGGGCAATTGGACTATGTAGGTTAACTAGCGTGCCCTTGGACTATCTAGGTTACGTAGCGGGCACTTTGTATATAGGTTAACTAGCGGGTACGTGGACTATGTAGGTTAACTAGAGGACACTTGGATTATCTAGGTTAACTAGTGGGCCCTTGGACTATGTAGGTTAAATAGCAGGCACTTGGACAATCTAGGTTAACGCGCGGGCACTTGGAAGATCTAGGTTAACTAGCAGGCACTTGGACTATCAAAGTTAACAAGTGAGACCTTGGACTATGTAGGTTACCTAGCGGGCACTTGGACTATATATGTTACCTAGCGGGCACTTGGACTATGTAGGTTAACTAGGGAGCACTTGGACTCTAGGTTACCTAGCGGGCACTTGGACTATCTAGGTTAACCAACGGACACTTGGACTATGTAGGTTCCCTATCGGGCACTTGGACAATGTAGGTTTCTATCGGGCACTTGGACTATCTAGGTTAACTAACGGGCACTTGGACTATGTAGGTTCCCTATCGGGCACTTGGACAATGTAGGTTTCTATCGGGCACTTGGACTATCTAGGTTAACTAACGGGCACTTGGACTATGTAGGTTCCCTAGCGGGCACATGGAATATATAGGTTCCCTATGGGCACGTGGAGTATGTAGGTTCCCTAACTGGCACTTGGAATATATAGGTTCCCTATCGGGCACTTGTACTATGTAGGTTCCTGAGCGGGCACTTGGACTATGTAGGTTCCCTATCGGGCATTGGACTATGTAGGTTAACTAGCAGGACCTTGGACTATCTAGGTTACCTAGCGGGTACTTGGACTATGTAGGGTAACTAGCGGACACTTGGACAATCTAGTTTACCTAGAGGGCACTTGGACTATGTACGTCCCCTAGCGGGAACTTGGACTATCTAGATTAACTAGAGGGCCCTTGAACGATCTAGGTTAACTAGCGGGCACTTGGACTATCTAGGTTAACTAGCGGGCACTTGGACTATCTAGATTAACTAGCGGGCCCTTGGACTATCAAGGTCAACTAGCGGGCCCTTGTACTATGTAGGTTAACTAGCGGGCACTTGGACTATCTAGGTTAACTAGCGGACCTTGGACTATGTAGGTTAACTAGCGGGCACTTGGACTATGTACGTCCCCTAGTGGGCCCTTGGACCATCTAGGTTAACTAACGGGCACTAGGACTATCTAGGTTACCTACCGGGCACGTGGACTATGTAGGTTAACTAGCGGACACTTGCACGATCTAGGTTAACTAGCGGGCCCTTGCACTATGTAGGTTAACTAGCGGGCCCATGGATTATGTAGGTTTACTAGCAGGCACTTGGACTATCTAGGTTAACTAGTGGGCACTTGGACTATGTAGTTTCCCTAGCGGGCATTTGGACTATTTAGGTTACCAAGCGGGAACTTGGACTATGTAAGTTCCCTAGCGGGCACTGGGACTGTCTAGGTTAACTAGCGTGCACTTGGACTATGTAGGTTCCTTAGTGGGCACTTGGCTATCTAGGTTGCCTAGCGGGCACTTGGACTATGTAGGTTAACTAGCGTGCCCTTGGACTATCTAGGTTACGTAGCGGGCACTTTGTATATAGGTTAACTAGCTGGTACTTGGACTATGTAGGTTAACTAGAGGACACTTGGATTATCTAGGTTAACCAGTGGGCCCTTGGACTATGTAGGTTAAGTAGCAGGCACTTGGACAATCTAGGTTAACTCGCGGGCACTTGGAAGATCTAGGTTAACTTGCAGGCACTTGGACTATCAAAGTTAACAAGTGAGACGTTGGACTATGTAGGTTACCTAGCGGGCACTTGGACTATATAGGTTACCTAGCGGGCACTTGGACTATGTAGGTTAACTAGCGAGCACTTGGACTCTAGGTTACCTAGCAGGCACTTGGATTATCTAGGTTAACCAACGGACACTTGGACTATGTAGGATAACTAGCGGACACTTCGACTATCTAGGTTAGCTAACGGGCAATTGGACTATCTAGGTTAACTAACGGGCACTTGGACTATGTAGGTTCCCTAGAGAGCACTTGGACTATTTAGGTTAAATAGCAGGCACTTTGACTATCTAGGTTAACTAACGGGCACTTGGACTATGTAGGTTGCTTAGCGAGCACTTGGACCATGTAGATTCCCTAGGGGGCACTTGGACTATGTATGTCCCCTAGCGGGCATTGGACTATCTAGGTTAACTATTGGGCCCTTGGACTATGTAGGTTAACTATCGGGCACTTGGATTATCTAGGTTAACAGCGGGCACTTGGACGATCTAGGTTAACTAGCGGGCACTTGGACTATCTAGGTTAACTAGTGGGCACTTGGCTATCTAGATTAACTAGCGGGCCCTTGGACTATCTATGTTACCTAGCGGGCACTTGGACAATATAGGATAACTAGCGGGCACTGGACTATCTAGATTAACTAGCGGGACCTTGGACTATCTAGGTTTAATAGCGGGCACTTGGACTATCTAGGTTAACAAGCGGGCATTTGGATTATTTAGGTTACCTAGTGGGCACTTGGACTATGTATGTTACCTAGCGGGCACTTGGAGTATGTAGGTTCCCTATCGGGCATTGGACTATGTAGGTTAACTAGCAGGACCTTGGACTATCTAGGTTACCTAGCGGGCACTTGGACTAAGTAGGGTAACTAGCGGACACTTGGACAATCTAGGTTACCTAGCGGGCACTTGAACTATGTACATACCCTAGGGGGCACTTGGATTATCTAGGTTACCTAGCGGGCACTTGGACTATGTACGTCCCCTAGCGGGCACTTGGACTATCTAGGTTAACTAGAGGGCCCTTGGACGATCTAGGTTAACTAGCGGGCACTTGGACTACCTAGGTTAACTAGCGGGCACTTGGACTATGTAGTTTCCTTAGTGGGCATTTGGACTATTTAGGTTACCAAGCGGGAACTTGGACTATGTAAGTTCCCTAGCGGGCACTTGGACTGTCGAGGTTAACTAGCGTGCACTTGGACTATGTAGGTTCCTTAGTGGGCACTTGGACTATCTAGGTTGCCTAGCGGGCAATTGGACTATGTAGGTTAACTAGCGTGCCCTTGGACTATCTAGGTTACGTAGCGGGCACTTTGTATATAGGTTAACTAGCGGGTACTTGGACTATGTAGGTTAACTAGAGGACACTTGGATTATCTAATTTAACTAGTGGGCCATTGGACTATGTAGGTTAAGTAGCAGGCACTTGGACAATCTAGGTTAACTCGCGGGCACTTTGAACATCTAGGTTAACTAGCAGGCACTTGAACTAACAAAGTTAACAAGTGAGACCTTGGACTATGTAGGTTACCTAGCGGGCACTTGGACTATATAGGTTACCTAGCGGGCACTTGGACTATGTAGGTTAACTAGGGAGCACTTGGACTCTAGGTTACCTAGCGGGCACTTGGACTATCTAGGTTAACCAACGGACACTTGGACTATGTAGGTTCCCTATCGGGCACTTGGACAATGTAGGTTTCTATCGGGCACTTGGACTATCTAGGTTAACTAACGGGCACTTGGACTATGTAGGTTCCCTATCAGGCACTTGGACAATGTAGGTTTCTATCGGGCACTTGGACTATCTAGGTTAACTAACGGGCACTTGGACTATGTAGGTTCCCTAGCGGGCACATGGAATATATAGGTTCCCTATGGGCACGTGGAGTATGTAGGTTCCCTAACTGGCACTTGGAATATATAGGTTCCCTATCGGGCACTTGTACTATGTAGGTTCCTGAGCGGGCACTTGGACTATGTAGGTTCCCTATCGGGCATTGGACTATGTAGGTTAACTAGCAGGACCTTGGACTATCTAGGTTACCTAGCGGGTACTTGGACTATGTAGGGTAACTAGCGGACACTTGGACAATCTAGTTTACCTAGCGGGCACTTGGACTATGTACGTCCCCTAGCGGGCACTTGGACTATCTAGATTAACTAGAGGGCCCTTGAATGATCTAGGTTAACTAGCGGGCACTTGGACTATCTAGGTTAACTAGCGGGCACTTGGACTATCTAGATTAACTAGCGGGCCCTTGGACTATCTAGGTTTACTAGCGGGCACTTGGACTATCTAGGTTAACTAGCGGGCACTTGGACTATGTAGTTTTCCTAGCGGGCATTAGGATTACTTAGGTTACCTTGTGGGCACTTGGACTATGTAGGTTACCTAGCGGGCATGTGGACTATGTAGGTTAACTAGAAGGCACTTGGACTATCAAGATTACCTAGCGGGCCCTTGGATTATGTAGGTTACCAGCGGGCACTTGGACTATCTAGGTTAACGAACGTGCACTTGGACTATGTAGGTAACCTAGCGGGCACTTGGACTGTCTAGGTTACCTAGAGGGCACTTGGCCTATCTAGGTTAACGAACGGACACTTGGACTATGTAGGTTAACTAGAGGACACTTGGATTATCTAATTTAACTAGTGGGCCATTGGACTATGTAGGTTAAGTAGCAGGCACTTGGACAATCTAGGTTAACTCGCGGGCACTTTGAAGATCTAGGTTAACTAGCAGGCACTTGAACTAACAAAGTTAACAAGTGAGACCTTGGACTATGTAGGTTACCTAGCGGGCACTTGGACTATATAGGTTAACCTAGCGGGCACTTGGACTATGTAGGTTAACTAGGGAGCACTTGGACTCTAGGTTACCTAGCGGGCACTTGGACTATCTAGGTTAACCAACGGACACTTGGACTATGTAGGTTCCCTATCGGGCACTTGGACAATGTAGGTTTCTATCGGGCACTTGGACTATCTAGGTTAACTAACGGGCACTTGGACTATGTAGGTTCCCTATCGGGCACTTGGACAATGTAGGTTTCTATCGGGCACTTGGACTATCTAGGTTAACTAACGGGCACTTGGACTATGTAGGTTCCCTAGCGGGCACATGGAATATATAGGTTCCCTATGGGCACGTGGAGTATGTAGGTTCCCTAACTGGCACTTGGAATATATAGGTTCCCTATCGGGCACTTGTACTATGTAGGTTCCTGAGCGGGCACTTGGACTATGTAGGTTCCCTATCGGGCATTGGACTATGTAGGTTAACTAGCAGGACCTTGGACTATCTAGGTTACCTAGCGGGTACTTGGACTATGTAGGGTAACTAGCGGACACTTGGACAATCTAGTTTACCTAGCGGGCACTTGGACTATGTACGTCCCCTAGCGGGCACTTGGACTATCTAGATTAACTAGAGGGCCCTTGAACGATCTAGGTTAACTAGCGGGCACTTGGACTATCTAGGTTAACTAGCGGGCACTTGGACTATCTAGATTAACTAGCGGGCCCTTGGACTATCTAGGTTTACTAGCGGGCACTTGGACTATCTAGGTTAACTAGCGGGCACTTGGATTATGTAGTTTTCCTAGCGGGCATTAGGATTACTTAGGTTACCTTGTGGGCACTTGGACTATGTAGGTTACCTAGCGGGCATGTGGACTATGTAGGTTAACTAGAAGGCACTTGGACTATCAAGATTACCTAGCGGGCCCTTGGATTATGTAGGTTACCAGCGGGCACTTGGACTATCTAGGTTAACGAACGTGCACTTGGACTATGTAGGTAACCTAGCGGGCACTTGGACTGTCTAGGTTACCTAGAGGGCACTTGGCCTATCTAGGTTAACGAACGGACACTTGGACTATGTAGGTTAACTAGCGGACACTTCGACTATCTAGGTTAGCTAACGGGCAATAGGACTATCTAGGTTACCTAGCGGACACTTGGACTATGTAGGTTCCCTAGCGGGCACTTGGACTATTTAGGTTACCTAGCAGGCACTTTGACTATCTAGGTTAACTAACAGGCACTTGGACTATGTAGGTTGCCTAGCGAGCACTTGGACTATATAGGTTCCCTAGCGAGCACTTGGACTATGTACGTTCCCTATCGGGTACTTGGACTGTCTAGGTTAACTAGCGGGCAATTGGACTGTCTAGGTTACCTAGTGGGCACTTGGACTATGTAGTTTACCTAGCAGGCACTTGGACTATGGATGTTAACTAGCGGGCACTTGGAATGTCTAGGTAACCTAGCGGGCACTTGGACTATCTAGGTTAACGAACGGGCACTTGGACTATGTAGGTAACCTAGCGGGCACTTGGACTGTCTAGGTTGCCTAGCGGGTACTTGGACTATGTAGGTTAACTAGCGTGCCCTTGGACTATCTAGGTTACGTAGCGGGCACTTTGTATATAGGTTAACTAGCGGGTACTTGGACTATGTAGGTTAACTAGAGGACACTTGGATTATCTAGGTTAACTAGTGGGCCCTTGGACTATGTAGGTTAAGTAGCAGGCACTTGGACAATCTAGGTTAACTCGCGGGCACTTGGAAGATCTAGGTTAACTAGCAGGCACTTGGACGATCAAAGTTAACAAGTGAGACCTTGGACTATGTAGGTTACCTAGCGGGCATTTGGACTATATAGGTTACCTAGAGGGCACTTGGACTATGTAGGTTAACTAGCGAGCACTTGGACTCTAGGTTACCTAGCGGGCACTTGGACTATCTAGGTTAACCAACGGACACTTGGACTATGTAGGTTAACTAGCGGACACTTCGACTATCAAGGTTAGCTAACGGGCAATTGGACTATCTAGGTTAACTAACGGGCACTTGGATTATGTAGGTTCCCTAGCGGGCACTTGGAATATATAGGTTCCCTATGGGCACGTGGAGTATGTAGGTTCCCTAACTGGCACTTGGAATATATAGGTTCCCTATCGGGCACTTGGACTATGTAGGTTCCTGAGCGGGCACTTGGACTATGTAGGTAACCTAGCGGGCACTTGGACTGTCTAGGTTAACTAGCGGGCACTTTGACTATCTAGGTTAACGAACGGGCCCTTGGATATGTAGGTTACGTAGCGGGCACTTGGACTATGTAGGATCCCTATCGGACATTTGGACTACTTAGGTTAACTAGCGGGCACTTTGACTATGTAGGTTAACTAGCGGGCCCTTGGACTATCTAGGTTTACTAGAGGGCATTTGGACTATCTAGGTTAACAAGCGGGCACTTGGACTATCTAGGTTAACTAGAGGGCATTTGGATTATGTAGGTTAACTAGCGGACACATCGACTATCTAGGTTAGCTAACGGGCAATTGGACTATCTAGGTTACCTAGTGGGCACTTCGACTATGTAGGTTCCCTAGCGGGCACTTGGACTATTTAGGTTACCTAGCAGGCACTTTGACTATCTAGGTTAACTAACGGGCACTTGGACTATGTAGGTTGCTTAGCGAGCACTTGGACTATGTAGATTCCATAGGGGGCACTTGGACTATGTATGTCCCCTAGCGGGCACTTGGACTATCTAGGTTAACTATTGGGCCCTTGGACTATGTAGGTTAACTATCGGGCACTTGGATTATCTAGGTTAACCAGCGGGCACTTGGACGATCTAGGTTAACTAGCGGGCACTTGGACTATCTAGGTTAACTAGCGGGCACTTGGCCGATCTAGGTTAACTAGCGGGCAGCTGGATTATCAAAATTAACAAGTGAGCCCTTGGACTATGTAGTTTAACTAGCGGGTCCTTGGACTATCTAGGTTACCTAGCGGGCCCTTGGACTATATAGGTTACCTAACGGGCACTTGGACTATGTAGGTTACCTAGTGGACACTTGGACTATCTAGGTTAACGAACGGGCACTTGGAATATGCAGGTAACCTTACGGGCACTTGTACTGTCTAGGTTACCTAGCGGGCCCTTGGACTTCTAGGTTAACGAACGGGCACTTCGAATATGCAGGTAACCTTGCGGGCACTTGTACTGTCTAGGTTACCTAGCGGGCACTTGGACTATCTAGATTAGGTAATGGGGACTTGGACTATCTAGGTTACCTAGCGGGAACTTGGACAATGTAAGTTACCTAGCAGGCACTTGGACTATCTAGGTTACATAGCGGGCACTTGGACTATGTAGGTTAACTAGCGAGCAATTGGACTCTAGGTTACCTAGCGGGCACTTGGACTATCTAGGTTAACTAGAGGGCCCTTGGACGATCTAGGTTAACTAGCGGGCACTTGGACTATCTAGGTTAACGAACGGGCACTTGGACTATGTAGGTAACCTAGCGGGCACTTGGACAGTCTAGGTTACCTAGCGGGCTCTTGGACTATCTAGGTGAGCTAACAGGCACTTGGACTATCTAGGTTCCCTAGCGGGCACTTGTACTATCTTGGTTACCAATTTGGCACTTGGACTATGTAGGTCAACTAGCGGGCCCTTGGACTATCCAGGTTCCCTAAAGGGCACTTGGACTATCTAGTTACCGAACGGGAACTTGGACTATTTAGGTTACCTAGCGGGCACTTGGACTATGTAGGCTAACTAGTGGGCCCTTGGACGATCTAGGTTACCTAGCGGGTATTTGAACTATCTAGGTTAACTAGCGGGCACTTGCACAATCTAGGTTACCTAGTGGGCACTTGGATTATGTAAGTTCCCTAGCGGGCACTTGGACTGTCTAGGTTAACTAGCGTGCACTTGGACTATGTAGGTTCCTTAGTGGGCACTTGGACTATCTAGGTTGCCTAGCGGGCAATTGGACTATGTAGGTTAACTAGCGTGCCCTTGGACTATCTAGGTTACGTAGCGGGCACTTTGTATATAGGTTAACTAGCGGGTACGTGGACTATGTAGGTTAACTAGAGGACACTTGGATTATCTAGGTTAACTAGTGGGCCCTTGGACTATGTAGGTTAAATAGCAGGCACTTGGACAATCTAGGTTAACGCGCGGGCACTTGGAAGATCTAGGTTAACTAGCAGGCACTTGGACTATCAAAGTTAACAAGTGAGACCTTGGACTATGTAGGTTACCTAGCGGGCACTTGGACTATATATGTTACCTAGCGGGCACTTGGACTATGTAGGTTAACTAGGGAGCACTTGGACTCTAGGTTACCTAGCGGGCACTTGGACTATCTAGGTTAACCAATGGACACTTGGACTATGTAGGTTCCCTATCGGGCACTTGGACAATGTAGGTTTCTATCGGGCACTTGGACTATCTAGGTTAACTAACGGGCACTTGGACTATGTAGGTTCCCTATCGGGCACTTGGACAATGTAGGTTTCTATCGGGCACTTGGACTATCTAGGTTAACTAACGGGCACTTGGACTATGTAGGTTCCCTAGCGGGCACATGGAATATATAGGTTCCCTATGGGCATGTGGAGTATGTAGGTTCCCTAACTGGCACTTGGAATATATAGGTTCCCTATCGGGCACTTGTACTATGTAGGTTCCTGAGCGGGCACTTGGACTATGTAGGTTCCCTATCGGGCATTGGACTATGTAGGTTAACTAGCAGGACCTTGGACTATCTAGGTTACCTAGCGGGTACTTGGACTATGTAGGGTAACTAGCGGACACTTGGACAATCTAGTTTACCTAGAGGGCACTTGGACTATGTACGTCCCCTAGCGGGCACTTGGACTATCTAGATTAACTAGAGGGCCCTTGAACGATCTAGGTTAACTAGCGGGCACTTGGACTATCTAGGTTAACTAGCGGGCACTTGGACTATCTAGATTAACTAGCGGGCCCTTGGACTATCTAGGTTTACTAGCGGGCACTTGGACTATCTAGGTTAACTAGCGGGCACTTGGACTATGTAGTTTTCCTAGCGGGCATTAGGATTACTTAGGTTACCTAGTGGGCACTTGGACTATGTAGGTTACCTAGCGGGCATGTGGACTATGTAGGTTAACTAGAAGGCACTTGGACTATCAAGATTACCTAGCGGACCCTTGGATTATGTAGGTTACCAGCGGGCACTTGGACTATCTAGGTTAACGAACGTGCACTTGGACTATGTAGGTAACCTAGCGGGCACTTGGACTGTATAGGTTACCTAGAGGGCACTTGGCCTATCTAGGTTAACGAACGGACACTTGGACTATGTAGGTTAACTAGCGGACACTTCGACTATCTAGGTTAGCTAACGGGCAATAGGACTATCTAGGTTACCTAGCGGACACTTGGACTATGTAGGTTCCCTAGCGGGCACTTGGACTATTTAGGTTACCTAGCAGGCACTTTGACTATCTAGGTTAACTAACAGGCACTTGGACTATGTAGGTTGCCTAGCGAGCACTTGGACTATATAGGTTCCCTAGCGAGCACTTGGACTATGTACGTTCCCTATCGGGTACTTGCACTGTCTAGGTTAACTAGCGGGCAATTGGACTGTCTAGGTTACCTAGTGGGCACTTGGACTATGTAGTTTACCTAGCAGGCACTTGGACTATGGATGTTAACTAGCGGGCACTTGGAATGTCTAGGTAACCTAGCGGGCACTTGGACTATCTAGGTTAACGAACGGGCACTTGGACTATGTAGGTAACCTAGCGGGCACTTGGACTGTCTAGGTTGCCTAGCGGGCACTTGGACTATGTAGGTTAACTAGCATGCCCTTGGACTATCTAGGTTACGTAGCGGGCACTTTGTATATAGGTTAACTAGCGGGTACTTGGACTATGTAGGTTAACTAGAGGACACTTGGATTATCTAGGTTAACTAGTGGGCCCTTGGACTATGTAGGTTAAGTAGCAGGCACTTGGACAATCTAGGTTAACTCGCGGGCACTTGGAAGATCTAGGTTAACTAGCAGGCACTTGGACGATCAAAGTTAACAAGTGAGACCTTGGACTATGTAGGTTACCTAGCGGGCACTTGGACTATATAGGTTACCTAGAGGGCACTTGGACTATGTAGGTTAACTAGCGAGCACTTGGACTCTAGGTTACCTAGCGGGCACTTGGAATATCTAGGTTAACCAACGGACACTTGGACTATGTAGGTTAACTAGCGGACACTTCGACTATCTAGGTTAGCTAACGGGCAATTGGACTATCTAGGTTAACTAACGGGCACTTGGATTATGTAGGTTCCCTAGCGGGCACTTGGAATATATAGGTTCCCTATGGGCACGTGGAGTATGTAGGTTCCCTAACTGGCACTTGGAATATATAGGTTCCCTATCGGGCACTTGGACTATGTAGGTTCCTGAGCGGGCACTTGGACTATGTAGGTTCCCTATCGGGCATTGGACTATGTAGGTTAACTAGCAGGACCTTGGACAATCTAGGTTTCCTAGCGGGCACTTGAACTATATACATACCCTAGGGGGCACTTGGACTATCTAGGTTACCTAGCGGGCACTTGGACTATGTACGTCCCCTAGCAGGCACTTGGACTATCTAGGTTAACTAGAGGGCCCTTGGACGATCTAGGTTAACTAGCGGGCACTTGGACTATCTAGGTTAACGAACGGGCACTTGGACTATGTAGGTAACCTAGCGGGCACTTGGACTGTCTAGGTTACCTAGCGGGCACATGGACTATGTACGTCCCCTAGCGGGCACTTGGACTATCTAGGTTAACTAGAGGGCCCTTGGACGATTTAGGTTAACTAGCGGGCCCTTGGACTATCTAGATTAACTAGCGGGCCCTTGGACTATCTAGGTTAACTAGCGGGCACTTGGACTATGTAGTTTTCCTAGCGGGCATTAGGATTACTTAGGTTACCTAGTGGGCACTTGGACTATGTAGGTTAACTAGAAGGCACTTGGACTATCAAGATTACCTAGTGGGCCCTTGGATTATGTAGGTTACCAGCGGGCACTTGGACTATCAAGGTTAACGAACGTGCACTTGGACTATGTAGGTAACCTAGCGGGCACTTGGACTGTCTAGGTTACCTAGAGCGCACTTGGCCTATCTAGGTTAACGAACGGACACTTGGACTATGTAGTTTAACTAGCGGACACTTCGACTATCTAGGTTAGCTAACGGGCAATTGGACTATCTAGGTTACCTAGCCTACACTTGGACTATGTAGGTTCCCTAGCGGGCACTTGGACTATTTAGGTTACCTAGCAGGCACTTTGACTATCTAGGTTAACTAACAGGCACTTGGACTATGTAGGTTGCCTAGCGAGCACTTGGACTATATAGGTTCCCTAGCGAGCACTTGGACTATGTACGTTCCCTATCGGGTACTTGGACTGTCTAGGTTAACTAGCGTGCAATTGGATTGTCTAGGTTACCTAGTGGGCACTTGGGCTATGTAGTTTACCTAGCAGGCACTTGGACTATGGAGGTTAACTAGCGGGCACTTGGACTGTCTAGGTAACCTAGTGGGCACTTGGATTATCCAGGTTAACGAACGGGCACTTGGACTATGTAGGTAACCTAGCGGGCACTTTGACTGTCTAGGTTAACTAGCGGGCACTTTGACTATCTAGGTTAACGAACGGGCACTTGGATATGTAGGTTACGTAGCGGGCACTTGGACTATGTAGGATCCCTATCGGACATTTGGACTACTTAGGTTAACTAGCGGGCACTTGGACTATCTAGGTTAACGAGCGGGCACTTGGACTATCTAGGTCAAGTAGCGGGCCCTTGTACTATGTAGGTTAACTAGCGGGCACTTGGACTATCTAGGTTAAATAGCGGACCTTGGACTATGTAGGTTAACTTGCGGGCCCTTGGACTATGTAGGTTAAATAGCGGGCACTTGGATTATCTAGGTTTCCTAGCCAGAACTCGGACTATGTACATACCCTAGCGCGCACTTGGACTATCAAGGTTACCTAGCGGGCACTTGGACTATGTACGTCCCCTAGTGGGCACTTGGACTATCTAGGTTAACTAACGGGCACTTGGACTATGTAGGTTACCTAGCGGGCACTTGGACTATGTAGGTTAACTAGAAGGCACTTGGACTATCAAGGTTACCTAGCGGGCCCTTGAACTATGTAGATTACCAGCGGGCACTTGGACTATCTAGGTTAACGAACGTGCACTTGGACTATGTAGGTAACCTAGTGGGCACTTGGACTGTCTAGGTTACCTAGAGGGCACTTGGCCTATCTAGGTTAACGAACGGGCACTTTGACTATGTAGGTTAACTAGCGGGCCCTTGGACTATCTAGGTTTACTAGAGGGCATTTGGACTATCTAGGTTAACAAGCGGGCACTTGGACTATCTAGGTTAACTAGAGGGCATTTGGATTATGTAGGTTAACTAGCGGACACATCGACTATCTAGGTTAGCTAACGGGCAATTGGACTATCTAGGTTACCTAGTGGGCACTTCGACTATGTAGGTTCCCTAGCGGGCACTTGGACTATTTAGGTTACCTAGCAGGCACTTTGACTATCTAGGTTAACTAACGGGCACTTGGACTATGTAGGTTGCTTAGCGAGCACTTGGACTATGTAGATTCCATAGGGGGCACTTGGACTATGTATGTCCCCTAGCGGGCACTTGGACTATCTAGGTTAACTATTGGGCCCTTGGACTATGTAGGTTAACTATCGGGCACTTGGATTATCTAGGTTAACCAGCGGGCACTTGGACGATCTAGGTTAACTAGCGGGCACTTGGACTATCTAGGTTAACTAGCGGGCACTTGGCCGATCTAGGTTAACTAGCGGGCAGCTGGATTATCAAAATTAACAAGTGAGCCCTTGGACTATGTAGTTTAACTAGCGGGTCCTTGGACTATCTAGGTTACCTAGCGGGCCCTTGGACTATATAGGTTACCTAACGGGCACTTGGACTATGTAGGTTACCTAGTGGACACTTGGACTATCTAGGTTAACGAACGGGCACTTGGAATATGCAGGTAACCTTACGGGCACTTGTACTGTCTAGGTTACCTAGCGGGCCCTTGGACTTCTAGGTTAACGAACGGGCACTTCGAATATGCAGGTAACCTTGCGGGCACTTGTACTGTCTAGGTTACCTAGCGGGCACTTGGACTATCTAGATTAGGTAATGGGAACTTGGACTATCTAGGTTACCTAGCGGGAACTTGGACAATGTAAGTTACCTAGCAGGCACTTGGACTATCTAGGTTACATAGCGGGCACTTGGACTATGTAGGTTAACTAGCGAGCAATTGGACTCTAGGTTACCTAGCGGGCACTTGGACTATCTAGGTTACCTAGCGGGCCCTTGGACTATGTAGGTTTCCTATCGGTCACTTGGACTATCTAGGTTAACGAACGGGCACTTAGACTATGTAGGTAACCTAGCGGGCACTTGGACAGTCTAGGTTACCTAGCGGGCTCTTGGACTATCTAGGTGAGCTAACAGGCACTTGGACTATCTAGCTTCCCTAGCGGGCACTTGTACTATCTTGGTTACCAATTTGGCACTTGGACTATGTAGGTCAACTAGCGGGCCCTTGGACTATCCAGGTTCCCTAAAGGGCACTTGGACTATCTAGTTACCGAACGGGAACTTGGACTATTTAGGTTACCTAGCGGGCACTTGGACTATGTAGGCTAACTAGTGGGCCCTTGGACGATCTAGGTTACCTAGCGGGTATTTGAACTATCTAGGTTAACTAGCGGGCACTTGCACAATCTAGGTTACCTAGTGGGCACTTGGATTATGTAAGTTCCCTAGCGGGCACTTGGACTGTCTAGGTTAACTAGCGTGCACTTGGACTATGTAGGTTCCTTAGTGGGCACTTGGACTATCTAGGTTGCCTAGCGGGCAATTGGACTATGTAGGTTAACTAGCGTGCCCTTGGACTATCTAGGTTACGTAGCGGGCACTTTGTATATAGGTTAACTAGCGGGTACGTGGACTATGTAGGTTAACTAGAGGACACTTGGATTATCTAGGTTAACTAGTGGGCCCTTGGACTATGTAGGTTAAATAGCAGGCACTTGGACAATCTAGGTTAACGCGCGGGCACTTGGAAGATCTAGGTTAACTAGCAGGCACTTGGACTATCAAAGTTAACAAGTGAGACCTTGGACTATGTAGGTTACCTAGCGGGCACTTGGACTATATATGTTACCTAGCGGGCACTTGGACTATGTAGGTTAACTAGGGAGCACTTGGACTCTAGGTTACCTAGCGGGCACTTGGACTATCTAGGTTAACCAACGGACACTTGGACTATGTAGGTTCCCTATCGGGCACTTGGACAATGTAGGTTTCTATCGGGCACTTGGACTATCTAGGTTAACTAACGGGCACTTGGACTATGTAGGTTCCCTATCGGGCACTTGGACAATGTAGGTTTCTATCAGGCACTTGGACTATCTAGGTTAACTAACGGGCACTTGGACTATGTAGGTTCCCTAGCGGGCACATGGAATATATAGGTTCCCTATGGGCACGTGGAGTATGTAGGTTCCCTAACTGGCACTTGGAATATATAGGTTCCCTATCGGGCACTTGTACTATGTAGGTTCCTGAGCGGGCACTTGGACTATGTAGGTTCCCTATCGGGCATTGGACTATGTAGGTTAACTAGCAGGACCTTGGACTATCTAGGTTACCTAGCGGGTACTTGGACTATGTAGGGTAACTAGCGGACACTTGGACAATCTAGTTTACCTAGCGGGCACTTGGACTATGTACGTCCCCTAGCGGGCACTTGGACTATCTAGATTAACTAGAGGGCCCTTGAACGATCTAGGTTAACTAGCGGGCACTTGGACTATCTAGGTTAACTAGCGGGCACTTGGACTATCTAGATTAACTAGCGGGCCCTTGGACTATCTAGGTTTACTAGCGGGCACTTGGACTATCTAGGTTAACTAGCGGGCACTTGGACTATGTAGTTTTCCTAGCGGGCATTAGGATTACTTAGGTTACCTAGTGGGCACTTGGACTATGTAGGTTACCTAGCGGGCATGTGGACTATGTAGGTTAACTAGAAGGCACTTGGACTATCAAGATTACCTAGCGGGCCCTTGGATTATGTAGGTTACCAGCGGGCACTTGGACTATCTAGGTTAACGAACGTGCACTTGGACTATGTAGGTAACCTAGCGGGCACTTGGACTGTATAGGTTACCTAGAGGGCACTTGGCCTATCTAGGTTAACGAACGGACACTTGGACTATGTAGGTTAACTAGCGGACACTTCGACTATCTAGGTTAGCTAACGGGCAATAGGACTATCTAGGTTACCTAGCGGACACTTGGACTATGTAGGTTCCCTAGCGGGCACTTGGACTATTTAGGTTACCTAGCAGGCACTTTGACTATCTAGGTTAACTAACAGGCACTTGGACTATGTAGGTTGCCTAGCGAGCACTTGGACTATATAGGTTCCCTAGCGAGCACTTGGACTATGTACGTTCCCTATCGGGTACTTGGACTGTCTAGGTTAACTAGCGGGCAATTGGACTGTCTAGGTTACCTAGTGGGCACTTGGACTATGTAGTTTACCTAGCAGGCACTTGGACTATGGATGTTAACTAGCGGGCACTTGGAATGTCTAGGTAACCTAGCGGGCACTTGGACTATCTAGGTTAACGAACGGGCACTTGGACTATGTAGGTAACCTAGCGGGCACTTGGACTGTCTAGGTTGCCTAGCGGGCACTTGGACTATGTAGGTTAACTAGCATGCCCTTGGACTATCTAGGTTACGTAGCGGGCACTTTGTATATAGGTTAACTAGCGGGTACTTGGACTATGTAGGTTAACTAGAGGACACTTGGATTATCTAGGTTAACTAGTGGGCCCTTGGACTATGTAGGTTAAGTAGCAGGCACTTGGACAATCTAGGTTAACTCGCGGGCACTTTGAAGATCTAGGTTAACTAGCAGGCACTTGGACGATCAAAGTTAACAAGTGAGACCTTGGACTATGTAGGTTACCTAGCGGGCACTTGGACTATATAGGTTACCTAGAGGGCACTTGGACTATGTAGGTTAACTAGCGAGCACTTGGACTCTAGGTTACCTAGCGGGCACTTGGACTATCTAGGTTAACCAACGGACACTTGGACTATGTAGGTTAACTAGCGGACACTTCGACTATCTAGGTTAGCTAACGGGCAATTGGACTATCTAGGTTAACTAACGGGCACTTGGATTATGTAGGTTCCCTAGCGGGCACTTGGAATATATAGGTTCCCTATGGGCACGTGGAGTATGTAGGTTCCCTAACTGGCACTTGGAATATATAGGTTCCCTATCGGGCACTTGGACTATGTAGGTTCCTGAGCGGGCACTTGGACTATGTAGGTTCCCTATCGGGCATTGGACTATGTAGGTTAACTAGCAGGACCTTGGACAATCTAGGTTTCCTAGCGGGCACTTGAACTATATACATACCCTAGGGGGCACTTGGACTATCTAGGTTACCTAGCGGGCACTTGGACTATGTACGTCCCCTAGCAGGCACTTGGACTATCTAGGTTAACTAGAGGGCCCTTGGACGATCTAGGTTAACTAGCGGGCACTTGGACTATCTAGGTTAACGAACGGGCACTTGGACTATGTAGGTAACCTAGCGGGCACTTGGACTGTCTAGGTTACCTAGCGGGCACATGGACTATGTACGTCCCCTAGCGGGCACTTGGACTATCTAGGTTAACTAGAGGGCCCTTGGACGATTTAGGTTAACTAGCGGGCCCTTGGACTATCTAGATTAACTAGCGGGCCCTTGGACTATCTAGGTTAACTAGCGGGCACTTGGACTATGTAGTTTTCCTAGCGGGCATTAGGATTACTTAGGTTACCTAGTGGGCACTTGGACTATGTAGGTTAACTAGAAGGCACTTGGACTATCAAGATTACCTAGTGGGCCCTTGGATTATGTAGGTTACCAGCGGGCACTTGGACTATCAAGGTTAACGAACGTGCACTTGGACTATGTAGGTAACCTAGCGGGCACTTGGACTGTCTAGGTTACCTAGAGCGCACTTGGCCTATCTAGGTTAACGAACGGACACTTGGACTATGTAGTTTAACTAGCGGACACTTCGACTATCTAGGTTAGCTAACGGGCAATTGGACTATCTAGGTTACCTAGCCTACACTTGGACTATGTAGGTTCCCTAGCGGGCACTTGGACTATTTAGGTTACCTAGCAGGCACTTTGACTATCTAGGTTAACTAACAGGCACTTGGACTATGTAGGTTGCCTAGCGAGCACTTGGACTATATAGGTTCCCTAGCGAGCACTTGGACTATGTACGTTCCCTATCGGGTACTTGGACTGTCTAGGTTAACTAGCGTGCAATTGGATTGTCTAGGTTACCTAGTGGGCACTTGGGCTATGTAGTTTACCTAGCAGGCACTTGGACTATGGAGGTTAACTAGCGGGCACTTGGACTGTCTAGGTAACCTAGTGGGCACTTGGATTATCCAGGTTAACGAACGGGCACTTGGACTATGTAGGTAACCTAGCGGGCACTTTGACTGTCTAGGTTAACTAGCGGGCACTTTGACTATCTAGGTTAACGAACGGGCACTTGGATATGTAGGTTACGTAGCGGGCACTTGGACTATGTAGGATCCCTATCGGACATTTGGACTACTTAGGTTAACTAGCGGGCACTTGGACTATCTAGGTTAACGAGCGGGCACTTGGACTATCTAGGTCAAGTAGCGGGCCCTTGTACTATGTAGGTTAACTAGCGGGCACTTGGACTATCTAGGTTAAATAGCGGACCTTGGACAATGTAGGTTAACTTGCGGGCCCTTGGACTATGTAGGTTAAATAGCGGGCACTTGGATTATCTAGGTTTCCTAGCCAGAACTCGGACTATGTACATACCCTAGCGCGCACTTGGAATATCAAGGTTACCTAGCGGGCACTTGGACTATGTACGTCCCCTAGTGGGCACTTGGACTATCTAGGTTAACTAACGGGCACTTGGACTATGTAGGTTACCTAGCGGGCACTTGGACTATGTAGGTTAAATAGAAGGCACTTGGACTATCAAGGTTACCTAGCGGGCCCTTGAACTATGTAGATTACCAGCGGGCACTTGGACTATCTAGGTTAACGAACGTGCACTTGGACTATGTAGGTAACCTAGTGGGCACTTGGACTGTCTAGGTTACCTAGAGGGCACTTGGCCTATCTAGGTTAACGAACGGGCACTTTGACTATGTAGGTTAACTAGCGGGCCCTTGGACTATCTAGGTTTACTAGAGGGCATTTGGACTATCTAGGTTAACAAGCGGGCACTTGGACTATCTAGGTTAACTAGAGGGCATTTGGATTATGTAGGTTAACTAGCGGACACATCGACTATCTAGGTTAGCTAACGGGCAATTGGACTATCTAGGTTACCTAGTGGGCACTTCGACTATGTAGGTTCCCTAGCGGGCACTTGGACTATTTAGGTTACCTAGCAGGCACTTTGACTATCTAGGTTAACTAACGGGCACTTGGACTATGTAGGTTGCTTAGCGAGCACTTGGACTATGTAGATTCCATAGGGGGCACTTGGACTATGTATGTCCCCTAGCGGGCACTTGGACTATCTAGGTTAACTATTGGGCCCTTGGACTATGTAGGTTAACTATCGGGCACTTGGATTATCTAGGTTAACCAGCGGGCACTTGGACGATCTAGGTTAACTAGCGGGCACTTGGACTATCTAGGTTAACTAGCGGGCACTTGGCCGATCTAGGTTAACTAGCGGGCAGCTGGATTATCAAAATTAACAAGTGAGCCCTTGGACTATGTAGTTTAACTAGCGGGTCCTTGGACTATCTAGGTTACCTAGCGGGCCCTTGGACTATATAGGTTACCTAACGGGCACTTGGACTATGTAGGTTACCTAGTGGACACTTGGACTATCTAGGTTAACGAACGGGCACTTGGAATATGCAGGTAACCTTACGGGCACTTGTACTGTCTAGGTTACCTAGCGGGCCCTTGGACTTCTAGGTTAACGAACGGGCACTTCGAATATGCAGGTAACCTTGCGGGCACTTGTACTGTCTAGGTTACCTAGCGGGCACTTGGACTATCTAGATTAGGTAATGGGAACTTGGACTATCTAGGTTACCTAGCGGGAACTTGGACAATGTAAGTTACCTAGCAGGCACTTGGACTATCTAGGTTACATAGCGGGCACTTGGACTATGTAGGTTAACTAGCGAGCAATTGGACTCTAGGTTACCTAGCGGGCACTTGGACTATCTAGGTTACCTAGCGGGCCCTTGGACTATGTAGGTTTCCTATCGGTCACTTGGACTATCTAGGTTAACGAACGGGCACTTAGACTATGTAGGTAACCTAGCGGGCACTTGGACAGTCTAGGTTACCTAGCGGGCTCTTGGACTATCTAGGTGAGCTAACAGGCACTTGGACTATCTAGGTTCCCTAGCGGGCACTTGTACTATCTTGGTTACCAATTTGGCACTTGGACTATGTAGGTCAACTAGCGGGCCCTTGGACTATCCAGGTTCCCTAAAGGGCACTTGGACTATCTAGTTACCGAACGGGAACTTGGACTATTTAGGTTACCTAGCGGGCACTTGGACTATGTAGGCTAACTAGTGGGCCCTTGGACGATCTAGGTTACCTAGCGGGTATTTGAACTATCTAGGTTAACTAGCGGGCACTTGCACAATCTAGGTTACCTAGTGGGCACTTGGATTATGTAAGTTCCCTAGCGGGCACTTGGACTGTCTAGGTTAACTAGCGTGCACTTGGACTATGTAGGTTCCTTAGTGGGCACTTGGACTATCTAGGTTGCCTAGCGGGCAATTGGACTATGTAGGTTAACTAGCGTGCCCTTGGACTATCTAGGTTACGTAGCGGGCACTTTGTATATAGGTTAACTAGCGGGTACGTGGACTATGTAGGTTAACTAGAGGACACTTGGATTATCTAGGTTAACTAGTGGGCCCTTGGACTATGTAGGTTAAATAGCAGGCACTTGGACAATCTAGGTTAACGCGCGGGCACTTGGAAGATCTAGGTTAACTAGCAGGCACTTGGACTATCAAAGTTAACAAGTGAGACCTTGGACTATATAGGTTACCTAGCGGGCACTTGGACTATATAGGATACCTAGCGGGCACTTGTACTATGTAGGTTCCCTAGCAGGCACTTGGACTATATAGGTTCCCTATGGGGACATGGTGTATGTAGGTTCCCTAACTGGCACTTGGAATATATAGGTTCCCCATCAGGCACTTGGACTATGTAGGTTCCTCAGCGGGCACTTGGACGATGTAGGTTCCCTATCGGGCATTGGACTATGTAGGTTAACTAGCAGGACCTTGGATTATCTAGGTTACCTAGCGGGCACTTGGACTATGTAGGGTAACTAGCGGACACATGGACAATCTAGGTTACCTAGCGGGCACTTGAACTATGTACATACCCTAGGGGGCACTTGGACTATCTAGGTTACCTAGCGGGCACTTGGACTATGTACGTCCCCTAGCGGGCACTTGGACTATCTAGGTTAACTAGAGGGCCCTTGGACGATCTAGGTTAACTAGCGGGCACTTGGACTATCTAGCTTAACTAGCGGGCACTTGGAATATCTAGATTAACTAGCGGGCACTTGGACTATCTAGACTAACTAGCGGTCCCTTGGACTATCTAGGTTAACTAGCGGGCACTTGGACTATCTAGGTTAACTAGCGGGCACTTGGACTATCTAGATTAACTAGCGGGCCCTTGTACTATCTAGGTTTACTAGCGGGCACTTGGACAATCTAGGTTAACTAGCGGGCACTTTGACTATGTAGTTTTCCTAGCGGGCATTAGGATTACTTAGGTTACCTAGTGGGCACGTGGACTATGTAGTTTACCTAGGGGGCACTTGGACTATGTAGGTTAACTAGAAAGCACTTGGACTATCAAGATTACCTAGCGGGCCCTTGGATTATGTAGGTTACCAGCGGGTACTTGGACTATCTAGGTTAACGAACGTGCACTTGGACTATGTAGGTAACCTAGCGGGCACTTGGACTGTCTAGGTTACCCAGAGGGCACTTGGCCTATCTAGGTTAACGAACGGACACTTGGACTATGTAGGTTAACTAGCGGACACTTCGACTATCTAGGTTAGCTAACGGGCAATTGGACTATCTAGGTTACCTAGCGGACACTTGGACTATGTAGGTTCCCTAGCGGGCACTTGGACTATGTAGGTTCCCTATCGGGTACTTGGACAGTCTAGGTTAATTAGCGGGTAATTGGACTGTCTAGGTTACCTAGTGGGTACTTGGACTATGTAGTTTACCTAGCAGGCACTTGGACTATGGAGGTTAACTAGCGAGCACTTGGACTGTCTAGGTAACCTAGCGGGCACTTGGACTATCTAGGTTAACGAACGGGCACTTGGACTATGTAGGTAACCTAGCGGGCACTTGGACTATCTAGGTTAACTAACGGGCACTTGGACTATGTAGGTTACCTAGCGGGCACTTGGACTATGTAGATTACCAGCGGTCACTTGGACTATCTAGGTTAGAACGTGCACTTGGACTATGTAGGTAACCTAGTCGGCACTTGGAATGTCTAGGTTACCTAGTGGGCACTTGGCCTATCTAGGTTAACGAACGGGCACTTGGATTATGTAAGTTAACTAGCGGGCCCCTGGACTATCTAGGTTTACTAGCGGGCACTTGGACTATCTAGGTTAACAAGCGGGCACTTGGACTATCTAGGTTAACTAACGGGCACTTGGACTATGTAGGTTACCTAGCGGGCACTGGGACTATGTAGGTTAAATAGAAGGTGCTTGGACTATCAAGGTTACCTAGCGGGCCCTTGGACTATGTAGATTACCAGCGGGCACTTGGACTATCTAGGTTAACGAACGTGCACTTGGACTATATAGGTAACCTAGTGGGCACTTGGACTGTCTACGTTACCTAGAGGGCACTTGGCCTATCTAGGTTAACGAACGGGCACTTGGACTATGTTGGTTAACTAGCGGGCCCTTGGACCATCTAGGTTTACTAGTGGGCACTTGGACTATCTAGTTTAACAAGCGGGCACTTGGACTATCTAGGTTAACTAGCGGGCATTTAAATTATGTAGGTTAACTAGCGGACACTTCGACTATCTAGGTTAGCTAACGGGCAATTGGACTATCTAGGTTACCTAGTGGGCACTTCTTCTATGTAGGTTCCCTAGCGGGCACTTGGACTATTTAGGTTACCTAGCAGGCACTTTGACTATCTAGGTTAACTAACGGGCACTTGGACTATATAGGTTAACTAGCGGGCACTGGACTATCTAGATTAACTAGCGGGCCCTTGGACTATCTAGGTTTACTATCGGGCACTTGGACTATCTAGGATAACAAGCGGGCACTTGGACTATCTAGGTTAACTAGTGGGCATTTGGATTATTTAGGTTGCATAGTGGGCACTTGGACTATGTATGTTACCTAGCAGGCACTTGGACTATGTAGGTTAAGTAGAAGGCACTTGGACTATCAAGGTTACCTAGCGGGCACTTGGACTGTCTAGGTTACCTAGCGGGCACTTGGCCTATCTAGGTTAACGAACGGGCACTTGGACTATGTAGGTTAACTAGCGAACACTTCGACTATCTAGGTTAGCTAACGGGCAATTGGACTATCTAGGTTCCCTAGCGGGCACTTGGACTATTTAGGTTACCTAGCAGGCACTTTGACTATCTAGGTTAACTAACGGGCACTTGGACTATGTAGGTTGCCTAGTGAGCACTTGGACTATGTAGGTTCCCAGCGGGCACTTGGACTATGTAGGTTCCCTATCGGGTACTTGAACTGTCTAGCTTAACTAGCGGGCAATTGGACAGTCTAGGTTACCTAGTGGGCACTTGGACTATATAGTTTACCTAGCAGGCACTTGGACTATGTAGGATAACTATCGGGCACTTGGATTATCTAGGTTAACCAGCGGGCACTTGGACGATCTAGGTTAACTAGCGGGCACTTGGACTATCTAGGTTAACTAGTGGGCACTTGGACTATGTAGTTTACCTAGCAGGCACTTGGACTATGTAGGTTAACTATCGGGCACTTGGATTATCTAGGTTAACCAGCGGGCACTTGGACGATCTAGGTTAACTAGCGGGCACTTGGACTATCTAGGTTAACTAGTGGGCACTTGGACTATCTAGATTAACTAGCGGGCCCTTGGACTATCTAGGTTAACTAGCGGGCACTTGGACTATATAGGTTAACTAGCGGGCACTGGACTATCTAGGTGAACTAGCGGGCCCTTGGGCTATCTAGGTTTACTTGCGGGCACTTGGACTATCTAGGTTAACAAGCGGGCACTTGGACTATCTAGGTTAACTAGCGGGCATTTGGATTATTTAGGTTACATAGTGGGCACTTGGATCATGTATGTTACCTAGCGGGCACTTGGACTATGTAGGTTAACTAGAAGGCACTTGGACTATCAAGGTTACCTAGGGGGCACTTGGACTGTCTAGGTTACCTAGCGGGCACTTGGCCTATCTAGGTTAACGAACGGGCACTTGGACTATGTAGGTTAACTAGCGGACACTTCGACTATCTAGGTTAGCCAACGGGCAATTGGACTATCTAGGTTACCTAGCGGGCACTTGGACTATGTAGGTTCCCTAGCGGGCACTTGGACTATTTAGGTTACCTAGCAGGCACTTTGACTATCTAGGTTAACTAACGGGCACTTGGACTATGTAGGTTGCCTAGCGAGCACTTGGACTATGTAGGTTCCCAGCGGGCACTTGGACTATGTAGGTTCCCTATCGGGTACTTGGACTGTCTCGCTTAACTAGTGGGCAATTGGACTGTCTAGGTTACCTAGTGGGCACTTGGAATATGTAGTTTACCTAGCAGGCACTTGGAGTATGTAGGTTAACTAGCGGGCACTTGGACTATCTAGGTTACCTAGAAGGCACTTGGACTATGTACGTTCCATAGCGGGTACTTGGGCTATCTTAGTTACCTAGCGGGCACTTGGACTATATAGGTTAACGGACGGGCACTTGGACTATGTAGGTAAAATAATGGTCACTTTGACTGCCTAGGTTACCTAGCGGGGACTTGGACTATGTAGGTTAACTATCGGGCACTTTGACTATGTAGGATCCCTATCGGACATTTGTACTACTTAGGTTAATTAGCGGGCACTTTGACTATCTAGGTTAACTAGCGGGAACTTGGACTATCAAGGTCAACTAGCGGGCCCTTGTACTATGTAGGTTAACTAGCGGGCACTTGGACTATCTAGGTTAACTAGCGGACCTTGGACTATGTAGGTTAACTAGCGGGCACTTGGACTATGTACGTCCCCTAGTGGGCCCTTGGACTATGTAGGTTAACTAACGGGCACTAGGACTATCTAGGTTACCTACAGGGCACGTGGACTATGTAGGTTAACTAGCGGACACTTGCACGATCTAGGTTAACTAGCGGGCCCTTGCACTATGTAGGTTAACTAGCGGGCCCATGGATTATGTAGGTTTACTAGCAGGAACTTGGACTATCTAGGTTAACTAGTGGGCACTTGGACTATGTAGTTTCCCTAGCGGGCATTTGGACTATTTAGGTTACCAAGCGGGAACTTGGACTATGTAAGTTCCCTAGCGGGCACTTGGACTGTCTAGGTTAACTAGCGTGCACTTGGACTATGTAGGTTCCTTAGTGGGCACTTGGACTATCTAGGTTGCCTAGCGGGCACTTGGACTATGTAGGTTAACTAGCGTGCCCTTGGACTATCTAGGTTACGTAGCGGGCACTTTGTATATAGGTTAACTAGCGGGTACTTGGACTATGTAGGTTAACTAGAGGACACTTGGATTATCTAGGTTAACTAGTGGGCCCTTGGACTATGTAGGTTAAGTAGCAGGCACTTGGACAATCTAGGTTAACTCGCGGGCACTTTGAAGATCTAGGTTAACTAGCAGGCACTTGGACTATCAAAGTTAACAAGTGAGACCTTGGACTATATAGGTTACCTAGCGGGCACTTGGACTATATAGGTTACCTTGCGGGCACTTGGACTATGTAGGTTAACTAGCGAGCACTTGGCCTCTAGGTTACCTAGCGGGCACTTGGACTATCTAGGTTAACCAACGGACACTTGGACTATGTAGGTTAACTAGCGGACACTTCGACTATCTAGGTTAGCTAACGGGCAATTGGACTATCTAGGTTAACTAACGGGCACTTGGACTATGTAGGTTCCCTAGAGAGCACTTGGACTATTTAGGTTACCTAGCAGGCACTTTGACTATCTAGGTTAACTAACGGGCACTTGGACTATGTAGGTTCCCTAGCGGGCACTTGGATTATATAGGTTCCCTATGGGCACGTGGAGTATGTAGGTTCCCTAACTGGCACTTGGAATATATAGGTTCCCTATCGGGCACTTGGACTATGTAGGTTCCTCAGCGGGCACTTGGACTATGTAGGTTCCCTATCGGGCATTGGACTATGTAGGTTAACTAGCAGGACCTTGGACTATCTAGGTTACCTAGCGGGCACTTGGACTATGTAGGGTAACTAGCGGACACTTGGACAATCTAGGTTACCTAGCGGGCACTTGAACTATGTACATACCCTAGGGGGCACTTGGACTATCTAGGTTACCTTTCGGGCACTTGGACTATGTACATCCCCTAGCGGGCACTTGGACTATCTAGGTTAACTAGAGGGCCCTTGGACGATCTAGGTTAACTAGCGGGCACTTGGACTATCTAGGTTAACTAGCAGGCACTTGGACTATCTAGATTAACTAGCGGTCCCTTGGACTATCTGGGTTAACTAGCGGGCACTTGGACTATCTAGATTAACTAGCGGGCCCTTGGACTATCTAGGTTTACTAGCGGCCACTTGGACTATCTAGGTTAACTAGCGGGCACTTGGACTATGTAGTTTTCCTAGCGGGCATTAGGATTACTTAGGTTACCTAGTGGGCACTTGGACTATGTAGGTTACCTAGCGGGCACTTGGACTATGTAGGTTAACTAGAAGGCACTTGGACTATCAAGATTACCTAGCGGGCCCTTGGATTATGTAGGTTACCAGCGGGCACTTGGACTATCTATGTTAACTAACGTGCACTTGGACTATGTAGGTAACCTAGCGGTCACTTGGACTGTCTAGGTTACCTAGAGGGCACTTGGCCTATCTAGGTTAACGAACGGACACTTGGACTATGTAGGTTAACTAGCGGACACTTCGACTATCTAGGTTAGCTAAAGGGCAATTGGACTATCTAGGTTACCTAGACGACACTTGGACTATGTAGGTTCCCTAGCGGGCACTTGGACTATTTAGGTTACCTAGCAGGCACTTTGACTATCTAGGTTAACAAACAGGCACTTGGACTATGTAGGTTGCCTAGCGAGCTCTTGGACTATATAGGTTCCCTAGCGAGCACTTGGACTATGTAGGTTCCCTATCGGGGACTTGGACTGTCTAGGTTAACTAGCGGGTAATTGGACTGTCTAGGTTACCTAGTGGGCACTTGGACTATGTAGTTTACCTAGCAGGCACTTGGACTATGGAGGTTAACTAGCGGGCACTTGGACTGTCTAGGTAACCTAGCGGGCACTTGGACTATCTAGGTTAACGAACGGGCACTTGGACTATGTAGGTAACCTAGGGGGCACTTGGACTGTCTAGGTTACCTAGCGGGCACTTTGACTATCTAGGTTAACGAACGGGCACTTGGATATGTAGGTTACGTAGTGGGCACTTGGACTATGTTGGATCCCTATCGGACATTTGGACTACTTAGGTTAACTAGCGGGCACTTGGACTATCTAGGTTACCTAGCGGGCACTTGGACTATCTAGGTCAAGAAGCGGGCCCTTGTACTATGTAGGTTAACTAGCGGGCACTTGGACTATCTAGGTTAAATAGCGGACCTTGGACTATGTAGGTTAACTTGCGGGCCCTTGGACTATGTAGGTTAACTAGCGGGCACTTGGATTATCTAGGTTTCCTAGCCAGCACTCGGACTATGTACATGCCCTAGCGCGCACTTGGACTATCAAGGTTACCTAGCGGGCACTTGGACTATGTACGTCCCCTAGTGGGCACTTGGACTATCTAGGTTAACTAACGGGCACTTGGACTATGTAGGTTACCTAGCGGGCACCGGGACTATGTAGGTTAAATAGAAGGCGCTTGGACTATCAAGGTTACCTAGCGGGCCCTTGGACTATGTAGGTTACCCAATGGGCACTTGGACTATCTAGGTTAACGAACGTGCACTTGGACTATGTAGGTAACCTAGTGGGCACTTGGACTGTCTAGGTTACCTAGAGGGCACTTGGCCTATCTAGGTTAACGAACGGGCACTTGGACTATGTAGGTTAACTAGCGGGCCCTAGGACTATCTAGGTTTACTAGCGGGCATTTGGACTATCTAGGTTAACAAGCGGGCACTTGGACTATGTAGGTTAACTAGCGGGCACTTGGACTATTTAGGTTACCTAGCAGGCACTTTGACTATCTAGGTTAACTAACGGGCACTTGGACTATGTAGGTTGCCTAGCGAGCACTTGGACTATGTAGGTTCCCAGCGGGCACTTGGACTATGTAGGTTCCCTATCGGGTACTTGGACTGTCTAGCTTAACTAGCGGGCAATTGGACTCTCTAGGTTACCTATTGGGCACTTGGACTATGTAGTTTACCTAGCAGGCACTTGGAGTATGTAGGTTAACTAGCGGGCACTTGGACTATCTAGGTTACATAGAAGGCACTTGGACTATGTACGTTCCCTAGCGGGTACTTGGGCTATCTAAGTTACCTAGCGGGCACTTGGACTATGTAGGTTAACGGACGGGCACTTGGACTATGTAGGTAACATAATGGTCACTTGGACTGCCTAGGTTACCTAGCGGGGACTTGGACTATGTAGGTTAACTAGCGGGCACTTTGACTATGTAGGATCCCTATCGGACATTTGTACTACTTAAGTTAATTAGCGGGCACTTTGACTATCTAGGTTAAATAGCGGGAACTTGGACTATCAAGGTCAACTAGCGGGCCCTTGTACTATTTAGGTTAACTAGCGGGCACTTGGACTATCTAGGTTAACTAGCGGACCTTGGACTATGTAGGTTAACTAGCGGGCACTTGGACTATGTACGTCCCCTAGTGGGCCCTTGGACTATCTAGGTTAACTAACGGGCACTAGGACTATCTAGGTTACCTACCGGGCACGTGGACTATGTAGGTTAACTAGCGGACACTTGCACGATCTAGGTAAACTAGCGGGCCCTTGCACTATGTAGGTTAACTAGCGGGCCCATGGATTATGTAGGTTTACTAGCAGGCACTTGGACTATCTAGGTTAACTAGCGGGCACTTGGACTATGTAGTTTCCCTAGCGGGCATTTGGATTATTTAGGTTACCTAGTGGGCACTTGGACTATGTAGGTTTCCTAGCGGGCACTTGGACCAGCTAGGTTAACGAAAGGGCACTTTGACTATGTAGGTTACGTAGTGGGCACTTGGACTATGTAGGTTACCTTGCGGGCACTTTTACTATCTAGGTTACCTAACGGGAACTTGGATTATGTAGGTTAACTAGCTGACACTTGGACGATCTAGGTTAACTAGCGGGCACTTGGAATATATAGGTTAACTAGTGGGCCCTTGGACTATGTAGGTTGACTAGCGGGCACATTGACTATCTAGGTTCCCTAATGGGCACTTGGAATATGTAGGTTACCTATCGGGCACTAGGACTATGTAGGTTCCCTATCAGGCACTTGGACTATGTAGGTTAACTAGCGGGCACTTGGATGATTAAGGTTAACTAGCAGGCACTTGGATTATCTAGGTTAACTAGCGGGCACTTGGACTATCTAGGTTGATTAGCTGGCACTTGTACAATGCAGGTTCCCTAGCGGGCACTTGGACTATATAGCTTCCCTGAGGGCACTTTGACTATGTAGGTTAACTAGTGGGCACTTGGAATATCTAGGTTAACTAGCGGGCCCTTGGACTATGTAGGTTGACTAGCGGGCACTTGGACTATCTAGGTTAACTAGCGGGTTCTTGGACTATGTATTTTAACTAGCGGGCACTTGGACTATCTAGGTTAACTAGCTGACCTTGGAACATGTAGTTTAACTAGCGGGCGCTTGGACTATCTAGGTTAACTAGCTGACCTTGGACTATGTAAGTTAACTAGCGGGCTTTTGGACTATCTAGGTTAACTAGCGGGCACTTGCACAATGCAGGTTCCCTAGCGGGCAGTTTGACTATGTAGGTTTCCTAGCGGGCACTTGGAGTATATAGGTTCCCTACGGGTACTTGGACTATCTAGGTTCCCTAACGGGCACTTGGAATATGTAGGTTCCCTATCGGGCACTTGGACTATGTAGGTTCCTCTGCGGGCAGTTGGACTATGTAGATTCCCTATCAGGCACTTGGAATATCTAGGTTAACTAGCGGGCACTTGCACAATGCAGGTTCCCTAGAGGGCACGTGGACTATATAGGTTCCCTATGGGCACTTTGATTATGTAGGTTAACTAGCGGGCACTTGGAATATCTAGGTTAACTATCGGGCACTTGCACAATGCAGGTTCCCTAGCGGGCACTTTGACTATATAGGTTCCCTAGCGAGCACTTGGACTATATAGGTTCCCTACGGGCACTTGGACTATCTAGGTTCCCTAATGGGCACTTGGAATATGTAGGTTCCCTATCGGGTACTTGGACTATGTAGCTTCCTCAGCGGGCACTTGGACTATGTAGGTTCCCTATCGGGCACTTGGACTATCTAGGTTAACTAGCTGACCTTGGACTATGTAAGTTAACTAGCGGGCTTTTGGACTATCTAGGTTAACTAGCAGGCACTTGCACAATGCATGTTCCCTAGCGGGCACTTTGACTATGTAGGTTCCCTAGCGGGCACTTGGACTATATAGGTTCCTCCGGGCACTTGGACTATCTAGGTTCCCTAATGGGCACTTGGAATATGTAGGTTCCCTATCGGGCACTTGGACTATGTAGGTTCCCTATCAGGCACTTGGACTATGTAGGTTAACTAGCGGGCACTTGGATGATTAAGGTTAACTAGCAGGCACTTGGATTATCTCGGTTAACTAGCGGGCACTTGGACTATCTAGGTTGATTAGCTGGCACTTGTACAATGCAGGTTCCTTAGCGGGCACTTGGACTATATAAGTTCCCTAAGGGCACTTTGACTATGTAGGTTAACTAGCGGGCACTTGGAATATCTAGGTTAACTAGCGGGCACTTGCACAATGCAGGTCCCCTAGCGGGCACTTTGACTATGTAGGTTCCCTAGTGGGCACTTGGACTATATTGGTTCCCGACGGGCACTTGGACTTTCTAGGTTCCCTAACGGGCACTTGGAATATGTAGGTTCCCTATCGGACACTTGGACTATGTAGGTTCCTCTGCAGGCAATTGGACTATGTAGGTTCCCTATCAGGCACTTGGAATATGTAGGTTAACTAGGGGGCACTTGGATGATCAAGGTTAACTAGCGGGCACTTGGACTATCTAGGTTAACTAGCGGGCACTTGGACTATCTAGGTTAATTAGCGGGCACTTGTACAATGCAGGTTCCCTAGCGGGCTCTTTGACAATGTAGGTTCCCTAGCGGGCAATTAGACTATATAGGTTCCCTACGGGCACTTGGACTATCTAGGTTCCCTAACGGGCACTTGGAATATGTAGGTTCCCTATTGGGTACTTGGACTATGTAGCTTCCTCAGCGGGCACTTGGACTATGTAGGTTCCCTATCGGGCATTGGACTATGTAGGTTAACTAGCAGGACCTTGGACTACCTAGGTTACCTAGCGGGCACTTAGACTATGTAGGTTAACTAGCGGACACTTGGACAATCTAGGTTACCTAGCGGGCACTTGAACTATGTATATACAATAGTGGGCACTTGGACTATCTAGGTTACCTAGCGGCCACTTGGAATATGTACGTCACCTAGCGGGCACTTGGACTATCTACGTTAACTAGAGGGCCCTTGGAATATGTAGGTTAACAAGCGGGCACTTGGACTATCTAGGTTAACTAGCGGGCACTTGGACTATGTAGTTTCCCTAGCGGGCATTTGGATTATTTCGGTTACCTAGTGGGCACTTGGACTATGTAGGTTTCCTAGCGGGCACTTGGACTATCTAGGTTAACGAAAGGGCACTTTGACTATGTAGGTTACCTAGCGGGCACTTGGACTATGTAGGATCCCTAACGGACATTTGGACTAATTAGGTTACCGATCGGGCACTTGGACTATCTAGGTTAACTAGCGGGCACTTGGACTATCTAGGTCAACTAGCGGGCCCTTGTACTATGTAGGTTATCTAGCGAGCACTTGGAGTATCTAGGTTAACTAGCGGACCTTGGATTACGTAGGTTAACTAGCAGGCCCTTGGACAATGTAGGTTAACTAGCGGGCACTTGGATGATCTAGGTTAACTAGAGGGCACTTGGAATCTCTAAGTTAACTAGCGTGCACTTGGACTATCTAAGTTAACTAGCGGGCACTTGGATGATCAATGTTAACTAGCGGGCCCTTTGACAATCTTGGTTAGCTAACTGGCACGTGGACTATGTAGGTTAACTAGCAGACACTTGTACGATCTAGGTTAACTAGCGGGCTCTTGCACTATGTAGGTTAACTAGTGGGCCCATTGACTATGTTGGTTAACTAGCGGGCACTTGGACGATCTAGGTTAACTAGCGGGCACTTGGACTATGTAGGTTCCCTAGCGGGCATTTGGATTATATAGACAACCTAGCGGGCTCTTAGATTTTGTAGGTTACCTAGCGGGCCCTTGGACAATGAAGGTTAACTAGCGGGCCCTTGGACTATTTAGGTTACCTAGCGGGCACTTGGACGATCTAGGTTAACTAGCGGGTACTTGGACTATGTAGGTTAACTAGTGGGCCCTTGGACTATGTAGATTAACTAGCGGCTCTTGGACTATCTACGTTAACTAGCGGGCCCTTGGACTATGTAGATTCCTTAGCGGGCATTTGGACTATATAGATAACCTAGTGGGCACTTAGATTTTGTAGGTTACCTAGCGGGCACTTGGAATATCTAGCTTACCTAGCTGGCACTTGAACTATCTACGTTACCTAGCGGGTTCTTGGAGTATGTAGGTTACCTAGCGGGCTGTTGGACTATCTAGGTTACCAAGCAGGCACTTGGACTATCTAGGTTAACTAACGGGCATATGGACTATGTAGGTTCTCTAGCGTGCCCTTGGAGTATGTAGGTTCCCTAGCGGGCCCTTGGACTATCTAGGTTTACTAGCGGGCACTTGGACTATCTAGGTTAACTAGGGGGCACTTGGATTATGTAGTTTCCCTAGCGGGCACTTGGACTATCAAGGTTAACGAACGTGCACTTGGACTATGTAGGTAACCTAGCGGTCACTTGGAATGTCTAGGTTACCAAGCGGGCACTTGGACTATGTAGGTTAACTAGCGGACACTTCGACTATCTAGGTTAGCTAACGGGCACTTGGACTATCTAGGTTACCTGGCGGGCACTTGGACTATGTAGGTTCCCTAGCGGGCACTTGGACGATTTAGGTTACCTAGCAGGCACTTTGACTATCTAGGTTAACTAACGGGCACTTGCACAATGTAGGTTGCCTAGTGAGCACTTGGACTATGTAGGTTCCCTAGCGAGCACTTAGACTATGTAGGTTCCCAATCGGGTACTTGGACTCTCTAGGTTATGTATGGGGCAATCGGACTGTCTAGGTTACCTAGTGGGCACTTGGACTATGTAGTTTACCTAGCAGGCACTTGGACTATGTAGGTTAACTAGAGGGCACTTGGACTATGTAGGTTCCCTAGCAGGCACTTGGACTATGTAGATTATGTAGCGGCACTTGGACTATCTACGTTAACTAGCGGGCCCTTGGACTATGTAGATTCCCTAGCGGGCACTTGGACTCTGTATGTTCCCTACGGTCACTTGAACTATGTAGGTTCCCTAGCAGGCACTTGGACTATGTAGGTTCCAGAGTGGGCACTTGGACTATGTAAGTTAACTACCGGGCACTTGGACTATGTAGGTAAACTAGCGGGCCCTTGGACTATCTAGGTTACCTAGCGGGCACTTGGACTATGTAGGTCAATACCGGGCACATGCACTATCTAGGTTACCTAGCGGGCACTTGGACTATGTACGTTCCGTAGCGGCCACTTGGACTATCTATGTTAACTACCGGGCACTTGCACTATGTAGGTTACCTAGCGGCACTTGGACTATGTAGGTTAACTAGCATGCACTTGGACTATGCAGGTTAACTAGAGGACACTTGGATGATCTAGGTTAACTAGTGGGCCCTTGGACTATGTAGGTTAACGAACAGGCATTTGGACTATGTAAGTTACCTAGCAGACACTTGGACTGTCTAGGTTACCTAGCGGGCACTTGGCTATCTAGGTTAACGAACGGACACTTGGACTATCTAGGTTGCCTAGCGGGCATTTGGACTATGTAAGTTACCTAGCGGTCACTTGGACTATCTAGGTTACCTAGTGGGCACTTGGACTATGTAGGTTAACTAGTGGGCACTTAGACTATGTATGTTGCATAGCGGGCAATTGGACTATCTAGGTTAGGTAACGGGCACATGGACTATATAGGTTACCTAGCGGACCCTTTGACTATGTATGTTACCTAGCGGGCACTTGGACTATCTCTGTTAACGAAAGGGCACTTGGACTATGTAGGTTACCTAGCGGGCACTTGGATTATCTAGGTTAGCTAACAGGAACTCGGACTATCTAGGTTACCTAGTGGGCACTTGGACTATGTAGGTTACCTTGCGGGCACTTGTACTATCTAGGTTACCTAATGGGAACTTGGACTATGTAGGTTAACTAGCGGACACTTGGACGATCTAGGTTAACTAGAGCGCCCTTGAAATATCTAGGTTAACTAGCGGGCCCTTGGACTATGTAGGTTCCCAAGCGGGCACTTGGACTATCTAGATTAACTAGCGGGTTCTTGTACTATGTAGGTTCCCTAGCGGGCACTTGGACTATCTAGGTTAACTAGCTGACCTTGGACTATGTAGGTTAACTAGCGGGCACTTGGACTATCTAAGTTAACTAGCGGGCACTTGCACAATGCAGGTTCCCTAGCGGGCACTTTGACTATGTAGCTTCCCTAGCGGGCACTTGGACTATATAGGTTCCCTACGGGCACTTGGACCATCTAGGTTCCCTAACGGGCACTTGGAATATGTAGGTTCCCTATCGGGCACTTGTACTATGTAGGTTCCTCTGGGGGCACTTGGACTATGTAGGTTCCCTATCAGGCACTTGGACTATGTAGGTTAACTAGCGGGCACTTGGATGATCAAGGTTAACTAGCGGGCACTTGGATTATCTAGGTTAATTAACGGGCACTTGGACTATCTAGGTTGATTAGCGGGCACTTGTACAATGCAGGACCCATAGCGGGCACTTGGACTATATAGGTTCGCTAAGGGCACTTTGACTATGTAGGTTAACTAGCGGGCACTTGGAATATCTAGGTTAACTAGCGGGCCCTTGGACTATGTAGGTTAACTAGCGGGAACTTGGACTATCTAGGTTAACTAGCGGGTTCTTGGAGTATATAGGTTAACTAGCGGGCACTTGGACTATCTAGGTTAAGTAGCTGACCTTGGACTATATAGGTTAACTAGCGGGCACTTGGACTATCTAGGTAAACTAGCTGACCTTGGACTATGTAAGTTAACTAGCGGGCACTTGGACTATATATGTTAACTAGCGGGCATTTGCACAATGCAGGTTCCCTAGCGGGCACTTTGACTATGTAGGTTCCCTAGCGGGCACTTGGAGTATATAGGTACCCTACGGGTACTTGGACTATCTAGGTTCCCTAACGGGCACTTGGAATATGTAGGTTCCCTATCAGACACTTGGACTATGTAGGTCCTCTGAGGGCACTTGGACTATGTAGGTTCCCTATCAGGCACTTGGACTATGTAGGTTAACTAGCGGGCACTTGGACTATCTAGGTTAACTAGCGGGCACTTGAACCATCTAGGTTAATTAGCGGGCACTTGTACAATGCAGGTTCCCTAGCGGGCTCTTTGACTATGTAGGTTCCCTAGCGGGCAATTGAACTATATAGGTTCCCTACGGGCACAAGGACTATCTAGGTTCCCTAACGGGCACTTTGAATATGTAGGTTCCCTATCGGGTACTTGGACTATGTAGGTTCCTCAGCGGGCACTTGGACTATCTAGGTTAACTAGCGGGTTCTTGGACTATATAGGTTAACTAGCGGGCACTTGGACTATCTAGGTTAACTCGCGGACACTTGGACAATCTAGGTTACCTAGCGGGCACTTGAACTATGTACATACAATAGTGGGCACTTGGACTATCTAGGTTAACTAGCGGGCACTTGGACTATCTAGGTGAACTAGCGGGCACTTGCACAATGCAGGTTCCCTAGCAGGCACTTTGACTATGTAGGTTCCCTAGCGGGCACTTGGACTATATAGGATCCCTAGGGGCACTTGGAGTATCTAGGTTCCCTAACGGGCACTTGGAATATGTAGGTTCCCTATCGGGTACGTGGACTATGTAGGTTCCTCAGCGGGCACTTGGACTATGTAGGTTCCCTATCGGGCATTGGACAATGTAGGTTAACTAGCAGGACCTTGGACTATATAGGTTACTTAGCGGGCACTTGGACTATGTAGGTTAACCAGCGGGCCCTTGTACTATGTAGGTTATCTAGCGAGCACTTGGAGTATCTAGGTTAACTAGCGGACCTTGGATTACGTAGGTTAACTAGCAGGCCCTTGGACAATGTAGGTTAACTAGCGGGCACTTGGATGATCTAGGTTAACTAGAGGGCACTTGGAATCTCTAAGTTAACTAGCGTGCACTTGGACTATCTAAGTTAACTAGCGGGCACTTGGATGATCAATGTTAACTAGCGGGCCCTTTGACAATCTTGGTTAGCTAACTGGCACGTGGACTATGTAGGTTAACTAGCAGACACTTGTACGATCTAGGTTAACTAGCGGGCTCTTGCACTATGTAGGTTAACTAGTGGGCCCATTGACTATGTTGGTTAACTAGCGGGCACTTGGACGATCTAGGTTAACTAGCGGGCACTTGGACTATGTAGGTTCCCTAGCGGGCATTTGGATTATATAGACAACCTAGCGGGCTCTTAGACTTTGTAGGTTACCTAGCGGGCCCTTGGACTATCTAGGTTGCCTAGCGGGCATTTGGACTATGTAAGTTACCTAGCGGGCACTTGGACTATCTAGGTTACCTAGTGGGCACTTGGACTATGTAGGTTAACTAGTGGGCACTTAGACTATGTATGT
This sequence comes from Tenrec ecaudatus, assembly GCF_050624435.1. Classification (NCBI taxonomy): domain Eukaryota; kingdom Metazoa; phylum Chordata; class Mammalia; order Afrosoricida; family Tenrecidae; genus Tenrec; species Tenrec ecaudatus. The sequence goes on along the minus strand of NW_027457568.1, from coordinate 4,694,260 downwards.
TGCATAGCGGGCAATTGGACTATCTAGGTTAGGTAACGGGCACATGGACTATATAGGTTACCTAGCGGACCCTTTGACTATGTATGTTACCTAGCGGGCACTTGGACTATCTAGGTTAACGAAAGGTCACTTGGACTATGTAGGTTACCTAGCGGGCACTTGGATTATCTAGGTTAGCTAACAGGAACTTGGACTATCTAGGTTACCTAGTGGGCACTTGGACTATGTAGGTTACCTTGCGGGCACTTGTACTATCTAGGTTACCTAACGGGAACTTGGACTATGTAGGTTAACTAGCGGACACTTGGACGATCTAGGTTAACTAGAGCGCCCTTGAAATATCTAGGTTAACTAGCGGGCCCTTGGACTATGTAGGTTCCCAAGCGGGCACTTGGACTATCTAGATTAACTAGCGGGTTCTTGTACTATGTAGGTTCCCTAGCGGGCACTTGGACTATCTAGGTTAACTAGCTGACCTTGGACTATGTAGGTTAACTAGCGGGCACTTGGACTATCTAAGTTAACTAGCGGGCACTTGGAATATCTAGGTTAACCAGCGGGCCCTTGGACTATGTAGGTGGAGTAGCGGACACTTGGACTATCTAGGTTAACTAGTGGGTACTTGGACTATGTAGGTTAACTAGCGGGCACTTGGACTATCTAGGTTAAGTAGCTGACCTTGGATTATGTAAGTTAACTAGGGGCACTTGGACTATCTAGGTTAACTAGCGGGCACTTGCACAATGCAGGTTCCCTAGCGGGCACTTTGACTATGTAGGTTCCCTAGTGGGCACCTGGACTATATAGGTTCCCTAGGGGCACTTGGAATGTGTAGGTTCCCTATCGGGCACTTGGACTATGTAGGTTCCTCTGCGGGCACTTGGACTATGTAGGTTCCCTATCAGGCACTTGGACTATGTAGGTTAACTAGCGGGCACTTGGATGATCAAGATTAACTAGCAGGCACTTGGATTATCTAGGTTAACCAGTGGGCACTTGGACTATCTAGATTGATTAGAGGGCACTTGTACAATGCAGGTTCCCTAGCCGGCACTTGGACTATCTATTTTAACTAGCGGGTTCTTGGACTATGTAGGGTAACTAGCGGGCACTTGGACTATCTAGGTAAACTAGCTGACCTTGGACTATGTAAATTAACTAGAGGGCACTTGGACTATCTAGGTTAACTAGCGGGCACTTGCACAATGCAGGTTCCCTAGCGGGCACTTTGACTATGTAGGTTCCCTAGCGGGCACTTGGACTATATAGGTTCCCTACGGGCACTTGGAGTATCTAGGTTCCCTAAACGGCACTTGGAATATGTAGGTTCCCTATCGGACACTTGTACTATGTAGGTTCCTCTGCGGGCACTTGGACTATGTAGGTTCCCTATCAGGCACTTGGATTATGTAGGTTAACTAGCGGGCACTTGGATGATCAAGGTTAACTAGCGGGCACTTGGATTATCTAGGTTAATTAGCGGGCACTTGGACTATCTAGGTTGATTAGCGGGCACTTGTACAATGCAGGTCCCCTAGCGGGCACTTGGACTATATAGGTTCCCTAAGGGCACTTTGACTATGTAGGATAACTAGTGGGCACTTGGAATATCTAGGTTTACTAGCGGGCCCTTGGACTATGTAGGTTAACCAGCGGGAACTTGGACTATCTAGGTTAACTAGCGGGTTCTTGGAGTATATAGGTTAACTAGCGGGCACTTGGACTATCTAGGTTAAGTAGCTCACCTTGGACTATATAGGTTAACTAGCGGGCACTTGGACTATCTAGGTAAACTAGCTGACCTTGGACTATGTAAGTTAACTAGCGGGCACTTCGACTATCTAGGTTAACTAGCGGGCATTTGCACAATGAAGGTTCCCTAGCGGGCACTTTGACTATGTAGGTTCCCTAGCGGGCACTTGGAGTATATAGGTACCCTACGGGTACTTGGACTATCTAGGTTCCCTAACGGGCACTTGGAATATGTAGGTTCCCTATCAGACACTTGGACTATGTAGGTCCTCTGAGGGCACTTGGACTATGTAGGTTCCCTATCAGGCACTTGGACTATGTAGGTTAACTAGCGGGCACTTGGACTATCTAGGTTAACTAGCGGGCACTTGGACCATCTAGGTTAATTAGCGGGCACTTGTACAATGCAGGTTCCCTAGCGGGCTCTTTGACTATGTAGGTTCCCTAGCGGGCAATTGACCTATATAGGTTCCCTACGGGCACTTGGACTATCTAGGTTCCCTAACGGGCACTTTGAATATGTAGGTTCCCTATCGGGTACTTGGACTATGTAGGTTCCTCAGCGGGCACTTGGACTATCTAGGTTAACTAGCGGGTTCTTGGACTATATAGGTTAACTAGCGGGCACTTGGACTATCTAGGTTAACTAGCGGACACTTGGACAATCTAGGTTACCTAGCGGGCACTTGAACTATGTACATACAATAGTGGGCACTTGGACTATCTAGGTTAACTAGCGGGCACTTGGACTATCTAGGTTAACTAGCGGGCACTTGCATAATGCAGGTTCCCTAGCGGGCACTTTGACTATGTAGGTTCCCTAGCGGGCACTTGGACTATATAGGTTCCCTAGGGGCACTTGGAGTATCTAGGTTCCCTAACGCGCACTTGGAATATGTAGGTTCCCTATCGGGTACTTGGACTATGTAGGTTCCTCAGCGGGCACTTGGACTATGTAGGTTCCCTATCGGGCATTGGACAATGTAGGTTAACTAGCAGGACCTTGTACTATATAGGTTACTTAGCGGGCACTTGGACTATGTAGGTTAACTAGCGGAAACTTGGACAATCTAGGTTACCTAGCGGGCACTTGAACTATGTACATACAATATTGGGCACTTTGACTATCTAGGTTCCCTACGGGCACTTGGACTATCTAGGTTCCCTAACGGGCACTTGGACTATCTAGGTTAACAAGCGGGCATTTGCACAATGCAGGTTCCCTAGCGGGCACTTTGACTATGTAGGTTCCCTAGCGGGCACTTGGACTATCTAGGTTCCCTACGGGCACTTGGACTATCTAGGTTCCCTAACGGGCACTTGGAATATGAAGGTTCGCTATCGGACACTTGGACTATGTAGGTTCCTCTGCAGGCACTTGGATTATGTACGTCCCCTAGTGGGCACTTGGACTATCTAGGTTAACTAGAGGGCCCTTGGACTATGTAGGTTAACTAGCGGGCACTTCGACTATCTAGATTAACTAGCGGGCCCTTGGACTATCTAGGTTTACTAGCGGGCACTTGGACTATCTAGGTTAACTAGCGGGCACTTGGACTATGTAGTTTCCCTAGCGGGCATTTGGATTATTTAGGTGACCTAGTGGGCACTTGGACTATGTTGGTTTCCTAGCGGGCACTTGGACTATCTAGGTTAACGAACGGGCACTTTGACTATGTAGGTTACCTAGTGGGCACTTGGACTATGTAGGTTACCTTGCGGGCACTTGTACTATCTAGGTTACCTAACGGGAACTTGGACTATGTAGGTTAACTAGCGGACACTTGGACGATCTAGGTTAACTAGCGGGCACTTGGAATATCTAGGTTAACCAGCGGGCCCTTGGACTATGTAGGTGGAGTAGCGGACACTTGGACTATCTAGGTTAACTAGTGGGTACTTGGACTATGTAGGTTAACTAGCGGGCACTTGGACTATCTAGGTTAACTAGCTGACCTTGGACTATGTAAGTTAACTAGGGGCACTTGGACTATCTAGGTTAACTAGCGGGCACTTGCACAATGCAGGTTCCCTAGCGGGCACTTTGACTATGTAGGTTCCCTAGTGGGCACCTGGATTATATAGGTTCCCTAGGGGCACTTGGAATGTGTAGGTTCCCTATCGGGCACTTGGACTATGTAGGTTCCTCTGCGGGCACTTGGACTATGTAGGTTCCCTATCAGGCACTTGGACTATGTAGGTTAACTAGCGGGCACTTGGATGATCAAGATTAACTAGCAGGCACTTGGATTATCTAGGTTAACCAGTGGGCACTTGGACTATCTAGATTGATTAGAGGGCACTTGTACAATGCAGGTTCCCTAGCCGGCATATGGACTATCTATTTTAACTAGCGGGTTCTTGGACTATGTAGGTTAACTAGCGGGCACTTGGACTATCTAGGTAAACTAGCTGACCTTGGACTATGTAAATTAACTAGAGGGCACTTGGACTATCTAGGTTAACTAGCGGGCACTTGCACAATGCAGGTTCCCTAGCGGGCACTATGACTATGTAGGTTCCCTAGCGGGCACTTGGACTATATAGGTTCCCTACGGTCACTTGGAGTATCTAGGTTCCCTAAACGGCACTTGGAATATGTAGGTTCCCTATCGGACACTTGTACTATGTAGGTTCCTTTGCGGGCACTTGGACTATGTAGGTTCCCTATCAGGCACTTGGACTATGTAGGTTAACTAGCGGGCACTTGGATGATCAAGGTTAACTAGCGGGCACTTGGATTATCTAGGTTAATTAGCGGGCACTTGGACTATCTAGGTTGATTAGCGGGCACTTGTACAATGCAGGTCCCCTAGCGGGCACTTGGACTATATAGGTTCCCTAAGGGCACTTTGACTATGTAGGTTAACTAGTGGGCACTTGGAATATCTAGGTTAACTAGCGTGCCCTTGGACTATGTAGGTTAACTAGCGGGAACTTGGACTATCTAGGTTAACTAGCGGGTTCTTGGAGTATATAGGTTAACTAGCGGGCACTTGGACTATCTAGGTTAAGTAGCTCACCTTGGACTATATAGGTTAACTAGCGGGCACTTGGACTATCTAGGTAAACTAGCTGACCTTGGACTATGTAAGTTAACTAGCGGGCACTTGGACTATCTAGGTTAACTAGCGGGCATTTGCACAATGAAGGTTCCCTAGCGGGCACTTTGACTATGTAGGTTCCCTAGCGGGCACTTGGAGTATATAGGTACCCTACGGGTACTTGGACTATCTAGGTTCCCTAACGGGCACTTGGAATATGTAGGTTCCCTATCAGACACTTGGACTATGTAGGTCCTCTGAGGGCACTTGGACTATGTAGGTTCCCTATCAGTCACTTGGACTATGTAGGTTAACTAGCGGGCACTTGGACTATCTAGGTTAACTAGCGGGCACTTGGACCATCTAGGTTAATTAGCGGGCACTTGTACAATGCAGGTTCCCTAGCGGGCTCTTTGACTATGTAGGTTCCCTAGCGGGCAATTGACCTATATAGGTTCCCTACGGGCACTTGGACTATCTAGGTTCCCTAACGGGCACTTTGAATATGTAGGTTCCCTATCGGGTACTTGGACTATGTAGGTTCCTCAGCGGGCACTTGGACTATCTAGGTTAACTAGCGGGTTCTTGGACTATATAGGTTAACTAGCGGGCACTTGGACTATCTAGGTTAACTAGCGGACACTTGGACAATCTAGGTTACCTAGCGGGCACTTGCACAATGCAGGTTCCCTAGCGGGCACTTGGACTATGTAGGTTAACTAGCGGGCACTTGGATGATCAAGATTAACTAGCAGGCACTTGGATTATCTAGGTTAACCAGTGGGCACTTGGACTATCTAGATTGATTAGAGGGCACTTGTACAATGCAGGTTCCCTAGCCGGCATATGGACTATCTATTTTAACTAGCGGGTTCTTGGACTATGTAGGTTAACTAGCGGGCACTTGGACTATCTAGGTAAACTAGCTGACCTTGGACTATGTAAATTAACTAGAGGGCACTTGGACTATCTAGGTTAACTAGCGGGCACTTGCACAATGCAGGTTCCCTAGCGGGCACTATGACTATGTAGGTTCCCTAGCGGGCACTTGGACTATATAGGTTCCCTACGGTCACTTGGAGTATCTAGGTTCCCTAAACGGCACTTGGAATATGTAGGTTCCCTATCGGACACTTGGACTATGTAGGTTCCTCTTCGGGTACTTGGACTATGTAGGTTCCCTATCAGGCACTTGGACTATGTAGGTTAACTAGCGGGCACTTGGATGATCAAGGTTAACTAGCAGGCACTTGGACTATCTAGGTTAACTAGCGGGCACTTGTACTATCTAGGTTAATTAGTGGGCACTTGTACAATGCAGGTTCCCTAGCGGGTACTTGGACTATCTAGGTTCCCTAACGGGCACTTGGAATATGTAGGTTCCCTAGTCCAAATGCCCGCAAGGAAACCTACATAGTCTAAATGGCCGCTAGGCAACCTACATAATCCAAGTGCCCACTCTGGAACCTACATAGTCCAAGTGCCCGCTAGGTAACCTAGATAGTCCAATTGCCCGTTAGCTAACCTAGATAGTCGAAGTGTCCGCTAGTTAACCTACATAGTCTAAGTGCCCGTTCGTTAACCTAGAAAGTCCAAGTGCCCGCTAGGTAACCTAGACAGTCCAAGTGCCCGTTAGGTTACCTACATAGTCCAAGTGCACGTTCGTTAACCTAGATTGTCCAAGCTCCCGCTGGTAACCTACATAGTCCAAATGCCCGTAAGGAAACCTACATAGTCTAAATGTCCGCTAGGCAACCTACATAATACAAGTGCCCACTATGGAACATACATAGTCCAAGTGCCCGTTAGCTAACCTAGATAGTCCAAGGGCCCGCTAGTTGACCTACATAGTCCAAGTGCCAGCTAGGTAACCTAGATAGTACAAGTGCCCGCTAGGGAACCTAGATAGTCCAAGTGCCCGTTCGTTAACCTAGATAATCCAAGTGCCCGTTAGGTAACCTAGACAGTCCAAGTGCCCGCTAGTTGCCCTACATAGTCCAAGTGCCCGTTAGTTAACCTTGATAGTCAAAGTGCCTGCTAGGTAACCTAGATAGTCCAAGTGCCAGCTAGGTAACCTAGATAGTACAAGTGCCCGCTAGGGAACCTAGATAGTCCAAGTGCCCGTTCGTTAACCTAGATAATCCAAGTGCCCGTTAGGTAACCTAGACAGTCCAAGTGCCCGCTAGTTGCCCTACATAGTCCAAGTGCCCGTTAGTTAACCTTGATAGTCAAAGTGCCTGCTAGGTAACCTAGATAGTCCAAGTGCCCGCTAGATAACCTACATAGTCCAAGTGCCCCCTAGTAAACCTACATAATCCATGGCCCCGCTAATTAACCTACATAGTGCAAGGGCCCGCTAGTTAACCTAGATAGTCCAAATGCCCGCTAGTTAACCTAGATAGTCCAAGTGCCCGCTAGTTAACCTACATAGTCCAAGTGCCCGCTAGGTAACCTAGACAGTCCAAGTGACCACTAGGTTACCTACATAGTCCAAGTGCCCATTCGTTAACCTACATAGTCCAAGTGCCCGCTAGGTAATGTAGATAACCCAAGTGCCCGCTAGGGAACGTACATAGTCCAAGTGCCCACTAGGTAACCTAGACAGTCCAATTGCCCCCTAGTTAACCTAGACAGTCCAAGTACCCGATAGGGAACCTACATAGTCCAAGTGACCACTAGGGAACCTACATAGTCCAAGTGCTCGCTAGGCAACCTACATAGTCCAAGTGCCCGTTAGTTAACCTAGAATGTCCAATTGCCCGTTAGCCAACCTAGATATTCGAAGTGTCCGCTAGTTAACCTACATAGTCCAAGTGCCCGTTCGTTAACCTAGATAGTCCAAGTGCCCATTAGGTAACCTAGATACTCCAAGTGCCCGCTAGTTACCCTACATAGTCCAAGACCCGTTAGTTAACCTAGATAGTCAAAGTGCCTGCTAGGTAACCTAGAGAGTCCAAGTGTCCGCTAGATAACCTACATAGTCCAAGTGACCACTAGGTTACCTACATAGTCCAAGTGCCCGTTCGTTAACCTACATAGTCCAAGTGCCAGCTAGGTAACGTAGATAGCCCAAGTGCCCGCTGAGAAGGTACATAGTCAAAGTGCCCGTAGGTAACCTAGATAGTCGAAGTGCCCGCTAGTTAACCTACATAGTCCAAGTACCTGCTAGGTAAACTACATAATCCAAGTGCCCGTTCGTTAACCTACATAGTCCAAGTGCCCTTTAAGTAACGTAGAAAGCCCAAGTGCCCGCTAGGGACCGTACATACTCCAAGTGCCCACTAGGTAACCTAGACAGTCCAATTGCCCGCTAGTTAACCTAGACAGTCCAAGTACCCGATAGGGAACCTACATAGTCCAATTGCCCGCTAGGGAACCTACATACTCCAAGTGCTCACTAGGCAACCTACAGAGTCCAAGTGCCCGTTAGTTAACCTAGATAGTCAAAGTGCCTGCTAGGTAACCTAAATAGTCCAAGTGCCCGCTAGGGAACTTACATAGTCCAAATGCCCGCTAGGTAACCTAGATAGTCCAATTGCCCGTTAGCTAACCTAGATAGTCGAAGTGTCCGCTAGTTAACCTACATAGTCCAAGTGCCCGTTCGTTAACCTAGAAAGTCCAAGTGCCAGCTAGGTAACCTAGACAGTCCAAGTGCCCGCTAGGTTACCCACATAGTCCAAGTGCACGTTCGTTAACCTAGATTGTCCAAGTGCTCGCTGGTAACCTACATAGTCCAAATGCCCGCAAGGAATCCTACATAGTCTAAATGTCCGCTAGGCAACCTACATACTCCAAGTGCCCACTCTGGAACATACATAGTCCAAGTGCCCGTTAGCTAACCTAGATAGTCCAAGGACCCGCTCGTTGACCTATATAGTCCAAGTGCCAGCTAGGTAACCTAGATAGTACAAGTGCCCGCTAGGGAACCTAGATAGTCCAAGTGCCTGTTAGCTAACCTAGATAGTCCAAGTGGTGGCTAGGTAACCTACATAGTCCAAGTGCCCGTTCGTTAACCTAGATAATCCAAGTGCCCGTTAGGTAACCTAGACAGTCCAAGTGCCCGCTAGTTGCCCTACATAGTCCAAATGCCCGTTAGTTAACCTAGATAGTCATAGTGCCTGCTAGGTAACCTAGATAATCCAAGTGCCCGTTAGGTAACCTAGACAGTCCAAGTGCCCGCTAGTTGCCCTACATAGTCCAAATGCCCGTTAGTTAACCTAGATAGTCAAAGTGCCTGCTAGGTAAGCTAGATAGTCCAAGTGCCCGCTAGATAACCTACATATCCAAGTGCCTGCTAGGTAACCTAAATAGTCCAAATGTCCGCTAGGGAAACTACATATACCAAGTGCCCGCAAGTTAACCTAGATAGGCCAAGTGCCCGCTAGTTAACCTCGATAGTCCAAGTGCCCGCTAGTTAACCTACATAGTCCAATTGCCCGCTAGGTAACCTAGACAGTCCAAGTGACCACTAGGTTACCTACATAGTCCAAGTGCCCATTCGTTAACCTACATAGTCCAAGTGCCCGCTAGGTAACGTAGATAGCCCAATTGCCCGCTAGGGAACGTACATAGTCCAAGTGCCCGCTAGGTAACCTAGATAGTCTAAGTGCCTGCTAGTAAACCTACATAGTCCAAGTGCCTGCTGGTAAACTACATAGTCCAAGTTCCCACTAGGTAACCTAGACAGTCCAATTGCCCGCTAGTTAACCTAGACAGTCCAAGTACCGCTAGGGAATCTACATAGTCCAAGCGCCCGCTAGTGAACCTACATAATCCAGGTGCTCGCTAGGCAACCTACATAGTCCACGTGCCCATTAGTTAACCTAGATAGTCAAAGTGCCTGCTAGGTAACCTAGATAGTCCAAGTGCCCGCTAGGTAACCTACATAGTCCAAGTGCCCGTTAGGTAACCTTGATAGTCCAATTGCCCGTTAGCTATCCTAGATAGGCCAAGTGTCCGCTAGTTAACCCACAAAGTCCAAGTGCCCTTGCGTTAACTTACATTGTCCAAGTGCCCGCTAGGTAACGTAGATAACCCAAGTGCCCGCTAGGGAACGTACATAGTCCAAGGGCCCACTAGGTAACCTAGACAGTCCAATTGCCCCCTAGTTAACCTAGACAGTCCAAGTACCCGATAGGGAACCTACATAGTCCAAGTGCCCACTAGGGAACCTACATAGTCCAAGTGCTCGCTAGGCAACCTACATAGTCCAAGTGCCCGTTAGTTAACCTACATAGTCCAAGTGCCCGTTCGTTAACCTAGACAGTCCAAGTGCCCGCTAGGTTACCTACATAGTCCAAGTGCACGTTCGTTAACCTAGATAGTCCAAGTGCCCGCTGGTAACCTACATAGTCCAAGGGCCCGCTAGGTAACCTTGATAGTCCAAGTGCCTTCTAGTTAACCTACGTAGTCCAAGTGCCCGCTAGATAACCTACATAGTCCAAGTGCCCACTAGGTAACCTAAATAATCCAAATGCTCGCTAGGGAAACTACATAGTCCAAGTGCCCGTTAGTTAACCTAGATAGTCCAAGTGCCCGCTAGTTAACCTAGATAGTCCAAGGGCCTGCTAGTTAACCTAGATAGTCCAAGTGCCCGCTAGTTATCCTAAATCGTCCAAGTGTCCGCTAGGTAACCTAGATAGTCCAAGTGCCTGATAGCTAACCTACATAGTCCAAGTGTCCGTTCGTTAACCTAGATAGTCCAAGTGCCCATTGGGTAACCTACATAGTCCAAGTGCCCGCTAGTTAACCTACATAGTCCAAGTGCCTTCTAGGGAGCCTATATAGTCCACGTGACCCCTAGGGAACCTACATAGTCCAAGTGCCCGTTAGGGAACCTACATAGTCCAAGTGCCCGCTAGGTAAACTACATAGTCCAAATGCCCGCAAGGAAACCTACATAGTCTAAATGTCCGCTAGGCAACCTACATAATACAAGTGCCCGCTCTGGAACATACATAGTCCAAGTGCCCGTTAGCTAACCTAGATAGTACAAGGGCCCGCTAGGTGACCTACATAGTCCAAGTGCCAGCTAGGTAACCTAGATAGTACAAGTGCCCGCTAGGGAACCTAGATAGTCCAAGTGGTGGCTAGGTAACCTACATAGTCCAAATGCCCGTTCGTTAACCTAGATAATCCAAGTGCCCGTTAGTTAACCTAGATAGTCCAAGTGCCCGCTAGTTAACCTACATAGTCCAAGTGCCCGCTAGGCAACCTAAATAGTCCAAATGCCCGCTAGGGTTAACTACATAGTCGAAGTGCCCGCTAGTTAACCTAGATGTCCCAAGTGCCCCCTAGTAAACCTACATAATCCATGGGCCCGCTAGTTAACCTACATAGTGCAAAGGCCCGCTAGTTAACCTAGATCGTGCAAGTGTCCGCTAGTTAACCTACATAGTCCAAGTGCCAGCTAGGTAACCTAGATAGTCCAATTGCCCGCTAGGGATCCTTCATAATCCAAGTGCCTGCTAGGTAACCTAGATAGTCCAAGTGCCCGCTAGGGAAGGTACATAGTCCAAGTGTCGGCTAGGTAACCTAGATAGTTCAAGTGCCCGCTAGTTAACCTATATAGTCCAAGTGCCTGCTAGTTAACCTAGATAGTCCAAGTGCCCGCTAGTTAACCTATATAGTCCAAGTGCCCGCTAGCTAACCTAGATAGTCCAAGTGCCCGCTAGTAAACCTAGATAGTCCAAGGGCCTGCTAGTTCACCTAGATAGTCCAAGTGCCCGCTAGTTAACCTAAATCGTCCAAGTGTCCGCTAGGTAACCTACATAGTCCAAGTGCCTGCTAGGTAACCTAGATAGTCCAAGTGCCTGATACCTAACCTACATAGTCCAAGTGTCCGTTCGTTAACCTAGATAGTCCAAGTGCCCATTGGGTAACCTACATAGTCCATGTACCCGCCTGGTAACCTGGTTAGTCCAAGTGCCCGCTAGTTAACCTACATAGTCCAAGTGCCTTCTAGGGAGCCTACATAGTCCACGTGACCGCTAGGGAACCTACATTGTCCAAGTGCCTGCTAGGTAAGCTACATAGTCCAAATGCCCGCAAGGAAACCTACATAGTCTAAATGTCCGCTAGGCTACCTACATAATACAAGTGCCCACTCTGGAACAAACATAGTCCAAGTGCCCGTTAGCTAACCTAGATAGTCCAAGGGCCCGCTAGTTGACCTACATAGTCCAAGTGCCAGCTAGGTAACCTAGATAGTACAAGTGCCCGCTAGGGAACCTAGATAGTCCAAGTGCCTGTTAGCTAACCTAGATAGTCCAAGTGGTGTCTGGGTAACCTACATAGTCCAAGTGCCCGTTCGTTAACCTAGATAATCCAAGTGCCCGTTAGGTAACCTAGACAGTCCAAGTGCCCGCTAGTTACCCTACATATTCCAAGTGCCCGTTAGTTAACCTAGATAGTCAAAGGGCCTGCTAGATAACCTAGATAGTCCAAGTGTCCGCTAGATAACCTACATAGTCCAAGTGACCACTAGGTTACCTACATAGTCCAAGTGCCCGTTCGTTAACCTACATAGTCCAAGTGCCCGCTAGGTAACGTAGATAGCCCAAGTGCCCGCTAGGGAAGGTACATAGTCCAAGTGCCCGTAGGTAACCTAGATAGTCCAAGTGCCCGCTAGTTAACCTACATAGTCCACGTACCTGCTAGGTAAACTACATAATCCAAGTGCCCGTTCGTTAACCTACATAGTCCAAGTGCCCGTTCGTTAACCTACATAGTCCAAGTGCTCGCTAGGTAACGTAGAAAGTCCAAGTGCCCTCTAGGGAAGGTACATACTCCAAGTGCCCACTAGGTAACCTAGACAGTCCAATTGCCCGCTAGTTAACCTAGACAGTCCAAGTACCCGATAGGGAACCTACATAGTCCAATTGCCCGCTAGGGAACCTACATACTCCAAGTGCTCGCTAGGCAACCTACATAGTCCAAGTGCCCGTTAGTTAACCTAGATAGTCAAAGTGCCTGCTAGGTAACCTAGATATTCCAAGTGCCCGCTAGATAACCTACATAGTCCACGTGCCCGCTAGGCAACCTAAATAGTCCAAATGTCCGCTAGGGAAACTACATAGTCCAAGTGCCCACTAGTTAACCTAGATAGTCCAAGTGCCCCCTAGTAAACCTACATAATCAATGGGCCCGCTAGTTAACCTACATAGTGCAAGGGCCCGCTAGTTAACCTAGATAGTACAAGTGCCCGCTAGTTAACCTAGATAGTCCAAGTGCCCGCTAGTTAACCTAGATAGTCCAAGTGCCCGCTAGTTAACCTAGATTGTCCAAGTGCCCGCTAGTTAACCTACATAGTCCAAGTGCCCGCTAGGTAACCTAGACAGTTCAAGTGACCACTAGGTTACCTACATAGTCCAAGTGCCCATTCGTTAACCTACATAGTCCAAGTGCCCGCTAGGTAACGTAGATAGCCCAAGTGCCCGCTAGGGAACGTACATAGTCCAAGTGCCCGCTAGGTAACCTAGATAGTCTAAGTGCCTGCTAGTAAACCTACATACTCAAAGTGCCTGCTAGGTAAACTACATAGTCCAAGTGCCCACTAGGTAACCTAGACAGTCCAATTGCCCGCTAGTTAACCTAGACAGTCCAAGTACCGCTAGGGAATCTACATAGTCCAAGCGCCCGCTAGGGGACCTACATAGTCCAGGTGCTCGCTAGGCAACCTACATAGTCCAAGTGCCCGTGAGTTAACCTAGATAGTCAAAGTGCCTGCTAGGTAACCTAGATAGTCCAAGTGCCCGCTAAGTAACCTTCATAGTCCAAGTGCCCGTTAGGTAACCTTGATAGTCCAATTGCCCGTTAGCTATCCTAGATAGTCCAAGTGTCCGCTAGTTAACCTACATAGTCCAAGTGCCCGTTCGTTAACTTACATTGTCCAAGTGCCCGCTAGGTAACGTAGATAGCCCAAGTGCCCGTTGGGGAACGTACATAGTCCAAGTGCCCACTAGGTAACCTAGACAGTCCAATTGCCCCCTAGTTAACCTAGACGGTCCAAGTACCCGATATGGAACCTACATAGTCCAAGTGCCCACTAGGGAACCTACATAGTCCAAGTGCTCGCTAGGCAACCTACATAGTCCAAGTGCCCGTTAGTTAACCTAGATTGTCCAATTGCCCGTTAGCTAACCTAGATAGTCGAAGTGTCCGCTAGGTAACCTACATAGTCCAAGTGCCCGTTCGTTAACCTAGATAGTCCAAGTGCCCGCTAGGTAACCTAGACAGTCCAAGTGCCCGCTAGGTTACCTACATAGTCCAAGTGCACGTTCGTTAACCTAGATAATCCAAGTACCCGTTAGGTAACCTAGACAGTCCAAGTGCCGCTAGTTACCCTACATAGTCCAAGTGCCCGATAGTTAACCTAGATAGTCAAAGTGCCTGCTAGGTAACCTAGATATTCCAAGTGTCCGCTAGATAACCTACATAGTCCAAGTACCTGCTAGGTAAACTACATAATCCAAGTGCCCGTTCGTTAACCTACATAGTCCAAGTGCCCGTTCGTTAACCTACATAGTCCAAGTGCCCGCTAGGTAACGTAGAAAGCCCAAGTGCCCGCTAGGGAACGTACACACTCCAAGTGCCCACTAGGTAACCTAGACAGTCCAATTGCCCGCTAGTTAACCTAGACAGTCCAAGTACCCGATAGTGAACCTACATAGTCCAATTGCCCGCTAGGGAACCTACATACTCCAAGTGCCCGCTAGGGAACCTACATAGTCCAAGTGCCCGCTAGGTAACCTAGATAGTCCAATTGCCCGTTAGCTAACCTAGATAGTCGAAGTGTCCGCTAGTTAACCTACATAGTCCAAGTGCCCGTTCGTTAAACTAGAAAGTCCAAGTGCCCGCTAGGTAACCTAGACAGTCCAAGTGCCCGCTAGGTTACCTACATAGTCCAAGTGCACGTTCGTTAACCTAGATAATCCAAGTACCCGTTAGGTAACCTAGACAGTCCAAGTGCCGCTAGTTACCCTACATAGTCCAAGTGCCCGATAGTTAACCTAGATAGTCAAAGTGCCTGCTAGGTAACCTAGATATTCCAAGTGTCCGCTAGATAACCTACATAGTCCAAGTACCTGCTAGGTAAACTACATAATCCAAGTGCCCGTTCGTTAACCTACATAGTCCAAGTGCCCGTTCGTTAACCTACATAGTCCAAGTGCCCGCTAGGTAACGTAGAAAGCCCAAGTGCCCTCTAGGGAACGTACACACTCCAAGTGCCCACTAGGTAACCTAGACAGTCCATTTGCCCGCTAGTTAACCTAGACAGTCCAAGTACCCGATAGGGAACCTACATAGTCCAATTGCCCGCTAGGGAACCTACATACTCCAAGTGCTCGCTAGGCAACCTACATAGTCCAAGTGCCCGTTAGTTAACCTAGATAGTCAAAGTGCCTGCTAGGTAACCTAGATAGTCCAAGTGCCCGCTAGATAACCTACATAGTCCACGTGCCCGCTAGGCAACCTAAATAGTCCAAATGTCCGCTAGGGAAACTACATAGTCCAAGTGCCCACTAGTTAACCTAGATAGTCCAAGTGTCCCCTAGTAAACCTACATAATCAATGGGCCCGCTAGTTAACCTACATAGTGCAAGGGCCCGCTAGTTAACCTAGATAGTACAAGTGCCCGCTAGTTAACCTAGATAGTCCAAGTGCCCGCTAGTTAACCTAGATAGTCCAAGTGCCCGCTAGTTAACCTAGATTGTCCAAGTGCCCGCTAGTTAACCTACATAGTCCAAGTGCCCGCTAGGTAACCTAGACAGTTCAAGTGACCACTAGGTTACCTACATAGTCCAAGTGCCCATTCGTTAACCTACATAGTCCAAGTGCCCGCTAGGTAACGTAGATAGCCCAAGTGCCCGCTAGGGAACGTACATAGTCCAAGTGCCCGCTAGGTAACCTAGATAGTCTAAGTGCCTGCTAGTAAACCTACATACTCAAAGTGCCTGCTAGGTAAACTACATAGTCCAAGTGCCCACTAGGTAACCTAGACAGTCCAATTGCCCACTAGTTAACCTAGACAGTCCAAGTACCGCTAGGGAATCTACATAGTCCAAGCGCCCTCTAGGGGACCTACATAGTCCAGGTGCTCGCTAGGCAACCTACATAGTCCAAGTGCCCGTTAGTTAACCTAGATAGTCAAAGTGCCTGCTAGGTAACCTAGATAGTCCAAGTGCCCGCTAGGTAACCTTCATAGTCCAAGTGCCCGTTAGGTAACCTTGATAGTCCAATTGCCCGTTAGCTATCCTAGATAGTCCAAGTGTACGCTAGTTAACCTACATAGTCCAAGTGCCCGTTCGTTAACTTACATTGTCCAAGTGCCCGCTAGGTAACGTAGATAGCCCAAGTGCCCGCTAGGGAACGTACATAGTCCAAGTGCCCACTAGGTAACCTAGACAGTCCAATTGCCCCCTAGTTAACCTAGACGGTCCAAGTACCCGATATGGAACCTACATAGTCCAAGTGCCCACTAGGGAACCTACATAGTCCAACTGCTCGCTAGGCAACCTACATAGTCCAAGTGCCCGTTAGTTAACCTAGATTGTCCAATTGCCCGTTAGCTAACCTAGATAGTCGAAGTGTCCGCTAGTTAACCTACATAGTCCAAGTGCCCGTTCGTTAACCTAGATAGTCCAAGTGCCCGCTAGGTAACCTAGACAGTCCAAGTGCCCGCTAGGTTACCTACATAGTCCAAGTGCACGTTCGTTAACCTAGATAATCCAAGTACCCGTTAGGTAACCTAGACAGTCCAAGTGCCGCTAGTTACCCTACATAGTCCAAGTGCCCGATAGTTAACCTAGATAGTCAAAGTGCCTGCTAGGTAACCTAGATATTCCAAGTGTCCGCTAGATAACCTACATAGTCCAAGTACCTGCTAGGTAAACTACATAATCCAAGTGCCCGTTCGTTAACCTACATAGTCCAAGTGCCCGTTCGTTAACCTACATAGTCCAAGTGCCCGCTAGTTAACGTAGAAAGCCCAAGTGCCCGCTAGGGAACGTACACACTCCAAGTGCCCACTAGGTAACCTAGACAGTCCAATTGCCCGCTAGTTAACCTAGACAGTCCAAGTACCCGATAGTGAATCTACATAGTCCAATTGCCCGCTAGGGAACCTACATACTCCAAGTGCCCGCTAGGGAACCTACATAGTCCAAGTGCCCGCTAGGTAACCTAGATAGTCCAATTGCCCGTTAGCTAACCTAGATAGTCGAAGTGTACGCTAGTTAACCTACATAGTCCAAGTGCCCGTTCGTTAAACTAGAAAGTCCAAGTGCCCGCTAGGTAACCTAGACAGTCCAAGTGCCCGCTAGGTTACCTACATAGTCCAAGTGTACGTTCGTTAACCTAGATAATCCAAGTGCCCGTTAGGTAACCTAGACAGTCCAAGTGCCCGCTAGTTACCCTACATAGTCCAAGTGCCTGTTAGTTAACCTACATAGTCAAAGTGCCTGGTAGGTAACCTAGATAGTCCAAGTGTCCGCTAGATAACCTACATAGTCCAAGTGACCACTAGGTTACCTACATAGTACAAGTGCCCGTTCGTTAACCTACATAGTCCAAGTGCCCACTAGGTAACGTAGATAGCCCAAGTGCCTGCTAGTGAAGGTACATATTCCAAGTGCCCGTAGGTAACCTAGGTAGTCCAAGTGCCCGCTAGTTAACCTACATAGTCCAAGTACCTGCTAGGTAAACTACATAATCCAAGTGCCCGTTCGTTAACCTACATAGTCCAAGTGCCCGTTCGTTAACCTACATAGTCCAAGTGCCCGCTAGGTAACGTAGAAAGCCCAAGTGCCCGCTAGGGAACGTACATACTCCAAGTGCCCACTAGGTAACCTAGACAGTCCAATTGCCCGCTAGTTAACCTAGACAGTCCAAGTACCCGATAGGGAACCTACATAGTCCAATTGCCCGCTAGGGAACCTACATACTCCAAGTGCCCGCTAGGGAACCTACATAGTCCATGTGCCCGCTAGGTAACGTAGATAGTCCAATTGCCCGTTAGCTAACCTAGATAGTCGAAGTGTCCGCTAGTTAACCTACATAGTCCAAGTGCCCGTTCGTTAACCTAGAAAGTCCAAGTGCCCGCTAGGTAACCTAGACAGTCCAAGTGCCCGCTAGGTTACCTACATAGTCCAAGTGCACGTTCATTAACCTAGATTGTCCAAGTGCCCGCTGGTAACATACATAGTCCAAATGCCCGCAAGGAAACCTACATAGTCTAAATGTCCGCTAGGCAACCTACATAATCCAAGTGCCCACTCTGGAACATACATAGTCCAAGTGCCCGTTAGCTAACCTAGATAGTCCAAGGGCCCGCTAGTTGACCTACATAATCCAAGTGCCAGCTAGGTAACCTAGATAGTACAAGTGCCCACTAGGGAACCTAGATAGTCCAAGTGCCTGTTAGCTAACCTAGATAGTCCAAGTGGTGGCTAGGTAACCTACATAGTCCAAGTGCCCGTTCGTTAACCTAGATAATCCAAGTGCCCGTTAGGTAACCTAGACAGTCCAAGTGTCCGCTAGTTGCCCTGCATAGTCCAAATGCCCGTTAGTTAACCTAGATAGTCAAAGTGCCTGCTAGGTAACCTAGATAGTCCAAGTGACCCCTAGATAACCTACATAATCCAAGTGCCCGCTAGGTAACCTAAATAGTCCAAATGTCCGCTAGGGAAACTACATAGTCCAAGTGCCCGCTAGTTAACGTAGATAATCCAAGTGCCCACTAGTAAACCTACATAATCCATGGGGCCGCTAGTTAACCTACATAGTGCAAGGGCCCGCTAGTTAACCTAGATAGTCCAAGTGCCCGCTAGTTAACCTAGATAGTCCAAGTGCCCGCTAGTTAACCTAGATAGTCCAAGTGCCCGCTAGTTAACCTACATTGTCCAAGTGCCCGCTAGTTAACCTAGATAGTCCAAGGGACCACTAGGTTACCTACATAGTCCATGTGCCCATTCGTTAACCTACATACTACAAGTGCCCGCTAGGTAACGTAGATAGCCCAAGTGCAAGCTAGGGAATGTACATAGTCCAAGTGCCCGCTAGGTAACCTAGATAGTCTAAGTGCCTGCTAGTAAACATAGATAGTCCAAGTGCCCGCTAGTTAACTTACATAATCCAAGTGCCCGCTAGGTAACCTAGACAGTCCAAGTGACCACTAGGTTACCTACATAGTCCAAGTGCTCATTCGTTAACCTACATAGTCCAAGTGCCCGCTAGGTAACGTAGATAGGCCAAGTGCCCAATAGGTAACGTAGATAGCCCAAGTGCCCGCTAGGGAACGTACATAGTCCAAATGCCCGCTAGTTAACCTAGATAGTCCAAGTGCCCCCTAGTTAACCTACATAGTCCAAGTGCCCGCTAAGTAACCTAGACAGTCCAAGTGACCACTAGGTTACCTACATAGTCCAAGTGCCCATTCGTTAACCTACATAGTCCAAGTGCCCGCTATGATACGTAGATAGCCCAAGTGCCAGCTAAGGAACGTACATAGTCCAAGTGCCCGCTAGGTAACCTAGAAAGTCTAAGTGCCTGCTAGTAAACCTACATAGTCCAAGTGCCTGCTAGGTAAACTACATAGTCCAAGTGCCCAATAGGTAACCTAGACAGTCCAATTGCCCGCTAGTTAACCTAGACAGTCCAAGTACCGCTAGGGAATCTACATAGTCCAAGCGCCCGCTAGGGAACCTACATAGTCCAGGTGCTCGCTAGGCAACCTACATAGTCCACGTGCCCTTTAGTTAACCTAGATAGTCAAAGTGCCTGCTAGGTAACCTAGATAGTCCAAATGCCCGCTAGGTAACCTACATAATCCAAGTGCCCGTTAGGTAACCTTGATAGTCCAATTGCCCGTTAGCTATCCTAGATAGTCCAAGTGTCCGCTAGTTAACCTACATAGTCCAAGTGCCCGTTCGTTAACTTACATTGTCCAAGTACCCGCTAGGTAACGTAGATAACCCAAGTGCCCGCTAGGAACGTACATAGTCCAAGTGCCCACTAGGTAACCTAGACAGTCCAATTGCCGCCTAGTTAACCTAGACAGTCCAAGTACCCGATAGGGAACCTACATAGTCCAAGTGCCCACTAGGGAACCTACATAGTCCAAGTGCTCGCTAGGCAACCTACATAGTCCAAGTGCCCGTTAGTTAACCTAGATTGTCCAATTGCCCGTTAGCTAACCTAGATAGTCGAAGCGTCCGCTAGTTAACCTACAGAGTCCAAGTGCCCGTTCGTTAACCTAGATAGTCCAAGTGCCCGCTAGGTAACCTAGACAGTCCAAGTGCCCGCTAGGTTACCTACATAGTCCAAGTGCACGTTCGTTAATCTAGATAATCCAAGTGCCCGTTAGGTAACCTAGACAGTCCAAGTGCCCGCTAGTTACCCTACATAGTCCAAGTGCCCGTTAGTTAACCTAGATAGTCAAAGTGCCTGCTAGGTAACCTTGATAGTCCAAGTGTCCGCTAGATAACCTACATAGTCCAAGTGACCACTAGGTTACCTACATATTCCAAGTGCCCGTTCGTTAACCTACATAGTCCAAGTGCCCGCTAGGTAACGTAGATAGCCCAAGTGCCCGCTAGGGAAGGTACATAGTCCAAGTGCCCGTAGGTAACCTAGATAGTCCAAGTGCCCGCTAGTTAACCTACATAGTCCAAGTACCTGCTAGATAAACTACATAATCCAAGTGCCCGTTCGTTAACCTACATAGTCCAAGTACCCGTTCGTTAACCTACATAGTCCAAGTGCGCGCTAGGTAACGTAGAAACCCCAAATGCCCGCTAGGGAACGTACATACTCCAAGTGCCCACTAGGTAACCTAGACAGTCCAATTGCCCGCTAGTTAACCTAGACAGTCCAAGTACCCGATAGGGAACCTACATAGTCCAATTGCCCGCTAGGGAACCTACATACTCCAAGTGCTCGCTAGGCAACCTACATAGTCCAAGTGCCCGTTAGTTAACCTAGATAGTCAAAGTGCCTGCTAGGTAACCTAAATAGTCCAAGTGCCCGCTAGGGAACCTACATAGTCCAAGTGCCCGCTAGGTAACCTAGATAGTCCAATTGCCCGTTAGCTAACCTAGATAGTCGAAGTGTCCGCTAGTTAACCTACATAGTCCAAGTGCCCGTTCGTTAACCTAGAAAGTCCAAGTGCCCGCTAGGTAACCTAGACAGTCCAAGTGCCCGCTAGGTTACCTACATAGTCCAAGTGCACGTTCATTAACCTAGATTGTCCAAGTGCCCGCTGGTAACATACATAGTCCAAATGCCCGCAAGGAAACCTACATAGTCTAAATGTCCGCTAGGCAACCTACATAATCCAAGTGACCACTCTGGAACATACATAGTCCATGTGCCCGTTAGCTAACCTAGATAGTCCAAGGGCCCGCTAGTTGACCTACATAGTCCAAGTGCCAGCTAGGTAACCTAGATAGTACAAGTGCCCGCTCGGGAACCTAAATAGTCCAAATGTCCGCTAGGGAAACTACATTGTCCAAGTATCCGCAAGTGAACCTAGATAGTCCAAGTGCCCCCTAGTAAACCTACATAATCCTTGGGCCCGCTAGTTAACCTACATAGTGCAAGGGCCCACTAGTTAACCTAGATAGTCCAAGTGCCCGCTAGTTAACCTAGATAGTCCAAGTGCCCGCTAGTTAACCTACATAGTCCAAGTGCCCGCTAGGTAACCTAGACAGTCCAAGTGACCACTAGGTTACCTACGTAGTCCATGTGCCCATTCGTTAACCTACATAGTCCAAGTGCCCGCTAGGTAACGTAGATAGCCCAAGTGCCCGCTAGGGAACGTACATAGTCCAAGTGCCCGCTAGGTAACCTAGATAGTCTAAGTGCCTGCTAGTAAACCTACATAGTCCAAGTGCCTGCTAGGTAAACTACATAGTCCAAGTGCCCACTAGGTAACCTAGACAGTCCAATTGCCCGCTAGTTAACCTAGACAGTCCAAGTACCGCTAGGGAATCTACATAGTCCAAGCGCCCGCTAGGGAACCTACATAGTCCAGGTGCTCGCTAGGCAACCTACATAGTCCACGTGCCCGTTAGTTAACCTAGA
This sequence comes from Tenrec ecaudatus, assembly GCF_050624435.1. Lineage (NCBI taxonomy): Eukaryota > Metazoa > Chordata > Mammalia > Afrosoricida > Tenrecidae > Tenrec > Tenrec ecaudatus. The sequence goes on along the minus strand of NW_027457568.1, from coordinate 4,672,382 downwards.
TAGTCAAAGTGCCTGCTAGGTAACCTAGATAGTCCAAGTGCCCGCTGGGTAACCTACATAGTCCAAGTGCCCGTTAGGTAACCTTGATAGTCCAATTGCCCGTTAGCTATCCTAGATAGCCCAAGTGTCCGCTAGTTAACCTACATAGTCCAAGTGCCCGTTCGTTAACTTACATTGTCCAAGTGCCCGCTAGGTAACGTAGATAACCCAAGTGCCCGCTAGGGAACGTACATAGTCCAAGTGCCCACTAGGTAACCTAGACAGTCCAATTGCCCCCTAGTTAATCTAGACAGTCCAAGTACCCGATAGGGAACCTACATAGTCCAAGTGCCCACTAGGGAACCTACATAGTCCAAGTGCTCGCTAGGCAACCTACATAGTCGAAGTGCCCGTTAGTTAACCTAGATTGTCCAATTGCCCGTTAGCTAACCTAGATAGTCGATGTGTCTGCTAGTTAACCTACATAGTCCAAGTGCCCGTTCGTTAACCTAGATAGTCCAAGTGCGCGCTAGGTAACCTAGACAGTCCAAGTGCCTGCTAGGTTACCTACATAGTCCAAGTGCACGTTCGTTAACCTAGATAGTCCAAGTGCCCGCTGGTAACCTACATAGTCCAAGGGCCCGCTAGGTAACCTTGATAGTCCAAGTACCTTCTAGTTAACCTACGTAGTCCAAGTGCCCGCTAGATAACCTACATAGTCCAAGTGCCCACTAGGTAACCTAAATAATCCAAATGCCCGCTAGGGAAACTACATAGTCCAAGTGCCCGTTAGTTAACCTAGATAGTCCAAGTGCCCGCTAGTAAACCTAGATAGTCCAAGGGCCTGCTAGTTAACCTAGATAGTCCAAGTGCCCGCTATTTATCCTATATCGTCCAAGTGTCCGCTAGGTAACCTAGATAGTCCAAGTGCCTGATAGCTAACCTAAATAGCCCAAGTGTCCGTTCGTTAACCTATGTAGTCCAAGTGCCCATTGGGTAACCTACATAGTCCAAGTGCCCGCTAGTTAACCTACATAGTCCAAGTGCGTTATAGGGAGCCTACATAGTCCACGTGACCCCTAGGGAACCTACATAGTCCAAGTGCCCGTTAGGGAACCTACATAGACCAAGGGCCCGCTAGGTAACCTACATAGTCCAAATGCCCGCAAGGAAACCTACATAGTCTAAATGTCCGCTAGGCAACCTACATAATCCAAGTGCCCGCTCTGGAACATACATAGTCCAAGTGCCCGTTAGCTAACCTAGATAGTCCAAGGGCCCGCTAGTTGACCTACATAGTCCTAGTGCCCGCTAGGGAACCTAGATAGTCCAAGTGGTGGCTAGGTAACCTACATAGTCCACGTACCCGTTCGTTAACCTAGATAATCCAAGTGCCCGTTAGGTAACCTAGACAGTCCAAGTGCTCGCTAGTTACCCTACATAGTCCAAGTGCCCGTTAGTTAACCTAGATAGTCAAAGTGCCTGCTAGGTAACCTACATAGTCCAAGTGCCCGCTAGGCAACCTAAATAGTCCAAATGCCCGCTAGGGAAACTACATAGTCCAAGTGCCCGCTAGTTAACCTAGATGTCCCAAGTGCCCCCTAGTAAACCTACATAATCCATGGGCCCGCTAGTTAACCTACATAGTGCAAGGGCCCGCTAGTTAACCTAGATCGTGCAAGTGTCCGCTAGTTAACCTACATAGTCCAAGTGCCAGCTAGGTAACCTAGATAGTCCAATTGCCCGCTAGGGATCCTTCATAATCCAAGTGCCTGCTAGGTAACCTAGATAGTCCAAGTGCCCGCTAGGGAAGGTACATAGTCCAAGTGTCCGCTAGGTAACCTAGAGAGTTCAAGTGCCCGCTAGTTAACCTACATAGTCCAAGAGCCCGCTAGTTAACCTAGATAGTCCAAGTGCCCGCTAGTAAACCTAGATAGTCCAAGGGCCTGCTAGTTAACCTAGATAGTCCAAGTGCCCGCTAGTTAACCTAAATCGTCCAAGTGTCCGCTAGGTAACATACATAGTCCCAGTGCCTGCTAGGTAACCTAGATAGTCCAAGTGCCTGATTCCTAACCTACATAGTCCAAGTGTCCGTTCGTTACCCTAGATAGTCCAAGTGCCAATTGGGTAACCTACATAGTCCATGTGCCCGCCTGGTAACCTGGTTAGTCCAAGTGCCCGCTAGTTAACCTACATAGTCCAAGTGCCTTCTAGGGAGCCTACATAGTCCACGTGACTGCTAGGGAACCTAAATAGTCCAAGTGCCCGCTAGGTAACCTACATAGTCCAAATGCCCGCAAGGAAACCTACATAGTCTAAATGTCCGCTAGGCAACCTACATAATACAAGTGCCCACTCTGGAACATACATAGTCCAAGTGCCCTTTAGCTAACCTAGATAGTCCAAGGGCACGCTAGTTGACCTACATAGTCCAAGTGCCAGCTAGGTAACCTAGATAGTACAAGTGGCCGCTAGGGAACCTAAATAGTCCAAGTGCCTGTTAGCTAACCTAGATAGTCCAAGTGGTGGCTAGGTAACCTACATAGTCCAAGTGCCCGTTCGTTAACCTAGATAATCCAAGTGCCCGTTAGGTAACCTAGACAGTCCAAGTGCCCGCTAGTTACCCTACATAGTCCAAGTGCCCGTTAGTTAACCTAGATAGTCAAAGTGCCTGCTAGGTAACCTAGATAGTCCAAGTGTCCGCTAGATAACCTACATAGTCCAAGTGCCCGCTAGGTAACGTAGATAGCCCAAGTGCCCGCTAGGGAAGGTACATAGTCCAAGTGCCCGTAGGTAACCTAGATAGTCCAAGTGCCCGCTAGGTAACCTACATAGTCCAAATGCCCGCAAGGAAAACTACATAGTCTAAATGTCCGCTAGGCAACCTACATAATACAAGTGCCCACTCTGGAACATACATAGTCCAAGTGCCCGTTAGCTAACCTAGATAGTCCAAGGGCCCACTAGTTGACCTACATAGTCCAAGTGCCAGCTAGGTAACTTAGATAGTACAAGTGCCCGCTAGGGAACCTAGATAGTCCAAGTGCCTGTTAGCTAACCTAGATAGTCCAAGTGGTGGCTAGGTAACCTAGATAGTCCAAGTGCCCGCTAGGTATCCTACATAGTTCAAGTGCCCGTTAGGTAACCTTGATAGTCCAATTGCCCGTTAGCTATCCTAGATAGTCCAAGTGTCCGCTAGTTAACCTACATAGTCCAAGTGCCCGTTCGTTAACTTACATTGTCCAAGTGCCCGCTAGGTAACGTAGATAGCCCAAGTGCCCGCTAGGGAATGTACATAGTCCAAGTGCCCACTAGGTAACCTAGACAGTCCAATTGCCCCCTAGTTAACCTAGACAGTCCAAGTACCCGATAGGGAACCTACATAGTCCAAGTGCCCACTAGGGAACCTACATAGTCCAAGTGCTCGCTAGGCAACCTACATAGTCCACGTGCCCGTTAGTTAACCTAGATTGTCCAATTGCCCGTTAGCTAACCTAGATAGTCGAAGTGTCCGCTAGTTAACCTACATAGTCCAAGTGCACGTTCGTTAATCTAGATAATCCAAGTGCCCGTTAGGTAACCTAGACAGTCCAGTGCCCGCTAGTTACCATACATAGTCCAAGTGCCCGTTAGTTAACCTAGATAGTCAAAGTGCCTGCTAGGTAACCTAGATAGTCCAAGTGTCCGCTAGATAACCTACATAGTCCAAGTGACCACTAGGTTACCTACATAGTCCAAGTGCCCGTTCGTTAACCTACATAGTTCAAGTGCCCGCTAGGTAACGTAGATAGCCCAAGTGCCCGCTAGGGAAGGTACATAGTCCAAGTGCCCGTAGGTAACCTAGATAGTCCAAGTGCCCGCTAGTTAACCTACATAGTCCAAGTACCTGCTAGGTAAACTACATAATCCAAGTGCCCGTTCGTTAACCTACATAGTCCAAGTACCCGTTCGTTAACCTACATAGTAGAAGTGTCCGCTAGGTAACGTAGAAAGCCCAAATGCCCGCTAGGGAACGTACATACTCCAAGTGCCCACTAGGTAACCTAGACAGTCCAATTCCCCGCTAGTTAACCTAGACAGTCCAAGTACCCGATAGGGAAACTACATAGTCCAATTGCCCGCTAGGGAACCTACATACTCCAAGTGCTCGCTAGGCAACCTACATAGTCCAAGTGCCCGTTAGTTAACCTAGATAGTCAAAGTGCCTGCTAGATAACCTAAATAGTCAAAGTGCCCGCTAGGGAACCTACATAGTCCAAGTGCCCGCTAGGTAACCTAGATAGTCCAATTGCCCGTTAGCTAACCTAGATAGTCGAAGTGTCCGCTAGTTAACCTACATAGTCCAAGTGCCCGTTCGTTAACCTAGAAAGTCCAAGTGCCCGCTAGGTAACCTAGACAGTCCAAGTGCCCGTTAGGTTACCTACATAGTCCAAGTGCACGTTCGTTAACCTAGATTGTCCAAGTGCCCGCTGGTAACATACATAGTCCAAATGCCCGCAAGGAAACCTACATAGCCTAATTGTCCGCTAGGCCACCTACATAATCCAAGTGAACACTCTGGAACATACATAGTCCATGTGCCCGTTAGCTAACCTAGATAGTCCAAGGGCACGCTAGTTGACCTACATAGTCCAAGTGCCAGCTAGGTAACCTAGATAGTACAAGTGCCCGCTAGGGAACCTAGATAGTCCAAGTGCCTGTTAGCTAACCTAGATAGTCCAAGTGGTGGCTAGGTAACCTACATAGTCCAAGTGCCCGTTCGTTAACCTAGATAATCCAAGTGCCCGTTAGGTAACCTAGACAGTCCAAGTGCCCGCTAGTTGTCCTACATAGTCCAAATGCCCGTTAGTTAACCTAGATAGTCAAAGTGCCTGCTAGGTAACCTAGATAGTCCAAGTGCCCGCTAGATAACCTACATAGTCCAAGTGCCCGCTAGGTAACCTAAATAGTCCAAATGTCCGCTAGGGAAACTACATAGTCCAAGTGCCCGCTAGTTAACCTAGATAGTCCAAGTGCCCCCTAGTAAACCTACATAATCCATGGGCCCGCTAGTTAACCTACATAGTGCAAGGGCCCGCTAGTTAACCTAGATAGTTCAAGTGCCCGCTAGTTAACCTAGATAGTCCAAGTGCCCGCTAGTTAACCTACATAGTCCAAGTGCCCGCTAGGTAACCTACATAGTCCAAGTGCCCGCTAGGTAACCTAGACAGTCTAAGTGACCACTAGGTTACCTTCGTAGTCCATGTGCCCATTCGTTAACCTACATAGTCCAAGTGCCCGCTAGGTAACGTAGATAGCCCAAGTGCCCGCTAGGGAACATACATAGTCCAAGTGCCCGCTAGGTAACCTAGATAGTCTAAGTGCCTGCTAGTAAACCTACATAGTCTAAGTGCCTGCTAGGTAAACTACATAGTCCAAGTGCCCACTAGGTAACCTAGACAGTCCAATTGCCCGCTAGTTAACCTAGACAGTCCAAGAACCGCTAGGGAATCTACATAGTCCAAGCGCCCGCTAGGGAACCTACATAGTCCAGGTGCTCGCTAGGCAACCTACATAGTCCACGTGCCCGTTAGTTAACCTAGATAGTCAAAGTGCCTGCTAAGTAACCTAGATAGTCCAAGTGCCCGCTAGGTAACCTACATAGTCCAAGTGCCCGTTAGGTAACCTTGATAGTCCAATTGCCCGTTAGCTATCCTAGATAGTCCAAGTGTCCGCTAGTTGACCTACATAGTCCAAGTGCCCGTTCGTTAACTTACATTGTCCAAGTGCCCGCTAGGTAACGTAGATAACCCAAGTGCCCGCTAGGGAACGTACATAGTCCAAGTGCCCATTAGGTAACCTAGACAGTCCAATTGCCCCCTAGTTAACCTAGACAGTCCAAGTACCCGATAGGGAACCTACATATTCCAAGTGCCCACTAGGGAACCTACATAGTCCAAGTGCTCGCTAGGCAACCTACATAGTCCAAGTGCCCGTTAGTTAACCTAGATTGTCCAATTGCCCGTTAGCTAACCTAGATAGTCGAAGTGTCTGCTAGTTAACCTACATAGTCCAAGTGCCCGTTCGTTAACCTAGATAGTCCAAGTGCCCGCTAGGTAACCTAGACAGTCCAAGCGCCCGCTACGTTATCTACATAGTCCAAGTGCACGTTCGTTAACCTAGATAGTCCAAGTGCCCGCTGGTAACCTACATAGTCCAAGGGCCCGCTAGGTAACCTTGATAGTCCAAGTCCCTTCTAGTTAACCTACGTAGTCCAAGTGCCCGCTAGATAACCTACATAGTCCAAGTGCCCACTAGGTAACCTAAAAAATCCAAATGCCCCCTAAGGAAACTACATAGTCCAAGTGCCCGTTAGTTAACCTAGATAGTCCAAGTGCCCGCTAGTAAACCTAGATAGTCCAAGGGCCTGCTAGTTAACCTAGATAGTCCAAGTGCCCGCTAGTTATCCTAAATCGTCCAAGTGTCCGCTAGGTAACCTAGATAGTCCAAGTGCCTGATAGCTAACCTACATAGCCTAAGTGTCCGTTCGTTAACCTATGTAGTCCAAGTGCCCATTGCGTAACCTACATAGTCCAAGTGCCCGCTAGTTAACCTACATAGTCCAAGTGGGTTCTAGGGAGCCTACATAGTCCACGTGACCCCTAGGGAACCTACATAGTCCAAGTGCCCGTTAGGGAACGTACATAGTCCAAGGGCCCGCTAGGTAACCTACATAGTCCAAATGCCCGCAAGGAAACCTACATAGTCTAAATGTCCGCTAGCCAACATACATAATCCAAGTGCCCGCTCTGGAACATACATAGTCCAAGTGCCCGTTAGCTAACCTAGATAGTCCAAGGGCCCGCTAGTTGACCTACATAGTCCAAGTGCCCGCTAGGGAACCTAGATAGTCCAAGTGGTGGCTAGGTAACCTACATAGTCCACGTACCCGTTCGTTAACCTAGATAATCCAAGTGCCCGTTAGGTAACCTAGACAGTCCAAGTGCTCGCTAGTTACCCTACATAGTCCAAGTGCCCGTTAGTTAACCTAGATAGTCAAAGTGCCTGCTAGGTAACCTACATAGTCCAAGTGCCCGCTAGGCAACCTAAATAGTCCAAATGCCCGCTAGGGAAACTACATAGTCCAAGTGCCCGCTAATTAACCTAGATGTCCCAAGTGCCCCCTAGTAAACCTACATATTCCATGGGCCCGAAGTTAACCTACATAGTGCAAGGGCCCGCTAGTTAATCTAGATAGTCCAAGTGCCCGCTAGTTAACCTAGATAGTCCAAGTGCCCGCTAGTTAACCTACATAATCCATGGGCCCGAAGTTAACCTACATAGTTCAAGGGCCCGCTAGTTAACCTACATAGTGCAAGGGCCCGCTAGTTAACCTAGATCGTGCAAGTGTCCGCTAGTTAACCTATATAGTCCAAGTGCCAGCTAGGTAACCTAGATAGTCCAATTGCCCACTAGGGATCCTTCATAATCCAAGTGCCTGCTAGGTAACCTAGATAGTCCAAGTGCCCGCTAGGGAAGGTACATAGTCCAAGTGTCCGCTAGGTAACCTAGAGAGTTCAAGTGCCCGCTAGTTAACCTACATAGTCCAAGAGCCCGCTAGTTAACCTAGATAGTCCAAGTGCCCGCTAGTAAACCTAGATAGTCCAAGGGCCTGCTAGTTAACCTAGATAGTCCAAGTGCCCGCTAGTTAAACTAAATCGTCCAAGTGTCCGCTAGGTAACATACATAGTCCCAGTGCCTGCTAGGTAACCTAGATAGTCCAAGTGCCTGATACCTAACCTACATAGTCCAAGTGTCCGTTCGTTAACCTAGATAGTCCAAGTGCCAATTGGGTTACCTACATAGTCCATGTGCCCGCCTGGTAACCTGGTTAGTCCAAGTGCCCGCTAGTTAACCTACATAGTCCAAGTGCCTTCTATGGAGCCTACATAGTCCACGTGACCGCTAGGGAACCTACATTGTCCAAGTGCCCGCTAGGTAACCTACATAGTCCAAATGCCCGCAAGGAAACCTACATAGCATAATGTCCGCTAGGCAACCTACATAATACAAGTGCCCACTCTGGAACATACATAGTCCAAGTGCCCGTTAGCTAACCTAGATAGTCCAAGGGCCCGCTAGTTGACCTACATAGTCCAAGTGCCAGCTAGGTAACCTAGATAGTACAAGTGCCCGCTAGGGAACCTAGATAGTCCAAGTGCCTGTTAGCTAACCTAGATAGTCCAAGTGGTGGCTAGGTAACCTACATAGTCCAAGTGCCCGTTCGTTAACCTAGATAATCCAAGTGCCCTTTAGGTAACCTAGACAGTACAAGTGCCCGCTAGTTACCCTACATAGTCCAAGTGCCCGTTAGTTAACCTAGATAGTCAAAGTGCCTGCTAGGTAACCTAGATAGTCCAAGTGTCCGCTAGATAACCTACACAGTCCAAGTGACCACTAGGTTACCTACATAGTCCAAGTGCCCGTTCGTTAACCTACATAGTCCAAGTGCCCGCTAGGTAACGTAGATAGACCAAGTGCCCGCTAGGGAAGGTACATAGTCCAAGTGCCCGTAGGTAAACTAGATAGTCCAAGTGCCCGCTAGGTAACCTACATAGTCCAAATGCCCGCAAGGAAACCTACATAGTCTAAATGTCCGCTAGGCAACCTACATAATACAAGTGCCCACTCTGGAACATACATAGTCAAAGTGCCCGTTAGCTAACCTAGATAGTCCAAGGGCCCACTAGTTGACCTACATAGTCCAAGTGCCAGCTAGGTAACTTAGATAGTACAAGTGCCCTCTAGGGAACCTAGATAGTCAAAGTGCCTGTTAGCTAACCTAGATAGTCCAAGTGGTGGCTAGGTAACCTAGATAGTCCAAGTGCCCGCTAGGTAACCTACATAGTTCAAGTGCCCGTTAGGTAACCTTGATAGTCCAATTGCCCGTTAGCTATCCTAGATAGTCCAAGTGTCCGCTAGTTAACCTACATAGTCCAAGTGCCCGTTCGTTAACTTACATTGTCCAAGTGCCCGCTAGGTAACGTAGATAGCCCAAGTGCCCGCTAGGGAATGTATATAGTCCAAGTGCCCACTAGGTAACCTAGACAGTCCAATTGCCCCCTAGTTAACCTAGACAGTCCAAGTACCCGATAGGGAACCTACATAGTCCAAGTGCCCACTAGGGAACCTACATAGTCCAAGTGCTCGCTAGGCAACCTACATAGTCCAAGTGCCCGTTAGTTAACCTAGATTGTCCAATTGCCCGTTAGCTAACCTAGATAGTCGAAGTGTCCCCTAGTTAACCTACATAGTCCAAGTGCCCGTTCGTTAACCTAGATAGTCCAAGTGCCCGCTAGGTAACCTAGACAGTCCAAGTGCACGCTAGGTTACCTACATAGTCCAAGTGCACGTTCGTTAATCTAGATAATCCAAGTGCCCGTTAGGTAACCTAGACAGTCCAAGTGCCCGCTAGTTACCCTACATAGTCCAAGTGCCCGTTAGTTAACCTAGATAGTCAAAGTGCCTGCTAGGTAACCTAGATAGCCAAAGTGCCTGCTAGGTAACCTAGATAGTCCAAGTGTCCGCTAGATAACCTACATAGTCCAAGTGACCACTAGGTTACCTACATAGTCCAAGTGCCCGTTCGTTAACCTACATAGTCCAAGTGCCCGTAGGTAACCTAGATAGTCCAAGTGCCCGCTAGGTAACGTAGAAAGCCCAAATGCCCGCTAGGGAACGTACATACTCCAAGTGCCCACTAGGTAACCTAGACAGTCCAATTGCCCGCTAGTTAACCTAGACAGTCCAAGTACCCGATAGGGAACCTACATAGTTCAATTGCCCGCTAGGGAACCTACATACTCCAAGTGCTCGCTAGGCAACCTACATAGTCCAAGTGCCCGTTAGTTAACCTAGATAGTCAAAGTGCCTGCTAGGTAACCTAAATAGTCCAAGTGCCCGCTAGGGAACCTACATAGTCCAAGTGCCCGCTAGGTAACCTAGATAGTCCAATTGCCCGTTAGCTAACCTAGATAGTCGAAGTATCCGCTAGTTAACCTACATAGTCCAAGTGCCCGTTCGTTAACCTAGAAAGTCCAAGTGCCCGCTAGGTAACCTAGACAGTCCAAGTGCCCGCTAGGTTACCTACATAGTCCAAGTGCACGTTCGTTAACCTAGATTGTCCAAGTGCCCGCTGGTAACATACATAGTCCAAATGCCCGCAAGGAAACCTACATAGTCTAAATGTCCGCTAGGCAACCTACAAAATCCAAGTGACCACTCTGGAACATACATAGTCCATGTGCCCGTTAGCTAACCTAGATAGTCCAAGGGCACGCTAGTTGACCTACATAGTCAAAGTGCCAGCTAGGTAACCTAGATAGTACAAGTGCCCGCTAGGGAACCTAGATAGTCCAAGTGCCTGTTAGCTAACCTAGATAGTCCAAGTGGTGGCTAGGTAACCTACATAGTCCAAGTGCCCGTTCGTTAACCTAGATAATCCAAGTGCCCTTTAGGTAACCTAGACAGTCCAAGTGCCCGCTAGTTGCCCTACATAGTCCAAATGCCCGTTAGTTAACCTAGATAGTCAAAGTGCCTGCTAGGTAACCTAGATAGTCCAAGTGCCCGCTAGATAACCTACATAGTCCAAGTGCCCGCTAGGTAACCTAAATAGTCCAAATGTCCGCTAGGGAAACTACATAGTCCAAGTGCCCGCTAGTTAACCTAGATAGTCCAAGTGCCCCCTACTAAACCTACATAATCCATGGGCCCGCTAGTTAACCTACATAGTGCAAGGGCCCGCTAGTTAACCTAGATAGTCCAAGTGCCTGCTAGTTAACCTAGATAGTCCAAGTGCCCGCTAGTTAACCTAGATAGTCCAAGTGCCCGCTAGTTAACCTACATAGTCCAAGTGCCCGCTAGGTAACCTAGACAGTCCAAGTGACCACTAGGTTACCTACGTAGTCCATGTGCCCATTCGTTAACCTACATAGTCCAAGTGCCCGCTAGGTAACGTAGATAGCCCAAGTGCCCGCTAGGGAACGTACATAGTCCAAGTGCCCACTAGGTAACCTAGACAGTCCAATTGCCCCCTAGTTAACCTAGACAGTCCAAGTACCCGATAGGGAACCTACATAGTCCAAGTGCCCACTAGGGAACCTACATAGTCCAAGTGCTCGCTAGGCAACCTACTTAGTCCAAGTGCCCGTTAGTTAACCTAGATTGTCCAATTGCCCGTTAGCTAACCTAGATAGTCGAAGTGTCTGCTAGTTAACCTACATAGTCCAAGTGCACGTTCGTTAACCTAGATAGTCCAAGTGCCCGCTGGTAACCTACATAGTCCAAGGGCACGCTAGGTAACCTTGATAGTCCAAGTACCTTCTAGTTAAACTACGTAGTCCAAGTGCCCGCTAGATAACCTACATAGTCCAAGTGCCCACTAGGTAACCTAAATAATCCAAATGCCCGCTTGGGAAACTACATAGTCCAAGTGCCCGTTAGTTAACCTAGATAGTCCAAGTGCCCGCTAGTAAACCTAGATAGTCAAAGGGCCTGCTAGTTAACCTAGATAGTCCAAGTGCCCGCTAGTTATCCTAAATCGTCCAAGTGTCCGCTAGGTAACCTAGATAGTCCAAGTGCCTGATAGCTAACCTACATAGCCCAAGTGTCCGTTCGTTAACCTAGATAGTTCAAGTGCCCATTGGGTAACCTACATAGTCCAAGTGCCCGCTAGTTAACCTACATAGTCCAAGTGCGTTCTAGGGAGCCTACATAGTCCACGTGACCCCTAGGGAACCTACATAGTCCAAGTGCCCCTTAGGGAACCTACATAGTCCAAGGGCCCGCTAGGAAACCTACATAGTCCAAATGCCCGCAAGGAAACCTACATAGTCTAAATGTCCGCTAGGCAACCTACATAATCCAAGTGCCCACTCAGGAACATACATAGTCCAAGTGCCCGTTAGCTAACCTAGATAGTCCAAGGGCCCGCTAGTTGACCTACATAGTCCAAGTGCCCGCTAGGGAACCTAGATAGTCCAAGTGGTGGCTAGGTAACCTACATAGTCCACGTACCCGTTCGTTAACCTAGATAATCAAAGTGCCCGTTAGGTAACCTAGACAGTCCAAGTGCCCGCTAGTTACCCTACATAGTCCAAGTGCCCGTTAGTTAACCTAGATAGTCAAAGTGCCTGCTAGGTAACCTACATAGTCCAAGTGCCCGCTAGGCAACCTAAATAGTCCAAATGCCCGCTAGGGAAACTACATAGTCCAAGTGCCCGCTAGTTAACCTAGATGTCCCAAGTGCCCCCTAGTAAACCTACATAATCCATGGTCCCGCTAGTTAACCTACATAGTGCAAGGGCCCGCTAGTTAACCTAGATCATGCAAGTGTCCGCTAGTTAACCTACATAGTCCAAGTGCCAGCTAGGTAACCCGGATAGTCCAATTGCCCGCTAGGGATCCTTCATAATCCAAGTGCCTGCTAGGTAACCTAGATAGTCCAAGTGCCCGCTAGGGAAGGTACATAGTCCAAGTGTCCGCTAGGTAACCTAGAGAGTTCAAGTGCCCGCTAGTTAACCTACATAGTCCAAGAGCCCGCTAGTTAACCTAGATAGTCCAAGTGCCCGCTAGTAAACCTAGATAGTCCAAGGGCCTGCTAGTTAACCTAGATAGTCCAAGTGCCCGCTAGTTAACCTAAATCGTCCAAGTGTCCGCTAGGTAACATACATAGTCCCAGTGCCTGCTAGGTAACCTAGATAGTCCAAGTGCCTAATACCTAACCTACATAGTCCAAGTGTCCGTTCGTTAACCTAGATAGTCCAAGTGCCAATTTGGTAACCTACATAGTCCAAGTGCCTTCTAGGGAGCCTACATAGTCCACGTGACCGCTAGGGAACCTACATAGTCCAAGTGCCCGCTAGGTAACCTACATAGTCCAAATGCCCGCAAGGAAACCTACATAGTCTAAATGTCCGCTAGGCAACCTACATAATACAAGTGCCCACTCTGGAACATACATAGCCCAAGTGCCCGTTAGCTAACCTAGATAGTCCAAGGGCCCGCTAGTTGACCTACATAGTCCCAGTGCCAGCTAGGTAACCTAGATAGTACAAATGCCCGCTAGGGAACCTAGATAGTCCAAGTGCCTGTTAGCTAACCTAGATAGTCCAAGTGGTGGCTAGGTAACCTACATAGTCCAAGTGCCCGTTCGTTAACCTAGATAATCCAAGTGCCCGTTAGGTAACCTAGACAGTCCAAGTGCCCGCTAGTTACCCTACATAGTCCAAGTGCCCGTTAGTTAACCTAGATAGTCAAAGTGCCTGCTAGGTAACCTAGATAGTCCAAGTGTCCGCTAGATAACCTACATAGTCCAAGTGACCACTAGGTTACCTACATTGTCCAAGTGCCCGTTCGTTAACCTACATAGTCCAAGTGCCCGCTAGGTAACGTAGATAGCCCAAGTGCCCGCTAGGGAAGGTACATAGTCCAAGTGCCCGTAGGTAACCTAGATAATCCAAGTGCCCGCTAGTTAACCTACATAGTCCAAGTACCTGCTAGGTAAACTACATAGTCCAAGTGCCCGTTCGTTAACCTACATAGTCCAAGTGCCCGTTCGTTAACCTACATAGTCCAAGTGCCCGCTAGGTAACGTAGAAATCCCAAGTGCCCGCTAGGGAACGTACATACTCCAAGTGCCCACTAGGCAACCTAGACAGTCCAATTGCCCGCTAGTTAACCTAGACAGTCCAAGTACCCGATAGGGAACCTACATAGTCCAATTGCCCGCTAGGGAACCTACATACTCCAAATGCTCGCTAGGCAACCTACATAGTCCAAGTGCCCGTTAGTTAACCTAGATAGTCAAATGCCCGCTAGGTAACCTAAATAGTCCAAGTGCCCGCTAGGGAACCTACATAGTCCAAGTGCCCGCTAGGTAACCTAGATAGTCCAATTGCCTGTTAGCTAACCTAGATAGTCGAAGTGTCCGCTAGTTAACCTACATAGTCCAAGTGCCCGTTCGTTAACCTAGAAAGTCCAAGTGCCCGCTAGGTAACCTAGACAGTCCAAGTGCCCGCTAGGTTACCTACATAGTCCAAGTGCACGTTCGTTAACCTAGATTGTCCAAGTGCCCTCTGGTAACCTACATAGTCCAAATGCCCGCAAGGAAACCTACATAGTCTAAATGTCCGCTAGGCAACCTACATAATCCAAGTGCACACTCTGGAACATACATAATCCAAGTGCCCGTTAGCTAACCTAGATAGTCCAAGGGCCCGCTAGTTGACCTACATAGTCCAAGTGCCAGCTAGGTAACCTAGATAGTACAAGTGCCCGCTAGGGAACCTAGATAGTCCAAGTGCCTATTAGCTAACCTAGATAATCCAAGTGGTGGCTAGGTAACCTACATAGTCCAAGTGCCCGTTCGTTAACCTAGATAATCCAAGTGCCCGTTAGGTAACCTAGACTGTCCAAGTGCCCGCTAGTTGCCCTACATAGTCCAAGTGACCGTTAGTTAACCTAGATAGTCAAAGTGCCTGCTAGGTAACCTAGATAGTCCAAGTGCCCGCTAGATAACCTACATAGTCCAAGTGCCCGCTAGGTAACCTAAACAGTCCAAATGTCCGGTAGGGAAACTACATAGTCCAAGTGCCCGCTAGTTAACCTAGATAGTCCAAGTGCCCCCTAGTAAACCTACATAATCCATGGGCCCGCTAGTTAACCTACATAGTGCAAGGGCCCGCTAGTTAACCTAGATAGTCCAAGTGCCCGCTAGTTAACCTAGATAGTCCAAGTGCCCGCTAGTTAACCTAGATAGTCCAAGTGCCCGCTAGTTAACCTACATAGTCCAAGGGCTCGCTAGGTAACCTAGACAGTCCAAGTGACCACTAGGTTACCGACATAGTCCAAGTGCCCATTCGTTAACCTACATAGTCCAAGTGCCCGCTAGGTAACGTAGATAGCCCAAGTGCCCGCTAGGGAACGTACATAGTCCAAGTGCCCGCTAGGTAACCTAGATAGTCTAAGTGCCTGCTAGTAAACGTACATACTCCAAGTGCCTGCTAGGTAAACTACATAGTCCAAGTGCCCACTATGTAACCTAGACAGTCCAATTGCCCGCTAGTTAACCTAGACAGTCCAAGTACCGCTAGGGAATCTACATAGTCCAAGCGCCCGCTAGGAGACCTACATAGTCCAGGTGCTCGCTAAGCAACCTACATAGTCCAAGTGACCGTTAGTTAACCTTGATAGTCCAATTGCCCGTTAGCTATCCTAGATAGTCCAAGTGTCCGCTAGTTAACCTACATAGTCCAAGTGCCCGTTCGTTAACTTACATTGTCCAAGTGCCCGCTAGGTAACGTAGATAGCCCAAGTGCCCACTAGGGAACGTACATAGTCCAAGTGCCCACTAGGTAACCTAGACAGTCCAATTGCCCCCTAGTTAACCTACATAATCCATGGGCCCGCTAGGTAACCTACATAGTGCAAGGGCCCGCTAGTTAACCTAGATAGTCCAAGTGCCCGCTAGTTAACCTAGATAGTCCAAGTGCCCGCTAGTTAACCTAGATAGTCCAAGTGCCCGCTAGTTAACCTAGATAGTCCAAGTGCCCGCTAGTTAACCTACATAGTCCAAGTGCCCGCTAGGTAACCTAGACAGTCCAAGTGACCACTAGGTTACCTACATAGTCCAAGTGCCCATTCGTTAACCTACATAGTCCAAGTGCCCGCTAGGTAACGTAGCTAGCCCAAGTGCCCGCTAGGGAACGTACATAGTCCAAGTGCCCGCTAGGTAACCTAGATAGTCTAAGTGCCTGCTAGTAAACCTAGATAGTCCAAGTGCCCGCTAGTTAACCTACATAGTCCAAGTGCCCGCTAGGTAACCTAGACAGTCCAAGTGACCACTAGGTTACCTACATAGTCCAAGTGCCCATTCGTTAACCTACATAGTCCAAGTGCCCGCTAGGTAACGTAGATAGCCCAAGTGCCCGCTAGGTAACGTAGGTAGCCCAAGTGCCCACTACGGAACGTACATAGTCCAAGTGCCCGCTAGTTAACCTAGATAGTCCAAGTGCCCGCTAGGTAACCTACATAGTCCAAGTGCCCGTTAGGTAACCTTGATAGTCCAATTGCCCGTTAGCTATCCTAGATAGTCCAAGTGTCCGCTAGTTAACCTACATAGTCCAAGTGCCCATTCGTTAACTTACATTGTCCAAGTGCCCGCTAGGTAACGTAGATAAGCTAAGTGCCCGCTAGGGAACGTACATAGTCCAAGTGCCCACTAGGTAACCTAGACAGTCCCTTTGCCCCCTAGTTAACCTAGACAGTCCAAGTACCCGATAGGGAACCTACATAGTCCAAGTGCTCGCTAGGCAACCTACATAGTCCAAGTGCCCGTTATTTAACCTAGATTGTCCAATTGCCCGTTAGCTAACCTAGATAGTCGACGTGTCCGCTCGTTAACCTACATAGTCCAAGTGCCCGTTCGTTAACTTAGATAGTCCAAGTGCCCGCTAGGTAACCTAGACAGTCCAAGTGCCCGCTAGGTTACCTACATAGTCCAAGTGCACGTTCGTTAACTTAGATAGTCCAAGTGCCCGCTGGTAACCTACATAGTCCAAGGGCCCGTTAGGTAACCTTGATAGTCTAAGTGCCTTCTAGTTAACCTACGTAGTCCAAGTGCCCGCTAGATAACCTACATAGTCCAAGTGCCCACTAGATAACCTAAATAATCCAAATGCCCGCTAGGGAAACTACATAGTCCAAGTGCCCATTAGTTAACCTAGATAGTCCAAGTGCCCGCTAGTAAACCTAGATATTCCAAGGGCCTGCTAGTTAACCTAGATAGTCCAAGTGCCCGCTAGTTAACCTAAATCGTCCACGTGTCCGCTAGGTAACCTTGATAGTCCAATTGCCCGTTAGCTATCCTAGATAGTCCAAGTGTCCGCTAGTTAACCTACATAGTCCAAGTGCCCGTTCGTTAACTTACATTGTCCAAGTGCCCGCTAGGTAACGTAGATAACCCAAGTGCCCGCTAGGGAACGTACATAGTCCAAGTGCCCACTAGGTAACCTAGAGAGTCCAATTGCGCCCTAGTTAACCTAGACAGTCCAAGTACCCGATAGGGAACCTACATAGTCCAAGAGCTCACTAGGGAACCTACATAGTCCAAGTGCTCGCTAGGCAACCTACGTAGTCCAAGTGCCCGTTAGTTAACCTAGATTGTCCAATTGCCCGTTAGCTAACCTAGATAGTCGAAGTGTCCGCTAGTTAACCTACATAGTCCAAGTGCCCGTTCGTTAACCTAGATAGTCCAAGTGCCCTCTAGGTAACCTAGACAGTCCAAGTGCCCGCTAGGTTACCTACATAGTCCAAGTGCACGTTCGTTAACCTAGATAGTCCAAGTGCCCGCTGGTAACCTACATAGTCCAAGGGCCCGCTAGGTAACCTTGATAGTCCAAGTGCCTTCTAGTTAACCTACGTAGTCCAAGTGCCCGCTAGATAACCTACATAGTCCAAGTGCCCACTAGGTAACCTAAATAATCCAAATGCCCGGTAGGGAAACTACATAGTCCAAGTGCCCGTTAGTTAACCTTGATAGTCCAAGTGCCCGCTAGTAAACCTAGATAGTCCGAGGGCCTGCTAGTTAACCTAGATAGTCCAAGTGCCCGCTAGTTATCCTAAATCGTCCAAGTGTCCGCTAGGTAACCTAGATAGTCCAAGTGCCTGATAGCTAACCTACATAGTCCAAGTGTCTGTTCGTTAACCTAGATAGTCCAAGTGCCCATTGGGTAACCTACATAGTCCAAGTGCCCGCTAGTTAACCTACATAGTCCAAGTGCCTTCTAGGGAGCCTACATAGTCCACGTGACCCCTAGGGAACCTACATAGTCCAAGTGCCCGTTAGGGAACCTACATAGTCCAAGTGCCTGCTAGGGAACCTACATAGTCCAAATGCCCGCAAGGAAACCTACATAGTCCAAATGCCCGCAAGGAAACCTACATAGTCTAAATGTCCGCTAGGCAACCTACATAATCCAAGTGCCCGTTAGTTGACCTACATAGTCCAAGTGCCAGCTAGGTAACCTAGATAGTACAAGTGCCCGCTAGGGAACCTAGATATTCCAAGTGGTGGCTAGGTAACCTACATAGTCCAAGTGCCCGTTCGTTAAACTAGATAATCCAAGTGCCCGTTAGGTAACCTAGACAGTCCAAGTGCCCGCTAGTTACCCTACATAGTCCAAGTGCCCGTTAGTTAACCTAGATAGACAAAGTGCCTGCTAGGTAACCTACATAGTCCAAGTGCCCGCTAGGCAACCTAAATAGTCCAAATGCACGCTAGGGAAACTACATAGTCCAAGTGCCCGCTAGTTAACCTAGATGTCCCTAGTGCCCCCTAGTAAACCTACATAATCCATGGGCCCGCTAGTTAACCTACATAGTGCAAGGGCCCGCTAGTTAACCTAGATCGTGCAAGTGTCCGCTACTTAACCTACATAGTCCAAGTGCCAGCTAGGTAACCTAGATAGTCCAATTGCCCGCTAGGGATCCTTCATAATCCAAGTGCCTGCTAGGTAACCTAGATAGTCCAAGTGCCCGCTAGGGAAGGTACATAGTCCAAGTGTCCGCTAGGTAACCTAGGGAGTTCAAGTGACCGCTAGTTAACCTACATAGTCCAAGTGCCCGCTAGTTAACCTAGATAGTCCAAGTGTCCGCTAGTAAACCTAGATAGTCCAAGGGCCTGCTAGTTAACCTAGATAGTCCAAATGCCCGCTAGTTAACCTAAATCGTCCAAGTGTCCGCTAGGTAACCTACATAGTCCAAGTGCCTGCTAGGTAACCTAGATAGTCCAAGTGCCTGATACCTAACCTACATAGTCCAAGTGTCCGTTCGTTAACCTAGATCGTCCAAGTGCCCATTGGGTAACCTACATAGTCCATGTGCCCGCCTGGTAACCTGGTTAGTCCAAGTGCCCGCTAGTTAACCTACATAGTCCAAGTGCCTTCTAGGGAGCCTACATAGTCCACGTGACCGCTAGGGAACCTACATAGTCCAAGTGCCCGCTAGGTAACCTACATAGTCCAAATGCCCGCAAGGAAACCTACATAGTCTAAATGTCCGCTAGGCAACCTACATAATACAAGTGCCCACTCTGGAACATACATAGTCCAAGTGCCCGTTAGCTAACCTAGATAGTCCAAGGGCCCGCTAGTTGACCTACATAGTCCAAGTGCCAGCTAGATAACCTAGATAGTACAAGTGCCCGCTAGGGAACCTAGATAGTCCAAGTGCCTGTTAGCTAACCTCGATAGTCCAAGTGGTGGCTAGGTAACCTACATAGTCCAAGGGCCCGTTCGTTAACCTAGATAATCCAAGTGCCCGTTAGGTAACCTAGACAGTCCAAGTGCCCGCTAGTTGCCCTACATAGTCCAAATGCCCGTTAGTTAACCTAGATAGTCAAAGTGCCTGCTAGGTAACCTAGATAGTCCAAGTGCCCGCTAGATAACCTACATAGTCCAAGTGCCCGCTAGGTACCCTAAATTGTCCAAATGTCCGCTAGGGAAACTACACAGTCCAAGTGCCCGCTAGTTAACCTAGATAGTCCAAGTGCCCCCTAGTAAACCTACATAATCCATGGGCCCGCTAGTTAACCTAGATAGTCCAAGTGCCCGGTAGTTAACCTAGATAGTCCAAGTGCCCGCTAGTTAACCTACATAGTCCAAGTGCCTGCTAGGTAACGTAGATAGCCCAAGTGCCCGCTAGGTAACGTACATAGTCCAAGTGCCCGCTAGGTAACCTAGATAGTCTAAGTGCCTGCTAGTAAACCAACATAGTCCAAGTGCCTGCTAGGTAAACTACATAGTCCAAGTGCCCACTAGGTAACCTAGACAGTCCAATTGCCCGCTAGTTAACCTAGACAGTCCAAGTACCGCTAGGGAATCTATATAGTCCAAGCGCCCGCTAGGGAACCTACATAGTCCAGGTGCTCGATAGGCAACCTACATAGTCCAAGTGCACGTTAGTTAACCTAGATATTCAAAGTGCCTGCTAGGTAACCAAGATAGTCCAAGTGCCCGCTAGGTAACCTACATAGTCCAAGTGCCCGTTAGGTAACCTTGAAAGTCCAATTGCCCGTTAGCTATCCTAGATAGTCCAAGTGTCCGCTAGTTAACCTACATAGTCCAAGTGCCCGTTCGTTAACTTACATTGTCCAAGTGCCCGCTAGGTAACGTAGAAAGCCCAAGTGCCCGCTAGGGAACGTACATAGTCCAAGTGCCCACTAGGTAACCTAGACAGTCCAATTGCCCCCTAGTTAACCTAGACAGTCCAAGTACCCGATAGGGAACCTACATAGTCCAAGTGCCCACTAGGGAACCTACATAGTTCAAGTGCTCGCTAGGCAACCTACATAGTCCAAGTGCCCGTTAGTTAACCTAGATTGTCCAATTGCCTGTTAGCTAACCTAGATAGTCGAAGTGTCCGCTAGTTAACCTACATAGTCCAAGTGCCCGTTCGTTAACCTAGATAGTCCAAGTGCCCGCTAGGTAACCTAGACAGTCCAAGTGCCCACTAGGTTACCTACATAGTCCAAGTGCACGTTCGTTAACCTAGATAATCCAAGTGCCCGTTAGGTAACCTAGACAGTCCAAGTGCCCGCTAGTTACCCTACATAGACCTAGTGCCCGCTAGTTACCCTACATAGTCCAAGTGCTCGTTAGTTAACCTAGATAGTCCAAGTGTCCGCTAGATAACTTAAATAGTCCAAGTGACCACTAGGTTACCTACATAGTCCAAGTGCCCGTTCGTTATCCTATATAGTCCAAGTGCCCGCTAGGTAACGTAGATAGCCCAAGTGCCCGCTAGGGAAGGTACATAGTCCAAGTGCCCGTAGGTAACCTAGATAGTCCAAGTGCCCGCTAGTTAACCTACATAGTCCAAGTACCTGCTAGGTAAACTACATAATCCAAGTGCCCGTTCGTTAACCTACATAGTCCAAGTGCCCGTTCGTTAACCTACATAGTCCAAGTGCCCGCTAGGCAACGTAGAAAGTCCAATTGCCCGCTAGGGAACGTACATACTCCAAGTGCCCACTAGGTAACCTAGACAGTCCAATTGCCCGCTAGTTAACCTAGACAGTCCAAGTACCCGATAGGGAACCTACATAGTCCAATTGCCCGATAGGGAACCTACATACTCCAAGTGCTCGCTAGGCAACCTACATAGTCCAAGTGCCCGTTCGTTAACCTAGAATGTCCAAGTGCCCGCTAGGTAACCTAGACCGTCCAAGTGCCCTCTAGGTTACCTACAAAATCCAAGTGCACGTTCGTTAACCTAGATTGTCCATGTGCCCGCTGGTAACCTACATAGTCCAAATACCCGCCAGGAAACCTACGTAGTCTAAATGTCCGCTAGGCAACCTACATAATCCAAGTGCCCACTCTGGAACATACATAGTCCAAGTGCCCGTTAGCTAACCTAGATAGTCCAAGGGCCCGCTAGTTGACCTACATAGTCCAAGTGCCAGCTAGGTAACCTAGATAGTGCAAGTGCCCGCTAGGGAACCTAGATAGTCCAAGTGCCTGTTAGCTAACCTAGATAGTCCAAGTGGTGGCTAGGTAACCTACATAGTCCAAGTGCCCGTTCGTTAACCTAGATAATCCAAGTGCCCGTTAGGTAACCTAGACAGTCCAAGTGCCCGCTAGTTGCCCTACATAGTCCAAATGCCCGTTAGTTAACCTAGATAGTCATAATGCCTGCTAGGTAACCTAGATAATCCAAGTGCCCGTTAGGTAACCTAGACAGTCCAACTGCCCGCTAGTTGCCCTACATAGTCCAAATGCCCGTTAGTTAACCTAGATAGTCAAAGTGCCTGCTAGGTAACCTAGATAGTCCAAGTGCTCGCTAGATAACCTACATAGTCCAAGTGCCCGCTAGGTAACCTAAATAGTCCAAATGTCCGCTAGGGAAACTACATAGTCCAAGTGCCCGCAAGTGAACCTAGATAGTCCAAGTGCCCCCTAGTAAACCTACATAATCCTTGGGCCCGCTAGTTAACCTACATAGTGCAAGGGCCCACTAGTTAACCTAGATAGTCCAAGTGCCCGCTAGTTAACCTAGATAGTCCAAGTGCCCGCTAGTTAACCTACATAGTCCAAGTGCCCGCTAGGTAACCTAGACAGTCCAAGTGACCACTAGGTTACCTACATAGTCCAAGTGCCCATTTGTTAACCTATATAGTCCAAGTGCCCGCTAGGTAATGTTGATAGCCCAAGTGCCCGCTAGGGAACGTACATAGTCCAAGTGCCCGCTAGGTAACCTAGTTAGTCTAAGTGCCTGCTATTAAACCTACATAGTCCAAGTGCCTGCTAGGTAAACTACATAGTCCAAGTGCCCACTAGGTAACCTAGACAGTCCAATTGCCCGCTAGTTAACCTAGACAGTCCAAGTACCGCGAGGGAATCTACATAGTCCAAGCGCCCACTAGGGAACCTACATAGTCCAGGTGCTCGCTAGGCAACCTACATAGTCCACGTGCCCGTTAGTTAACCTAGATAGTCAAAGTGCCTGCTAGGTAACCTAGATAGTCCAAGTGCCCGTTAGGTAACCTTGATAGTCCAATTGCCCGTTAGCTATCCTAGATAGTCCAAGTGTCCGATAGTTAACCTACATAGTCCAAGTGCCCGTTCGTTAACTTATATTGTCCAAGTGCCCGCTAGGTAACGTAGATAACCCAAGTGCCCGCTAGGGAAGGTACATAGTCCAAGTGCCCACTAGGTAACCTAGACAGTCCAATTGCCCCCTAGTTAACCTAGACAGTCCAAGTACCCGATAGGGAACCTACATAGTCCAAGAGCCCACTAGGGAACCTACATAGTCCAAGTGCTCGCTAGGCAACCTACATAGTCCAAGTGCCCGTTAGTTAACCTAGATTGTCCAATTGCCCGTTAGCTAACCTAGATAGTCGAAGTGTCCGCTAGTTAACCTACATAACCAAGTGCCCGTTCGTTAACCTAGATAGTCCAAGTGCCCGCTAGGTAACCTAGACAGTCCAAGTGCCCGCTAGGTTACTTACATTGTCCAAGTGCACGTTCGTTAACCTAGATAGTCCAAGTGCCCGCTGGTAACCTACATAGTCCAAGGGCCCGCTAGGTAACCTTGATAGTCCAAGTGCCTTCTAGTTAACCTACGTAGTCCAAGTGCCCGCTAGATAACCTACATAGTCCAAGTGCCCACTAGGTAACCTAAATAATCCAAATGCCCGCTAGGGAAACTACATAGTCCAAGTGCCCGTTAGTTAACCTTGATAGTCCAAGTGCCCGCTAGTAAACCTAGATAGTCCGAGGGCCTGCTAGTTAACCTAGATAGTCCAAGTGCCCGCTAGTTATCCTAAATCGTCCAAGTGTCCGCTAGGTAACCTAGATAGTCCAAGTGCCTGATAGCTAACCTACATAGTCCAAGTGTCGGTTCGTTAACCTAGATAGTCCAAGTGCCCATTGGGTAACCTACATAGTCCAAGTGCCCGCTAGTTAACCTACATAGTCCAAGTGCCTTCTAGGGAGCCTACATAGTCCACGTGACCCCTAGGGAACCTACATAGTCCAAGTGCCCGTTAGGGAACCTGCATAGTCCAAGTGCCTGCTAGGGAACCTACATAGTCCAAATGCCCGAAAGGAAACCTACATCGTCTAAATGTCCGCTAGGCAACCTACATAATCCAAGTGCCCGTTAGCTAACCTAGATAGTCCAAGGGCCCGCTAGTTGACCTACATAGTCCAAGTGCCAGCTAGGTAACCTAGATAGTGCAAGTGCCCGCTAGGGAACCTAGATAGTCCAAGTGCCTGTTAGCTAACCTAGATAGTCCAAGTGGTGGCTAGGTAACCTACATAGTCCAAGTGCCCGTTCGTTAACCTAGATAATCCAAGTGCCCGTTAGGTAACCTAGACAGTCCAAGTGCCCGCTAGTTGCCCTACATAGTCCAAATGCCCGTTAGTTAACCTAGATAGTCATAGTGCCTGCTAGGTAACCTAGATAATCCAAGTGCCCGTTAGGTAACCTAGACAGTCCAACTGCCCGCTAGTTGCCCTACATAGTCCAAATGCCCGTTAGTTAACCTAGATAGTCAAAGTGCCTGCTAGGTAACCTAGATAGTCCAAGTGCTCGCTAGATAACCTACATAGTCCAAGTGCCCGCTAGGTAACCTAAATAGTCCAAATGTCCGCTAGGGAAACTACATAGTCCAAGTGGCCGCAAGTGAACCTAGATAGTCCAAGTGCCCCCTAGTAAACCTACATAATCCTTGGGCCCGCTAGTTAACCTACATAGTGCAAGGGCCCACTAGTTAACCTAGATAGTCCAAGTGCCCGCTAGTTAACCTAGATAGTCCAAGTGCCCGCTAGTTAACCTACATAGTCCAAGTGCCCGCTAGGTAACCTAGACAGTCCAAGTGACCACTAGGTTACCTACATAGTCCAAGTGCCCATTCGTTAACCTACATAGTCCAAGTGCCCGCTAGGTAACGTTGATAGCCCAAGTGCCTGCTAGGGAACGTACATAGTCCAAGTGCCCGCTAGGTAACCTAGTTAGTCTAAGTGCCTGCTAGTAAACCTACATAGTCCAAGTGCCTGCTAGGTAAACTACATAGTCCAAGTGCCCACTAGGTAACCTAGACAGTCCAATTGCCCGCTAGTTAACCTAGACAGTCCAAGTACCGCGAGGGAATCTACATAGTCCAAGCGCCCACTAGGGAACCTACATAGTCCAGGTGCTCGCTAGGCAACCTACATAGTCCACGTGCCCGTTAGTTAACCTAGATAGTCAAAGTTCCTGCTAGGTAACCTAGATAGTCCAAGTGCCCGTTAGGTAACCTTGATAGTCCAATTGCCCGTTAGCTATCCTAGATAGTCCAAGTGTCCGCTAGTTAACCTACATAGTCCAAGTGCCCGTTCGTTAACCTAGATAGTCCAAGTGCCCTCTAGGTAACCTAGACAGTCCAAGTGCCCGCTAGGTTACCTACATAGTCCAAGTGCACGTTCGTTAACCTAGATAGTCCAAGTGCCCGCTGGTAACCTACATAGTCCAAGGGCCCGCTAGGTAACCTTGATAGTCCAAGTGCCTTCTAGTTAACCTACGTAGTCCAAGTGCCCGCTAGATAAACTATATAGTCCAAGTGCCCACTAGGTAACCTAAATAATCCAAATGCCCGCTAGGGAAACTACATAGTCCAAGTGCCCGTTAGTTAACCTTGATAGTCCAAGTGCCCGCTAGTAAACCTAGATAGTCCGAGGGCCTGCTAGTTAACCTAGATAGTCCAAGTGCCCGCTCGTTAACCTTAATCGTCCACGTGTCCGCTTCTTAACCTAGATAGTCCAAGTGCCTGATAGCTAACCTACATAGTCCAAGTGTCCGTTCGTTAACCTAGATAGTCCAAGTGCCCATTGGGTAACCTACATAGTCCAAGTGCCCGCTAGTTAACCTACATAGTCCAAGTGCCTTCTAGGGAGCCTACATAGTCCACGTGACCCCTAGGGAACCTACGTAGTCCAAGTGCCCGTTAGGGAACCTACATAGTCCAAGTGCCTGCTAGGGAACCTACATAGTCCAAATGCCCGCAAGGAAACCTACATAGTCTAAATGTCCACTAGGCAACCTACATAATCCAAGTGCCCGTTAGCTAACCTAGATAGTCCAAGGGCCCGCTAGTTGACCTACATAGTCCAAGTGCCAGCTAGGTAACCTAGATAGTACAAGTGCCCGCTAGGGAACCTAGATATTCCAAGTGGTGGCTAGGTAACCTACATAGTCCAAGTGCCCGTTCGTTAACCTAGATAATCCAAGAGCCCGTTAGGTAACCTAGACAGTCCAAGTGCCCGCTAGTTACCCTACATAGTCCAAGTGCCCGTTAGTTAACCTAGATAGTCAAAGTGCCTGCTAGGTAACCTACATAGTCCAAGTGCCCGCTAGGCAACCTAAATAGTCCAAATGCACGCTAGGGAAACTACATAGTCCAAGTGCCCGCTAGTTAACCTAGATGTCCCAAGTGCCCCCTAGTAAACCTACATAATCCATGGGCCCGCTAGTTAACCTATATAGTGCAAGGGCCCGCTAGTTAACCTAGATCGTGCAAGTGTCCGCTACTTAACCTACATAGTCCAAGTGCCAGCTAGGTAACCTAGATAGTCCAATTGCCCGCTAGGGATCCTTCATAATCCAAGTGCCTGCTAGGTAACCTAGATAGTCCAAGTGCCCGCTAGGGAAGGTACATAGTCCAAGTGTCCGCTAGGTAACCTAGAGAGTTCAAGTGACCGGTAGTTAACCTACATAGTCCAAGTGCCCGCTAGTTAACCTAGATAGTCCAAGTGCCAGCTAGTAAACCTAGATAGTCCAAGGGCCTGCTAGTTAACCTAGATAGTCCAAATGCCCGCTAGTTAACCTAAATCGTCCAAGTGTCCGCTAGGTAACCTACATAGTCCAAGTGCCTGCTAGGTAACCTAGATAGTCCAAGTGCCTGATACCTAACCTACATAGTCCAAGTGTCCGTTCGTTAACCTAGATAGTCCAAGTGCCCGTTCGTTAACTTACATTGTCCAAGTGCGCGCTAGGTAACGTAGATAACCCAAGTGCCCGCTAGGGAACGTACATAGTCCAAGTGCCCACTAGGTAACCTAGACAGTCCAATTGCCCCCTAGTTAACCTAGACAGTCCAAGTACCCGATAGGGAACCTACATAGTCCAAGTGCCCACTAGGGAACCTACATAGTCCAAGTGCTCGCTAGGCAACCTACATAGTCCAAGTGCCCGTTAGTTAACCTAGATTGTCCAATTGCCCGTTAGCTAACCTAGATAGTCGAAGTGTCCGCTAGTTAACCTACATAGTCCAAGTGCCCGTTCGTTAACCTAGATAGTCCAAGTGCCCGCTAGGTAACCTAGACAGTCCAAGTGCCCGCTATGTTACCTACATAGTCCAAGTGCACGTTCGTTAACCTAGATAGTCCAAGTGCCCGCTGGTAACCTACATAGTCCAAGGGCCCGCTAGGTAACCTTGATAGTCCAAGTGCCTTCTAGTTAACCTACGTAGTCCAAGTGCCCGCTAGATAAACTACATAGTCCAAGTGCCCACTAGGTAACCTAAATAATCCAAATGCCCTCTAGGGAAACTACATAGTCCAAGTGCCCGTTAGTTAACCTAGATAGTCCAAGTGCCCGCTAGTAAACCTAGATAGTCCAAGGGCCTGCTAGTTAACCTAGATAGTCCAAGTGCCCGCTCGTTAACCTTAATCGTCCACGTGTCCGCTAGGTAACCTAGATAGTCCAAGTGCCTGATAGCTAACCTACATAGTCCAAGTGTCCGTTCGTTAACCTAGATAGTCCAAGTGCCCATTGGGTAACTTACATAGTCCAAGTGCCCGCTAGTTAACCTACATAGTCCAAGTGCCTTCTAGGGAGCCTACATAGTCCACGTGACCGCTAGGGAACCTACATAGTCCAAGTGCCCGTTAGGGAACCTACATAGTCCAAGTGCCTGCTAGGGAACCTACATAGTCCAAATGCCCGCAAGGAAACCTACATAGTCTAAATGTCCGCTAGGCAACCTACATAATCCAAGTGCCCGCTCTGGAACATACATAGTCCAAGTGCCCGTTAGCTAACCTAGATAGTCCAAGGGCCCGCTAGTTGACCTACATAGTCCAAGTGCCAGCTAGGTAATCTAGATAGTACAAGTGCCCGCTAGGGAACCTAGATAGTCCAAGTGGTGGCTAGGTAACCTACATAGTCCAAATGCCCGTTCGTTAACCTAGATAATCCAAGTGCCCGTTAGGTAACCTAGACAGTCCAAGCGCCCGCTAGTTACCCTACATAGTCCAAGTGCCCTTAGTTAACCTAGATAGTCAAAGTGCCTGCTAGGTAACCTACATAGTCCAAGTGCCCGCTGGTAACCTACATAGTCCAAATGCCCGCAAGGAAACCTACATAGTCTAAATGTCCGCTAGGCAACCTACATAATCCAAGTGCCCACTCTGGAACATACATAGTCCAAGTGCCCGTTAGCTAACCTAGATAGTCCAAGGGCCCGCTACTTGACCTACATAGTCCAAGTGCCAGCTAGGTAACCTAGATGGTACAAGTGCCCGCTAGGGAACCTAGATAGTCCAAGTGCCTGTTAGCTAACCTAGATAGTCCAAGTGGTGGCTAGGTAACCTACATAGTCCAAGTGCCCGTTCGTTAACCTAGATAATCCAAGTGCCCGTTAGGTAACCTAGACAGTCCAAGTGCCCGCTAGTTGCCCTACATAGTCCAAATGCCCGTTAGTTAACCTAGATAGTCAAAGTGCCTGCTAGGTAACCTAGATAGTCCAAGTGCCCGCTAGATAACCTACATAGTCCAAGTGCCCGCTAGGTAACCTAAATAGTCCAAATGTCCGCTAGGGAAACTACATAGTCCAAGTGCCCGCAAGTGAACCTAGATAGTCCAAGTGCCCCCTAGTAAACCTACATAATCCTTGGGCCCGCTAGTTAACCTACATAGTGGAAGGGCATACTAGTTAACCTGGATAGTCCAAGTGCCCGCTAGTTAACCTAGATAGTCCAACTGCCCGCTAGTTAACCTACATAGTCCAAGTGCCAGCTAGGTAACCTAGACAGTCTAAGTGACCACTAGGTTACCTACATAGTCCAAGTGCCCATTCGTTAACCTACATAGTCCAAGTGCCCGCTAGGTAACGTTGATAACCCATGTGCCTCCTAGGGAACGTACATAGTCCAAGTGCCCGCTAGGTAACCTAGTTAGTCTAAGTGCCTGCTAGTAAACCTACATAGTCCAAGTGCCTGCTAGGTAAACTACATAGTCCAAGTGCCCACTAGGTAACCTAGACAGTCCAATTGCCCGCTAGTTAACGTAGACAGTACAAGTACCGCTAGGGAATCTGCACAGTCCAAGCGCCCGCTAGGGAACCTACATAGTCCAGGTGCTCGCTAGGCAACCTACATAGTCCACGTGTCCGTTAGTTAACCTAGATAGTCAAAGTGCCTGCTAGGTAACCTAGATAGTCCAAGTGCCCGTTAGGTAACCTTGATAGTCCAATTGCCAGTTAGCTATCCTAGATAGTCCAAGTGTCCGCTAGTTAACCTACATAGTTCAAGTGCCCGTTCGTTAACTTACATTGTCCAAGTGCGCGCTAGGTAACGTAGATAACCCAAGTGCCCGCTAGGGAACGTACATAGTCCAAGTGCCCACTAGGTAACCTAGACACTCCAATTGCCCCCTAGTTAACCTAGACAGTCCAAGTACCCGATAGGGAACCTACATAGTCCAATTGCCCGCTAGGGAACCTACATACTCCAAGTGCTCGCTAGGCAACCTACATAGTCCAAGTACCCGTTCGTTAACCTAGAATGTCCAAGTGCCCGCTAGGTAACCTGGACAGTCCAAGTGCCCGCTAGGTTACCTACATAGTCCAAGTGCACGTTCGTTAACCTAGATTGTCCAAGTGCCTGTTAGCTAACCTAGATAGTCCAAGTGGTGGCTAGGTAACCTACATAGTCCAAGTGCCCGTTTGTTAACCTAGATAATCCAAGTGCCCGTTAGGTAACCTAGACAGTCCAAGTGCCCGCTAGTTGCCCTACATAGTCCAAATGCCCGTTAGTTAACCTAGATAGTCATAGTGCCTGCTAGGTAACCTAGATAATCCAAGTGCCCGTTAGGTAACCTAGACAGTCCAAGTGCCCGCTAGTTGCCCTACATAGTCCAAATGCCCGTTAGTTAACCTAGATAGTCAAAGTGCCTGCTAGGTAACCTAGATAGTCCAAGTGCCCGCTAGATAACCTACATAGTCCAAGTGCCCGCTAGGTAACCTAAATAGTCCAAATGTCCGCTAGGGAAACTACATAGTCCAAGTGCCCGCAAGTGAACCTAGATAGTCCAAGTGCCCCCTAGTAAACCTACATAATCCTTGGGCCCGCTAGTTAACCTACATAGTGCAAGGGCCCACTAGTTAACCTAGATAGTCCAAGTGCCCGCTAGTTAACCTAGATAGTCCAAGTGCCCGCTAGTTAACCTACATAGTCCAAGTGCCCGCTAGGTAACCTAGACAGTCCAAGTGACCACTAGGTTACCTACATAGTCCAAGTGCCCATTCGTTAACCTACATAGTCCAATGCCCGCTCGGTAACGTTGATAGCCCAAGTGCCCGCTAGGGAACGTACATAGTCCAAGTGCCCGCTAGGTAACCTAGTTAGTCTAAGTGCCTGCTAGTAAACCTACATAGTCCAAGTGCCTGCTAGGTAAACTACATAGTCCAAGTGCCCACTAGGTAACCTAGACAGTCCAATTGCCCGCTAGTTAACCTAGACAGTCCAAGTACCGCGAGGGAATCTACATAGTCCAAGCGCCCACTAGGGAACCTACATAGTCCAGGTGCTCGCTAGGCAACCTACATAGTCCACGTGCCCGTTAGTTAACCTAGATAGTCAAAGTGCCTGCTAGGTAACCTAGATAGTCCAAGTGCCCGTTAGGTAACCTTGATAGTCCAATTGCCCGTTAGCTATCCTAGATAGTCCAAGTGTCCGCTAGTTAACCTACATAGTCCAAGTGCCCGTTCGTTAACTTACATTGTCCAAGTGCCCGCTAGGTAACGTAGATAACCCAAGTGCCCGCTAGGGAACGTACATAGTCCAAGTGCCCACTAGGTAACCTAGACAGTCCAATTGCCCCCTAGTTAACCTAGACAGTCCAAGTACCCGACAGGGAACCTACATAGTCCAAGAGCCCACTAGGGACCCTACATAGTCCAAGTGCTCGCTAGGCAACCTACATAGTCCAAGTGCCCGTTAGTTAACCTAGATTGTCCAATTGCCCGTTAGCTAACCTAGATAGTCGAAGTGTCCGCTAGTTAACCTACATAGTCCAAGTGCCCGTTCGTTAACCTAGATAGTCCAAGTGCCCGCTAGGTAACCTAGACAGTCCAAGTGCCCGCTAGGTTACCTACATAGTCCAAGTGCACGTTCGTTAACCTAGATAGTCCAAGTGCCCGCTGGTAACCTACATAGTCCAAGGGCCCGCTAGGTAACCTTGATAGTCCAAGTGCCTTCTAGTTAACCTACGTAGTCCATGTGCCCGCTAGATAACCTACATAGTCCAAGTGCCCACTAGGTAACCTAAATAATCCAAATGCCCGCTAGGGAAACTACATAGTCCAAGTGCCCGTTAGTTAACCTTGATAGTCCAAGTGCCCGCTAGTAAACCTAGATAGTCCGAGGGCCTGCTAGTTAACCTAGAGAGTCCAAGTGCCCGCTAGTTATCCTAAATCGTCCAAGTGTCCGCTAAGTAACCTAGATAGTCCAAGTGCCTGATAGGTAACCTACATAGTCCAAGTGTCCGTTCGTTAACCTAGATAGTCCAAGTGCCCATTGGGTAACCTACATAGTCCAAGTGCCCGCTAGTTAACGTACATAGTCCAAGTGCCTTCTAGGGAGCCTACATAGTCCACGTGACCCCTAGGGAACCTACATAGTCCAAGTGCCCGTTAGGGAACCTACATAGTCCAAGTGCCTGCTAGGGAACCTACATAGTCCAAATGCCCGCAAGGAAACCTACATAGTCTAAATGTCCGCTAGGCAACCTACATAATCCAAGTGCCCGCTCTGGAACATACATAGTCCAAGTGCCCGTTAGCTAACCTAGATAGTCCAAGGGCCCGCTAGTTGACCTACATAGTCCAAGTGCCAGCTAGGTAATCTAGATAGTACAAGTGCCCGCTAGGGAACCTAGATAGTCCAAGTGGTGGCTAGGTAACCTACATAGTCCAAGTGCCCGTTCGTTAACCTAGATAATCCAAGTGCCCGTTAGGTAACCTAGACAGTCCAAGTGCCCGCTAGTTACCCTACATAGTCCAAGTGCCCTTAGTTAACCTAGATAGTCAAAGTGCCTGCTAGGTAACCTACATAGTCCAAGTGCCCGCTGGTAACCTACATAGTCCAAATGCCCGCAAGGAAACCTACATAGTCTAAATGTCCGCTAGGCAACCTACATACTCCAAGTGCCCACTCTGGAACATACATAGTCCAAGTGCCCGTTAGCTAACCTAGATAGTCCAAGGGCCCGCTAGTTGACCTACATAGTCCAAGTGCCAGCTAGGTAACCTAGATAGTGCAAGTGCCCGCTAGGGAACCTAGATAGTCCAAGTGCCTGTTAGCTAACCTAGATAGTCCAAGTGGTGGCTAGGTAACCTACATAGTCCAAGTGCCCGTTCGTTAACCTAGATAATCCAAGTGCCCGTTAGGTAACCTAGACAGTCCAAGTGCCCGGTAGTTGCCCTACATAGTCCAAATGCCCGTTAGTTAACCTAGATAGTCATAGTGCCTGCTAGGTAACCTAGATAATCCAAGTGCCCGTTAGGTAACCTAGACAGTCCAAGTGCCCGCTAGTTGCCCTACATAGTCCAAATGCCCGTTAGTTAACCTAGATAGTCAAAGTGCCTGCTAGGTAACCTAGTTAGTCCAAGTGCCCGCTAGATAACCTACATAGTCCAAGTGCCCGCTAGGTAACCTAAATAGTCCAAATGTCCGCTAGGGAAACTACATAGTCCAAGTGCCCGCAAGTGAACCTAGATAGTCCAAGTGCCCCCTAGTAAACCTACATAATCCTTGGGCCCGCTAGTTAACCTACATAGTGGAAGGGCCCACTAGTTAACCTGGATAGTCAAAGTGCCCGCTAGTTAACCTAGATAGTCCAACTGCCCGCTAGTTAACCTACATAGTCCAAGTGCCAGCTAGGTAACCTAGACAGTCTAAGTGACCACTAGGTTACCTACATAGTCCAAGTGCCCATTCGTTAACCTACATAGTCCAAGTGCCCGCTAGATAACGTTGATAACCCAAGTGCCCGCTAGGGAACGTACATAGTCCAAGTGCCGGCTAGGTAACCTAGTTAGTCTACGTGCCTGCTAGTAAACCTACATAGTCCAAGTGCCTGCTAGGTAAACTACATAGTCCAAGTGCCCACTAGGTAACCTAGACAGTCCAATTGCCCGCTAGTTAACCTAGACAGTCCAAGTACCGCTAGGGAATCTACACAGTCCAAGCGCCCGCTAGGGAACCTACATAGTCCAGGTGCTCGCTAGGCAACCTACATAGTCCACGTGTCCGTTAGTTAACCTAGATAGTCAAAGTGCCTGCTAGGTAACCTAGATAGTCCAAGTGCCCGTTAGGTAACCTTGATAGTCCAATTGCCAGTTAGCTATCCTAGATAGTCCAAGTGTCCGCTAGTTAACCTACATAGTCCAAGTGCCCGTTCGTTAACTTACATTGTCCAAGTGCGCGCTAGGTAACGTAGATAACCCAAGTGCCCGCTAGGGAACGTACATAGTCCAAGTGCCCACTAGGTAACCTAGACACTCCAATTGCCCCCTAGTTAACCTAGACAGTCCAAGTACCCCATAGGGAACCTACATAGTCCAATTGCCCGCTAGGGAACCTACATACTCCAAGTGCTCGCTAGGCAACCTACATAGTCCAAGTGCCCGTTCGTTAACCTAGAATGTCCAAGTGCCCGCTAGGTAACCTAGACAGTCCAAGTGCCCGCTAGGTTACCTACATAGTCCAAGTGCACGTTCGTTAACCTAGATTGTCCAAGTGCCCGCTGGTAACCTACATAGTACAAATGCCCGCAAGGAAACCTACATAGTCTAAATGTCCGCTAGGCAACCTACATAATCCAAGTGCCCACTCTGGAACATACATAGTCCAAGTGCCCGTTAGCTAACCTAGATAGTCCAAGGGCCCGCTACTTGACCTACATAGTCCAAGTGCCAGCTAGGTAACCTAGATAGTACAAGTGCCCGCTAGGGAACCTAGATAGTCCAAGTGCCTGTTAGCTAACCTAGATAGTCCAAGTGGTGGCTAGGTAACATACATAGTCCAAGTGCCCGTTCGTTAACCTAGATAATCCAAGTGCCCGTTAGGTAACCTAGACAGTCCAAGTGCCCGGTAGATGCCCTACATAGTCCAAATGCCCGTTAGTTAACCTAGATAGTCATAGTGCCTGCTAGGTAACCTAGATAATCCAAGTGCCCGTTAGGTAACCTAGACAGTCCAAGTGCCCGCTAGTTGCCCTACATAGTCCAAATGCCCGTTAGTTAACCTAGATAGTCAAAGTGCCTGCTAGGTAACCTAGTTAGTCCAAGTGCCCGCTAGATAACCTACATAGTCCAAGTGCCCGCTAGGTAACCTAAATAGTCCAAATGTCCGCTAGGGAAACTACATAGTCCAAGTGCCCGCAAGTGAACCTAGATAGTCCAAGTGCCCCCTAGTAAACCTACATAATCCTTGGGCCCGCTAGTTAACCTACATAGTGCAAGGGCCCACTAGTTAACCTAGATAGTCCAAGTGCCCGCTAGTTAACCTAGATAGTCCAAGTGCCCGCTAGTTAACCTACATAGTCCAAGTGCCCGCTAGGTAACCTAGACAGTCCAAGTGACCACTAGGTTACCTACATAGTCCAAGTGCCCATTCGTTAACCTACATAGTCCAAGTGCCCGCTAGGTAACGTTGATAGCCCAAGTGCCCGCTAGGGAACGTACATAGTCCAAGTGCCCGCTAGGTAACGTAGTTAGTCTAAGTGCCTGCTAGTAAACCTACATAGTCCAAGTGCCTGCTAGGTAAACTACATAGTCCAAGTGCCCACTAGGTAACCTAGACAGTCCAATTGCCCGCTAGTTAACCTAGACAGTCCAAGTACCGCGAGGGAATCTACATAGTCCAAGCGCCCACTAGGGAACCTACATAGTCCAGGTGCTCGCTAGGCAACCTACATAGTTCACGTGCCCGTTAGTTAACCTAGATAGTCAAAGTGCCTGCTAGGTAACCTAGGTAGTCCAAGTGCCCGTTAGGTAACCTTGATAGTCCAATTGCCCGTTAGCTATCCTAGATAGTCCAAGTGTCCGCTAGTTAACCTACATAGTCCAAGTGCCCGTTCGTTAACTTACATTGTCCAAGTGCCCGCTAGGTAACGTAGATAACCCAAGTGCCCGCTAGGGAACGTACATAGTCCAAGTGCCCACTAGGTAACCTAGACAGTCCAATTGCCCCCTAGTTAACCTAGACAGTCCAAGTACCCGATAGGGAACCTACATAGTCCAAGAGCCCACTAGGGAACCTACATAGTCCAAGTGCTCGCTAGGCAACCTACATAGTCCAAGTGCCCGTTAGTTAACCTAGATTGTCAAATTGCCCGTTAGCTAACCTAGATAGTCGAAGTGTCCGCTAGTTAACCTACATAGTCCAAGTGCCCGTTCGTTATCCTAGATAGTCCAAGTGCCCGCTAGGTAACCTAGACAGTCCAAGTGCCCGCTAGGTTACCTACATAGTCCAAGTGCACGTTCGTTAACCTAGATAGTCCAAGTGCCCGCTGGTAACCTACATAGTCCAAGGGCCCGCTAGGTAACCTTGATAGTCCAAGTGCCTTCTAGTTAACCTACGTAGTCCAAGTGCCCGCTAGATAACCTACATAGTCCAAGTGCCCACTAGGTAACCTAAATAATCCAAATGCCCGCTAGGGAAACTACATAGTCCAAGTGCCCGTTAGTTAACCTTGATAGTCCAAGTGCCCGCTAGTAAACCTAGATAGTCCGAGGGCCTGCTAGTTAACCTAGAGAGTCCAAGTGCCCGCTAGTTATCCTAAATCGTCCTAGTGTCCGCTAGGTAACCTAGATAGTCCAAGTGCCTGATAGCTAACCTACATAGTCCAAGTGTCCGTTCGTTAACCTAGATAGTCCAAGTGCCCATTGGCTAACCTACATAGTCCAAGTGCCCGCTAGTTAACCTACATAGTCCAAGTGCCTTCTAGGGAGCCTACATAGTCCACGTGACCCCTAGGGAACCTACATAGTCCAAGTGCCCGTTAGGGAACCTACATAGTCCAAGTGCCTGCTAGGGAACCTACATAGTCCAAATGCCCGCAAGGAAACCTACATAGTCTAAATGTCCGCTAGGCAACCTACATAATCCAAGTGCCCGTTAGCTAACCTAGATAGTCCAAGGGCCCGCTAGTTGACCTACATAGTCCAAGTGCCAGCTAGGTAACCTAGATAGTACAAGTGCCCGCTAGGGAACCTAGATATTCCAAGTGGTGGCTAGGTAACCTACATAGTCCAAGTGCCCGTTCGTTAACCTAGATAATCCAAGTGCCCGTTAGGTAACCTAGACAGTCCAAGTGCCCGCTAGTTACCCTACATAGTCCAAGTGCCCGTTAGTTAACCTAGATAGTCAAAGTGCCTGCTAGGTAACCTACATAGTCCAAGTGCCCGCTAGGCAACCTAAATAGTCCAAATGCCCGCTAGGGAAACTACATAGTCCAAGTGCCCGCTAGTTAACCTAGATGTCCCAAGTGCCCCCTAGTAAACCTACATAATCCATGGGCCCGCTAGTTAACCTACATAGTGCAAGGGCCCGCTAGTTAACCTAGATCGTGCAAGTGTCCGCTACTTAACCTACATAGTCCAAGTGCCAGCTAGGTAACCTAGATAGTCCAATTGCCCGCTAGGGATCCTTCATAATCCAAGTGCCTGCTAGGTAACCTAGATAGTCCAAGTGCCCGCTAGGGAAGGTACATAGTCCAAGTGTCCGCTAGGTAACCTAGAGAGTTCAAGTGACCGCTAGTTAACCTACATAGTCCAAGTGCCCGCTAGTTAACCTAGATAGTCCAAGTGCCCGCTAGTAAACCTAGATAGTCCAAGGGCCTGCTAGTTAACCTAGATAGTCCAAATGCCCGCTAGTTAACCTAAATCGTCCAAGTGTCCGCTAGGTAACCTACATAGTCCAAGTGCCTGCTAGGTAACCTAGATAGTCCAAGTGCCTGATACCTAACCTACATAGTCCAAGTGTCCGTTCGTTAACCTAGATAGTCCAAGTGCCCATTGGGTAACCTACATAGTCCATGTGCCCGCCTGGTAACCTGGTTAGTCCAAGTGCCCGCTAGTTAACCTACATAGTCCAAGTGCCTTCTAGGGAGCCTACATAGTCCACGTGACCGCTAGGGAACCTACATAGTCCAAGTGCCCGCTAGGTAACCTACATAGTCCAAATGCCCGCAAGGAAACCTACATAGTCAAAATGTCCGCTAGGCAACCTACATAATACAAGTGCCCACTCTGGAACATACATAGTCCAAGTGCCGGTTAGCTAACCTAGATCGTCCAAGGGCCCGCTAGTTGACCTACATAGTCCAAGTGCCAGCTAGATAACCTAGATAGTACAAGTGCCCGCTAGGGAACCTAGATAGTCCAAGTGCCTGTTAGCTAACCTCGATAGTCCAAGTGGTGGCTAGGTAACCTACATAGTCCAAGGGCCCGTTCGTTAACCTAGATAATCCAAGTGCCCGTTAGGTAACCTAGACAGTCCAAGTGCCCGCTAGTTACCCTACATAGTCCAAGTGCCCGTTAGTTAACCTAGATAGTCAAAGTGCCTGCTAGGTAACCTAGATAGTCCAAGTGTCCGCTAGATAACCTACATAGTCCAAGTGACCACTAGGTTACCTACATAGTCCAAGTGCCCGTTCGTTAACCTAGATAATCCAAGTGCCCGTTAGGTAACCTAGACAGTCCAAGTGCCCGCTAGTTGCCCTACATAGTCCAAATGCCCGTTAGTTAACCTAGATAGTCATAGTGCCTGCTAGGTAACCTAGATAATCCAAGTGCCCGTTAGGTAACCTAGACAGTCCAAGTGCCCGCTAGTTGCCCTACATAGTCCAAATGCCCGTTAGTTAACCTAGATAGTCCAAGTGCCTGCTAGGTAACCTAGATAGTCCAAGTGCCCGCTAGATAACCTACATAGTCCAAGTGCCCGCTAGGTAACCTAAATAGTCCAAATGTCCGCTAGGGAAACTACATAGTCCAAGTGCCCGCAAGTTAACCTAGATAGTCCAAGTGCCCCCTAGTAAACCTACATAATCCATGGTCCCGCTAGTTAACCTACATAGTGGAAGGGCCCACTAGTTAACCTGGATAGTCCAAGTGCCCGCTAGTTAACCTAGATAGTCCAACTGCCCGCTAGTTAACCTACATAGTCCCAGTGCCAGCTAGGTAACCTAGACAGTCTAAGTGACCACTAGGTTACCTACATAGTCCAAGTGCCCATTCGTTAACCTACATAGTCCAAGTGCCCGCTAGGTAACGTTGATAACCCAAGTGCCCGCTAGGGAACGTACATAGTCCAAGTGCCCGCTAGGTAACCTAGTTAGTCTAAGTGCCTGCTAGTAAACCTACATAGTCCAAGTGCCTGCTAGGTAAACTACATAGTCCAAGTGCCCACTAGGTAACCTAGACAGTCCAATTGCCCGCTAGTTAACCTAGACAGTCCAAGTACCGCTAGGGAATCTACACAGTCCAAGCGCCCGCTAGGGAACCTACATAGTCCAGGTGCTCGCTAGGCAACCTACATCGTCCACGTGTCCGTTAGTTAACCTAGATAGTCAAAGTGCCTGCTAGGTAACCTAGATAGTCCAAGTGCCCGTTAGGTAACCTTGATAGTCCAATTGCCAGTTAGCTATCCTAGATAGTCCAAGTGTCCGCTAGTTAACCTACATAGTCCAAGTGCCCGTTCGTTAACTTACATTGTCCAAGTGCGCGCTAGGTAACGTAGATAACCCAAGTGCCCGCTAGGGAACGTACATAGTCCAAGTGCCCACTAGGTAACCTAGACACTCCAATTGCCCCCTAGTTAACCTAGACAGTCCAAGTACCCCATAGGGAACCTACATAGTCCAATTGCCCGCTAGGGAACCTACATACTCCAAGTGCTCGCTAGGCAACCTACATAGTCCAAGTGCCCGTTCGTTAACCTAGAATGTCCAAGTGCCCGCTAGGTAACCTAGACAGTCCAAGTGCCCGCTAGGTTACCTACATAGTCCAAGTGCACGTTCATTAACCTAGATTGTCCAAGTGCCCGCTGGTAACCTACATAGTCCAAATGCCCGCAAGGAAACCTACATAGTCTAAATGTCCGCTAGGCAACCTACATAATCCAAGTGCCCACTCTGGAACATACATAGTCCAAGTGCCCGTTAGCTAACCTAGATAGTCCAAGGGCCCGCTACTTGACCTACATAGTCCAAGTGCCAGCTAGGTAACCTAGATAGAACAAGTGCCCGCTAGGGAACCTAGATAGTCCAAGTGCCTGTTAGCTAACATAGATAGTCCAAGTGGTGGCTAGGTAACCTACATAGTCCAAGTGCCCGTTCGTTAACCTAGATAATCCAAGTGCCCGTTAGGTAACCTAGACAGTCCAAGTGCCCGGTAGTTGCCCTACATAGTCCAAATGCCCGTTAGTTAACCTAGATAGTCATAGTGCCTGCTAGGTAACCTAGATAATCCAAGTGCCCGTTAGGTAACCTAGACAGTCCAAGTGCCCGCTAGTTGCCCTACATAGTCCAAATGCCCGTTAGTTAACCTAGATAGTCAAAGTGCCTGCTAGGTAACCTAGATAGTCCAAGTGCCCGCTAGATAACCTACATAGTCCAAGTGCCCGCTAGGTAACCTAAATAGTCCAAATGTCCGCTAGGGAAACTACATAGTCCAAGTGCCCGCAAGTGAACCTAGATAGTCCAAGTGCCCCCTAGTAAACCTACATAATCCTTGGGCCCGCTAGTTAACCTACATAGTGCAAGGGCCCACTAGTTAACCTAGATAGTCCAAGTGCCCGCTAGTTAACCTAGATAGTCCAAGTGCCCGCTAGTTAACCTACATAGTCCAAGTGCCCGCTAGGTAACCTAGACAGTCCAAGTGACCACTAGGTTACCTACATAGTCCACGTGCCCATTCGTTAACCTACATAGTCCAAGTGCCCGCTAGGTAACGTTGATAGCCCAAGTGCCCGCTAGGGAACGTACATAGTCCAAGTGCCCGCTAGGTAACCTAGTTAGTCTAAGTGCCTGCTAGTAAACCTACATAGTCCAAGTGCCTGCTAGGTAAACTACATAGTCCAAGTGCCCACTAGGTAACCTAGACAGTCCAATTGCCCGATAGTTAACCTAGACAGTCCAAGTACCGCGAGGGAATCTACATAGTCCAAGCGCCCACTAGGGAACCTACATAGTCCAGGTGCTCGCTAGGCAACCTACATAGTCCACGTGCCCGTTAGTTAACCTAGATAGTCAAAGTGCCTGCTAGGTAACCTAGATAGTCCAAGTGCCCGTTAGGTAACCTTGATAGTCCAATTGCCCGTTAGCTATCCTAGATAGTCCAAGTGTCCGCTAGTTAACCTAC
Organism: Tenrec ecaudatus; assembly: GCF_050624435.1. Lineage (NCBI taxonomy): Eukaryota > Metazoa > Chordata > Mammalia > Afrosoricida > Tenrecidae > Tenrec > Tenrec ecaudatus. The sequence goes on along the minus strand of NW_027457568.1, from coordinate 4,632,175 downwards.
ATAGTCCAAGTGCCCGTTCGTTAACTTACATTGTCCAAGTGCCCGCTAGGTAACGTAGATAACCCAAGTGCCCGCTAGGGAACGTACATAGTCCAAGTGCCCACTAGGTGACCTAGACAGTCCAATTGCCCCCTAGTTAACCTAGACAGTCCAAGTACCCGATAGGGAACCTACATAGTCCAAGAGCCCACTAGGGAACCTACATAGTCCAAGTGCTCGCTAGGCAACCTACATAGTCCAAGTGCCCGTTAGTTAACCTAGATTGTCCAATTGCCCGTTAGCTAACCTAGATAGTCGAAGTGTCCGCTAGTTAACCTACATAGTCCAAGTGCCCGTTCGTTAACCTAGATAGTCCAAGTGCCCGCTAGGTAACCTAGACAGTCCAAGTGCCCGCTAGGTTACCTACATAGTCCAAGTGCACGTTCGTTAACCTAGATAGTCCAAGTGCCCGCTGGTAACCTACATAGTCCAAGGGCCCGCTAGGTAACCTTGATAGTCCAAGTGCCTTCTAGTTAACCTACGTAGTCCAAGTGCCCGCTAGATAACCTACATAGTCCAAGTGCCCACTAGGTAACCTAAATAATCCAAATGCCCTCTAGGGAAACTACATAGTCCAAGTGCCCGTTAGTTAACCTTGATAGTCCAAGTGCCCGCTAGTAAACCTAGATAGTCCGAGGGCCTGCTAGTTAACCTAGATAGTCCAAGTGCCCGCTAGTTATCCTAAATCGTCCAAGTGTCCGCTAGGTAACCTAGATAGTCCAAGTGCCTGATAGCTAACCTACATAGTCCAAGTGTCCGTTCGTTAACCTAGATAGTCCAAGTGCCCATTGGCTAACCTACATAGTCCAAGTGCCCGCTAGTTAACCTACATAGTCCAAGTGCCTTCTAGGGAGCCTACATAGTCCACGTGACCCCTAGGGAACCTACATAGTCCAAGTGCCCGTTAGGGAACCTACATAGTCCAAGTGCCTGCTAGGGAACCTACATAGTCCAAATGCCCGCAAGGAAACCTACATAGTCTAAATGTCCGCTAGGCAACCTACATAATCCAAGTGCCCGTTAGCTAACCTAGATAGTCCAAGGGCCCGCTAGTTGACCTACATAGTCCAAGTGCCAGCTAGGTAACCTAGATAGTACAAGTGCCCGCTAGGGAACCTAGATATTCCAAGTGGTGGCTAGGTAACCTACATAGTCCAAGTGCCCGTTCGTTAACCTAGATAATCCAAGTGCCCGTTAGGTAACCTAGACAGTCCAAGTGCCCGCTAGTTACCCTACATAGTCCAAGTGCCCGTTAGTTAACCTAGATAGTCAAAGTGCCTGCTAGGTAACCTACATTGTCCAAGTGCCCGCTAGTTAACCTAGATGTCCCAAGCGCCCCCTAGTAAACCTACATAATCCATGGGCCCGCTAGTTAACCTACATAGTGCCAGGGCCCGCTAGTTAACCTAGATCGTGCAAGTGTCCGCTACTTAACCTACATAGTCCAAGTGCCAGCTAGGTAACCTAGATAGTCCAATTGCCCTCTAGGGATCCTTCATAATCCAAGTGCCTGCTAGGTAACCTAGATAATCCAAGTGCCCGCTAGGGAAGGTACATAGTCCAAGTGTCCGCTAGGTAACCTAGAGAGTTCAAGTGACCGCTAGTTAACCTACATAGTCCAAGTGCCCGCTAGTTAACCTAGATAGTCCAAGTGCCCGCTAGTAAACCTAGATAGTCCAAGGGCCTGCTATTTTAACCTAGATAGTCCAAATGCCCGCTAGTTAACCTAAATCGTCCAAGTGTCCGCTAGGTAACCTACATAGTCCAAGTGCCTGCTAGGTAACCTAGATAGTCCAAGTGCCTGATACCTAACCTACATAGTCCAAGTGTCCGTTCGTTAACCTAGATAGTCCAAGTGCCCATTGGGTAACCTACATAGTCCATGTGCCCGCCTGGTAACCTGGTTAGTCCAAGTGCCCGCTAGTTAACCTACTTAGTCCAAGTGCCTTCTAGGGAGCCTACATAGTCCACGTGACCGCTAGGGAACCTACATAGTCCAAGTGCCCGCTAGGTAACCTACATAGTCCAAATGCCCGCAAGGAAACCTACATAGTCAAAATGTCCGCTAGGCAACCTACATAATCCAAGTACCCACTCTGGAACATACATAGTCCAAGTGCCGGTTAGCTAACCTAGATAGTCCAAGGGCCCGCTAGTTGACCTACATAGTCCAAGTGCCAGCTAGATAACCTAGATAGTACAAGTGCCCGCTAGGGAACCTAGATAGTCCAAGTGCCTGTTAGCTAACCTCGATAGTCCAAGTGGTGGCTAGGTAACCTACATAGTCCAAGGGCCCGTTCGTTAACCTAGATAATCCAAGTGCCCGTTAGGTAACCTAGACAGTCCAAGTGCCCGCTAGTTACCCTACATAGTCCAAGTGCCCGTTAGTTAACCTAGATAGTCAAAGTGCCTGCTAGGTAACCTAGATAGTCCAAGTGTCCGCTAGATAACCTACATAGTCCAAGTGACCACTAGGTTACCTACATAGTCCAAGTGCCCGTTCGTTAACCTAGATAATCCAAGTGCCCGTTAGGTAACCTAGACAGTCCAAGTGCCCGCTAGTTGCTCTACATAGTCCAAATGCCCGTTAGTTAACCTAGATAGTCATAGTGCCTGCTAGGTAACCTAGAAAATCCAAGTGCCCGTTAGGTAACCTAGACAGTCCAAGTGCCCGCTAGTTGCCCTACATAGTCCAAATGCCCGTTAGTTAACCTAGATAGTCAAAGTGCCTGCTAGGTAACCTAGATAGTCCAAGTGCCCGCTAGATAACCTACATAGTCCAAGTGCCCGCTAGGTAACCTAAATAGTCCAAATGTCCGTTGGGAAACTACATAGTCCAAGTGCCCGCAAGTTAACCTAGATAGTCCAAGTGCCCCCTAGTAAACCTACATAATCCATGGGCCCGCTAGTTAACCTACATAGTGGAAGGGCCCACTAGTTAACCTGGATAGTCCAAGTGCCCGCTAGTTAACCTAGATAGTCCAACTGCCCTCTAGTTAACCTACATAGTCCCAGTGCCAGCTAGGTAACCTAGACAGTCTAAGTGACCACTAGGTTACCTACATAGTCCAAGTGCCCATTCGTTAACCTACATAGTCCAAGTGCCCGCTAGGTAACGTTGATAACCCAAGTGCCCGCTAGGGAACGTACATAGTCCAAGTGCCCGCTAGGTAACCTAGTTAGTCTAAGTGCCTGCTAGTAAACCTACATAGTCCAAGTGCCTGCTAGGTAAACTACATAGTCCAAGTGCCCACTAGGTAACCTAGACAGTCCAATTGCCCGCTAGTTAACCTAGACAGTCCAAGTACCGCTAGGGAATCTACATAGTCCAAGCGCCTGCTAGGGAACCTACATAGTCCAGGTGCTCGCTAGGCAACCTACATAGTCCACGTGCCCGTTAGTTAACCTAGATAGTCCAAGTGCCCGCTAGGTAACCTACATAGTCCAAGTGCCCGTTAGGTAACCTTGATAGTCCAATTGCCAGTTAGCTATCCTAGATAGTCCAAGTGTCCGCTAGTTAACCTACATAGTCCAAGTGCCCGTTCGTTAACTTACATTGTCCAAGTGCGCGCTAGGTAACGTAGATAACCCAAGTGCCCGCTAGGGAACGTACATAGTCCAAGTGCCCACTAGGTAACCTAGACACTCCAATTGCCCCCTAGTTAACCTAGACAGTCCAAGTACCCCATAGGGAACCTACATAGTCCAATTGCCCGCTAGGGAACCTACATACTCCAAGTGCTCGCTAGGCAACCTACATAGTCCAAGTGCCCGTTCGTTAACCTAGAATGTCCAAGTGCCCGCTAGGTAACCTAGACAGTCCAAGTGCCCGCTAGGTTACCTACATAGTCCAAGTGCACGTTCGTTAACCTAGATTGTCCAAGTGCCCGCTGGTAACCTACATAGTCCAAATGCCCGCAAGGAAACCTACATAGTCTAAATGTCCGCTAGGCAACCTACATAATCCAAGTGCCCACTCTGGAACATACATAGTCCAAGTGCCCGTTAGCTAACCTAGATAGTCCAAGGGCCCGCTACTTGACCTACATAGTCCAAGTGCCAGCTAGGTAACCTAGATAGTACAAGTGCCCGCTAGGGAACCTAGATAGTCCAAGTGCCTGTTAGCTAACCTAGATAGTCCAAGTGGTGGCTAGGCAACCTACATAGTCCAAGTGCCCGTTCGTTAACCTAGATAATCCTAGTGCCCGTTAGGTAACCTAGACAGTCCAAGTGCCCGCTAGTTGCCCTACATAGTCCAAATGCCCGTTAGTTAACCTAGATAGTCAAAGTGCCTGCTAGGTAACCTAGATAGTCCAAGTGCCCGCTAGAAAACCTACATAGTCCAAGTGCCCGCTAGGTAACCTAAATAGTCCAAATGTCCGCTAGGGAAACTACATAGTCCAAGTGCCCGCAAGTTAACCTAGATAGTCCAAGTGCCCCCTAGTAAACCTACATAATCCATGGTCCCGCTAGTTAACCTACATAGTGGAAGGGCCCACTAGTTAACCTGGATAGTCCAAGTGCCCGCTAGTTAACCTAGATAGTCCAACTGCCCGCTAGTTAACCTACATAGTCCCAGTGCCAGCTAGGTAACCTAGACAGTCTAAGTGACCACTAGGTTACCTACTTAGTCCAAGTGCCCATTCGTTAACCTACATAGTCCAAGTGCCCGCTAGGTATCGTTGATAACCCAAGTGCCCGCTAGGGAACGTACATAGTCCAAGTGCCCGCTAGGTAACCTAGTTAGTCTAAGTGCCTGCTAGTAAACCTACATAGTCCAAGTGCCTGCTAGGTAAACTACATAGTCCAAGTGCCCACTAGGTAACCTAGACAGTCCAATTGCCCGCTAGTTAACCTAGACAGTCCAAGTACCGCTAGGGAATCTACACAGTCCAAGCGCCCGCTAGGGAACCTACATAGTCCAGGTGCTCGCTAGGCAACCTACATAGTCCACGTGTCCGTTAGTTAACCTAGATAGTCAAAGTGCCTGCTAGGTAACCTAGATAGTCCAAGTGCCCGTTAGGTAACCTTGATAGTCCAATTGCCAGTTAGCTATCCTAGATAGTCCAAGTGTCCGCTAGTTAACCTACATAGTCCAAGTGCCCGTTCGTTAACTTACATTGTCCAAGTGCGCGCTAGGTAACGTAGATAACCCAAGTGCCCGCTAGGGAACGTACATAGTCCAAGTGCCCACTAGGTAACCTAGACACTCCAATTGCCCCCTAGTTAACCTAGACAGTCCAAGTACCCCATAGGGAACCTACATAGTCCAATTGCCCGCTAGGGAACCTACATACTCCAAGGGCTCGCTAGGCAACCTACATAGTCCAAGTGCCCGTTCGTTAACCTAGAATGTCCAAGTGCCCGCTAGGTAACCTAGATAGTCCAAGTGCCCGTTAGGTAACCTTGATAGTCCAATTGCCAGTTAGCTATCCTAGATAGTCCAAGTGTCCGCTAGTTAACCTACATAGTCCAAGTGCCCGTTCGTTAACTTACATTGTCCAAGTGCGCGCTAGGTAACGTAGATAACCCAAGTGCCCGCTAGGGAACGTACATAGTCCAAGTGCCCACTAGGTAACCTAGACACTCCAATTGCCCCCTAGTTAACCTAGACAGTCCAAGTACCCGAAAGGGAACCTACATAGTCCAATTGCCCGCTAGGGAACCTACATACTCCAAGTGCTCGCTAGGCAACCTACATAGTCCAAGTGCCCGTTCGTTAACCTAGAATGTCCAAGTGCCCGCTAGGTAACCTAGACAGCCCAAGTGCCCGCTAGGTTACCTACATAGTCCAAGTGCACGTTCGTTAACCTAGATTGTCCAAGTGCCCGCTGGTAACCTACATAGTCCAAATGCCCGCAAGGAAACCTACATAGTCTAAATGTCCGCTAGGCAACCTACATAATCCAAGTGCCCACTCTGGAACATACATAGTCCAAGTGCCCGTTAGCTAACCTAGATAGTCCAAGGGCCCGCTACTTGACCTACATAGTCCAAGTGCCAGCTAGGTAACCTAGATAGTACAAGTGCCCGCTAGGGAACCTAGATAGTCCAAGTGCCTGTTAGCTAACCTAGATAGTCCAAGTGGTGGCTAGGTAACCTACATCGTCCAAGTGCCCGTTCGTTAACCTAGATAATCCAAGTGCCCGTTAGGTAACCTAGACAGTCCAAGTGCCCGGTAGTTGCCCTACATAGTCCAAATGCCCGTTAGTTAACCTAGATAGTCATAGTGCCTGCTAGGTAACCTAGATAATCCAAGTGCCCGTTAGGTAACCTAGACAGTCCAAGTGCCCGCTAGTTGCCCTACATAGTCCAAATGCCCGTTAGTTAACCTAGATAGTCAAAGTGCCTGCTAGGTAACCTAGATAGTCCAAGTGCCCGCTAGATAACCTACATAGTCCAAGTGCCCGCTAGGTAACCTAAATAGTCCAAATGTCCGCTAGGGAAACTACATAGTCCAAGTGCCCGCAAGTGAACCTAGATAGTCCAAGTGCCCCCTAGTAAACCTACATAATCCTTGGGCCCGCTAGTTAACCTACATAGTGCAAGGGCCCACTAGTTAACCTAGATAGTCCAAGTGCCCGCTAGTTAACCTAGATAGTCCAAGTGCCCGCTAGTTAACCTACATAGTCCAAGTGCCCGCTAGGTAACCTAGACAGTCCAAGTGACCACTAGGTTACCTACATAGTCCAAGTGCCCATTCGTTAACCTACATAGTCCAAGTGGCCGTTAGGTAACGTTGATAGCCCAAGTGCCCGCTAGGGAACGTACATAGTCCAAGTGCCCGCTAGGTAACCTAGTTAGTCTAAGTGCCTGCTAGTAAACCTACATAGTCCAAGTGCCTGCTAGGTAAACTACATAGTCCAAGTGCCCACTAGGTAACCTAGACAGTCCAATTGCCCGCTAGTTAACCTAGACAGTCCAAGTACCGCGAGGGAATCTACATAGTCCAAGCGCCCACTAGGGAACCTACATAGTCCAGGTGCTCGCTAGGCAACCTACATAGTCCACGTGCCCGTTAGTTAACCTAGATAGTCAAAGTGCCTGCTAGGTAACCTAGATAGTCCAAGTGCCCGTTAGGTAACCTTGATAGTCCAATTGCCCGTTAGCTATCCTAGATAGTCCAAGTGTCCGCTAGTTAACCTACATAGTCCAAGTGCCCGTTCGTTAACTTACATTGTCCAAGTGCCCGCTAGGTAACGTAGATAACCCAAGTGCCCGCTAGGGAACGTACATAGTCCAAGTGCCCACTAGGTAACCTAGACAGTCCAATTGCCCCCTAGTTAACCTAGACAGTCCAAGTACCCGATAGGGAACCTACATAGTCCAAGAGCCCACTAGGGAACCTACATAGTCCAAGTGCTCGCTAGGCAACCTACATAGTCCAAGTGCCCGTTAGTTAACCTAGATTGTCCAATTGCCCGTTAGCTAACCTAGATAGTCGAAGTGTCCGCTAGTTAACCTACATAGTCCAAGTGCCCGTTCGTTAACCTAGATAGTCCAAGTGCCCGCTGGTAACCTACATAGTCCAAATGCCCGCAAGGAAACCTACATAGTCTAAATGTCCGCTAGGCAACCTACATAATCCAAGTGCCCACTCTGGAACATACATAGTCCAAGTGCCCGTTAGCTAACCTAGATAGTCCAAGGGCCCGCTACTTGACCTACATAGTCCAAGTGCCAGCTAGGTAACCTAGATAGTACAAGTGCCCGCTAGGGAACCTAGATAGTCCAAGTGCCTGTTAGCTAACCTAGATAGTCCAAGTGGTGGCTAGGTAACCTACATAGTCCAAGTGCCCGTTCGTTAACCTAGATAATCCAAGTGCCCGTTAGGTAACCTAGACAGTCCAAGTGCCCGGTAGTTGCCCTACATAGTCCAAATGCCCGTTAGTTAACCTAGATAGTCATAGTGCCTGCTAGGTAACCTAGATAATCCAAGTGCCCGTTAGGTAACCTAGACAGTCCAAGTGCCCGCTAGTTGCCCTACATAGTCCAAATGCCCGTTAGTTAACCTAGATAGTCAAAGTGCCTGCTAGGTAACCTAGATAGTCCAAGTGCCCGCTAGATAACCTACATAGTCCAAGTGCCCGCTAGGTAACCTAAATAGTCCAAATGTCCGCTAGGGAAACTACATAGTCCAAGTGCCCGCAAGTGAACCTAGATAGTCCAAGTGCCCCCTAGTAAACCTACATAATCCTTGGGCCCGCTAGTTAACCTACATAGTGCAAGGGCCCACTAGTTAACCTAGATAGTCCAAGTGCCCGCTAGTTAACCTAGATAGTCCAAGTGCCCGCTAGTTAACCTACATAGTCCAAGTGCCCGCTAGGTAACCTAGACAGTCCAAGTGACCACTAGGTTACCTACATAGTCCAAGTGCCCATTCGTTAACCTACATAGTCCAAGTGGCCGTTAGGTAACGTTGATAGCCCAAGTGCCCGCTAGGGAACGTACATAGTCCAAGTGCCCGCTAGGTAACCTAGTTAGTCTAAGTGCCTGCTAGTAAACCTACATAGTCCAAGTGCCTGCTAGGTAAACTACATAGTCCAAGTGCCCACTAGGTAACCTAGACAGTCCAATTGCCCGCTAGTTAACCTAGACAGTCCAAGTACCGCGAGGGAATCTACATAGTCCAAGCGCCCACTAGGGAACCTACATAGTCCAGGTGCTCGCTAGGCAACCTACATAGTCCACGTGCCCGTTAGTTAACCTAGATAGTCAAAGTGCCTGCTAGGTAACCTAGATAGTCCAAGTGCCCGTTAGGTAACCTTGATAGTCCAATTGCCCGTTAGCTATCCTAGATAGTCCAAGTGTCCGCTAGTTAACCTACATAGTCCAAGTGCCCGTTCGTTAACTTACATTGTCCAAGTGCCCGCTAGGGAACGTACATAGTCCAAGTGCCCACTAGGTAACCTAGACAGTCCAATTGCCCCCTAGTTAACCTAGACAGTCCAAGTACCCGATAGGGAACCTACATAGTCCAAGAGCCCACTAGGGAACCTACATAGTCCAAGTGCTCGCTAGGCAACCTACATAGTCCAAGTGCCCGTTAGTTAACCTAGATTGTCCAATTGCCCGTTAGCTAACCTAGATAGTCGAAGTGTCCGCTAGTTAACCTACATAGTCCAAGTGCCCGTTCGTTAACCTAGATAGTCCAAGTGCCCGCTAGGTAACCTAGACAGTCCAAGTGCCCGCTAGGTTACCTACATAGTCCAAGTGCACGTTCGTTAACCTAGATAGTCCAAGTGCCCGCTGGTAACCTACATAGTCCAAGGGCCCGCTAGGTAATCTTGATAGTCCAAGTGCCTTCTAGTTAACCTACGTAGTCCAAGTGCCCGCTAGATAACCTACATAGTCCAAGTGCCCACTAGGTAACCTAAATAATCCAAATGCCCGCTAGGGAAACTACATAGTCCAAGTGCCCGTTAGTTAACCTTGATAGTCCAAGTGCCCGCTAGTAAACCTAGATAGTCCGAGGGCCTGCTAGTTAACCTAGATAGTCCAAGTGCCCGCTAGTTATCCTAAATCGTCCAAGTGTCCGCTAGGTAACCTAGATAGTCCAAGTGCCTGATAGCTAACCTACATAGTCCAAGTGTCCGTTCGTTAACCTAGATAGTCTAAGTGCCCATTGGCTAACCTACATAGTCCAAGTGCCCGCTAGTTAACCTACATAGTCCAAGTGCCTTCTAGGGAGCCTACATAGCCCACGTGACCCCTAGGGAACCTACATAGTCCAAGTGCCCGTTAGGGAACCTACATAGTCCAAGTGCCTGCTAGGGAACCTACATAGTCCAAATGCCCGCAAGGAAACCTACATAGTCTAAATGTCCGCTAGGCAACCTACATAATCCAAGTGCCCGTTAGCTAACCTAGATAGTCCAAGGGCCCGCTAGTTGACCTACATAGTCCAAGTGCCAGCTAGGTAACCTAGATAGTACAAGTGCCCGCTAGGGAACCTAGATATTCCAAGTGGTGGCTAGGTAACTTACATAGTCCAAGTGCCCGTTCGTTAACCTAGATAATCCAAGTGCCCGTTAGGTAACCTAGACAGTCCAAGTGCCCGCTAGTTACCCTACATAGTCCAAGTGCCCGTTAGTTAACCTAGATAGTCAAAGTGCCTGCTAGGTAACCTACATAGTCCAAGTGCCCGCTAGGCAACCTAAATAGTCCAAATGCACGCTAGAGAAACTACATAGTCCAAGTGCCCGCTAGTTAACCTAGATGTCCCAAGTGCCCCCTAGTAAACCTACATAATCCATGGGCCCGCTAGTTAACCTACATAGTGCAAGGGCCCGCTAGTTAACCTAGATCGTGCAAGTGTCCGCTACTTAACCTACATAGTCCAAGTGCCAGCTAGGTAACCTAGATAGTCCAATTGCCCGCTAGGGATCCTTCATAATCCAAGTGCCTGCTAGGTAACCTAGATAGTCCAAGTGCCCGCTAGGGAAGGTACATAGTCCAAGTGTCCGCTAGGTAACCTAGAGAGTTCAAGTGACCGCTAGTTAACCTACATAGTCCAAGTGCCCGCTAGTTAACCTAGATAGTCCAAGTGCCCGCTAGTAAACCTAGATAGTCCAAGGGCCTGCTAGTTAACCTAGATAGTCCAAATGCCCGCTAGTTAACCTAAATCGTCCAAGTGTCCGCTAGGTAACCTACATAGTCCAAGTGCCTGCTAGGTAACCTAGATAGTCCAAGTGCCTGATACCTAACCTACATAGTCCAAGTGTCCGTTCGTTAACCTAGATAGTCCAAGTGCCCATTGGGTAACCTACATAGTCCATGTGCCCGCCTGGTAACCTGGTTAGTCCAAGTGCCCGCTAGTTAACCTACATAGTCCAAGTGCCTTCTAGGGAGCCTACATAGTCCACGTGACCGCTAGGGAACCTACATAGTCCAAGTGCCCGCTAGGTAACCTACATAGTCCAAATGCCCGCAAGGAAACCTACATAGTCAAAATGTCCGCTAGGCAACCTACATGATCCAAGTGCCCACTCTGGAACATAAATAGTCCAAGTGCCGGTTAGCTAACCTAGATAGTCCAAGGGCCCGCTAGTTGACCTACATAGTCCAAGTGCCAGCTAGATAACCTAGATAGTACAAGTGCCCGCTAGGGAACCTAGATAGTCCAAGTGCCTGTTAGCTAACCTCGATAGTCCAAGTGGTGGCTAGGTAACCTACATAGTCCAAGGGCCCGTTCGTTAACCTAGATAATCCAAGTGCCCGTTAGGTAACCTAGACAGTCCAAGTGCCCGCTAGTTACCCTACATAGTCCAAGTGCCCGTTAGTTAACCTAGATAGTCAAAGTGCCTGCTAGGTAACCTAGATAGTCCAAGTGTCCGCTAGATAACCTACATAGTCCAAGTGACCACTAGGTTACCTACATAGTCCAAGTGCCCGTTCGTTAACTTACATTGTCCAAGTGCGCGCTAGGTAACGTAGATAACCCAAGTGCCCGCTAGGGAACGTACATAGTCCAAGTGCCCACTAGGCAACCTAGACAGTCCAATTGCCCCCTAGTTAACCTAGACAGTCCAAGTACCCGATAGGGAACCTACATAGTCCAAGTGCCCACTAGGGAACCTACATAGTCCAAGTGCTCGCTAGGCAACCTACATAGTCCAAGTGCCCGTTAGTTAACCTAGATTGTCCAATTGCCCGTTAGCTAACCTAGATAGTCGAAGTGTCCGCTAGTTAACCTACATAGTCCAAGTGCCCGTTCGTTAACCTAGATAGTCCAAGTGCCCGCTAGGTAACCTAGACAGTCCAAGTGCCCGCTAGGTTACCTACATACTCCAAGTGCACGTTCGTTAACCTAGATAGTCCAAGTGCCCGCTGGTAACCTACATAGTCCAAGGGCCCGTTAGGTAACCTTGATAGTCCAAGTGCCTTCTAGTTAACCTACGTAGTCCAAGTGCCCGCTAGATAACCTACATAGTCCAAGTGCCCACTAGGTAACATAAATAATCCAAATGCCCTCTAGGGAAACTACATAGTCCAAGTGCCCGTTAGTTAACCTAGATAGTCCAAGTGCCCGCTAGTAAACCTAGATAGTCCAAGGGCCTGCTAGTTAACGTAGATAGTCCAAGTGCCCGCTCGTTAACCTAAATCGTCCACGTGTCCGCTAGGTAACCTAGATAGTCCAAGTGCCTGATAGCTAACCTACATAGTCCAAGTGTCCGTTCGTTAACCTAGATAGTACAAGTGCCCATTGGGTAACCTACATAGTCCAAGTGCCCGCTAGTTAACCTACATAGTCCAAGTGCCTTCTAGGGAGCCTACATAGTCCACGTGACCGCTAGGGAACCTACATAGTCCAAGTGCCCGTTAGGGAACCTACATAGTCCAAGTGCCTGCTAGGTAACCTACATAGTCCAAATGCCCGCAAGGAAACCTACATAGTCTAAATGTCCGCTAGGCAACCTACATAATCCAAGTGCCCGCTCTGGAACATACATAGTCCAAGTGCCCGTTAGCTAACCTAGATAGTCCAAGGGCCCGCTAGTTGACCTACATAGTCCAAGTGCCAGCTAGGTAATCTAGATAGTACAAGTGCCCGCTAGGGAACCTAGATAGTCCAAGTGGTGGCTAGGTAACCTACATAGTCCAAGTGCCCGTTCGTTAACCTAGATAATCCAAGTGCCCGTTAGGTAACCTAGACAGTCCAAGTGCCCGCTAGTTACCCTACATAGTCCAAGTGCCCTTAGTTAACCTAGATAGTCAAAGTGCCTGCTAGGTAACCTACATAGTCCAAGTGCCCGCTGGTAACCTACATAATCCAAATGCCCGCAAGGAAACCTACATAGTCTAAATGTCCGCTAGGCAACCTACATGCTCCAAGTGCCCACTCTGGAACATACATAGTCCAAGTGCCCGTTAGCTAACCTAGATAGTCCAAGGGCCCGCTAGTTGACCTACATAGTCCAAGTGCCAGCTAGGTAACCTAGATAGTGCAAGTGCCCGCTAGGGAACCTAGATAGTCCAAGTGCCTGTTAGCTAACCTAGATAGTCCAAGTGGTGGCTAGGTAACCTACATAGTCCAAGTGCCCGTTCGTTAACCTAGATAATCCAAGTGCCCGTTAGGTAACCTAGACAGTCCAAGTGCCCGCTAGTTGCCCTACATAGTCCAAATGCCCGTTAGTTAACCTAGATAGTCATAGTGCCTGCTAGGTAACCTAGATAATCCAAGTGCCCGTTAGGTAACCTAGACAGTCCAAGTGCCCGCTAGTTGCCCTACATAGTCCAAATGCCCCTTAGTTAACCTAGATAGTCAAAGTGCCTGCTAGGTAACCTAGATAGTCCAAGTGCCCGCTAGATAACCTACATAGTCCAAGTGCCCGCTAGATAACCTAAATAGTCCAAATGTCCGCTAGGGAAACTACATAGTCCAAGTGCCCGCAAGTTAACCTAGATAGTCCAAGTGCCCCCTAGTAAACCTACATAATCCATGGGCCCGCTAGTTAACCTACATAGTGGAAGGGCCCACTAGTTAACCTGGATAGTCCAAGTGCCCGCTAGTTAACCTAGATAGTCCAACTGCCCGCTAGTTAACCTACATAGTCCAAGTGCCAGCTAGGTAACCTAGACAGTCTAAGTGACCACTAGGTTACCTACATAGTCCAAGTGCCCATTCGTTAACCTACATAGTCCAAGTGCCCGCTAGGTAACGTTGATAACCCAAGTGCCCGCTAGGGAACGTACATAGTCCAAGTGCCCGCTAGGTAACCTAGTTAGTCTAAGTGCCTGCTAGTAAACCTACATAGTCCAAGTGCCTGCTAGGTAAACTACATAGTCCAAGTGCCCACTAGGTAACCTAGACAGTCCAATTGCCCGCTAGTTAACCTAGACAGTCCCAGTACCGCTAGGGAATCTACACAGTCCAAGCGCCCGCTAGGGAACCTACATAGTCCAGGTGCTCGCTAGGCAACCTACATAGTCCACGTGTCCGTTCGTTAACCTAGATAGTCCAAGTGCCCGCTAGGTAACCTACATAGTCTAAATGTCCGCTAGGCAACCTACATACTCCAAGTGCCCACTCTGGAACATACATAGTCCAAGTGCCCGTTAGCTAACCTAGATAGTCCAAGGGCCCGCTAGTTGACCTACATAGTCCAAGTGCCAGCTAGGTAACCTAGATTGTGCAAGTGCCCGCTAGGGAACCTAGATAGTCCAAGTGCCTGTTAGCTAACCTAGATAGTCCAAGTGGTGGCTAGGTAACCTACATAGTCCAAGTGCCCGTTCGTTAACCTAGATAATCCAAGTGCCCGTTAGGTAACCTAGACAGTCCAAGTGCCCGCTAGTTGCCCTACATAGTCCAAATGCCCGTTAGTTAACCTACATAGTCATAGTGCCTGCTAGGTAACCTAGGTAATCCAAGTGCCCGTTAGGTAACCTAGACAGTCCAAGTGCCCGCTAGTTGCCCTACATAGTCCAAATGCCCGTTAGTTAACCTAGATAGTCAAAGTGCCTGCTAGGTAACCTAGATAGTCCAAGTGCCCGCTAGATAACCTACATAGTCCAAGTGCCCGCTAGGTAACCTAAATAGTCCAAATGTCCGCTAGGGAAACTACATAGTCCAAGTGCCCGCAAGTTAACCTAGATAGTCCAAGTGCCCCCTAGTAAACCTACATAATCCATGGGCCCGCTAGTTAAACTACATAGTGCAAGGGCCCACTAGTTAACCTGGATAGTCCAAGTGCCCGCTAGTTAACCTAGATAGTCAAGTGCCCGCTAGTTAACCTACATAGTCCAAGTGCCCGCTAGGTAACCTAGACAGTCCAAGTGACCACTAGGTTACCTACATAGTCCAAGTGCCCATTCGTTAACCTACATAGTCCAAGTGCCCGCTAGGTAACGTTGATAGCCCAAGTGCCCGCTAGGGAACGAAAATAGTCCAAGTGCCCGCTAGGTAACCTAGATAGTCTAAGTGCCTGCTAGTAAACCTACATAGTCCAAGTGCCTGCTAGGTAAACTACATAGTCCAAGTGCCCACTAGGTAACCTAGACAGTCCAATTGCCCGCTAGTTAACCTAGACAGTCCAAGTACCGCTAGGGAATCTACATAGTCCAAGCGCCCGCTAGGGAACCTACATAGTCCAGGTGCTCGCTAGGCAACCTACATAGTCCACGTGTCCGTTAGTTAACCTAGATAGTCAAAGTGCCTGCTAGGTAACCTAGATAGTCCAAGTGCCCATTAGGTAACCTTGATAGTCCAATTGCCAGTTAGCTATCCTAGATAGTCCAAGTGTCCGCTAGTTAACCTACATAGTCCAAGTGCCCGTTCGTTAACTTATATTGTCCAAGTTCCCGCTAGGTAACGTAGATAACCCAAGTGCCCACTAGGGAACGTACAGAGTCCACGTGCCCACTAGGTAACCTAGACAGTCCAATTGCCCCCTAGTTAACCTAGACAGTCCAAGTACCCGATAGGGAACCTACATAGTCCAAGTGCCCACTAGGGAACCTACATAGTCCAAGTGCTCGCTAGGCAACCTACATAGTCCAATTGCCCGTTAGTTAACCTAGATTGTCCAATTGCCCGTTAGCTAACCTAGATAGTCGAAGTGTCCCCTAGTTAAACTACATAGTCCAAGTGCCCGTTCGTTAACCTAGACAGTCCAAGTGCCCGCTAGGTTACCTACATAGTCCAAGTGCACGTTCGTTAACCTAGATAGTCCAAGTGCCCGCTGGTAACCTACATAGTCCAAGGGCCCGCTAGGTAACCTTGATAGTCCAAGTGCCTTCTAGTTAACCTACGTAGTCCAAGTGCCCGCTAGATAACCTACATAGTCCAAGTGCCCACTAGGTAACCTAAATAATCCAAATGCCCTCTAGGGAAACTACATAGTCCAAGTGCCCGTTAGTTAACCTTGATAGTCCAAGTGCCCGCTAGTAAACCTAGATAGTCCGAGGGCCTGCTAGTTAACCTAGATAGTCCAAGTGCCCGCTAGTTATCCTAAATCGTCCAAGTGTCTGCTAGGTAACCTTGATAGTCCAAGTGCCTGATAGCTAACCTACATAGTCCAAGTGTCCGTTCGTTAACCTAGATAGTCCAAGTGCCCATTGGGTAACCTGCATAGTCCAAGTGCCCGCTAGTTAACCTACATAGTCCAAGTGCCTTCTAAGGAGCCTACATAGTCCACGTGACCCCTAGGGAACCTACATAGTCCAAGTGCCCGTTAGGGAACCTACATAGTCCAAGTGCCCGCTAGGGAACCTACATAGTCCAAATGCCCGCTAGTTGACCTACATAGTCCAAGTGCCAGCTAGGTAACCTAGATAGTACAAGTGCCCGCTAGGGAACCTAGATAGTCCAAGTGGTGGCTAGGTAACCTACATAGTCCAAGTGCCCGTTCGTTAACCTAGATAATCCAAGTGCCCGTTAGGTAACCTAGACAGTCCAAGTGCCCGCTAGTTACCCTACATAGTCCAAGTGCCCGTTAGTTAACCTAGATAGTCAAAGTGCCTGCTAGGTAACCTACATAGTCCAAGTGCCCGCTAGGAAACCTAAATAGTCCAAATGCCCGCTAGGGAAACTACATAGTCCAAGTGCCCGCTAGTTAACCTAGATGTCCCAAGTGCCCCCTAGTAAACCTACATAATCCATGGGCCCGCTAGTTAACCTACATAGTGCAAGGGCCCGCTAGTTAACCTAGATCGTGCAAGTGTCCGCTACTTAACCTACATAGTCCAAGTGCCAGCTAGGTAACCTTGATAGTCCAATTGCCCGCTAGGGATCCTTCATAATCCAAGTGCCTGCTAGGTAACCTAGATAGTCCAAGTGCCCGCTAGGGAAGGTACATAGTCCAAGTGTCCGCTAGGTAACCTAGAGAGTTCAAGTGACCGCTAGTTAACCTACATAGTCCAAGTGCCCGCTAGTTAACCTAGATAGTCCAAGTGCCCGCTAGTAAACCTAGATAGTCCAAGGGCCTGCTAGTTAACCTAGATAATCCAAGTGCCCGCTAGTTAACCTAAATCGTCCAAGTGTCCGCTAGGTAACCTACATAGTCCAAGTGCCTGCTAGGTAACCTAGATAGTCCAAGTGCCTGATACCTAACCTACATAGTCCAAGTGTCCGTTCGTTAACCTAGATAGTCCAAGTGCCCATTGGGTTACCTACATAGTCCATGTGCCCGCCTGGTAACCTGGTTAGTCCAAGTGCCCGCTAGTTAACCTACATAGTCCAAGTGCCTTCTAGGGAGCCTACATAGTCCACGTGACCGCTAGGGAACCTACATAGTCCAAGTGCCCGCTAGGTAACCTACATAGTCCAAATGCCCGCAAGGAAACCTACATACTCTAAATGTCCGCTAGGCAACCTACATAATACAAGTGCCCACTCTGGAACATACATAGTCCAAGTGCCCGTTAGCTAACCTAGATAGTCCAAGGGCCCGCTAGTTGACCTACATAGTCCAAGTGCCAGCTAGATAACCTAGATAGTACAAGTGCCCGCTAGGGAAACTAGATAGTCCAAGTGCCTGTTAGCTAACCTCGATAGTCCAAGTGGTGGCTAGGTAACCTACATAGTCCAAGGGCCCGTTCGTTAACCTAGATAATCCAAGTGCCCGTTAGGTAACCTAGACAGTCCAAGTGCCCGCTAGTTACCCTACATAGTCCAAGTGCCCGTTAGTTAACCTAGATAGTCAAAGTGCCTGCTAAGTAACCTAGATAGTCCAAGTGTCCGCTAGATAACCTACATAGTCCAAGTGACCACTAGGTTACCTACATAGTCCAAGTGCCCGTTCGTTAACCTACATAGTCCAAGTGCCCGTTCGTTAACTTACATTGTCCAAGTGCGCGCTAGGTAACGTAGATAACCCAAGTGCCCGCTAGGGAACGTACATAGTCCAAGTGCCCACTAGGTAACCTAGACAGTCCAATTGCCCCCTAGTTAACCTAGACAGTCCAAGTACCCGATAGGGAACCTACATAGTCCAAGTGCCCACTAGGGAACCTACATAGTCCAAGTGCTCGCTAGGCAACCTACATAGTCCAAGTGCCCGTTAGTTAACCTAGATTGTCCAATTGCCCGTTAGTTAACCTAGATTGTCCAATTGCCCGTTAGCTAACCTGGATAGTCGAAGTGTCCCCTAGTTAAACTACATAGTCCAAGTGCCCGTTCGTTAACCTAGACAGTCCAAGTGCCCGCTAGGTTACCTACATAGTCCAAGTGCACGTTCGTTAACCTAGATAGTCAAAGTGCCTGCTAGGTAACCTAGATAGTCCAAGTGTCCGCTAGATAACCTACATAGTCCAAGTGACCACTAGGTTACCTACATAGTCCAAGTGCCCGTTCGTTAACCTACATAGTCCAAGTGCCCGTTCGTTAACTTACATTGTCCAAGTGCGCGCTAGGTAACGTAGATAACCCAAGTGCCCGCTAGGGAACGTACATAGTCCAAGTGCCCACTAGGTAACCTAGACAGTCCAATTGCCCCCTAGTTAACCTAGACAGTCCAAGTACCCGATAGGGAACCTACATAGTCCAAGTGCCCACTAGGGAACCTACATAGTCCAAGTGCTCGCTAGGCAACCTACATAGTCCAAGTGCCCGTTAGTTAACCTAGATTGTCCAATTGCCCGTTAGCTAACCTAGATAGTCGAAGTGTCCGCTAGTTAACCTACATAGTCCAAGTGCCCGTTCGTTAACCTAGATAGTCCAAGTGCCCGCTAGGTAACCTAGACAGTCCAAGTGCCCGCTAGGTTACCTACATAGTCCAAGTGCACGTTCGTTAACCTAGATAGTCCAAGTGCCCGCTGGTAACCTACATAGTCCAAGCGCCCGTTAGGTAACCTTGATAGTCCAAGTGCCTTCTAGTTAACCTACGTAGTCCAAGTGCCCGCTAGATAACCTACATAGTCCAAGTGCCCACTAGGTAACATAAATAATCCAAATACCCTCTAGGGAAACTACATAGTCCAAGTGCCCGTTAGTTAACCTAGATAGTCCAAGTGCCCGCTAGTAAACCTAGATAGTCCAAGGGCCTGCTAGTTAACGTAGATAGTCCAAGTGCCCGCTCGTTAACCTAAATCGTCCACGTGTCCGCTAGGTAACCTAGATAGTCCAAGCGCCTGATAGCTAACCTACATAGTCCAAGTGTCCGTTCGTTAACCTAGATAGTCCAAGTGCCCATTGGGTAACCTACATAGTCCAAGTGCCCGCTAGTTAACCTACATAGTCCAAGTGCCTTCTAGGGAGCCTACATAGTCCACGTGACCGCTAGGGAACCTACATAGTCCAAGTGCCCGTTAGGGAACCTACATAGTCCAAGTGCCTGCTAGGTAACCTACATAGTCCAAATGCCCGCAAGGAAACCTACATAGTCTAAATGTCCGCTAGGCAACCTACATAATCCAAGTGCCCGCTCTGGAACATACATAGTCCAAGTGCCCGTTAGCTAACCTAGATAGTCCAAGGGCCCGCTAGTTGACCTACATAGTCCAAGTGCCAGCTAGGTAATCTAGATAGTACAAGTGCCCGCTAGGGAACCTAGATAGTCCAAGTGGTGGCTAGGTAACCTACATAGTCCAAGTGCCCGTTCGTTAACCTAGATAATCCAAGTGCCCGTTAGGTAACCTAGACAGTCCAAGTGCCCGCTAGTTACCCTACATAGTCCAAGTGCCCGTTAGTTAACCTAGATAGTCAAAGTGCCTGCTAGGTAACCTAGATAGTCCAAGTGTCCGCTAGATAACCTACATAGTCCAAGTGACCACTAGGTTACCTACATAGTCCAAGTGCCCGTTCGTTAACCTACATAGTCCAAGTGCCCGTTCGTTAACTTACATTGTCCAAGTGCGCGCTAGGTAACGTAGATAACCCAAGTGCCCGCTAGGGAACGTACATAGTCCAAGTGCCCACTAGGTAACCTAGACAGTCCAATTGCCCCCTAGTTAACCTAGACAGTCCAAGTACCCGATAGGGAACCTACATAGTCCAAGTGCCCACTAGGGAACCTACATAGTCCAAGTGCTCGCTAGGCAACCTACATAGTCCAAGTGCCCGTTAGTTAACCTAGATTGTCCAATTGCCCTTAGCTAACCTAGATAGTCGAAGTGTCCGCTAGTTAACCTACATAGTCCAAGTGCCCGTTCGTTAACCTAGATAGTCCAAGTGCCCGCTAGGTAACCTAGACAGTCCAAGTGCCCGCTAGGTTACCTACATAGTCCAAGTGCACGTTCGTTAACCTAGATAGTCCAAGTGCCCGCTGGTAACCTACATAGTCCAAGCGCCCGTTAGGTAACCTTGATAGTCCTAGTGCCTTCTAGTTAACCTACGTAGTCCAAGTGCCCGCTAGATAACCTACATAGTCCAAGTGCCCACTAGGTAACATAAATAATCCAAATGCCCTCTAGGGAAACTACATAGTCCAAGTGCCCGTTAGTTAACCTAGATAGTCCAAGTGCCCGCTAGTAAACCTAGATAGTCCAAGGGCCTGCTAGTTAACGTAGATAGTCCAAGTGCCCGCTCGTTAACCTAAATCGTCCACGTGTCCGCTAGGTAACCTAGATAGTCCAAGTGCCTGATAGCTAACCTACATAGTCCAAGTGTCCGTTCGTTAACCTAGATAGTCCAAGTGCCCATTGGGTAACCTACATAGTCCAAGTGCCCGCTAGTTAACCTACATAGTCCAAGTGCCTTCTAGGGAGCCTACATAGTCCACGTGACCGCTAGGGAACCTACATAGTCCAAGTGCCCGTTAGGGAACCTACATAGTCCAAGTGCTTGCTAGGTAACCTACATAGTCCAAATGCCCGCAAGGCAACCTACATAGTCTAAATGTCCGCTAGGCAACCTACATATTCCAAGTGCCCGCTCTGGAACATACATAGTCCAAGTGCCCGTTAGCTAACCTAGATAGTCCAAGGGCCCGCTAGTTGACCTACATAGTCCAAATGCCAGCTAGGTAATCTAGATAGTACAAGTGCCCGCTAGGGAACCTAGATAGTCCAAGTGGTGGCTAGGTAACCTACATAGTCAAAGTGCCCGTTCGTTAACCTAGATAATCCAAGTGCCCGTTAGGTAACCTAGACAGTCCAAGTGCCCGCTAGTTACCCTACATAGTCCAAGTGCCCTTAGTTAACCTAGATAGTCAAAGTGCCTGCTAGGTAACCTACATAGTCCAAGTGCCCGCTGGTAACCTACATAATCCAAATGCCCGCAAGGAAACCTACATAGTCTAAATGTCCGCTAGGCAACCTACATACTCCAAGTGCCCACTCTGGAACATACATAGTCCAAGTGCCCGTTAGCTAACCTAGATAGTCCAAGGGCCCGCTAGTTGACCTACATAGTCCAAGTGCCAGCTAGGTAACCTAGATAGTACAAGTGCCCGCTAGGGAACCTAGATAGTCCAAGTGGTGGCTAGGTAACCTACATAGTCCAAGTGCCCGTTCGTTAACCTAGATAATCCAAGTGCCCGTTAGGTAACCTAGACAGTCCAAGTGCCCGCTAGTTAGCCTACATAGTCCAAGTGCCCTTAGTTAACCTAGATAGTCAAAGTGCCTGCTAGGTAACCTACATAGTCCAAGTGCCCTCTGGTAACCTACATAGTCCAAATGCCCGCAAGGAAACCTACATAGTCTAAATGTCCGCTAGGCAACCTACATACTCCAAGTGCCCACTCTGGAACATACATAGTCCAAGTGCCCGTTAGCTAACCTAGATAGTCCAAGGGCCCGCTAGTTGACCTACATAGTCCAAGTGCCAGCTAGGTAACCTAGATAGTGCAAGTGCCCGCTAGGGAACCTAGATAGTCCAAGTGCGTGTTAGCTAACCTAGATAGTCCAAGTGGTGGCTAGGTAACCTACATAGTCCAAGTGCCCGTTCGTTAACCTAGATAATCCAAGTGCCCGTTAGGTAACCTAGACAGTCCAAGTGCCCGCTAGTTGCCCTACATAGTCCAAATGCCCGTTAGTTAACCTAGATAGTCATAGTGCCTGCTAGGTAACCTAGGTAATCCAAGTGCCCGTTAGGTAACCTAGACAGTCCAAGTGCCCGCTAGTTGCCCTACATAGTCCAAATGCCCGTTAGTTAACCTAGATAGTCAAAGTGCCTGCTAGGTAACCTAGATAGTCCAAGTGCCCGCTAGATAACCTACATAGTCCAAGTGCCCGCTAGGTAAGCTAAATAGTCCAAATGTCCGCTAGGGAAACTACATAGTCCAAGTGCCCGCAAGTTAACCTAGATAGTCCAAGTGCCCCCTAGTAAACCTACATAATCCATGGGCCCGCTAGTTAAACTACATAGTGCAAGGGCCCACTAGTTAACCTGGATAGTCCAAGTGCCCGCTAGTTAACCTAGATAGTCAAGTGCCCGCTAGTTAACCTACATAGTCCAAGTGCCCGCTAGGTAACCTAGACAGTCCAAGTGACCACTAGGTTACCTACATAGTCCAAGTGCCCATTCGTTAACCTACATAGTCCAAGTGCCCGCTAGGTAACGTTGATAGCCCAAGTGCCCGCTAGGGAACGAACATAGTCCAAGTGCCCGCTAGGTAACCTAGATAGTCTAAGTGCCTGCTAGTAAACCTACATAGTCCAAGTGCCTGCTAGGTAAACTACATAGTCCAAGTGCCCACTAGGTAACCTAGACAGTCCAATTGCCCGCTAGTTAACCTAGACAGTCCAAGTACCGCTAGGGAATCTACATAGTCCAAGCGCCCGCTAGGGAACCTACATAGTCCAGGTGCTCGCTAGGCAACCTACATAGTCCACGTGTCCGTTAGTTAACCTAGATAGTCAAAGTGCCTGCTAGGTAACCTAGATAGTCCAAGTGCCCGTTAGGTAACCTTGATAGTCCAATTGCCAGTTAGCTATCCTAGATAGTCCAAGTGTCCGCTAGTTAACCTACATAGTCCAAGTGCCCGTTCGTTAACTTATATTGTCCAAGTGCCCGCTAGGTAACGTAGATAACCCAAGTGCCCGCTAGGGAACGTACAGAGTCCACGTGCCCACTAGGTAACCTAGACAGTCCAATTGCCCCCTAGTTAACCTAGACAGTCCAAGTACCCGATAAGGAACCTACATAGTCCAAGTGCCCACTAGGGAACCTACATAGTCCAAGTGCTCGCTAGGCAACCTACATAGTCCAATTGCCCGTTAGTTAACCTAGATTGTCCAATTGCCCGTTAGCTAACCTAGATAGTCGAAGTGTCCCCTAGTTAAACTACATAGTCCAAGTGCCCGTTCGTTAACCTAGACAGTCCAAGTGCCCGCTAGGTTACCTACATAGTCCAAGTGCACGTTCGTTAACCTAGATAGTCCAAGTGCCCGCTGGTAACCTACATAGTCCAAGGGCCCGCTAGGTAACCTTGATAGTCCAAGTGCCTTCTAGTTAACCTACGTAGTCCAAGTGCCCGCTAGATAACCTACATAGTCCAAGTGCCCACTAGGTAACCTAAATAATCCAAATGCCCTCTAGGGAAACTACATAGTCCAAGTGCCCGTTAGTTAACCTTGATAGTCCAAGTGCCCGCTAGTAAACCTAGATAGTCCGAGGGCCTGCTAGTTAACCTAGATAGTCCAAGTGCCCGCTAGTTATCCTAAATCGTCCAAGTGTCCGCTAGGTAACCTAGATAGTCCAAGTGCCTGATAGCTAACCTACATAGTCCAAGTGTCCGTTCGTTAACCTAGATAGTCCAAGTGCCCATTGGGTAACCTGCATAGTCCAAGTGCCCGCTAGTTAACCTACATAGTCCAAGTGCCTTCTAAGGAGCCTACATAGTCCACGTGACCCCTAGGGAACCTACATAGTCCAAGTGCCCGTTAGGGAACCTACATAGTCCAAGTGCCCGCTAGGGAACCTACATAGTCCAAATGCCCGCTAGTTGACCTACATAGTCCAAGTGCCAGCTAGGTAACCTAGATAGTACAAGTGCCCGCTAGGGAACCTAGATAGTCCAAGTGGTGGCTAGGTAACCTACATAGTCCAAGTGCCCGTTCGTTAACCTAGATAATCCAAGTGCCCGTTAGGTAACCTAGACAGTCCAAGTGCCCGCTAGTTACCCTACATAGTCCAAGTGCCCGTTAGTTAACCTAGATAGTCAAAGTGCCTGCTAGGTAACCTACATAGTCCAAGTGCCCGCTAGGAAACCTAAATAGTCCAAATGCCCGCTAGGGAAACTACATAGTCCAAGTGCCCGCTAGTTAACCTAGATGTCCCAAGTGCCCCCTAGTAAACCTACATAATCCATGGGCCCGCTAGTTAACCTACATAGTGCAAGGGCCCGCTAGTTAACCTAGATCGTGCAAGTGTCCGCTACTTAACCTACATAGTCCAAGTGCCAGCTAGGTAACCTTGATAGTCCAATTGCCCGCTAGGGATCCTTCATAATCCAAGTGCCTGCTAGGTAACCTAGATAGTCCAAGTGCCCACTAGGGAAGGTACATAGTCCAAGTGTCCGCTAGGTAACCTAGAGAGTTCAAGTGACCGCTAGTTAACCTACATAGTCCAAGTGCCCGCTAGTTAACCTAGATAGTCCAAGTGCCCGCTAGTAAACCTAGATAGTCCAAGGGCCTGCTAGTTAACCTAGATAATCCAAGTGCCCGCTAGTTAACCTAAATCGTCCAAGTGTCCGCTAGGTAACCTACATAGTCCAAGTGCCTGCTAGGTAACCTAGATAGTCCAAGTGCCTGATACCTAACCTACATAGTCCAAGTGTCCGTTCGTTAACCTAGATAGTCCAAGTGCCCATTGGGTTACCTACATAGTCCATGTGCCCGCCTGGTAACCTGGTTAGTCCAAGTGCCCGCTAGTTAACCTACATAGTCCAAGTGCCTTCTAGGGAGCCTACATAGTCCACGTGACCGCTAGGGAACCTACATAGTCCAAGTGCCCGCTAGGTAACCTACATAGTCCAAATGCCCGCAAGGAAACCTACATAGTCTAAATGTCCGCTAGGCAACCTACATAATACAAGTGCCCACTCTGGAACATACATAGTCCAAGTGCCCGTTAGCTAACCTAGATAGTCCAAGGGCCCGCTAGTTGACCTACATAGTCCAAGTGCCAGCTAGATAACCTAGATAGTACAAGTGCCCGCTAGGGAAACTAGATAGTCCAAGTGCCTGTTAGCTAACCTCGATAGTCCAAGTGGTGGCTAGGTAACCTACATAGTCCAAGGGCCCGTTCCTTAACCTAGATAATCCAAGTGCCCGTTAGGTAACCTAGACAGTCCAAGTGCCCGCTAGTTACCCTACATAGTCCAAGTGCCCGTTAGTTAACCTAGATAGTCAAAGTGCCTGCTAGGTAACCTAGATAGTCCAAGTGTCCGCTAGATAACCTACATAGTCCAAATGACCACTAGGTTACCTACATAGTCCAAGTGCCCGTTCGTTAACCTACATAGTCCAAGTGCCCGTTCGTTAACTTACATTGTCCAAGTGCGCGCTAGGTAACGTAGATAACCCAAGTGCCCGCTACGGAACGTACATAGTCCAAGTGCCCACTAGGTAACCTAGACAGTCCAATTGCCCCCTAGTTAACCTAGAGAGTCCAAGTACCCGATAGGGAACCTACATAGTCCAAGTGCCCACTAGGGAACCTACATAGTCCAAGTGCTCGCTAGGCAACCTACATAGTCCAAGTGCCCGTTAGTTAACCTAGATTGTCCAATTGCCCGTTAGCTAACCTAGAAAGTCGAAGTGTCCGCTAGTTAACCTACATAGTCCAAGTGCCCGTTCGTTAACCTAGATAGTCCAAGTGCCCGCTAGGTAACTTAGACAGTCCAAGTGCCCGCTAGGTTACCTACATAGTCCAAGTGCACGTTCGTTAACCTAGATAGTCCAAGTGCCCGCTGGTAACCTACATAGTCCAAGGGCCCGTTAGGTAACCTTGATAGTCCAAGTGCCTTCTAGTTAACCTACGTAGTCCAAGTGCCCGCTAGATAACCAACATAGTCCAAGTGCCCACTAGGTAACATAAATAATCCAAATGCCCTCTAGGGAAACTACATAGTCCAAGTGCCCGTTAGTTAACCTAGATAGTCCAAGTGCCCGCTAGTAAACCTAGATAGTCCAAAGGCCTGCTAGTTAACGTAGATAGTCCAAGTGCCCGCTCGTTAACCTAAATCGTCCACGTGTCCGCTAGGTAACCTAGATAGTCCAAGTGCCTGATAGCTAACCTACATAGTCCAAGTGTCCGTTCGTTAACCTAGATAGTCCAAGTGCCCATTGGGTAACCTACATAGTCCAAGTGCCCGCTAGTTAACCTACATAGTCCAAGTGCCTTCTAGGGAGCCTACATAGTCCACGTGACCGCTAGGGAACCTACATAGTCCAAGTGCCCGTTAGGGAACCTACATAGTCCAAGTGCCTGCTAGGTAACCTACATAGTCCAAATGCCCGCAAGGAAACCTACATAGTCTAAATGTCCGCTAGGCAACCTACATAATCCAAGTGCCCGCTCTGGAACATACATAGTCCAAGTGCCCGTTAGCTAACCTAGATAGTCCAAGGGCCCGCTAGTTGACCTACATAGTCCAAGTGCCAGCTAGGTAATCTAGATAGTACAAGTGCCCGCTAGGGAACCTAGATAGTCCAAGTGGTGGCTAGGTAACCTACATAGTCCAAGTGCCCGTTCGTTAACCTAGATAATCCAAGTGCCCGTTAGGTAACCTAGACAGTCCAAGTGCCCGCTAGTTACCCTACATAGTCCAAGTGCCCGTTAGTTAACCTAGATAGTCAAAGTGCCTGCTAGGTAACCTACATAGTCCAAGTGCCCGCTGGTAACCTACATAATCCAAATGCCCGCAAGGAAACCTACATAGTCTAAATGTCCGCTAGGCAACCTACATACTCCAAGTGCCCACTCTGGAACATACATAGTCCAAGTGCCCGTTAGTTAACCTAGATAGTCCAAGGGCCCGCTAGTTGACCTACATAGTCCAAGTGCCAGCTAGGTAACCTAGATAGTGCAAGTGCCCGCTAGGGAACCTAGATAGTCCAAGTGCCTGTTAGCTAACCTAGATAGTCCAAGTGGTGGCTAGGTAACCTACATAGTCCAAGTGCCCGTTCGTTAACCTAGATAATCCAAGTGCCCGTTAGGTAACCTAGACAGTCCAAGTGCCCGCTAGTTGCCCTACATAGTCCAAATGCCCGTTAGTTAACCTAGATAGTCATAGTGCCTGCTAGGTAACCTAGATAATCCAAGTGCCCGTTAGGTAACCTAGACAGTCCAAGTGCCCGCTAGTTGCCCTACATAGTCCAAATGCCCGTTAGTTAACCTAGATAGTCAAAGTGCCTGCTAGGTAACCTAGATAGTCCAAGTGCCCGCTAGATAACCTACATAGTCCAAGTGCCCGCTAGATAACCTAAATAGTCCAAATGTCCGCTAGGGAAACTACATAGTCCAAGTGCCCGCAAGTTAACCTAGATAGTCCAAGTGCCCCCTAGTAAACCTACATAATCCATGGGCCCGCTAGTTAACCTACATAGTGGAAGGGCCCACTAGTTAACCTGGATAGTCCAAGTGCCCGCTAGTTAACCTAGATAGTCCAAGTGCCCGCTAGTTAACCTACATAGTCCAAGTGCCAGCTAGGTAACCTAGACAGTCTAAGTGACCACTAGGTTACCTACATAGTCCAAGTGCCCATTCGTTTACCTACATAGTCCAAGTGCCCGCTAGGTAACGTTGATAACCCAAGTGCCCGCTAGGGAACGTACATAGTCCAAGTGCCCGCTAGGTAACCTAGTTAGTCTAAGTGCCTGCTAGTAAACCTACATAGTCCAAGTGCCTGCTAGGTAAACTACATAGTCCAAGTGCCCACTAGGTAACCTAGACAGTCCAATTGCCCGCTAGTTAACCTAGACAGTCCAAGTACCGCTAGGGAATCTACACAGTCCAAGCGCCCGCTAGGGAACCTACATAGTCCAGGTGCTCGCTAGGCAACCTACATAGTCCACGTGTCCGTTAGTTAACCTAGATAGTCCAAGTGCCTGCTAGGTAACCTAGATAGTCCAAGTGCCCGTTAGGTAACCTTGATAGTCCAATTGCCAGTTAGCTATCCTAGATAGTCCAAGTGTCCGCTAGTTAACCTACACACTCCAATTGCCCCCTAGTTAACCTAGACAGTCCAAGTACCCGATAGGGAACCTACATAGTCCAATTGCCCGCTAGGGAACCTACATACTCCAAGTGCTCGCTAGGCAACCTACATAGTCCAAGTGCCCGTTCGTTAACCTAGAATGTCCAAGTGCCCGCTAGGTAACCTAGACAGTCCAAGTGCCCGCTAGTTTACCTACATAGTCCAAGTGCACGTTCGTTAACCTAGATTGTCCAAGTGCCCGCTGGTAACCTACATAGTCCAAATGCCCGCAAGGAAACCTACATAGTCTAAATGTCCGCTAGGCAACCTACATAATCCAAGTGCCCACTCTGGAACATACATAGTCCAAGTGCCCGTTAGCTAACCTAGATAGTCCAAGGGCCCGCTACTTGACCTACATAGTCCAAGTGCCAGCTAGGTAACCTAGATAGTACAAGTGCCCGCTAGGGAACCTAGATAGTCCAAGTGGTGGCTAGGTAACCTACATAGTCAAAGTGCCCGTTCGTTAACCTAGATAATCCAAGTGCCCGTTAGGTAACCTAGACAGTCCAAGTGCCCGCTAGTTACCCTACATAGTCCAAGTGCCCTTAGTTAACCTAGATAGTCAAAGTGCCTGCTAGGTAACCTACATAGTCCAAGTGCCCGCTGGTAACCTACATAATCCAAATGCCCGCAAGGAAACCTACATAGTCTAAATGTCCGCTAGGCAACCTACATACTCCAAGTGCCCACTCTGGAACATACATAGTCCAAGTGCCCGTTAGCTAACCTAGATAGTCCAAGGGCCCGCTAGTTGACCTACATAGTCCAAGTGCCAGCTAGGTAACCTAGATAGTGCAAGTGCCCGCTAGGGAACCTAGATAGTCCAAGTGCCTGTTAGCTAACCTAGATAGTCCAAGTGGTGGCTAGGTAACCTACATAGTCCAAGTGCCCGTTCGTTAACCTAGATAATCCAAGTGCCCGTTAGGTAACCTAGACAGTCCAAGTGCCCGGTAGTTGCCCTACATAGTCCAAATGCCCGTTAGTTAACCTAGATAGTCATAGTGCCTGCTAGGTAACCTAGATAATCCAAGTGCCCGTTAGGTAACCTAGACAGTCCAAGTGCCCGCTAGTTGCCCTACATAGTCCAAATGCCCGTTAGTTAACCTAGATAGTCAAAGTGCCTGCTAGGTAACCTAGATAGTCCAAGTGCCCGCTAGATAACCTACATAGTCCAAGTGCCCGCTAGGTAACCTAAATAGTCCAAATGTCCGCTAGGGAAACTACATTGTCCAAGTGCCCGCAAGTGAACCTAGATAGTCCAAGTGCCCCCTAGTAAACCTACATAATCCTTGGGCCCGCTAGTTAACCTACATAGTGCAAGGGCCCACTAGTTAACCTAGATAGTCCAAGTGCCCGCTAGTTAACCTAGATAGTCCAAGTGCCCGCTAGTTAACCTACATAGTCCAAGTGCCCGCTAGGTAACCTAGACAGTCCAAGAGACCACTAGGTTACCTACATAGTCCAAGTGCCCATTCGTTAACCTACATAGTCCAAGTGCCCGCTAGGTAACGTTGATAGCCCAAGTGCCCGCTAGGGAACTTACATAGTCCAAGTGCCCGCTAGGTAACCTAGTTAGTCTAAGTGCCTGCTAGTAAACCTACATAGTCCAAGTGCCTGCTAGGTAAACTGCATAGTCCAAGTGCCCACTAGGTAACCTAGACAGTCCAATTGCCCGCTAGTTAACCTAGACAGTCCAAGTACCGCGAGGGAATCTACATAGTCCAAGCGCCCACTAGGGAACCTACATAGTCCAGGTGCTCGTTAGGCAACCTACATAGTCCACGTGCCCGTTAGTTAACCTAGATAGTCAAAGTGCCTGCTAGGTAACCTAGATAGTCCAAGTGCCCGTTAGGTAACCTTGATAGTCCAATTGCCCGTTAGTTATCCTAGATAGTCCAAGTGTCCGCTAGTTAACCTACATAGTCCAAGTGCCCGTTCGTTAACTTACATTGTCCAAGTGCCCGCTAGGTAACGTAGATAACCCAAGTGCCCGCTAGGGAACGTACATAGTCCAAGTGCCCACTAGGTAACCTAGACAGTCCAATTGCCCCCTAGTTAACCTAGACAGTCCAAGTACCCGATAGGGAACCTACATAGTCCAAGAGCCCACTAGGGAACCTAATAGTCCAAGTGCTCGCTAGGCAACCTACATAGTCCAAGTGCCCGTTAGTTAACCTAGATTGTCCAATTGCCCGTTAGTTAACCTAGATTGTCCAATTGCCCGTTAGCTAACCTGGATAGTCGAAGTGTCCCCTAGTTAAACTACATAGTCCTAGTGCCCGTTCGTTAACCTAGACAGTCCAAGTGCCCGCTAGGTTACCTACATAGTCCAAGTGCACGTTCGTTAACCTAGATAGTCCAAGTGCCCGCTGGTAACCTACATAGTCCAAGGGCCCGCTAGGTAACCTTGATAGTCCAAGTGCCTTCTAGTTAACCTACGTAGTCCAAGTGCCCGCTAGATAACCTACATAGTCCAAGTGCCCACTAGGTAACCTAAATAATCCAAATGCCCTCTAGGGAAACTACATAGTCCAAGTGCCCGTTAGTTAACCTTCATAGTCCAAGTGCCCGCTAGTAAACCTAGATAGTCCGAGGGCCTGCTAGTTAACCTAGATAGTCCAAGTGCCCGCTAGTTATCCTAAATCGTCCAAGTGTCCGCTAGGTAACCTAGATAGTCCAAGTGCCTGATAGCTAACCTACATAGTCCAAGTGTCCGTTCGTTAACCTAGATAGTCCAAGTGCCCATTGGGTAACCTGCATAGTCCAAGTGCCCGCTAGTTAACCTACATAGTCCAAGTGCCTTCTAAGGAGCCTACATAGTCCACGTGACCCCTAGGGAACCTACATAGTCCAAGTGCCCGTTAGGGAACCTACATAGTCCAAGTGCCCGCTAGGGAACCTACATAGTCCAAATGCCCGCTAGTTGACCTACATAGTCCAAGTGCCAGCTAGGTAACCTAGATAGTACAAGTGCCCGCTAGGGAACCTAGATAGTCCAAGTGGTGGCTAGGTAACCTACATAGTCCAAGTGCCCGTTCGTTAACCTAGATAATCCAAGTGCCCGTTAGGTAACCTAGACAGTCCAAGTGCCCGCTAGTTACCCTACATAGTCCAAGTGCCCGTTAGTTAACCTAGATAGTCAAAGTGCCTGCTAGGTAACCTACATAGTCCAAGTGCCCGCTAGGAAACCTAAATAGTCCAAATGCCCGCTAGGGAAACTACATAGTCCAAGTGCCCGCTAGTTAACCTAGATGTCCCAAGTGCCCCCTAGTAAACCTACATAATCCATGGGCCCGCTAGTTAACCTACATAGTGCAAGGGCCCTCTAGTTAACCTAGATCGTGCAAGTGTCCGCTACTTAACCTACATAGTCCAAGTGCCAGCTAGGTAACCTTGATAGTCCAATTGCCCGCTAGGGATCCTTCATAATCCAAGTGCCTGCTAGGTAACCTAGATAGTCCAAGTGCCCGCTAGGGAAGGTACATAGTCCAAGTGTCCGCTAGGTAACCTAGAGAGTTCAAGTGACCGCTAGTTAACCTACATAGTCCAAGTGCCCGCTAGTTAACCTAGATAGTCCAAGTGCCCGCTAGTAAACCTAGATAGTCCAAGGGCCTGCTAGTTAACCTAGATAATCCAAGTGCCCGCTAGTTAACCTAAATCGTCCAAGTGTCCGCTAGGTAACCTACATAGTCCAAGTGCCTGCTAGGTAACCTAGATAGTCCAAGTGCCTGATACCTAACCTACATAGTCCAAGTGTCCGTTCGTTAACCTAGATAGTCCAAGTGCCCATTGGGTTACCTACATAGTCCATGTGCCCGCCTGGTAACCTGGTTAGTCCAAGTGCCCGCTAGTTAACCTACATAGTCCAAGTGCCTTCTAGGGAGCCTACATAGTCCACGTGACCGCTAGGGAACCTACATAGTCCAAGTGCCCGCTAGGTAACCTACATAGTCCAAATGCCCGCAAGGAAACCTACATAGTCTAAATGTCCGCTAGGCAACCTACATAATACAAGTGCCCACTCTGGAACATACATAGTCCAAGTGCCCGTTAGCTAACCTAGATAGTCCAAGGGCCCGCTAGTTGACCTACATAGTCCAAGTGCCAGCTAGATAACCTAGATAGTACAAGTGCCCGCTAGGGAAACTAGATAGTCCAAGTGCCTGTTAGCTAACCTCGATAGTCCAAGTGGTGGCTAGGTAACCTACATAGTCCAAGGGCCCGTTCGTTAACCTAGATAATCCAAGTGCCCGTTAGGTAACCTAGACAGTCCAAGTGCCCGCTAGTTACCCTACATAGTCCAAGTGCCCGTTAGTTAACCTAGATAGTCAAAGTGCCTGCTAGGTATCCTAGATAGTCCAAGTGTCCGCTAGATAACCTACATAGTCCAAGTGACCACTAGGTTACCTACATAGTCCAAGTGCCCGTTCGTTAACCTACATAGTCCAAGTGCCCGTTCGTTAACTTACATTGTCCAAGTGCGCAATAGGTAACGTAGATAACCCAAGTGCCCGCTAGGGAACGTACATAGTCCAAGTGCCCACTAGGTAACCTAGACAGTCCAATTGCCCCCTAGTTAACCTAGACAGTCCAAGTACCCGATAGGGAACCTACATAGTCCAAGTGCCCACTAGGGAAC
This sequence comes from Tenrec ecaudatus, assembly GCF_050624435.1. Classification (NCBI taxonomy): domain Eukaryota; kingdom Metazoa; phylum Chordata; class Mammalia; order Afrosoricida; family Tenrecidae; genus Tenrec; species Tenrec ecaudatus. The sequence continues at coordinate 4,599,415 of NW_027457568.1, read as the reverse complement.
CTACATAGTCCAAGTGCTCGCTAGGCAACCTACATAGTCCAAGTGCCCGTTAGTTAACCTAGATTGTCCAATTGCCCGTTAGCTAACCTAGATAGTCGAAGTGTCCGCTAGTTAACCTACATAGTCCAAGTGCCCGTTCGTTAACCTAGATAGTCCAAGTGCCCGCTAGGTAACCTAGACAGTCCAAGTGCCCGCTAGGTTACCTACATAGTCCAAGTGCACGTTCGTTAACCTAGATAGTCCAAGTGCCCCCTGGTAACCTACATAGTCCAAGGGCCCGTTAGGTAACCTTGATAGTCCAAGTGCCTTCTAGTTAACCTACGTAGTCCAAGTGCCCGCTATATAACCAACATAGTCCAAGTGCCCACTAGGTAACATAAATAATCCAAATGCCCTCTAGGGAAACTACATAGTCCAAGTGCCCGTTAGTTAACCTAGATAGTCCAAGTGCCCGCGAGTAAACCTAGATAGTCCAAGGGCCTGCTAGTTAACGTAGATAGTCCAAGTGCCCGCTCGTTAACCTAAATCGTCCACGTGTCCGCTAGGTAACCTAGATAGTCCAAGTGCCTGATAGCTAACCTACATAGTCCAAGTGTCCGTTCGTTAACCTAGATAGTCCAAGTGCCCATTGGGTAACCTACATAGTCCAAGTGCCCGCTAGTTAACCTACATAGTCCAAGTGCCTTCTAGGGATCCTACATAGTCCACGTGACCGCTAGGGAACATACATAGTCCAAGTGCCCGTTAGGGAACCTACATAGTCCAAGTACCTGCTAGGTAACCTACATAGTCCAAATGCCCGCAAGGAAACCTACATAGTCTAAATGTCCGCTAGGCAACCTACATAATCCAAGTGCCCGCTCTGGAACATACATAGTCCAAGTGCCCGTTAGCTAACCTAGATAGTCCAAGGGCCCGCTAGTTGACCTACATAGTCCAAGTGCCAGCTAGGTAATCTAGATAGTACAAGTGCCCGCTAGGGAACCTAGATAGTCCAAGTGGTGGCTAGGTAACCTACATAGTCCAAGTGCCCGTTCGTTAACCTAGATAATCCAAGTGCCCGTTTGGTAACCTAGACAGTCCAAGTGCCCGCTAGTTACCCTACATAGTCCAAGTGCCCTTAGTTAACCTAGATAGTCAAAGTGCCTGCTAGGTAACCTACATAGTCCAAGTGCCCGCTGGTAACCTACATAATCCAAATGCCCGCAAGGAAACCTACATAGTCTAAATGTCCGCTAGGCAACCTACATACTCCAAGTGCCCACTCTGGAACATACATAGTCCAAGTGCCCGTTAGCTAACCTAGATAGCCCAAGGCCCGCTAGTTGACCTACATAGTCCAAGTGCCAGCTAGGTAACCTAGATAGTGCAAGTGCCCGCTAGGGAACCTAGATAGTCCAAGTGCCTGTTAGCTAACCTAGATAGTCCAAGTGGTGGCTAGGTAACCTACATAGTCCAAGTGCCCGTTCGTTAACCTAGATAATCCAAGTGCCCGTTAGGTAACCTAGACAGTCCAAGTGCCCGCTAGTTGCCCTACATAGTCCAAATGCCCGTTAGTTAACCTAGATAGTCATAGTGCCTGCTAGGTAACCTAGATAATCCAAGTGCCCGTTAGGTAACCTAGACAGTCCAAGTGCCCGCTAGTTGCCCTACATAGTCCAAATGCCCGTTAGTTAACCTAGATAGTCAAAGTGCCTGCTAGGTAACCTAGATAGTCCAAGTGCCCGCTAGATAACCTACATAGTCCAAGTGCCCGCTAGATAACCTAAATAGTCCAAATGTCCGCTAGGGAAACTACATAGTCCAAGTGCCCGCAAGTTAACCTAGATAGTCCAAGTGCCCCCTAGTAAACCTACATAATCCATGGGCCCGCTAGTTAACCTACATAGTGGAAGGGCCCACTAGTTAACCTGGATAGTCCAAGTGCCCGCTAGTTAACCTAGATAGTCCAACTGCCCGCTAGTTAACCTACATAGTCCAAGTGCCAGCTAGGTAACCTAGACAGTCTACGTGACCACTAGGTTACCTACATAGTCCAAGTGCCCATTCGTTAACCTACATAGTCCAAGTGCCCGCTAGGTAACGTTGATAACCCAAGTGCCCGCTAGGGAACGTACATAGTCCAAGTGCCCGCTAGGTAACCTAGTTAGTCTAAGTGCCTGCTAGTAAACCTACATAGTCCAAGTGCCTGCTAGGTAAACTACATAGTCCAAGTGCCCACTAGGTAACCTAGACAGTCCAATTGCCCGCTAGTTAACCTAGACAGTCCAAGTACCGCTAGGGAATCTACACAGTCCAAGCGCCCGCTAGGGAACCTACATAGTCCAGGTGCTCGCTAGGCAACCTACATAGTCCACGTGTCCGTTAGTTAACCTAGATAGTCAAAGTGCCTGCTAGGTAACCTAGATAGTCCAAGTGCCCGTTAGGTAACCTTGATAGTCCAATTGCCAGTTAGCTATCCTAGATAGTCCAAGTGTCCGCTAGTTAACCTAGACACTCCAATTGCGCCCTAGTTAACCTAGACAGTCCAAGTACCCGATAGGGAACCTACATAGTCCAATTGCCCGCTAGGGAACCTACATACTCCAAGTGCTCGCTAGGCAACCTACATAGTCCAAGTGCCCGTTCGTTAACCTAGAATGTCCAAGTGCCCGCTATGTAACCTAGACAGTCCAAGTGCCCGCTAGGTTACCTACATAGTCCAAGTGCACGTTCGTTAACCTAGATTGTCCAAGTGCCCGCTGGTAACCTACATAGTCCAAATGCCCGCAAGGAAACCTACATAGTCTAAATGTCCGCTAGGCAACCTACATAATCCAAGTGCCCACTCTGGAACATACATAGTCCAAGTGCCCGTTAGCTAACCTAGATAGTCCAAGGGCCCGCTACTTGACCTACATAGTCCAAGTGCCAGCTAGGTAACCTAGATAGTACAAGTGCACGCTAGGGAACCTAGATAGTCCAAGTGCCTGTTAGCTAACCTAGATAGTCCAAGTGGTGGCTAGGTAACCTACATAGTCCAAGTGCCCGTTCGTTAACCTAGATAATCCAAGTGCCCGTTAGGTAACCTAGACAGTCCAAGTGCCCGGTAGTTGCCCTACATAGTCCAAATGCCCGTTAGTTAACCTAGATAGTCATAGTGCCTGCTAGGTAACCTAGATAATCCAAGTGCCCGTTAGGTAACCTAGACAGTCCAAGTGCCCGCTAGTTGCCCTACATAGTCCAAATGCCCGTTAGTTAACCTAGATAGTCAAAGTGCCTGCTAGGTAACCTAGATAGTCCAAGTGCCCGCTAGATAACCTACATAGTCCAAGTGCCCGCTAGGTAACGTAAATAGTCCAAATGTCCGCTAGGGAAACTACATAGTCCAAGTGCCCGCAAGTGAACCTAGATAGTCCAAGTGCCCCCTAGTAAACCTACATAATCCTTGGGCCCGCTAGTTAACCTACATACTGCAAGGGCCCACTAGTTAACCTAGATAGTCCAAGTGCCCACTAGTTAACCTAGATAGTCCAAGTGCCCGCTAGTTAACCTACATAGTCCAAGTGCCCGCTAGGTAACCTAGACAGTCCAAGTGACCACTAGGTTACCTACATAGTCCAAGTGCCCATTCGTTAACCTACATAGTCCAAGTGCCCGCTAGGTAACGTTGATAGCCCAAGTGCCCGCTAGGGAACGTACATAGTCCAAGTGCCCGCTAGGTAACCTAGTTAGTCTAAGTGCCTGCTAGTAAACCTACATAGTCCAAGTGCCTGCTAGGTAAACTACATAGTCCAAGTGCCCACTAGGTAACCTAGACAGTCCAATTGCCCGCTAGTTAACCTAGACAGTCCAAGTACCGCGAGGGAATCTACATAGTCCAAGCGCCCACTAGGGAACCTACATAGTCCAGGTGCTCGCTAGGCAACCTACATAGTCCACGTGCCCGTTAGTTAACCTAGATAGTCAAAGTGCCTGCTAGGTAACCTAGATAGTCCAAGTGCCCGTTAGGTAACCTTGATAGTCCAATTGCCCGTTAGTTATCCTAGATAGTCCAAGTGTCCGCTAGTTAACCTACATAGTCCAAGTGCCCGTTCGTTAACTTACATTGTCCAAGTGCCCGCTAGGTAACGTAGATAACCCAAGTGCCCGCTAGGGAACGTACATAGTCCAAGTGCCCACTAGGTAACCTAGACAGTCCAATTGCCCCCTAGTTAACCTAGACAGTCCAAGTACCCGATAGGGAACCTACATAGTCCAAGAGCCCACTAGGGAACCTACATAGTCCAAGTGCTCGCTAGGCAACCTACATAGTCCAAGTGCCCGTTAGTTAACCTAGATTGTCCAATTGCCCGTTAGCTAACCTAGATAGTCGAAGTGTCCGCTAGTTAACCTACATAGTCCAAGTGCCCGTTCTTTAACCTAGATAGTCCAAGTGCCCGCTAGGTAACCTAGACAGTCCAAGTGTCCGCTAGTTTACCTACATAGTCCAAGTGCACGTTCGTTAACCTAGATAGTCCAAGTGCCCGCTGGTAACCTACATAGTCCAAGGGCCCGCTAGGTAACCTTGATAGTCCAAGTGCCTTCTAGTTAACCTACGTAGTCCAAGTGCCCGCTAGATAACCTACATAGTCCAAGTGCCCACTAGGTAACCTAAATAATCCAAATGCCCGCTAGGGAAACTACATAGTCCAAGTGCCCGTTAGTTAACCTTGATAGTCCAAGTGCCCGCTAGTAAACCTAGATAGTCCGAGGGCCTGCTAGTTAACCTAGATAGTCCAAGTGCCCGCTAGTTATCCTAAATCGTCCAAGTGTCCGCTAGGTAACCTAGATAGTCCAAGTGCCTGATAGCTAACCTACATAGTCCAAGTGTCCGTTCGTTAACCTAGATAGTCCAAGTGCCCATTGGGTAACCTACATAGTCCAAGTGCCCGCTAGTTAACGTACATAGTCCAAGTGCCTTCTAGGGAGCCTACATAGTCCACGTGACCCCTAGGGAACCTACATAGTCCAAGTGCCCGTTAGGGAACCTACATAGTCCAAGTGCCTGCTAGGGAACCTACATAGTCCAAATGCCCGCAAGGAAACCTACATAGTCTAAATGTCCGCTAGGCAACCTACATAATCCAAGTGCCCGTTAGCTAACCTAGATAGTCCAAGGGCCCGCTAGTTGACCTACATAGTCCAAGTGCCAGCTAGGTAACCTAGATAGTACAAGTGCCCGCTAGGGAACCTAGATAGTCCAAGTGGTGGCTAGGTAACCTACATAGTCCAAGTGCCCGTTCGTTAACCTAGATAATCCAAGTGCCCGTTAGGTAACCTAGACAGTCCAAGTGCCCGCTAGTTACCCTACATAGTCCAAGTGCCCGTTAGTTAACCTAGATAGTCAAAGTGCCTGCTAGGTAACCTACATAGTCCAAGTGCCCGCTAGGCAACCTAAATAGTCCAAATGCACGCTAGGGAAACTACATAGTCCAAGTGCCCGCTAGTTAACCTAGATGTCCCAAGTGCCCCCTAGTAAACCTACATAATCCATGGGCCCGCTAGTTAACCTACATAGTGCAAGGGCCCGCTAGTTAACCTAGATCATGCAAGTGTCCGCTACTTAACCTACATAGTCCAAGTGCCAGCTAGGTAACCTAGATAGTCCAATTGCCCGCTAGGGATCCTTCATAATCCAAGTGCCTGCTAGGTAACCTAGATAGTCCAAGTGCCCGCTAGGGAAGGTACATAGTCCAAGTGTCTGCTAGGTAACCTAGAGAGTTCAAGTGACCGCTAGTTAACCTACATAGTCCAAGTGCCCGCTAGTTAACCTAGATAGTCCAAGTGCCCGCTAGTAAACCTAGATAGTCCAAGGGCCTGCTAGTTAACCTAGATAGTCCAAGTGCCCGCTAGTTAACCTAAATCGTCCAAGTGTCCGCTAGGTAACCTACATAGTCCAAGTGCCTGCTAGGTAACCTAGATAGTCCAAGTGCCTGATACCTAACCTACATAGTCCAAGTGTCCGTTCGTTAACCTAGATAGTCCAAGTGCCCATTGGGTAACCTACATAGTCCATGTGCCCGCCTGGTAACCTGGTTAGTCCAAGTGCCCGCTAGTTGCCCTACATAGTCCAAATGCCCGTTAGTTAACCTAGATAGTCAAAGTGCCTGCTAGGTAACCTAGATAGTCCAAGTGCCCGCTAGATAACCTACATAGTCCAAGTGCCCGCTAGATAACCTAAATAGTCCAAATGTCCACTAGGGAAACTACATAGTCCAAGTGCCCGCAAGTTAACCTAGATATTCCAAGTGCCCCCTAGTAAACCTACATAATCCATGGGCCCGCTAGTTAACCTACATAGTGGAAGGGCCCACTAGTTAACCTGGATAGTCCAAGTGCCCGCTAGTTAACCTAGATAGTCCAACTGCCCGCTAGTTAACCTACATAGTCCAAGTGCCAGCTAGGTAACCTAGACAGTCTAAGTGACCACTAGGTTACCTACATAGTCCAAGTGCCCATTCGTTAACCTACATAGTCCAAGTGCCCGCTAGGTAACGTTGATAACCCAAGTGCCCGCTAGGGAACGTACATAGTCCAAGTGCCCGCTAGGTAACCTAGTTAGTCTAAGTGCCTGCTAGTAAACCTACATAGTCCAAGTGCCTGCTAGGTAAACTACATAGTCCAAGTGCCCACTAGGTAACCTAGACAGTCCAATTGCCCGCTAGTTAACCTAGACAGTCCAAGTACCGCTAGGGAATCTACACAGTCCAAGCGCCCGCTAGGGAACCTACATAGTCCAGGTGCTCGCTAGGCAACCTACATAGTCCACGTGTCCGTTAGTTAACCTAGATAGTCAAAGTGCCTGCTAGGTAACCTAGATAGTCCAAGTGCCCGTTAGGTAACCTTGATAGTCCAATTGCCAGTTAGCTATCCTAGATAGTCCAAGTGTCCGCTAGTTAACCTAGACACTCCAATTGCGCCCTAGTTAACCTAGACAGTCCAAGTACCCGATAGGGAACCTACATAGTCCAATTGCCCGCTAGGGAACCTACATACTCCAAGTGCTCGCTAGGCAACCTACATAGTCCAAGTGCCCGTTCGTTAACCTAGAATGTCCAAGTGCCCGCTATGTAACCTAGACAGTCCAAGTGCCCGCTAGGTTACCTACATAGTCCAAGTGCACGTTCGTTAACCTAGATTGTCCAAGTGCCCGCTGGTAACCTACATAGTCCAAATGCCCGCAAGGAAACCTACATAGTCTAAATGTCCGCTAGGCAACCTACATAATCCAAGTGCCCACTCTGGAACATACATAGTCCAAGTGCCCGTTAGCTAACCTAGATAGTCCAAGGGCCCGCTACTTGACCTACATAGTCCAAGTGCCAGCTAGGTAACCTAGATAGTACAAGTGCCCGCTAGGGAACCTAGATAGTCCAAGTGCCTGTTAGCTAACCTAGATAGTCCAAGTGGTGGCTAGGTAACCTACATAGTCCAAGTGCCCGTTCGTTAACCTAGATAATCCAAGTGCCCGTTAGGTAACCTAGACAGTCCAAGTGCCCGGTAGTTGCCCTACATAGTCCAAATGCCCGTTAGTTAACCTAGATAGTCAAAGTGCCTGCTAGGTAACCTAGATAGTCCAAGTGCCCGCTAGATAACCTACATAGTCCAAGTGCCCGCTAGGTAACCTAAATAGTCCAAATGTCCGCTAGGGAAACTACATAGTCCAAGTGCCCGCAAGTGAACCTAGATAGTCCAAGTGCCCCCTAGTAAACCTACATAATCCTTGGGCCCGCTAGTTAACCTACATAGTGCAAGGGCCCACTAGTTAACCTAGATAGTCCAAGTGCCCACTAGTTAACCTAGATAGTCCAAGTGCCCGCTAGTTAACCTACATAGTCCAAGTGCCCGCTAGGTAACCTAGACAGTCCAAGTGACCACTAGGTTACCTACATAGTCCAAGTGCCCATTCGTTAACCTACATAGTCCAAGTGCCCGCTAGGTAACGTTGATAGCCCAAGTGCCCGCTAGGGAACGTACATAGTCCAAGTGCCCGCTAGGTAACCTAGTTAGTCTAAGTGCCTGCTAGTAAACCTACATAGTCCAAGTGCCTGCTAGGTAAACTACATAGTCCAAGTGCCCACTAGGTAACCTAGACAGTCCAATTGCCCGCTAGTTAACCTAGACAGTCCAAGTACCGCGAGGGAATCTACATAGTCCAAGCGCCCACTAGGGAACCTACATAGTCCAGGTGCTCGCTAGGCAACCTACATAGTCCACGTGCCCGTTAGTTAACCTAGATAGTCAAAGTGCCTGCTAGGTAACCTAGATAGTCCAAGTGCCCGTTAGGTAACCTTGATAGTCCAATTGCCCGTTAGTTATCCTAGATAGTCCAAGTGTCCGCTAGTTAACCTACATAGTCCAAGTGCCCGTTCGTTAACTTACATTGTCCAAGTGCCCGCTAGGTAACGTAGATAACTCAAGTGCCCGCTAGGGAACGTACATAGTCCAAGTGCCCACTAGGTAACCTAGACAGTCCAATTGCCCCCTAGTTAACCTAGACAGTCCAAGTACCCGATAGGGAACCTACATAGTCCAAGAGCCCACTAGGGAACCTACATAGTCCAAGTGCTCGCTAGGCAACCTACATAGTCCAAGTGCCCGTTAGTTAACCTAGATTGTCCAATTGCCCGTTAGCTAACCTAGATAGTCGAAGTGTCCGCTAGTTAACCTACATAGTCCAAGTGCCCGTTCTTTAACCTAGATAGTCCAAGTGCCCGCTAGGTAACCTAGACAGTCCAAGTGTCCGCTAGGTTACCTACATAGTCCAAGTGCACGTTCGTTAACCTAGATAGTCCAAGTGCCCGCTGGTAACCTACATAGTCCAAGGGCCCGCTAGGTAACCTTGATAGTCCAAGTGCCTTCTAGTTAACCTACGTAGTCCAAGTGCCCGCTAGATAACCTACATAGTCCAAGTGCCCACTAGGTAACCTAAATAATCCAAATGCCCGCTAGGGAAACTACATAGTCCAAGTGCCCGTTAGTTAACCTTGATAGTCCAAGTGCCCGCTAGTAAACCTAGATAGTCCGAGGGCCTGCTAGTTAACCTAGATAGTCCAAGTGCCCGCTAGTTATCCTAAATCGTCCAAGTGTCCGCTAGGTAACCTAGATAGTCCAAGTGCCTGATAGCTAACCTACATAGTCCAAGTGTCCGTTCGTTAACCTAGATAGTCCAAGTGCCCATTGGGTAACCTACATAGTCCAAGTGCCCGCTAGTTAACGTACATAGTCCAAGTGCCTTCTAGGGAGCCTACATAGTCCACGTGACCCCTAGGGAACCTACATAGTCCAAGTGCCCGTTAGGGAACCTACATAGTCCAAGTGCCTGCTAGGGAACCTACATAGTCCAAATGCCCGCAAGGAAACCTACATAGTCTTAATGTCCGCTAGGCAACCTACATAATCCAAGTGCCCGTTAGCTAACCTAGATAGTCCAAGGGCCCGCTAGTTGACCTACATAGTCCAAGTGCCAGCTAGGTAACCTAGATAGTACAAGTGCCCGCTAGGGAACCTAGATATTCCAAGTGGTGGCTAGGTAACCTACATAGTCCAAGTGCCCGTTCGTTAACCTAGATAATCCAAGTGCCCGTTAGGTAACCTAGACAGTCCAAGTGCCCGCTAGTTACCCTACATAGTCCAAGTGCCCGTTAGTTAACCTAGATAGTCAAAGTGCCTGCTAGGTAACCTACATAGTCCAAGTGCCCGCTAGGCAACCTAAATAGTCCAAATGCACGCTAGGGAAACTACATAGTCCAAGTGCCCGCTAGTTAACCTAGATGTCCCAAGTGCCCCCTAGTAAACCTACATAATCCATGGGCCCGCTAGTTAACCTACATAGTGCAAGGGCCCGCTAGTTAACCTAGATCATGCAAGTGTCCGCTACTTAACCTACATAGTCCAAGTGCCAGCTAGGTAACCTAGATAGTCCAATTGCCCGCTAGGGATCCTTCATAATCCAAGTGCCTGCTAGGTAACCTAGATAGTCCAAGTGCCCGCTAGGGAAGGTACATAGTCCAAGTGTCTGCTAGGTAACCTAGAGAGTTCAAGTGACCGCTAGTTAACCTACATAGTCCAAGTGCCCGCTAGTTAACCTAGATAGTCCAAGTGCCCGCTAGTAAACCTAGATAGTCCAAGGGCCTGCTAGTTAACCTAGATAGTCCAAGTGCCCGCTAGTTAACCTAAATCGTCCAAGTGTCCGCTAGGTAACCTACATAGTCCAAGTGCCTGCTAGGTAACCTAGATAGTCCAAGTGCCTGATACCTAACCTACATAGTCCAAGTGTCCGTTCGTTAACCTAGATAGTCCAAGTGCCCATTGGGTAACCTACATAGTCCATGTGCCCGCCTGGTAACCTGGTTAGTCCAAGTGCCCGCTAGTTGCCCTACATAGTCCAAATGCCCGTTAGTTAACCTAGATAGTCAAAGTGCCTGCTAGGTAACCTAGATAGTCCAAGTGCCCGCTAGATAACCTACATAGTCCAAGTGCCCGCTAGATAACCTAAATAGTCCAAATGTCCACTAGGGAAACTACATAGTCCAAGTGCCCGCAAGTTAACCTAGATATTCCAAGTGCCCCCTAGTAAACCTACATAATCCATGGGCCCGCTAGTTAACCTACATAGTGGAAGGGCCCACTAGTTAACCTGGATAGTCCAAGTGCCCGCTAGTTAACCTAGATAGTCCAACTGCCCGCTAGTTAACCTACATAGTCCAAGTGCCAGCTAGGTAACCTAGACAGTCTAAGTGACCACTAGGTTACCTACATAGTCCAAGTGCCCATTCGTTAACCTACATAGTCCAAGTGCCCGCTAGGTAACGTTGATAACCCAAGTGCCCGCTAGGGAACGTACATAGTCCAAGTGCCCGCTAGGTAACCTAGTTAGTCTAAGTGCCTGCTAGTAAACCTACATAGTCCAAGTGCCTGCTAGGTAAACTACATAGTCCAAGTGCCCACTAGGTAACCTAGACAGTCCAATTGCCCGCTAGTTAACCTAGACAGTCCAAGTACCGCTAGGGAATCTACACAGTCCAAGCGCCCGCTAGGGAACCTACATAGTCCAGGTGCTCGCTAGGCAACCTACATAGTCCACGTGTCCGTTAGTTAACCTAGATAGTCAAAGTGCCTGCTAGGTAACCTAGATAGTCCAAGTGCCCGTTAGGTAACCTTGATAGTCCAATTGCCAGTTAGCTATCCTAGATAGTCCAAGTGTCCGCTAGTTAACCTACATAGTCCAAGTGCCCGTTCGTTAACTTACATTGTCCAAGTGCGCGCTAGGTAACGTAGATAACCCAAGTGCCCGCTAGGGAACGTACATAGTCCAAGTGCCCACTAGGTAACCTAGACACTCCAATTGCCCCCTAGTTAACCTAGACAGTCCAAGTACCCGATAGGGAACCTACATAGTCCAATTGCCCGCTAGGGAACCTACATACTCCAAGTGCTCGCTAGGCAACCTACATAGTCCAAGTGCCCGTTCGTTAACCTAGAATGTCCAAGTGCCCGCTAGGTAACCTAGACAGCCCAAGTGCCCGCTAGGTTACCTACATAGTCCAAGTGCACGTTCGTTAACCTAGATTGTCCAAGTGCCCGCTGGTAACCTACATAGTCCAAATGCCCGCAAGGAAACCTACATAGTCTAAATGTCCGCTAGGCAACCTACATAATCCAAGTGCCCACTCTGGAACATACATAGTCCAAGTGCCCGTTAGCTAACCTAGATAGTCCAAGGGCCCGCTACTTCACCTACATAGTCCAAGTGCCAGCTAGGTAACCTAGATAGTACAAGTGCCCGCTAGGGAACCTAGATAGTCCAAGTGCCTGTTAGCTAACCTAGATAGTCCAAGTGGTGGCTAGGTAACCTACATAGTCCAAGTGCCCGTTCGTTAACCTAGATAATCCAAGTGCCCGTTAGGTAACCTAGAGAGTCCAAGTGCCCGGTAGTTGCCCTACATAGTTCAAATGCCCGTTAGTTAACCTAGATAGTCATAGTGCCTGCTAGGTAACCTAGATAATCCAAGTGCCCGTTAGGTAACCTAGACAGTCCAAGTGCCCGCTAGTTGCCCTACATAGTCCAAATGCCCGTTAGTTAACCTAGATAGTCAAAGTGCCTGCTAGGTAACCTAGATAGTCCAAGTGCCCGCTAGATAACCTACATAGTCCAAGTGCCCGCTAGGTAACCTAAATAGTCCAAATGTCCGCTAGGGAAACTACATAGTCCAAGTGCCCGCAAGTGAACCTAGATAGTCCAAGTGCCCCCTAGTAAACCTACATAATCCTTGGGCCCGCTAGTTAACCTACATAGTGCAAGGGCCCACTAGTTAACCTAGATAGTCCAAGTGCCCGCTAGTTAACCTAGATAGTCCAAGTGCCCGCTAGTTAACCTACATAGTCCAAGTGCCCGCTAGGTAACCTAGACAGTCCAAGTGACCACTAGGTTACCTACATAGTCCAAGTGCCCATTCGTTAACCTACATAGTCCAAGTGCCCGCTAGGTAACGTTGATAGCCCAAGTGCCCGCTAGGGAACGTACATAGTCCAAGAGCGCACTAGGGAACCTACTAGTCCAAGTGCTCGCTAGGCAACCTACATAGTCCAAGTGCCCGTTAGTTAACCTAGATTGTCCAATTGCCCGTTAGCTAACCTAGATAGTCGAAGTGTCCGCTAGTTAACCTACATAGTCCAAGTGCCCGTTCGTTAACCTAGATAGTCCAAGTGCCCGCTAGGTAACCTAGACAGTCCAAGTGCCCGCTAGGTTACCTACATAGTCCAAGTGCACGTTCATTAACCTAGATAGTCCAAGTGCCCGCTGGTAACCTACATAGTCCAAGGGCCCGCTGGGTAACCTTGATAGTCCAAGTGCCTTCTAGTTAACCTACGTAGTCCAAGTGCCCGCTAGATAACCTACATAGTCCAAGTGCCCACTAGGTAACCTAAATAATCCAAATGCCCGCTAGGGAAACTACATAGTCCAAGTGCCCGTTAGTTAACCTTGATAGTCCAAGTGCCCGCTAGTAAACCTAGATTGTCCGAGGGCCTGCTAGTTAACCTAGATAGTCCAAGTGCCCGCTAGTTATCCTAAATCGTCCAAGTGTCCGCTAGGTAACCTAGATAGTCAAAGTGCCTGATAGCTAACCTACATAGTCCAAGTGTCCGTTCGTTAACCTAGATAGTCCAAGTGCCCATTGGGTAACCTACATAGTCCAAGTGCCCGCTAGTTAACGTACATAGTCCAAGTGCCTTCTAGGGAGCCTACATAGTCCACGTGACCCCTAGGGAACCTACATAGTCCAAGTGCCCGTTAGGGAACCTACATAGTCCAAGTGCCTGCTAGGGAACCTACATAGTCCAAATGCCCGCAAGGAAACCTACATAGTCTAAATGTCCGCTAGGCAACCTACATAATCCAAGTGCCCGTTAGCTAACCTAGATAGTCCAAGGGCCCGCTAGTTGACCTACATAGTCCAAGTGCCAGCTAGGTAACCTAGATAGTACAAGTGCCCGCTAGGGAACCTAGATAGTCCAAGTGGTGGCTAGGTAACCTACATAGTCCAAGTGCCCGTTCGTTAACCTAGATAATCCAAGTGCCCGTTAGGTAACCTAGACAATCCAAGTACCCGCTAGTTACCCTACATAGTCCAAGTGCCCGTTAGTTAACCTAGATAGTCAAAGTGCCTGCTAGGTAACCTACATAGTCCAAGTGCCCGCTAGGCAACCTAAATAGTCCAAATGCACGCTAGGGAAACTACATAGTCCAAGTGCCCGCTAGTTAACCTAGATGTCCCAAGTGCCCCCTAGTAAACCTACATAATCCATGGGCCCGCTAGTTGACCTACATAGTGCAAGGGCCCGCTAGTTAACCTAGATCGTGCAAGTGTCCGCTACTTAACCTACATAGTCCAAGTGCCAGCTAGGTAACCTAGATAGTCCAATTGCCCGCTAGGGATCCTTCATAATCCAAGTGCCTGCTAGGTAACCTAGATAGTCCAAGTGCCCGCTAGGGAAGGTACATAGTCCAAGTGTCCGCTAGGTAACCTAGAGAGTTCAAGTGACCGCTAGTTAACCTACATAGTCCAAGTGCCCGCTAGTTAACCTAGATAGTCCAAGTGCCCGCTAGTAAACCTAGATAGTCCAAGGGCCTGCTAGTTAACCTAGATAGTCCAAGTGCCCGCTAGTTAACCTAAATCGTCCAAGTGTCCGCTAGGTAACCTACATAGTCCAAGTGCCTGCTAGGTAACCTAGATAGTCCAAGTGCCTGATACCTAACCTACATAGTCCAAGTGTCCGTTCGTTAACCTAGATAGTCCAAGTGCCCATTGGGTAACCTACATAGTCCATGTGCCCGCCTGGTAACCTGGTTAGTCCAAGTGCCCGCTAGTTAACCTACATAGTCCAAGTGCCTTCTGGGAGCCTACATAGTCCACGTGACCGCTAGGGAACCTACATAGTCCAAATGCCCGCTAGGTAACCTACATAGTCCAAATGCCCGCAAGGAAACCTACATAGTCTAAATGTCCGCTAGGCAACCTACATAATACAAGTGCCCACTGTGGAACATACATAGTCCAAGTGCCCGTTAGCTAACCTAGATAGTCCAAGGGCCCGCTAGTTGACCTACATAGTCCAAGTGCCAGCTAGATAACCTAGATAGTACAAGTGCCTGCTAGGGAACCTAGATAGTCCAAGTGCCTGTTAGCTAACCTAGATAGTCCAAGTGGTGGCTAGGTAACCTACATAGTCCAAGGGCCCGTTCGTTAACCTAGATAATCCAAGTGCCCGTTAGGTAACCTAGACAGTCCAAGTGCCCGCTAGTTACCCTACATAGTCCAAGTGCCCGTTAGTTAACCTAGATAGTCAAAGTGCCTGCTATGTAACCTAGATAGTCCAAGTGTCCGCTAGATAACCTACATAGTCCAAGTGACCACTAGGTTACCTACATAGTCCAAGTGCCCGTTCGTTAACCTACATAGTCCAAGTGCCCGTTCGTTAACTTACATTGTCCAAGTGCGCGCTAGGTAACGTAGTTAACCCAAGTGCCCGCTAGGGAACGTACATACTCCAAGTGCCCACTAGGTAACCTAGACAGTCCAATTGCCCGCTAGTTAACCTAGACAGTCCAAGTACCCGATAGGGAACCTACATAGTCCAAGTGCCCACTAGGGAACCTACATAGTCCAAGTGCTCGCGAGGCAACCTACATAGTCCAAGTGCCCGTTAGTTAACCTAGATTGTCCAATTGCCCGTTAGCTAACCTAGATAGTCGAAGTGTCCGCTAGTTAACCTACATAGTCCAAGTGCCCGTTCGTTAACCTAGATAGTCCAAGTGCCCGCTAGGTAACCTAGACAGTCCAAGTGCCCGCTAGGTTACCTACATAGTCCAAGTGCACGTTCGTTAACCTAGATAGTCCAAGTGCCCGCTGGTAACCTACATAGTCCAAGGGCCCGTTAGGTAACCTTGATAGTCCAAGTGCCTTCTAGTTAACCTACGTAGTCCATGTGCCCGCTAGATAACCTACATAGTCCAAGTGCCCACTAGGTAACCTAAATAATCCAAATGCCCTCTAGGGAAACTACATAGTCCAAGTGCCCGTTAGTTAACCTAGATAGTCCAAGTGCCCGCTAGTAAACCTAGATAGTCCAAGGGCCTGCTAGTTAACCTAGATAGTCCAAGTGCCCGCTCGTTAATCTAAATCGTCCACGTGTCCGCTAGGTAACCTAGATAGTCCAAGTGCCTGATAGCTAACCTACATAGTCCAAGTGTCCGTTCGTTAACCTAGATAGTCCAAGTGCCCATTGGGTAACCTACATAGTCCACGTGTCCGCTAGTTAACCTACATAGTCCAAGTGCCTTCTAGGGAGCCTACATAGTCCACGTGACCGCTAGGGAACCTACATAGTCCAAGTGCCCGTTAGGGAACCTACATAGTCCAAGTGCCTGCTAGGTAACCTACATAGTCCAAATGCCCGCAAGGAAACCTACAAAGTCTAAATGTCCGCTAGGCAACCTACATAATCCAAGTGCCCGCTCTGGAACATACATAGTCCAAGTGCCCGTTAGCTAACCTAGATAGTCCAAGGGCCCGCTAGTTGACCTACATAGTCCAAGTGCCAGCTAGGTAACCTAGATAGTACAAGTGCCCGCTAGGGAACCTAGATAGTCCAAGTGGTGGCTAGGTAACCTACATAGTCCAAGTGCCCGTTCGTTAACCTAGATAATCCAAGTGCCCGTTAGGTAACCTAGACAGTCCAAGTGCCCGCTAGTTACCCTACATAGTCCAAGTGCCCTTAGTTAACCTAGATAGTCAAAGTGCCTGCTAGGTAACCTACATAGTCCAAGTGCCCTCTGGTAACCTACATAGTCCAAATGCCCGCAAGGAAACCTACATAGTCTAAATGTCCGCTAGGCAACCTACATACTCCAAGTGCCCACTCTGGAACATACATAGTCCAAGTGCCCGTTAGCTAACCTAGATAGTCCAAGGGCCCGCTAGTTGACCTACATAGTCCAAGTGCCAGCTAGGTAACCTAGATAGTGCAAGTGCCCGCTAGGGAACCTAGATAGTCCAAGTGCCTGTTAGCTAACCTAGATAGTCCAAGTGGTGGCTAGGTAACCTACATAGTCCAAGTGCCCGTTCGTTAACCTAGATAATCCAAGTGCCCGTTAGGTAACCTAGACAGTCCAAGTGCCCGCTAGTTGCCCTACATAGTCCAAATGCCCGTTAGTTAACCTAGATAGTCATAGTGCCTGCTAGGTAACCTAGGTAATCCAAGTGCCCGTTAGGTAACCTAGACAGTCCAAGTGCCCGCTTGTTGCCCTACATAGTCCAAATGCCCGTTAGTTAACCTAGATAGTCAAAGTGCCTGCTAGGTAACATAGATAGTCCAAGTGCCCGCTAGATAACCTACATAGTCCAAGTGCCCGCTAGGTAACCTAAATAGTCCAAATGTCCGCTAGGGAAACTACATAGTCCAAGTGCCCGCAAGTTAACCTAGATAGTCCAAGTGCCCCCTAGTATACCTACATAATCCATGGGCCCGCTAGTTAAACTACATAGTGCAAGGGCCCACTAGTTAACCTGGATAGTCCAAGTGCCCGCTAGTTAACCTAGATAGTCAAGTGCCCGCTAGTTAACCTACATAGTCCAAGTGCCCGCTAGGTAACCTAGACAGTCCAAGTGACCACTAGGTTACCTACATAGTCCAAGTGCCCATTCGTTAACCTACATAGTCCAAGTGCCCGCTAGGTAACGTTGATAGCCCAAGTGCCCGCTAGGGAACGAACATAGTCCAAGTGCCCGCTAGGTAACCTAGATAGTCTAAGTGCCTGCTAGTAAACCTACATAGTTCCAGTGCCTGCTAGGTAAACTACATAGTCCAAGTGCCCACTAGGTAACCTAGACAGTCCAATTGCCCGCTAGTTAACCTAGACAGTCCAAGTACCGCTAGGAAATCTACATAGTCCAAGCGCCCGCTAGGGAACCTACATAGTCCAGGTGCTCGCTAGGCAACCTACATAGTCCACGTGTCCGTTAGTTAACCTAGATAGTCAAAGTGCCTGCTAGGTAACCTAGATAGTCCAAGTGCCCGTTAGGTAACCTTGATAGTCCAATTGCCAGTTAGCTATCCTAGATAGTCCAAGTGTCCGCTAGTTAACCTACATAGTCCAAGTGCCCGTTCGTTAACTTATATTGTCCAAGTGCCCGCTAGGTAACGTAGATAACCCAAGTGCCCGCTAGGGAACGTACAGAGTCCACGTGCCCACTAGGTAACCTAGACAGTCCAATTGCCCCCTAGTTAACCTAGACAGTCCAAGTACCCGATAGGGAACCTACATAGTCCAAGTGCCCACTAGGGAACCTACATAGTCCAAGTGCTCGCTAGGCAACATACATAGTCCAATTGCCCGTTAGTTAACCTAGATTGTCCAATTGCCCGTTAGCTAACCTAGATAGTCGAAGTGTCCCCTAGTTAAACTACATAGTCCAAGTGCCCGTTCGTTAACCTAGACAGTCCAAGTGCCCGCTAGGTTACCTACATAGTCCAAGTGCACGTTCGTTAACCTAGATAGTCCAAGTGCCCGCTGGTAACCTACATAGTCCAAGGGCCCGCTAGGTAACCTTGATAGTCCAAGTGCCTTCTAGTTAACCTACGTAGTCCAAGTGCCCGCTAGATAACCTACATAGTCCAAGTGCCCACTAGGTAACCTAAATAATCCAAATGCCCTCTAGGGAAACTACATAGTCCAAGTGCCCGTTAGTTAACCTTGATAGTCCAAGTGCCCGCTAGTAAACCTAGATAGTCCGAGGGCCTGCTAGTTAACCTAGATAGTCCAAGTGCCCGCTAGTTATCCTAAATCGTCCAAGTGTCCGCTAGGTAACCTAGATAGTCCAATTGCCTGATAGCTAACCTACATAGTCCAAGTGTCCGTTCGTTAACCTAGATAGTCCAAGTGCCCATTGGGTAACCTGCATAGTCCAAGTGCCCGCTAGTTAACCTACATAGTCCAAGTGCCTTCTAAGGAGCCTACATAGTCCACGTGACCCCTAGGGAACCTACATAGTCCAAGTGCCCGTTAGGGAACCTACATAGTCCAAGTGCCCGCTAGGGAACCTACATAGTCCAAATGCCCGCTAGTTGACCTACATAGTCCAAGTGCCATCTAGGTAACCTAGATAGTACAAGTGCCCGCTAGGGAACCTAGATAGTCCAAGTGGTGGCTAGGTAACCTACATAGTCCAAGTGCCCGTTCGTTAACCTAGATAATCCAAGTGCCCGTTAGGTAACCTAGACAGTCCAAGTGCCCGCTAGTTACCCTACATAGTCCAAGTGCCCGTTAGTTAACCTAGATAGTCAAAGTGCCTGCTAGGTAACCTACATAGTCCAAGTGCCCGCTAGGAAACCTAAATAGTCCAAATGCCCGCTAGGGAAACTACATAGTCCAAGTGCCCGCTAGTTAACCTAGATGTCCCAAGTGCCCCCTAGTAAACCTACATAATCCATGGGCCCGCTAGTTAACCTACATAGTGCAAGGGCCCGCTAGTTAACCTAGATCGTGCAAGTGTCCGCTACTTAACCTACATAGTCCAAGTGCCAGCTAGGTAACCTTGATAGTCCAATTGCCCGCTAGGGATCCTTCATAATCCAAGTGCCTGCTAGGTAACCTAGATAGTCCAAGTGCCCGCTAGGGAAGGTACATAGTCCAAGTGTCCGCTAGGTAACCTAGAGAGTTCAAGTGACCGCTAGTTAACCTACATAGTCCAAGTGCCCGCTAGTTAACCTAGATAGTCCAAGTGCCCGCTAGTAAACCTAGATAGTCCAAGGGCCTGCTAGTTAACCTAGATAATCCAAGTGCTCGCTAGTTAACCTAAATCGTCCAAGTGTCCGCTAGGTAACCTACATAGTCCAAGTGCCTGCTAGGTAACCTAGATAGTCCAAGTGCCTGATACCTAACCTACATAGTCCAAGTGTCCGTTCGTTAACCTAGATAGTCCAAGTGCCCATTGGGTTACCTACATAGTCCATGTGCCCGCCTGGTAACCTGGTTAGTCCAAGTGCCCGCTAGTTAACCTACATAGTCCAAGTGCCTTCTAGGGAGCCTACATAGTCCACGTGACCGCTAGGGAACCTACATAGTCCAAGTGCCCGCTAGGTAACCTACATAGTCCAAATGCCCGCAAGGAAACCTACATAGTCTAAATGTCCGCTAGGCAACCTACATAATACAAGTGCCCACTCTGGAACACACATAGTCCAAGTGCCCGTTAGCTAACCTAGATAGTCCAAGGGCCCGCTAGTTGACCTACATAGTCCAAGTGCCAGCTAGATAACCTAGATAGTACAAGTGCCCGCTAGGGAAACTAGATAGTCCAAGTGCCTGTTAGCTAACCTAGATAGTCCAAGTGGTGGCTAGGTAACCTACATAGTCCAAGGGCCCGTTCGTTAACCTAGATAATCCAAGTGCCCGTTAGGTAACCTAGACAGTCCAAGTGCCCGCTAGTTACCCTACATATTCCAAGTGCCCGTTAGTTAACCTAGATAGTCAAAGTGCCTGCTAGGTAACCTAGATAGTCCAAGTGTCCGCTAGATAACCTACATAGTCCAAGTGACCACTAGGTTACCTACATAGTCCAAGTGCCCGTTCGTTAACCTACATAGTCCAAGTGCCCGTTCGTTAACTTACATTGTCCAAGTGCGCGCTAGGTAACGTAGATAACCCAAGTGCCCGCTAGGGAACGTACATAGTCCAAGTGCCCACTAGGTAACCTAGACAGTCCAATTGCCCCCTAGTTAACCTAGACAGTCCAAGTACCCGATAGGGAACCTACATAGTCCAAGTGCCCACTAGGGAACCTACATAGTCCAAGTGCTCGCTAGGCAACCTACATAGTCCAAGTGCCCGTTAGTTAACCTAGATTGTCCAATTGCTCGTTAGCTAACCTAGATAGTCGAAGTGTCCGCTAGTTAACCTACATAGTCCAAGTGCCCGTTCGTTAACCTAGATAGTCCAAGTGCCCGCTAGGTAACCTAGACAGTCCAAGTGCCCGCTAGGTTACCTACATAGTCCAAGTGCACGTTCGTTAACCTAGATAGTCCAAGTGCCCGCTGGTAACCTACATAATCCAAGGGCCCGTTAGGTAACCTTGATAGTCCAAGTGCCTTCTAGTTAACCTACGTAGTCCATGTGCCCGCTAGATAACCTACATAGTCCAAGTGCCCACTAGGTAACCTAAATAATCCAAATGCCCTCTAGGGAAACTACATAGTCCAAGTGCCCGTTAGTTAACCTAGATAGTCCAAGTGCCCGCTAGTAAACCTAGATAGTCCAAGGGCCTGCTAGTTAACCTAGATAGTCCAAGTGCCCGCTCGTTAATCTAAATCGTCCACGTGTCCGCTAGGTAACCTAGATAGTCCAAGTGCCTGATAGCTAACCTACATAGTCCAAGTGTCCGTTCGTTAACCTAGATAGTCCAAGTGCCCATTGGGTAACCTACATAGTCCACGTGTCCGCTAGTTAACCTACATAGTCCAAGTGCCTTCTAGGGAGCCTACATAGTCCACGTGACCGCTAGGGAACCTACATAGTCCAAGTGCCCGTTAGGGAACCTACATAGTCCAAGTGCCTGCTAGGTAACCTACATAGTCCAAATGCCCGCAAGGAAACCTACATAGTCTAAATGTCCGCTAGGCAACCTACATAATCCAAGTGCCCGCTCTGGAACATACATAGTCCAAGTGCCCGTTAGCTAACCTAGATAGTCCAAGGGCCCGCTAGTTGACCTACATAGTCCAAGTGCCAGCTAGGTAACCTAGATAGTACAAGTGCCCGCTAGGGAACCTAGATAGTCCAAGTGGTGGCTAGGTAACCTACATAGTCCAAGTGCCCGTTCGTTAACCTAGATAATCCAAGTGCCCTTAGGTAACCTAGACAGTCCAAGTGCCCGCTAGTTACCCTACATAGTCCAAGTGCCCTTAGTTAACCTAGATAGTCAAAGTGCCTGCTAGGTAACCTACATAGTCCAAGTGCCCTCTGGTAACCTACATAGTCCAAATGCCCGCAAGGAAACCTACATAGTCTAAATGTCCGCTAGGCAACCTACATACTCCAAGTGCCCACTCTGGAACATACATAGTCCAAGTGCCCGTTAGCTAACCTAGATAGTCCAAGGGCCCGCTAGTTGACCTACATAGTCCAAGTGCCAGCTAGGTAACCTAGATAGTGCAAGTGCCCGCTAGGGAACCTAGATAGTCCAAGTGCCTGTTAGCTAACCTAGATAGTCCAAGTGGTGGCTAGGTAACTTACATAGTCCAAGTGCCCGTTCGTTAACCTAGATAATCCAAGTGCCCGTTAGGTAACCTAGACAGTCCAAGTGCCCGCTAGTTGCCCTACATAGTCCAAATGCCCGTTAGTTAACCTAGATAGTCATAGTGCCTGCTAGGTAACCTAGGTAATCCAAGTGCCCGTTAGGTAACCTAGACAGTCCAAGTGCCCGCTAGTTGCCCTACATAGTCCAAATGCCCGTTAGTTAACCTAGATAGTCAAAGTGCCTGCTAGGTAACCTAGATAGTCCAAGTGCCCGCTAGATAACCTACATAGTCCAAGTGCCCGCTAGGTAACCTAAATAGTCCAAATGTCCGCTAGGGAAACTACATAGTCCAAGTGCCCGCAAGTTAACCTAGATAGTCCAAGTGCCCCCTAGTAAACCTACATAATCCATGGGCCCGAAGTTAAACTACATATTGCAAGGGCCCACTAGTTAACCTGGATAGTCCAAGTGCCCGCTAGTTAACCTAGATAGTCAAGTGCCCGCTAGTTAACCTACATAGTCCAAGTGCCCGCTAGGTAACCTAGACAGTCCACGTGACCACTAGGTTACCTACATAGTCCAAGTGCCCATTCGTTAACCTACATAGTCCAAGTGCCCGCTAGGTAACGTTGATAGCCCAAGTGCCCGCTAGGGAACGTACATAGTCCAAGTGCCCGCTAGGTAACCTAGTTAGTCTAAGTGCCTGCTAGTAATCCTACATAGTCCAAGTGTCTGCTAGGTACACTACATAGTCCAAATGCCCACTAGGTAACTTAGACAGTCCAATTGCCCGCTAGTTAACCTAGACAGTCCAAGTACCGCGAGGGAATCTACATAGTCCAAGCGCCCACTAGGGAACCTACATAGTCCAGGTGCTCGCTAGGCAACCTACATAGTCCACGTGCCCGTTAGTTAACCTAGATAGTCAAAGTGCCTGCTAGGTAACCTAGATAGTCCAAGTGCCAGTTAGGTAACCTTGATAGTCCAATTGCCCGTTAGCTATCCTAGATAGTCCAAGTGTCCGCTAGTTAACCTACATAGTCCAAGTGCCCGTTCGTTAACTTACATTGTCCAAGTGCCCGCTAGGTAACGTAGATAACCCAAGTGCCCGCTAGGGAACGTACATAGTCCAAGTGCCCTCTAGGTAACCTAGACAGTCCAATTGCCCCCTAGTTAACCTAGACAGTCCAAGTACCCGATAGGGAACCTACATAGTCCAAGAGCCCACTAGGGAACCTACATAGTCCAAGTGCTCGCTAGGCAACCTACATAGTCCAAGTGCCCGTTAGTTAACCTAGATTGTCCAATTGCCCGTTAGCTAACCTAGATAGTCGAAGTGTCCGCTAGTTAACCTACATAGTCCAAGTGCCCGTTCGTTAACCTAGATAGTCCAAGTGCCCGCTAGGTAACCTAGACAGTCCAAGTGCCCGCTAGGTTACCTACATAGTCCAAGTGCACGTTCGTTAACCTAGATAGTCCAAGTGCCCGCTGGTAACGTACATAGTCCAAGGGCCCGCTAGGTAACCTTGATAGTCCAAGTGCCTTCTAGTAAACCTACGTAGTCCAAGTGCCCGCTAGATAACCTACATAGTCCAAGTGCCCACTAGGTAACCTAAATAATCCAAATGCCCGCTAGGGAAACTACATAGTCCAAGTGCCCGTTAGTTAACCTTGATAGTCCAAGTGCCCGCTAGTAAACCTAGATAGTCCGAGGGCCTGCTAGTTAACCTAGATAGTCCAAGTGCCCACTAGTTATCCTTAATCGTCCAAGTGTCCGCTAGGTAACCTAGATAGTCCAAGTGCCTGATAGCTAACCTACATAGTCCAAGTGTCCGTTCGTTAACCTAGATAGTCCAAGAGCCCATTGGGTAACCTACATAGTCCAAGTGCCCGCTAGTTAACGTACATAGTCCAAGTGCCTTCTAGGGAGCCTACATAGTCCACGTGACCCCTAGGGAACCTACATAGTCCAAGTGCCCGTTAGGGACCCTACATAGTCCAAGTGCCTGCTAGGGAACCTACATAGTCCAAATGCCCGCAAGGAAACCTACATAGTCTAAATGTCCGCTAGGCAACCTACATAATCCAAGTGCCCGTTAGCTAACCTAGATAGTCCAAGGGCCCGCTAGTTGACCTACATAGTCCAAGTGCCAGCTAGGTAACCTAGATAGTACAAGTGCCCGCTAGGGAACCTAGATCTTCCAAGTGGTGGCTAGGTAACCTACATAGTCCAAGTGCCCGTTCGTTAACCTAGATAATCCAAGTGCCCGTTAGGTAACCTAGACAGTCCAAGTGCCCGCTAGTTACCCTACATAGTCCAAGTGCCCGTTAGTTAACCTAGATAGTCAAAGTGCCTGCTAGGTTACCTACATAGTCCAAGTGCCCGCTAGGCAACCTAAATAGTCCAAATGCACGCTAGGGAAACTACATAGTCCAAGTGCCCGCTAGTTAACCTAGATGTCCCAAGTGCCCCCTAGTAAACCTACATAATCCATGGGCCCGCTAGTTAACCTACATAGTGCAAGGGCCCGCTAGTTAACCTAGATCGTGCAAGTGTCCGCTACTTAACCTACATAGTCCAAGTGCCAGCTAGGTAACCTAGATAGTCCAATTGCCCGCTAGGGATCCTTCATAATCCAAGTGCCTGCTAGGTAACCTAGATAGTCCAAGTGCCCGCTAAATAAGGTACATAGTCCAAGTGTCCGCTAGGTAACCTAGAGAGTTCAAGTGACCGCTAGTTAACCTACATAGTCCAAGTGCCCGCTAGTTAACCTAGATAGTCCAAGTGCCCGCTAGTAAACCTAGATAGTCCAAGTGCCCGCTAGTAAACCTAGATAGTCCAAGGGCCTGCTAGTTAACCTAGATAATCCAAGTGCCCGCTAGTTAACCTAAATCGTCCAAGTGTCCGCTAGGTAACCTACATAGTCCAAGTGCCTGCTAGGTAACCTAGATAGTCCAAGTGCCTGATACCTAACCTACATAGTCCAAGTGTCCGTTCGTTAACCTAGATAGTCCAAGTGCCCATTGGGTAACCTACATAGTCCATGTGCCCGCCTGGTAACCTGGTTAGTCCAAGTGCCCGCTAGTTAACCTACATAGTCCAAGTGCCTTCTAGGGAGCCTACATAGTCCACGTGACCGCTAGGGAACCTACATAGTCCAAGTGCCCGCTAGGTAACCTACATAGTCCAAATGCTCGCAAGGAAACCTGCATAGTCTAAATGTCCGCTAGGCAACCTACATAATACAAGTGCCCACTCTGGGACATACATAGTCCAAGTGCCCGTTAGCTAACCTAGATAGTCCAAGGGCCCGCTAGTTGACCTACATAGACCAAGTGCCAGCTAGGTAACCTAGATAGTACAAGTGCCCGCTAGGGAACCTAGATAGTCCAAGTGCCTGTTAGCTAACCTAGATAGTCCAAGTGGTGGCTAGGTAACCTACATAGTCCAAGTGCCCGTTCGTTAACCTAGATAATCCAAGTGCCCGTTAGGTAACCTAGACAGTCCAAGTGCCCGCTAGTTACCCTACATAGTCCAAGTGCCCGTTAGTTAACATAGATAGTCAAAGTGCCTGCTAGGTAACCTAGATAGTCCAAGTGTCCGCTAGATAACCTACATAGTCCAAGTGACCACTAGGTTACCTACATAGTCCAAGTGCCCGTTCGTTAACCTACATGGTCCAAGTGCCCGTTCGTTAACTTACATTGTCCAAGTGCCCGCTAGGTAACGTAGATAACCCAAGTGCCCGCTAGGGAACGTACATAGTCCAAGTGCGCACTAGGTAACCTAGACAGTCCAATTGCCCCCTAGTTAACCTAGACAGTCCAAGTACCCGATAGGGAACCTACATAGTCCAAGTGCCCACTAGGGAACCTACATAGTCCAAGTGCCCGTTAGTTAACCTAGATTGTCCTATTGCCCGTTAGCTAACCTAGATAGTCGAAGTGTCCGCTAGTTAACCTACATAGTCCAAGTGCCCGTTCGTTAACCTAGATAGTCCAAGTGCCCGCTAGGTAACCTAGACAGTCCAAGTGCCCGCTAGGTTACCTACATAGTCCAAGTGCACGTTCGTTAACCTAGATAGTCCAAGTGCCCGCTGGTAACCTACATAGTCCAAGGGCCCGTTAGGTAACCTTGATAGTCCAAGTGCCTTCTAGTTAACCTACGTAGTCCAAGTGCCCGCTAGATAACCTACATAGTCCAAGTGCCCACTAGGTAACCTAAATAATCCAAATGCCCTCTAGGGAAACTACATAGTCCAAGTGCCCGTTAGTTAACCTAGATAGTCCAAGTGCCCGCTAGTAAACCTAGATAGTCCAAGGGCCTGCTAGTTAACATAGATAGTCCAAGTGCCCGCTCGTTAACCTAAATCGTCCACGTGTCCGCTAGGTAACCTAGATAGTCCAAGTGCCTGATAGCTAACCTACATAGTCCAAGTGTCCGTTCGTTAACCTAGATAGTCCAAGTGCCCATTGGGTAACCTACATAGTCCAAGTGCCCACTAGTTAACCTACATAGTCCAAGTGCCTTCTAGGGAGCCTACATAGTCCACGTGACCGCTAGGGAACCTACATAGTCCAAGTGCCCGTTAGGGAACCTACATAGACCAACTGCCTGCTAGGTAACCTACATAGTCCAAATGCCCGCAAGGAGACCTACATAGTCTAAATGTCCGCTAGGCAACCTACATAATCCAAGTGCCCGCTCTGGAACATACATAGTCCAAGTGCCCGTTAGCTAACCTAGAGAGTCCAAGGGCCCGCTAGTTGACCTACATAGTCCAAGTGCCAGCTAGGTAACCTAGATAGTACAAGTGCCCGCTAGGGAACCTAGATAGTCCAAGTGGTGGCTAGGTAACCTACATAGTCCAAGTGCCCGTTCGTTAACCTAAATAATCCAAGTGCCCGTTAGGTAACCTAGACAGTCCAAGTGCCCGCTAGTTACCCTACATAGTCCAAGTGCCCTTAGTTAACCTAGATAGTCAAAGTGCCTGCTAGGTAACCTACATAGTCCAAGTGCCCGCTGGTAACCTACATAATCCAAATGCCCGCAAGGAAACCTACATAGTCTAAATGTCCGCTAGGCAACCTACATACTCCAAGTGCCCACTCTGGAACATACATTGTCCAAGTGCCCGTTAGCTAACCTAGATAGTCCAAGGGCCCGCTAGTTGACCTACATAGTCCAAGTGCCAGCTAGGTAACCTAGATAGTACAAGTGCCCGCTAGGGAACCTAGATAGTCCAAGTGCCTGTTAGCTAACCTAGATAGTCCAAGTGGTGGCTAGGTAACCTACATAGTCCAAGTGCCCGTTCGTTAACCTAGATAATCCAAGTGCCCGTTAGGTACCCTAGACAGTCCAAGTGCCCGCTAGTTGCCCTACATAGTCCAAATGCCCGTTAGTTAACCTAGATAGTCAAAGTGCCTGCTAGGTAACCTAGATAGTCCAAGTGCCCGCTAGATAACCTACATAGTCCAAGTGCCCGCTAGGTAACCTAAATAGTCCAAATGTCCGCTAGGGAAACTATATAGTCCAAGTGCCCGCAAGTTAACCTACGTAGTCCAAGTGCCCTCTAAAAAACCTACATAATCCATGGGCCCGCTAGTTAACCTACATAGTGCAAGGGCCCACTAGTTAACCTGGATAGTCCAAGTGCCCGCTAGTTAACCTAGATAGTCCAACTGCCCGCTAGTTAACCTACATAGTCCAAGTGCCCGCTAGGTAACCTAGACAGTCCAAGTGACCACTAGGTTACCTACATAGTCCAAGTGCCCATTCGTTAACCTACATAGTCCAAGTGCCCGCTAGGTAACGTTGATAGCCCAAGTGCCCGCTAGGGAACGTACATAGTCCAAGTGCCCGCTAGGTAACCTAGATAGTCTAAGTGCCTGCTAGTAAACCTACATAGTCCAAGTGCCTGCTAGGTAAACTACATAGTCCAAGTGCCCACTAGGTAACCTAGACAGTCCAATTGCCCGCTAGTTAACCTAGACAGTCCAAGTACCGCTAGGGAATCTACATAGTCCAAGCGTCCGCTAGGGAACCTACATAGTCCAGGTGCTCGCTAGGCAACCTACATAGTCCACGTGTCCGTTAGTTAACCTAGATAGTCAAAGTGCCTGCTAGGTAACCTAGATAGTCCAAGTGCCCGTTAGGTAACCTTGATAGTCCAATTGCCAGTTAGCTATCCTAGATAGTCCAAGTGTCCGCTAGTTAACCTACATAGTCCATGTGCCCGTTCGTTAACTTACATTGTCCAAGTGCCCGCTAGGTAACGTAGATAACCCAAGTGCCCGCTAGGGAACGTACATAGTCCACGTGCCCACTAGGTAACCTAGACAGTCCAATTGCCCCCTAGTTAACCTAGACAGTCCAAGTACCCGATAGGGAACCTACATAGTTCAAGTGCCCACTAGGGAACCTACATAGTCCAAGTGCTCGCTAGGCAACCTACATAGTCCAAATGCCCGTTAGTTAACCTAGATTGTCCAATTGCCCGTTAGCTAACCTAGATAGTCGAAGTGTCCCCTAGTTAACCTACATAGTCCAAGTGCCCGTTCGTTAACATAGATAGTCCAAGTGCCCGCTAGGTAACCTAGACAGTCCAAGTGCCCGCTAGGTTACCTACATAGTCCAAGTGCACGTTCGTTAACCTAGATAGTCCAAGTGCCCGCTGGTAACCTACATAGTCCAAGGGCCCGCTAGGTAACCTTGATAGTCCAAGTGCCTTCTAGTTAACCTACGTAGTCCAAGTGCCCGCTAGATAACCTACATAGTCCAAGTGCCCACTAGGTAACCTAAATAATGCAAATGCCCGCTAGGGAAACTACATAGTCCAAGTGTCCGTTAGTTAAACTAGATATTCCAAGTGCCCGCTAGTAAACCTAGATAGTCCAAGGGCCTGCTAGTTAACCTAGATCGTCCAAGTGCCCGCTAGTTATCCTAAATCGTCCAAGTGTCCGCTAGGTAACCTAGATAGTCCAAGTGCCTGATAGCTAACCTACATAGTCCAAGTGTCCGTTCGTTAACCTAGATAGTCCAAGTGCCCATTGGGTAACCTACATAGTCCAAGTGCCCGCTAGTTAACCTACATAGTCCAAGTGCCTTCTAGGGAGCCTACATAGTCCACGTGACCCCTAGGGAACCTACATAGTCCAAGTGCCCGTTAGGGAACCTACATAGTCCAAGTGCCCGCTAGGGAACCTACATAGTCCAAATGCCCGCTAGTTGACCTACATAGTCCAAGTGCCAGCTAGGTAACCCAGATAGTCCAAGGGCCCGCTAGGGAACCTAGATAGTCCAAGTGGTGGCTAGGTAACCTACATAGTCCAAGTGCCCGTTCGTTAACCTAGATAATCCAAGTGCCCGTTAGGTAACCTAGACAGTCCAAGTGCCCGCTAGTTACCCTACATAGTCCAAGTGCCCGTTAGTTAACCTAGATAGTCAAAGTGCCTGCTAGGTAACCTACATAGTCCAAGTGCCCGCTGGGCAACCTAAATAGTCCAAATGCCCGCTAGGGAAACTACATAGTCCAAGTGCCCACTAGTTAACCTAGATGTCCCAAGTGCCCCTAGTAAACCTACATAATCCATGGGCCCGCTAGTTAACCTACATAGTGCAAGGGCCCGCTAGTTAACCTAGATCGTGCAAGTGTCCGCTACTTAACCTACATAGTCCAAGTGCCAGCTAGGTAACCTAGATAGTCCAATTGCCCGCTAGGGATCCTACATAATCAAAGTGCCTGCTAGGTAACCTAGATAGTCCAAGTGCCCGCTAGGGAAGGTACATAGTCCAAGTGTCCGCTAGGTAACCTAGAGAGTTCAAGTGACCGCTAGTTAACCTACATAGTCCAAGTGCCCTCTAGTTAACCTATATAGTCCAAGTGCCCGCTAGTAAACCTAAATCGTCCAAGTGTCCGCTAGGTAACCTACATAGTCCAAGTGCCTGCTAGGTAACCTAGATAGTCCAAGTGCCTGATACCTAACCTACATAGTCCAAGTGTCCGTTCGTTAACCTAGATAGTCCATGTGCCCATTGGGTAACCTACATAGTCCATGTGCCCGCCTGGTAACCTGGTTAGTCCAAGTGCCCGCTAGTTAACCTACATAGTCCAAGTGCCTTCTAGGGAGCCTACATAGTCCACGTGACCGCTAGGGAACCTACATAGTCCAAGTGCCCGCTAGGTAACCTACATAGTCCAAATGCCCGCAAGGAAACCTAC
Source organism: Tenrec ecaudatus (assembly GCF_050624435.1). Lineage (NCBI taxonomy): Eukaryota > Metazoa > Chordata > Mammalia > Afrosoricida > Tenrecidae > Tenrec > Tenrec ecaudatus. The sequence goes on along the minus strand of NW_027457568.1, from coordinate 4,569,375 downwards.
ATAGTCTAAATGTCCGCTAGGCAACCTACATAATACAAGTGCCCACTCTGGAACATACATAGTCCAAGTGCCCGTTAGCTAACCTAGATAGTCCAAGGGCCCGCTAGTTGACCTACATAGTCCAAGTGCCAGCTAGGTAACCTAGATAGTACAAGTGCCCGCTAGGGAACCTAGATAGTCCAAGTACCTCTTAGCTAACCTAGATAGTCCAAGTGGTGGCTAGGTAACCTACATAGTCCAAGTGCCCATTCGTTAACCTAGATAATCCAAGTGCCCGTTAGGTAACCTAGACAGTCCAAGTGCCCGCTAGTTACCCTACATAGTCCAAGTGCCCGTTAGTTAACATAGATAGTCAAAGTGCCTGCTAGGTAACCTAGATAGTCCAAGTGTCCGCTAGATAACCTACATAGTCCAAGAGACCACTAGGTTACCTACTTAGTCCAAGTGCCCGTTCGTTAACCTACATAGTCCAAGTGCCCGTTCGTTAACTTACATTGTCCAAGTGCCCGCCAGATAACGTAGATAACCCAAGTCCCCGCTAGGGAACGTACATAGTCCAAGTGCCCACTAGGTAACCTAGACAGTCCAATTGCCCCCTAGTTAACCTAGACAGTCCAAGTACCCGATAGGGAACCTACATAGTCCAAGTGCCCACTAGGGAACCTACATAGTCCAAGTGCTCGCTAGGCAACCTACATAGTCCAAGTCCCCTTAGTTAACCTAGATTGTCCAATTGCCCGTTAGCTAACCTAGATAGTCGAAGTGTCTGCTAGTTAACCTACATAGTCCAAGTGCCCGTTCGTTAACCTAGATAGTCCAAGTGCCCGCTCGGTAACCTAGACAGTCCAAGTGCCCGCTATGTTACCTACATAGTCCAAGTGCACGTTCGTTAACCTAGATAGTCCAAGTGCCCGCTGGTAACCTAGATAGTCCAAGGGCCCGTTAGGTAACCTTGATAGTCCAAGTGCCTTCTAGTTAACCTACGTAGTCCAAGTGCCCGCTAGTAAACCTAGATAGTCCAAGGGCCTGCTAGTTAACCTAGATAATCCAAGTGCCCGCTAGTTAAACTAAATCGTTCAAGTGTCCGCTAGGTAACCTACATAGTCCAAGTGCCTGCTAGGTAACCTAGATAGTCCAAGTGCCTGATACCTAACCTACATAGTCCAAGTGTCCGTTCGTTAACCTAGATAGTCCAAGTGCCCATTGGGTAACCTACATAGTCCATGTGCCCGCCTGGTAACCTGGTTAGTCCAAGTGCCCGCTAGTTAACCTACATAGTCCAAGTGCCTTCTAGGGAGCCTACATAGTCCACGTGACCGCTAGGGAACCTACATAGTCCAAGTGCCCGCTAGGTAACCTACATAGTCCAAATGCCCGCAAGGAAACCTACATAGTCTAAATGTCCGCTAGGCAACCTACATAATACAAGTGCCCACTCTGGAACATACATAGTCCAAGTGCCCGCTAGGTAACCTACATTGTCCAAATGCCCGCAAGGAAACCTACATAGTCTAAATGTCCCCTAGGCAACCTACATAATACAAGTGCCCACTCTGGAACATACATAGTCCAAGTGCCCGTTAGCTAACCTATATAGTCCAAGTGCCCGCTAGTTGACCTACATAGTCCAAGTGCCAGCTAGGTAACCTAGATAGTACAAGTGCCCGCTAGGGAACCTAGATAGTCCAAGTGCCTGTTAGCTAACCTAGATAGTCCAAGTGGTGGCTAGGTAACCTACATAGTCCAAGTGCCCGTTCGTTAACCTAGATAATCCAAGTGCCCGTTAGGTAACCTAGACAGTCCAATTGCCCGCTAGTTACCCTACATAGTCCAAGTGCCCGTAGTTAACCTAGATAGTCAAAGTGCCTGCTAGGTAACCTAGATAGTCCAAGTGTCCGCTAGATAACCTACATAGTCCAAGTGACCACTAGGTTACCTACATAGTCCAAGTGCCCGTTCGTTAACCTAGATAGTCCAAGTGCCCGATAGGGAACCTACATTGTCCAAGTGCCGACTAAGGAACCTACATAGTACAAGTGCTCGCTAGGCAACCTACATAGTCCAAGTGCCCGTTAGTTAACCTAGATTGTCCAATTGCCCGTTAGCTAACCTAGATAGTCGAAGTGTCCGCTAGGTTACCTACATAGTCCAAGTGCCCGTTCGTTAACCTAGATAGTCCAAGTGCCCGCTCGGTAACCTAGACAGTCCAAGTGCCCGCTAGGTTACCTACATAGTCCAAGTGCACGTTCGTTAACCTAGATTGTCCAAGTGCCCACTGGTAACCTACATAGTCCAAGGGCCCGTTAGGTAACCTTGATAGTCCAAGTGCCTTCTAGTTAACCTACATAGTCCAAGTGCCCGCTAGATAACCTACATAGTCCAAGTGCCCGCTAGTAAACCTAGATAGTCCAAGGGCCTGCTAGTTAACCTAGATAGTCCAAGTGCCCGCTAGTTAACCTAAATCGTCCACGTGTCCGCTAGGTAACCTAGATAGTCCAAGTGCCTGATAGCTAACCTACATAGTCCAATTGTCCGTTCGTTAACCTAGATAGTCCAAGTGCCCGCTGGTAACCTAGATAGTCCAAGGGCCTGCTAGTTAACCTAGATAGTCCAAGTGCCCGCTAGTTAACCTAAATCGTCCACGTGTCCGCTAGGTAACCTAGATAGTCCAAGTGCCTGATAGCTAACCTACATAGTCCAATTGTCCTTTCGTTAACCTACATAGTCCAAGTGCCCGCTAGTTAACCTACATAGTCCAAATGCCTTCTAGGGAGCCTACATAGTCCACGTGACCGCTAGGGAACCTACATAGTCCAAGTGCCCGTTAGGGAACCTACATAGTCCAAGTGCCTGCTAGGTAACCTACATAGTCCAAATGCCCGCAAGGAAACCTACATAGTCTAAATGTCCGCTAGGCAACCTACATAATCCAAGTGCCCCCTCTGGAACATACATAGTCCAAGTGCCCGTTAGTTAACCTAGATAGTCCAAGGGCCCGCTAGTTGACCTACATAGTCCAAGTGCCAGCTAGGTAACCTAGATAGTACAAGTGCCCGCTAGGGAACCTAGATAGTCCAAGTGGTGGCTAGGTAACCTACATAGTCCAAGTGCCCGTTCGTTAACCTAGATAATCGAAGTGCCCGTTAGGTAACCTAGACAGTCCAAGTGCCCGCTAGTTACCCTACATAGTCCAAGTGCCCTTAGTTAACCTAGATAGTCAAAGTGCCTGCTAGGTAACCTACATAGTCCAAGTGCCCGCTAGGCAACCTAAATAGTCCAAATGCCCGCTAGGGAAACTACATAGTCCAAGTGCCCGCTAGTTAACCTAGATGTTCCAAGTGCCCCCTAGTAAACCTACATAATCCATGGGCCCGCTAGTTAACCTACACAGTGCAAGGGCCCGCTAGTTAACCTAGATTGTGCAAGTGTCCGCTAGTTAACCTACATAGTGCAAGTGCCAGCTAGGTAACCTTGATAGTCCAATTGCCCGCTAGGGATCCTTCATAATCCAAGTGCCTGCTAGGTAACCTAGATAGTCCAAGTGCCCGCTAGGGAAGGTACATAGTCCAAGTGTCCGCTAGGTAACCTAGAGAGTTCAAGTGCCCGCTAGTTAACCTACATAGACCAAGTGCCCGCTAGTTAACCTAGATAGTCCAAGTGCCCGCTAGTAAACCTAGATAGTCCAAGGGCCCGCTAGTTAACCTAAATCGTCCAATTGTCCGCTAGGTAACCTACATAGTCCAAGTGCCTGCTAGGTAACCTAGATAGTCCAAGTGCCTGATACCTAACCTACATAGTCCAAGTGTCCGTTCGTTACCTAGATAGTCCAAGTGGCAATTGGGTAACCTACATAGTCCAAGTGCCCGCCTGGTAACCTGGTTAGTCCAAGTGCCCGCTAGTTAACCTACATAGTCCAAGTGCCTTCTAGGGAGCCTACATAGTCCACGTGACCGCTAGGGAACCTACATAGTCCAAGTGCCCGCTAGGTAACCTACATAGTCCAAATGCCCGCAAGGAAACCTACATAGTCTAAATGTCCGCTAGGCAACCTACATAATACAAGTTCCCGCTCTGGTACATACATAGTCCAAGTGCACGTTAGCTAACTTGGTAGTCCAAGTGCCCTCTAGTTGACCTACATAGTCCAAGTGCCAGCTAGGTAACTTAGATAGTACAAGTGCCCGCTAGGGAACCTAGATAGTCCAGGTGCCTGTTAGCTAACCTAGATAGTCCAAGTGGTGGCTAGGTAACCTAGATAGTCCAGATGCCCGCTAGGTAACCTACATAGTCCAAGTGCCCGTTAGGTAACCTTGATAGTCCAATTGCCCGTTAGCTATCCTAGATAGTCCAAGTGTCCGCTAGTTAACCTACATAGTCCAAGTGCCCGTTCGTTAACTTACATTGTCCAAGTGCCCGCTAGGTAACGTAGATAGCCCAAGTGCCCGCTAGGGAATGTACATAGTCCAAGTGCCCACTAGGTAACCTAGACAGTCCAGTTGCCCCCTAGTTAACCTAGACAGTCCAAGTACCCGATAGGGAACCTACATAGTCCAAGTGCCCACTAGGGAACCTACATAGTCCAAGTGCTCGCTAGGCAACCTACATAGTCCAAGTGCCCGTTAGTTAACCTTGATTGTCCAATTGCCCGTTAGCTAACCTAGATTGTCGAAGTGTCCGCTAGTTAACCTACATATTCCAAGTGCCCGTTCGTTAAACTAGATAGTCCAAGTGCCCGCTAGGTAACCTAGACAGTCCAAGTGCCCGCTAGGTTACCTACATAGTCCAAGTGCACGTTCGTTAATCTAGATAATACAAGTGCCCGTTAGGTAACCTAGACAGTCCAAGTGCCCGCTAGTTACCCTACATAGTCCAAGTGCCCGTTAGTTAACCTAGATAGTCAAAGTGCCTGCTAGGTAACCTAGATAGTCGAAGTGTCCGCTAGATAACCTACGTAGTCCAAGTGACCACTAGGTTACCTACATAGTCCAAGTGCCCGTTCGTTAACCTACATAGTCCAAGTGCCAGCTAGGTAACGTAGATAGCCCAAGTGCCCGCTAGGGAAGGTACATAGTCCAAGTGCCCGTAGGTAACCTAGATAGTCCAAGTGCCCGCTAGTTAACCTACATAGTCCAAGTACCTGCTAGGTAAACTACATAATCCAAGTGCCCGTTCGTTAACCTACATAGTCCAAGTACCCGTTCGTTAACCTACATAGTCCAAGTGCCCGCTAGGTAACGTAGAAAGCCCAAGTGCCCGCTAGGGAACGTACATACTCCAAGTGCCCACTAGGTAACCTAGACAGTCCAATTGCCCGCTAGTTAACCTAGACAGTCCAAGTACCCGATAGGGAACCTACATAGTCCAATTGCCCGCTAGGGAACCTACATACTCCAAGTGCTCGCTAGGCAACCTACATAGTCCAAGTGCCCGTTAGTTAACCTAGATAGTCAAAGTGCCTGCTAGGTAACCTAAATAGTCCAAGTGCCCGCTAGGGAACCTACATAGTCCAAGTGCCCGCTAGGTAACCTAGATAGTCCAATTGCCCGTTAGCTAACCTAGATAGTCGAAGTGTCCGCTAGTTAACCTACATAGTCCAAGTGCCCGTTCGTTAACCTAGAAAGTCCAAGTGCCCGCTAGGTAACCTAGACAGTCCAAGTGCCCGCTAGGTTACCTACATAGTCCAAGTGCACGTTCGTTAACCTAGATTGTCCAAGTGCCCGTTGGTAACATACATAGTCCAAATGCCCGCAAGGAAACCTACATAGTCTAAATGTCCGCTAGGCAACCTACATAATCCAAGTGCCCACTCTGGGACATACATAGTCCAAGTGCCCGTTAGCTAACCTAGAAAGTCCAAGGGCCCGCTAGTTGACCTACATAGTCCAAGTGCCAGCTAGGTAACCTAGATAGTACAAGTTCCCGCTAGGGAACCTAGATACTCCAAGTGCCTGTTAGCTAACCTAGATAGTCCAAGTGGTGGCTAGGTAACCTACATAGTCCAAGTGCCCGTTCGTTAACCTAGATAATCCAAGTGCCCGTTAGGTAACCTAGACAGTCCAAGTGCCCGCTAGTTGCCCTACATAGTCCAAATGCCCGTTAGTTAACCTAGATAGTCAAAGTGCCTGCTAGGTAACCTAGATAGTCCAAGTGCCCGCTAGATAACCTACATAGTCCAAGTGCCCGCTAGGTAACCTAAATAGTCCAAATGTCCGCTAGGAAACTACATAGTCCAAGTGCCCGCAAGTTAACCTAGATAGTGCAAGTTCCCCCAAGTAAACCTAAATAATCCATGGGCCCGCTAGTTAACCTACATAGTGCAAGGGCCCGCTAGTTAACCTAGATAGTCCAAGTGCCCGCTAGTTAACCTAGATAGTCCAAGTGCCCGCTAGTTAACCTAGATAGTCCAAGTGCCCGCTAGTTAACCTACATAGTCCAAGTGCCCGGTAGGTAACCTAGACAGTCCAAGTGACCACTAGGTTACCTACATAGTCCAAATGCCCATTCGTTAACCTACATAGCCCAAGTGCCCGCTGGGTAACGTAGATAGCCCAAGTGCCCGCTAGGGAACGTACATAGTCCAAGTGCCCGCTAGGTAACCTAGATAGTCTAAGTGCCTGCTAGTAAACCTACATAGTCCAAGTGCCTGCTAGGTAAACTACATAGTCCAAGTGCCCACTAGGTAACCTAGACAGTCCAATTGCCCGCTAGTTAACCTAGACAGTCCAAGTACCGCTAGGGAATCTACATAGTCCAAGCGCCTGCTAGGGAACCTACATAGTCCAGGTGCTCGCTAGGCAACCTACATAGTCCACGTGCCCGTTAGTTAACCTAGATAGTCCAAGTGCCCGCTAGGTAACCTACATAGTCCAAGTGCCCGTTAGGTAACCTTGATAGTCCAATTGCCCGTTAGCTATCCTAGATAGTCCAAGTGTCCGCTAGTTAACCTACATAGTCCAAGTGCCCGTTCGTTAACTTACATTGTCCAAGTGCCCGCTAGGTAACGTAGATAACCCAAGTGCCCGCTAGGGAACGTACATAGTCCAAGTGCCCACTAGGTAACCTAGACAGTCCAATTACCCCCTAGTTAACCTGGACAGTCCAAGTACCCGATAGGGAACCTACATAGTCCAAGTGCCCACTAGGGAACCTACATAGTCCAAGTGCTCGCTAGGCAACCTACATAGTCCAAGTGCCCGTTAGTTAACCTAGATTGTCCAATTGCCCGTTAGCTAACCTAGATAGTCGACGTGTCCGCTAGTTAACCTACATAGTCCAAGTGCCCGTTCTTTAACCTAGATAGTCCAAGTGCCCGGTAGGTAACCTAGACAGTCCAAGTGCCCGCTAGGTTACCTACATAGTCCAAGTGCACGTTCGTTAACCTAGATAGTTCAAGTGCCCGCTGGTAACCTACATAGTCCAAAGGCCCGCTAGGTAACCTTGATAGTCCAAGTGCCTTCTAGTTAACCTACGTAGTCCAAGTGCCCGCTAGATAACCTACATAGTCCAAGTGCCCACTAGGTAACCTAAATAATCCAAATGCCCGCTAGGGAAACTACATAGTCCAAGTGCCCGTCAGTTAACCTAGATAGTGCAAGTGCCCGCTAGTAAACCTAGATAGTCCAAGGCCTGCTAGTTAACCTAGATAGTCCAAGTGCCCGCTTGTTATCCTAAATCGTTCAAGTGTCCGCTAGGTAACGTAGATAGTCCAAGTACCTGATAGCTAGCCTACATAGCCCAAGTTTCCGTTCGTTAACCTAGATAGTCCAAGTGCCCATTGGGTAACCTACATAGTCCAAGTGCCCGCTAGTTAACCTACATAGTCAAAGTGCCTTCTAGGGAGCCTACATAGTCCACGTGACCCCTAGGGAACCTACATAGTCCAAGTGCCCGTTAGGGAACCTACATAGTCCAAGTGCCCGCTAGGTAACCTACATAGTCCAAATGCCCGCAAGGAAACCTACATAGTCTAAATGTCCGCTAGGCAACCTACATAATCCAAGTCCCGCCCTGGAACATACATAGTCCAATTGCCCGTTAGCTAACCTAGATAGTCGAAGTGTCCGCTAGTTAACCTACATAGTCCAAGTGCCCGTTCGTTAACCTAGAAAGTCCAAGTGCCCGCTAGGTTACCTACATAGTCCAAGTGCACGTTCGTTAACCTAGATTGTCCAAGTGCCCGTTGGTAACATACATAGTCCAAATGCCCGCAAGGAAACCTACATAGTCTAAATGTCTGCTAGGCAACCTACATAATACAAGTGCCCACTCTGGGACATACATAGTCCAAGTGCCCGTTAGCTAACCTAGAAAGTCCAAGGGCCCGCTAGTTGACCTACATAGTCCAAGTGCCAGCTAGGTAACCTAGATAGTACAAGTGCCCGCTAGGGAACCTAGATAGTCCAAGTGCCTGTTAGCTAACCTAGATAGTCCAAGTGGTGGCTAGGTAACCTACATAGTCCAAGTGCCCGTTCGTTAACCTAGATAATCCAAGTGCCCGTTAGGTAACCTAGACAGTCCAAGTGCCCGCTAGTTGCCCTACATAGTCCAAATGCCCGTTAGTTAACCTAGATAGTCAAAGTGCCTGCTAGGTAACCTAGATAGTCCAAGTGCCCGCTAGATAACCTACATAGTCCAAGTGCCCGCTAGGTAACCTAAATAGTCCAAATGTCCGCTAGGAAACTACATAGTCCAAGTGCCCGCAAGTTAACCTAGATAGTGCAAGTTCCCCCAAGTAAACCTAAATAATCCATGGGCCCGCTAGTTAACCTACATAGTGCAAGGGCCCGCTAGTTAACCTAGATAGTCCAAGTGCCCGCTAGTTAACCTAGATAGTCCAAGTGCCCGCTAGTTAACCTAGATAGTCCAAGTGCCCGCTAGTTAACCTACATAGTCCAAGTGCCCGGTAGGTAACCTAGACAGTCCAAGTGACCACTAGGTTACCTACATAGTCCAAATGCCCATTCGTTAACCTACATAGCCCAAGTGCCCGCTGGGTAACGTAGATAGCCCAAGTGCCCGTTAGGGAACGTACATAGTCCAAGTGCCCGCTAGGTAACCTAGATAGTCTAAGTGCCTGCTAGTAAACCTACATAGTCCAAGTGCCTGCTAGGTAAACTACATAGTCCAAGTGCCCACTAGGTAACCTAGACAGTCCAATTGCCCGCTAGTTAACCTAGACAGTCCAAGTACCGCTAGGGAATCTACATAGTCCAAGCGCCTGCTAGGGAACCTACATAGTCCAGGTGCTCGCTAGGCAACCTACATAGTCCACGTGCCCGTTAGTTAACCTAGATAGTCCAAGTGCCCGCTAGGTAACCTACATAGTCCAAGTGCCCGTTAGGTAACCTTGATAGTCCAATTGCCCGTTAGCTATCCTAGATAGTCCAAGTGTCCGCTAGTTAACCTACATAGTCCAAGTGCCCGTTCGTTAACTTACATTGTCCAAGTGCCCGCTAGGTAACGTAGATAACCCAAGTGCCCGCTAGGGAACGTACATAGTCCAAGTGCCCACTAGGTAACCTAGACAGTCCAATTACCCCCTAGTTAACCTGGACAGTCCAAGTACCCGATAGGGAACCTACATAGTCCAAGTGCCCACTAGGGAACCTACATAGTCCAAGTGCTCGCTAGGCAACCTACATAGTCCAAGTGCCCGTTAGTTAACCTAGATTGTCCAATTGCCCGTTAGCTAACCTAGATAGTCGACGTGTCCGCTAGTTAACCTACATAGTCCAAGTGCCCGTTCTTTAACCTAGATAGTCCAAGTGCCCGGTAGGTAACCTAGACAGTCCAAGTGCCCGCTAGGTTACCTACATAGTCCAAGTGCACGTTCGTTAACCTAGATAGTTCAAGTGCCCGCTGGTAACCTACATAGTCCAAAGGCCCGCTAGGTAACCTTGATAGTCCAAGTGCCTTCTAGTTAACCTACGTAGTCCAAGTGCCCGCTAGATAACCTACATAGTCCAAGTGCCCACTAGGTAACCTAAATAATCCAAATGCCCGCTAGGGAAACTACATAGTCCAAGTGCCCGTCAGTTAACCTAGATAGTGCAAGTGCCCGCTAGTAAACCTAGATAGTCCAAGGCCTGCTAGTTAACCTAGATAGTCCAAGTGCCCGCTTGTTATCCTAAATCGTTCAAGTGTCCGCTAGGTAACGTAGATAGTCCAAGTACCTGATAGCTAGCCTACATAGCCCAAGTTTCCGTTCGTTAACCTAGATAGTCCAAGTGCCCATTGGGTAACCTACATAGTCCAAGTGCCCGCTAGTTAACCTACATAGTCAAAGTGCCTTCTAGGGAGCCTACATAGTCCACGTGACCCCTAGGGAACCTACATAGTCCAAGTGCCCGTTAGGGAACCTACATAGTCCAAGTGCCCGCTAGGTAACCTACATAGTCCAAATGCCCGCAAGGAAACCTACATAGTCTAAATGTCCGCTAGGCAACCTACATAATCCAAGTCCCGCCCTGGAACATACATAGTCCAAGTGCCCGTTAGCTAACCTAGATAGATCAAGGGCCCGCTAGTTGACCTACATAGTCCAAGTGCCCGCTAGGGAACCTAGATAGTCCAATTGGTGGCTAGGTAACCTACATAGTCCAAGTGCCCGTTCGTTAACCTAGATAATCCAAGTGCCCGTTAGGTAACCTAGACAGCCCAAGTGCCCGCTAGTTACCCTACATAGTCCAAGTGCCCGTTAGTTAACCTAGATAGTCAAAGTGCCTGCTAGGTAACCTACATAGTCCAAGTGCCCGCTAGGCAACCTAAATAGTCCAAATGCCCGCTAGGGAAACTACATAGTCCAAGTGCCCGCTAGTTAACCTAGATGTCCCAAGTGCCCCCTAGTAAACCTACATAATCCATGGGCTCGCTAGTTAACCTACATAGTGCAAGGGACCGCTAGTTAACCTAGATCGTGCAAGTGTCCGCTAGTTAACCTACATAGTCCAACTGCCAGCTAGGTAACCTAGATTGTCCAATTGCCCGCTAGGGATCCTACATAATCAAAGTGCCTGCTAGGTAACCTAGATAGTCCAAGTGCCCGCTAGGGAAGGTACATAGTCCAAGTGTCCGCTAGGTAACCTAGAGAGTTCAAGTGCCCGCTAGTTAACCTACATAGTCCAAGTGCCCGCTAGTTAACCTAGATAGTCCAAGTGCCCGCTAGTAAACCTAGATAGTCCAAGGGCCTGCTAGTTAACCTAGATAGTCCAAGTGCCCGTTAGTTAACCTAAATCGTCACAGTGTCCGCTAGGTAACCTACATAGTCCAAGTGCCTGCTAGGTAACCTAGATAGTCCAAGTGCCTGATACCTAACCTACATAGTCCAAGTGTCCGTTCGTTACCTAGATAGTCCAAGTGGCAATTGGGTAACCTACATAGTCCAAGTGCCCGCCTGGTAACCTGGTTAGTCCAAGTGCCCGCTAGTTAACCTACATAGTCCAAGTGCCTTCTAGGGAGCCTACATAGTCCACGTGACCGCTAGGGAACCTACATAGTCCAAGTGCCCGCTAGGTAACCTACATAGTCCAAATGCCCGCAAGGAAACCTACATAGTCTAAATGTCCGCTAGGCAACCTACATAATACAAGTGCCCACTATGGAACATACATAGTCCAAGTGCCCGTTAGCTAACCTAGATAGTCCAAGGGCCCGCTAGTTGACCTACATAGTCCAAGTGCCAGCTAGGTAACCTAGATAGTACAAGTGCCCGCTAGGGAACCTAGATAGTCCAAGTGCCTGTTAGCTAACCTAGATAGTCCAAGTGGTGGCTAGGTAACCTACATAGTCCAAGTGCCCGTTCGTTAACCTAGATAATCCAAGTGCCCGTTAGGTAACCTAGACAGTCCAAGTGCCCGCTAGTTACCCTACATAGTCCAAGTGCCCGTTAGTTAACCTAGATAGTCAAAGTGCCTGCTAGGTAACCTAGATAGTCCAAGTGTTCGCTAGATAAACTACATAGTCCAAGTGACCACTAGGTTACCTACATAGTCCAAGTGCCCGTTCGTTAACCTACATAGTCCAAGTGCCCGCTAGGTACCGTAGATAGCACAAGTGCCCGCTAGGGAAGGTACATAGTCCAAGCGCCCATAGGTAACCTAGATAGTCCAAGTGCCCGCTAGTTAACCTACATAGTCCAAGTACCTGCTAGGTAAACTACATAATCCAAGTGCCCGTTCGTTAACCTACATACTCCAAGTGCCCGTTCGTTAACCTACATAGTCCAAGTGCCCGCTAGGTAACATAGAAAGCCCAAGTGCCCGCTAGGGAACGTACATACTCCAAGTGCCCACTAGGTAACCTAGACAGTCCAATTGCCCGCTAGTTAACCTAGACAGTCCAAGTACCCGATAGGGAACCTACATAGTCCAATTGCCCGCTAGGGAACCTACATACTCCAAGTGCTCGATAGGCAACCTACATAGTCCAAGTGCCCGTTAGTTAACCTAGATAGTCAAAGTGCCTGCTAGGTAACCTAAATAGTCCAAGTGCCCGCTAGGGAACCTACAGAGTCCAAGTGCCCGCTAGGTAACCTAGATAGTCCAATTGCCCGTTAGCTAACCTAGATAGTCGAAGTGTCCGCTAGTTAACCTACATAGTCCAAGTGCCCATTCGTTAACCTAGAAAGTCCAAGTGCCCGCTAGGTAACCTAGACAGTCCAAGTGCCCGCTAGGTTACCTACATAGTCCAAGTGCACGTTCGTTAACCTAGATTGTCCAAGTGCCCGCTGGTAACCTACATAGTCCATATGCCCGCAAGGAAACCTACATAGTCTAAATGTCCGCTAGTCAACCTACATAATACAAGTGCCCACTCTGGAACATACGTAGTCCAAGTGCCCGTTAGCTAACCTAGATAATCCAAGAGCCCGCTAGTTGACCTACATAGTCCAAGTGCCAGCTAGGTAACCTAGATAGTACAAGTGCCCGCTAGGGAACCTAGATAGTCCAAGTGCCTGTTAGCTAACCTAGATAGTCCAAGTGGTGGCTAGGTAACCTACATAATCCAAGTGCCCGTTCGTTAACCTAGATAATCCAAGTGCCCGTTAGGTAACCTAGACAGTCCAAGTGCCCGCTAGTTGCCCTACATAGTCCAAGTGACCGTTAGTTAACCTAGATAGTCAAAGTGCCTGCTAGGTAACCTAGATAGTCCAAGTGCCCGCTAGATAACCTACATAGTCCAAGAGCCCGCTAGGTAACCTAAATATTCCAAATGTCCGCTAGGGAAACTACATAGTGCAAGGGCCCGCTAGTTAACCTAGATAGTCCAAGTGCCCGCTAGTTAACCTAGATAGTCCAAGTGCCCGCTAGTTAACCTAGATAGTCCAAGTGCCCGCTAGTTAACCTACATAGTCCAAGTGCTCGCTAGGTAACCTAGACAGTCCAAGTAACCACTAGGTTACCTACATAGTCCAAGTGCCCATTCGTTAACCTACATAGTACAAGTGCCCGCTAGGTAACGTAGATAGCCCAAGTGCCCGCTAGGGAACGTACATAGTCCAAGTGCCCGCTAGGTAACTTAGATAGTCTAAGTTCCTGCTAGTAAACCTACATAGTCCAAGTGCCTGCTGGGTAAACTACATAGTCCAAGTGCCCACTAGGTAACCTAGACAGTCCAATTGCCCGCTAGTTAACCTAGACAGTCCAAGTACCGCTAGGGAATCTACATAGTCCAAGCGCCCACTAGGGGACCTACATAGTCCAGGTGCTCGCTAGGCAACCTACATAGTCCAAGTGCCCGTTAGTTAACCTAGATAGTCAAAGTGCCTGCTAGGTAACCTAGATAGTCCAAGTGCCCGCTAGTTAACCTACATAGTCCAAGTGCCTTCTAGGGAGCCTACATAGTCCACGTGACCGCTAGGGAACCTACATAGTCCAAGTGCCCGCTAGGTAACCTACATAGTCCAAATGCCCGCAAGGAAACCTACATAGTCTAAATGTCCGCTAGGCAACCTACATAATCCAAGTGCCCACTCTGGAACATACATAGTCCAAGTGCCGGTTAGCTAACCTAGATAGTCCAAGGGCCCGCTAGTTGACCTACATAGTCCAAGTGCCAGCTAGGTAACCTAGATAGTCTAAGTGCCTGCTAGTAAACCTACATAGTCCAAGTGCCTGCTAGGTAAACTACATAGTCCTAGTGCCCACTAGGTAACCTAGACAGTCCAATTGCCCGCTAGTTAACCTAGACAGTCCAAGTACCGCTAGGGAATCTACATAGTCCAAGCGCCCGCTAGGGAACCTACATAGTCCAGGTGCTCGCTAGGCAACCTACATAGTCCAAGTGCCCGTTAGTTAACCTAGATAGTCAAAGTGCCTGCTAGGTAACCTAGATAGTCCAAGTGCCCGCTAGGTAACCTTCATAGTCCAAGTGCCCGTTAGGTAACCTTGATAGTCCAATTGCCCGTTAGCTATCCTAGATAGTCCAAGTGTCCGCTAGTTAACCTACATAGTCCAAGTGCCCGTACGTTAACTTACATTGTGCAAGTGCCCGCTAGGTAACGTAGATATCCCAAGTGCCCGCTAGGGAACGTACATAGTCCAAGTGCCCACTAGGTAACCTAGACAGTCCAATTGCCCCCTAGTTAACCTAGACAGTCCAAGTACCCGATAGGGAACCTACATAGTCCAAGTGCCCTCTAGGGAACCTACATAGTCCAAGTGCTCGCTAGGCAACCTACATAGTCCAAGTGCCCGTTAGTTAACCTAGATTGTCCAATTGCCCGTTAGCTAACCTAGATATTCGAAGTGTCCGCTAGTTAACCTACATAGTCCAAGTGCCCGTTCGTTAACCTAGATAGTCCAAGTACCCGCTGGTAACCTACATAGTCCAAAAGCCCGCAAGGAAACCTACATAGTCTAAATGTCCGCTAGGCAACCTACATAATCCAAGTGCCCACTCTGGAACATACATAGTCCAAGTGCCCGTTAGCTAGCCTAGATAGTCCAAGGGCCCGCTAGTTGACCTACATAGTCCAAGTGCCAGCTAGGTAACCTAGATAGTACAAGTTCCCGCTAGGGAACCTAGATACTCCAAGTGCCTGTTAGCTAACCTAGATAGTCCAAGTGGTGGCTAGGTAACCTACATAGTCCAAGGGCCCGTTCGTTAACCTAGATAATCCAAGTGCCCGTTAGGTAACCTAGACAGTCCAAGTGCCCGCTAGTTGCCCTACATAGTCCAAATGCCCGTTAGTTAACCTAGATAGTCAAAGTGCCTGCTAGGTAACCTAGATAGTCCAAGTGCCCCCTAGATAACCTACATAGTCCAAGTGCCCGCTAGGTAACCTAAAGAGTCCAAATGTCCGCTAGGGAAACTACATAGTCCAAGTGCCCGCAAGTTAACCTAGATAGTCAAAGTGCCCCCTAGTAAACCTACATAATCCATGGGGCCGCTAGCTAACCTACATAGTGCAAGGGCCCGCTAGTTAACCTAGATAGTCCAAGTGCCCGCTAGTTAACCTAGATAGTCCAAGTGCCCGCTAGTTAACCTAGATAGTCCAAGTGCCCGCTAGTTAACCTACATAGTCCAAGTGGCCGCTAGGTAACCTAGACAGTCCAAGTGACCACTAGGTTACCTACATAGTCCAAGTGCCCATTCGTTAACCTACATAGCCCAAGTGCCCGCTAGGTAACGTAGATAGCCCAAGTGCCCGCTAGGGAACGTACATAGTCCAAGTGCCCGCTAGGTAACCTAGATAGTCTAAGTGCCTGCTAGTAAACCTACATAGTCCAAGTGCCTGCTAGGTAAACTACATAGTCCTAGTGCCCACTAGGTAACCTAGACAGTCCAATTGCCCGCTAGTTAACCTAGACAGTCCAAGTACCGCTAGGGAATCTACATAGTCCAAGCGCCCGCTAGGGAACCTACATAGTCCAGGTGCTCGCTAGGCAACCTACATAGTCCAAGTGCCCGTTAGTTAACCTAGATAGTCAAAGTGCCTGCTAGATAACCTAGATAGTCCAAGTGCCCGCTAGGTAACCTTCATAGTCCAAGTGCCCGTTAGGTAACCTTGATAGTCCAATTGCCCGTTAACTATCCTAGATAGTTCAAGTGTCCGCTAGTTAACCTACATAGTCCAAGTGCCCGTACGTTAACTTACATTGTGCAAGTGCCCGCTAGGTAACGTAGATATCCCAAGTGCCCGCTAGGGAACGTACATAGTCCAAGTGCCCATTAGGTAACCTAGACAGTCCAATTGCCCCCTAGTTAACCTAGACAGTCCAAGTACCCGATAGGGAACCTACATAGTCCAAGTGCCCTCTAGGGAACCTACATAGTCCAAGTGCTCGCTAGGCAACCTACATAGTCCAAGTGCCCGTTAGTTAACCTAGATTGTCCAATTGCCCGTTAGCTAACCTAGATATTCGAAGTGTCCGCTAGTTAACCTACATAGTCCAAGTGCCCGTTCGTTAACCTAGATAGTCCAAGTGCCCGCTAGGTAACCTAGACAGTCCAAGTGCCCGCTAGGTTACCTACGTAGTCCAAGTGCACGTTCGTTAACCTAGATAATCCAAGTGCCCGTTAGGTAACCTAGACAGTCCAAGTGCCCGCTAGTTAACCTACATAGTCCAAGTGCCCGTTAGTTAACATAGATAGTCAAAGTGCCTGCTAGGTAACCTAGATAGTCCAAGTGTCCGCTAGATAACCTACATAGTCCAAGTGACCACTAGGTTACCTACATAGTCCAAGTGCCCGTTCGTTAACCTAGATAGTCCAAGTGCCCGCTAGGTAACCTAGACAGTCCAAGTGCCCGCTAGGTTACCTACGTAGTCCAAGTGCACGTTCGTTAACCTAGATAATCCAAGTGCCCGTTAGGAAACCTAGACAGTCCAAGTGCCCGCTAGTTACCCTACATAGTCCAAGTGCCCGTTAGTTAACATAGATAGTCAAAGTGCCTGCTAGGTAACCTAGATAGTCCAAGTGTCCGCTAGATAACCTACATAGTCCAAGTGACCACTAGGTTACCTACATAGTCCAAGTGCCCGTTCGTTAACCTACATAGTCCAAGTGCCCGCTAGGTAACGTAGATAGCCCAAGTGCCCGCTAGGGAAGGTACATATTCCAAGTGCCCGTAGGTAACCTAGATAGTCCAAGTGCCCGCTAGTTAACCTACATAGTCCAAGTACCTGCCAGGTAAACTACATAATCCAAGTGCCTGTTCGTTAACCTACATAGTCCAAGTGCCCGCTCGTTAACCTACATAGTCCAAGTGCCCGCTAGGGAACGTACATACTCCAAGTGCCCACTAGGTAACCTAGACAGTCCAATTGCCCGCTAGTTAACCTAGACAGTCCAAGTACCCGATAGGGAACCTACATAGTCCAAGTGCCCTCTAGGGAACCTACATAGTCCAAGTGCTCGCTAGGCAACCTACATAGTCCAAGTGCCCGTTATTTAACTTAGATTGTCCAATTGCCCGTTAGCTAACCTAGATAGTCGAAGTGTCCGCTAGTTAACCTACATAGTCCAAGTGCCCGTTCGTTAACCTAGATAGTCCAAGTGCCCGCTAGGTAACCTAGACAGTCCCAGTGCCCGCTAGGTTACCTACATAGTCCAAGTGCACGTTCGTTAACCTAGATAATCCAAGTGCCCGTTAGGTAACCTAGACAGTCCAATTGCCCGCTAGATAACCTAGACAGTCCAAGTACCCGATAGGGAACCTACATAGTCCAATTGCCCGCTAGGGAACCTACATACAACAAGTGCTCGCTAGGCAACCTACATAGTCCAAGTGCCCGTTAGTTAACCTAGATAGTCAAAGTGCCTGCTAGGTAACCTAAATAGTCCAAGTGTGCGCTAGGGAACCTACATAGTCCAAGTGCCCGCTAGGTAACCTAGATAGTCCAATTTCCCGTTAGCTAACCTAGATAGTCGAAGTGTCCGCTAGTTAACCTACATAGTCCAAGTGCCCGTTCGTTAACCTAGAAAGTCCAAGTGCCCGCTAGGTAACCTAGAGAGTCCAAGTGCCCGCTAGGTTACCTACATAGTCCAAGTGCACGTTCGTTAACCTAGATTGTCCAAGTGCCCGCTGGTAACCTACATAGTCCAAATGCCCGCAAGGAAACCTACATAGTCTAAATGTCCGCTAGGCAACCTACATAATCCAAGTGCCCACTCTGGAACATACATAGTCCAAGTGCGCGTTAGCTAGCCTAGATACTCCAAGGGCCCGCTAGTTGACCTACATAGTCCAAGTGCCAGCTAGGTAACCTAGATAGTACAAGTTCCCGCTAGGGAACCTAGATACTCCAAGTGCCTGTTAGCTAACCTAGATAGTCCAAGTGGTGGCTAGGTAACCTACATAGTCCAAGTGCCCGTTCGTTAACCTAGATAATCCAAGTGCCCGTTAGGTAACCTAGACAGTCCAAGTGCCCGCTAGTTGCCCTACATAGTCCAAATGCCCGTTAGTTAACCTAGATAGTCAAAGTGCCTGCTAGGTAACCTAGATAGTCCAAGTGCCCCCTAGATAACCTACATAGTCCAAGTGCCCGCTAGGTAACCTAAAGAGTCCAAATGCCCGCTAGGGAAACTACATAGTCCAAGTGCCCGCAAGTTAACCTAGATAGTCCAAGTGTCCCCTAGTAAACCTACATAATCCATGGGGCCGCTAGCTAACCTACATAGTGCAAGGGCCCGCTAGTTAACCTAGATAGTCCAAGTGCCCGCTAGTTAACCTAGATAGTCCAAGTGCCCGCTAGTTAACCTAGATAGTCCAAGTGCCCGCTAGTTAACCTACATAGTCCAAGTGCCCGCTAGGTAACCTAGACAGTCCAAGTGACCACTAGGTTACCTACATAGTCCAAGTGCCCATTCGTTAACCTACATAGCCCAAGTGCCCGCTAGGTAACGTAGATAGCCCAAGTGCCCGCTAGGGAACGTACATAGTCCAAGTGCCCGCTAGGTAACCTAGATAGTCTAAGTGCCTGCTAGTAAACCTACATAGTCCAAGTGCCTGCTAGGTAAACTACATAGTGCAAGTGCCCACTAGGTAACCTAGACAGTCCAATTGCCCGCTAGTTAACCTAGACAGTCCAAGTACCGCTAGGGAATCTACATAGTCCAAGCGCCCGCTAGGGAACCTACATAGTCCAGGTGCTCGCTAGGCAACCTACATAGTCCAAGTGCCCGTTAGTTAACCTAGATAGTCAAAGTGCCTGCTAGGTAACCTAGATAGTCCAAGTGCCCACTAGGTAACCTTCATAGTCCAAGTGCCCGTTAGGTAACCTTGATAGTCCAATTGCCTGATAGCTATCCTAGATAGTCCAAGTGTCCGCTAGTTAACCTACATAGTCCAAGTGCCCGTTCGTTAACTTACATTGTGCAAGTGCCCGCTAGGTAACGTAGATATCCCAAGTGCCCGCTAGGGAACGTACATAGTCCAAGTGCCCACTAGGTAACCTAGACAGTCCAATTGCCCCCTAGTTAACCTAGACAGTCCAAGTACCCGATAGGGAACCTACATAGTCCAAGTGCCCTCTAGGGAACCTACATAGTCCAAGTGCTCGCTAGGCAACCTACATAGTCCAAGTGCCCGTTAGTTAACCTAGATTGTCCAATTGCCCGTTAGCTGACCTAGATATTCGAAGTGTCCGCTAGTTAACCTACATAGTCCAAGTGCCCGTTCGTTAACCTAGATAGTCCAAGTGCCCGCTAGGTAACCTAGACAGTCCAAGTGCCCGCTAGGTTACCTACATAGTCCAAGTGACCACTAGGTTACCTACATAGTCCAAGTGCCCGTTCGTTAACCTACATAGTCCAAGTGCCCGCTAGGTAACGTAGATAGCCCAAGTGCCCGCTAGGGAAGGTACATATTCCAAGTGCCCGTAGGTAACCTAGATAGTCCAAGTGCCCGCTAGTTAACCTACATAGTCCAAGTACCTGCTAGGTAAACTACATAATCCAAGTGCCTGTTCATTAACCTACATAGTCCAAGTGCCCGTTCGTTAACCTACATAGTCCAAGTGCCCGCTAGGTAACGTAGAAAGCCCAAGTGCCCGCTAGGGAACGTACATACTCCAAGTGCCCACTACGTAACCTAGACAGTCCAATTGCCCGCTAGTTAACCTAGACAGTCCAAGTACCCGATAGGGAACCTACATTGTCCAAGTGCCCTCTGGGGAACCTACATAGTCCAAGTGCTCGCTAGGCAACCTCCATAGTCCAAGTGCCCGCTAGTTAACTTAGATTGTCCAATTGCCCGTTAGCTAACCTAGATAGTCCAAGGGCCCGCTAGTTGACCTACATAGTCCAAGTGCCAGCTAGGTAACCTAGATAGTACAAGTTCCCGCTAGGGAACCTAGATACTCCAAGAGCCTGTTACCTAACCTAGATAGTCCAAGTGGTGGCTAGGTAACCTACATAGTCCAAGTGCCCGTTCGTTAACCTAGATAATCCAAGTGCCCGTTAGGTAACCTAGACAGTCCAAGTGCCCGCTAGTTGCCCTACATAGTCCAAATGCCCGTTAGTTAACCTAGATAGTCAAAGTGCCTGCTAGGTAACCTAGATAGTCCAAGTTCCCCCTAGATAACCTACATAGTCCAAGTGCCCGCTAGGTAACCTAAAGAGTCCAAATGCCCGCTAGGGAAACTACATAGTCCAAGTGCCCGCAAGTTAACCTAGATAGTCCAAGTGCCCCCTAGTAAACCTACATAATCCATGGGGCCGCTAGCTAACCTACATAGTGCAAGGGCCCGCTAGTTAACCTAGATAGTCCAAGTGCCCGCTAGTTAACCTAGATAGTCCAAGTGCCCGCTAGTTAACCTAGATAGTCCAAGTGCCCGCTAGTTAACCTACATAGTCCAAGTGCCCGCTAGGTAACCTAGACAGTCCAAGTGACCACTAGGTTACCTACATAGTCCAAGTGCCCATTCGTTAACCTACATAGCCCAAGTGCCCGCTAGGTAACGTAGATAGCCCAAGTGCCCGCTAGGGAACGTACATAGTCCAAGTGCCCGCTAGGTAACCTAGATAGTCTAAGTGCCTGCTAGTAAACCTACATAGTCCAAGTGCCTGCTAGGTAAACTACATAGTCCAAGTGCCCACTAGGTAACCTAGACAGTCCAATTGCCCGCTAGTTAACCTAGACAGTCCAAGTACCGCTAGGGAATCTACATAGTCCAAGCGCCCGCTAGGGAACCTACATAGTCCAGGTGCTCGCTAGGCAACCTACATAGTCCAAGTGCCCGTTAGTTAACCTAGATAGTCAAAGTGCCTGCTAGGTAACCTAGATAGTCCAAGTGCCCACTAGGTAACCTTCATAGTCCAGGTGCACGTTAGGTAACCTTGATAGTCCAATTGCCCGTTAGCTATCCTAGATAGTCCAAGTGTCCGCTAGTTAACCTACATAGTCCAAGTGCCAGTTCGTTAACTTACATTGTGCAAGTGCCCGCTAGGTAACGTAGATATCCCAAGTGCCCGCTAGGGAACGTACATAGTCCAAGTGCCCACTAGGTAACCTAGACAGTCCAATTGCCCCCTAGTTAACCTAGACAGTCCAAGTACCCGATAGGGAACCTACATAGTCCAAGTGCCCTCTAGGGAACCTACATAGTCCAAGTGCTCGCTAGGCAACCTACATAGTCCAAGTGCCCGTTAGTTAACCTAGATTGTCCAATTGCCCGTTAGCTAACCTAGATATTCGAAGTGTCCGCTAGTTAACCTACATAGTCCAAGTGCCCGTTCGTTAACCTAGATAGTCCAAGTGCCCGCTAGGTAACCTAGACAGTCCAAGTGCCCGCTAGGTTACCTACATAGTCCAAGTGACCACTAGGTTACGTACATAGTCCAAGTGCCCGTTCGTTAACCTACATAGTCCAAGTGCCCGCTAGGTAACGTAGAAAGCCCAAGTGCCCGCTAGGGAACGTACATACTCCAAGTGCCCACTAGGTAACCTAGACAGTCCAATTGCCCGCTAGTTAACCTAGACAGTCCAAGTACCCGATAGGGAACCTACATTGTCCAAGTGCCCTCTGGGGAACCTACATAGTCCAAGTGCTCGCTAGGCAACCTACATAGTCCAAGTGCCCGTTAGTTAACTTAGATTGTCCAATTGCCGGTTAGCTAACCTAGATAGTCGAAGTGTCCGCTAGTTAACCTACATAGTCCAAGTGCCCGTTCGTTAACCTAGATAGTCCAAGTGCCCGCTAGGTAACCTAGACAGTCCCAGTGCCCGCTAGGTTACCTACATAGTCCAAGCGCACGTTCGTTAACCTACATAATCCAAGTGCCCGTTAGGTAACCTAGACAGTCCAATTGCCCGCTAGTTAACCTAGACAGTCCAAGTACCCGATAGGGAACCTACATAGTCCAATTGCCCGCTAGGGAACCTACATACAACAAGTGCTCGCTAGGCAACCTACATAGTCCAAGTGCCCGTTAGTTAACCTAGATAGTCAAAGTGCCTGCTAGGTAACCTAAATAGTCCAAGTGCGCGCTAGGGAACCTACATAGTCCAAGTGCCTGCTAGGTAACCTAGATAGTCCAATTGCCCGTTAGCTAACCTAGATAGTCGAAGTGTCCACTAGTTAACCTACATAGTCCAAGTGCCCGTTCGTTAACCTAGAAAGTCCAAGTGCCCGCTAGGTAACCTAGACAGTCCAAGTGCCCGCTAGGTTACCTACATAGTCCAAGTGCACGTTCGTTAACCTAGATTGTCCAAGTGACCGCTGGTAACCTACATAGTCCAAATGCCCGCAAGGAAACCTACATAGTCTAAATGTCCGCTAGGCAACCTACATAATCCAAGTGCCCACTCTGGAACATACATAGTCCAAGTGCCCGTTAGCTAACCTAGATAGTCCAAGGGCCCGCTAGTTGACCTACATAGTCCAAGTGCCAGCTAGGTAACCTAGATAGTACAAGTTCCCGCTAGGGAACCTAGATACTCCAAGTGCCTGTTAGCTAACCTAGATAGTCCAAGTGGTGGCTAGGTAACCTACATAGTCCAAGTGCCCGTTCGTTAACCTAGATAATCCAAGTGCCCGTTAGGTAACCTAGACAGTCCAAGTGCCCGCTAGTTGCCCTACATAGTCCAAATGCCCGTTAGTTAACCTAGATAGTCAAAGTGCCTGCTAGGTAACCTAGATAGTCCAAGTGCCCCCTAGATAACCTACATAGTCCAAGTGCCCGCTAGGTAACCTAAAGAGTCCAAATGTCCGCTAGGGAAACTACATAGTCCAAGTGCCCGCAAGTTAACCTAGATAGTCCAAGTGCCCCCTAGTAAACCTACATAATCCATGGGGCCGCTAGTTAACCTACATAGTGCAAGGGCCCGCTAGTTAACCTAGATAGTCCAAGTGCCCGCTAGTTAACCTAGATAGTCCAAGTGCCCGCTAGTTAACCTAGATAGTCCAAGTGCCCGCTAGTTAACCTACATAGTCCAAGTGCCCGCTAGGTAACCTAGACAGTCCAAGTGACCACTAGGTTACCTACATAGTCCAAGTGCCCATTCGTTAACCTACATAGCCCAAGTGCCCGCTAGGTAACGTAGATAGCCCAAGTGCCCGCTAGGGAACGTACATAGTCCAAGTGCCCGCTAGGTAACCTAGATAGTCTAAGTGCCTGCTAGTAAACCTACATAGTCCAAGTGCCTGCTAGGTAAACTACATAGTCCAAGTGCCCACTAGGTAACCTAGACAGTCCAATTGCCCGCTAGTTAACCTAGACAGTCCAAGTACCGCTAGGGAATCTACATAGTCCAAGCGCCCGCTAGGGAACCTACATAGTCCAGGTGCTCGCTAGGCAACCTACATAGTCCAAGTGCCCGTTAGTTAACCTAGATAGTCAAAGTGCCTGCTAGGTAACCTAGATAGTCCAAGTGCCCACTAGGTAACCTTCATAGTCCAGGTGCACGTTAGGTAACCTTGATAGTCCAATTGCCCGTTAGCTATCCTAGATAGTCCAAGTGTCCGCTAGTTAACCTACATAGTCCAAGTGCCAGTTCGTTAACTTACATTGTGCAAGTGCCCGCTAGGTAACGTAGATATCCCAAGTGCCCGCTAGGGAACGTACATAGTCCAAGTGCCCACTAGGTAACCTAGACAGTCCAATTGCCCCCTAGTTAACCTAGACAGTCCAAGTACCCGATAGGGAACCTACATAGTCCAAGTGCCCTCTAGGGAACCTACATAGTCCAAGTGCTCGCTAGGCAACCTACATAGTCCAAGTGCCCGTTAGTTAACCTAGATTGTCCAATTGCCCGTTAGCTAACCTAGATATTCGAAGTGTCCGCTAGTTAACCTACATAGTCCAAGTGCCCGTTCGTTAACCTAGATAGTCCAAGTGCCCGCTAGGTAACCTAGACAGTCCAAGTGCCCGCTAGGTTACCTACATAGTCCAAGTGACCACTAGGTTACGTACATAGTCCAAGTGCCCGTTCGTTAACCTACATAGTCCAAGTGCCCGCTAGGTAACGTAGAAAGCCCAAGTGCCCGCTAGGGAACGTACATACTCCAAGTGCCCACTAGGTAACCTAGACAGTCCAATTGCCCGCTAGTTAACCTAGACAGTCCAAGTACCCGATAGGGAACCTACATTGTCCAAGTGCCCTCTGGGGAACCTACATAGTCCAAGTGCTCGCTAGGCAACCTACATAGTCCAAGTGCCCGTTAGTTAACTTAGATTGTCCAATTGCCGGTTAGCTAACCTAGATAGTCGAAGTGTCCGCTAGTTAACCTACATAGTCCAAGTGCCCGTTCGTTAACCTAGATAGTCCAAGTGCCCGCTAGGTAACCTAGACAGTCCCAGTGCCCGCTAGGTTACCTACATAGTCCAAGCGCACGTTCGTTAACCTACATAATCCAAGTGCCCGTTAGGTAACCTAGACAGTCCAATTGCCCGCTAGTTAACCTAGACAGTCCAAGTACCCGATAGGGAACCTACATAGTCCAATTGCCCGCTAGGGAACCTACATACAACAAGTGCTCGCTAGGCAACCTACATAGTCCAAGTGCCCGTTAGTTAACCTAGATAGTCAAAGTGCCTGCTAGGTAACCTAAATAGTCCAAGTGCGCGCTAGGGAACCTACATAGTCCAAGTGCCTGCTAGGTAACCTAGATAGTCCAATTGCCCGTTAGCTAACCTAGATAGTCGAAGTGTCCACTAGTTAACCTACATAGTCCAAGTGCCCGTTCGTTAACCTAGAAAGTCCAAGTGCCCGCTAGGTAACCTAGACAGTCCAAGTGCCCGCTAGGTTACCTACATAGTCCAAGTGCACGTTCGTTAACCTAGATTGTCCAAGTGACCGCTGGTAACCTACATAGTCCAAATGCCCGCAAGGAAACCTACATAGTCTAAATGTCCGCTAGGCAACCTACATAATCCAAGTGCCCACTCTGGAACATACATAGTCCAAGTGCCCGTTAGCTAACCTAGATAGTCCAAGGGCCCGCTAGTTGACCTACATAGTCCAAGTGCCAGCTAGGTAACCTAGATAGTACAAGTTCCCGCTAGGGAACCTAGATACTCCAAGTGCCTGTTAGCTAACCTAGATAGTCCAAGTGGTGGCTAGGTAACCTACATAGTCCAAGTGCCCGTTCGTTAACCTAGATAATCCAAGTGCCCGTTAGGTAACCTAGACAGTCCAAGTGCCCGCTAGTTGCCCTACATAGTCCAAATGCCCGTTAGTTAACCTAGATAGTCAAAGTGCCTGCTAGGTAACCTAGATAGTCCAAGTGCCCCCTAGATAACCTACATAGTCCAAGTGCCCGCTAGGTAACCTAAAGAGTCCAAATGTCCGCTAGGGAAACTACATAGTCCAAGTGCCCGCAAGTTAACCTAGATAGTCCAAGTGCCCCCTAGTAAACCTACATAATCCATGGGGCCGCTAGTTAACCTACATAGTGCAAGGGCCCGCTAGTTAACCTAGATAGTCCAAGTGCCCGCTAGTTAACCTAGATAGTCCAAGTGCCCGCTAGTTAACCTAGATAGTCCAAGTGCCCGCTAGTTAACCTACATAGTCCAAGTGCCCGCTAGGTAACCTAGACAGTCCAAGTGACCACTAGGTTACCTACATAGTCCAAGTGCCCATTCGTTAACCTACATAGCCCAAGTGCCCGCTAGGTAACGTAGATAGCCCAAGTGCCCGCTAGGGAACGTACATAGTCAAAGTGCCCGCTAGGTAACCTAGATAGTCTAAGTGCCTGCTAGTAAACCTACATAGTCCAAGTGCCTGCTAGGTAAACTACATAGTCCAAGTGCCCACTAGGTAACCTAGACAGTCCAATTGCCCGCTAGTTAACTTAGACAGTCCAAGTACCGCTAGGGAATCTACATAGTCCAAGCGCCCGCTAGGGAACCTACATAGTCAAGGTGCTCGCTAGGCAACCTACATAGTCCACGTGCCAGTTAGTTAACCTAGATAGTCAAAGTGCCTGCTAGGTAACCTAGATAGTCCAAGTGCCCGCTAGGTAACCTACATAGTCCAAGTGCCCGTTAGGTATCCTTGATAGTCCAATTGCCCGTTAGCTATCCTAAATAGTCCAAGTGTCCGCTAGTTAACCTACATAGTCCAAGTGCCCGTTCGTTAACTTACATTGTCCAAGTGCCCGCTAGGTAACGTAGATAACCCAAGTGCCCGCTAGGGAACGTACATAGTCCAAGTGCCCACTAGGTAACCTAGACAGTCCAATTGCCCCCTAGTTAACCTAGACAGTCCAAGTACCCTATAGGGAACCTACATAGTCCAAGTGCCCACTAGGGAACCTACATAGTCCAAGTGATTGCTAGGCAACCTACATAGTCCAAGAGCCCGTTAGTTAACCTAGATTGTCCAATTGCCCGTTAGCTAACCTAGATAGTCGAAGTGTCCGCTAGTTAACCTACATAGTCCAAGTGCCCGTTCGTTAACCTACATAGTCCAAGTGCCCGCTAGGTAACGTAGAAAGCCCAAGTGCCCGCTAGGGAACGTACATACTCCAAGTGCCCACTAGGTAACCTAGACAGTCCAATTGCCCGCTAGTTAACCTAGACAGTCCAAGTACCCGATAGGGAACCTACATTGTCCAAGTGCCCTCTGGGGAACCTACATAGTCCAAGTGCTCGCTAGGCAACCTACATAGTCCAAGTGCCCGTTAGTTAACTTAGATTGTCCAATTGCCGGTTAGCTAACCTAGATAGTCGAAGTGTCCGCTAGTTAACCTACATAGTCCAAGTGCCCGTTCGTTAACCTAGATAGTCCAAGTGCCCGCTAGGTAACCTAGACAGTCCCAGTGCCCGCTAGGTTACCTACATAGTCCAAGTGCACGTTCGTTAACCTACATAATCCAAGTGCCCGTTAGGTAACCTAGACAGTCCAATTGCCCGCTAGTTAACCTAGACAGTCCAAGTACCCGATAGGGAACCTACATAGTCCAATTGCCCGCTAGGGAACCTACATACAACAAGTGCTCGCTAGGCAACCTACATAGTCCAAGTGCCCGTTAGTTAACCTAGATAGTCAAAGTGCCTGCTAGGTAACCTAAATAGTCCAAGTGCGCGCTAGGGAACCTACATAGTCCAAGTGCCTGCTAGGTAACCTAGATAGTCCAATTGCCCGTTAGCTAACCTAGATAGTCGAAGTGTCCACTAGTTAACCTACATAGTCCAAGTGCCCGTTCGTTAACCTAGAAAGTCCAAGTGCCCGCTAGGTAACCTAGACAGTCCAAGTGCCCGCTAGGTTACCTACATAGTCCAAGTGCACGTTCGTTAACCTAGATTGTCCAAGTGACCGCTGGTAACCTACATAGTCCAAATGCCCGCAAGGAAACCTACATAGTCTAAATGTCCGCTAGGCAACCTACATAATCCAAGTGCCCACTCTGGAACATACATAGTCCAAGTGCCCGTTAGCTAACCTAGATAGTCCAAGGGCCCGCTAGTTGACCTACATAGTCCAAGTGCCAGCTAGGTAACCTAGATAGTACAAGTTCCCGCTAGGGAACCTAGATACTCCAAGTGCCTGTTAGCTAACCTAGATAGTCCAAGTGGTGGCTAGGTAACCTACATAGTCCAAGTGCCCGTTCGTTAACCTAGATAATCCAAGTGCCCGTTAGGTAACCTAGACAGTCCAAGTGCCCGCTAGTTGCCCTACATAGTCCAAATGCCCGTTAGTTAACCTAGATAGTCAAAGTGCCTGCTAGGTAACCTAGATAGTCCAAGTGCCCCCTAGATAACCTACATAGTCCAAGTGCCCGCTAGGTAACCTAAAGAGTCCAAATGTCCGCTAGGGAAACTACATAGTCCAAGTGCCCGCAAGTTAACCTAGATAGTCCAAGTGCCCCCTAGTAAACCTACATAATCCATGGGGCCGCTAGTTAACCTACATAGTGCAAGGGCCCGCTAGTTAACCTAGATAGTCCAAGTGCCCGCTAGTTAACCTAGATAGTCCAAGTGCCCGCTAGTTAACCTAGATAGTCCAAGTGCCCGCTAGTTAACCTACATAGTCCAAGTGCCCGCTAGGTAACCTAGACAGTCCAAGTGACCACTAGGTTACCTACATAGTCCAAGTGCCCATTCGTTAACCTACATAGCCCAAGTGCCCGCTAGGTAACGTAGATAGCCCAAGTGCCCGCTAGGGAACGTACATAGTCAAAGTGCCCGCTAGGTAACCTAGATAGTCTAAGTGCCTGCTAGTAAACCTACATAGTCCAAGTGCCTGCTAGGTAAACTACATAGTCCAAGTGCCCACTAGGTAACCTAGACAGTCCAATTGCCCGCTAGTTAACTTAGACAGTCCAAGTACCGCTAGGGAATGTACATAGTCCAAGCGCCCGCTAGGGAACCTACATAGTCAAGGTGCTCGCTAGGCAACCTACATAGTCCACGTGCCAGTTAGTTAACCTAGATAGTCAAAGTGCCTGCTAGGTAACCTAGATAGTCCAAGTGCCCGCTAGGTAACCTACATAGTCCAAGTGCCCGTTAGGTATCCTTGATAGTCCAATTGCCCGTTAGCTATCCTAAATAGTCCAAGTGTCCGCTAGTTAACCTACATAGTCCAAGTGCCCGTTCGTTAACTTACATTGTCCAAGTGCCCGCTAGGTAACGTAGATAACCCAAGTGCCCGCTAGGGAACGTACATAGTCCAAGTGCCCACTAGGTAACCTAGACAGTCCAATTGCCCCCTAGTTAACCTAGACAGTCCAAGTACCCTATAGGGAACCTACATAGTCCAAGTGCCCACTAGGGAACCTACATAGTCCAAGTGATTGCTAGGCAACCTACATAGTCCAAGAGCCCGTTAGTTAACCTAGATTGTCCAATTGCCCGTTAGCTAACCTAGATAGTCGAAGTGTCCGCTAGTTAACCTACATAGTCCAAGTGCCCGTTCGTTAACCTACATAGTCCAAGTGCCCGCTAGGTAACGTAGAAAGCCCAAGTGCCCGCTAGGGAACGTACATACTCCAAGTGCCCACTAGGTAACCTAGACAGTCCAATTGCCCGCTAGTTAACCTAGACAGTCCAAGTACCCGATAGGGAACCTACATTGTCCAAGTGCCCTCTGGGGAACCTACATAGTCCAAGTGCTCGCTAGGCAACCTACATAGTCCAAGTGCCCGTTAGTTAACTTAGATTGTCCAATTGCCGGTTAGCTAACCTAGATAGTCGAAGTGTCCGCTAGTTAACCTACATAGTCCAAGTGCCCGTTCGTTAACCTAGATAGTCCAAGTGCCCGCTAGGTAACCTAGACAGTCCCAGTGCCCGCTAGGTTACCTACATAGTCCAAGTGCACGTTCGTTAACCTACATAATCCAAGTGCCCGTTAGGTAACCTAGACAGTCCAATTGCCCGCTAGTTAACCTAGACAGTCCAAGTACCCGATAGGGAACCTACATAGTCCAATTGCCCGCTAGGGAACCTACATACAACAAGTGCTCGCTAGGCAACCTACATAGTCCAAGTGCCCGTTAGTTAACCTAGATAGTCAAAGTGCCTGCTAGGTAACCTAAATAGTCCAAGTGCGCGCTAGGGAACCTACATAGTCCAAGTGCCTGCTAGGTAACCTAGATAGTCCAATTGCCCGTTAGCTAACCTAGATAGTCGAAGTGTCCACTAGTTAACCTACATAGTCCAAGTGCCCGTTCGTTAACCTAGAAAGTCCAAGTGCCCGCTAGGTAACCTAGACAGTCCAAGTGCCCGCTAGGTTACCTACATAGTCCAAGTGCACGTTCGTTAACCTAGATTGTCCAAGTGACCGCTGGTAACCTACATAGTCCAAATGCCCGCAAGGAAACCTACATAGTCTAAATGTCCGCTAGGCAACCTACATAATCCAAGTGCCCACTCTGGAACATACATAGTCCAAGTGCCCGTTAGCTAACCTAGATAGTCCAAGGGCCCGCTAGTTGACCTACATAGTCCAAGTGCCAGCTAGGTAACCTAGATAGTACAAGTTCCCGCTAGGGAACCTAGATACTCCAAGTGCCTGTTAGCTAACCTAGATAGTCCAAGTGGTGGCTAGGTAACCTACATAGTCCAAGTGCCCGTTCGTTAACCTAGATAATCCAAGTGCCCGTTAGGTAACCTAGACAGTCCAAGTGCCCGCTAGTTGCCCTACATAGTCCAAATGCCCGTTAGTTAACCTAGATAGTCAAAGTGCCTGCTAGGTAACCTAGATAGTCCAAGTGCCCCCTAGATAACCTACATAGTCCAAGTGCCCGCTAGGTAACCTAAAGAGTCCAAATGTCCGCTAGGGAAACTACATAGTCCAAGTGCCCGCAAGTTAACCTAGATAGTCCAAGTGCCCCCTAGTAAACCTACATAATCCATGGGGCCGCTAGTTAACCTACATAGTGCAAGGGCCCGCTAGTTAACCTAGATAGTCCAAGTGCCCGCTAGTTAACCTAGATAGTCCAAGTGCCCGCTAGTTAACCTAGATAGTCCAAGTGCCCGCTAGTTAACCTACATAGTCCAAGTGCCCGCTAGGTAACCTAGACAGTCCAAGTGACCACTAGGTTACCTACATAGTCCAAGTGCCCATTCGTTAACCTACATAGCCCAAGTGCCCGCTAGGTAACGTAGATAGCCCAAGTGCCCGCTAGGGAACGTACATAGTCAAAGTGCCCGCTAGGTAACCTAGATAGTCTAAGTGCCTGCTAGTAAACCTACATAGTCCAAGTGCCTGCTAGGTAAACTACATAGTCCAAGTGCCCACTAGGTAACCTAGACAGTCCAATTGCCCGCTAGTTAACTTAGACAGTCCAAGTACCGCTAGGGAATCTACATAGTCCAAGCGCCCGCTAGGGAACCTACATAGTCAAGGTGCTCGCTAGGCAACCTACATAGTCCACGTGCCAGTTAGTTAACCTAGATAGTCAAAGTGCCTGCTAGGTAACCTAGATAGTCCAAGTGCCCGCTAGGTAACCTACATAGTCCAAGTGCCCGTTAGGTATCCTTGATAGTCCAATTGCCCGTTAGCTATCCTAAATAGTCCAAGTGTCCGCTAGTTAACCTACATAGTCCAAGTGCCCGTTCGTTAACTTACATTGTCCAAGTGCCCGCTAGGTAACGTAGATAACCCAAGTGCCCGCTAGGGAACGTACATAGTCCAAGTGCCCACTAGGTAACCTAGACAGTCCAATTGCCCCCTAGTTAACCTAGACAGTCCAAGTACCCTATAGGGAACCTACATAGTCCAAGTGCCCACTAGGGAACCTACATAGTCCAAGTGATTGCTAGGCAACCTACATAGTCCAAGAGCCCGTTAGTTAACCTAGATTGTCCAATTGCCCGTTAGCTAACCTAGATAGTCGAAGTGTCCGCTAGTTAACCTACATAGTCCAAGTGCCCGTTCGTTAACCTAGATAGTCCATGTGCCCGCTAGGTAACCTAGACAGTCCAAGTGCCCGCTAGTTTACCTACATAGTCCAAGTGCACGTTCGTTAACCTAGATAGTCAAAGTGCCCGCTGGTAAACTACATAGTCCAAGGGCCCGCTAGGTAACCTTGATAGTTCATGTGCCTTCTAGTTAACCTACGTAGTCCAAGTGCCCGCTAGATAACCTACATAGTCCAAGTGCCCACTAGGTAACCTAAATAATCCAAATGCCCACTAGGGAAACTACATAGTCCAAGTGCCCGTTAGTTAACCTAGATAGTCCAAGTGCCCGCTAGTAAACCTAGATAGTCCAAGGGCCTGCTAGTTAACCTAGATAGTCCAAGTGCCCGCTAGTTAACCTAAATCGTCCACGTGTGCGCTAGGTAACCTAGATAGTCCAAGTGCCTGATAGCTAACCTACATAGTCCAAGTGTCCGTTCGTTAACCTAGATAGTCTAAGTGCCCATTGGGTAACCTACATAGTCCAAGTGCCCGCTAGTTAACCTACATAGTCCAAGTGCCTTCTAGGGAGCCTACATAGTCCACGTGACCGCTAGGGAACCTACATACTCAAAGTGCCCGTTAGGGAACCTACATAGTCCAAGTGCCCGCTAGGTAACCTACATAGTCCAAATGCCCGCAAGGAAACCTACATAGTCTAAATGTCCGCTAGGCAACCTACATAATCCAAGTGCCCGCTCTGGAACATACATAGTCCAAGTGCCCGTTAGCTAACCTAGATAGTCCAAGGGCCCGCTAGTTGACCTACATAGTCCAAGTGCCAGCTAGGTAACCTATATAGTACAAGTGCCCGCTAGGGAACCTAGATAGTCCAAGTGGTGGCTAGGTAACCTACATAGTCCAAGTGCCCGTTCGTTAACCTAGATAATCCAAGTGCCCGTTAGGTAACCTAGACAGTCCAAGTGCCCGCTAGTTACCCTACATAGTCCAAGTGCCCGTTAGTTAACCTAGATAGTCAAAGTGCCTGCTAGGTAACCTACATAGTCCAAAGCCCGCTAGGCAACCTAAATAGTCCAAATGCCCGCTAGGGAAACTACATAGTCCAAGTGCCCGCTAGTTAACCTTGATGTTCCATGTGCCCCCTAGTAGACCTACATAATCCATGGGCCCGCTAGTTAACCTACATAGTGCAAGGGCCCGCTAGTTAACCTAGATCGTGCAAGTGTCTGCTAGTTAACCTACATAGTCCAAGTGCCAGCTAGGTAACCTAGATAGTCCAATTGCCCGCTAGGGATCCTTCATAATCCAAGTGCCTGCTAGGTAACCTAGATAGTCCAAGTGCCCGCTAGGGAAGGTACATAGTCCAAGTATCCGCTAGGTAACCTAGAGAGTTCAAGTGCCCGCTAGTTAACCTACATAGTCCAAGTGCCCGCTAGTTAACCTAGATAGTCCAAGTGCCCGCTAGTAAAGCTAGATAGTCCAAGGGCCTGCTAGTTAACCTAGATAGTCCAAGTGCCCGCTAGTTAACCTAAATCGTCCAAGTGTCCGCTAGGTAACCTACATAGTCCAAGTGGCGGCTAGGTAACCTAGATAGTTCAAGTGCCTGATACATAACCTACATAGTCCAAGTGTCCGTTCCTTAACCTAGATAGTCCAAGTGCCCATTGAGTAACCTACATAGTCCAAGTGCCAGCCTGGTAACCTGGTTAGGCCAAGTGCCCGCTAGTTAACCTACATAGTCCAAGTGCCTTCTAGGGAGCCTACATAGTCCACGTGACCGCTAGGGAACCTACATAGTCCAAGTGCCCGCTAGGTAACCTACATAGTCCAAATGCCCGCAAGGAAACCTACATAGTCTAAATGTCCGCTAGGCAACCTACATAATCCAAGTGCCCACTCTGGAACATACATAGTCCAAGTGCCCGTTAGCTAACCTAGATAGTCCAAGGGCCCGCTAGTTGACCTACATAGTCCAAGTGCCAGCTAGGTAACCTAGATAGTACAAGTGCCCGCTAGGGAACCTAGATAGTCAAAGTGCCTGTTTGGTAACCTAGATATTCCAAGTGGTGGCTAGGTAACCTACATAGTCCAAGTGCCCGTTCGTTAACCTAGATAATCCAAGTACCCGTTAGGTAACCTCGACAGTCCAAGTGCCCGCTAGTTACCCTACATAGTCCACGTGCCCGTTAGTTAACCTAGATAGTCAAAGTGCCTGCTAGGTAACCTAGATAGTCCAAGTGCCCGCTAGATAACCTACATAGTCCAAGTGCCCGCTAGGTAACCTAAATAGTCCAAATGGCCGCTAGGGAAACTACATAGTCCAAGTGCCCGCTAGTTAACCTAGATACTCCAAGTGCCCCCTAGTAAACCTACATAATCCATGGGCCCGCTTGTTAACCTACATAGTGCAAGGCTCCGCTAGTTAACCAAGATAGTCCAAGTGCCCGCTAGGTAACCTACATAGTGCAGGTGTCCGCTAAGTAACCTACATAGTCCAAGTGCCCGCTAGTTAACATAGATAGTCCAAGTGCCCGCTAGGGAAGGTACATAGTCCAACTGCCCGCTAGGTACCCTAGAGAGTGCAAATGCCCGATAGTTAACCTACATAGTCCAAGTGCCTGCTAGGTAACCTAGATAGCCAGGGGCCTGCTAGTTAACCTAGATAGTCCAAGTGCCCGCTAGGTAACCTACATTGTGCAAGTGTCCGCTAGTTAACCTACGTAGTCCAAGGAACCCCTAGTTAACCTAGATAGTCCAAGAACCCGCTAGTTAACCTAGATCATCCAATTGTCCGCTAGTTAACCTACATAGTCCAAGTGTCCTTTAGGGAACCTAGATAATCCAAGTGCCCGCTAAGGTACCTACATAGTCCAATTGTCCACTCTGGAACATACATAGTTCAAGTGCCTGTTAGTTAACCTAGATAATCCAAGTGCCCGCTAGTTAACCTACATAGTCCAAGTGCCCGCTAGGCAACCTACATAATCCAAGTGCCCGCTAGGTAACCTAGATAGTCCTAGTGCACGCTAGTTAACCTACATAGTCCATGTGTCCGCTAGGTAACCTAGACATTCCAAGTGACCACTAGGTTACCTACATAGTCCAAGTGCCCGTTCGTTAACCTACATAGTCCAAGTGCCCGCTAGGTAACGTAGATAGTCCAAGTGCCCGCTAGTTAACCTACATAGTCCAAGTCCCTGCTAGGTAAACTACATAGTCCAAGTGCCCACTAGGTAACCTAGACATTCCAATTGCCCGCTAGTTAACCTAGACAGTCCAAGTACACGCTAGGGAACCTACATAGTCCAAGCGCCCGCTAGGGAACCTACATAGTCCAATTGCTCGCTTGGCAACCTACATATTTCAAGTGCCCCTTAGTTAACCAAGATAGTCAAAGTGCCTGCTAGGTAACCTAGATAGTCCAATTGCCCGCTAGGTAACATACATAGTCCAAGTGCCCGTTAGGTAACCTTGATAGTCCAATTGCCCGTTAGCTAATCTAGATAGTCCAAGTGTCCGCTAGTTAACCTACATAGTCCAAGTGCCCGTTCGTTAACCTAGATAGTCCAAGTGCCCGCTAGGTAACCTAGACAGTCCAAGTGCCCGTTAGGTTACCTACATAGCCCAAGTGCACTTTCGTTTACCTAGATAGTCCAAGTGCCCGCTGGTAACCTACATAGTCCAAGAGCCTTCTAGTTAACCTACATAGTCGAAGTGCCCGCTAGGTAACCTAGATAGTCTCAGTGCCCGCTAGGTAACCTAGATAGTCCATGTGCCCGCTAGTTAACCTACATAGTCCAAGTGCCCGATAGAAACCTATATAGTCCAAGTGCCCTTTAGGGAAACTACATAGTCCAAGTGCCCGTTAGGGAACCAATAGTCTTAGTGCTGGCTAGGGAACCTGTATCATCGAAGTGCACGCTAGGTAACCTAGATAGTCCAAGTGCCCGCTAGGTAACCTACAAAGTCCAAGTGCCCGCTAGGTTATCTATATAGTCCAAATGCCCGCTAGGGAACCTACATAGTCCACGTACCCGCTAATTAACCTACATAGTCCAAGTGACCATTAGCTAACCTAGATAGTCTAAGGGCCCACTAGTTAACCTACATAGTTCAAGTGCCCGCTAGGTAACTTAGATAATCCAAGTGCCCGCTAGTTAACCTACATAGTCGAAGGGCCCCTTACTTAACCTAGATAGTCCACGTGCCCGCTAGTTAACCTAGATTGTCCAAGTGTCCGCTAGTTAACCTACATAGTCCAAGTGCCCTTAGGTAACCTACATAGTCCAAGTTCCCGCTAGGTAACCTAGATAGTCAAGGGCCCGTGACCTATCCTAGATCGTCCAATTGCCCGCTGGGCAACCTACATAGTCCGAGTGCCCATTCGTTAACATAGAAGTCCAAGTGCCCGCTAGGTAACCTAGACAGTCCAAGTGCCCGCTAGGTTACCTGCATAGCCCAAGTGCCCGCTAGTTAACCTACATAGTCCAAGTGCCCGCTATGTAACCTAGATAGTCAAAGTGCCCGCTAGGTAACTTACATTGTCCAAGTTCCCGCTAGGTAACCTAGATACTCAAAGTGCCCGTTACCTAACCTAGATAGTCCAAGTGCCCGCCAAGCAACCTACATAGTCCAAGTGCCCGTCGTTAACCTAGAAGTCCAAGTGCCCGCTAGGTAACCTAGACAATCCAAGTACCCGCTAGGTTACTTGCACATACCAAGTGCCCGTTCGTTAACCTAGATAGTCCAAGTGCCCGTTAGTTAACCTAGATAGTCCAAGTGCCCGCTAGTAAACCTAGATAGTCCAAGGGCCTGCTAGTTAACGTAGATAGTCCAAGTGCCCGCTAGTTAACCTAAATCGTCCAAGTGTCCGCTAGGTAACCTAGATAGTCCAAGTGCCTGATAGCTAACCTACATAGTCCAAGTGTCCGTTCGTTAACCTAGATAGTCCAAGTGCCCATTGGGTAACCTACATAGTCCAAGTGCCCGCTAGTTAACCTACATAGTCCAAGTGCCTTCTAGGGAGCCTACATAGTCCACGTGACAGCTAGGGAACCTACATAGTCCAAGTGCCCGTTAGGGAACCTACATAGTCCAAGTGCCCGCTAGATAACCTACATAGTCCAAATGCCCGCAAGGAAACCTACATAGTCTAAATGTCCGCTAGGCAACCTACATAATCCAAGTGCCCGCTCTGGAACATACATAGTCCAAGTGCCCGTTAGCTAACCTAGATAGTGCAAGGGCCCGCTAGTTGTCCTACATAGTCCAAGTTCCAGATAGGTAACCTAGATAGTACAAGTGCCCGCTAGGGGACCTAGATAGTCCAATTGCCTTTTAGCTAACCTAGATAGTCCAAGTGGTGGCTAGGTAACCTACATAGTCCAAGTGCCCGTTCGTTAACCTAGATAAGCCAAGTGCCCGTTAGGTAACCTAGACAGTCCAAGTGCCCGCTAGTTACCCTACATAGTCCAAGTGCCCGTTAGTTAACCCAGATAGTCAAAGTGCCTGCTAGGTAACCTAGATAGTCCAATTGCCCGCTGGGCAACATACATAGTCCGAGTGCCCGTTCGTTAACATAGAAGTCCAAGTGCCCGCTAGGTAACCTAGACAGTCCAAGTGCCCGCTAGGTTTCCTGCATAGTCCAAGTGCCCGTTAGGTAACATACATACTCCAAGTGTCCGCTAGTTAACCTACATAGTCCAATGCCAATTAGCTAACCTAGATAGTCCAAGGGCCCGCTAGTTGACCTACATAGTCCAAGTGCCCGCTAGGTAACCTAGATAATCCAAGTGCCCGCTAGGTAACCTAGACAGTCCAAGTGCCCGCTAGGTTACCTGCACATACCAAGTGCCCGTTCGTTAACCTAGATAGTCCAAGTGCACGTTAGTTAACCTAGATAGTCCAAGTGCCCGCTAGTAAACCTAGATAGTCCAAGGGCCCGCTAGTTAACCTAGATCGTGCAAGTGTCCGCTAGTTAACCTACATATTCCAAGTGCCCGCTAGGTAACCTACATAGTGCAGGTGTCCGCTAGGTAACCTACATAGTCCAAGTGCCCGCTAGTTAACATAGATAGTCCAAGTGCCCGCTAGGGAAGGTACATAGTCCAAGTGCCCGCTGGGTAACCTAGAGAGTTCAAATGCCCGCTAGTTAACCTACATAGTCCAAGTGCCTGCTAGGTAACCTAAATAGTCCAAGGGCCTGCTAGTTAACCTAGATAGTCCAAGTGCCCGCTAGGTAACCTACATAGTGCGAGTGTCCGCTAGTTAACCTACGTAGTCCAAGGAACCCCTAGTTAACCTAGATAGTCCAAGTACCCGCTAGTTAACCTAGATCATCCAATTGTCCGCTAGTTAACCTACATAGTCCAAGTGTCCTTTAGGGAACCTAGATAGTCCAAGTGCCCGCTAAGGAACCTACATAGTCCAATTGTCCGCTCTGGAACATACATAGTTCAAGTGCCTGTTAGTTAACCTAGATAATCCAAGTGCCTGCTAGTTAACCTACATAGTCCAAGTGCCCGCTAGGCAACCTACATAATCCAAGTGCCCGCTAGGTAACCTATATAGTCCAAATGCCCGCTAGGGAACCTACATAGTCCAAGTGCCCGCTAGTTAACCTAGAGAGTCC
Source organism: Tenrec ecaudatus (assembly GCF_050624435.1). Lineage (NCBI taxonomy): Eukaryota > Metazoa > Chordata > Mammalia > Afrosoricida > Tenrecidae > Tenrec > Tenrec ecaudatus. The sequence goes on along the minus strand of NW_027457568.1, from coordinate 4,530,998 downwards.
AAGTGCCCGCTTTTTAACCTACATAGTTCGAGTGTCCGCTAGGTAACCTAGACAGTCCAAGTGACCACTAGGTTACCTACATAGTCCAAGTGCCCGTTCGTTAACCTACATAGTCCAAGTGCCCGCTAGGTAACGTAGATAGCCCAAGTGCCCGCTAGGGAAGGTACATAGTCCAAGTGCCCGCTAGGTAACCTAGATAGTCCAAGTGCCCGCTAGTTAACCTACATAGTCCAAGTGCCTGCTAGGTAAACTACATAGTCCAAGTGCCCACTAGGTAACCTAGACAGTCCAATTGCCCGATAGTTAAACTAGACAGTCCAAGTACCCGCTAGGGAACCTACATAGTCCAAGCGCCCGCTAGGGAACCTACATAGTCCAAGTGCTCGCTTGGCAACCTACATAGTTCAAGTGCCCCTTAGTTAACCAAGATAGTCAAAGTGCCTGCTAGGTAACCTAGATAGTCCAATTGCCCGCTAGGTAACCTACATAGTCCAAGTGCCCGTTAGGTAACCTTGATAGTCCAATTGCCCGTTAGCTAATCTAGATAGTCCATGTGTCCGCAAGTTAACCTACATAGTCCAAGTGCCCGCTAGGTAACCTAGACAGTCCAAGTGCCCGTTAGGTTACCTACATAGCCCAAGTGCACTTCGTTTACCTAGATAGTCCAAGTGCCCGCTGGTCACCTACATAGTCCAACAGCCCGCTAGGTAACCTTGATAGTCCAAGTGCCTTCTAGTTAACCTACATAGTCCAAGTGCCTGCTAGGTAACCTAGATAGTCTCAGTGCCCGCTAGGTAACCTAGATAGTCCATGTGCCCGCTAGTTAACCTACATAGTCCAAGTGCCCGATAGAAACCTATATTGTCTAAGTGCCTTTTAGGGAACCTACATAGTCCAAGTGCCCGTTAGGGAACCAATAGTCTTGGTGCTGGCTAGGGAACCTGTATCATCCAAGTGCCCGCTAGGTAACCTACAAAGTCCAAGTGCCCGCTAGGTTATCTATATAGTCCAAATGCCCGCTAGGAAACCTACATAGTCCACGTACCCACTAATTAACCTACATAGTCCAAGTGACCATTAGCTAACCTAGATAGTCTAAGGGCCCACTAGTTAACCTACATAGTTCAAGTGCCCGCTGGGAACTTAGATAATCCAAGTGCCCGCTAGTTAACCTACATAGTCCAAAGGCCCGCTAGTTAACCTACATAGTCCAAGGGCCCGCTAGTTGACCTACATAGTCCAAGTGCCCGCTAGGTAACCTAGATTGTCCTATTGCCCGTTAGTTAACCCAGATAGTCCAAGTGCCCGCTAGGGTATGTATATAGACCAAGTGCCCACTAGCTAACCTAGATAGTCCAAGTGCCCGCTAGGTAACTTAGACAGTCCAAGTGCCTGTTAGGTTACCTACACTGCCCAAGTGCACTTTCGTTTACCTAGATAATCCAAGTGCCCGCTAGTTAACCTACATAGTCCAAAGGCCCGCTAGTTAACCTACATAGTCCAAGGGCCCGCTAGTTGACCTACATAGTCCAAGTGCCCGCTAGGTAACCTAGATTGTCCTATTGCCCGTTAGTTAACCTAGATAGTCCAAGTGCCCGCTAGGTAACCCAAATAGTCCAAGTGCCCGCTAGGGTATGTACATAGACCAAGTGCCCGCTATGTAACCTAGATAGTACAAGTGCCCGCTAGTTAACCTACATAGTCGAAGGGCCCCTTAGGTAACCTAGATAGTCCACGTGTCCGCTAGTTAACCTAGATTGTCCAAGTGTCCGCTAGTTAACCTACATAGTCCAAGTGCCCTTAGGTAACCTACATAGTCCAAGTTCCCGCTAGGTAACCTAGATAGTCAAGGGCCCGTTACCTATCCTAGATCGTCCAATTGCCCGCTAGGTAACCTAGATAGTCCAAGTGCCCGTTAGGTAACCTACAAAGTCCAAGTGCCCGCTAGGTTATCTATATAGTCCAAATGCCCGCTAGGAAACCTACATAGTCCACGTACCCGCTAATTAACCTACATAGTCCAAGTGACCATTAGCTAACCTAGATAGTCTAAGGGCCCACTAGTTAACCTACATAGTTCAAGTGCCCGCTAGGTAACTTAGATAATCCAAGTGCCCGCTAGTTAACCTACATAGTCCAAAGACCCGCTAGTTAACCTACATAGTCCAAGGGCCCGCTAGTTGACCTACATAGTCCAAGTGCCCGCTAGGTAACCTAGATTGTCCTATTGCCCGTTAGTTAACCCAGATAGTCCAAGTGCCCGCTAGGGTATGTACATAGACCAAGTGCCCGCTAGGTAACCTAGATAGTCCAAGTGCCCGCTAGGTAACCTAGACAGTCCAAGTGCCAGTTAGGTTACCTACATAGCCCAAGTGCACTTTCGTTTACCTAGATAGTCCAAGTGCCCGCTGGTAACCTACATAGTCCAAGAGCCCGCTAGGTAACCTTGATAGTCCAAGTGCCTTCTAGTTAACCTACATAGTCCAAGTGCCCGCTAGGTAACATAGATAGTCTCAGTGCCCGCTAGGTAACCTAGATAGTCCATGTGCCCGCTAGTTAACCTACATAGTCCAAGTGCCCGATAGAAACCTATATAGTCCAAGTGCCCTTTAGGGAACCTACATAGTCCAAGTGCCCGTTAGGGAACCAATAGTCTTAGTGCTGGCTAGGGAACCTGTATCATCCAAGTGCCCGCTAGGTAACCTAGATAGTCCAAGTTCCCGCTAGGTAACCTACAAAGTCCAAGTGCCCGCTAGGTTATCTATATACTCCAAATGCCCGCTAGGGAACCTACATAGTCCACGTACCCGCTAATTAACCTACATAGTCCAAGTGACCATTAGCTAACCTAGATAGTCTAAGGGCCCACTAGTTAACCTACATAGTTCAAGTGCCCGCTAGGTAACTTAGATAATCCAAGTGCCCGCTAGTTAACCTACATAGTCCAAAGGCCCGCTAGTTAACCTACATAGTCCAAGGTCCCGCTAGTTGACCTACATAGTCCAAGTGCCCGCTAGGTAACCTAGATTGTCCTATTGCCCGTTAGTTAACCTAGATAGTCCAAGTGCCCGCTAGGTAACCCAGATAGTCCAAGTGCCCGCTAGGGTATGTACATAGACCAAGTGCCCGCTAGGTAACCTAGATAGTCCAAGTGACCCCTAGTTAACCTACATAGTCGAAGGGCCCCTTAGTTAACCTAGATAGTCCACGTGCCCGCTAGTTAACCTAGATTGTCCAAGTGTCCGCTAGTTGACCTAGATAGTCCAAGTGCCCGCTAGTTAAACTAGATAGTCCAAGTGCCCGCTAGGTGGCCTAAGTAGTCCAAATGTCCGATAGGGATCCTACATAGTCCAAGTGCCCGCTAGGTAACCTATATAATCCAAGTGCCCGTTCGTTAACCTAGATAGTCCAAGTGCACGCTAGGTAACCTAGACTGTCCAAGTGCCCGCTAGGTTACCTGCATAGTCCACGTGCCCGTTAGTTAACCTACATAGTCCAAGTGTCCGCTAGTTAACCTACATAGTCCAAGTGCCAGTTAGCTAACCTAGATAGTCTAAGGGCCCGCTAGTTGACCTACATAGTCCAAGTGCCCGCTAGGTAACCTAGATAATCCAAGTGCCTGCTAGGGAACCTTCATAGTCCAAGTGCCAGCTAGGTAACTTAGATAGTCCAAGTGCCCGCTCGTTAACCTAGATAGTCCTAGTGCCCGTTAGTTAACCTAGAGTGTCCAATGCCCATGAGGGGATGTACTTAGTCCAAGTGCCCGTTAGCTAACCTAGATAGTCCAAGGGCCCCGCTAGTTAACATTGATCATCCAAGTGCCCGCTAGTTAACCTACATAGTACAAGGGCCCGCTAGTTGACTTAGATAGTCCAAGTGCCCGCTAGTTAACCTAGATAGTCCAAGTGCCCGCTAGGTAACGTAAGTAGTTCAAATGTCCGATAGGGATCCTACATAGTCCAAGTGCCCGCTAGGTAACCTATATAGTCCAAGTGCCCGTTCGTTAACCTAGATAGTGCAAGTGCACGCTAGGTAACCTAGACTGTCCAAGTGCCCGCTAGGTTACCTACATAGTCCAAGTGCCCGTACGTTAACCTAGATAGTCCAAGTACCCCCTAGGAAACCTACATAGTCAAAGGGCCCGCTAGGTAACCTAGAGTCCAAGTGCTCACTAGTTAACCTACATAGTCCAAGTGCCCGCTATGTAACCAAGATAGTCAAAGTGCCCGCTAGGTAACTTACATTGTCCAAGTTCCCGCTAGGTAACCTAGATACTCAAAGTGCCCGTTACCTAACCTAGATAGTCCAAGTGCCCGCTAAGCAACCTACATAGTCCAAGTCCCCGTCGTTAACCTAGAAGTCCAAGTGCCCGCTAGGTAACCTAGACAGTCCAAGTGTCCGCTAGGTAACCTACATAGTCCAAGTGCCTGCTAGGTAACCTAGATAGTCCAAGTGCCTGATAGCTAACCTACATAGTCCAAGTGTCCGTTCGTTAACCTAGATAGTCCAAGTGCCCATTGGGTAACCTACATAGTCCAAGTGCCCGCTTGGTAACCTGGTTTGTCCAAGTGCCCGCTAGTTAACCTACATAGTCCAAGTGCCTTCTAGGGAGCCTACATAGTCCACGTGACCGCTAGGGAAACTACATAGTCCAAATGCCCGCGAGGAAACCTACATAGTCTAAATGTCCGCTAGGCAACCTACATAATCCAAGTGCCCACTCTGGAGCATACATAGTCCAAGTGCCCGTTAGCTAACCTTTATAGTCCAAGGGCTCGCTAGTTGACCTACATAGTCCAAGTGCCAGCTAGGTAACCTAGATAGTACAAGTGCCCGCTAGGGAACCTAGATAGTCCAAGTGCCTGTTAGCTAACCTAGATAGTCCAAGTGGTGGCTAAGTAACCTACATAGTCCAAGTGCCCGTTCGTTAACCTAGATAATCCAAGTGCCCGTTAGGTGACCTAGACAGTCCAAGTGCCCGCTAGTTACCCTACATAGTCCAAGTGCCCGTTAGTTAATCTAGATAGTCAAAGTGCCTGCTAGGTAACCTAGATAGTCCAAGTGCCCGCTAGATAACCTACATAGTCCAAGTGCCCGCTAGGTAACCTAAATAGTCCAAATGTCCGCTAGGGAAACTACATAGTCCAAGTGTCCGCTAGTTAACCTAGATAGTCCAAGTGCCCCCTAGTAAACCTACATAATCCATGGGCCCGCTAGTTAACCTACATAGTGCAAGGGCCCGCTAGTTAACCTAGATCGTGCAAGTGTCCGCTAGTTAACCTACATATTGCAGGTGTCCCCTAGGTAACCTATATAGTCCAAGTGCCCGAAAGTTAACATAGATAGTCCAAGTGCCCGCTAGGGAAGGTACATAGTCCAAGTGCCCGCTAAGTAACCTAGAGAGTGCAAAGGCCCGCTAGTTAACCTACATAGTCCAAGTGCCTGCTAGGTAACCTAGATAGTCCAAGGGCCTGCTAGTTAACCTAGATAGTCCAAGTGCACGCTAGGTAACCTACAGTGTGCAAGTGTCCGCTAGTTAACCTACGTAGTCCAAGGAACCCCTAGTTAACCTAGATAGTCCAAGTACCCGCTAGTTAACCTAGATCATCAAATTGTCCGCTAGTTAACCTACATAGTCCAAGTGTCCTTTAGGGAACCTAGATAGTCCAAGTGCCCGCTAAGGAACCTACATAGTCCAATTGTCCGCTCTGGAACATACATAGTTCAAGTGCCTGTTAGTTAACCTAGATAATCCAAGTGCCCGCTAGTTAACCTACATAGTCCAAGTGCCCGCTAGGCAACCTACATAATCCAAGTGCCCGCTACGTAACCTATATAGTTCAAATGCCAGCTAGGGAACCTACATAGTCCAAGTGCCCGCTAGTTAACCTAGATTGTCCAAATGCCCGCTAGTTAACCTACATAGTCCAAGTGCCCGCTAGGTAACCTACATTGTCCAAATGCCCGCAAGGAAACCTACATAGTCTAAATGTCCGCTAGGCAACCTACATAATCCAAGTGCCCGCTTGGAACATACATATTCCAAGTGCCCGTTAGCTAACCTAGATAGTCCAAGGGCCCGCTAGTTGACCTACATAGTCCAAGTGCCAGCTAGGTAACCTAGATAGTACAAGTGCCCGCTAGGGAACCTAGACAGTCCAAGTGCCTTTTAGCTAACCTAGATAGTCCAAGTGGTGGCTAGGTAACCTACATAGTCCAAGTGCCCATTCGTTAACCTAGATAATCCAAGTGCCCGTTAGGTGACCTAGACAGTCCAAGTGCCCGCTAGTTACCCTACATAGTCCAGGTGCCCGTTAGTTAATCTAGATAGTCAAAGTGCCTGCTAGGTAACCTAGACAGTCCAAGAGCCCGCTAGGTAACCTACATAGTCCAAGTGCCCGCTAGGCAACCTAAATAGTCCAAATGCCCGCTAGGGAAACTACATAGTCCAAGTGCCCGCTAGTTAACCTAGATAGTCCAAGTGCCCCCTAGTAAACCTACATAATCCATGGGCCCGCTAGTTAACCTACATAGTGCAAGGGCCCGCTGGTTAACCTAGATCGTTCAAGTGTCCGCTAGTTAACCTACATAGTCCAAGTGCCTGCTAGGTAACCTAGATAGTCCAAGGGCCTGCTAGTTAACCTAGATAGTCCAAGTGCCCCCTAGGTAACCTACATAGTGCAAGTGTCTGCTAGTTAACCTACGTAGTCCAAGGAACCCCTAGTCAACCTAGATAGTCCAAGTACCCGCTAGTTAACCTAGATCATCCAATTGTCCGCTAGTTAACCTACATAGTCCAAGTGTCCTTTAGGGAACCTAGATAGTCCAAGTGCCCGCTAAGGAACCTACATAGTCCAATTGTCCGCTCTGGAACATACATAGTTCAAGTGCCTGTTAGTTAACCTAGATAATCCAAGTGCCCGCTAGTTAACCTACATAGTCCAAGTGCCCGCTAGGCAACCTACATAATCCAAGTGCCCGCTAGGTAACCTATATACTCCAAATGCCCCCTAGGGAACCTACATAGTCCAAGTGCCCGCTAGTTAACCTAGATAGTCCACGTGCCCGCTAGTTAACCTACATAGTCCAAGTGTCCGCTAGGTAACCTAGACAGTCCAAGTGACCTATAGGTTACCTACATAGTCCAAGTGCCCGTACGTTAACCTACATAGTCCAAGTGCCCGCTAGGTAATGTAGATAGCCCAAGTGCCTGCTAGTTAACCTACATATTCCAAGTGCCTGCTAGGTAAACTACATAGTCCAAGTGCCCACTAGGTAACCTGGACAGTCCAATTGCCCGCTAGTTAACCTAGACAGTCCAAGTACCCGCTAGGGAAACTACATAGTCCAAGCGCCCGCTAGGGAACCTACATAGTCCAAGTGCTCGCTTGGCAACCTACATAGTTCAAGTGCCCCTTAGTTAACCAAGATAGTCAAAGTGCCTGCTAGGTAACCTAGATAGTCCAATTGCCCGCTAGGTAACCTACATAGTCCAAGTGCCCGTTAGGTAACCTTGATAGTCCAATTGCCCGTTAGCTAATCTAGATAGTCCAAGTGTCCGCTAGTTAACCTACATAGTCCAAGTGCCCGTTCGTTAACCTAGATAGTCCAAGTGCCCGCTAGGTAACCTAGACAGTCCAAGTGCCCGTTAGGTTACTTACATAGCCCAAGTGCAACTTCGTTTACCTAGATAGTCCAAGTGCCCGCTGGTAACCTACATAGTCCAAGAGCCCGCTAGGTAACCTTGATAGTCCAAGTGCCTTCTAGCTAACCTACATAGTCCAAGTGCCCGCTAGGTAACCTAGATAGTCTCAGTGCCCGCTAGGTAACCTAGATAGTCCATGTGCCCGCTAGTTAACCTACATAGTCCAAGTGCCCGATAGAAACCTATATAGTCCAAGTGCCCTTTAGGGAACCTACATAGTCCAAGTGCCCGTTAGGGAACCAATAGTCTTAGTGCTGGCTAGGGAACCTGTATCATCCAAGTGCCCGCTAGGTAACCTAGATAGTCCAAGTGCCCGCTAGGTAACCTACAAAGTCCAAGTGCCCGCTAGGTTATCTATATACTCCAAATGCCCGCTAGGGAACCTACATAGTCCACGTACCCGCTAATTAACCTACATAGTCCAAGTGACCATTAGCTAACCTAGATAGTCTAAGGGCCCACTAGTTAACCTACATAGTTCAAGTGCCCGCTAGGTAACTTAGATAATCCAAGTGCCCGCTAGTTAACCTACATAGTCCAAAGGTCCGCTAGTTAACCTACATAGTCCAAGGGCCCGCTAGTTGACCTACATAGTCCAAGTGCCCGCTAGGTAACCTAGATTGTCCTATTACCCGTTTGTTAACCTAGATAGTCCAAGTGCCCGCTAGGTAACCCAGATAGTCCAAGTGCCCGCTAGGGTATGTACATAGACCAAGTGTCCGCTAGGTAACCTAGATAGTCCAAGTGCCCGCTAGTTAACCTACATAGTCGAAGGGCCCCTTAGTTAACCTAGATAGTCCACGTGCCCGCTAGTTAACCTAGATTGTCCAAGTGTCCGCTAGTTAACCTACATAGTCCAAGTGCCCTTAGGTAACCTACATAGTCCAAGTTCCCGCTAGGTAACCTAGATAGTCAAGGGCCCGTTACCTATCCTAGATCGTCCAATTGCCCGCTGGGCAACCTACATAGTCCGAGTGCCCGTTCGTTAACATAGAAGTCCAAGTGCCCGCTAGGTAACCTAGACAGTCCAAGTGCCCGCTAGGTTACCTGCATTGTCCAAGTGCCCGTTAGGTAACCTACATAATCCAAGTGTCCGCTAGTTAACCTACATAGTCCAAGTGCCAGTTAGCTAACCTAGATAGTCCAAGGGCCCGCTAGTTGACCTTCATAGTCCAAGTGCCCGCTAGGTAACCTAGATAATCCAAGTGCCCGCTAGGGAACCTTCATAGTCCAAGGTCCAGCTAGGTAACTTAGATAGTCCAAGTGCCCGCTCGTTAACCTAGATAGTCCTAGTGCCCGTTAGTTAACCTAGAGTGTCCAAGTGCCCACTAGGGGACGTACTTAGTCCAAGTGCCTGTTAGCTAACCTAGATAGTCCAAGGGCCCCGCTAGTTAACATTGATCATCCAAGTGCCCGCTAGTTAACCTACGTAGTCCAAGGTCCGCTAGTTAACCTAGATAGTCCAAGTGCTCGCTAGTTAACCTACATAGTACAAGGGCCCGCTAGTTGACCTAGATAGTCCAAGTGCCCGCTAGTTAACCTAGATAGTCCAAGTGCCCGCTAGGTGGCCTAAGTAGTTCAAATGTCCGATAGGGATCCTACATACTCCAATTGCCCGCTAGGTAACCTATATAGTCCAAGTGCCCGTTCGTTAACCTAGATAGTCCAAGTGCACGCTAGGTAACCTAGACTGTCCAAGTGCCCGCTAGGTTACATACATAGTCCAAGTGCCCGTTCGTTAACCTAGATAGTCCAAGTACCCGCTAGGAAACCTACATAGTCAAAGGGCCCGCTAGGTAACCTAGAGTCCAAGTACTCGCTAGTTAACCTACATAGTCCAAGTGCCCGCTATGTAACCTAGATAGTCAAAGTGCCCGCTAGGTAACTTACATTGTCCAAGTTCCCGCTAGGTAACCTAGATACTCAAAGTGCCCGTTACCTAACCTAGATAGTCCAAGTGCCCGCTAAGCAACCTACATAGTCCAAGTGCCCGTCGTTAACCTAGAAGTCCAAGTGCCCGCTAGGTAACCTAGACAGTCCAAGTGCCCTCTAGGTTACCTGCACATACCAAGTGCCCGTTAGTTAACCTAGATAGTCCAAGTGCCCACTAGGTAACCTAGAAAGTCCAAGTGCCCGCTAGGTAACCTAGATAGTCCAAGTGCTCGCTAGGTAACCTAGATAGTCCAAGGGCCCGCTAGTTAACCTACATAGTCCAAGGGCTCACTTGTTAACTTTGATAGTCCAAGTGCCCGCTAGTTAACCTAGATCGTCCAAATGCCTGCTAGTTAACCTAGATTGTCCAAGTGCCCGCTAGTTAACCTACATAGTCCAAGGGCCCACAAGTTAACCTAGATAGTCCAAGTGTCCTCTAGTTAACCTACATAGTCCAAGTGCCCGCTAGTTAACCTAGATCGTCCAAATGCCTGCTAGTTAACCTAGATTGTCCAAGTGCCCGCTAGTTAACCTACATAGTCCAAGGGCCCACAAGTTAACCTAGATAGTCCAAGTGCCCGCTGGTAACCTACATAATCCAAGGGCCCGCTAGGTAATCTTGATAGTCCAAGTGCCTTCTAGTTAACCTACATAGTCCACATGCCCGCTAGGTAACCTACATAGTCCAAGTGCCCACAAGGTAACCTAAGTAATCCTAATGCCCGCTAGGAAAACTACATAATCCAAGTGCCCGCTAGTTAACCTAGATAGTCCAAGTGCCCGCTAGTAAACCTAGATAGTCCAAGGGCCCGCTAGTTAATCTAGATAGTCCAAGTGCCCGCTAGTTAACCTAGATAGTCCAAGTGCCCGCTAGTTAACCTAGATCGTTCAAGGGCCCTCTAGTTAATCTAGATAGTCCAAGTGCCCGCTAGGGGACGTACATAGTCCAAGTGCCCGCTAGGTAAACTAGATTGTCCAAGTGTCCGCTAGTTACCCTACATAGTCCAAGTACCCGCTAGGTAACCTAGATAGTCCAAGGTCCTGCTAGTTAACCTACATAGTCCAATGCCCGATAGGGAACCTACATAGTCCAAGTGCCCGCTCAGGAACCTACATAGTACAAGTGCCCGATAGGGAACCTATATATTCCAAGTGCCAGTTAGGGAACCTACATACTCCACGTGCCCATAGGGAACCTATATATTCCATGTGCCCGCTAGGGAACCTACATAGTCCAAGTGCCCGTTAGTTAACCTAGATAGTCCAAGTGCCCGATAGAAACCTACATTGTCCAAGTGCCCGATAGGGAACCTACATAGTCCAAGTGCCCGTTAGTTAACCTAGATAGTCCAAGTGCCCGATAGAAACCTACATTGTCCAAGTGCCCGATAGGGAACCTACATAGTCCAAGTGTCCGTTGGTTAACCTAGATAGTCCAAGTGCCCGCTAGGTAACCTAGAGTCCAAGTGCTCCCTAGTTAACCTACATAGTCCAAGTGCCCGCTAGGTTAACCTATATAGTCCAAGTGCCCGCTAGGTAACCTACATAGTCCAAGGTCTCACTTGTTAACTTTGTTAGTTCAAGTGCCTGCTAGTTAACCTAGATCTTCAAAGTGCCCGCGAGTTAACCTAGATTGTCCAAGTGCCTGCTACTTAACCTACATAGTCCAATGGCCCACTAGTTAAATTAGATAATCCAAGTGTCCTCTAGTTAACCTACATAGTCCAAGTGTCCGTTCGTTAACCTAGATAGGCCAAGTGCCCTCTAGGTAACCTAGACAGTCCAAGTGCCCGCTAGGTTACCTACATAGTCCAAGTGCACGTTCGTTAACCTAGATAGTCCAAGTGCCCGCTGGTAACCTACATAATCCAAGGGCCCGCTAGGTAATCTTGATAGTCCAAGTGCCTTCTAGTTAACCTACATAGTCCACATGCCCGCTAGGTAACCTACATAGTCCAAGTGCCCACAAGGTAACCTAAGTAATCCTAATGCCCGCTAGGAAAACTACATAGTCCAAGTGCCCGCTAGTTAACCTAGATAGTCCAAGTGCCCGCTAGTAAACCTAGATAGTCCAAGGGCCCGCTAGTTAATCTAGATAGTCCAAGTGCCCGCTAGTTAACCTAGATAGTCCAAGTGCCCGCTAGTTAACCTAGATCGTTCAAGGGCCCTCTAGTTAATCTAGATAGTCCAAGTGCCCGCTAGGGGACGTACATAGTCCAAGTGCCCGCTAGGTAAACTAGATTGTCCAAGTGTCCGCTAGTTACCCTACATAGTCCAAGTACCCGCTAGGTAACCTAGATAGTCCAAGGTCCTGCTAGTTAACCTACATAGTCCAATGCCCGATAGGGAACCTACATAGTCCAAGTGCCCGCTCAGGAACCTACATAGTACAAGTGCCCGATAGGGAACCTATATATTCCAAGTGCCAGTTAGGGAACCTACATACTCCACGTGCCCATAGGGAACCTATATATTCCATGTGCCCGCTAGGGAACCTACATAGTCCAAGTGCCCGTTAGTTAACCTAGATAGTCCAAGTGCCCGATAGAAACCTACATTGTCCAAGTGCCTGATAGGGAACCTACATAGTCCAAGTGCCCGTTAGTTAACCTAGATAGTCCAAGTGCCCGATAGAAACCTACATTGTCCAAGTGCCCGATAGGGAACCTACATAGTCCAAGTGTCCGTTGGTTAACCTAGATAGTCCAAGTGCCCGCTAGGTAACCTAGAGTCCAAGTGCTCCCTAGTTAACCTACATAGTCCAAGTGCCCGCTAGGTAACCTATATAGTCCAAGTGCCCGCTAGGTAACCTACATAGTCCAAGGTCTCACTTGTTAACTTTGTTAGTTCAAGTGCCTGCTAGTTAACCTAGATCTTCAAAGTGCCCGCGAGTTAACCTAGATTGTCCAAGTGCCTGCTACTTAACCTACATAGTCCAATGGCCCACTAGTTAAATTAGATAATCCAAGTGTCCTCTAGTTAACCTACATAGTCCAAGTACCCGCTAGTTAACCTATATACAAAGTGCCCGCTACGTAACCTAGATAGTCCAAGGGCACGCTAGTTAACCTACATAGTCCAATTGCCCGCTAGGCAACCTAGATAGTCCAAGTGCCCACTAAGGAACCTACATAGTCCAAGTGCACGCTAGTTAACCTCGACAGTCCAAGTGCCCGCTAGGGAACTTACATAGTCCAAGTTCCCGCTTGGTAACCTAAATAGTCCAAATGCCCACTAAGGAAACTACATAGTCCAAGTGCCCGCTAGTTAACCTAGGTAGTCCAAGTGCCCGCTAGTTAACCTAGATCGTCCAAGGGCCCTCTAGTTAACCTAGATAGTCCAAGTGCCCGCTAGGGGACGTACATAGTCCAAGTGCCCGCTAGGTAACCTAGATAATCCAAGTGCCCCCTAGGGTATGTACATAGTTCAAGTGCCCGCTAGGTAACCTAGATTGTCCAAGTGTCCGCTAGTTACCCTACATAGTCCAAGTGCCCGCTAGGTAACCTAGATAGTCCAAGGTCCTGCTAGTTAACCTACATAGTCCAATGCCCGATAGGGAACCTACATACTCCAAGTGCCCGCTAGGTAACATACATAGTCCAAGTGCCCACTAGGTAACCTAAATAATCCAAATGCCCGCTTGTTAACCTAGATAGTCCAAGTGCCCGCTATTAAACCTAGATAGTCCAAGGTCCCGCTAGTTAATCTAGATAGTCCAGTGCCCGCTAGTTATCCTATATTGTCCAAGTGCCCGCTAGGTAACATAGATAGTCCAAGGGCCCGCTAGTTAATCTAGATAGCCAAGTGCCCACTAGTTAACCTAGATAGTCCAAGTGCCCGCTAGTTAACCTAGATCGTCCAAGTGCCCGCTGTTAACCTAGATAATCCAAGTGCCCGATAGTTAACCTACATAGTCCAAGGGCCCAATAGTTAACCTAGATAGTCCAATGCCCGCTAGGGGACATACATAGTCCAAGTGCCCCCTAGGGAATCTACATGGTCCAAGTGCTCGCTAAGCAACCTACATAGTCCAAGTGCCCGTTAGTTAACCTAGATAGTCAAAGTGCCTGCTATTTAACCTAAATAGTCCAAGTGCTCTCTAGGGAACCTACATAGTCCAAGTGCCCGTTAGTTAACCTAGATAGTCCAATTGCCCGTTAGCTAACCTAGATAGTCGAAGTGTCCGCTAGTTATCCTACATAGTCCAAGTGTCCGTTGGTTAACCTAGATAATCCAAGTGCCTGCTAGGTAACCTAGAGTCCAAGTGCTCGCTAGTTAACCTACATAGTCCAAGTGCCCGCTAGGTAACCTATATAGTCCAAGTGCCCGCTAGGTAACCTACATAGTCCAACGTCTCACTTGTTAACTTTGATAGTCCAAGTGCCTGCAAGTTAACCTAGATCTTCCAAGTGCCCGCGAGTTAACCTAGATTGTCCAAGTGCCTGCTACTTAACCTACATAGTCCAAGGGCCCACTGGTTAACCTAGATAATCCAAGTGTCCTCTAGTTAACCTACATAGTCCAAGTACCAGCTAGTTAACCTATATACAAAGTGCCCGCTACGTAACCTAGATAGTCCAAGGGCACGCTAGTTAACCTACATAGTCCAAGTGCCCGCTAGGCAACCTAGATAGCCAAGTGCCCACTAAGGAACCTACATAGTCCAAGTGCACGCTAGTTAACCTAGACAGTCCCAGTGCCCGCTAGGGAACTTACATAGTCCAAGTTCCCGCTTGGTAACCTAAATAGTCCAAATGCCCGCTAGGGAAACTACATAGTCCAAGTGCCCACTAGTTAACCTAGATAGTCCAAGTGCCTGCTAGTAAACCTACATAATCCATGGGCCCGCTAGTTAACCTACATAGTGCAAGGGCCCGCTAGTTAACCTAGATCGTGCAAGTGTCCGCTAGTTAACCTACATAGTCCACGTGCCCGGTAGGTAACCTAGATAGTCCTAGTGCCCGTTAGTTAACCTAGATGGTCCAAGGGCCCACTAGGGGACGTACATAGTCCAAGTGCCCGCTAGTTAACCTACATAGTCCAAGGTCCGCTAGTTAACCTAGATAGTCCAAGTGCCCGCTAGTTAACCTACATAGTACAAGGGCCCGCTAGTTGACCTTGATAGTCCAAGGGCCCGCTAGTTAATCTAGATAGTCCAAGTGCCCGCTAGTTAACCTAGATAGTCCAAGTGCCCGCTAGTTAACCTAGATCGTTCAAGGGCCCTCTAGTTAATCTAGATAGTCCAAGTGCCCGCTAGGGGACGTACATAGTCCAAGTGCCCTCTAGGTAAACTAGATTGTCCAAGTGTCCGCTAGTTACCCTACATAGTCCAAGTACCCGCTAGGTAACCTAGATAGTCCAAGGTCCTGCTAGTTAACCTACATAGTCCAATGCCCGATAGGGAACCTACATAGTCCAAGTGCCCGCTCAGGAACCTACATAGTACAAGTGCCCGCTCAGGAACCTACATAGTACAAGTGCCCGATAGGGAACCTATATATTCCAAGTGCCAGTTAGGGAACCTACATACTCCACGTGCCCATAGGGAACCTATATATTCCATGTGCCCGCTAGGGAACCTACATAGTCCAAGTGCCCGTTAGTTAACCTAGATAGTCCAAGTGCCCGATAGAAACCTACATTGTCCAAGTGCCCGATAGGGAACCTACATAGTCCAAGTGCCCGTTAGTTAACCTAGATAGTCCAAGTGCCCGATAGAAACCTACATTGTCCAAGTGCCCGATAGGGAACCTACATAGTCCAAGTGTCCGTTGGTTAACCTAGATAGTCCAAGTGCCCGCTAGGTAACCTAGAGTCCAAGTGCTCCCTAGTTAACCTACATAGTCCAAGTGCCCGCTAGGTAACATATATAGTCCAAGTGCCCGCTAGGTAACCTACATAGTCCAAGGTCTCACTTGTTAACTTTGATAGTCCAAGTGCCTGCTAGTTAACCTAGATCTTCCAAGTGCCCGCGCGTTAACCTAGATTGTCCAAGTGCCTGCTATTTAACCTACATAGTCCAAGGGCCCACTAGTTAACCTAGATAATCCAAGTGTCCTCTAGTTAACCTACATAGTCCACGTACCCGCTAGTTAACCTATATACAAAGTGCCCGCTACGTAACCTAGATAGTCCAAGGGCACGCTAGTTAACCTACATAGTCCAATTGCCCGCTAGGCAACCTAGATAGTCCAAGTGCCCACTAAGGAACCTACATAGTCCAAGTGCACGCTAGTTAACCTAGACAGTCCAAGTGCCCGCTAGGGAACTTACATAATCCAAGTGCCCACTAGGTAACCTAGATTGTGCAAATGCCCGCTAGTTAACCTAGATAGTTCAAATACCCGCTAGGTAACCTAGATCGTCCAAGGGCCCACTAGTTAGCCTACATAGTCCAAGTGCCCGCTAGGTAACCTAAATAGTCCAAGTTCCCGTTCGGTAACTAGATAGTCCAAGTGCCCTTTAGGGAACCTGGATAGTCCAAGGGCCCGCTAGTTGACCTACATAGTCCAAGTGCCAAATTGGTAACCAAGATAGTACAAGTGCCCGCTAGGGAACCTAGATAGTCCAAGTGCCTGTTAGCTCACCTAGATAGTCCAAGAGCCCGCTAGGTAACCTAGACTGTCCAAGTGCCCGCTAGGTTACCTACATAGTCCAAGTGCCCGTTCGTTAACCTAGATAGTCCAAGTGCCCGCTAGTTAACCTAGATCGTCCAAGGGCCCTCTAGTTAACCTAGATAGTCCAAGTGCCCGCTAGGTAACCTAGAGTCCAATTGCTCGCTAGTTAACCTACATAGTCCAAGTGCCCGCTATGTAACCTAGATAGTCCAAGTGCCTGCTAGGTAACTTACATTGTCCAAGTTCCCGCTAGGTAACCTAGATAGTCCAAGTCCCCATTACCTAATCTAGATAGTCCAAGTGCCCGCTAGGTAACCTAGACAGTACAAGTGCCCGCAAGGTTACCTGCATATTCGAAGTGCCCGTTCGTTAACCTAGAAGTCCAAGGGCCCGCTAGGTAACCTAGACAGTACAAGTGCCCGTAAGGTTACCTGCATATTCCAAGTGCCCGTTCGTTAACCTAGATAGTCCAAGTGTCCACTAGGTAACCTACATAGTCCAAGTGCCCGTTAGGTAACCTATATAGTCCAAGGGCCCGCTAGGTAACCTAGATAGTCCAAGGACCCGCTAGTTAAACTACATAGTCCAAGGGCTCACTTGTTAATTTTGATAATCCAGCTGCCCGCTAGTTAACCTAGATCGGCCAAGTGCCCGCTAGTTAACCTAGATAGTCCAAGTGCCCGCTAGTTAACCTAGATCGTCCAAGTGCCCGCTGGTTAACCTAGATAATCCAAGTGCCCGATAGTTAACCTACATAGTCCAAGGGCCCAATAGTTAACCTAGATAGTCCAAGTGCCCGCTAGGGGACATACATAGTCCAAGTGCCCCCTATGGAATCTACATAGTCCAAGTGCTCGCTAAGCAACCTACATAGTCCAAGTGCCCGTTAGTTAACCTAGATAGTCAAAGTGCCTGCTAGGTAACCTAAATAGTCCAAGTGCCCGCTAGGGAACCTACATAGTCGAAGTGCCCACTAGGTAACCTAGATAGTCCAATTGCCCGTTAGCTAACCTAGATAGTCGATGTGTCCGCTAGTTAACCTACATAATCCAAATGCCCTCTAGTTAACCTAGATAGTCCAAGTGCCCGCTTGTTAACCTAGATAGTCCAAATGCCCTCTAGTAAACCTAGATAGTCCAAGGGCCCGCTAGTTAACCTACATAGTCAAAGTGCCCGCTAGTTAACCTAAGTAGTCCAAATGTCCGATAGGGATCCTACATAGTCCAAGTGCCCGCTACGTAACCTACATATCCAAGGGCCCGTTCGTTAACCTAGATAGTCAAAGTGCCCGCTAGTTAACCTAGACAGTCCAAGTGCCCGCTAGGTTACCTACATAGTCCAAGTGCCCGCTCAGGAACCTACATAGTCCAAGTGCCCGATAGGGAACCTATATATTCCAAGTGCCAGTTAGGGAACCTACATACTCCACGTGCCCATAGGGAACCTATATATTCCAAGTGCCCGCTAGGGAACCTACATAATCCAAGTGCCCGTTAGTTAACCTAGATAGTCCAATTGCCCGTTAGCTAACCTTGATAGTCGAAGTGTCCGCTAGTTAACCTACATAGTCCAAGTGTCCGTTGGTTAACCTAGATAGTCCAAGTGCCCGCTAGGTAACCTAGAGTCCAAGTGCTCGCTAGTTAACCTACATAGTCCAAGTGCCCTCTAGGTAACCTATATAGTCCAAATGCCCGCTAGGTAACCTACATAGTCCAAGGTCTCACTTGTTAACTTTGATCGTCCAAGTGCCTGCTAGTTAACCTAGATCTTCCAAGTGCCCGCGAGTTAACCTAGATTGTCCAAGTGCCTGCTACTTAACCTACATAGTCCAAGGGCCCACTAGTTAACCTAGATAATTCAAGTGTCCTCTAGTTAACCTACATAGTCCAAGTACCCGCTAGTTAACCTATATACAAAGTGCCCGCTACGTAACCTAGATAGTCCAAGGGCACGCTAGTTAACCTACATAGTCCAAGTACCCGCTAGGCAACCTAGACAGTCCAAGTGCCCGCTAGGTTACCTACATAGTCCAAGTGCCCGTTCGTTAACCTAGATAGTCCAAGTGCCCGCTAGGTTACCTAGACATTCCAAGTGCCCGCTAGTTAACATCCATAGTCCAAGTGCCTGCTAGGTAAACTACATAGTCCAAGTGCCCACTAGGTAACCTAGACAGTCCAATTGCCCGCTAGTTAACCTAGACAGTCCAAGTACCCGATAGGGAACGTACATAGTCCAAGTGCTCGCTAGGGAACCTATATAGTCCAAGTGCTCGCTAGGCAACCTACATAGTCCAAGTGCCTGTTAGTTAACCTAGATAGTCAAAGTGCCTGCTAGGTAACCTAAATAGTCCAAGTGCCCGCTAGGGAACCTACATAGTCCAAGTGTCCGCTAGGTAACCTAGATAGTCCTATTGCCCGTTAGCTAACCTAGATAGTCGAAGTGTCCGCTAGTTAACCTACATAGTCCAAGTGTCCGTTCGTTAACCTAGATAGGCCAAGTGCCCTCTAGGTAACCTAGACAGTCCAAGTGCCCGCTAGGTTACCTACATAGTCCAAGTGCACGTTCGTTAACCTAGATAGTCCAAGTGCCCGCTGGTAACCTACATAATCCAAGGGCCCGCTAGGTAATCTTGATAGTCCAAGTGCCTTCTAGTTAACCTACATAGTCCACATGCCCGCTAGGTAACCTACATAGTCCAAGTGCCCACAAGGTAACCTAAGTAATCCTAATGCCCGCTAGGAAAACTACATAATCCAAGTGCCCGCTAGTTAACCTAGATAGTCCAAGTGCCCGCTAGTAAACCTAGATAGTCCAAGGGCCCGCTAGTTAATCTAGATAGTCCAAGTGCCCGCTAGTTAACCTAGATAGTCCAAGTGCCCGCTAGTTAACCTAGATCGTTCAAGGGCCCTCTAGTTAATCTAGATAGTCCAAGTGCCCGCTAGGGGACGTACATAGTCCAAGTGCCCGCTAGGTAAACTAGATTGTCCAAGTGTCCGCTAGTTACCCTACATAGTCCAAGTACCCGCTAGGTAACCTAGATAGTCCAAGGTCCTGCTAGTTAACCTACATAGTCCAATGCCCGATAGGGAACCTACATAGTCCAAGTGCCCGCTCAGGAACCTACATAGTACAAGTGCCCGATAGGGAACCTATATATTCCAAGTGCCAGTTAGGGAACCTACATACTCCACGTGCCCATAGGGAACCTATATATTCCATGTGCCCGCTAGGGAACCTACATAGTCCAAGTGCCCGTTAGTTAACCTAGATAGTCCAAGTGCCCGATAGAAACCTACATTGTCCAAGTGCCCGATAGGGAACCTACATAGTCCAAGTGCCCGTTAGTTAACCTAGATAGTCCAAGTGCCCGATAGAAACCTACATTGTCCAAGTGCCCGATAGGGAACCTACATAGTCCAAGTGTCCGTTGGTTAACCTAGATAGTCCAAGTGCCCGCTAGGTAACCTAGAGTCCAAGTGCTCCCTAGTTAACCTACATAGTCCAAGTGCCCGCTAGGTTAACCTATATAGTCCAAGTGCCCGCTAGGTAACCTACATAGTCCAAGGTCTCACTTGTTAACTTTGTTAGTTCAAGTGCCTGCTAGTTAACCTAGATCTTCAAAGTGCCCGCGAGTTAACCTAGATTGTCCAAGTGCCTGCTACTTAACCTACATAGTCCAATGGCCCACTAGTTAAATTAGATAATCCAAGTGTCCTCTAGTTAACCTACATAGTCCAAGTGTCCGTTCGTTAACCTAGATAGGCCAAGTGCCCTCTAGGTAACCTAGACAGTCCAAGTGCCCGCTAGGTTACCTACATAGTCCAAGTGCACGTTCGTTAACCTAGATAGTCCAAGTGCCCGCTGGTAACCTACATAATCCAAGGGCCCGCTAGGTAATCTTGATAGTCCAAGTGCCTTCTAGTTAACCTACATAGTCCACATGCCCGCTAGGTAACCTACATAGTCCAAGTGCCCACAAGGTAACCTAAGTAATCCTAATGCCCGCTAGGAAAACTACATAGTCCAAGTGCCCGCTAGTTAACCTAGATAGTCCAAGTGCCCGCTAGTAAACCTAGATAGTCCAAGGGCCCGCTAGTTAATCTAGATAGTCCAAGTGCCCGCTAGTTAACCTAGATAGTCCAAGTGCCCGCTAGTTAACCTAGATCGTTCAAGGGCCCTCTAGTTAATCTAGATAGTCCAAGTGCCCGCTAGGGGACGTACATAGTCCAAGTGCCCGCTAGGTAAACTAGATTGTCCAAGTGTCCGCTAGTTACCCAACATAGTCCAAGTACCCGCTAGGTAACCTAGATAGTCCAAGGTCCTGCTAGTTAACCTACATAGTCCAATGCCCGATAGGGAACCTACATAGTCCAAGTGCCCGCTCAGGAACCTACATAGTACAAGTGCCCGATAGGGAACCTATATATTCCAAGTGCCAGTTAGGGAACCTACATACTCCACGTGCCCATAGGGAACCTATATATTCCATGTGCCCGCTAGGGAACCTACATAGTCCAAGTGCCCGTTAGTTAACCTAGATAGTCCAAGTGCCCGATAGAAACCTACATTGTCCAAGTGCCTGATAGGGAACCTACATAGTCCAAGTGCCCGTTAGTTAACCTAGATAGTCCAAGTGCCCGATAGAAACCTACATTGTCCAAGTGCCCGATAGGGAACCTACATAGTCCAAGTGTCCGTTGGTTAACCTAGATAGTCCAAGTGCCCGCTAGGTAACCTAGAGTCCAAGTGCTCCCTAGTTAACCTACATAGTCCAAGTGCCCGCTAGGTAACCTATATAGTCCAAGTGCCCGCTAGGTAACCTACATAGTCCAAGGTCTCACTTGTTAACTTTGTTAGTTCAAGTGCCTGCTAGTTAACCTAGATCTTCAAAGTGCCCGCGAGTTAACCTAGATTGTCCAAGTGCCTGCTACTTAACCTACATAGTCCAATGGCCCACTAGTTAAATTAGATAATCCAAGTGTCCTCTAGTTAACCTACATAGTCCAAGTACCCGCTAGTTAACCTATATACAAAGTGCCCGCTACGTAACCTAGATAGTCCAAGGGCACGCTAGTTAACCTACATAGTCCAATTGCCCGCTAGGCAACCTAGATAGTCCAAGTGCCCACTAAGGAACCTACATAGTCCAAGTGCACGCTAGTTAACCTCGACAGTCCAAGTGCCCGCTAGGGAACTTACATAGTCCAAGTTCCCGCTTGGTAACCTAAATAGTCCAAATGCCCACTAAGGAAACTACATAGTCCAAGTGCCCGCTAGTTAACCTAGGTAGTCCAAGTGCCCGCTAGTTAACCTAGATCGTCCAAGGGCCCTCTAGTTAACCTAGATAGTCCAAGTGCCCGCTAGGGGACGTACATAGTCCAAGTGCCCGCTAGGTAACCTAGATAATCCAAGTGCCCCCTAGGGTATGTACATAGTTCAAGTGCCCGCTAGGTAACCTAGATTGTCCAAGTGTCCGCTAGTTACCCTACATAGTCCAAGTGCCCGCTAGGTAACCTAGATAGTCCAAGGTCCTGCTAGTTAACCTACATAGTCCAATGCCCGATAGGGAACCTACATACTCCAAGTGCCCGCTAGGTAACATACATAGTCCAAGTGCCCACTAGGTAACCTAAATAATCCAAATGCCCGCTTGTTAACCTAGATAGTCCAAGTGCCCGCTATTAAACCTAGATAGTCCAAGGTCCCGCTAGTTAATCTAGATAGTCCAGTGCCCGCTAGTTATCCTATATTGTCCAAGTGCCCGCTAGGTAACATAGATAGTCCAAGGGCCCGCTAGTTAATCTAGATAGCCAAGTGCCCACTAGTTAACCTAGATAGTCCAAGTGCCCGCTAGTTAACCTAGATCGTCCAAGTGCCCGCTGTTAACCTAGATAATCCAAGTGCCCGATAGTTAACCTACATAGTCCAAGGGCCCAATAGTTAACCTAGATAGTCCAATGCCCGCTAGGGGACATACATAGTCCAAGTGCCCCCTAGGGAATCTACATGGTCCAAGTGCTCGCTAAGCAACCTACATAGTCCAAGTGCCCGTTAGTTAACCTAGATAGTCAAAGTGCCTGCTATTTAACCTAAATAGTCCAAGTGCTCTCTAGGGAACCTACATAGTCCAAGTGCCCGTTAGTTAACCTAGATAGTCCAATTGCCCGTTAGCTAACCTAGATAGTCGAAGTGTCCGCTAGTTATCCTACATAGTCCAAGTGTCCGTTGGTTAACCTAGATAATCCAAGTGCCTGCTAGGTAACCTAGAGTCCAAGTGCTCGCTAGTTAACCTACATAGTCCAAGTGCCCGCTAGGTAACCTATATAGTCCAAGTGCCCGCTAGGTAACCTACATAGTCCAACGTCTCACTTGTTAACTTTGATAGTCCAAGTGCCTGCAAGTTAACCTAGATCTTCCAAGTGCCCGCGAGTTAACCTAGATTGTCCAAGTGCCTGCTACTTAACCTACATAGTCCAAGGGCCCACTGGTTAACCTAGATAATCCAAGTGTCCTCTAGTTAACCTACATAGTCCAAGTACCAGCTAGTTAACCTATATACAAAGTGCCCGCTACGTAACCTAGATAGTCCAAGGGCACGCTAGTTAACCTACATAGTCCAAGTGCCCGCTAGGCAACCTAGATAGCCAAGTGCCCACTAAGGAACCTACATAGTCCAAGTGCACGCTAGTTAACCTAGACAGTCCCAGTGCCCGCTAGGGAACTTACATAGTCCAAGTTCCCGCTTGGTAACCTAAATAGTCCAAATGCCCGCTAGGGAAACTACATAGTCCAAGTGCCCACTAGTTAACCTAGATAGTCCAAGTGCCTGCTAGTAAACCTACATAATCCATGGGCCCGCTAGTTAACCTACATAGTGCAAGGGCCCGCTAGTTAACCTAGATCGTGCAAGTGTCCGCTAGTTAACCTACATAGTCCACGTGCCCGGTAGGTAACCTAGATAGTCCTAGTGCCCGTTAGTTAACCTAGATGGTCCAAGGGCCCACTAGGGGACGTACATAGTCCAAGTGCCCGCTAGTTAACCTACATAGTCCAAGGTCCGCTAGTTAACCTAGATAGTCCAAGTGCCCGCTAGTTAACCTACATAGTACAAGGGCCCGCTAGTTGACCTTGATAGTCCAAGTTCCCGCTAGTTAACCTAGATAGTCAAAGTGCCCGCTAATTAACCTAAGTAGTACAAATGTCCGATAGGGATCCTACATAGTCCAAGTGCCCGCTACGTAACCTACATATCCAAGTGCCCATTCGTTAACCTAGATAGTCAAAGTGCCCGCTAGGTAACCTAGACAGTCCAAGTGCCCGCTAGGTTACCTACATAGTCCAAGTGCCCGTTCGTTAACCTAGATAGTCCAAGTGCCCGCTAGTTAACATAGATCGTCCAAGGGCCCTCTAGTTAACCTAGATAGTCCATGTGCCCTCTAGGGGACGTACATAGTCCAAGTGCCCGCTAGGTAACCTAGATAGTCAAAGTGCCCCCTAGGGTATGTACATAGTTCAAGTGCCCACTAGGTAACCTAGATTGTCCAAGTGTCCGCTAGTTACCCTACATAGTCCACGTGCCCGCTAGGTAACCTAGATAGTCCAAGGTCCTGCTAGTTAACCTACATAGTCCAATCCCCGATAGGGTACCTACATAGTCCAAGTGCCCGCTGAGGAACCTACATAGTCCAAGTGCCCGATAGGGAACCTATATATTCCAAGTGCCAGTTAGGGAACCTACATACTCCACGTGCCCATAGGGAACCTATATTGTCCAAGTGCCCGCTAGGGAACCTACATAGTCCAAGTGCCCGTTAGTTAACCTAGATAGTCAAAGTGCCTGCTAGGTAACCTAAATAGTCCAAGTGCTCTCTAGGGAACCTACATAGTCCAAGTGCCCGTTAGTTAACCTAGATAGTCCAATTGCCCGTTAGCTAACCTAGATAGTCGAAGTGTCCGCTAGTTAACCTACATAGTCCAAGTGTCCGTTGGTTAACCTAGATAGTCCAAGTGCACGCTAGGTAACCTAGAGTCCAAGTGCTCGCTAGTTAACCTACATAGTCCAAGTGCCCGCTAGGTAACCTATATAGTCCAAGTGCCCGCTAGGTAACCTACATAGTCTAAGGTCTCACTTGTTAACTTTGTTAGTCCAAGTGCCTGCTAGTTAACCTAGATCTTCCAAGTGCCCGCGAGTTAACCTAGATTGTCCAAGTGCCTGCTACTTAACCTACATAGTCCAAGGGCCCACTAGTTAACCTAGATAATCCAAGTGTCCTCTAGTTAACCTACATAGCCCAAGTACCAGCTAGTTAACCTATATACAAAGTTCCCGCTACGTAACCTAGATAGTCCAAGGGCACGCTAGTTAACCTACATAGTCCAAGTGCCCGCTAGGCAACCTAGATAGTCCAAGTGCCCACTAAGGAACCTACATAGTCCAAGTGCACGCTAGTTAACCTAGACAGCCCCAGTGCCCGCTAGGGAACTTACATAGTCCAAGTTCCCGCTTGGTAACCTAAATAGTCCAAATGCCCGCTAGGGAAACTACATAGTCCAAGTGCCCACTAGTTAACCTAGATAGTCCAAGTGCCTGCTAGTAAACCTACATAATCCATGGGCCCGCTAGTTAACCTACATAGTGCAAGGGCCCGCTAGTTAACCTAGATCGTGCAAGTGTCCGCTAGTTAACCTACATAGTCCACGTGCCCGGTAGGTAACCTAGATAGTCCTAGTGCCCGTTAGTTAACCTAGATAGTCCAAGGGCCCACTAGGGGACGTACATAGTCCAAGTGCCCGCTAGTTAACCTACATAGTCCAAGGTCCGCTAGTTAACCTAGATAGTCCAAGTGCCCGCTAGTTAACCTACATAGTACAAGGGCCCGCTAGTTGACCTTGATAGTCCAAGATCCCACTAGTTAACCTAGATAGTCAAAGTGCCCGCTAATTAACCTAAGTAGTACAAATGTCCGATAGGGATCCTACATAGTCAAAGTGCCCGCTAGTTAACCTACATAGTCCAAGTCCCCGCTAGGTAACCTAGGCAGTCCAAGTGACCATTATGTTACCTACATAGTCCAAGTGCTCGTCCGTGAACCTAGATAGTCCAAGTGCCCGCTAGGTAACTTAGGTGGCCCAAGTACCCGCTAGGGAACGTACATAGTCCAAGTGCCTTCTAGGTAACCTAGATAGTCCAAGTGCCCGCTAGTTAACCTACATACTCCAAGTGCCTGCTAGGTAAACTACATAGTCCAAGTGCCCACTAGGTAACCTAGAGAGTCCAATTGCCCGCTAGTTAAGCTAGACAGTCCAAGTACCCGATAGGGAACCTACATAGTCCAAGTGCCCGCTGGGAACCTACATAGTCCAAGTGCTCGCTAGGCAACCTACATAGTCCAAGTGCCCGTTAGTTAACCTAGATAGTCAAAGTGCCTGCTAGGTAACCTAAATAGTCCAAGTGCCCGCTAGGGAACCTACATAGTCCAAGGGCCCGCTAGGTAACCCAGATAGTCCAATTGCCCGTTAGCTAACCTAGTTAGTTGAAGTGTCCGCTAGTTAACCTACATAGTCCAAGTGCCCGTTCGTTAACCTAGATAGGCCAAGTGCCCGCTAGGTAACCTACACAGTCCAAGTGCCTGCTAGGTAACCTTGATAGTCCAAGTGCCTTCTAGTTAACCTACATAGTCCAAGTGCCCCCTAGGTAACATATATAGTCCAAGTGGCCACTATGTAACCTAAATAATCCAAATGCCCGCTAGTTAACCTAGATAATCCAAGTGCCCTCTTGTTAACCTAGATAGTCCAAGTGCCCGCTAGTTAACCTAGATAGTCTAAGGGCCCGCTAGTTAATCTACATAGTCCAGTGCCCGCTAGTTAACCTAGATAGTCCAAGTGCCCGCTAGTTAACCTAGATAGTCCAAGGGCCCGCTCGTTAATCTAGATAGTCCAAGTGCCCACTAGTTAACCTAGGTAGTCCAAGTGCCCGCTAGTTAACCTAGATCGTCCAAGTGCCCGCTGGTTAACCTAGATAATCCAAGTGCCCGATAGTTAACCTACATAGTCCAAGGGCCCAATAGTTAACCTAGATAGTCCAAGTGCCCGCTAGGGGACATACATAGTCCAAGTGCCCCCTAGGGAATCTACATAGTCCAAGTGCTCGCTAAGCAACCTACATAGTCCAAGTGCCCGTTAGTTAACCTAGATAGTCAAAGTGCCTGCTAGGTAACTTAAATAGTCCAAGTGCCCGCTAGGGAACCTACGTAGTCGAAGTGCCCACTAGGTAACCTAGATAATCCAATTGCACGTTAGCTAAGCTAGATAGTCGAAGTGTCCGCTAGTTAACCTACATAATCCAAATGCCCGCTAGTTAACCTAGATAGTCCAAGTGTCCGCTTGTTAACCTAGATAGTCCAAGTGCCCGCTAGTAAACCTAGATAGTCCAAGGGCCCGCTAGTTAACCTACATAGTCCAAGTGCCCGTTCGTTAACCTAGATAGGCCAAGTGCCCACTAGGTAACCTAGACAGTCCAAGTGCCCACTAGGTTACCTACATAGTCCAAGTGCCCGCTGGTAATCTACATAGTCCAAGGGCCCGCTAGGTAACCTTGATAGTCCAAGCGCCTTCTAGTTAACCTACATAGTCCAAGTGCCCGCTAGGTAACCTACATAGTCCAAGTGCCCGTTAGTTAACCTAGATAGTCCAAGTGCCCACTAGGGGACGTACATAGTCCAAGTGCCCGCGAGGTAACCTTGATAGTCCAAGTGCGCGCTAGGGTATGTACATAGTCCGAGTGCTGGCTAGGAAACCTAGATAATCCAAGTGCCCGCTAGTTAACCTACATAGTCCAAGGGCCCGCAAGTTAACCTACATAGTCCAAGGTCCGCTATTTAACCTAGATAGTCCAAGTGCCCGCTAGTTAACCTACGTAGTACAAGGGCCCGCTACTTGACCTAGATAGTCCAAGTGCCCGCTCGTTAACCTAGATAGTCCAAGTGCCCGCTAGTTAACCTAAGTAGTCCAAATGTCCGATAGGGATCCTACATAGTCCAAGTGCCCGCTACGTAACCTACATATCCAAGTGCCCGTTCGTTAACCTAGATAGTCAAAGTGCCCGCTAGGTAACCTAGACAGTCCAAGTGCCCGCTAGGTTACCTACATAGTCCAAGTGCCCGTTCGTTAACCTAGATAGTCCAAGTGCCCGCTAGTTAACCTAGATCGTCCAAGGGCCCTCTAGTTAACCTAGATAGTCCAAGTGCCCGCTAGGGACGTACATAGTCCAAGTGCCCGCTAGGTAACCTAGATAGTCCATGTGCCCCCTAGGGTATGTACATAGTTCAAGTGCCCGCTAGGTAACCTAGATTGTCCAAGTGTCCGCTAGTTACCCTACATAGTCCAAGTGCCCGCTAGGTAACCTAGATAGTCCAAGGTCCTGCTAGTTAACCTACATAGTCCAATGCCCGATAGGGAACCTACATAGTCCAAGTACCCGCTGAGGAACCTACATAGTCCAAGTGCCCGATAGGGAACCTATATATTCCAAGTGCCAGTTAGGGAACCTACATACTCCACGTGCCCATAGGGAACCTATATAGTCCAAGTGCCCGCTAGGGAACCTACATAGTCCAAGTGCCCGTTAGTTAACCTAGATAGTCAAAGTGCCTGCTAGGTAACCTAAATATTCCAAGTGCTCTCTAGGGAACATGCATAGTCCAAATGCCCGTTAGTTAACCTAGATAGTCCAATTGCCCGTCAGCTAACCTAGATAGTCGAAGTGTCCGCTAGTTAACCTACATAGTCCAAGTGTCCGTTGGTTAACCTTCATAGTCCAAGTGCCCGCTAGGTAACCTAGAGTCCAAGTGCTCGCTAGTTAACCTACATAGTCCAAGTGCCCGCTAGGTAACCTACATAGTCCAAGGTCTCACTTGTTAACTTTGATAGTCCAAGTGCCTGCTAGTTAACCTAGATTGTCCAAGTGCCTGCTACTTAACCTACATAGTCCAAGGGCCCACTAGTTAACCTAGATAATCCAAGTGTCCTCTAGTTAACCTACATAGTCCAAGTACCAGCAAGTTAACCTATATACAAAGTACCCGCTACGTAACCTAGATAGTCCAAGGGCACGCTAGTTAACCTACATAGCCCAAGTGCCCGCTAGGCAACCTAGATAGTCCAAGTGCCCACTAAGGAACCTACATAGTCCAAGTGCACGCTAGTTAACCTAGACAGTCCCAGTGCCCGCTAGGGAACTTACATAGTCCAAGTTCCCGCTTGGTAACCTAAATAGTCCAAATGCCCGCTAGGGAAACTACATAGTCCAAGTGCCCACTAGTTAACCTAGATAGTCCAAGTGCCCGCTAGTTAACCTAGATAGTCCAAGGGCCCGCTAGTTAATCTAGATAGTCCAAGTGCCCACTAGTTAACCTAGATAGTCCAAGTGCCCGCTGGTTAACCTAGATCGTCCAAGTGCCCGCTGGTTAACCTAGATAATCCAAGTGCCCGATAGTTAACCTACATAGTCCAAGGGCCCAATAGTTAACCTAGATAGTCCAAGTGCCCGCTAGGGGACATACATAGTCCAAGTGCCCCCTAGGGAATCTACATAGTCCAAGTGCTCGCTAAGCAACCTACATAGTCCAAGTGCCCGTTAGTTAACCTAGATAGTCAAAGTGCCTGCTAGGTAACCTAAATAGTCCAAGTGCCCGCTAGGGAACCTACGTAGTCGAAGTACCCAGTAGGTAACCTAGATAGTCCAATTGCACGTTAGCTAACCTATATAGTCGAAGTGTCCGCTAGTTAACCTACATAATCCAAAAGCCCGCTAGTTAACCTTGATAGTCCAAGATGCCGCTTGTTAACCTAGATAGTCCAAGTGCCCGCTAGTAAACCTAGATAGTCCAAGGGCCCGCTAGTTAACCTACATAGTCCAAGTGCCCGTTCGTTAACCTAGATAGGCCAAGTGCCCACTAGGTAACCTAGACAGTCCAAGTGCCCACTAGGTTACCTACATAGTCCAAGTGCACATTCATTAACCTACATAGTCCAAGTGCCCGCTGGTAATCTACATAGTCCAAGGGCCCGCTAGGTAACCTTGATAGTCCAAGCACCTTCTAGTTAACCTACATAGTCCAAGTGCCCGTTAGTTAACCTATATAGTCCAAGTGCCCACTAGGGGACGTACTTAGTCCAAGTGCCCGCGAGGTAACCTTGATAGTCCAAGTGCGCGCTAGGGTATGTACATAGTCCGAGTGCTGGCTAGGAAACCTAGATAATCCAAGTGCCCGCTAGTTAACCTACATAGTCCAAGGGCCCGCAAGTTAACCTACATAGTCCAAGGTCCGCTATTTAACCTAGATAGTCCAAGTGCCCGCTAGTTAACCTACGTAGTACAAGGGCCCGCTACTTGACCTAGATAGTCCAAGTGCCCGCTAGTTAACCTACATAGTACAAGGGCCCGCTTCTTGACCTAGATAGTCCAAGTGCCCGCTCGTTAACCTAGATAGTCCAAGTGCCCGCTAGTTAACCTAAGTAGTCCAAATGTCCGATAGGGATCCTACATAGTCCAAGTGCCCGCTACGTAACCTACATATCCAAGTGCCCGTTCGTTAACCTAGATAGTCAAAGTGCCCGCTAGGTAACCTAGACAGTCCAAGTGCCCGCTAGGTTACCTACATAGTCCAAGTGCCCGTTCGTTAACCTAGATAGTCCAAGTGCCCGCTAGTTAACCTAGATAGTCCAAGGGCCCACTAGGGGACGTACATAGTCCAAGTGCCCGCTAGTTAATCTACATAGTCCAAGGTCCTCTAGTTAACCTAGATAGTCCAAGTGCCCGCTAGTTAACCTACATAGTACAAGGGCCCGCTAGTTGACCTTGATAGTCCAAGTTCCCGCTAGTTAACTTAGATAGTCAAAGTGCCCGCTAATTAACCTAAGTAGTACAAATGTCCGATAGGGATCCTACATAGTCAAAGTGCCCGCTAATTAACCTACATAGTCCAAGTCCCCGCTAGGTAACCTAGGCAGTCCAAGTGACCATTATGTTACCTACATAGTTCAAGTGCTCGTCCGTTAACCTAGATAGTCCAAGTGCCCGCTAGGTAACTTAGGTAGCCCAAGTACCCTCTAGGGAACCTACATAGTCCAAGTGCCTTCTAGGTAACCTAGATAGTCCAAGTGCCCGCTAGTTAACCTACATACTCCAAGTGCCTGCTAGGTAAACTACATAGTCCAAGTGCCCACTAGGTAACCTAGAGAGTCCAATAGCCCGCTAGTTAAGCTAGACAGTCCAAGTACCCGATAGGGAACCTACATAGTCCAAGTGCCCGCTGGGAACCTACATAGTCCAAGTGCTCGCTAGGCAACCTACATAGTCCAAGTGCCCGTTAGTTAACCTAGATAGTCAAAGTGCCTGCTAGGTAACCTAAATAGTCCAAGTGCCCGCTAGGGAACCTACATAGTCCAAGGGCCCGCTAGGTAACCTAGATAGTCCAATTGCCCGTTAGCTAACCTAGATAGTTGAAGTGTCCGCTAGTTAACCTACATAGTCCAAGTGCCCGTTCGTTAACCTAGATAGGCCAAGTGCCCGCTAGGTAACCTACACAGTCCAAGTGCCTGCTAGGTAACCTTGATAGTCCAAGTGCCTTCTAGTTAACCTACATAGTCCAAGTGCCCGCTAGGTAACATACATAGTCCAAGTGCCCACTATGTAACCTAAATAATCCAAATGCCCGCTAGTTAACCTAGATAATCCAAGTGCCCTCTTGTTAAACTAGATAGTCCAAGTGCCCGCTAGTAAACCTAGATAGTCTAAGGGCCCGCTAGTTAATCTAGATAGTCCAAGTGCCCGCTAGTTAACCTAGATAGTCCAAGTGCCCGCTAGTTAACCTAGATCGTCCAAGTGCCCGCTGGTTAACCTAGATAATCCAAGTGCCCGATAGTTAACCTACATAGTCCAAGGGCCCAATAGTTAACCTAGATAGTCCAAGTGCCCGCTAGGGGACATACATAGTCCAAGTGCCCCCTAGGGAATCTACATAGTCCAAGTGCTCGCTAAGCAACCTACATAGTCCAAGTGCCCGTTAGTTAACCTAGATAGTCAAAGTGCCTGCTAGGTAACTTAAATAGTCCAAGTGCCCGCTAGGGAACCTACGTAGTCGAAGTGCCCACTAGGTAACCTAGATAGTCCAATTGCACGTTAGCTAACCTAGATAGTCGAAGTGTCCGCTAGTTAACCTACATAATCCAAATGCCTGCTAGTTAACCTAGATAGTCCAAGTGTCCGCTTGTTAACCTAGATAGTCCTATTGCCCGCTAGTAAACCTAGATAGTCCAAGGGCCCGCTAGTTAACCTACATAGTCCAAGTGCCCGTTCGTTAACCTAGATAGGCCAAGTGCCCACTGGGTAACCTAGACAGTCCAAGTGCCCACTAGGTTACCTACATAGTCCAAGTGCACGTTCATTAACCTACATAGTCCAAGTGCCCGCTGGTAATCTACATAGTCCAAGGGCCCGCTAGGTAACCTTGATAGTCCAAGCGCCTTCTAGTTAACCTACATAGTCCAAGTGCCCGCTAGGTAACCTACATAGTCCAAGTGCCCGTTAGTTAACCTAGATAGTCCAAGTGCCCACTAGGGGACGTACATAGTCCAAGTACCCGCGAGGTAACCTTGATAGTCCAAGTGCGCGCTAGGGTATGTACATAGTCCGAGTGCTGGCTAGGAAACCTAGATAATCCAAGTGCCCGCTAGTTAACCTACATAGTCCAAGGGCCCGCAAGTTAACCTACATAGTCCAAGGTCCGCTATTTAACCTAGATAGTCCAAGTGCCCGCTAGTTAACCTACGTAGTACAAGGGCCCGCTACTTGACCTAGATAGTCCAAGTGCCCGCTCGTTAACCTAGATAGTCCAAGTGCCCGCTAGTTAACCTAAGTAGTCCAAATGTCCGATAGGGATCCTACATAGTCCAAGTGCCCGCTACGTAACCTACATATCCAAGTGCCCGTTCGTTAACCTAGATAGTCAAAGTGCCCGCTAGGTAACCTAGACAGTCCAAGTGCCCGCTAGGTTACCTACATAGTCCAAGTGCCCGTTCGTTAACCTAGATAGTCCAAGTGCCCGCTAGTTAACCTAGATCGTCCAAGGGCCCTCTAGTTAACCTAGATAGTCCAAGTGCCCGCTAGGGGACGTACATAGTCCAAGTGCCCGCTAGGTAACCTAGATAGTCCATGTGCCCCCTAGGGTATGTACATAGTTCAAGTGCCCGCTAGGTAACCTAGATTGTCCAAGTGTCCGCTAGTTACCCTACATAGTCCAAGTGCCCGCTAGGTAACCTAGATAGTCCAAGGTCCTGCTAGTTAACCTACATAGTCCAATGCCCGATAGGGAACCTACATAGTCCAAGTGCCCGCTGAGGAACCTACATAGTCCAAGTGCCCGATAGGGAACCTATATATTCCAAGTGCCAGTTAGGGAACCTACATACTCCACGTGCCCATAGGGAACCTATATAGTCCAAGTGCCCGCTAGGGAACCTACATAGTCCAAGTGCCCGTTAGTTAACCTAGATAGTCAAAGTGCCTGCTAGGTAACCTAAATATTCCAAGTGCTCTCTAGGGAACATACATAGTCCAAGTGCCCGTTAGTTAACCTAGATAGTCCAATTGCCCGTTAGCTAACCTAGATAGTCGAAGTGTCCGCTAGTTAACCTACATAGTCCAAGTGTCCGTTGGTTAACCTAGATAGTCCAAGTGCCCGCTAGGTAACCTAGAGTCCAAGTGCTCGCTAGTTAACCTACATAGTCCAAGTGCCCGCTAGGTAACCTACATAGTCCAAGGTCTCACTTGTTAACTTTGATAGTCCAAGTGCCTGCTAGTTAACCTAGATCTTCCAAGTGCCCGCGAGTTAACCTAGATTGTCCAAGTGCCTGCTACTTAACCTACATTGTCCAAGGGCCCACTAGTTAACCTAGATAATCCAAGTGTCCTCTAGTTAACCTACATAGTCCAAGTACCAGCAAGTTAACCTATATACAAAGTACCCGCTACGTAACCTAGATAGTCCAAGGGCACGCTAGTTAACTTACATAGCCAAAGTGCCCGCTAGGCAACATAGATAGTCCAAGTGCCCACTAAAGAACCTACATAGTCCAAGTGCACGCTAGTTAACCTAGACAGTCCCAGTGCCCGCTAGGGAACTTACATAGTCCAAGTTCCCGCTTGGTAACCTAAATAGTCCAAATGCCCGCTAGGGAAACTACATAGTCCAAGTGCCCACTAGTTAACCTAGATAGTCCAAGTGCCCGCTAGTTAACCTAGATAGTCCAAGGGCCCGCTAGTTAATCTAGATAGGCCAAGTGCCCTCTAGTTAACCTAGATAGTCCAAGTGCCCGCTGGTTAACCTAGATCGTCCAAGTGCCCGCTGGTTAACCTAGATAATCCAAGTGCCCGATAGTTAACCTACATAGTCCAAGGGCCCAATAGTTAACCTAGATAGTCCAAGGGCCCGCTAGGGGACATACATAGTCCAAATGCCCCCTAGGGAATCTACATAGTCCAAGTGCTCGCTAGGCAACCTACATAGTCCAAGTGCCCGTTAGTTAACCTAGATAGTCAAAGTGCCTGCTAGGTAACCTAAATAGTCCAAGTGCCCGCTAGGGAACCTACATAGTCCAAGGGCCCGCTAGGTAACCTAGATAGTCCAATTGCCCGTTAGCTAACCTAGATAGTTGAAGTGTCCGCTAGTTAACCTACATAGTCTAAGTGCCCGTTCGTTAACCTAGATAGGCCAAGTGCCCGCTAGGTAACCTACACAGTCCAAGTGCCTGCTAGGTAACCTTGATAGTCCAAGTGCCTTCTAGTTAACCTACATAGTCCAAGTGCCCGCTAGGTAACATACATAGTCCAAGTGCCCACTATGTAACCTAAATAATCCAAATGCCCGCTAGTTAACCTAGATAATCCAAGTGCCCGCTTGTTAACCTAGATAGTCCAAGTGCCCACTAGTAAACCTAGATAGTCTAAGGGCCCGCTAGTTAATCTACATAGTCCAGTGCCCGCTAGTTAACCTAGATAGTCCAAGTGCCCGCTAGTTAACCTAGATAGTCCAAGGGCCCGCTAGTTAATCTAGATAGCCAAGTGCCCACTAGTTAACCTAGATAGTCAAAGTGCCCGCTAGTTAACCTAGATCGTCCAAGTGCCCGCTGGTTAACCTAGATAATCCAAGTGCCCGATAGTTAACCTACATAGTCCAAGGGCCCAATAGTTAACCTAGATAGTCCAAGTGCCCGCTAGGGGACATACATAGTCCAAGTGCCCCCTAGGGAATCTACATAGTCCAAGTGCTCGCTAAGCAACCTACATAGTCCAAGTGCCCGTTAGTTAACCTAGATAGTCAAAGTGCCTGCTAGGTAACTTAAATAGTCCAAGTGCCCGCTAGGGAACCTACGTAGTCGAAGTGCCCACTAGGTAACCTAGATAGTCCAATTGCACGTTAGCTAACCTAGATAGTCGAAGTGTCCGCTAGTTAACCTACATAATCCAAATGCCCGCTAGTTAACCTAGATAGTCCAAGTGGCCGCTTGTTAACCTAGATAGTCCAAGTGCCCGCTAGTAAACCTAGATAGTCCAAGGGCCCGCTAGTTAACCTACATAGTCCAAGTGCCCGTTCGTTAACCTAGATAGGCCAAGTGCCCACTAGGTAACCTAGACAGTCCAAGTGCCCACTAGGTTACCTACATAGTCCAAGTGCACGTTCATTAACCTAGATAGTCCAAGTGCCCGCTGGTAATCTACATAGTCCAAGGGCCCGCTAGGTAACCTTGATAGTCCAAGCGCCTTCTAGTTAACCTACATAGTCCAAGTGCCCGCTAGGTAACCTACATAGTCCAAGTGCCCGTTAGTTAACCTAGATAGTCCAAGTGCCCACTAGGGGACGTACATAGTCCAAGTGCCCGCGAGGTAACCTTGATAGTCCAAGTGCGCGCTAGGGTATGTACATAGTCCGAGTGCTGGCTAGGAAACCTAGATAATCCAAGTGCCCGCTAGTTAACATACATAGTCCAAGGGCCCGCAAGTTAACCTACATAGTCCAAGGTCCGCTATTTAACCTAGATAGTCCAAGTGCCCGCTAGTTAACCTACGTAGTACAAGGGCCCGCTACTTGACCTAGATAGTCCAAGTGCCCGCTCGTTAACCTAGATAGTCCAAGTGCCCGCTAGTTACCTAAGTAGTCCAAATGTCCGATAGGGATCCTACATAGTCCAAGTGCCCGCTACGTAACCTACATATCCAAGTGCCCGTTCGTTAACCTAGATAGTCAAAGTGCCCACTAGTTAACCTAGATAGTCAAAGTGCCCGCTAGTTAACCTAGATCGTCCAAGTGCCCGCTGGTTAACCTAGATAATCCAAGTGCCCGATAGTTAACCTACATAGTCCAAGGGCCCAATAGTTAACCTAGATAGTCCAAGTGCCCGCTAGGGGACATACATAGTCCAAGTGCCCCCTAGGGAATCTACATAGTCCAAGTGCTCGCTAAGCAACCTACATAGTCCAAGTGCCCGTTAGTTAACCTAGATAGTCAAAGTGCCTGCTAGGTAACTTAAATAGTCCAAGTGCCCGCTAGGGAACCTACGTAGTCGAAGTGCCCACTAGGTAACCTAGATAGTCCAATTGCACGTTAGCTAACCTAGATAGTCGAAGTGTCTGCTAGTTAACCTACATAATCCAAATGCCCGCTAGTTAACCTAGATAGTCCAAGTGGCCGCTTGTTAACCTAGATAGTCCAAGTGCCCGCTAGTAAACCTAGATAGACCAAGGGCCCGCTAGTTAACCTACATAGTCCAAGTGCCCGTTCGTTAACCTAGATAGGCCAAGTGCCCACTAGGTAACCTAGACAGTCCAAGTGCCCACTAGGTTACCTACATAGTCCAAGTGCACGTTCATTAACCTACATAGTCCAAGTGCCCGCTGGTAATCTACATAGTCCAAGGGCCCGCTAGGTAACCTACATAGTCCAAGTGCCCGTTAGTTAACCTAGATAGTCCAAGTGCCCACTAGGGGACGTACATAGTCCAAGTGCCCGCGAGGTAACCTTGATAGTCCAAGTGCGCACTAGGGTATGTACATAGTCCGAGTGCTGGCTAGGAAACCTAGATAATCCAAGTGCCCGCTAGTTAACCTACATAGTCCAAGGGCCCGCAAGTTAACCTACATAGTCCAAGGTCCGCTATTTAACCTAGATAGTCCAAGTGCCCGCTAGTTAACCTACGTAGTACAAGGGCCCGCTACTTGACCTAGATAGTCCAAGTGCCCGCTCGTTAACCTAGATAGTCCAAGTGCCCGCTAGTTAACCTAAGTAGTCCAAATGTCCGATAGGGATCCTACATAGTCCAAGTGCCCGCTACGTAACCTACATATCCAAGTGCCCGTTAGTTAACCTAGATAGTCAAAGTGCCCGCTAGGTAACCTAGACAGTCCAAGTGCCCGCTAGGTTACCTACATAGTCCAAGTGCCCGTTCGTTAACCTAGATAGTCCAAGTGCCCGCTAGTTAACCTAGATCGTTCAAGGGCCCTCTAGTTAACCTAGATAGTCCAAGTGCCCGCTAGGGAACCTACATAGTCCAAGTGCCCGTTAGTTAACCTAGATAGTCAAAGTGCCTGCTAGGTAACCTTGATAGTCCAAGTGCCTTCTAGTTAACCTACATAGTCCAAGTGCCCGCTAGGTAACATACATAGTCCAAGTGCCCACTATGTAACCTAAATAATCCAAATGCCCGCTAGTTAACCTAGATAATCCAAGTGCCCGCTTGTTAACCTAGATAGTCCAAGTGCCCGCTAGTAAACCTAGATAGTCTAAGGGCCCGCTAGTTAATCTACATAGTCCAGTGCCCGCTAGTTAACCTAGATAGTCCAAGTGCCCGCTAGTTAACCTAGATAGTCCAAGGGCCCGCTAGTTAATCTAGATTGCCAAGTGCCCACTAGTTAACCTAGATAGTCAAAGTGCCCGCTAGTTAACCTACATAGTCCAAGGGCCCAATAGTTAACATAGATAGTCCAAGTGCCCGCTAGGGGACATACATAGTCCAAGTGCCCCCTAGGGAATCTACATAGTCCAAGTGCTCGCTAAGCAACCTACATAGTCCAAGTGCCCGTTAGTTAACCTAGATAGTCAAAGTGCCTGCTAGGTAACTTAAATAGTCCATGTGCCCGCTAGTGAACCTACGTAGTCGAAGTGCCCACTAGGTAACCTAGATAGTCCAATTGCACGTTAGCTAACCTAGATAGTCGAAGTGTCCGCTAGTTAACCTACATAATCCAAATGCCCGCTAGTTAACCTAGATAGTCCAAGTGTCCGCTTGTTAACCTAGATAGTCCAAGTGCCCGCTAGTAAACCTAGATAGTCCAAGGGCCCGCTAGTTAACCTACATAGTCCAAGTGCCCGTTCGTTAACCTAGATAGGCCAAGTGCCCACTAGGTAACCTAGACAGTCCAAGTGCCCACTAGGTTACCTACATAGTCCAAGTGCACGTTCATTAACCTACATAGTCCAAGTGCCCGCTGGTAATCTACATAGTCCAAGGGCCCGCTAGGTAACCTTGATAGTCCAAGCGCCTTCTAGTTAACCTACATAGTCCAAGTGCCCGTTAGTTAACCTAGATAGTCCAAGTGCCCACTAGGGGACGTACATAGTCCAAGTGCCCGCGAGGTAACCTTAATAGTCCAAGTGCGCGCTAGGGTATGTACATAGTCCGAGTGCTGGCTAGGAAACCTAGATAATCCAAGGGCCCGCTAGTTAACCTACATAGTCCAAGGGCCCGCAAGTTAACCTACATAGTCCAAGGTCCGCTATTTAACCTAGATAGTCCAAGTGCCCGCTAGTTAACCTACGTAGTACAAGGGCCGGCTACTTGACCTAGATAGTCCAAGTGCCCGCTCGTTAACCTAGATAGTCCAAGTGCCCGCTAGTTAACCTAAGTAGTCCAAATGTCCGATAGGGATCCTACATAGTCCAAGTGCCCGCTACGTAACCTACATATCCAAGTGCCCGTTCGTTAACCTAGATAGTCAAAGTGCCCGCTAGTTAACCTAGATCGTCCAAGTGCCCGCTGGTTAACCTAGATAATCCAAGTGCCCGATAGTTAACCTACATAGTCCAAGGGCCCAATAGTTAACCTAGATAGTCCAAGTGCCCGCTAGGGGACATACATAGTCCAAGTGCCCCCTAGGGAATCTACATAGTCCAAGTGCTCGCTAAGCAACCTACATAGTCCAAGTGCCCGTTAGTTAACCTAGATAGTCAAAGTGCCTGCTAGGTAACTTAAATAGTCCAAGTGCCCGCTAGGGAACCTACGTAGTCGAAGTGCCCACTAGGTAACCTAGATAGTCCAATTGCACGTTAGCTAACCTAGATAGTCGAAGTGTCTGCTAGTTAACCTACATAATCCAAATGCCCGCTAGTTAACCTAGATAGTCCAAGTGGCCGCTTGTTAACCTAGATAGTCCAAGTGCCCGCTAGTAAACCTAGATAGACCAAGGGCCCGCTAGTTAACCTACATAGTCCAAGTGCCCGTTCGTTAACCTAGATAGGCCAAGTGCCCACTAGGTAACCTAGACAGTCCAAGTGCCCACTAGGTTACCTACATAGTCCAAGTGCACGTTCATTAACCTACATAGTCCAAGTGCCCGCTGGTAATCTACATAGTCCAAGGGCCCGCTAGGTAACCTACATAGTCCAAGTGCCCGTTAGTTAACCTAGATAGTCCAAGTGCCCACTAGGGGACGTACATAGTCCAAGTGCCCGCGAGGTAACCTTGATAGTCCAAGTGCGCGCTAGGGTATGTACATAGTCCGAGTGCTGGCTAGGAAACCTAGATAATCCAAGTGCCCGCTAGTTA
This sequence comes from Tenrec ecaudatus, assembly GCF_050624435.1. Classification (NCBI taxonomy): domain Eukaryota; kingdom Metazoa; phylum Chordata; class Mammalia; order Afrosoricida; family Tenrecidae; genus Tenrec; species Tenrec ecaudatus. The sequence continues at coordinate 4,491,863 of NW_027457568.1, read as the reverse complement.
ACCTACATAGTCCAAGGGCCCGCAAGTTAACCTACATAGTCCAAGGTCCGCTATTTAACCTAGATAGTCCAAGTGCCCGCTAGTTAACCTACGTAGTACAAGGGCCCGCTACTTGACCTAGATAGTCCAAGTGCCCGCTCGTTAACCTAGATAGTCCAAGTGCCCGCTAGTTAACCTAAGTAGTCCAAATGTCCGATAGGGATCCTACATAGTCCAAGTGCCCGCTACGTAACCTACATATCCAAGTGCCCGTTAGTTAACCTAGATAGTCAAAGTGCCCGCTAGGTAACCTAGACAGTCCAAGTGCCCGCTAGGTTACCTACATAGTCCAAGTGCCCGTTCGTTAACCTAGATAGTCCAAGTGCCCGCTAGTTAACCTAGATCGTTCAAGGGCCCTCTAGTTAACCTAGATAGTCCAAGTGCCCGCTAGGGAACCTACATAGTCCAAGTGCCCGTTAGTTAACCTAGATAGTCAAAGTGCCTGCTAGGTAACCTAAATATTCAAAGTGCTCTCTAGGGAACATACATAGTCCAAGTGCCCGTTAGTTAACCTAGATAGTCCAATTGCCCGTTAGCTAACCTAGATAGTCGAAGTGTCCGCTAGTTAACCTACATAGTCCAAGTGTCCGTTGGTTAACCTAGATAGTCCAAGTGCCCGCTAGGTAACCTAGAGTCCAAGTGCTCGCTAGTTAACCTACATAGTCCAAGTGCCCGCTAGGTAACCTACATAGTCCAAGGTCTCACTTGTTAACTTTGATAGTCCAAGTGCCTGCTAGTTAACCTAGATCTTCCAAGTGCCCGCGAGTTAACCTAGATTGTCCAAGTGCCTGCTACTTAACCTACATAGTCCAAGGGCCCACTAGTTAACCTAGATAATCCAAGTGTCCTCTAGTTAACCTACATAGTCCAAGTACCAGCAAGTTAACCTATATACAAAGTACCCGCTACGTAACCTAGATAGTCCAAGAGCACGCTAGTTAACCTACATAGCCCAAGTGCCCGCTAGGCAACATACATAGTCCAAGTGCCCACTAAGGAACCTACATCGTCCAAGTGCACGCTAGTTAACCTAGACAGTCCCAGTGCCCGCTAGGGAACTTACATAGTCCAAGTTCCCGCTTGGTAACCTAAATAGTCCAAATGCCTGCTAGGGAAACTACATAGTCCAAGTGCCCACTAGTTAACCTAGATAGTCCAAGTGCCCACTAGTTAACCTAGATAGTCCAAGGGCCCGCTAGTTAATCTAGATAGGCCAAGTGCCCACTAGTTAACCTAGATAGTCCAAGTGCCCGCTGGTTAACCTAGATCGTCCAAGTGCCCGCTGGTTAACATAGATAATCCAAGTGCCCGATAGTTAACCTACATAGTCCAAGGGCCCAATAGTTAACCTAGATAGTCCAAGGGCCCGCTAGGGGACATACATTGTCCAAATGCCCCCTAGGGAATCTACATAGTCCAAGTGCTCGCTAAGCAACCTACATAGTCCAAGTGCCCGCTGGTTAACCTAGATAGTCAAAGTGCCTGCTAGGTAACCTAAATAGTCCAAGTGCCGGCTAGGGAACCTACATAGTCGAAGTGCCCGCTAGGTAACCTAGATAGTCCAATTGCCCGTTAGCTAACCTAGATAGTCGAAGTGTCCGCTAGTTAACCTACATAGTCCAAGTGCCCGTTCATTAACCTAGATAGGCCAAGTGCCCGCTAGGTAACCTACACAGTCCAAGTGCCTGCTAGGTAACCTTGATAGTCCAAGTGCCTTCTAGTTAACCTACATAGTCCAAGTGCCCGCTAGGTAACATACATAGTCCAAGTGCCCACTATGTAACCTAAATAATCCAAATGCCCGCTAGTTAACCTAGATAATCCAAGTGCCCGCTTGTTAACCTAGATAGTCCAAGTGCCCGCTAGTAAACCTAGATAGTCTAAGGGCCCGCTAGTTAATCTACATAGTCCAGTGCCCGCTAGTTAACCTAGATAGTCCAAGTGCCCGCTAGTTAACCTAGATAGTCCAAGGGCCCGCTAGTTAATCTAGATTGCCAAGTGCCCACTAGTTAACCTAGATAGTCAAAGTGCCCGCTAGTTAACCTACATAGTCCAAGGGCCCAATAGTTAACATAGATAGTCCAAGTGCCCGCTAGGGGACATACATAGTCCAAGTGCCCCCTAGGGAATCTACATAGTCCAAGTGCTCGCTAAGCAACCTACATAGTCCAAGTGCCCGTTAGTTAACCTAGATAGTCAAAGTGCCTGCTAGGTAACTTAAATAGTCCATGTGCCCGCTAGGGAACCTACGTAGTCGAAGTGCCCACTAGGTAACCTAGATAGTCCAATTGCACGTTAGCTAACCTAGATAGTCGAAGTGTCCGCTAGTTAACCTACATAATCCAAATGCCCGCTAGTTAACCTAAATAGTCCAAGTGTCCGCTTGTTAACCTAGATAGTCCAAGTGCCCGCTAGTAAACCTAGATAGTCCAAGGGCCCGCTAGTTAACCTACATAGTCCAAGTGCCCGTTCGTTAACCTAGATAGGCCAAGTGCCCACTAGGTAACCTAGACAGTCCAAGTGCCCACTAGGTTACCTACATAGTCCAAGTGCACGTTCATTAACCTACATAGTCCAAGTGCCCGCTGGTAATCTACATAGTCCAAGGGCCCGCTAGGTAACCTTGATAGTCCAAGCGCCTTCTAGTTAACCTACATAGTCCAAGTGCCCGTTAGTTAACCTAGATAGTCCAAGTGCCCACTAGGGGACGTACATAGTCCAAGTGCCCGCGAGGTAACCTTAATAGTCCAAGTGCGCGGTAGGGTATGTACATAGTCCGAGTGCTGGCTAGGAAACCTAGATAATCCAAGGGCCCGCTAGTTAACCTACATAGTCCAAGGGCCCGCAAGTTAACCTACATAGTCCAAGGTCCGCTATTTAACCTAGATAGTCCAAGTGCCCGCTAGTTAACCTACGTAGTACAAGGGCCGGCTACTTGACCTAGATAGTCCAAGTGCCCGCTCGTTAACCTAGATAGTCCAAGTGCCCGCTAGTTAACCTAAGTAGTCCAAATGTCCGATAGGGATCCTACATAGTCCAAGTGCCCGCTACGTAACCTACATATCCAAGTGCCCGTTCGTTAACCTAGATAGTCAAAGTGCCCGCCAGGTAACCTAGACAGTCCAAGTGCCCGCTAGGTTACCTACATAGTCCAAGTGCCCGTTCGTTAACCTAGATAGTCCAAGTGCCCGCTAGTTAACCTAGATAGTCCAAGGGCCCACTAGGGGACGTACATAGTCCAAGTGCCCGCTAGTTAACCTACATAGTCCAAGTCCGCTAGTTAACCTAGATATTCCAAGTGCCCGCTAGTTAACCTACATAGTACAAGGGCCCGCTAGTTGACCTTGATAGTCCAATTCCCGCTAGTTAACCTAGATAGTCAAAGTGCCCGCTAATTAACCTAAGTAGTACAAATGTCCGATAGGGATCCTACATAGTCAAAGTGCCCGCTAATTAACCTACATAGTCCAAGTCCCCGCTAGGTAACCTAGGCAGTCCAAGTGACCATTATGTTACCTACATACTTCAAGTGCTCGTCCGTTAACCTAGATAGTCCAAGTGCCCGCTAGGTAACTTAGGTAGCCCAAGTACCCGCTAGGGAACGTACATAGTCCAAGTGCCTTCTAGGTAACCTAGATAGTCCAAGTGCCCGCTAGTTAACCTACATACTCCAAGTGCCTGCTAGGTAAACTACATAGTCCAAGTGCCCACTAGGTAACCTAGAGAGTCCAATAGCCCGCTAGTTAAGCTAGACAGTCCAAGTACCCGATAGGGAACCTACATAGTCCAAGTGCCCGCTGGGAACCTACATAGTCCAAGTGCCCGTTAGTTAACCTAGATAGGCCAAGTGCCCGCTAGGTAACCTACACAGTCCAAGTGCCTGCTAGGTAACCTTGATAGTCCAAGTGCCTTCTAGTTAACCTACATAGTCCAAGTGCCCGCTAGGTAACATACATAGTCCAAGTGCCCACTATGTAACCTAAATAATCCAAATGCCCGCTAGTTAACCTAGATAATCCAAGTGCCCGCTTGTTAACCTAGATAGTCCAAGTGCCCGCTAGTAAACCTAGATAATCTAAGGGCCCGCTAGTTAATCTATATAGTCCAGTGCCCGCTAGTTAACCTAGATAGTCCAAGTGCCCGCTAGTTAACCTAGATAGTCCAAGGGCCCGCTAGTTAATCTAGATAGTCCAAGTGCCCACTAGTTAACCTAGATAGTCCAAGTGCCCGCTAGTTAACCTAGATCGTCCAAGTGCCCGCTGGTTAACCTAGATAATCCAAGTGCCCGATAGTTAACCTACATAGTCCAAGGGCCCAATAGTTAACCTAGATAGTCCAAGTGCCCGCTAGGGGACATACATAGTCCAAGTGCCCCCTAGGGAATCTACATAGTCCAAGTGCTCGCTAAGCAACCTACATAGTCCAAGTGCCCGTTAGTTAACCTAGATAGTCAAAGTGCCTGCTAGGTAACCTAAATAGTCCAAGTGCCCGCTAGGGAACCTACGTAGTCGAAGTCCGTACTAGGTAACCTAGATAGTCCAATTGCACGTTAGCTAACCTAGATAGTCGAAGTGTCCGCTAGTTAACCTAGGTAGTCCAAGTGCCCGCTAGTTAACCTACATAGTACAAGGGCCCGCTAGTTGACCTTGATATTCCAAGTTCCCGCTAGTTAACCTAGATGGTCAAAGTGCCTGCTAATTAACCTAAGTAGTACAAATGTCCGTTAGGGATCCTACATAGTCAAAGTGCCCGCTAGTTAACCTACATAATCCAAGTCCCCGCTAGGTAACCTAGGGAGTCCAAGTGACCATTATGTTACCTACATACTCCAAGTGCCCGTCCGTTAACCTACATAGTCCAAGTGCCCGCTAGGTAACTTAGATAGCCCAAGTACCCGCTAGGGAACGTACATAGTCCAAGTGCCTTCTAGGTAACCTAGATAGTCCAAGTGCCCGCTAGTTAACCTACATACTCCAAGTGCCTGCTAGGTAAACTACATAGTCCAAGTGCCCATGAGGTAACCTAGACAGTCCAATTGCCCGCTAGTTAAGCTAGACAGTACAACTACCCGATAGGGAACCTACATAGTCCAAGTGCCCGCTGGGAACCTACATAGTCCAAGTGCTCGCTAGGCAACCTACATAGTCCAAGAGCCCGTTAGTTAACCTAGATAGTCAAAGTGCCTGCTAGGTAACCTAAATAGTCCAAGTGCCCGCTAGGGAACCTACATAGTCCAAGGGCCCGCTAGGTAACCTAGATAGTCCAATTGCCCGTTAGCTAACCTAGATAGTTGAAGTGTCCGCTAGTTAACCTACATAGTCCAAGTGCCCGTTCGTTAACCTAGATAGGCCAAGTGCCCGCTAGGTAACCTACACAGTCCAAGTGCCTGCTAGGTAACCTTGATAGTCCAAGTGCCTTCTAGTTAACCTACATAGTCCAAGTGCCCGCTAGGTAACATACATAGTCCAAGTGCCCACTATGTAACCTAAATAATTCAAATGCCCGCTAGTTAACCTAGATAATCCAAGTGCCCGCTTGTTAACCTAGATAGTCCAAGTGCCCGCTAGTAAACCTAGATAGTCTAAGGGCCCGCTAGTTAATCTACATAGTCCAGTGCCCGCTAGTTAACCTACATAGTCCAAGTGCCCGCTAGTTAACCTAGATAGTCCAAAGGCCCGCTAGTTAATCTAGATAGTCCAAGTGCCCACTAGTTAACCTAGATAGTCCAAGTGCCCGCTAGTTAACCTAGATCGTCCAAGTGCCCGCTGGTTAACCTAGATAATCCAAGTGCCCGATAGTTAACCTACATAGTCCAAGGGCCCAATAGTTAACATAGATAGTCCAAGTGCCCGCTAGGGGACATACATAGTCCAAGTGCCCCCTAGGGAATCTACATAGTCCAAGTGCTCGCTAAGCAACCTACATAGTCCAAGTGCCCGTTAGTTAACCTAGATAGTCAAAGTGCCTGCTAGGTAACCTAAATAGTCCAAGTGCCCGCTAGGGAACCTACGTAGTCGAAGTGCCCACTAGGTAACCTAGATAGTCCAATTGCACGTTAGCTAACCTAGATAGTCGAAGTGTCCGCTAGTTAACCTACATAATTCAAATGCCCGCTAGTTAACCTAGATAGTCCAAGTGGCCGCTTGTTAACCTAGATAGTCCAAGTGCCCGCTAGTAAACCTAGATAGTCCAAGGGCCCGCTAGTTAACCTACATAATCCAAGTGCCCGTTCGTTAACCTAGATAGGCCAAGTGCCCACTAGGTAACCTAGACAGTCCAAGTGCCCACTAGGTTACCTACATAGTCCAAGTGCACGTTCATTAACCTAGATAGTCCAAGTGCCCGCTGGTAATCTACATAGTCCAAGGGCCCGCTAGGTAACCTTGATAGTCCAAGCGCCTTCTAGTTAACCTACATAGTCCAAGTGCCCGCTAGGTAACCTACATAGTCCAAGTGCCCGTTAGTTAACCTAGATAGTCCAAGCGCCCACTAGGGGACGTACATAGTCCAAGTGCCCGCGAGGTAACCTTAATAGTCCAAGTGCGCGCTAGGGTATGTACATAGTCCGAGTGCTGGCTAGGAAACCTAGATAATCCAAGTGCCCGCTAGTTAACCTACATAGTCCAAGGGCCCGCAAGTTAACCTACATAGTCCAAGGTCCGCTATTTAACCTAGATAGTCTAAGTGCCCGCTAGTTAACCTACATAGTACAAGGGCCCGCTACTTGACCTAGATAGTCCAAGTGCCCGCTCGTTAACCTAGATAGTCCAAGTGCCCGCTAGTTAACCTAAGTAGTCCAAATGTCCGATAGGGATCCTACATAGTCCAAGTGCCCGCTACGTAACCTACATATCCAAGTGCCCGTTCGTTAACCTAGATAGTCAAAGTGCCCGCTAGGTAACCTAGACATTCCAAGTGCCCGCTAGGTTACCTACATAGTCCAAGTGCCCGTTCGTTAACCTAGATAGTCCAAGTGCCCGCTAGTTAACCTAGATCGTCCAAGGGCCCTCTAGTTAACCTAGATAGTCCAAGTGCCCGCTAGGGGACGTACATAGTCCAAGTGCCCGCTAGGTAACCTAGATAGTCCATGTGCCCCCTAGGGTATGTACATAGTTCAAGTGCCCGCTAGGTAACCTTGATTGTCCAAGTGTCCCCTAGTTACCCTACATAGTCCAAGTGCCCGCTAGGTAACCTAGATAATCCAAGGTCCTGCTAGTTAACCTACATAGTCCAATGCCCGATAGGGAACCTACATAGTCCAAGTGCCCGCTGAGGAACCTACATAGTCCAAGTGCCCGATAGGGAACCTATATATTCCAAGTGCCAGTTAGGGAACCTACATACTCCACGTGCCCATAGGGAACCTATATAGTCCAAGTGCCCGCTAGGGAACCTACATAGTCCAAGTGCCCGTTAGTTAACCTAGATAGTCAAAGTGCCTGCTAGGTAACCTAAATATTCCAAGTGCTCTCTAGGGAACATACATAGTCCAAGTGCCCGTTAGTTAACCTAGATAGTCCAATTGCCCGTTAGCTAACCTAGATAGTCGAAGTGTCCGCTAGTTAACCTACATAGTCCAAGTGTCCGTTGGTTAACCTAGATAGTCCAAGTGCCCGCTAGGTAACCTAGAGTCCAAGTGCTCGCTAGTTAACCTACATAGTCCAAGTGCCCGCTAGGTAACCTACTTAGTCCAAGGTCTCACTTGTTAACTTTGATAGTCCAAGTGCCTGCTAGTTAACCTAGATCTTCCAAGTGCCCGCGAGTTAACCTAGATTGTCCAAGTGCCTGCTACTTAACCTACATAGTCCAAGGGCCCACTAGTTAACCTAGATAATCCAAGTGTCCTCTAGTTAACCTACATAGTCCAAGTACCAGCAAGTTAACCTATATACAAAGTACCCGCTACGTAACCTAGATAGTCCAAGGGCACGCTAGTTAACCTACATAGCCCAAGTGCCCGCTAGGCAACATAGATAGTCCAAGTGCCCACTAAGGAACCTACATAGTCCAAGTGCACGCTAGTTAACCTAGACAGTCCCAGTGCCCGCTAGGGAACTTACATAGTCCAAGTTCCCGCTTGGTAACCTAAATAGTCCAAATGCCCGCTAGGGAAACTACATAGTCCAAGTGCCCACTAGTTAACCTAGATAGTCCAAGTGCCCGCTAGTTAACCTAGATAGTCCAAGGGCCCACTAGTTAATCTAGATAGGCCACGTGCCCACTAGTTAACCTAGATAGTCCAAGTGCCCGGTAGTTAACCTAGATCGTCCAAGTGCCCGCTGGTTAACCTAGATAATCCAAGTGCCCGATAGTTAACCTACATAGTCCAAGGGCCCAATAGTTAACCTAGATAGTCCAAGTGCCCGCTAGGGGACATACATAGTCCAAGTGCCCCCTAGGGAATCTACATAGTCCAAGTGCTCGCTAAGCAACCTACATAGTCCAAGTGCCCGTTAGTTAACCTAGATAGTCAAAGTGCCTGCTAGGTAACCTAAATAGTCCAAGTGCCCGCTAGGGAACCTACGTAGTCGAAGTGCCCACTAGGTAACCTAGATAGTCCAATTGCACGTTAACTAACCTAGAGAGTCGAAGTGTCCGCTAGTTAACCTACATAATCCAAATGCCCGATAGTTAACCTAAATAGTCCAAGTGGCCGCTTGTTAACCTAGATAGTCCAAGTGCCCGCTTGTAAACCTAGATAGTCCAAGGGCCCGCTAGTTAACCTACATAGTCCAAGTGCCCGTTCGTTAACCTAGATAGGCCAAGTGCCCACTGGGTAACCTAGACAGTCCAAGTGCCCACTAGGTTACCTACATAGTCCAAGTGCACGTTCATTAACCTAGATAGTCCAAGTGCCCGCTGGTAATCTACATAGTCCAAGGGCCCGCTAGGTAACCTTGATAGTCCAAGCGCCTTCTAGTTAACCTACATAGTCCAAGTGCCCGTTAGTTAACCTAGATAGTCCAAGTGCGCACTAGGGGACGTATATAGTCCAAGTGCCCGCGAGGTAACCTTGATAGTCCAAGTGCGCGCTAGGGTATGTACATAGTCCGAGTGCTGGCTAGGAAACCTAGATAATCCAAGTGCCCGCTAGTTAACCTACATAGTCCAAGGGCCCGCAAGTTAACCTACATAGTCCAAGGTCCGCTATTTAACCTAGATAGTCCAAGTGCCCGCTAGTTAACCTACGTAGTACAAGGGCCCGCTACTTGACCTAGATAGTCCAAGTGCCCGCTAGTTAACCTAGATAGTCCAAGTGCCCGCTAGTTAACCTAAGTAGTCCAAATGTCCAATAGGGATCCTACATAGTCCAAGTGCCCGCTACGTAACCTACATATCCAAGTGCCCGTTCGTTAACCTAGATAGTCAAAGTGCCCGCTAGGTAACCAAGACAGTCCAAGTGCCCGCTAGGTTACCTACATAGTCCAAGTGCCCGTTCGTTAACCTAGATAGTCCAAGTGCCCGCTAGTTAACCTAGATAGTCCAAGGGCCCACTAGGGGACGTACATAGTCCAAGTGCACGCTAGTTAACCTACATAGTCCAAGGTCCGCTAGTTAACCTAGATAGTCCAAGTGCCCGCTAGTTAACCTACATAGTACAAGGGCCCGCTAGTTGACCTTGATAGTCCAAGTTCCCGCTAGTTAACCTAGATAGTCAAAGTGCCCGCTAATTAACCTAAGTAGTACAAATGTCCCATAGGGATCCTACATAGTCAAAGTGCCCGCTAATTAACCTACATAGTCCAAGTCCCCGCTAGGTAACCTAGGCAGTCCAAGTGACCATTATGTTACCTACATAGTTCAAGTGCTCGTCCGTTAACCTAGATAGTCCAAGTGCCCGCTAGGTAACTTAGGTAGCCCAAGTACCCGCTAGGGAAAGTACATAGTCCAAGTGCCTTCTAGGTAACCTAGATAGTCCAAGTGCCCGCTAGTTAACCTACATACTCCAAGTGCCTGCTAGGTAAACTACATAGTCCAAGTGCCCACTAGGTAACCTAGAGAGTCCAATAGCCCGCTAGTTAAGCTAGACAGTCCAAGTACCCGATAGGGAACCTACATAGTCCAAGTGCCCGCTGGGAACCTACATAGTCCAAGTGCTCGCAAGGCAACCTACATAGTCCAAGTGCCCGTTAGTTAACCTAGATAGTCAAAGTGCCTGCTAGGTAACCTAAATAGTCCAAGTGCCCGCTAGGGAACCTACGTAGTCCAAGGGCCCGCTAGGTAACCTAGATAGTCCAATTGCCTGTTAGCTAACCTAGATAGTCGAAGTGTCCGCTAGTTAACCTACATAGTCCAAGTTCCCGTTCGTTAACCTAGATAGGCCAAGTGCCCGCTAGGTAACCTACACAGTCCAAGTGCCTGCTAGGTAACCTTGATAGTCCAAGTGACTTCTAGTTAACCTACATAGTCCAAGTGCCCGCTAGGTAACATACATAGTCCAAGTGCCCACTATGTAACCTAAATAATCCAAATTCCCGCTAGTTAACCTAGATAATCCAAGTGCCCGCTTGTTAACCTAGATAGTCCAAGTGCCCGCTAGTAAACCTAGATAGTCTAAGGGCCCGCTAGTTAATCTACATAGTCCAGTGCCCGCTAGTTAACCTACATAGTCCAAGTGCCCGCTAGTTAACCTAGATAGTCCAAGGGCCCGCTAGTTAATCTAGATAGTCCAAGTGCCCACTAGTTAACCTAGATAGTCCAAGTGCCCGCTAGTTAACCTAGATCGTCCAAGTGCCCGCTGGTTAACCTAGATAATCCAAGTGCCCGATAGTTAACCTACATAGTCCAAGGGCCCAATAGTTAACCTAGATAGTCCAAGTGCCCGCTAGGGGACATACATAGTCCAAGTGCCCCCTAGGGAATCTACATAGTCCAAGTGCTCGCTAAGCAACCTACATAGTCCAAGTGCCCGTTAGTTAACCTAGATAGTCAAAGTGCCTGCTAGGTAACTTAAATAGTCCAAGTGCCCGCTAGGGAACCTACGTAGTCGAAGTGCCCACTAGGTAACCTAGATAGTCCAATTGCACGTTAGCTAACCTAGATAGTCGAAGTGTCCGCTAGTTAACCTACATAATCCAAATGCCCGCTAGTTAACCTAAATAGTCCAAGTGTCCGCTTGTTAACCTAGATAGTCCAAGTGCCCGCTAGTAAACCTAGATAGTCCAAGGGCCCGCTAGTTAACCTACATAGTCCAAGTGCCCGTTCGTTAACCTAGATAGGCCAAGTGCCCACTAGGTAACCTAGACAGTCCAAGTGCCCACTAGGTTACCTACATAGTCCAAGTGCACGTTCATTAACCTAGATAGTCCAAGTGCCCGCTGGTAATCTACATAGTCCAAGGGCCCGCTAGGTAACCTTGATAGTCCAAGCGCCTTCTAGTTAACCTACATACTCCAAGTGCCCGCTAGGTAACCTACATAGTCCAAGTGCCCGTTAGTTAACCTAGATAGTCCAAGTGCCCACTAGGGGACGTACATAGTCCAAGTGCCCGCGAGGTAACCTTGATAGTCCAAGTGCGCGCTAGGGTATGTACATAGTCCGAGTGCTGGCTAGGAAACCTAGATAATCCAAGTGCCCGCTAGTTAACCTACATAGTCCAAGGGCCCGCAAGTTAACCTACATAGTCCAAGGTCCGCTATTTAACCTAGATAGTCTAAGTGCCCGCTAGTTAACCTACATAGTACAAGGGCCAGCTACTTGACCTAGATAGTCCAAGTGCCCGCTCGTTAACCTAGATAGTCCAAGTGCCCGCTAGTTAACCTAAGTAGTCCAAATGTCCGATAGGGATCCTACATAGTCCAAGTGCCCGCTACGTAACCTACATATCCAAGTGCCCGTTCGTTAACCTAGATAGTCAAAGTGCCCGCTAGGTAACCTAGACAGTCCAAGTGCCCGCTAGGTTACCTACATAGTCCAAGTGCCCGTTCGTTAACCTAGATAGTCCAAGTGCCCGCTAGTTAACCTAGATCGTCCAAGGGCCCTCTAGTTAACCTAGATAGTCCAAGTGCCCGCTAGGGGACGTACATAGTCCAAGTGCCCGCTAGGTAACCTAGATAGTCCATGTGCCCCCTAGGGTATGTACATAGTTCAAGTGCCCGCTAGGTAACCTAGATTGTCCAAGTGTCCGCTAGTTACCCTACATAGTCCAAGTGCCCGCTAGGTAACCTAGATAATCCAAGGTCCTGCTAGTTAACCTACATAGTCCAATGCCCGATAGGGAACCTACATAGTCCAAGTGCCCGCTGAGGAACCTACATAGTCCAAGTGCCCGATAGGGAACCTATATATTCCAAGTGCCAGTTAGGGAACCTACATACTCCACGTGCCCATAGGGAACCTATATAGTCCAAGTGCCCGCTAGGGAACCTACATAGTCCAAGTGCCCGTTAGTTAACCTAGATAGTCAAAGTGCCTGCTAGGTAACCTAAATATTCCAAGTGCTCTCTAGGGAACATACATAGTCCAAGTGCCCGTTAGTTAACCTAGATAGTCCAATTGCCCGTTAGCTAACCTAGATAGTCGAAGTGTCCGCTAGTTAACCTACATAGTCCAAGTGTCCGTTGGTTAACCTAGATAGTCCAAGTGCCCGCTAGGTAACCTAGAGTCCAAGTGCTCGCTAGTTAACCTACATAGTCCAAGTGCCCGCTAGGTAACCTACATAGTTCAAGGTCTCACTTGTTAACTTTGATAGTCCAAGTGCCTGCTAGTTAACCTAGATCTTCCAAGTGCCCGCGAGTTAACCTAGATTGTCCAAGTGCCTGCTACTTAACCTACATAGTCCAAGGGCCCACTAGTTAACCTAGATAATCCAAGTGTCCTCTAGTTAACCTACATAGTCCAAGTACCAGCAAGTTAACCTATATACAAAGTACCCGCTACGTAACCTAGATAGTCCAAGGGCACGCTAGTTAACCTACATAGCCCAAGTGCCCGCTAGGCAACATAGATAGTCCAAGTGCCCACTAAGGAACCTACATAGTCCAAGTGCATGCTAGTTAACCTAGACAGTCCCAGTGCCCGCTAGGGAACTTACATAGTCCAAGTTCCCGCTTGGTAACCTAAATAGTCCAAATGCCCGCTAGGGAAACTACATAGTCCAAGTGCCCACTAGTTAACCTAGATAGTCCAAGTGCCCGCTAGTTAACCTAGATAGTCCAAGGGCCCGCTAGTTAATCTAGATAGGCCAAGTGCCAACTAGTTAACCTAGATAGTCCAAGTGCCCGCTAGTTAACCTAGATCGTCCAAGTGCCCGCTGGTTAACCTAGATAATCCAAGTGCCCGATAGTTAACCTACATAGTCCAAGGGCCCAATAGTTAACATAGATAGTCCAAGTGCCCGCTAGGGGACATACATAGTCCAAGTGCCCCCTAGGGAATCTACATAGTCCAAGTGCTCGCTAAGCAACCTACATAGTCCAAGTGCCCGTTAGTTAACCTAGATAGTCAAAGTGCCTGCTAGGTAACCTAAATAGTCCAAGTGCCCGCTAGGGAACCTACGTAGTCGAAGTGCCCACTAGGTAACCTAGATAGTCCAATTGCACGTTAACTAACCTAGATAGTCGAAGTGTCCGCTAGTTAACCTACATAATCCAAATGCCCGATAGTTAACCTAGATAGTCCAAGTGGCCGCTTGTTAACCTAGATAGTCCAAGTGCCCGCTAGTAAACCTAGATAGTCCAAGGGCCCGCTAGTTAACCTACATAGTCCAAGTGCCCGTTCGTTAACCTAGATAGGCCAAGTGCCCACTAGGTAACCTAGACAGTCCAAGTGCCCACTAGGTTACCTACATAGTCCAAGTGCACGTTCATTAACCTAGATAGTCCAAGTGCCCGCTGGTAATCTACATAGTCCAAGGGCCCGCTAGGTAACCTTGATAGTCCAAGCGCCTTCTAGTTAACCTACATAGTCCAAGTGCCCGTTAGTTAACCTAGATAGTCCAAGTGCGCACTAGGGGACGTACATAGTCCAAGTGCCCGCGAGGTAACCTTGATAGTCCAAGTGCGCGCTAGGGTATGTACATAGTCCGAGTGCTGGCTAGGAAACCTAGATAATCCAAGTGCCCGCTAGTTAACCTACATAGTCCAAGGGCCCGCAAGTTAACCTACATAGTCCAAGGTCCGCTATTTAACCTAGATAGTCCAAGTGCCCGCTAGTTAACCTACGTAGTACAAGGGCCCGCTACTTGACCTAGATAGTCCAAGTGCCCGCTAGTTAACCTAGATAGTCCAAGTGCCCGCTAGTTAACCTAAGTAGTCCAAATGTCCGATAGGGATCCTACATAGTCCAAGTGCCCGCTACGTAACCTACATATCCAAGTGCCCGTTCGTTAACCTAGATAGTTAAAGTGCCCGCAAGGTAACCTAGACAGTCCAAGTGCCCGCTAGGTTACCTACATAGTCCAAGTGCCCGTTCGTTAACCTAGATAGTCCAAGTGCCCGCTAGTTAACCTAGATAGTCCAAGGGCCCACTAGGGGACGTACATAGTCCAAGTGCCCGCTAGTTAACCTACATAGTCCAAGGTCCGCTAGTTAACCTAGATAGTCCAAGTGCCCGCTAGTTATCCTACATAGTCAAAGTGCCCGCTAATTAACCTAAGTAGTACAAATGTCCCATAGGGATCCTACATAGTCAAAGTGCCCGCTAATTAACCTACATAGTCCAAGTCCTAGCTAGGTAACCTAGGCAGTCCAAGTGACCATTATGTTACCTACATAGTTCAAGTGCTCGTCCGTTAACCTAGATAGTCCACGTGCCCGCTAGGTAACTTAGGTAGCCCAAGTACCCGGTAGGGAACGTACATAGTCCAAGTGCCTTCTAGGTAACCTAGATAGTCCAAGTGCCCGCTAGTTAACCTACATACTCCAAGTGCCTGCTAGGTAAACTACATAGTCCAAGTGCCCACTAGGTAACCTAGAGAGTCCAATAGCCCGCTAGTTAAGCTAGACAGTCCAAGTACCCGATAGGGAACCTACATAGTCCAAGTGCCCGCTGGGAACCTACATAGTCCAAGTGCTCGCTAGGCAACCTACATAGTCCAAGTGCCCGTTAGTTAACCTAGATAGTCAAAGTGCCTGCTAGGTAACCTAAATAGTCCAAGTGCCCGCTAGGGAACCTACATAGTCCAAGGGCCCGCTAGGTAACCTAGATAGTCCAATTGCCCGTTAGCTAACCTAGATAGTTGAAGTGTCCGCTAGT
This sequence comes from Tenrec ecaudatus, assembly GCF_050624435.1. Lineage (NCBI taxonomy): Eukaryota > Metazoa > Chordata > Mammalia > Afrosoricida > Tenrecidae > Tenrec > Tenrec ecaudatus. The sequence continues at coordinate 4,476,629 of NW_027457568.1, read as the reverse complement.
TAACCTACATAGTCCAAGTGCCCGTTCGTTAACCTAGATAGGCCAAGTGCCCGCTAGGTAACCTACACAGTCCAAGTGCCTGCTAGGTAACCTTGATAGTCCAAGTGCCTTCTAGTTAACCTACATAGTCCAAGTGCCCGCTAGGTAACATACATAGTCCAAGTGCCCACTATGTAACCTAAATAATCCAAATTCCCGCTAGTTAACCTAGATAATCCAAGTGCCCGCTTGTTAACCTAGATAGTCCAAGTGCCCGCTAGTAAACCTAGATAGTCTAAGGGCCCGCTAGTTAATCTACATAGTCCAGTGCCCGCTAGTTAACCTAGATAGTCCAAGTGCCCGCTAGTTAACCTAGATAGTCTAAGGGCCCGCTAGTTAATCTAGATAGTCCAAGTGCCCACTAGTTAACCTAGATAGTCCAAGTGCCCGCTAGTTAACCTAGATCGTCCAAGTGCCCGCTGGTTAACCTAGATAATCCAAGTGCCCGATAGTTAACCTACATAGTCCAAGGGCCCAATAGTTAACCTAGATAGTCCAAGTGCCCGCTAGGGGACATACATAGTCCAAGTGCCCCCTAGGGAATCTACATAGTCCAATTGCTCGCTAAGCAACCTACATAGTCCAAGTGCCCGTTAGTTAACCTAGATAGTCAAAGTGCCTGCTAGGTAACCTAAATAGTCCAAGTGCCCGCTAGGGAACCTACGTAGTCGAAGTGCCCACTAGGTAACCTAGATAGTCCAATTGCACGTTAGCTAACCTAGATAGTCGAAGTGTCCGCTAGTTAACTTACATAATCCAAATGCCCGCTAGTTAACCTAGATAGTCCAAGTGGCCGCTTGTTAACCTAGATAGTCCAAGTGCCCGCTAGTAAACCTAGATAGTCCAAGGGCCCGCTAGTTAACCTACATAGTCCAAGGGCCCCCTAGGTAACCTTGATAGTCCAAGCGCCTTCTAGTTAACCTACATAGTCCAAGTGCCCGCTAGGTAACCTACATAGTCCAAGTGCCCGTTAGTTAACCTAGATAGTCCAAGTGCCCACTAGGGGACGTACATAGTCCAAGTGCCAGCGAGGTAACCTTGATAGTCCAAGTGCGCGCTAGGGTATGTACATAGTCCGAGTGCTGGCTAGGAAACCTAGATAATCCAAGTGCCCGCTAGTTAACCTACATAGTCCAAGGGCCCGCAAGTTAACCTACATAGTCCAAAGTCCGCTATTTAACCTAGATAGTCCAAGTGCCCGCTAGTTAACCTACGTAGTACAAGGGCCCGCTACTTGACCTAGATAGTCCAAGTGCCCGCTCGTTAACCTAGATAGTCCAAGTGCCCGCTAGTTAACCTAAGTAGTCCAAATGTCCGATCGGGATCCTACATAGTCCAAGTGCCCGCTACGTAACCTACATATCCAAGTGCCCGTTCGTTAACCTAGATAGTCAAAGTGCCCGCTAGGTAACCTAGACAGTCCAAGTGCCCGCTAGGTTATCTACATAGTCCAAGTGCCCGTTCGTTAACCTAGATAGTCCAAGTGCCCGCTAGTTAACCTAGATCGTCCAAGGGCCCTCTAGTTAACCTAGATAGTCCAAGTGCCCGCTAGGGGACGTACATAGTCCAAGTGCCCGCTAGGTAACCTAGATAGTCCATGTGCCCCCTAGGGTATGTACATAGTTCAAGTGCCCGCTAGGTAACCTAGATTGTCCAAGTGTCCGCTAGTTACCCTACATAGTCCAAGTGCCCGCTAGGTAACCTCGATAATCCAAGGTCCTGTTAGTTAACTACATAGTCCAATGCCCGATAGGGAACCTACATAGTCCAAGTGCCCGCTGAGGAACCTACATAGTCAAAGTGCCCGATAGGGAACCTATATATTCCAAGTGCCAGTTAGGGAACCTACATACTCCACGTGCCCATAGGGAACCTATATAGTCCAAGTGCCCGCTAGGGAACCTACATAGTCCAAGTGCCCGTTAGTTAACCTAGATAGTCAAAGTGCCTGCTAGGTAACCTAAATATTCCAAGTGCTCTCTAGGGAACATACATAGTCCAAGTGCCCGTTAGTTAACCTAGATAGTCCAATTGCCCGTTAGCTAACCTAGATAGTCGAAGTGTCCGCTAGTTAACCTACATAGTCCAAGTGTCCGTTGGTTAACCTAGATAGTCCAAGTGCCCGCTAGGTAACCTAGAGTCCAAGTGCTCGCTAGTTAACCTACATAGTCCATGTGCCCGCTAGGTAACCTACATAGTCCAAGGTCTCACTTGTTAACTTTGATAGTCCAAGTGCCTGCTAGTTAACCTAGATCTTCCAAGTGCCCGCGAGTTAACCTAGATTGTCCAAGTGCCTGCTACTTAACCTACATAGTCCAAGGGCCCACTAGTTAACCTAGATAATCCAAGTGTCCTCTAGTTAACCTACATAGTCCAAGTACCAGCAAGTTAACCTATATACAAAGTACCCGCTACGTAACCTAGATAGTCCAAGGGCACGCTAGTTAACCTACATAGTCCAAGTGCCCGCTAGGCAACATAGATAGTCCAAGTGCCCACTAAGGAACCTACATAGTCCAAGTGCACGCTAGTTAACCTAGACAGTCCCAGTGCCCGCTAGGGAACTTATATAGTCCAAGTTCCCGCTTGGTAACCTAAATAGTCCAAATGCCCGCTAGGGAAACTACATAGTCCAAGTGCCCACTAGTTAACCTAGATAGTCCAAGTGCCCGCTAGTTAACCTAGATAGTCCAAGGGCCCGCTAGTTAATCTAGATAGGCCAAGTGACCACTAGTTAACCTAGATCGTCCAAGTGCCCGCTAGTTAACCTAGATCGTCCAAGTGCCCGCTGGTTAACCTAGATAATCCAAGTGCCCGCTAGTTAACCTACATACTCCAAGTGCCTGCTTGTTAACCTACATAGTACAAGGGCCCGCTACTTGACCTAGATAGTCCAAGTGCCCGCTAGTTAACCTAGAGAGTCCAAGTGCCCGCTAGTTAACCTAAGTAGTCCAAATGTCCGATAGGGATCCTACAGAGTCCAAGTGCCCGCTACGTAACCTACATATCCAAGTGCCCGTTCGTTAACCTAGATAGTCAAAGTGCCCGCTAGGTAACCTAGACATTCCAAGTGCCCGCTAGGTTACCTACATAGTCCAAGTGCCCGTTCGTTAACCTAGATAGTCCAAGTGCCCGCTAGTTAACCTAGATCGTCCAAGGGCCCTCTAGTTAACCTAGATAGTCCAAGTGCCCGCTAGGGGACGTACATAGTCCAAGTGCCCGCTAGGTAACCTAGATAGTCCAAGTGCCCCCTAGGGTATGTACATAGTTCGAGTGCCCGCTAGGTAACCTAGATTGTCCAAGTGTCCGCTAGTTAACCTACATAGTCCAATGCCCGATAGGGAACCTACATAGTCCAAGTGCCCGCTGAGGAACCTACATAGTCCAAGTGCCCGATAGGGAACCTATATATTCCAAGTGCCAGTTCGGGAACCTACATACTCCACGTGCCCATAGGGAACCTATATAGTCCAAGTGCCCGCTAGGGAACCTACGTAGTCGAAGTGCCCACTAGGTAACCTAGATAGTCCAATTGCACGTTAGCTAACCTAGATAGTCGAAGTGTCCGCTAGTTAACCTACATAATCCAAATGCCCGCTAGTTAACCTAGATAGTCCAAGTGGACGCTTGTTAACCTAGATAGTCCAAGTGCCCGCTAGTAAACCTAGATAGTCCAAGGGCCCGCTAGTTAACCTACATAATCCAAGTGCCCGTTCGTTAACCTAGATAGGCCAAGTGCCCACTAGGTAACCTAGACAGTCCAAGTGCCCACTAGGTTACCTACATAGTCCAAGTGCACGTTCATTAACCTAGATAGTCCAAGTGCCTGCTGGTAATCTACATAGTCCAAGGGCCCGCTAGGTAACCTTGATAGTCCAAGCGCCTTCTAGTTAACCTACATAGTCCAAGTGCCCGCTAGGTAACCTACATAGTCCAAGTGCCCGTTAGTTAACCTAGATAGTCCAAGTGCCCACTAGGGGACGTACATAGTCCAAGTGCCCGCGAGGTAACCTTAATAGTCCAAGTGCGCGCTAGGGTATGTACATAGTCCGAGTGCTGGCTAGGAAACCTAGATAATCCAAGTGCCCGCTAGTTAACCTACATAGTCCAAGGGCCCGCAAGTTAACCTACATAGTCCGAGGTCCGCTATTTAACCTAGATAGTCTAAGTGCCCGCTAGTTAACCTACATAGTACAAGGGCCCGCTACTTGACCTAGATAGTCCAAGTGCCCGCTCGTTAACCTAGATAGTCCAAGTGCCCGCTAGTTAACCTAAGTAGTCCAAATGTCCGATAGGGATCCTACATAGTCCAAGTGCCCGCTACGTAACCTACATATCCAAGTGCCCGTTCGTTAACCTAGATAGTCAAAGTGCCCGCTAGGTAACCTAGACATTCCAAGTGCCCGCTAGGTTACCTACATAGTCCAAGTGCCCGTTCGTTAACCTAGATAGTCCAAGTGCCCGCTAGTTAACCTAGATCGTCCAAGGGCCCTCTAGTTAACCTAGATAGTCCAAGTGCCCGCTAGGGGACGTACATAGTCCAAGTGCCCGCTAGGTAACCTAGATAGTCCATGTGCCCCCTAGGGTATGTACATAGTTCAAGTGCCCGCTAGGTAACCTTGATTGTCCAAGTGTCCGCTAGTTACCCTACATAGTCCAAGTGCCCGCTAGGTAACCTAGATAATCCAAGGTCCTGCTAGTTAACCTACATAGTCCAATGCCCGATAGGGAACCTACATAGTCCAAGTGCCCGCTGAGGAACCTACATAGTCCAAGTGCCCGATAGGGAACCTATATATTCCAAGTGCCAGTTAGGGAACCTACATACTCCACGTGCCCATAGGGAACCTATATAGTCCAAGTGCCCGCTAGGGAACCTACATAGTCCAAGTGCCCGTTAGTTAACCTAGATAGTCAAAGTGCCTGCTAGGTAACCTAAATATTCCAAGTGCTCTCTAGGGAACATACATAGTCCAAGTGCCCGTTAGTTAACCTAGATAGTCCAATTGCCCGTTAGCTAACCTAGATAGTCGAAGTGTCCGCTAGTTAACCTACATAGTCCAAGTGTCCGTTGGTTAACCTAGATAGTCCAAGTGCCCGCTAGGTAACCTAGAGTCCAAGTGCTCGCTAGTTAACCTACATAGTCCAAGTGCCCGCTAGGTAACCTACATAGTCCAAGGTCTCACTTGTTAACTTTGATAGTCCAAGTGCCTGCTAGTTAACCTAGATCTTCCAAGTGCCCGCGAGTTAACCTAGATTGTCCAAGTGCCTGCTACTTAACCTACATAGTCCAAGGGCCCACTAGTTAACCTAGATAATCCAAGTGTCCTCTAGTTAACCTACATAGTCCAAGTACCAGCAAGTTAACCTATATACAAAGTACCCGCTACGTAACCTAGATAGTCCAAGGGCACGCTAGTTAACATACATAGCCCAAGTGCCCGCTAGGCAACATAGATAGTCCAAGTGCCCACTAAGGAACCTACATAGTCCAAGTGCACGCTAGTTAACCTAGACAGTCCCAGTGCCCGCTAGGGAACTTACATAGTCCAAGTTCCCGCTTGGTAACCTAAATAGTCCAAATGCCCGCTAGGGAAACTACATAGTCCAAGTGCCCACTAGTTAACCTAGATAGTCCAAGTGCCCGCTAGTTAACCTAGATAGTCCAAGGGCCCGCTAGTTAATCTAGATAGGCCAAGTGCCAACTAGTTAACCTAGATAGTCCAAGTGCCCGCTAGTTAACCTAGATCGTCCAAGTGCCCGCTGGTTAACCTAGATAATCCAAGTGCCCGATAGTTAACCTACATAGTCCAAGGGCCCAATAGTTAACATAGATAGTCCAAGTGCCCGCTAGGGGACATACATAGTCCAAGTGCCCCCTAGGGAATCTACATAGTCCAAGTGCTCGCTAAGCAACCTACATAGTCCAAGTGCCCGTTAGTTAACCTAGATAGTCAAAGTGCCTGCTGGGTAACCTAAATAGTCCAAGTGCCCGCTAGGGAACCTACGTAGTCGAAGTGCACACTAGGTAACCTAGATAGTCCATTTGCACGTTAACTAACCTAGATAGTCGAAGTGTCCGCTAGTTAACCTACATAATCCAAATGCCCGATAGTTAACCTAGATAGTCCAAGTGGCCGCTTGTTAACCTAGATAGTCCAAGTGCCCGCTAGTAAACCTAGATAGTCCAAGGGCCCGCTAGTTAACCTACATAGTCCAAGTGCCCGTTCGTTAACCTAGATAGGCCAAGTGCCCACTGGGTAACCTAGACAGTCCAAGTGCCCACTAGGTTACCTACATAGTCCAAGTGCACGTTCATTAACCTAGATAGTCCAAGTGCCCGCTGGTAATCTAAATAGTCCAAGGGCCCGCTAGGTAACCTTGATAGTCCAAGCGCCTTCTAGTTAACCTACATAGTCCAAGTGCCCGTTAGTTAACCTAGATAGTCCAAGTGCGCACTAGGGGACGTACATAGTCCAAGTGCCCGCGAGGTAACCTTGATAGTCCAAGTGCGCGCTAGGGTATGTACATAGTCCGAGTGCTGGCTAGGAAACCTAGATAATCCAAGTGCCCGCTAGTTAACCTACATAGTCCAAGGGCCCGCAAGTTAACCTACATAGTCCAAGGTCCGCTATTTAACCTAGATAGTCCAAGTGCCCGCTAGTTAACCTACGTAGTACAAGGGCCCGCTACTTGACCTAGATAGTCCAAGTGCCCGCTAGTTAACCTAGATAGTCCAAGTGCCCGCTAGTTAACCTAAGTAGTCCAAATGTCCGATAGGGATCCTACATAGTCCAAGTGCCCGCTACGTAACCTACATATCCAAGTGCCCGTTCGTTAACCTAGATAGTCAAAGTGCCCGCTAGGTAACCAAGACAGTCCAAGTGCCCGCTAGGTTACCTACATAGTCCAAGTGCCCGTTCGTTAACCTAGATAGTCCAAGTGCCCGCTAGTTAATCTAGATAGTCCAAGGGCCCACTAGGGGACGTACATAGTCCAAGTGCCCGCTAGTTAACCTACATAGTCCAAGGTCCGCTAGTTAACCTAGATAGTCCAAGTGCCCGCTAGTTAACCTACATAGTACAAGGGCCCGCTAGTTGACCTTGATAGTCCAAGTTCCCGCTAGTTAAACTAGATAGTCAAAGTGCCCGCTAATTAACCTAAGTAGTACAAATGTCCCATAGGGATCCTACATAGTCAAAGTGCCCGCTAATTAACCTACATAGTCCAAGTCCCCGCTAGGTAACCTAGGCAGTCCAAGTGACCATTATGTTACCTACATAGTTCAAGTGCTCGTCCGTTAACCTAGATAGTCCAAGTGCCCGCTAGGTAACTTAGGTAGCCCAAGTACCCGCTAGGGAACGTACATAGTCCAAGTGCCTTCTAGGTAACCTAGATAGTCCAAGTGCCCGCTAGTTAACCTACATACTCCAAGTGCCTGCTAGGTAAACTACATAGTCCAAGTGCCCACTAGGTAACCTAGAGAGTCCAATAGCCCGCTAGTTAAGCTAGACAGTCCAAGTACCCGATAGGGAACCTACATAGTCCACGTGTCCGCTGGGAACCTACATAGTCCAAGTGCTCGCAAGGCAACCTACATAGTCCAAGTGCCCGTTAGTTAACCTAGATAGTCAAAGTGCCTGCTAGGTAACCTAAATAGTCCAAGTGCCCGCTAGGGAACCTACATAGTCCAAGTGCCCGTTAGTTAACCTAGATAGTCAAAGTGCCTGCTAGGTAACCTAAATATTCCAAGTGCTCTCTAGGGAACATACATAGTCCAAGTGCCCGTTAGTTAACCTAGATAGTCCAATTGCCCGTTAGCTAACCTAGATAGTCGAAGTGTCCGCTAGTTAACCTACATAGTCCAAGTGTCCGTTGGTTAACCTAGATAGTCCAAGTGCCCGCTAGGTAACCTAGAGTGCAAGTGCTCGCTAGTTAACCTACATAGTCCAAGTGCCCGCTAGGTAACCTACATAGTCCAAGGTCTCACTTGTTAACTTTGATAGTCCAAGTGCCTGCTAGTTAACCTAGATCTTCCAAGTGCCCGCGAGTTAACCTAGATTGTCCAAGTGCCTGCTACTTAACCTACATAGTCCAAGGGCCCACTAGTTAACCTAGATAATCCAAGTGTCCTCTAGTTAACCTACATAGTCCAAGTACCAGCAAGTTAACCTATATACAAAGTACCCGCTACGTAACCTAGATAGTCCAAGGGCACGCTAGTTAACATACATAGCCCAAGTGCCCGCTAGGCAACATAGATAGTCCAAGTGCCCACTAAGGAACCTACATAGTCCAAGTGCACGCTAGTTAACCTAGACAGTCCCAGTGCCCGCTAGGGAACTTACATAGTCCAAGTTCCCGCTTGGTAACCTAAATAGTCCAAATGCCCGCTAGGGAAACTACATAGTCCAAGTGCCCACTAGTTAACCTAGATAGTCCAAGTGCCCGCTAGTTAACCTAGATAGTCCAAGGGCCCGCTAGTTAATCTAGATAGGCCACGTGCCCACTAGTTAACCTAGATAGTCCAAGTGCCCGCTAGTTAACCTAGATCGTCCAAGTGCCCGCTGGTTAACCTAGATAATCCAAGTGCCCGATAGTTAACCTACATAGTCCAAGGGCCCAATAGTTAACCTAGATAGTCCAAGTGCCCGCTAGGGGACATACATAGTCCAAGTGCCCCCTAGGGAATCTACATAGTCCAAGTGCTCGCTAAGCAACCTACATAGTCCAAGTGCCCGTTAGTTAACCTAGATAGTCAAAGTGCCTGCTAGGTAACCTAAATAGTCCAAGTGCCCGCTAGGGAACCTACGTAGTCGAAGTGCCCACTAGGTAACCTAGATAGTCCAATTGCACGTTAACTAACCTAGATAGTCGAAGTGTCCGCTAGTTAACCTACATAATCCAAATGCCCGATAGTTAACCTAGATAGTCCAAGTGGCCGCTTGTTAACCTAGATAGTCCAAGTGCCCGCTAGTAAACCTAGATAGTCCAAGGGCCCGCTAGTTAACCTACATAGTCCAAGTGCCCGTTCGTTAACCTAGATAGGCCAAGTGCCCACTGGGTAACCTAGACAGTCCAAGTGCCCACTAGGTTACCTACATAGTCCAAGTGCACGTTCATTAACCTAGATAGTCCAAGTGCCCGCTGGTAATCTACATAGTCCAAGGGCCCGCTAGGTAACCTTGATAGTCCAAGCGCCTTCTAGTTAACCTACATAGTCCAAGTGCCCGTTAGTTAACCTAGATAGTCCAAGTGCGCACTAGGGGACGTACATAGTCCAAGTGCCCGCGAGGTAACCTTGATAGTCCAAGTGCGCGCTAGGGTATGTACATAGTCCGAGTGCTGGCTAGGAAACCTAGATAATCCAAGTGCCCGCTAGTTAACCTACATAGTCCAAGGGCCCGCAAGTTAACCTACATAGTCCAAGGTCCGCTATTTAACCTAGATAGTCCAAGTGCCCGCTAGTTAACCTACGTAGTACAAGGGCCCGCTACTTGACCTAGATAGTCCAAGTGCCCGCTAGTTAACCTAGATAGTCCAAGTGCCCGCTAGTTAACCTAAGTAGTCCAAATGTCCGATAGGGATCCTACATAGTCCAAGTGCCCGCTACGTAACCTACATATCCAAGTGCCCGTTCGTTAACCTAGATAGTCAAAGTGCCCGCTAGGTAACCAAGACAGTCCAAGTGCCCGCTAGGTTACCTACATAGTCCAAGTGCCCGTTCGTTAACCTAGATAGTCCAAGTGCCCGCTAGTTAACCTAGATAGTCCAAGGGCCCACTAGGGGACGTACATAGTCCAAGTGCCCGCTAGTTAACCTACATAGTCCAAGGTCCGCTAGTTAACCTAGATAGTCCAAGTGCCCGCTAGTTAACCTACATAGTACAAGGGCCCGCTAGTTGACCTTGATAGTCCAAGTTCCCGCTAGTTAACCTAGATAGTCAAAGTGCCCGCTAATTAACCTAAGTAGTACAAATGTCCCATAGGGATCCTACATAGTCAAAGTGCCCGCTAATTAACCTACATAGTCCAAGTCCCCGCTAGGTAACCTAGGCAGTCCAAGTGACCATTATGTTACCTACATAGTTCAAGTGCTCGTCCGTTAACCTAGATAGTCCAAGTGCCCGCTAGGTAACTTAGGTAGCCCAAGTACCCGCTAGGGAACGTACATAGTCCAAGTGCCTTCTAGGTAACCTAGATAGTCCAAGTGCCCGCTAGTTAACCTACATACTCCAAGTGCCTGCTAGGTAAACTACATAGTCCAAGTGCCCACTAGGTAACCTAGAGAGTCCAATAGCCCGCTAGTTAAGCTAGACAGTCCAAGTACCCGATAGGGAACCTACATAGTCCAAGTGCCCGCTGGGAACCTACATAGTCCAAGTGCTCGCAAGGCAACCTACATAGTCCAAGTGCCCGTTAGTTAACCTAGATAGTCAAAGTGCCTGCTAGGTAACCTAAATAGTCCAAGTGCCCGCTAGGGAACCTACGTAGTCCAAGGGCCCGCTAGGTAACCTAGATAGTCCAATTGCCTGTTAGCTAACCTAGATAGTCGAAGTGTCCGCTAGTTAACCTACATAGTCCAAGTTCCCGTTCGTTAACCTAGATAGGCCAAGTGCCCGCTAGGTAACCTACACAGTCCAAGTGCCTGCTAGGTAACCTTGATAGTCCAAGTGCCTTCTAGTTAACCTACATAGTCCAAGTGCCCGCTAGGTAACATACATAGTCCAAGTGCCCACTATGTAACCTAAATAATCCAAATGCCCGCTAGTTAACCTAGATAATCCAAGTGCCCGCTTGTTAACCTAGATAATCCAAGTGCCCGCTAGTAAACCTAGATAGTCTAAGGGCCCGCTAGTTAATCTACATAGTCCAGTGCCCGCTAGTTAACCTAGATAGTCCAAGTGCCCGCTAGTTAACCTAGATAGTCCAAGGGCCCGCTAGTTAATCTAGATAGTCCAAGTGCCCATTAGTTAACCTAGATAGTCCAAGTGCCCGCTAGTTAACCTAGATCGTCCAAGTGCCCGCTGGTTAACCTAGATAATCCAAGTGCCCGATAGTTAACCTACATAGTCCAAGGGCCCAATAGTTAACCTAGATAGTCCAAGTGCCCGCTAGGGGACATACATAGTCTAAGTGCCCCCTAGGGAATCTACATAGTCCAAGTGCTCGCTAAGCAACCTACATAGTCCAAGTGCCCGTTAGTTAACCTAGATAGTCAAAGTGCCTGCTAGGTAACTTAAATAGTCCAAGTGCCCGCTAGGGAACCTACGTAGTCGAAGTGCCCACTAGGTAACCTAGATAGTCCAATTGCACGTTAGCTAACCTAGATAGTCGAAGTGTCCGCTAGTTAACCTACATAATCCAAATGCCCGCTAGTTAACCTAGATAGTCCAAGTGTCCGCTTGTTAACCTAGATAGTCCAAGTGCCCGCTAGTAAACCTAGATAGTCCAAGGGCCCGCTAGTTAACCTACATAGTCCAAGTGCCCGTTCGTTAACCTAGATAGGCCAAGTGCCCACTAGGTAACCTAGACAGTCCAAGTGCCCACTAGGTTACCTATATAGTCCAAGTGCACGTTCATTAACCTAGATAGTCCAAGTGCCCGCTGGTAATCTACATAGTCCAAGGGCCCGCTAGGTAACCTTGATAGTCCAAGCGCCTTCTAGTTAACCTACATAGTCCAAGTGCCCGCTAGGTAACTTACATAGTCCAAGTGCCCGTTAGTTAACCTAGATAGTCCAAGTGCCCATAGGGGACGTACATAGTCCAAGTGCCCGCGAGGTAACCTTGATAGTCCAAGTGCGCGCTAGGGTATGTACATAGTCCGAGTGCTGGCTAGGAAACCTAGATAATCCAAGTGCCCGCTAGTTAACCTACATAGTCCAAGGGCCCGCAAGTTAACCTACATAGTCCAAAGTCCTTTATTTAACCTAGATAGTCTAAGTGCCCGCTAGTTAACCTACATAGTACAAGGGCCCGCTACTTGACCTAGATAGTCCAAGTGCCCGCTCGTTAACCTAGATAGTCCAAGTGCCCGCTAGTTAACCTAAGTAGTCCAAATGTCCGATAGGGATCCTACATAGTCCAAGTGCCCGCTACGTAACCTACATATCCAAGTGCCCGTTCGTTAACCTAGATAGTCAAAGTGCCCGCTAGGTAACCTAGACATTCCAAGTGCCCGCTAGGTTACCTACATAGTCCAAGTGCCCGTTCGTTAACCTAGATAGTCCAAGTTCCCGCTAGTTAACCTAGATCGTCCAAGGGCCCTCTAGTTAACCTAGATAGTCCAAGTGCCCGCTAGGGGACGTACATAGTCCAAGTGCCCGCTAGGTAACCTAGATAGTCCATGTGCCCCCTAGGGTATGTACATAGTTCAAGTGCCCGCTAGGTAACCTAGATTGTCCAAGTGTCCGCTAGTTACCCTACATAGTCCAAGTGCCCGCTAGGTAACCTAGATAATCCAAGGTCCTGCTAGTTAACCTACATAGTCCAATGCCCGATAGGGAACCTACATAGTCCAAGTGCCCGCTGAGGAACCTACATAGTCCAAGTGCCCGATAGGGAACCTATATATTCCAAGTGCCAGTTAGGGAACCTACATACTCCACGTGCCCATAGGGAACCTATATAGTCCAAGTGCCCGCTAGGGAACCTACATAGTCCAAGTGCCCGTTAGTTAACCTAGATAGTCAAAGTGCCTGCTAGGTAACCTAAATATTCCAAGTGCTCTCTAGGGAACATACATAGTCCAAGTGCCCGTTAGTTAACCTAGATAGTCCAATTGCCCGTTAGCTAACCTAGATAGTCGAAGTGTCCGCTAGTTAACCTACATAGTCCAAGTGTCCGTTGGTTAACCTAGATAGTCCAAGTGCCCGCTAGGTAACCTAGAGTCCAAGTGCTCGCTAGTTAACCTACATAGTCCAAGTGCCCGCTAGGTAACCTACATAGTCCAAGGTCTCACTTGTTAACTTTGATAGTCCAAGTGCCTGCTAGTTAACCTAGATCTTCCAAGTGCCCGCGAGTTAACCTAGATTGTCCAAGTGCCTGCTACTTAACCTACATAGTCCAAGGGCCCACTAGTTAACCTAGATAATCCAAGTGTCCTCTAGTTAACCTACATAGTCCAAGTACCAGCAAGTTAACCTATATACAAAGTACCCGCTACGTAACCTAGATAGTCCAAGGGCACGCTAGTTAACCTACATAGCCCAAGTACCCGCTAGGCAACATAGATAGTCCAAGTGCCCACTAAGGAACCTACATAGTCCAAGTGCACGCTAGTTAACCTAGACAGTCCCAGTGCCCGCTAGGGAACTTACATAGTCCAAGTTCCCGCTTGGTAACCTAAATAGTCCAAATGCCCGCTAGGGAAACTACATAGTCCAAGTGCCCACTAGTTAACCTAGATAGTCCAAGTGCCCGCTAGTTAACCTAGATAGTCCAAGGGCCCGCTAGTTAATCTAGATAGGCCACGTGCCCACTAGTTAACCTAGATAGTCCAAGTGCCCGCTAGTTAACCTAGATCGTCCAAGTGCCCGCTGGTTAACCTAGATAATCCAAGTGCCCGATAGTTAACCTACATAGTCCAAGGGCCCAATAGTTAACCTAGATAGTCCAAGTGCCCGCTAGGGGACATACATAGTCCAAGTGCCCCCTAGGGAATCTACATAGTCCAAGTGCTCGCTAAGCAACCTACATAGTCCAAGTGCCCGTTAGTTAACCTAGATAGTCAAAGTGCCTGCTAGGTAACCTAAATAGTCCTAGTGCCCGCTAGGGAACCTACGTAGTCGAAGTGCCCACTAGGTAACCTAGATAGTCCAATTGCACGTTAACTAACCTAGATAGTCGAAGTGTCCGCTAGTTAACCTACATAATCCAAATGCCCGATAGTTAACCTAGATAGTCCAAGTGGCCGCTTGTTAACCTAGATAGTCCAAGTGCCCGCTAGTAAACCTAGATAGTCCAAGGGCCCGCTAGTTAACCTACATAGTCCAAGTGCCCGTTCGTTAACCTAGATAGGCCAAGTGCCCACTGGGTAACCTAGACAGTCCAAGTGCCCACTAGGTTACCTACATAGTCCAAGTGCACGTTCATTAACCTAGATAGTCCAAGTGCCCGCTGGTAATCTACATAGTCCAAGGGCCCGCTAGGTAACCTTGATAGTCCAAGCGCCTTCTAGTTAACCTACATAGTCCAAGTGCCCGTTAGTTAACCTAGATAGTCCAAGTGCGCACTAGGGGACGTACATAGTCCAAGTGCCCGCGAGGTAACCTTGATAGTCCAAGTGCGCGCTAGGGTATGTACATAGTCCGAGTGCTGGCTAGGAAACCTAGATAATCCAAGTGCCCGCTAGTTAACCTACATAGTCCAAGGGCCCGCAAGTTAACCTACATAGTCCAAGGTCCGCTATTTAACCTAGATAGTCCAAGTGCCCGCTAGTTAACCTACGTAGTACAAGGGCCCGCTACTTGACCTAGATAGTCCAAGTGCCCGCTAGTTAACCTAGATAGTCCAAGTGCCCGCTAGTTAACCTAAGTAGTCCAAATGTCCGATAGGGATCCTACATAGTCCAAGTGCCCGCTACGTAACCTACATATCCAAGTGCCCGTTCGTTAACCTAGATAGTCAAAGTGCCCGCTAGGTAACCAAGACAGTCCAAGTGCCCGCTAGGTTACCTACATAGTCCAAGTGCCCGTTCGTTAACCTAGATAGTCCAAGTGCCCGCTAGTTAACCTAGATAGTCCAAGGGCCCACTAGGGGACGTACATAGTCCAAGTGCCCGCTAGTTAACCTACATAGTCCAAGGTCCGCTAGTTAACCTAGATAGTCCAAGTGCCCGCTAGTTAACCTACATAGTACAAGGGCCCGCTAGTTGACCTTGATAGTCCAAGTTCCCGCTAGTTAACCTAGATAGTCAAAGTGCCCGCTAATTAACCTAAGTAGTACAAATGTCCCATAGGGATCCTACATAGTCAAAGTGCCCGCTAATTAACCTACATAGTCCAAGTCCCCGCTAGGTAACCTAGGCAGTCCAAGTGACCATTATGTTACCTACATAGTTCAAGTGCTCGTCCGTTAACCTAGATAGTCCAAGTGCCCGCTAGGTAACTTAGGTAGCCCAAGTACCCGGTAGGGAACGTACATAGTCCAAGTGCCTTCTAGGTAACCTAGATAGTCCAAGTGCCCGCTAGTTAACCTACATACTCCAAGTGCCTGCTAGGTAAACTACATAGTCCAAGGGCCCACTAGGTAACCTAGAGAGTCCAATAGCCCGCTAGTTAAGCTAGAGAGTCCAAGTACCCGATAGGGGACCTACATAGTCCAAGTGCCCGCTGGGAACCTACATAGTCCAAGTGCTCGCAAGGCAACCTACATAGTCCAAGTGCCCGTTAGTTAACCTAGATAGTCAAAGTGCCTGCTAGGTAACCTAAATAGTCCAAGTGCCCGCTAGGGAACCTACGTAGTCCAAGGGCCCGCTAGGTAACCTAGATAGTCCAATTGCCTGTTAGCTAACCTAGATAGTCGAAGTGTCCGCTAGTTAACCTACATAGTCCAAGTTCCCGTTCGTTAACCTAGATAGGCCAAGTGCCCGCTAGGTAACCTACACAGTCCAAGTGCCTGCTAGGTAACCTTGATAGTCCAAGTGCCTTCTAGTTAACCTACATAGTCCAAGTGCCCGCTAGGTAACATACATAGTCCAAGTGCCCACTATGTAACCTAAATAATCCAAATGCCCGCTAGTTAACCTAGATAATCCAAGTGCCCGCTTGTTAACCTAGATAGTCCAAGTGCCCGCTAGTAAACCTAGATAGTCTAAGGGCCCGCTAGTTAATCTACATAGTCCAGTGCCCGCTAGTTAACCTAGATAGTCCAAGTGCCCGCTAGTTAACCTAGATAGTCCAAGGGCCCGCTAGTTAATCTAGATAGTCCAAGTGCCCACTAGTTAACCTAGATAGTCCAAGTGCCCGCTAGTTAACCTAGATCGTCCAAGTGCCCGCTGGTTAACCTAGATAATCCAAGTGCCCGATAGTTAACCTACATAGTCCAAGGGCCCAATAGTTAACCTAGATAGTCCAAGTGCCCGCTAGGGGACATACATAGTCTAAGTGCCCCCTAGGGAATCTACATAGTCCAAGTGCTCGCTAAGCAACCTACATAGTCCAAGTGCCCGTTAGTTAACCTAGATAGTCAAAGTGCCTGCTAGGTAACTTAAATAGTCCAAGTGCCCGCTAGGGAACCTACGTAGTCGAAGTGCCCACTAGGTAACCTAGATAGTCCAATTGCACGTTAGCTAACCTAGATAGTCGAAGTGTCCGCTAGTTAACCTACATAATCCAAATGCCCGCTAGTTAACCTAGATAGTCCAAGTGTCCGCTTGTTAACCTAGATAGTCCAAGTGCCCGCTAGTAAACCTAGATAGTCCAAGGGCCCGCTAGTTAACCTACATAGTCCAAGTGCCCGTTCGTTAACCTAGATAGGCCAAGTGCCCACTAGGTAACCTAGACAGTCCAAGTGCCCACTAGGTTACCTATATAGTCCAAGTGCACGTTCATTAACCTAGATAGTCCAAGTGCCCGCTGGTAATCTACATAGTCCAAGGGCCCGCTAGGTAACCTTGATAGTCCAAGCGCCTTCTAGTTAACCTACATAGTCCAAGTGCCCGCTAGGTAACCTACATAGTCCAAGTGCCCGTTAGTTAACCTAGATAGTCCAAGTGCCCATAGGGGACGTACATAGTCCAAGTGCCCGCGAGGTAACCTTGATAGTCCAAGTGCGCGCTAGGGTATGTACATAGTCCGAGTGCTGGCTAGGAAACCTAGATAATCCAAGTGCCCGCTAGTTAACCTACATAGTCCAAGGGCCCGCAAGTTAACCTACATAGTCCAAGGTCCTTTATTTAACCTAGATAGTCTAAGTGCCCGCTAGTTAACCTACATAGTACAAGGGCCCGCTACTTGACCTAGATAGTCCAAGTGCCCGCTCGTTAACCTAGATAGTCCAAGTGCCCGCTAGTTAACCTAAGTAGTCCAAATGTCCGATAGGGATCCTACATAGTCCAAGTGCCCGCTACGTAACCTACATATCCAAGTGCCCGTTCGTTAACCTAGATAGTCAAAGTGCCCGCTAGGTAACCTAGACAGTCCAAGTGCCCGCTAGGTTACCTACATAGTCCAAGTGCCCGTTCGTTAACCTAGATAGTCCAAGTGCCCGCTAGTTAACCTAGATCGTCCAAGGGCCCTCTAGTTAACCTAGATAGTCCAAGTGCCCGCTAGGGGACGTACATAGTCCAAGTGCCCGCTAGGTAACCTAGATAGTCCATGTGCCCCCTAGGGTATGTACATAGTTCAAGTGCCCGCTAGGTAACCTAGATTGTCCAAGTGTCCGCTAGTTACCCTACATAGTCCAAGTGCCCGCTAGGTAACCTAGATAATCCAAGGTCCTGTTAGTTAACTACATAGTCCAATGCCCGATAGGGAACCTACATAGTCCAAGTGCCCGCTGAGGAACCTACATAGTCCAAGTGCCCGATAAGGAACCTATATATTCCAAGTGCCAGTTAGGGAACCTACATACTCCACGTGCCCATAGGGAACCTATATAGTCCAAGTGCCCGCTAGGGAACCTACATAGTCCAAGTGCCCGTTAGTTAACCTAGATAGTCAAAGTGCCTGCTAGGTAACCTAAATATTCCAAGTGCTCTCTAGGGAACATACATAGTCCAAGTGCCCGTTAGTTAACCTAGATAGTCCAATTGCCCGTTAGCTAACCTAGATAGTCGAAGTGTCCGCTAGTTAACCTACATAGTCCAAGTGTCCGTTGGTTAACCTAGATAGTCCAAGTGCCCGCTAGGTAACCTAGAGTCCAAGTGCTCGCTAGTTAACCTACATAGTCCAAGTGCCCGCTAGGTAACCTACATAGTCCAAGGTCTCACTTGTTAACTTTGATAGTCCAAGTGCCTGCTAGTTAACCTAGATCTTCCAAGTGCCCGCGAGTTAACCTAGATTGTCCAAGTGCCTGCTACTTAACCTACATAGTCCAAGGGCCCACTAGTTAACCTAGATAATCCAAGTGTCCTCTAGTTAACCTACATAGTCCAAGTACCAGCAAGTTAACCTATATACAAAGTACCCGCTACGTAACCTAGATAGTCCAAGGGCACGCTAGTTAACCTACATAGTCCAAGTGCCCGCTAGGCAACCTAGATAGTCCAAGTGCCCACTAAGGAACCTACATAGTCCAAGTGCACGCTAGTTAACCTAGACAGTCCCAGTGCCCGCTAGGGAACTTACATAGTCCAAGTTCCCGCTTGGTAACCTAAATAGTCCAAATGCCCGCTAGGGAAACTACATAGTCCAAGTGCCCACTAGTTAACCTAGATAGTCCAAGTGCCCGCTAGTTAACCTAGATAGTCCAAGGGCCCGCTAGTTAATCTAGATAGGCCAAGTGCCCACTAGTTAACCTAGATAGTCCAAGTGCCCGCTAGTTAACCTAGATCGTCCAAGTGCCCGCTGGTTAACCTAGATAATCCAAGTGCCCGCTAGTTAACCTACATACTCCAAGTGCCCGCTTGTTAACCTACATAGTACAAGGGCCCGCTACTTGACCTAGATAGTCCAAGTGCCCGCTAGTTAACCTAGAGAGTCCAAGTGCCCGCTAGTTAACCTAAGTAGTCCAAATGTCCGATAGGGATCCTACATAGTCCAAGTGCCCGCTACGTAACCTACATATCCAAGTGCCCGTTCGTTAACCTAGATAGTCAAAGTGCCCGCTAGGTAACCTAGACAGTCCAAGTGCCCGCTAGGTTACCTACATAGTCCAAGTGCCCATTCGTTAACCTAGATAGTCCAAGTGCCCGCTAGTTAACCTAGATCGTCCAATGGCCCTCTAGTTAACCTAGATAGTCCAAGTGCCCGCTAGGGCACGTACATAGTCCAAGTGCCCGCTAGGTAACCTAGATAGTCCAAGTGCCCCCTAGGGTATGTACATAGTTCGAGTGCCCGCTAGGTAACCTAGATTGTCCAAGTGTCCGCTAGTTAACCTACATAGTCCAATGCCCGATAGGGAACCTACATAGTCCAAGTGCCCGCTGAGGAACCTACATAGTCCAAGTGCCCGATAGGGAACCTATGTATTCCAAGTGCCAGTTAGGGAACCTACATACTCCACATGCCCATAGGGAACCTATATAGTCCAATGCCCGCTAGGGAACCTACATAGTCCAAGTGCCCGTTAGTTAACCTAGATAGTCAAAGTGCCTGCTAGGTAACCTAAATATTCCAAGTGCTCTAAAGGGAACCTACATAGTCCAAGTGCCCGTTAGTTAACCTAGATAGTCCAATTGCCCGTTAGCTAACCTAGATAGTCGAAGTGTCCGCTAGTTAACCTACATAGTCCAAGTGTCCGTTGGTTAACCTAGATAGTCCAAGTGCCCGCTAGGTAACCTAGAGTCCAAGTGCTCGCTAGTTAACCTACATAGTCCAAGTGCCCGCTAGGTAACCTATATAGTCCAAGTGCCCGCTAGGTAACCTACATAGTCCAAGGTCTCACTTGTTAACTTTGATAGTCCAAGTGCCTGCTAGTTAACCTAGATCTTCCAAGTGCCCGCGAGTTAACCTAGATTGTCCAAGTGCCTGCTACTTAACCTACATAGTCCAAGGGCCCACTAGTTAACCTAGATAATCCAAGTGTCCTCTAGTTAACCTACATAGTCCAAGTACCAGCAAGTTAACCTATATACAAAGTACCCGCTACGTAACCTAGATAGTCCAAGGGCACGCTAGTTAACCTACATAGTCCAAGTGCCCGCTAGGCAACCTAGATAGTCCAAGTGCCCACTAAGGAACCTACATAGTCCAAGTGCACGCTAGTTAACCTAGACAGTCCCAGTGCCCGCTAGGGAACTTACATAGTCCAAGTTCCCGCTTGGTAACCTAAATAGTCCAAATGCCCGCTAGGGAAACTACATAGTCCAAGTGCCCACTAGTTAACCTAGATAGTCCAAGTGCCTGCTAGTAAACCTACATAATCCATGGGCCCGCTAGTTAACCTACATAGTGCAAGGGCTCGCTAGTTAACCTAGATCGTGCAAGTGTCCGCTAGTTAACCTACATATTCCACGTGCCCGGTAGGTAACCTAGCTAGTCCTAGTGCCCGTTAGTTAACCTACATAGTCCAAGGGCCCAATAGTTAACATAGATAGTCCAAGTGCCCGCTAGGGGACATACATAGTCCAAGTGCCCCCTAGGGAATCTACATAGTCCAAGTGCCCGCTCGTTAACCTACATAGTACAAGGGCCCGCTAGTAGACCTTGATAATCCAAGTTCCCGCTAGTTAACCTAGATAGTCAAAGTGCCCGCTAATTAACCTAAGTAGTACAAATGTCCGATAGGGATCCTACATAGTCAAAGTGCCCGCTAGTTAACCTACATAGTCCAAGTCCCCGCTAGGTAACCTAGGGAGTCCAAGTGACCATTATGTTACCTACATAGTCCAAGTGCCCGTCCGTTAACCTACATAGTCCAAGTGCCCGCTAGGTAACTTAGATAGCCCAAGTACCCGCTAGGGAACGTACATAGTCCAAGTGCCTTCTAGGTAACCTAGATAGTCCAAGTGCCCGCTAGTTAACCTACATACTCCAAGTGCCTGCTAGGTAAACTACATAGTCCAAGTGCCCATGAGGTAACCTAGACAGTCCAATTGCCCGCTAGTTAAGCTAGACAGTCCAAGTACCCGATAGGGAACATACATAGTCCAAGTGCCCGCTGGGAACCTACATAGTCCAAATGCTCGCTAGTCAACCTACATAGTCCAAGTGCCCGTTAGTTAACCTAGATAGTCAAAGTGCCTGCTAGGTAACCTAAATAGTCCAAGTGCCCGCTAGGGAACCTACATAGTCCAAGTGCCCGCTAGGTAACCTAGATAGTCCAATTGGCCGTTAGCTACCCTAGATAGTCAAAGTGTCCGCTAGTTAACCTACATAGTCCAAGTGCCCGTTCGTTAACCTAGATAGGCCAAGTACCCGCTAGGTAACCTAGACAGTCCAAGTGCACGCTAGGTAACCTTGATAGTCCAAGTGCCTTCTAGTTAACCTACATAGTACAAGTGCGCGCTAGGTAACATACATAGTCCAAGTGCCCACTATGTAACCTAAATAATCCAAATGCCCGCTAGTTAACCTAGATAGTCCAAGTGCCCGCTTGTTAACCTCGATAGTCCAAGTGCCCGCTAGTAAACCTAGATAGTCTAAGGGCCCGCTAGTTAATCTACATAGTCCAGTGCCCGCTAGTTAACCTAGATAGTCCAAGTGCCCGCTAGTTAACCTAGATAGTCCAAGGGCCCGCTAGTTAATCTAGATAGTCCAAGTGCCCACTAGTTAACCTAGATAGTCCAAGTGCCCGCTAGTTAACCTAGATCGTCCAAGTGCCCGCTGGTTAACCTAGATAATCCAAGTGCCCGATAGTTAACCTACATAGTCCAAGGGCCCAATAGTTAACCTAGATTGTCCTAGTGCCCGCGTGGGAACATACATAGTCCAAGTGCCCCCTAGGGAATCTACATAGTCCAAGTGCTCGCTAAGCAACCTACATAGTCCAAGTGCCCGTTAGTTAACCTAGATAGTCAAAGTGCCTGCTAGGTAACCTAAATAGTCCAAGTGCCCGCTAGGGAACCTACATAGTCGAAGAGAACACTAGGTAACCTAGATAGTCCAATTGCCCGTTAGCTAACCTAGATAGTCGAAGTGTCCGCTAGTTAACCTACATAATCAAAATGCCCGCTAGTTAACCTAGATAGTCCAAATGCCCGCTAGTAAACCTAGATAGTCCAAGGGCCGCTAGTTAACCTACATAGTCCAAGTGCCCGTTCGTTAACCTAGATAGGCCAAGTGCCCGTTGGTAATCTACATCGTCCAAGGGCCCGCTAGGTAACCTTGATAGTCCAAGCGCCTTCTAGTTAACCTACATAGTCCAAGTGCCCGCTAGGTAACCTACATAGTCCAAGTGCCCGTTAGTTAACCTAGATAGTCCAAGTGCCCACTAGGGGACGTACATAGTCCATGTGCCCGCTAGGTAACCTTGATAGTCCAAGTGCGCGCTAGGGTATGTACATAGTCCGAGTGCTGGCTAGGAAACCTAGATAATCCAAGTGCCCGAGAGTTAACCTACATAGTCCAAGGGCCCGCAAGTTATCCTACATAGTCCAAGGTCCGCTATTTAACCTATATACTCCAAGTGCCCGCTAGTTAACCTACATAGTACAAGGGCCCGCTACTTGACCTAGATAGTCCAAGTGCCCGCTAGTTAACCTAGATAGTCCAAGTGCCCGCTAGTTAACCTAAGTAGTCCAAATGTCCGATAGGGATCCTACATAGTCCAAGTGCCCGCTACGTAACCTACATATCCAAGTGCCCGTTCGTTAACCTAGATAGTCAAAGTGCCCGCTAGGTAACCTAGACAGTCCAAGTGCCCGCTAGGTTACCTACATAGTCCAAGTGCCCGTTCGTTAACCTAGATAGTCCAAGTGCCCGCTAGGTTACCTAGACAGTCCAAGTGCCCGCTAGTTAACCTCCATAGTCCAAGTGCCTGCTAGGTAAACTACATAGTCCAAGTGCCCACTAGGTAACCTAGACAGTCCAATTGCCCGCTAGTTAACCTAGACAGTCCAAGTACCCGATAGGGAACCTACATAGTCCAAGTGCTCGCTAGGGAACCTATATAATCCAAGTGCTCGCTAGGCAACCTACATAGTCTAAGTGCCTGTTAGTTAACCTAGATAGTCAAAGTGCCTGCTAGGTAAACTACATAGTCCAAGTGCCCGCTAGGGAACCCACATAGTCCAAGTGTCCGCTGGGTAACCTAGATAGTCCAATTGCCCGTTAGCTAACCTAGATAGTCGAAGTGTCCGCTAGTTAACCTATATAGTCCAAGTGTCCGTTCGTTAACCTAGATAGGCGAAGTGCCCTCTAGGTAACCTAGACAGTCCAAGTGCCCGCTAGGTTACCTACATAGTCCAAGTGCACGTTCGTTAACCTAGATCGTCCAAGTGCCCGCTGGTTAACCTAGATAATCCAAGTGCCCGATAGTTAACCTACATAGTCCAAGGGCCCAATAGTTAACCTAGACTGTCCTAGTGCCCGCGTGGGGACATACATAGTCCAAGTGCCCCCTAGGGAATCTACATAGTCCAAGTGCTCGCTAAGCAACCTACATAGTCCAAGTGCCCGTTACTTAACCTAGATAGTCAAAGTGCCTGCTAGGTAACCTAAATAGTCCAAGTGCCCGCTAGGGAACCTACATAGTCGAAGTGAACACTAGGTAACCTAGATAGTCCAATTGCCCGTTAGCTAACCTAGATAGTCGAAGTGTCCGCTAGTTAACCTACATAATCAAAATGCCCGTTAGTTAACCTAGATAGTCCAAGTGCCCGCTTGTTAACCTAGATAGTACAAGTGCCCGCTAGTAAACCTAGATAGTCCAAGGGCCGCTAGTTAACCTACATAGTCCAAGTGCCCGTTCGTTAACCTAGATAGGCCAAGTGCCCGCTGGTAATCTACATAGTCCAAGGGCCCGCTAGGTAACCTTGATAGTCCAAGCGCCTTCTAGTTAACCTACATAGTCCAAGTGCCCGCTAGGTAACCTACATAGTCCAAGTGCCCGTTAGTTAACCTAGATAGTCCAAGTTTCCGCTAGGGGACGTACATAGTCCAAGTGCCCTCTAGGTAACCTACATAGTCCAATGCCCGTTTGTTAACCTAGATAGTCCAAGTGCCCACTAGGGGACGTACATAGTCCAAGTGCCCGCTAGGTAACCTTGATAGTCCAAGTGCGCGCTAGGGTATGTACATAGTCCGAGTGCTGGCTAGGAAACCTAGATAATCCAAGTGCCCACTAGTTAACCTACATAGTCCAAGGGCCCGCAAGTTAACCTACATAGTCCAAGGTCCGCTATTTAACCTATATAGTCCAAGTGCCCGCTAGTTAACCTACATAGTACAAGGGCCCGCTACTTGACCTAGATAGTCCAAGTGCCCGCTAGTTAACCTAGATAGTCCAAGTGCCCGCTAGTTAACCTAAGTAGTCCAAATGTCCGATAGGGATCCTACAGAGCCCAAGTGCCCGCTACGTAACCTACATATACAAGTGCCCGTTCGTTAACCTAGATAGTCCAAGTGCCCGCTAGGTAACCTAGACAGTCCAAGTGCCCGCTAGGTTACCTACATAGTCCAAGTGCCCGTTCGTTAACCTAGATAGTCCAAGTGCCCGCTAGGTTACCTAGACAGTCCAAGTGCCCGCTAGTTAACCTCCATAGTCCAAGTGCCTGCTAGGTAAACTACATAGTCCAAGTGCCCACTAGGTAACCTAGACAGTCCAATTGCCCGCTAGTTAACCTAGACAGTCCAAGTACCCAATAGGGAACCTACATAGTCCAAGTGCTCGCTAGGGAACCTATATAATCCAAGTGCTCGCTAGGCAACCTACATAGTCTAAGTGCCTGTTAGTTAACCTAGATAGTCAAAGTGTCTGCTAGGTAAACTACATAGTCCAAGTGCCCGCTAGGGAACCCACATAGTCCAAGTGTCCGCTGGGTAACCTAGATAGTCCAATTGCCCGTTAGCTAACCTAGATAGTCGAAGTGTCCGCTAGTTAACCTACATAGTCCAAGTGTCCGTTCGTTAACCTAGATAGGCCAAGTGCCCTCTAGGTAACCTAGACAGTCCAAGTGCCCGCTAGGTTACCTACATAGTCCAAGTGCACGTTTGTTAACCTAGATAGTCCAAGTGCCCGCTGGTAACCTACATAATCCACGGGCCCGCTAGGTAATCTTGATAGTCCATGTGCCTTCTAGTTAACCTACATAGTCCACGTGCCCGCTAGGTAACCTACATAGTCCAAGTGCCCACTAGGTAACCTAAGTAATCCTAATGCCCGCTAGGAAAACTACATAGTCCAAGTGCCCGCTAGTTAACCTTGATAGTCCAAGTGCCCGCTAGTAAACCTAGATAGTCCAAGGGCCCGCTAGTTAATCTAGATAGTCCAAGTGCCCGCTAGTTAACCTAGATAGTCCAAGTGCCCGCTAGTTAACCTAGATAGTCCAAGGGACCGCTAGTTAATCTAGATAGTCCAAGTGCCCGCTAGTTAACCTAGATAGTCCAAGTGCCCGCTAGTTAACCTAGATCGTCCAAGGGCCCTCTAGTTAACCTAGATAGTCCAAGTGCCCGCTAGGGGACGTACATAGTCCAAGTGCCCTCTAGGTAACCTACATAGTCCAATGCCCGTTTGTTAACCTAGATAGTCCAAGTGCCCACTAGGGGACGTACATAGTCCAAGTGCCCGCTAGGTAACCTTGATAGTCCAAGTGCGCGCTAGGGTATGTACATAGTCCGAGTGCTGGCTAGGAAACCTAGATAATCCAAGTGCCCACTAGTTAACCTACATAGTCCAAGGGCCCGCAAGTTAACCTACATAGTCCAAGGTCCGCTATTTAACCTATATAGTCCAAGTGCCCGCTAGTTAACCTACATAGTACAAGGGCCCGCTACTTGACCTAGATAGTCCAAGTGCCCGCTAGTTAACCTAGATAGTCCAAGTGCCCGCTAGTTAACCTAAGTAGTCCAAATGTCCGATAGGGATCCTACATAGTCCAAGTGCCCGCTACGTAACCTACATATCCAAGTGCCCGTTCGTTAACCTAGATAGTCAAAGTGCCCGCTAGGTAACCTAGACAGTCCAAGTGCCCGCTAGGTTACCTACATAGTCCAAGTGCCCGTTCGTTAACCTAGATAGTCCAAGTGCCCGCTAGGTTACCTAGACAGTCCAAGTGCCCGCTAGTTAACCTCCATAGTCCAAGTGCCTGCTAGGTAAACTACATAGTCCAAGTGCCCACTAGGTAACCTAGACAGTCCAATTGCCCGCTAGTTAATCTAGACAGTACAAGTACCCAATAGGGAACCTACATAGTCCAAGTGCTCGCTAGGGAACCTATATAATCCAAGTGCCTGTTAGTTAACCTAGATAGTCAAAGTGCCTGCTAGGTAACCTAAATAGTCCAAGTGCCCGCTAGGGAACCTACATAGTCGAAGGAACACTAGGTAACCTAGATAGTCCAATTGCCCGTTAGCTAACGTAGATAGTCGAAGTGTCCGCTAGTTAACCTACATAATCCAAATGCCCGCTAGTTAACCTAGATAGTCCAAGTGCCCGCTTGTTAACCTAGATAGTACAAGTGCCCGCTAGTAAACCTAGATAGTCCAAGGGCCGCTAGTTAACCTACATAGTCCAAGTGCCCGTTCGTTAATCTAGATAGGACAAGTGCCCGCTGGTAATCTACATAGTCCAAGGGCCCGCTAGGTAACCTTGATACTCCAAGCGCCTTCTAGTTAACCTACATAGTCCAAGTGCCCGCTAGGTAACCTACATAGTCCAAGTGCCCGTTAGTTAACCTAGATAGTCCAAGTGCCCACTAGGGGACGTACATAGTCCATGTGCCCGCTAGGTAACCTTGATAGTCCAAGTGCGCGCTAGGGTATGTACATAGTCCGAGTGCTGGCTAGGAAACCTAGATAATCCAAGTGCCCGAGAGTTAACCTACATAGTCCAAGGGCCCGCAAGTTATCCTACATAGTCCAAGGTCCGCTATTTAACTTATATACTCCAAGTGCCCGCTAGTTAACCTAAGTAGTCCAAATGTCCGATAGGGATCCTACATAATCCAAGTGCCCGCTACGTAACCTACATATCCAAGTGCCCGTTCGTTAACCTAGATAGTCAAAGTGCCCGCTAGGTAACCTACATAGTCCAAGTGCCCGTTCGTTAACCTAGATAGTCCAAGTGCCCGCTAGGTTACCTAGACTGTCCAAGTGCCCGCTAGTTAACCTCCATAGTCCAAGTGCCTGCTAGGTAAACTACATAGTCCAAGTGCCCACTAGGTAACCTAGACAGTCCAATTGCCCGCTAGTTAACCTAGACTGTCCAAGTACCCGATAGGGAACCTACATAGTCCAAGTGCTCGCTAGGGAACCTATATAATCCAAGTGCTCGCTAGGCAACCTACACAGTCTAAGTGCCTGTTAGTTAACCTAGATAGTCAAAGTGCCTGCTAGGTAAACTACATAGTCCAAGTGTCCGCTGGGTAACCTAGATAGTCCAATTGCCCGTTAGCTAACCTAGATAGTCGAAGTGTCCGCTAGTTAACCTACATAGTCCAAGTGTCCGTTCGTTAACCTAGATAGGCCAAGTGCCCTCTAGGTAACCTAGACAGTCCAAGTGCCCGCTAGGTTACCTACATAGTCCAAGTGCACGTTCGTTAACCTAGATAGTCCAAGTGCCCGCTGGTAACCTACATAATCCACGGGCCCGCTAGGTAATCTTGATAGTCCATGTGCCTTCTAGTTAACCTACATAGTCCAAGTGCCCGCTAGGTAACCTACATAATCCAAGTGCCCACTAGGTAACCTAAGTAATCCTAATGCCCGCTAGGAAAACTACATAGTCCAAGTGCCCGCTAGATAACCTAGATAGTCCAAGTGCCCGCTAGTAAACCTAGATAGTCCAAGGGCCCGCTAGTTAATCTAGATAGTCCAAGTGCCCGCTAGTTAACCTAGATAGTCCAAGTGCCCGCTAGTTAACCTAGATAGTCCAAGGGACCGCTAGTTAATCTAGATAGTCCAAGTGCCCGCTAGTTAACCTAGATAGTCCAAGTGCCCGCTAGTTAACCTAGATCGTCCAAGGGCCCTCTAGTTAACCTAGATAGTCCAAGTTTCCGCTAGGGGACGTACATAGTCCAAGTGCCCTCTAGGTAACCTACATAGTCCAATGCCCGTTTGTTAACCTAGATAGTCCAAGTGCCCACTAGGGGACGTACATAGTCCAAGTGCCCGCTAGGTAACCTTGATAGTCCAAGTGCGCGCTAGGGTATGTACATAGTCCGAGTGCTGGCTAGGAAACCTAGATAATCCAAGTGCCCACTAGTTAACCTACATAGTCCAAGGGCCCGCAAGTTAACCTACATAGTCCAAGGTCCGCTATTTAACCTATATAGTCCAAGTGCCCGCTAGTTAACCTACATAGTACAAGGGCCCGCTACTTGACCTAGATAGTCCAAGTGCCCGCTAGTTAACCTAGATAGTCCAAGTGCCCGCTAGTTAACCTAAGTAGTCCAAATGTCCGATAGGGATCCTACAGAGCTCAAGTGCCCGCTACGTAACCTACATATACAAGTGCCCGTTCGTTAACCTAGATAGTCCAAGTGCCCGCTAGGTAACCTAGACAGTCCAAGTGCCTGCTAGGTTACCTACATAGTCCAAGTGCCCGTTCGTTAACCTAGATAGTCCAAGTGCCCGCTAGGTTACCTAGACAGTCCAAGTGCCCGCTAGTTAACCTCCATAGTCCAAGTGCCTGCTAGGTAAACTACATAGTCCAAGTGCCCACTAGGTAACCTAGACAGTCCAATTGCCCGCTAGTTAACCTAGACAGTCCAAGTACCCAATAGGGAACCTACATAGTCCAAGTGCTCGCTAGGGAACCTATATAATCCAAGTGCCTGTTAGTTAACCTAGATAGTCAAAGTGCCTGCTAGGTAACCTAAATAGTCCAAGTGCCCGCTAGGGAACCTACATAGTCCAAGTGTCCGCTAGGTAACCTAGATAGTCAAATTGTCCGTTAGCTAACCTAGATAGTCGAAGTGTCCGCTAGTTCACCTACATAGTCCAAGTGTCCGTTCGTTAACCTAGATAGGCCAAGTGCCCTCTAGGTAACCTAGACAGTCCAAGTGCCCGCTAGGTTACCTACATAGTCTAAGTGCACATTCGTTAACCTAGATAGTCCAAGTGCCCGCTGGCAACCTACATAATCCAAGGGCCCGCTAGGTAATCTTGATAGTCCAAGTGCCTTCTAGTTAACCTATATAGTCCAAGTGCCCGCTGGTAACCTACATAGTCCAAGTGCCCGCTAGGTAACCTAAGTAATCCTAATGCCCGCTAGGAAAACTACATAGTCCAAGTGCCCGCTAGGTAACCTAGACAGTCCAAGTGCCCGCTAGGTAACCTTGATAGTCCAAGTGCCTTCTAGTTAACCTACATATTCCAAGTGCCCGCTAGGTAACATACATAGTCCAAGTGCCCACTATGTAACCTAAATAATCCAAATGCCCGCTAGTTAACCTACATAGTCCAAGTGTCCGTTCGTTAACCTAGATAGGCCAAGTGCCCTCTAGGTAACCTAGACAGTCCAAGTGCCCGCTAGGTTACCTACATAGTCCAAGTGCACGTTCGTTAACCTAGATAGTCCAAGTGCCCGCTGGTAACCTACATAATCCAAGGGCCCGCTAGGTAATCTTGATAGTCCAAGTGCCTTCCAGTTAACATACGTAGTCCAAGTGCCCGCTAGGTAACCTACATAGTCCAAGTGCCCACTAGGTAACCTAAGTAATCCTAATGCCCGCTAGGAAAACTACATAGTCCAAGTGCCCACTAGTTAACCTAGATAGTCCAAGTGCCCGCTAGTAAACCTAGATAGTCCAAGGGCCCGCTAGTTAATCTAGATAGTCCAAGTGCCCGCTAGTTAACCTAGATAGTCCAAGTGCCCGCTAGTTAACCTAGATAGTCCAAGGGACCGCTAGTTAATCTAGATAGTGCAAGTGCCCGCTAGTTAACCTAGATAGTCCAAGTGCCCTCTAGGTAACCTACATAGTCCAATGCCCGTTAGTTAACCTAGATAGTCCAAGTGCCCACTAGGGGACGTACATAGTCCAAGTGCCCGCTAGGTAACCTTGATAGTCCAAGTGCGCGCTAGGGTATGTACATAGTCCGAGTGCTGGCTAGGAAACCTAGATAATCCAAGTGCCCACTAGTTAACCTACATAGTCCAAGGGCCCGCAAGTTATGCTACATAGTCCAAGGTCCACTATTTAACCTATATAGTCCAAGTGCCCGCTAGTTAACCTACATAGTACAAGGGCCCGCTACTTGACCTAGATAGTCCAAGTGCCCGCTAGTTAACCTAGATAGTCCAAGTGCCCGCTAGTTAACCTAAGTAGTCCAAATGTCCGATAGGGATCCTACATAGTCCAAGTGCCCGCTACGTAACCTACATATCCAAGTGCCCGTTCGTTAACCTAGATACTCAAAGTGCCCGCTAGGTAACCTAGACAGTCCAAGTGCCCGCTAGGTTACCTACATAGTCCAAGTGCCCGTTCGTTAACCTAGATAGTCCAAGTGCCCGCTAGGTTACCTAGACAGTCCAAGTGCCCGCTAGTTAACCTCCATAGTCCAAGTGCCTGCTAGGTAAACTATATAGTCCAAGTGCCCACTAGGTAACCTAGACAGTCCAATTGCCCGCTAGTTAACCTAGACAGTCCAAGTACCCGATAGGGAACCTACATAGTCCAAGTGCTCGCTAGGGAACCTATATAGTCCAAGTGCTCGCTAGGCAACCTACAAAGTCTAAGTGCCTGTTAGTTAACCTAGATAGTCAAAATGCCTGCTAGGTAAACTACATAGTCCAAGTGCCGCTAGGGAACCCACATAGTCCAAGTGTCCTCTGGGTAACCTAGATAGTCCAATTGCCCGTTAGCTAACCTAGATAGTCGAAGTGTCCGCTAGTTAACCTACATAGTCCAAGTATCCGTTCGTTAACCTAGATAGGCCAAGTGCCCTCTAGGTAACCTAGACAGTCCAAGTGCCCGCTAGGTTACCTACATAGTCCAAGTGCACGTTCGTTAACCTAGATAGTCCAAGTGCCCGCTGGTAACCTACATAATCCACGGGCCCGCTAGGTAATCTTGATAGTCCAAGTGCCTTCTAGTTAACCTACATAGTCCAAGTGCCCGCTAGGTAACTTACATAGTCCAAGTGCCCACTAGGTAACCTAAGTAATCCTAATGCCCGCTAGGAAAATTACATAGTCCAAGTGCCCGCTAGTTAACCTAGATAGTCCAAGTGCCCGCTAGTAAACCTAGATAGTCCAAGGGCCCGCTAGTTAATCTAGATAGTCCAAGTGCCCGCTAGTTAACCTAGATAGTCCAAGTGCCCGCTAGTTAACCTAGACAGTCCAAGTGCCCACTAGGTTACCTACATAGTCCAAGTGCACGTTCATTAACCTAGATAGTCCAAGTGCCCGCTGGTAATCTACATAGTCCAAGGGCCCGCTAGGTAACCTTGATAGTCCAAGCGCCTTCTAGTTAACCTACATAGTCCAAGTGCCCGTTAGTTAACCTAGATAATCCAAGTGCCCACTAGGGGACGTACATAGTCCAAGTGCCCGCGAGGTAACCTTGATAGTCCAAGTGCGCGCTAGGGTATGTACATAGTCCGAGTGCTGGCTAGGAAACCTAGATAATCCAAGTGCCCGCTAGTTAACCTACATAGTCCAAGGGCCCGCAAGTTAACCTACATAGTCCAAGGTCCGCTATTTAACCTAGATAGTCCAAGTGCCCGCTAGTTAACCTACGTAGTACAAGGGCCCGCTACTTGACCTAGATAGTCCAAGTGCCCGCTAGTTAACCTAGATAGTCCAAGTGCCCGCTAGTTAACCTAAGTAGTCCAAATGTCCGATAGGGATCCTACATAGTCCAAGTGCCCGCTACGTAACCTACATATCCAAGTGCCCGTTCGTTAACCTAGATAGTCAAAGTGCCCGCTAGGTAACCTAGACAGTCCAAGTGCCCGCTAGGTTACCTACATAGTCCAAGTGCCCGTTCGTTAACCTAGATAGTCCAAGTGCCCGCTAGTTAACCTAGATAGTCCAAGGGCCCACTAGGGGACGTACATAGTCCAAGTGCCCGCTAGTTAACCTACATAGTCCAAGGTCCGCTAGTTAACCTAGATAGTCCAAGTGCCCGCTAGTTAACCTAAGTAGTACAAGGGCCCGCTAGTTGACCTTGATAGTCCAAGTTCCCGCTAGTTAACCTAGATGGTCAAAGTGCCCGCTAATTAACCTAAGTAGTACAAATGTCCGATAGGGATCCTACATAGTCAAAGTGCCCGCTAATTAACCTACATAGTCCAAGTCCCCGCTAGGTAACCTAGGCAGTCCAAGTGACCATTATGTTACCTACATAGTTCATGTGCTCGTCCGTTAACCTAGATAGTCCAAGTGCCCGCTAGGTAACTTAGGTAGCCCAAGTACCCGCTAGGGAACGTACATAGTCCAAGTGCCTTCTAGGTAACCTAGATAGTCCAAGTGCCCGCTAGTTAACCTACATACTCCAAGTGCCTGCTAGGTAAACTACATAGTCCAA
This sequence comes from Tenrec ecaudatus, assembly GCF_050624435.1. Taxonomy (NCBI): domain Eukaryota; kingdom Metazoa; phylum Chordata; class Mammalia; order Afrosoricida; family Tenrecidae; genus Tenrec; species Tenrec ecaudatus. The sequence goes on along the minus strand of NW_027457568.1, from coordinate 4,444,356 downwards.
GTGCCCACTAGGTAACCTAGAGAGTCCAATAGCCCGCTAGTTAAGCTAGACAGTCCAAGTACCCTATAGGGAACCTACATAGTCCAAGTGCCCGCTGGGAACCTACATAGTCCAAGTGCTCGCTAGGCAACCTACATAGTCCAAGTGCCCGTTAGTTAACCTAGATAGTCAAAGTGCCTGCTAGGTAACCTAAATAGTCCAAGTGCCCGCTAGGGAACCTACATAGTACAAGTGCCCGCTAGGTAACCTAGATAGTCCAATTGCCCGTTAGCTAACCTAGATAGTCGAAGTGTCCGCTAGTTAACCTACATAGTCCAAGTGCCTGTTCGTTAACCTAGATAGGCCAAGTGCCCGCTAGGTAACCTAGACAGTCCAAGTGCACGCTAGGTAACCTAGAGAGTCCAATTGCCCGCTAGTTAAGCTAGACAGTCCAAGTACCCGATAGGGAACCTACATAGTCCAAGTGCCCGCTGGGAACCTACATCGTCCAAGTGCTCGCTAGGCAACCTACATAGTCCAAGTGCCCGTTAGTTAACCTAGATAGTCAAAGTGCCTGCTAGGTAACCTAAAAAGTCCAAGTGCCCGCTAGGGAACCTACATAGTCCAAGTGCCCGCTAGGTAACCTACACAGTCCAAGTGCCTGCTAGGTAACCTTGATAGTCCAAGTGCCTTCTAGGTAACCTACATAGTCCAAGTGCCCGCTAGGGAACCTACATAGTCCAAGGGCCCGCTAGGTAACCTAGATAGTCCAATTGCCCGTTAGCTAACCTAGATAGTTGAAGTGTCCGCTAGTTAACCTACATAGTCCAAGTGCCCGTTCGTTAACCTAGATAGGCCAAGTGCCCGCTAGGTAACCTACACAGTCCAAGTGCCTGCTAGGTAACCTTGATAGTCCAAGTGCCTTCTAGTTAAACTACATAGTCCAAGTGCCCGCTAGGTAACATACATAGTCCAAGTGCCCACTATGTAACCTAAATAATCCAAATGCCCGCTAGTTAACCTAGATAATCCAAGTGCCCGCTTGTTAACCTAGATAGTCCAAGTGCCCGCTAGTAAACTTAGATAGTCTAAGGGCCCGCTAGTTAATCTACATAGTCCAGTGCCCGCTAGTTAACCTAGATAGTCCAAGTGCCCGCTAGTTAACCTAGATAGTCCAAGGGCCCGCTAGTTAATCTAGATAGTCCAAGTGCCCACTAGTTAACCTAGATAGTCCAAGTGCCCGCTAGTTAACCTAGATCGTCCAAGTGCCCGCTGGTTAACCTAGATAATCCAAGTGCCCGATAGTTAACCTACATAGTCCAAGGGCCCAATAGTTAACCTAGATAGTCCAAGTGCCCGCTAGGGGACATACATAGTCCAAGTGCCCCCTAGGGAATCTACATAGTCCAAGTGCTCGCTAAGGAACCTACATAGTCCAAGTGCCCGTTAGTTAACCTAGATAGTCAAAGTGCCTGCTAGGTAACCTAAATAGTCCAAGTGCCCGCTAGGGAACCTACGTAGTCGAAGTGCGTACTAGGTAACCTAGATAGTCCAATTGCACGTTAGCTAACCTAGATAGTCGAAGTGTCCGCTAGTTAACCTAGATAGTCCAAGTGCCCGCTAGTTAACCTACATAGTAATAGGGCCCGCTATTTGACCTTGATAGTCCAAGTTCCCGCTAGTTAACCTAGATGGTCAAAGTGCCCGCTAATTAACCTAAGTAGTACAAATGTCCGATAGGGATCCTACATAGTCAAAATGATCGCTAGTTAACCTACATAGTCCAAGTCCCCGCTAGGTAACCTAGGGAGTCCAAGTGACCATTATGTTACCTACATACTCCAAGTGCCCGTCCGTTAACCTACATAGTCCAAGTGCCCGCTAGGTAACTTAGATAGCCCAAATACCCGCTAGGGAACGTACATAGTCCAAGTGCCTTCTAGGTAACCTAGATAGTCCAAGTGCCCGCTAGTGAACCTACATACTCCAAGTGCCTGCTAGGTAAACTACATAGTCCAAGTGCCCATGAGGTAACCTAGACAGTCCAATTGCCCGCTAGTTAAGCTAGACAGTCCAAGTACCCGATAGGGAACCTACATAGTCCAAGTGCCCGCTGGGAACCTACATAGTCCAAGTGCTCGCTAGTCAACCTACATAGTCCAAGTGCCCGTTAGTTAACCTAGATAGTCAAAGTGCCTGCTAGGTAACCTAAATAGTCCAAGTGCCCGCTAGGGAACCTACATAGTACAAGTGCCCGCTAGGTAACCTAGATAGTCCAATTGCCCGTTAGCTAACCTAGATAGTCGAAGTGTCCGCTAGTTAACCTACATAGTCCAAGTGCCTGTTCGTTAACCTAGATAGGCCAAGTGCCCGCTAGGTAACCTAGACAGTCCAAGTGCACGCAAGGTAACCTAGAGAGTCCAATTGCCCGCTAGTTAAGCTAGACAGTCCAAGTACCCGATAGGGAACCTACATAGTCCAAGTGCCCGCTGGGAACCTACATAGTCCAAGTGCTCGCTAGGCAACCTACATAGTCCAAGTGCCCGTTAGTTAACCTAGATAGTCAAAGTGCCTGCTAGGTAACCTAAAAAGTCCAAGTGCCCGCTAGGGAACCTACATAGTCCAAGTGCCCGCTAGGTAACCTACACAGTCCAAGTGCCTGCTAGGTAACCTTGATAGTCCAAGTGCCTTCTAGGTAACCTACATAGTCCAAGTGCCCGCTAGGTAACATACATAGTCCAAGTGCCCACTATGTAACCTAAATAATCCAAATGCCCGCTAGTTAACCTAGATAATCCAAGTGCCCGCTTGTTAACCTAGATAGTCCAAGTGCCCGCTAGTTAACCTAGATAGTCCAAGGGCCCGCTAGTTAATCTAGATAGTCCAAGTGCCCACTAGTTAACCTAGATAGTCCAAGTGCCCGCTAGTTAACCTAGATCGTCCAAGTGCCCGCTGGTTAACCTAGATAATCCAAGTGCCCAATAGTTAACCTACATAGTCCAAGGGCCCAATAGTTAACCTAGATAGTCCAAGTGCCCGCTAGGGGACATACATAGTCCAAGTGCCCCCTAGGGAATCTACATAGTCCAAGTGCTCGCTAAGCAACCTACATAGTCCAAGTGCCTGTTAGTTAACCTAGATAGTCAAAGTGCCTGCTAGGTAACCTAAATAGTCCAAGTGCCCGCTAGGGAACCTACGTAGTCGAAGTGCCCACTAGGTAACCTAGATAGTCCAATTGCACGTTAGCTAACCTAGATAGTCGAAGTGTCCGCTAGTTAACCTACATAATCCAAATGCCCGCTAGTTAACCTAGATAGTCCAAGTGGCCGCTTGTTAACCTAGATAGTCCAAGTGCCCGCTAGTAAACCTAGATAGTCCAAGGGCCCGCTAGTTAACCTACATAGTCCAAGTGCCCGTTCGTTAACCTAGATAGGCCAATTGCCCACTAGGTAACCTAGACAGTCCAAGTGCCCACTAGGTTACCTACATAGTCCAAGTGCACGTTCATTAACCAAGATAGTCCAAGTGCCCGCTGGTAATCTACATAGTCCAAGGGCCCGCTAGGTAACCTTCATAGTCCAAGCGCCTTCTAGTTAACCTACATAGTCCAAGTGCCCGCTAGGTAACCTAGATAGTCCTAGTGCCCACTAGGGGACGTACATAGTCCAAGTGCCCGCGAGGTAACCATGATAGTCCAAGTGCGCGCTAGGGTATGTACATAGTCCGAGTGCTGGCTAGGAAACCTAGATAATCCAAGTGCCCGCTAGTTAACCTACATAGTCCAAGGGCCCGCAAGTTAACCTACATAGTCCAAGGTCCGCTATTTAACCTAGATAGTCCAAGTGCCCGCTAGTTAACCTACGTAGTACAAGGGCCCGCTACTTGACCTAGATAGTCCAAGTGCCCGCTCGTTAACCTAGATAGTCCAAGTGCCCGCTAGTTAACCTAAGTAGTCCAAATGTCCGATAGGGATCCTACATAGTCCAAGTGCCCGCTACGTAACCTACATTTCCAAGTGCCCGTTCGTTAACCTAGATAGTCAAAGTGCCCGCTAGGTAACCTAGACAGTCCAAGTGCCCGCTAGGTTACCTACATAGTCCAAGTGCCCGTTCGTTAACCTAGATAGTCCAAGTGCCCGCTAGTTAACCTAGATAGTCCAAGGGCCCACTAGGGGACGCACATAGTCCAAGTGCCCGCTAGTTAACCTACATAGTCCAAGGTCCGCTAGTTAACCTAGATAGTCCAAGTGCCCGCTAGTTAACCTACATAGTACAAGGGCCCGCTAGTTGACCTTGATAGTCCAAGTTCCCGCTAGTTAACCTAGATAGTCAAAGTGCCCGCTAATTAACGTAAGTAGTACAAATGTCCGATAGGGATCCTACATAGTCAAAGTGCCCGCTAATTAACCTACATAGTCCAAGTCCGCGCTAGGTAACCTAGGCCGTCCAAGTGACCATTATGTTACCTACATAGTTCAAGTGCTCGTCCGTTAACCTAGATAGTCCAAGTGCCCGCTAGGTAACTTAGGTAGCCCAAGTACCCGCTAGGGAACGTACATAGTCCAAGTGCCTTCTAGGTAACCTAGATAGTCCAAGTGCCCGCTAGTTAACCTATATACTCCAAGTGCCTGCTAGGTAAACTACATAGTCCAAGTGCCCACTAGGTAACCTAGAGAGTCCAATAGCCCGCTAGTTAAGCTAGACAGTCCAAGTACCCTATAGGGAACCTACATAGTCCAAGTGCCCGCTGGGAACCTACATAGTCCAAGTGCTCGCTAGGCAACCTACATAGTCCAAGTGCCCGTTAGTTAACCTAGATAGTCAAAGTGCCTGCTAGGTAACCTAAATAGTCCAAGTGCCCGCTAGGGAACCTACATAGTCCAAGGGCCCGCTAGGTAACCTAGATAGTCCAATTGCCCGTTAGCTAACCTAGATAGTTGAAGTGTCCGCTAGTTAACCTACATAGTCCAAGTGCCCGTTCGTTAACCTAGATAGGCCAAGTGCCCGCTAGGTAACCTACACAGTCCAAGTGCCTGCTAGGTAACCTTGATAGTCCAAGTGCCTTCTAGTTAAACTACATAGTCCAAGTGCCCGCTAGGTAACATACATAGTCCAAGTGCCCACTATGTAACCTAAATAATCCAAATGCCCGCTAGTTAACCTAGATAATCCAAGTGCCCGCTTGTTAACCTAGATAGTCCAAGTGCCCGCTAGTAAACCTAGATAGTCTAAGGGCCCGCTAGTTAATCTACATAGTCCAGTGCCCGCTAGTTAACCTAGATAGTCCAAGTGCCCGCTAGTTAACCTAGATAGTCCAAGGGCCCGCTAGTTAATCTAGATAGTCCAAGTGCCCACTAGTTAACCTAGATAGTCCAAGTGCCCGCTAGTTAACCTAGATCGTCCAAGTGCCCGCTGGTTAACCTAGATAATCCAAGTGCCCGATAGTTAACCTACATAGTCCAAGGGCCCAATAGTTAACCTAGATAGTCCAAGTGCCCGCTAGGGGACATACATAGTCCAAGTGCCCCCTAGGGAATCTACATAGTCCAAGTGCTCGCTAAGCAACCTACATAGTCCAAGTGCCCGTTAGTTAACCTAGATAGTCAAAGTGCCTGCTAGGTAACCTAAATAGTCCAAGTGCCCGCTAGGGAACCTACGTAGTCGAAGTGCGTACTAGGTAACCTAGATAGTCCAATTGCACGTTAGCTAACCTAGATAGTCGAAGTGTCCGCTAGTTAACCTAGATAGTCCAAGTGCCCGCTAGTTAACCTACATAGTACAAGGGCCCGCTATTTGACCTTGATAGTCCAAGTTCCCGCTAGTTAACCTAGATGGTCAAAGTGCCCGCTAATTAACCTAAGTAGTACAAATGTCCGATAGGGATCCTACATAGTCAAAATGATCGCTAGTTAACCTACATAGTCCAAGTCCCCGCTAGGTAACCTAGGGAGTCCAAGTGACCATTATGTTACCTACATACTCCAAGTGCCCGTCCGTTAACCTACATAGTCCAAGTGCCCGCTAGGTAACTTAGATAGCCCAAATACCCGCTAGGGAACGTACATAGTCCAAGTGCCTTCTAGGTAACCTAGATAGTCCAAGTGCCCGCTAGTGAACCTACATACTCCAAGTGCCTGCTAGGTAAACTACATAGTCCAAGTGCCCATGAGGTAACCTAGACAGTCCAATTGCCCGCTAGTTAAGCTAGACAGTCCAAGTACCCGATAGGGAACCTACATAGTCCAAGTGCCCGCTGGGAACCTACATAGTCCAAGTGCTCGCTAGTCAACCTACATAGTCCAAGTGCCCGTTAGTTAACCTAGATAGACAAAGTGCCTGCTAGGTAACCTAAATAGTCCAAGTGCCCGCTAGGGAACCTACATAGTACAAGTGCCCGCTAGGTAACCTAGATAGTCCAATTGCCCGTTAGCTAACCTAGATAGTCGAAGTGTCCGCTAGTTAACCTACATAGTCCAAGTGCCTGTTCGTTAACCTAGATAGGCCAAGTGCCCGCTAGGTAACCTAGACAGTCCAAGTGCACGCTAGGTAACCTAGAGAGTCCAATTGCCCGCTAGTTAAGCTAGACAGTCCAAGTACCCGATAGGGAACCTACATAGTCCAAGTGCCCGCTGGGAACCTACATAGTCCAAGTGCTCGCTAGGCAACCTACATAGTCCAAGTGCCCGTTAGTTAACCTAGATAGTCAAAGTGCCTGCTAGGTAACCTAAAAAGTCCAAGTGCCCGCTGGGGAACCTACATAGTCCAAGTGCCCGCTAGGTAACCTACACAGTCCAAGTGCCTGCTAGGTAACCTTGATAGTCCAAGTGCCTTCTAGGTAACCTACATAGTCCAAGTGCCCGCTAGGTAACATACATAGTCCAAGTGCCCACTATGTAACCTAAATAATCCAAATGCCCGCTAGTTAACCTAGATAATCCAAGTGCCCGCTTGTTAACCTAGATAGTCCAAGTGCCCGCTAGTTAACCTAGATAGTCCAAGGGCCCGCTAGTTAATCTAGATAGTCCAAGTGCCCACTAGTTAACCTAGATAGTCCAAGTGCCCGCTAGTTAACCTAGATCGTCCAAGTGCCCGCTGGTTAACCTAGATAATCCAAGTGCCCAAGAGTTAACCTAGATTGTCCAAGTGCCTGCTACTTAACCTACATAGTCCAAGGGCCCACTAGTTTACCTAGATAATCCAAGTGTCCTCTAGTTAACCTACATAGTCCAAGTACCAGCAAGTTAACCTATATACAAAGTACCCGCTACGTAACCTAGATAGTCCAAGGGCACGCTAGTTAACCTACATAGTCCAAGTGCCCGCTAGGCAACCTAGATAGTCCAAGTGCCCACTAAGGAACCTACATAGTCCAAGTGCACGCTAGTTAACCTAGACAGTCCCAGTGCCCGCTAGGGAACTTACATAGTCCAAGTTCCCGCTTGGTAACCTAAATAGTCCAAATGCCCGCTAGGGAAACTACATATCCAAATGCCCGCTAGGGAAACTACATAGTCCAAGTGCCCACTAGTTAACCAAGATAGTCCAAGTGCCTGCTAGTAAACCTACATAATCCATGGGCCCGCTAGTTAACCTACATAGTGCAAGGGCTCGCTAGTTAACCTAGATCGTGCAAGTGTCCGCTAGTTAACCTACATAGTCCACGTGCCCGGTAGGTAACCTAGATAGTCCTAGTGCCCGTTAGTTAACCTAGATGGTCCAAGGGCCACTAGGGGACGTACATAGTCCAAGTGCCCGCTAGTTAACCTACATAGTCCAAGGTCCGCTAGTTAACCTAGATAGTCCAAGTGCCCGCTAGTTAACCTACATAGTACAAGGGCCCGCTAGTTGACCTTGATAGTCCAAGTTCCCGCTAGTTAACCTAGATAGTCAAAGTGCCCGCTAATTAACCTAAGTAGTACAAATGTCCGATAGGGATCCTACATAGTCAAAGTGCCCGCTAGTTAACCTACATAGTCCAAGTCCCCGCTAGGTAACCTAGGGAGTCCAAGTGACCATTATGTTACCTACATAGTCCAAATGCCCGTCCGTTAACCTACATAGTCCAAGTGCCCGCTAGGTAACTTAGATAGCCCAAGTACCCGCTAGGGAACGTACATAGTCCAAGTGCCCGCTGGGAACCTACATAATCCAAGTGCTCGCTAGTCAACCTACATAGTCCAAGTGCCCGTTAGTTAACCTAGATAGTCAAAGTGCCTTCTAGGTAACCTAAATAGTCCAAGTGCCCGCTAGGGAACCTACATAGCCCAAGTGCCCGCTAGGTAACCTAGATAGTCCAATTGCCCGTTAGCTAACCTAGATAGTCGAAGTGTCCGCTAGTTAACCTACATAGTCCAAGTGCCCGTTCGTTAACCTAGATAGGCCAAGTGCCCGCTAGGTAACCTAGACAGTCCAAGTGCACGCCAGGTAACCTTGATAGTCCAAGTGCCTTCTAGTTAACCTACATAGTCCAAGTGCCCGCTAGGTAACATACATAGTCCAAGTGCCCACTATGTAAACTAAATAATCCAAATGCCCACTAGGTAACCTAGATAGTCCAAGTGCCCGCTTGTTAACCTAGATAGTCCAAGTGCCCGCTAGTAAACCTAGATAGTCCAAGGGCCCGCTAGTTAATCTACATAGTCCAGTGCCCGCTAGTTAACCTAGATAGTCCAAGTGCCCGCTAGTTAACCTAGATAGTCCAAGGGCCCGCTAGTTAATCTAGATAGTCCAAGTGCCCACTAGTTAACCTAGATAGTCCAAGTGCCCGCTAGTTAACCTAGATCGTCCAAGAGCCCGCTGGTTAACCTAGATAATCCAAGTGCCCGATAGTTTACCTACATAGTCCAAGGGCCCAATAGTTAACCTAGATTGTCCTAGTGCCCGCTTGGGGACATACATAGTCCAAGTGCCCCCTAGGGAATCTACATAGTCCAAGTGCTCGCTAAGCAACCTACATAGTCCAAGTGCCCGTTAGTTAACCTAGATAGTCAAAGTGCCTGCTAGGTAACTTAAATAGTCCAAGTGCCCGCTAGGGAACCTACATAGTCGAAGTGAACACTAGGTAACCTAGATAGTCCAATTGCCCGTTAGCTAACCTAGATAGTCGAAGTGTCCGCTAGTTAACCTACATAATCCAAATGCCCGCTAGTTAACCTAGATAGTCCAAGTGCCCGCTTGTTAACCTAGATAGTACAAGTGCCCGCTAGTAAACCTAGATAGTCCAAGGGCCGCTAGTTAACCTACATAGTCCAAGTGCCCGTTCGTTAACCAAGATAGGCCAAGTGCCCACTAGGTAACCTAGACAGTCCAAGTGCCACTAGGTTACCTACATAGTCCAAGTGCACGTTCATTAACCTAGATACTCCAAGTGCCCGCTGGTAATCTACATCGTCCAAGGGCCCGCTAGGTAACCTTGATAGTCCAAGCGCCTTCTAGTTAACCTACATAGTCCAAGTGCCCGCTAGGTAACCTACATAGTCCAAGTGCCCGTTAGTTAACCTAGATAGTCCAAGTGCCCACTAGGGGACGTACATAGTCCATGTGCCCGCTAGGTAACCTTGATAGTCCAAGTGCGCGCTAGGGTATGTACATAGTCCGAGTGCTGGCTAGGAAACCTAGATAATCCAAGTGCCCGCTAGTTAACCTACATAGTCCAAGGGCCCGCAAGTTATCCTACATAGTCCAAGGTCCGCTATTTAACCTATATACTCCAAGTGCCCGCTAGTTAACCTACATAGTACAAGGGCCCGCTACTTGACCTAGATAGTCCAAGTGCCCGCTAGTTAACCTAGAGAGTCCAAGAGCCCGCTAGTTAACCTAAGTAGTCCAAATGTCCGATAGGGATCCTACAGAGTCCAAGTGCCTGCTACGTAACCTACATATCCAAGTGCCCGTTCGTTAACCTAGATAGTCAAAGTGCCCGCTAGTTAACCTAGACAGTCCAAGTGCCCGCTAGGTTACCTACATAGTCCAAGTGCCCGTTCGTTAACCTAGATAGTCCAAGTGCCCGCTAGGTTACCTAGACAGTCCAAGTGCCCGCTAGTTAACCTCCATAGTCCAAGTGCCTGCTAGGTAAACTACATAGTCCAAGTGCCCACTAGGTAACCTAGACAGTCCAATTGCACGCTAGTTAACCTAGACAGTCCAAGTACCTGATAGGGAACCTACATAGTCCAAGTGCTCGCTAGGGAACCTATATAATCCAAGTGCTCGCTAGGCAACCTACATAGTCTAAGTGCCTGTTAGTTAACCTAGATAGTCAAAGTGCCTGCTAGGTAAACTACATAGTCCAAGTGCCCGCTAGGGAACCCACATAGTCCAAGTGTCCGCTGGGTAACCTAGATAGTCCAATTGCCCGTTAGCTATCCTAGATAGTCGAAGTGTCTGCTAGTTAACCTACATAGTCCAAGTGCCCGTTCGTTAACCTAGATAGGCCAAGTGCCCGCTAGGTAACCTACACAGTCCAAGTGCCTGCTAGGTAACCTTGATAGTCCAAGTGCCTTCTAGTTAAACTACATAGTCCAAGTGCCCGCTAGGTAACATACATAGTCCAAGTGCCCACTATGTAACCTAAATAATCCAAATGCCCGCTAGTTAACCTAGATAATCCAAGTGCCCGCTTGTTAACCTAGATAGTCCAAGTGCCCGCTAGTAAACCTAGATAGTCTAAGGGCCCGCTAGTTAATCTACATAGTCCAGTGCCCGCTAGTTAACCTAGATAGTCCAAGTGCCCGCTAGTTAACCTAGATAGTCCAAGGGCCCGCTAGTTAATCTAGATAGTCCAAGTGCCCACTAGTTAACCTAGATAGTCCAAGTGCCCGCTAGTTAACCTAGATCGTCCAAGTGCCCGCTGGTTAACCTAGATAATCCAAGTGCCCGATAGTTAACCTACATAGTCCAAGGGCCCAATAGTTAACCTAGATAGTCCAAGTGCCCGCTAGGGGACATACATAGTCCAAGTGCCCCCTAGGGAATCTACATAGTCCAAGTGCTCGCTAAGCAACCTACATAGTCCAAGTGCCCGTTAGTTAACCTAGATAGTCAAAGTGCCTGCTAGGTAACCTAAATAGTCCAAGTGCCCGCTAGGGAACCTACGTAGTCGAAGTGCGTACTAGGTAACCTAGATAGTCCAATTGCACGTTAGCTAACCTAGATAGTCGAAGTGTCCGCTAGTTAACCTAGATAGTCCAAGTGCCCGCTAGTTAACCTACATAGTACAAGGGCCCGCTATTTGACCTTGATAGTCCAAGTTCCCGCTAGTTAACCTAGATGGTCAAAGTGCCCGCTAATTAACCTAAGTAGTACAAATGTCCGATAGGGATCCTACATAGTCAAAATGATCGCTAGTTAACCTACATAGTCCAAGTCCCCGCTAGGTAACCTAGGGAGTCCAAGTGACCATTATGTTACCTACATACTCCAAGTGCCCGTCCGTTAACCTACATAGTCCAAGTGCCCGCTAGGTAACTTAGATAGCCCAAATACCCGCTAGGGAACGTACATAGTCCAAGTGCCTTCTAGGTAACCTAGATAGTCCAAGTGCCCGCTAGTGAACCTACATACTCCAAGTGCCTGCTAGGTAAACTACATAGTCCAAGTGCCCATGAGGTAACCTAGACAGTCCAATTGCCCGCTAGTTAAGCTAGACAGTCCAAGTACCCGATAGGGAACCTACATAGTCCAAGTGCCCGCTGGGAACCTACATAGTCCAAGTGCTCGCTAGTCAACCTACATAGTCCAAGTGCCCGTTAGTTAACCTAGATAGACAAAGTGCCTGCTAGGTAACCTAAATAGTCCAAGTGCCCGCTAGGGAACCTACATAGTACAAGTGCCCGCTAGGTAACCTAGATAGTCCAATTGCCCGTTAGCTAACCTAGATAGTCGAAGTGTCCGCTAGTTAACCTACATAGTCCAAGTGCCTGTTCGTTAACCTAGATAGGCCAAGTGCCCGCTAGGTAACCTAGACAGTCCAAGTGCACGCTAGGTAACCTAGAGAGTCCAATTGCCCGCTAGTTAAGCTAGACAGTCCAAGTACCCGATAGGGAACCTACATAGTCCAAGTGCCCGCTGGGAACCTACATAGTCCAAGTGCTCGCTAGGCAACCTACATAGTCCAAGTGCCCGTTAGTTAACCTAGATAGTCAAAGTGCCTGCTAGGTAACCTAAAAAGTCCAAGTGCCCGCTGGGGAACCTACATAGTCCAAGTGCCCGCTAGGTAACCTACACAGTCCAAGTGCCTGCTAGGTAACCTTGATAGTCCAAGTGCCTTCTAGGTAACCTACATAGTCCAAGTGCCCGCTAGGTAACATACATAGTCCAAGTGCCCACTATGTAACCTAAATAATCCAAATGCCCGCTAGTTAACCTAGATAATCCAAGTGCCCGCTTGTTAACCTAGATAGTCCAAGTGCCCGCTAGTTAACCTAGATAGTCCAAGGGCCCGCTAGTTAATCTAGATAGTCCAAGTGCCCACTAGTTAACCTAGATAGTCCAAGTGCCCGCTAGTTAACCTAGATCGTCCAAGTGCCCGCTGGTTAACCTAGATAATCCAAGTGCCCAAGAGTTAACCTAGATTGTCCAAGTGCCTGCTACTTAACCTACATAGTCCAAGGGCCCACTAGTTTACCTAGATAATCCAAGTGTCCTCTAGTTAACCTACATAGTCCAAGTACCAGCAAGTTAACCTATATACAAAGTACCCGCTACGTAACCTAGATAGTCCAAGGGCACGCTAGTTAACCTACATAGTCCAAGTGCCCGCTAGGCAACCTAGATAGTCCAAGTGCCCACTAAGGAACCTACATAGTCCAAGTGCACGCTAGTTAACCTAGACAGTCCCAGTGCCCGCTAGGGAACTTACATAGTCCAAGTTCCCGCTTGGTAACCTAAATAGTCCAAATGCCCGCTAGGGAAACTACATATCCAAATGCCCGCTAGGGAAACTACATAGTCCAAGTGCCCACTAGTTAACCAAGATAGTCCAAGTGCCTGCTAGTAAACCTACATAATCCATGGGCCCGCTAGTTAACCTACATAGTGCAAGGGCTCGCTAGTTAACCTAGATCGTGCAAGTGTCCGCTAGTTAACCTACATAGTCCACGTGCCCGGTAGGTAACCTAGATAGTCCTAGTGCCCGTTAGTTAACCTAGATGGTCCAAGGGCCACTAGGGGACGTACATAGTCCAAGTGCCCGCTAGTTAACCTACATAGTCCAAGGTCCGCTAGTTAACCTAGATAGTCCAAGTGCCCGCTAGTTAACCTACATAGTACAAGGGCCCGCTAGTTGACCTTGATAGTCCAAGTTCCCGCTAGTTAACCTAGATAGTCAAAGTGCCCGCTAATTAACCTAAGTAGTACAAATGTCCGATAGGGATCCTACATAGTCAAAGTGCCCGCTAGTTAACCTACATAGTCCAAGTCCCCGCTAGGTAACCTAGGGAGTCCAAGTGACCATTATGTTACCTACATAGTCCAAATGCCCGTCCGTTAACCTACATAGTCCAAGTGCCCGCTAGGTAACTTAGATAGCCCAAGTACCCGCTAGGGAACGTACATAGTCCAAGTGCCCGCTGGGAACCTACATAATCCAAGTGCTCGCTAGTCAACCTACATAGTCCAAGTGCCCGTTAGTTAACCTAGATAGTCAAAGTGCCTTCTAGGTAACCTAAATAGTCCAAGTGCCCGCTAGGGAACCTACATAGCCCAAGTGCCCGCTAGGTAACCTAGATAGTCCAATTGCCCGTTAGCTAACCTAGATAGTCGAAGTGTCCGCTAGTTAACCTACATAGTCCAAGTGCCCGTTCGTTAACCTAGATAGGCCAAGTGCCCGCTAGGTAACCTAGACAGTCCAAGTGCACGCTAGGTAACCTTGATAGTCCAAGTGCCTTCTAGTTAACCTACATAGTCCAAGTGCCCGCTAGGTAACATACATAGTCCAAGTGCCCACTATGTAAACTAAATAATCCAAATGCCCACTAGGTAACCTAGATAGTCCAAGTGCCCGCTTGTTAACCTAGATAGTCCAAGTGCCCGCTAGTAAACCTAGATAGTCCAAGGGCCCGCTAGTTAATCTACATAGTCCAGTGCCCGCTAGTTAACCTAGATAGTCCAAGTGCCCGCTAGTTAACCTAGATAGTCCAAGGGCCCGCTAGTTAATCTAGATAGTCCAAGTGCCCACTAGTTAACCTAGATAGTCCAAGTGCCCGCTAGTTAACCTAGATCGTCCAAGAGCCCGCTGGTTAACCTAGATAATCCAAGTGCCCGATAGTTTACCTACATAGTCCAAGGGCCCAATAGTTAACCTAGATTGTCCTAGTGCCCGCTTGGGGACATACATAGTCCAAGTGCCCCCTAGGGAATCTACATAGTCCAAGTGCTCGCTAAGCAACCTACATAGTCCAAGTGCCCGTTAGTTAACCTAGATAGTCAAAGTGCCTGCTAGGTAACTTAAATAGTCCAAGTGCCCGCTAGGGAACCTACATAGTCGAAGTGAACACTAGGTAACCTAGATAGTCCAATTGCCCGTTAGCTAACCTAGATAGTCGAAGTGTCCGCTAGTTAACCTACATAATCCAAATGCCCGCTAGTTAACCTAGATAGTCCAAGTGCCCGCTTGTTAACCTAGATAGTACAAGTGCCCGCTAGTAAACCTAGATAGTCCAAGGGCCGCTAGTTAACCTACATAGTCCAAGTGCCCGTTCGTTAACCAAGATAGGCCAAGTGCCCACTAGGTAACCTAGACAGTCCAAGTGCCACTAGGTTACCTACATAGTCCAAGTGCACGTTCATTAACCTAGATACTCCAAGTGCCCGCTGGTAATCTACATCGTCCAAGGGCCCGCTAGGTAACCTTGATAGTCCAAGCGCCTTCTAGTTAACCTACATAGTCCAAGTGCCCGCTAGGTAACCTACATAGTCCAAGTGCCCGTTAGTTAACCTAGATAGTCCAAGTGCCCACTAGGGGACGTACATAGTCCATGTGCCCGCTAGGTAACCTTGATAGTCCAAGTGCGCGCTAGGGTATGTACATAGTCCGAGTGCTGGCTAGGAAACCTAGATAATCCAAGTGCCCGCTAGTTAACCTACATAGTCCAAGGGCCCGCAAGTTATCCTACATAGTCCAAGGTCCGCTATTTAACCTATATACTCCAAGTGCCCGCTAGTTAACCTACATAGTACAAGGGCCCGCTACTTGACCTAGATAGTCCAAGTGCCCGCTAGTTAACCTAGAGAGTCCAAGAGCCCGCTAGTTAACCTAAGTAGTCCAAATGTCCGATAGGGATCCTACAGAGTCCAAGTGCCTGCTACGTAACCTACATATCCAAGTGCCCGTTCGTTAACCTAGATAGTCAAAGTGCCCGCTAGTTAACCTAGACAGTCCAAGTGCCCGCTAGGTTACCTACATAGTCCAAGTGCCCGTTCGTTAACCTAGATAGTCCAAGTGCCCGCTAGGTTACCTAGACAGTCCAAGTGCCCGCTAGTTAACCTCCATAGTCCAAGTGCCTGCTAGGTAAACTACATAGTCCAAGTGCCCACTAGGTAACCTAGACAGTCCAATTGCACGCTAGTTAACCTAGACAGTCCAAGTACCTGATAGGGAACCTACATAGTCCAAGTGCTCGCTAGGGAACCTATATAATCCAAGTGCTCGCTAGGCAACCTACATAGTCTAAGTGCCTGTTAGTTAACCTAGATAGTCAAAGTGCCTGCTAGGTAAACTACATAGTCCAAGTGCCCGCTAGGGAACCCACATAGTCCAAGTGTCCGCTGGGTAACCTAGATAGTCCAATTGCCCGTTAGCTATCCTAGATAGTCGAAGTGTCTGCTAGTTAACCTACATAGTCCAAGTGTCCGTTCGTTAACCTAGATAGGCCAAGTGCCCTCTAGGTAACCTAGACAGTCCAAGTGCCCGCTAGGTTACCTACATAGTCCAAGTGCACGTTCGTTAACCTAGATAGTCCAAGTGCCCGCTGGTAACCTACATAATCCACGGGCCCGCTAGGTAATCTTGATAATCCATGTGCCTTCTAGTTAACCTACATAGTCCAAGTGCCCGCTAGGTAACCTACATAGTCCAAGTGCCCACTAGGTAACCTAAGTAATCCTAATGCCCGCTAGGAAAACTACATAGTCCAAGTGCCCGCTAGTTAACCTAGATAGTCCAAGTGCCCGCTAGTAAACCTAGATAGTCCAAGGGCCCGCTAGTTAATCTAGATTTTCCAAGTGCCCGCTAGTTAACCTAGATAGTCCAAGTGCCCGCTAGTTAACCTAGATAGTCCAAGTGCCCGCTAGTTAACTTAGATCGTCCAAGGGCCCTCTAGTTAACCTAGATAGTCCAAGTGCCCGCTAGGGGACGTACATAGTCCAAGTGCCCTCTAGGTAACCTACATAGTCCAATGCCCGTTAGTTAACCTAGATAGTCCAAGTGCCCACTAGGGGACGTACATAGTCCAAGTGCCCGCTAGGTAACCTTGATAGTCCAAGTGCGCGCTAGGGTATGTACATAGTCCGAGTGCTGGCTAGGAAACCTAGATAATCCAAGTGCCCACTAGTTAACCTACATAGTCCAAGGGCCCGCAAGTTAACCTACATAGTCCAAGGTCCGCTATTTAACCTATATAGTCCAAGTGCCCGCTAGTTAACCTACATAGTACAAGGGCCCGCTACTTGACCTAGATAGTCCAAGTGCCCGCTAGTTAACCTAGATAGTCCAAGTGCCCGCTAGTTAACCTAAGTAGTCCAAATGTCCGATAGGGATCCTACAGAGTCCAAGTGCCCACTACGTAACCTACATATCCAAGTGCCCGTTCGTTAACCTAGATAGTCCAAGTGCCCGCTAGGTAACCTAGACAGTTCAAGTGCCCGCTAGGTTACCTACATAGTCCAAGTGCCCGTTCGTTAACCTAGATAGTCCAAGTGCCCGCTAGGTTACCTAGACAGTCCAAGTGCCCGCTAGTTAACCTCCATAGTCCAAGTGCCTGCTAGGTAAACTACATAGTCCAAGTGCCCACTAGGTAACCTAGACAGTCCAATTGCCCGCTAGTTAACCTAGACAGTCCAAGTACCCGATAGGGAACCTACATAGTCCAAGTGCTCGCTAGGGAACCTATATAATCCAAGTGCCTGTTAGTTAACCTAGATAGTCAAAGTGCCTGCTAGGTAACATAAATAGTCCAAGTGCCCGCTAGGGAACCTACATAGTCCAAGTGTCCGCTAGGTAACCTAGATAATCAAATTGCCCGTTAGCTAACCTAGATAGTCGAAGTGTCCGCTAGTTAACCTACATAGTCCAAGTGTCCGTTCGTTAACCTAGATAGGCCAAGTGCCCTCTAGGTAACCTAGACAGTCCAAGTGCCCGCTAGGTTACCTACATAGTCCAAGTGCACGTTCGTTAACCTAGATAGTCCAAGTGCCCGCTGGCAACCTACATAATCCAAGGGCCCGCTAGGTAATCTTGATACTCCAAGTGCCTTCTAGTTAACCTATATAGTCCAAGTGCCCGCTTGGTAACCTACATAGTCCAAGTGCCCGCTAGGTAACCTAAGTAATCCTAATGCCCGCTAGGAAAACTACATAGTCCAAGTGCCCGCTAGGTAACCTAGACAGTCCAAGTGCCCGCTAGGTAACCTTGATAGTCCAAGTGCCTTCTAGTTAACCTACATAGTCCAAGTGCCCGCTAGGTAACATACATAGTCCAAGTGCCCACTATGTAACCTAAATAATCCAAATGCCCGCTAGTTAACCTACATAGTCCAAGTGTCCGTTCGTTAACCTAGATAGGCCAAGTGCCCTCTAGGTAACCTAGACAGTCCAAGTGCCCGCTAGGTTACCTACATAGTCCAAGTGCACGTTCGTTAACCTAGATAGTCCAAGTGCCCGCTGGTAACCTACATAATCCAAGGGCCCGCTAGGTAATCTTGATAGTCCAAGTGCCTTCCAGTTAACCTACATAGTCCAAGTGCCCGCTAGGTAACCTACATAGTCCAAGTGCCCACTAGGTAACCTAAGTAATCCTAATGCCCGCTAGGAAAACTACATAGTCCAAGTGCCCGCTAGTTAACCTAGATAGTCCAAGTGCCCGCTAGTAAACCTAGATAGTCCAAGGGCCCGCTAGTTAATCTAGATAGTCCAAGTGCCCGCTAGTTAACCTAGATAGTCCAAGTGCCTGCTAGTTAACCTAGATAGTCCAAGGGACCGCTAGTTAATCTAGATAGTCCAAGTGCCCGCTAGTTAACCTAGATAGTCCAAGTGCCCGCTAGTTAACCTAGATCGTCCAAGGGCCCTCTAGTTAACCTAGATAGTCCAAGTGCCCGCTAGGGGACGTACATAGTCCAAGTGCCCTCTAGGTAACCTACATAGTCCAATGCCCGTTAGTTAACCTAGATAGTCCAAGTGCCCACTGGGGGACGTACATAGTCCAAGTGCCCGCTAGGTAACCTTGATAGTCCAAGTGCGCGCTAGGGTATGTACATAGTCCGAGTGCTGGCTAGGAAACCTAGATAATCCAAGTGCTCACTAGTTAACCTACATAGTCCAAGGGCCCGCAAGTTAACCTACATAGTCCAAGGTCCGCTATTTAACCTATATAGTCCAAGTGCCCGCTAGTTAACCTACATAGTACAAGGGCCCGCTACTTGACCTAGATAGTCCAAGTGCCCGCTAGTTAACCTAGATAGTCCAAGTGCCCGCTAGTTAACCTAAGTAGTCCAAATGTCCGATAGGGATCCTACATAGTCCAAGTGTCCGCTACGTAACCTACATATCCAAGTGCCCGTTCGTTAACCTAGATAGTCCAAGTGCCCGCTAGATAACCTAGACAGTCCAACTGCCCGCTAGGTTACCTACATTGTCCAAGTGCCCGTTCGTTAACCTAGATAGTCCAAGTGCCCGCTAGGTTACCTAGACAGTCCAAGTGCCCGCTAGTTAACCTCCATAGTCCAAATGCCTGCTAGGTAAACTACATAGTCCAAGTGCCCACTAGGTAACCTAGACAGTCCAATTGCCCGCTAGTTAACCTAGACAGTCCAAGTACCCGATAGGGAACCTACATAGTCCAAGTGCTCGCTAGGGAACCTATATAGTCCAAGTGCTCGCTCGGCAACCTACATAGTCCAAGTGCCTGTTAGTTGACCTAGATAGTCAAAGTGCCTGCTAGGTAACCTAAATAGTCCAAGTGCCCGCTAGGGAACCTACATAGTCCAAGTGTCCGCTAGGTAACCTAGATAGTCCAATTGCCCGTTAGCTAACCTAGATAGTCGAAGTGTCCGCTAGTTAACCTACATAGTCCAAGTGTCCGTTCGTTAACCCAGATAGGCCAAGTGCCCTCTAGGTAACCTAGACAGTTCAAGTGCCCGCTAGGTTACCTACATAGTCCAAGTGCACGTTCGTTAACCTAGATAGTCCAAGTGCCCCCTGGCAACCTACATAATCCAAGGGCCCGCTAGGTAATCTTGATAGTCCAAGTGCCTTCTAGTTAACCTACATAGTCCAAGTGCCCGCTAGGTAACCTACATAGTCCAAGTGCCCACTAGGTAACCTAAGTAATCCTAATGCCCGCTAGGAAAACTACATAGTCCAAGTGCCCGCTAGGTAACCTAGACAGTCCAAGTGCCCGCTAGGTAACCTTGATAGTCCAAGTGCCTTCTAGTTAACCTACATAGTCCAAGTGCGCGCTAGGTAAAATACATAGTCCAAGTGCCCACTATGTAACCTAAATAATCCAAATGCCCGCTAGTTAACCTAGATAGTCCAAGTGCCCGCTTGTTAACCTAGATAGTCCAAGTGCCCGCTAGTAAACCTAGATAGTCCAAGGGCCCGCTAGTTAATCTACATAGTCCAGTGCCCGCTAGTTAACCTAGATAGTCCAAGTGCCCGCTAGTTAACGTAGATAGTCCAAGGGCCCGCTAGTTAATCTAGATAGTCCAAGTGCCCACTATTTAACCTAGATAGTCCAAGTGCCCGCTAGTTAACCTAGATCGTCCAAGTGCCCGCTGGTTAACCTAGATAATCAAAGTGCCCGATAGTTAACCTACATAGTCCAAGGGCCCAATAGTTAACCTAGATTGTCCTAGTGCCCGCTTGGGGAAATACATAGTCCAAGTGCCCCCTAGGGAATCTACATAGTCCAAGTGCTCGCTAAGCAACCTACATAGTCCAAGTGCCCGTTAGTGAACCTAGATAGTCAAAGTGCCTGCTAGGTAACCTAAATAGTCCAAGTGCCCGCTAGGGAACCTACATAGTCGAAGTGCCCACTAGGTAACCTAGATAGTCCAATTGCCCATTAGCTAACCTAGATATTCGAAGGGTCCGCTAGTTAACCTACATAATCCAAATGCCCGCTAGTTAACCTAGATAGTCCAAGTGCCCGCTTGTTAACCTAGATAGTACAAGTGCCCGCTAGTAAACCTAGATAGTCCAAGGCCCGCTAGTTAACCTACATAGTCCAAGTGCCCGTTCGTTAACCTAGATAGGCCAAGTGCCCACTAGGTAACCTAGACAGTCCAAGTGCCCACTAGGTTACCTACATAGTCCAAGTGCACGTTCATTAACCTAGATAGTCCAAGTGCCCGCTGGTAATCTACATAGTCCAAGGGCCCGCTAGGTAACCTTGATAGTCCAAGCGCCTTCTAGTTAACCTACATAGTCCAAGTGCCCGCTAGGTAACCTACATAGTCCAAGTGCCCGTTAGTTAACCTAGATAGTCCAAGTGCCCACTAGGGGACGTACATAGTCCAAGTGCCCGCTAGGTAACCTTGATAGTCCAAGTGCGCGCTAGGGTATGTACATAGTCCGAGTGCTGGCTAGGAAACCTAGATAATCCAAGTGCCCGCTAGTTAACCTACATAGTACAAGGGCCCGCAAGTTAACCTACATAGTCCAAGGTCCGCTATTTAACCTATATAGTCCAAGTGCCCGCTAGTTAACCTAGAGAGTCCAAGTGCCCGCTAGTTAACCTAGATCGTCCAAGTGCCCGCTGGTTAACCTAGATAATCCAAGTGCCCAAGAGTTAACCTAGATTGTCCAAGTGCCTGCTACTTAACCTACATAGTCCAAGTGCCCGCTAGTTAACCTAGATAGTCCAAGTGCCCGCTAGTAAACCTAGATAGTTCAAGGGCCCGCTAGTTAATCTAGACAGTCCAAGTGCCCGCTAGTTAACCTAGATAGTCCAAGTGCCCGCTAGTTAACCTAGATAGTCCAAGTGCCCGCTAGTTAACCTAGATAGTCCAAGTGTCCGCTAGTTAACCTAGATCGTCCAAGTGCCCGCTAGTTAACCTAAGTAGTCCAAATGTCCGATAGGGATCCTACATAGTCCAAGTGCCCGCTACGTAACCAACATATCCAAGTGCCCGTTCGTTAACCTAGATAGTCAAAGTGCCCGCTAGGTAACCTAGACAGTCCAAGTGCCCGCTAGGTTACCTACATAGTCCAAGTGCCCGTTCGTTAACCTAGATAGTCCAAGTGCCCGCTAGGTTACCTAGACAGTCCAAGTGCCCGCTAGTTAACCTCCATAGTCCAAGTGCCTGCTAGGTAAACTACATAGTCCAAGTGCCCACTACGTAACCTAGACAGTCCAATCGCCCGCTAGTTAACCTAGACAGTCCAAGTACCCGATAGGGAACCTACATAGTCCAAGTGCTCGCTAGGGAACCTATATAGTCCAAGTGCTCGCTAGGCAACCTACATAGTCTAAGTGCCTGTTAGTTAACCTAGATAGTCAAAGTGCCTGCTAGGTAAACTACATAGTCCAAGTGCCCGCTAGGGAACCCACATAGTCCAAGTGTCCGCTGGGTAACCTAGATAGTCCAATTGCCCGTTAGCTAACCTAGATAGTCGAAGTGTCCGCTAGTTAACCTACATAGTCCAAGTGTCCGTTCGTTAACCTAGATAGGCCAAGTGCCCTCTAGGTAACCTAGACAGTCCAAGTGCCCGCTAGTTTACCTACATAGTCCAAGTGCACGTTCGTTAACCTAGATAGTCCAAGTGCCCGCTGGTAACCTACATAATCCAAGGGCCCGCTAGGTAATCTTGATAGTCCAAGTGCCTTCCAGTTAACCTACATAGTCCAAGTTCCCGCTAGGTAACCTACATAGTCCAAGTGCCCACTAGGTAACCTAAGTAATCCTAATGCCCGCAAGGAAAACTACATAGTCCAAGTGCCCGCTAGTTAACCTAGATAGTCCAAGTGCCCGCTAGTAAACCTAGATAGTCCAAGGGTCCGCTAGTTAATCTAGATAGTCCAAGTGCCCGCTAGTTAACCTAGATAGTCCAAGTGCCCGCTAGTTAACCTAGATAGTCCAAGGGACCGCTAGTTAATCTAGATAGTCCAAGTGCCCGCTAGTTAACCTAGATAGTCCAAGTGCCCGCTAGTTAACCTAGATCGTCCAAGGGCCCTCTAGTTAACCTAGATAGTCCAAGTGCCCGCTAGGGGACGTGCATAGTCCAAGTGCCCTCTAGGTAACCTACATAGTCCAATGCCCGTTAGTTAACCTAGATAGTCCAAGTGCCCACTAGGGGACGTACATAGTCCAAGTGCCACTAGGTAACCTTGATAGTCCAAGTGCGCGCTAGGGTATGTACATAGTCCGAGTGCTGGCTAGGAAACCTAGATAATCCAAGTGCCCACTAGTTAACCTACATAGTCCAAGGGCCCGCAAGTTAACCTACATAGTCCAAGGTCCGCTATTTAACCTATATAGTCCAAGTGCCCGCTAGTTAACCTACATAGTACAAGGGCCCGCTACTTGACCTAGATAGTCCAAGTGCCCGCTAGTTAACCTAGATAGTCCAAGTGCCCGCTAGTTAACCTAAGTAGTCCAAATGTCCGATAGGGATCCTACATAGTCCAAGTGCCCGCTACGTAACCTACATATCCAAGTGCCCGTTCGTTAACCTAGATAGTCAAAGTGCCGGCTAGGTAACCTAGACAGTCCAAGTGCCCGCTAGGTTACCTACATAGTCCAAGTGCCCGTTCGTTAACCTAGATAGTCCAAGTGCCCGCTAGGTTACCTAGACAGTCCAAGTGCCCGCTAGTTAACCTCCATAGTCCAAGTGCCTGCTAGGTAAACTACATAGTCCAAGTGCCCACTAGGTAACCTAGACAGTCCAATTGCCCGCTAGTTAACCTAGACAGTCCAAGTACCCGATAGGGAACCTCCATAGTCCAAGTGCTCGCTAGGGAACCTATATAGTCCAAGTGCCTGTTAGTTAACCTAGATAGTCAAAGTGCCTGCTAGGTAACCTAAATAGTCCAAGTGCCCGCTAGGGAACCTACATAGGCCAAGTGTCCGCTAGGTAACCTAGATAGTCAAATTGCCCGTTAGCTTACCTAGATAGTCGAAGTGTACGCTAGTTAACCTACATAGTCCAAGTGTCCGTTCGTTAACCTAGATAGGCCAAGTGCCCTCTAGGTAACCTAGACAGTCCAAGTGCCCGCTAGTTTACCTACATAGTCCAAGTGCACGTTCGTTAACCTAGATAGTCCAAGTGCCCGCTGGTAACCTACATAATCCAATGGCCCGCTAGGTAATCTTGATAGTCCAAGTGCCTTCTAGTTAACCTACATAGTCCAAGTGCCCGCTAGGTAACCTACATAGTCCAAGTGCCCACTAGGTAACCTAAGTAATCCTAATGCCCGCTAGGAAAACTACATAGTCCAAGTGCCCGCTAGTTAACCTAGATAGTCCAAGTGCCCGCTAGTAAACCTAGATAGTACAAGGGCCAGCTAGTTAATCTAGATAGTCCAAGTGCTCGCTAGTTAACCTAGATAGTCCAAGTGCCCGCTAGTTAACCTAGATAGTTCAAGGGACCGCTAGTTAATCTAGATTGTCCAAGTGCCCTCTAGTTAACCTAGTTAGTCCAAGTGCCCGCTAGTTAGCCTAGATCGTCCAAGGGCCCTCTAGTTAACCTAGATAGTCCAAGTGCCCGCTAGGGGACGTACATAGTCCCAGTGCCCGCTAGGTAACCTAGATAGTCCAAGTGCCCCCTAGGGTATGTACATAGTTCAAGTGCCCGCTAGGTAACCTAGATTGTCCAAGTGTCCGCTAGTTACCCTACATAGTCCAAGTGCTCGCTAGGTAACCTAGATAGTCCAAGGTCCTGCTAGTTAACCTACATAGTCCAATGCCCGATAGGGAACCTACATAGTCCAAGTGCCCGCTGAGGAACCTACATAGTCCAAGTGCCCGATAGGGAACCTATATATTCCAAGTGCCAGTTAGGGAACCTACATACTCCACGTGCCCATAGGGAACCTTATAGTCCAAGTGCCCGCTAGGGAACCTACATAGTCCAAGTGCCCGTTAGTTAACCTAGATAGACAAAGTGCCTGCTAGGTAACCTAGATAGTCCAAGTGCCCGCTTGTTAACCTAGATAGTACAAGTGCCCGCTAGTAAACCTAGATAGTCCAAGGCCCGCTAGTTAACCTACATAGTCCAAGTGCCCGTTCGTTAACCTAGATAGGCCAAGTGCCCACTAGGTAACCTAGACAGTCCAAGTGCCCACTAGGTTACCTACATAGTCCAAGTGCACGTTCATTAACCTAGATAATCCAAGTGCCCGCTGGTAATCTACATATTCCAAGGGCCCGCTAGGTAACCTTGATAGTCCAAGCGCCTTCTAGTTAACCTACATAGTCCAAGGGCCCGCTAGGTAACCTACATAGTACAAGGGCCCGCTACTTGACCTAGATAGTCCAAGTGCCCGCTAGTTAACCTAGAGAGTCCAAGTGCCCGCTAGTTAACCTAAGTAGTCCAAATGTCCGATAGGGATCCTACATAGTCCAAGTGCCCGCTACGTAACCTACATATCCAAGTGCCCGTTCGTTAACCTAGATAGTCCAAGTGCCCGCTAGGTAACCTAGACAGTCCAAGTGCCCGCTAGGTTACCTACATAGTCCAAGTGCCCGTTCGTTAACCTAGATAGTCCAAGTGCCCGCTAGGTTACCTAGTCAGTCCAAGTGCCCGCTAGTTAACCTCCATAGTCCAAGTGCCTGCTAGGTAGACTACATAGTCCAAGTGCCCACTAGGTAACCTAGACAGTCCAATTGCCCGCTAGTTAACCTAGACAGTCCAAGTACCCGATAGGGAACCTACATAGTCCAAGTGCTCGCTAGGGAACCTATATAGTCCAAGTGCTCGCTAGGCAACCTACATAGTCTAAGTGCCTGTTAGTTAACCTAGATAGTCAAAGTGCCTGCTAGGTAAACTAAATAGTCCAAGTGCCCGCTAGGGAACCCACATAGTCCAAGTGTCCGCTGGGTAACCTAGATAGTCCAATTGCCCGTTAGCTAACCTAGATAGTCGAAGTGTCCGCTAGTTAACCTACATAGTCCAAGTGTCCGTTCGTTAACCTAGATAGGCCAAGTGCCCTCTAGGTAACCTAGACAGTCCAAGTGCCCGCTAGGTTACCTACATAGTCCAAGTGCACGTTCGTTAACCTAGATAGTCCAAGTGCCCGCTGGTAACCTACATAATCCAAGGGCCCGCTAGGTAATCTTGATAGTCCAAGTGCCTTCTAGTTAACCTACATAGTCCAAGTGCCCGCTAGGTAACCTACATAGTCCAAGTGCCCACTAGGTAACCTAAGTAATCCTAATGCCCGCTAGGAAAACTACATAGTCCAAGTGCCCGCTAGTTAACCTAGATAGTCCAAGTGCCCGCTAGTAAACCTAGATAGTCCAAGGGTCCGCTAGTTAATCTAGATAGTCCAAGTGCCCGCTAGTTAACCTAGATAGTCCAAGTGCCCGCTAGTTAACCTAGATAGTCCAAGGGACCGCTAGTTAATCTAGATAGTCCAAGTGCCCGCTAGTTAACCTAGATAGTCCAAGTGCCCGCTAGTTAACCTAGATCGTCCAAGGGCCCTCTAGGTAACCTAGATAGTCCAAGTGCCCGCTAGGGGACGTAAATAGTCCAAGTGCCCTCTAGGTAACCTACATAGTCCAATGCCCGTTAGTTAACCTAGATAGTCCAAGTGCCCACTAGGGGACATACATAGTCCAAGTGCCGCTAGGTAACCTTGATAGTCCAAGTGCGCGCTAGGGTATGTACATAGTCCGAGTGCTGGCTAGGAAACCTAGATAATCCAAGTGCCCACTAGTTAACCTACATAGTCCAAGGGCCCGCAAGTTAACCTACATAGTCCAAGGTCCGCTATTTAACCTATATAGTCCAAGTGCCCGCTAGTTAACCTACATAGTACAAGGGCCCGCTACTTGACCTAGATAGTCCAAGTGCCCGCTAGTTAACCTAGATAGTCCAAGTGCCCGCTAGTTAACCTAAGTAGTCCAAATGTCCGATAGGGATCCTACATAGTCCAAGTGCCCGCTACGTAACCTACATATCCAAGTGCCCGTTCGTTAACCTAGATAGTCCAAGTGCCCGCTAGGTAACCTAGACAGTCCAAGTGCCCGCTAGGTTACCTACATAGTCCAAGTGCCCGCTAGGTTACCTAGACAGTCCAAGTGCCCGCTAGTTAACCTCCAAAGTTCAAGTGCCTGCTAAGTAAACTACATAGTCAAAGTGCCCACTAGGTAACCTAGACAGTCCAATTGCCCGCTAGTTAACTTAGACAGTCCAAGTACCCGATAGGGAACCTACATAGTCCAAGTGCTCGCTAAGCAACCTACATAGTCCAAGTGCCTGTTAGTTAACCTAGATAGTCAAAGTGCCTATTAGGTAACCTAAATAGTCCAAGTGCCCGCTAGGGAACCTACATAGTCCAAGTGTCCGCTAGGTAACCTAGATAATCCAATTGCCCGTTAGCTAACCTAGATAGTCGAAGTGTCCGCTAGTTAACCTACATAGTCCAAGTGTCCGTTCGTTAACCTAGATAGGCCAAGTGTCCTCTAGGTAACCTAGACAGTCCAAGTGCCTGCTAGGTTACCTACATAGTCCAAGTGCACGTTCGTTAACCTAGATAATCCAAGTGCCCGCTGGTAACCTACATAATCCAAGGGCCCGCTTGGTAATCTTGATAGTCCAAGTGCCTTCTAGTTAACCTACATACTCCAAGTGCCCGCTAGGTAACCTACATAGTCCAAGTGCCCACTGGGTAACCTAAGTAATCCTAATGCCCGCTAGGAAAACGACATAGTCCAAGTGCCTGCTAGTTAACCTAGATAGTCCAAGTGCCCGCTAGTAAACCTAGATAGTCCAAGTGCCCGCTACTTAACCTACATAGTACAAGGGCCCGCTAGTTGACCTTGATAGTCCAAGTTCCCGCTAGTAACGTAGAGAGTCAAAGTGCCCGCTAATTAACCTAAGTAGTACAAATGTCCGAGAGGGATCCTACATAGTCCAAGTGCCCGCTACGTAACCTACATATCCAAGTGCCCGTTCATTAACCTAGATAGTCAAAGTGCCCGCTAGGTAACCTAGACAGTCCAAGTGCCCGCTAGGTTACCTACATAGTCCAAGTGCCCGTTCGTTAACCTAGATATTCCAAGTGCCCGCTAGTTAACCTAGATCGTCCAAGGGCCCTCTAGTTAACCTAGATAGTCCATGTGCCCTCTAGGGGACGTACATAGTCCAAGTGCCCGCTAGGTAACCTAGATAGTCCAAGTGCCCCCTAGGGTATGTACATAGTTCAAGTGCCCGCTAGGTAACCTAGATTGTCCAAGTGTCCGCTAGTTACCCTACATAGTCCAAGTGCCCGCTAGGTAACCTAGATAGTCCAAGGTCCTGCTAGTTAACCTACATAGTCCAATCCCCGATAGGGTACCTACATAGTCCAAGTGCCCGCTGAGGAACCTACATAGTCCAAGTGCCCGATAGGGAACCTATATATTCCAAGTGCCAGTTAGGGAACCTACATACTCCACGTGCCCATAGGGAACCTATATAGTCCAAGTGCCCGCTAGGGAACCTACATAGTCCAAGTGCCCGTTAGTTAACCTAGATAGTCAAAGTGCCTGCTAGGTAACCTAAATAGTCCAAGTGCTCTCTAGGGAACCTACATAATCCAAGTGCCCGTTAGTTAACCTAGATAGTCCAATTGCCCGTTAGCTAACCTAGATAGTCGAAGTGTCCGCTAGTTAACCTACATAGTCCAAGTGTCCGTTGGTTAACCTAGATAGTCCAAGTGCACGCTAGGTAAACTAGAGTCCAAGTGCTCGCTAGTTAACCTACAAAATCCAAGGTCTCACTTGTTAACTTTGATAGTCCAAGTGCCTGCTAGTTAACCTAGATCTTCCAAGTGCCCGCGAGTTAACCTAGATTGTCCAAGTGCCTGCTACTTAACCTACATAGTCCAAGGGCCCACTAGTTAACCTAGATAATCCAAGTGTCCTCTACTTAACCTACATAGTCCAAGTACCAGCTAGTTAACCTATGTACAAAGTGCCCGCTACGTAACCTAGATAGTCCAAGGGCACGCTAGTTAACCTACATAGTCCAAGTGCCCGCTAGGCAACCTAGATAGTCCAAGTGCCCACTAAGGAACCTACATAGTCCAAGTGCACGCTAGTTAACCTAGACAGTCCCAGTGCCCGCTAGGGAACTTACATAGTCCAAGTTCCCGCTTGGTAACCTAAATAGTCCAAATGCCCGCTAGGGAAACTACATAGTCCAAGTGCCCACTAGTTAACCTAGATAGTCCAAGTGCCTGCTAGTAAACCTACATAATCCATGGGCCCGCTAGTTAACCTACATAGTGCAAGGGCCCGCTGGTTAACCTAGATCATGCAAGTGTCCGCTAGTTAACCTACATAGTCCACGTGCCCGGTAGGTAACCTAGATAGTCCTAGTGCCCGTTAGTTAACCTAGATGGTCCAAGGGCCCACTAGGGGACGTACATAGTCCAAGTGCCCGCTAGTTAACCTACATAGTCCAAGGTCCGCTAGTTTACCTAGATAGTCCAAGTGCCCGCTACTTAACCTACATAGTACAAGGGCCCGCTAGTTGACCTTGATAGTCCAAGTTCCCGCTAGTTAACCTAGATAGTCAAAGTGCCCGCTAATTAACCTAAGTAGTACAAATGTCCGATAGGGATCCTACATAGTCCAAGTGCCCGCTACGTAACCTACATATCCAAGTCCCCGTTCGTTAACCTAGATAGTCAAAGTGCCCGCTAGGTAACCTAGACAGTCCAAGTGCCCGCTAGGTTACCTACATAGTCCAAGTGCCCGTTCGTTAACCTAGATAGTCCAAGTGCCCGCTAGTAAACCTAGATCGTCCAAGGGCCCTCTAGTTAACCTAGATAGTCCATGTGCCCTCTAGGGGACGTACATAGTCCAAGTGCCCGCTAGGTAACCTAGATAGTCCAAGTGCCCCCTAGGGTATGTACATAGTTCAAGTGCCCGCTAGTTAACCTAGATTGTCCAAGTGTCCGCTAGTTACCCTACATAGTCCAAGTGCCTGCTAGGTAACCTAGATAGTCCAAGGTCCTGCTAGTTAACCTACATAGTCCAATCCCCGATAGGGTACCTACATAGTCCAAATGTCCGCTGAGGAACCTACATAGTCCAAGTGCCCGATAGGGAACCTATATATTCCAAGTGCCAGTTAGGGAACCTACATACTCCTCGTGCCCAAAGGGAACATATATAGTCCAAGTGCCCGCTAAGGAACCTACATAGTCCAAGTGCCCGTTAGTTAACCTAGATAGTCAAAGTGCCTGCTAGGTAACCTAAATAGTCCAAGTGCTCTCTTGGGAACCTACATAGTCCAAGTGCCCGTTAGTTAACCTAGATAGTCCAATTGCCCGTTAGCTAACCTAGATAGTCGAAGTGTCCGCTAGTTAACCTACATAGTCCAAGTGTCCGTTGGTTAACCTAGATAGTCTAAGTGCACGCTAGGTAAACTAGATAGTCAAAGTGCCCGCTAATTAACCTAAGTAGTACAAATGTCCGATAGGGATCCTACATAGTCAAAGTGCCCGCTAGTTAACCTACATAGTCCAAGTGCCCGTTCGTTAACCTAGATAGTCCAAGGGCCCACTAGGGGACGTACATAGTCCAAGTGCCCGCTAGTTAACCTACATAGTCCAAGGTCCGCTAGTTAACCTAGATAGTCCAAGTGCCCGCTACTTAACCTACATAGTACAAGGGCCCGCTAGTTGACCTTGATAGTCCAAGTTCCCGCTAGTTAACCTAGATAGTCAAAGTGCCCGCTAATTAACCTAAGTAGTACAAATGTCCGATAGGGATCCTACATAGTCAAAGTGCCCGCTAGTTAACCTACATAGTCCAAGTCCCCACTAGGTAACCTAGGCAGTCCAAGTGACCATTATGTTACCTACATAGTCCAAGTGCTCGTCCGTTAACCTACATAGTCCAAGTGCACGCTAGGTAACGTAGGTAGCCCAAGTACCCGCTAGGGAACGTACATAGTCCAAGTGCCTTCTAGGTAACCTAGATAGTCCAAGTACCCGCTAGTTAACCTACATACTCCAAGTGCCTGCTAGGTAAACTACATAGTCCAAGTGCCCACTAGGTAACCTAGAGAGTCCAATTGCCCGCTAGTTAAGCTAGACAGTCCAAGTACCCGATAGGGAACCTACATAGTCCAAGTGCCCGCTGGGAACCTACATAGTCCAAGTGCTCACTAGGCAACCTACATAGTCCAAGTGCCCGTTAGTTAACCTAGATAGTCAAAGTGCCTGCTAGGTAACCTAAATAGTCCAAGTGCCCGCTAGGGAACCTACATAGTCCAAGGGCCCGCTAGGTAACCTAGATAGTCCAATTGCCCGTTAGCTAACCTAGATAGTCGAAGTGTCCGCTAGTTAACCTACATAGTCCAAGTGCCCGTTCGTTAACCTAGATAGGCCAAGTGCCCGCTAGGTAACCTACACAGTCCAAGTGCCTGCTAGGTAACCTTGATAGTCCAAGTGCCTTCTAGTTAACCTACATAGTCCAAGTGCCGGCTAGGTAACATACATAGTCCAAGTGCCCACTATGTAACCTAAATAATTCAAATGCCCGCTAGTTAACCTAGATAATCCAAGTGCCCGCTTGTTAACCTAGATAGTCCAAGTGCCCGCTAGTAAACCTAGATAGTCTAAGGGCCCGCTAGTTAATCTACATAGTCCAGTGCCCGCTAGTTAACCTAGATAGTCCAAGTGCCCGCTAGTTAACCTAGATAGTCCAAGGGCCCGCTAGTTAATCTAGATAGTCCAAGTGCCCACTAGTTAACCTAGATAGTCCAAGTGCCCGCTAGTTAACCTAGATCGTCCAAGTGCCCGCTGGTTAACCTAGATAATCCAAGTGCCCGATAGTTAACCTACATAGTCCAAGGGCCCAATAGTTAACCTAGATAGTCCAAGTGCCCGCTAGGGGACATACATAGTCCAAGTGCCCCCTAGGGAATCTACATAGTCCAAGTGCTCGCTAAGCAACCTACATAGTCCAAGTGCCCGTTAGTTAACCTAGATAGTCAAAGTGCCTGCTAGGTAACCTAAATAGTCCAAGTGCCCGCTAGGGAACCTACGTAGTCGAAGTGCCCACTAGGTAACCTAGATAGTCCAATTGCACGTTAGCTAAACTAGATAATCAAAGTGTCCGCTAGTTAACCTACATAATCCAAATACCCGCTAGTTAACCTAGATAGTCCAAGTGGCCGCTTGTTAACCTAGATAGTCCAAGTGCCCGCTAGTAAACCTAGATAGTCCAAGGGCCCGCTAGTTAACCTACATAGTCCAAGTGCCCGTTCGTTAACCTAGATAGGCCAAGTGCCCACTAGGTAACCTAGACAGGCCAAGTGCCCACTAGGTTACCTACATAGTCCAAGTGCACGTTCATTAACCTAGATAGTCCAAGTGCCCGCTGGTAATCTACATAGTCCAAGGGCCCGCTAGGTAACCTTGATAGTCCAAGCGCCTTCTAGTTAACCTACATAGTCCAAGTGCCCGCTAGGTAACCTACATAGTCCAAGTGCCCGTTAGTTAACCTAGATAGTCCAAGTGCCCACTAGGGGACGTACATAGTCCAAGTGCCCGCAAGGTAACCTTGATAGTCCAAGTGCGCGCTAGGGTATGTACATAGTCTGAGTGCTGGCTAGGAAACCTAGATAATCCAAGTGCCCGCTAGTTAACCTACATAGTCCAAGGGCCCGCAAGTTAACCTACATAGTCCAAGGTCCGCTATTTAACCTAGATAGTCCAAGTGCCCGCTAGTTAACCTACGTAGTACAAGGGCCCGCTACTTGACCTAGATAGTCCAAGTGCCCGCTAGTTAACCTAGATAGTCCAAGTGCCCGCTAGTTAATCTAAGTAGTCCAAATGTCCGATAGGGATCCTACATAGTCCAAGTGCCCGCTAGTTAATCTAAGTAGTCCAAATGTCCGATAGGGATCCTACATAGTCCAAGTGCCCGCTACGTAACCTACATATCCAAGTGCCCGTTCGTTAACCTAGATAGTCAAAGTGCCCGCTAGGTAACCTAGACAGTCCAAGTGCCCGCTAGGTTACCTACATAGTCCAAGTGCCCGTTCGTTAACCTAGATAGTCCAAGTGCCCGCTAGTTAACCTAGATCGTCCAAGGGCCCTCTAGTTAACCTAGATAGTCCAAGTGCCCGCTAGGGAACGTACATAGTCCAAGTGCCCGCTAGGTAACCTAGATAGTCCAAGTGCCCATTAGGGTATGTACATAGTTCAAGTGCCCGCTAGGTAACCTAGATTGTCCAAGTGTCCGCTAGTTACCCTACATAGTCCAAGTGCCCGCTTGGTAACCTAGATAGTCCAAGGTCCTGCTAGTTAACCTACATAGTCCAATGCCCGATAGGGAACCTACATAGTCCAAGTGCCCGCTGAGGAACCTACATAGTCCAAGTGCCCGATAGGGAACCTATATATTCCAAGTGCCAGTTAGGGAACCTACATACTCCACGTGCCCATAGGGAACCTATATAGTCCAAGTGCCAGCTGGGGAACCTACATAGTCCAAGTGCCCGTTAGTTAACCTAGATAGTCAAAGTGCCTGCTAGGTAACCTAAATATTCCAAGTGCTCTCTAGGGAACCTACATAGTCCAAGTGCCGGTTAGTTACCCTAGATATTCCAATTGCCCGTTAGCTAACCTAGATAGTCAAAGTGTCCGCTAGTTAACCTACATAGTCCAAGTGTCCGTTGGTTAACCTAGATAGTCCAAGTGCCCGCTAGGTAACCTAGAGTCCAAGTGCTCGCTAGTTAACCTACATAATCCAAGTGCCCGCTAGGTAACCTATATAGTCCAAGTGCCCGCTAGGTAACCTACATAGTCCAAGGTCTCACTTGTTAACTTTGATAGTCCAAGTGCCTGCTAGTTAACCTAGATCTTCCAAGTGCCCGCGAGTTAACCTAGATTGTCCAAGTGCCTGCTACTTAACCTACATAGTCCAAGGGCCCACTAGTTAACCTAGATAATCCAAGTGTCCTCTAGTTAACCTACATAGTCCAAATACCAGCAAGTTAACCTATATACAAAGTACCCGCTACGTAACCTAGATAGTCCAAGGGCACGCTAGTTAACCTACATAGTCCAAGTGCCCGCTAGGCAACCTAGATCGTCCAAGTGCCCACTAAGGAACCTACATAGTCCAAGTGCACGCTAGTTAACCTAGACAGTCCCAGTGCCCGCTAGGGAACTTACATAGTCCACGTTCCCGCTTGGTAACCTAAATTGTCCATATGCCCGCTAGGGAAACTACATAGTCCAAGTGCCCACTAGTTAACCTACATAGTCCAAGTGCCTGCTAGTAAACCTACATAATCCATGGGCCCGCTAGTTAACCTACATAGTGCAAGAGCCCGCTAGTTAACCTAGATGGTGCAAGTGTCCGCTAGTTAACCTACATAGACCACGTGCCCGGTAGGTAACCTAGATAGTCCTAGTGCCCGTTAGTTAACCTAGATGGTCCAAGGGCCCACTAGGGGACGTACATAGTCCAAGTGCCCGCTAGTTAACCTACATAGTCCAAGGTCCGCTAGTTAACCTAGATAGTCCAAGTGCCCGCTAGTTAACCTACATAGTACAAGGGCCTGCTAGTTGACCTTGATAATCCAAGTTCCCGCTAGTTAACCTAGATAGTCAAAGTGCCCGCTAATTAACCTAAGTAGTACAAATGTCCGATAGGGATCCTACATAGTCAAAGTGCCCGCTAGTTAACCTACATAGTCCAAGTCCCCGCTAGGTAACCTAGGCAGTCCAAGTGACCATTATGTTACCTACATAGTCCAAGTGCCCGTCCGTTAACCTACATAGTCCAAGTGCCCGCTAGGTAACTTAGATAGCCCAAGTACCCGCTAGGGAACGTACATAGTCCAAGTGCCTTCTAGGTAACCTAGATAGTCCAAATGCCTGCTAGTTAACCTACATACTCCAAGTGCCTGCTAGGTAAACTACATAGTCCAAGTGCCCATTAGGTAACCTAGACAGTCCAATTGCCCGCTAGTTAAGCTAGACAGTCCAAGTACCCGATAGGGAACCTACATAGTCCAAGTGCCCGCTGGGAACCTACATAGTCCAAGTGCTCGCTAGTCAACCTACATAGTCCAAGTGCCCGTTAGTTAACCTAGATAGTCAAAGTGCCTGCTAGGTAACCTAAATAGTCCAAGTGCCTGCTAGGGAACCTACATTGTCCAAGTGCCCGCTAGGTAACCTAGATAGTCAAAGTGCCTGCTAGGTAACCTAAATAGTCCAAGTGCCCGCTAGGGAACCTACATAGTCCAAGGGCCCGCTAGGTAACCTAGATAGTCCAATTGACCGTTAGCTAACCTAGATAGTCGAAGTGTCCGC
Organism: Tenrec ecaudatus; assembly: GCF_050624435.1. Taxonomy (NCBI): domain Eukaryota; kingdom Metazoa; phylum Chordata; class Mammalia; order Afrosoricida; family Tenrecidae; genus Tenrec; species Tenrec ecaudatus. Next base: position 4,409,676 of record NW_027457568.1, on the reverse strand, counting down.
TAGTTAACCTACATAGTCCAAGTGCCCGTTCGTTAACCTAGATAGGCCAAGTGCCCGCTAGGTAACCTACACAGTCCAAGTGCCTGCTAGGTAACCTAGATAGTCCAAGTGCCTTCTAGTTAACCTACATAGTCCAAGTGCCGGCTAGGTAACATACATAGTCCAAGTGCCCACTATGTAACCTAACTAATCCAAATGCCCGCTAGTTAACCTAGATAATCCAAGTGCCCGCTTGTTAACCTAGATAGTCCAAGTGCCCGCTAGTAAACCTAGATAGTCTAAGGGCCCGCTAGTTAATCTACATAGTCCAGTGCCCGCTAGTTAACCTAGATAGTCCAAGTGCCCGCTAGTTAACCTAGATAGTCCAAGGGCCCGCTAGTTAATCTAGATAGTCCAAGTGCCCACTAGTTAACCTAGATAGTCCAAGTGCCCGCTAGTTAACCTAGATAGTCCAAGGGCCCGCTAGTTAATCTAGATAGTCCAAATGCCCACTAGTTAACCTAGATAGTCCAAGTGCCCGCTAGTTAACCTAGATCTTCCAAGTGCCCGCTGGTTAACCTAGATAATCCAAGTGCCCGATAGTTAACCTACATAGTCCAAGGGCCCAATAGTTAACCTAGATAGTCCAAGTGCCCGCTAGGGGACATACATAGTCCAAGTGCCCCCTAGGGAATCTACATAGTCCAAGTGCTCGCTAAGCAACCTACATAGTCCAAGTGCCCGTTAGTTAACCTAGATAGTCAAAGTGCCTGCTAGGTAACCTAAATAGTCCAAGTGCCCGCTAGGGAACCGACGTAGTCGAAGTGCCCACTAGGTAACCTAGATAGTCCAATTGCACGTTAGCTAACCTAGATAGTCGAAGTGTCCGCTAGTTAACCTACATAATCCAAATGCCCGCTAGTTAACCTAGATAGTCCAAGTGGCCGCTTGTTAACCTAGATAGTCCAAGTGCCCGCTAATAAACCTAGATAGTCCAAGGGCCCGCTAGTTAACCTACATAGTCCAAGTGCCCGTTCGTTAACCTAGATAGGCCGAGTGCCCACTAGGTAACCTAGACAGTCCAAGTGCCCACTAGGTTACCTACATAGTCCAAGTGCACGTTCATTAACCTAGATAGTCCAAGTGCCCGCTGGTAATCTACATAGTCCAAGGGCCCACTAGGTAACCTTGATATTCCAAGCGACTTCTAGTTAACCTACATAGTCCAAGTGCCCGCTAGGTAACCTACATAGTCCAAGTGCCCGTTAGTTAACCTAGATAGTCCAAGTGCCCACTAGGGGACGTACATAGTCCAAGTGCCCGCGAGGTAACCTTGATAGTCAAAGTGCGCGCTAGGGTATGTACATAGTCTGAGTGCTGGCTAGGAAACCTAGATAATCCAAGTGCCCGCTAGTTAACCTACATAGTCCAAGGGCCCGCAAGTTAACCTACATAGTCCAAGGTCCGCTATTTAACCTAGATAGTCCAAGTGCCCGCTAGTTAACCTACGTAGTACAAGGGCCCGCTACTTGACCTAGATAGTCCAAGTGCCCGCTAGTTAACCTAGATAGTCCAAGTGCCCGCTAGTTAATCTAAGTAGTCCAAATGTCCGATAGGGATCTTACATAGTCCAAGTGCCCGCTACGTAACCTACATATCCAAGTGCCCGTTCGTTAACCTAGATAGTCAAACTGCCCGCTAGGTAACCTAGACAGTCCAAGTGCCCGCTAGGTTACCTACATAGTCCAAGTGCCCGTTCGTTAACCTAGATAGTCCAAGTGCCCGCTAGTTAACCTAGATCGTCCAAGGGCCCTCTAGTTAACCTAGATAGTCCAAGTGCCCGCTAGGGGACGTACATAGTCCAAGTGCCCGCTAGGTAACCTATATAGTCCAAGTGCCCATTAGGTTATGTACATAGTTCAAGTGCCCGCTAGGTAACCTAGATTGTCCAAGTGTCCGCTAGTTACCCTACATAGTCCAAGTGCCCGCTAGGTAACCTAGATAGTCCAAGGTCCTGCTAGTTAACCTACATAGTCCAATGCCCGATAGGGAACCTACATAGTCCAAGTGCCCGCTGAGGAACCTACATAGTTCAAGTGCCCGATAGGGAACCTATATATTCCAAGTGCCAGTTAGGGAAACTACATACTCCACGTGCCCATAGGGAACCTATATAGTCCAAGTGCCCGCTGGGGAACCTACATAGTCCAAGTGCCCGTTATTAACCTAGATAGTCAAAGTGCCTGCTAGGTAACCTAAATATTCCAAGTGCTCTCTAGGGAACCTACATAGTCCAAGTGCCCGTTAGTTAACCTAGATAGTCCCATTGCCCGTTAGCTAACCTAGATAGTCGAAGTGTCCGCTAGTTAACCTACATAATCCAAGTGTCCGTTGGTTAACCTAGATAGTCCAAGTGCCCGCTAGGTAACCTAGAGTCCAAGTGCTCGCTAGTTAACCTACATAGTCCAAGTGCCCGCTAGGTAACCTATATAGTCCAAGTGCCCGCTAGGTAACCTACATAGTCCTAGGTCTCACTTGTTAACTTTGATAGTCCAAGTGCTTGCTAGTTAACCTAGATCTTTCAAGTGCCCGCGAGTTAACCTAGATTGTCCAAGTGCCTGCTACTTAACCTACATAGTCCAAGGGCCCACTAGTTAACCTAGATAATCCAAGTGTCCTCTAGTTAACCTACATAGTCCAAGTACCAGCAAGTTAACCTATATACAAAGAACCCGCTACGTAACCTAGATAGTCCAAGGGCACGCTAGTTAACCTACATAGTCCAAGTGCCCGCTAGGCAACCTAGATAGTCCAAGTGCCCACTAAGGAACCTACATAGTCCAAGTGCACGCTAGTTAACCTAGACAGTCCCAGTGCCCGCTAGGGAACTTACATAGTCCAAGTTCCCGCTTGGTAACCCAAATTGTCCAAATGCCCGCTAGGGAAACTACATAGTCCAAGTGCCCGCTAGTTAACCTAGACAGTCCCAGTGCCCGCTAGGGAACTTACATAGTCCAAGTTCCCGCTTGGTAACCTAAATTGTCCAAATGCCCGCTAGGCAACCTAGATAGTCCAAGTGCCCACTAAGGAACCTACATAGTCCAAGTGCACGCTAGTTAACCTAGACAGTCCCAGTGCCCGCTAGGGAACTTACATAGTCCAAGTTCCCGCTTGGTAACCTAAATTGTCCAAATGCCCGCTAGGGAAACTACATAGTCCAAGTGCCCACTAGTTAACATAGATAGTCCAAGTGCCTGCTAGTAAACCTACATAATCCATGGGCCCGCTAGTTAACCTACATAGTGCAAGGGCCCGCAGGTTAACCTAGATCGTGCAAGTGCTCGCTAAGCAACCTACATAGTCCACGTGCCCGGTAGGTAACCTAGATAGTCCTAGTGCCCGTTAGTTAACCTAGATGGTCCAAGGGCCCACTAGGGGACGTACATAGTCCAAGTGCCCGCTAGTTAACCTACATAGTCCAAGGTCCGCTAGTTAACCTAGATAGTCCAAGTGCCCGCTAGTTAACCTACATAGTACAAGGGCCTGCTAGTTGACCTTGATAATCCAAGTTCCCGCTAGTTAACCTAGATAGTCAAAGTGCCCGCTAATTAACCTAAGTAGTACAAATGTCCGATAGGGATCCTACATAGTCAAAGTGCCCGCTAGTTAACCTACATAGTCCAAGTCCCCGCTAGGTAACCTAGGCAGTCCAAGTGACCATTATGTTACCTACATAGTCCAAGTGCCCGTCCGTTAACCTACATAGTCCAAGTGCCAGCTAGGTAACTTAGATAGCCCAAGTACCCGCTAGGGAACGTACATAGTCCAAGTGCCTTCTAGGTAACCTAGATAGTCCAAATGCCTGCTAGTTAACCTACATACTCCAAGTGCCTGCTAGGTAAACTACATAGTCCAAGTGCCCATTAGGTAACCTAGACAGTCCAATTGCCCGCTAGTTAAGCTAGACAGTCCAAGTACCCGATAGGGAACCTACATAGTCCAAGTGCCCGCTGGGAACCTACATAGTCCAAGTGCTCGCTAGTCAACCTACATAGTCCAAGTGCCCGTTAGTTAACCTAGATAGTCAAAGTGCCTGCTAGGTAACCTAAATAGTCCAAGTGCCTGCTAGGGAACCTACATTGTCCAAGTGCCCGCTAGGTAACCTAGATAGTCAAAGTGCCTGCCAGGTAACCTAAATAGTCCAAGTGCCCGCTAGGGAACCTACATAGTCCAAGGGCCCGCTAGGTAACCTAGATAGTCCAATTGACCTTTAGCTAACCTAGATAGTCGAAGTGTCCGCTAGTTAACCTACATAGTCCAAGTGCCCGTTCGTTAACCTAGATAGGCCAAGTGCCCGCTAGGTAACCTACACAGTCCAAGTGCCTGCTAGGTAACCTAGATAGTCCAAGTGCCTTCTAGTTAACCTACATAGTCCAAGTGCCGGCTAGGTAACATACATAGTCCAAGTGCCCACTATGTAACCTAACTAATCCAAATGCCCGCTAGTTAACCTAGATAATCCAAGTGCCCGCTTGTTAACCTAGATAGTCCAAGTGCCCGCTAGTAAACCTAGATAGTCTAAGGGCCCGCTAGTTAATCTACATAGTCCAGTGCCCGCTAGTTAACCTAGATAGTCCAAGTGCCCGCTAGTTAACCTAGATAGTCCAAGGGCCCGCTAGTTAATCTAGATAGTCCAAGTGCCCACTAGTTAACCTAGATAGTCCAAGTGCCCGCTAGTTAACCTAGATAGTCCAAGGGCCCGCTAGTTAATCTAGATAGTCCAAATGCCCACTAGTTAACCTAGATAGTCCAAGTGCCCGCTAGTTAACCTAGATCGTCCAAGTGCCCGCTGGTTAACCTAGATAATCCAAGTGCCCGATAGTTAACCTACATAGTCCAAGGGCCCAATAGTTAACCTAGATAGTCCAAGTGCCCGCTAGGGGACATACATAGTCCAAGTGCCCCCTAGGGAATCTACATAGTCCAAGTGCTCGCTAAGCAACCTACATAGTCCAAGTGCCCGTTAGTTAACCTAGATAGTCAAAGTGCCTGCTAGGTAACCTAAATAGTCCAAGTGCCCGCTAGGGAACCGACGTAGTCGAAGTGCCCACTAGGTAACCTAGATAGTCCAATTGCACGTTAGCTAACCTAGATAGTCGAAGTGTCCGCTAGTTAACCTACATAATCCAAATGCCCGCTAGTTAACCTAGATAGTCCAAGTGGCCGCTTGTTAACCTAGATAGTCCAAGTGCCCGCTAATAATCCTAGATAGTCCAAGGGCCCGCTAGTTAACCTACATAGTCCAAGTGCCCGTTCGTTAACCTAGATAGGCCGAGTGCCCACTAGGTAACCTAGACAGTCCAAGTGCCCACTAGGTTACCTACATAGTCCAAGTGCACGTTCATTAACCTAGATAGTCCAAGTGCCCGCTGGTAATCTACATAGTCCAAGGGCCCACTAGGTAACCTTGATATTCCAAGCGCCTTCTAGTTAACCTACATAGTCCAAGTGCCCGCTAGGTAACCTACATAGTCCAAGTGCCCGTTAGTTAACCTAGATAGTCCAAGTGCCCACTAGGGGACGTACATAGTCCAAGTGCCCGCGAGGTAACCTTGATAGTCCAAGTGAGCGCTAGGGTATGTACATAGTCTGAGTGCTGGCTAGGAAACCTAAATAATCCAAGTGCCCGCTAGTTAACCTACATAGTCCAAGGGCCCGCAAGTTAACCTACATAGTCCAAGGTCCGCTATTTAACCTAGATAGTCCAAGTGCCCGCTAGTTAACCTATGTAGTACAAGGGCCCGCTACTTGACCTAGATAGTCCAAGTGCCCGCTAGTTAACCTAGATAGTCCAAGTGCCCGCTAGTTAATCTAAGTAGTCCAAATGTCCGATAGGGATCCTACATAGTCCAAGTGCCCGCTACGTAACCTATATATCCAAGTGCCCGTTCGTTAACCTAGATAGTCAAACTGCCCGCTAGGTAACCTAGACAGTCCAAGTGCCCGCTAGGTTACCTACATAGTCCAAGTGCCCGTTCGTTAACCTAGATAGTCCAAGTGCCCGCTAGTTAACCTAGATCGTCCAAGGGCCCTCTAGTTAACCTAGATAGTCCAAGTGCCCTCTAGGGGACGTACATAGTCCAAGTGCCCGCTAGGTAACCTAGATAGTCCAAGTGCCCATTAGGTTATGTACATAGTTCAAGTGCCCGTTAGGTAACCTAGATTGTCCAAGTGTCCGCTAGTTACCCTACATAGTCCAAGTGCCCGCTAGGTAACCTAGATAGTCCAAGGTCCTGCTAGTTAACCTACATAGTCCAATGCCCGATAGGGAACCTACATAGTCCAAGTGCCCGCTGAGGAACCTACATAGTTCAAGTGCCCGATAGGGAACCTATATATTCCAAGTGCCAGTTAGGGAAACTACATACTCCACGTGCCCATAGGGAACCTATATAGTCCAAGTGCCCGCTGGGGAACCTACATAGTCCAAGTGCCCGTTATTAACCTAGATAGTCAAAGTGCCTGCTAGGTAACCTAAATATTCCAAGTGCTCTCTAGGGAACCTACATAGTCCAAGTGCCCGTTAGTTAACCTAGATAGTCCAATTGCCCGTTAGCTAACCTAGATAGTCGAAGTGTCCGCTAGTTAACCTACATAGTCCAAGTGTCCGTTGGTTAACCTAGATAGTCCAAGTGCCCGCTAGGTAACCTAGAGTCCAAGTGCTCACTAGTTAACCTACATAGTCCAAGTGCCCGCTAGGTAACCTATATAGTCCAAGTGCCCGCTAGGTAACCTACATAGTCCAAGGTCTCACTTGTTAACTTTGATAGTCCAAGTGCTTGCTAGTTAACCTAGATCTTCCAAGTGCCCGCGAGTTAACCTAGATTGTCCAAGTGCCTGCTACTTAACCTACATAGTCCAAGGGCCCACTAGTTAACCTAGATAATCCAAGTGTCCTCTAGTTAACCTACATAGTCCAAGTACCAGCAAGTTAACCTATATACAAAGAACCCGCTACGTAACCTAGATAGTCCAAGGGCACGCTAGTTAACCTACATAGTCCAAGTGCCCGCTAGGCAACCTAGATAGTCCAAGTGCCCACTAAGGAACCTACATAGTCCAAGTGCACGCTAGTTAACCTAGACAGTCCCAGTGCCCGCTAGGGAACTTACATAGTCCAAGTTCCCGCTTGGTAACCTAAATTGTCCAAATGCCCGCTAGGGAAACTACATAGTCCAAGTGCCCGCTAGTTAACCTAGACAGTCCCAGTGCCAGCTAGGGAACTTACATAGTCCAAGTTCCCGCTTGGTAACCTAAATTGTCCAAATGCCCGCTAGGCAACCTAGATAGTCCAAGTGCCCACTAAGGAACCTACATAGTCCAAGTGCACGCTAGTTAACCTAGACAGTCCAAGTGCCCGCTAGGGTACTTACATAGTCCAAGTTCCCGCTTGGTAACCTAAATTGTCCAAATGCCCGCTAGGGAAACTACATAGTCCAAGTGCCCACTAGTTAACCTAGATAGTCCAAGTGCCTGCTAGTAAACCTACATAATCCATGGGCCCGCTAGTTAACCTACATAGTGCAAGGGCCCGCTAGTTAACCTAGATCGTGCAAGTGTCCGCTAGTTAACCTACATAGTCCACGTGCCCGGTAGGTAACCTAGATAGTCCTAGTGCCCGTTAGTTAACCTAGATGGTCCAAGGGCCCACTAGGGGACGTACATAGTCCAAGTGCCCGCTAGTTAACCTACATAGTCCAAGGTCCGCTAGTTAACCTAGATAGTCCAAGTGCCCGCTAGTTAACCTACATAGTACAAGGGCCCGCTAGTTGACCTTGATAGTCCAAGTTCCCGCTAGTTAACGTAGATAGTCAAAGTGCCCGCTAATTAACCTAAGTAGTACAAATGTCCGATAGGGATCCTACATAGTCAAAGTGCCCGCTAGTTAACCTACATATTTCAAGTCCCCGCTAGGTAACCTAGGCAGTCCAAGTGACCATTATGTTACCTACATAGTCCAAGTGCCCGTCCGTTAACCTACATAGTCCAAGTGCCCGCTAAGTAACTTAGATAGCCCAAGTACCCGCTAGAGAACGTACATAGTCCAAGTGCCTTCTAGGTAACCTAGATAGTCCAAGTGCCTGCTAGTTAACCTACATACTCCAAGTGCCTGCTAGGTAAACTACATAGTCCAAGTGCCCATTAGGTAACCTAGAGAGTCCAATTGCCCGCTAATTAAGCTAGACAGTCCAAGTACCCGATAGGGAACCTACATAGTCCAAGTGCCCGCTGGGAACCTACGTAGTCCATGTGCTCGCTAGTCAACCTACATAGTCCAAGTGCCCGTTAGTTAACCTAGATAGTCAAAGTGCCTGCTAGGTAACCTAAAGAGTCCAAGTGCCTGCTAGGGAACCTACATAGTCCAAGTGCCCGCTAGGTAACCTAGATAGTCCAATTGCCCGTTAGCTAACCTAGATAGTCGAAGTGTCCGCTAGTTAATCTACATAGTCCAAGTGCCCGTTCGTTAACCTAGATAGGCCAAGTGCCCGCTAGGTAACCTAGACAGTCCAAGTGCCTGCTAGGTAACCTTGATAGTCCAAGTGCCTTCTAGTTAACCTACATAGTCCAAGTGCCCGCTAGGTAACATACATAGTCCAAGTGCCCACTATGTAACCTAAATAATCCAAATGCCCGCTAGTTAACCTAGATACTCCAAGTGCCCGCTTGTTAACCTAGATAGTCCAAGTGCCCGCTACTAAACCTAGATAGTCCAAGGGCCCGCTAGTTAATCTACATAGTCCAGTGCCCGCTAGTTAACCTAGATACTCCAAGTGCCCGCTAGTTAACCTAGATAGTCCAAGGGCCCGCTAGTTAATCTAGATAGTCCAAGTGCCCACTAGTTAACCTAGATAGTCCAAGTGCCCGCTAGTTAACCTAGATCGTCCAAGTGCCCGCTGGTTAACCTAGATAATCCAAGTGCCCGATAGTTAACCTACATAGTCCAAGGGCCCAATTGTTAACCTAGATTGTCCTAGTGCCCGCTTGGGGACATACATAGTCCAAGTGCCCCCTAGGGAATCTACATAGTCCAAGTGCTCGCTAAGCAACCTACATAGTCCAAGTGCCCGTTAGTTAACCTAGATAGTCAAAGTGCCTGCTAGGTAACCTAAATAGTCCAAGGGCCCGCAAGTTAACCTACATAGTCCAAGGTCCGCTATTTAACCTAGACAGTCCAATTGCCCGCTAGTTAACCTAGACAGTCCAAGTACCCGATAGGGAACCTACATAGTCCAAGTGCTCGCTATGGAACCTATATAGTCCAAGTGCTCGCTAGGCAACCTACATAGTCTAACTGCCTGTTAGTTAACCTAGATAGTCAAAGTGCCTGCTAGGTAAATTACATAGTCCAAGTGCCCGCTAGGGAACCCACATAGTCCAAGTGTCCGCTGAGTAACCTAGATAGTCCAATTGCCCGTTAGCTAACCTAGATAGTCAAAGTGTCCGCTAGTTAACCTACATAGTCCAAGTGTCCGTTCGTTAACCTAGATAGGCCAAGTTCCCTCTAGGTAACCTAGACAGTCCAAGTGCCCGCTAGGTTACCTACATAGTCCAAGTGCACGTTCGTTAACCTAGATAGTCCAAGTGCCCGCTGGTAACCTACATAATCCAAGGGCCCGCTAGGTAATCTTTATAGTCCAAGTGCCTTCTAGTTAACCTACATAGTCCAAGTGCCCGCTAGGTAGCCTACATAGTCCAAGTGCCCACTAGGTAACCTAAGTAATCCTAATGCCCGCTAGGAAAACTACATAGTCCAAGTGCCCGCTAGTTAACCTAGATAGTCCAAGTGCCCGCTAGTAAACCTAGATAGTCCAAGGGCCCGCTAGTTAATCTAGATAGTCCAAGTGCCCGCTAGTTAACCTAGATAGTCCAAGTGCCCGCTAGTTAACCTAGATAGTCCAAGGGACCGCTAGTTAATCTAGATAGTCCAAGTGCCCGCTAGTTAACCTAGATAGTCCAAGTGCCCGCTAGTTAACCTAGATCGTCCAAGGGCCCTCTAGTTAACCTAGATAGTCCAAGTGCCCGCTAGGGGACGTACATAGTCCAAGTGCCCTCTAGGTAACCTACATAGTCCAATGCCCGTTAGTTAACCTAGATAATCCAAGTGCCCACTAGGGGAAGTACATAGTCCAAGTGCCCGCTAGGTAACCTTGATAGTCCAAGTGCGCGCTAGGGTATGTACATAGTCCGAGTGCTGGCTAGGAAACCTAGATAATCCAAGTGCCCACTCGTTAACCTACATAGTCCAAGGGCCCGCAAGTTAACCTACATAGTCCTAGGTCCGCTATTTAACCTATATAGTCCAAGTGCCCGCTAGTTAACCTACATAGTACAAGGGCCTGCTACATGACCTAGATAGTCCAAGTGCCCGCTAGTTAACCTAGATAGTCCGAGTGCCCGCTAGTTAACCTAAGTAGTCCAAATGTCCGATAGGGATCCTACATAGTCCAAGTGCCCGCTACGTAACCTACATATCCACGTGCCCGTTCGTTAACCTAGATAGTCCAAGTGCCCGCTAGGTAACCTAGACAGTCCAAGTGCCCGCTAGGTTACCTACATAATCCAAGTGCCCGTTCGTTAACCTAGATAGTCCAAGTGCCCGCTAGGTTACCTAGACAGTCCAAGTGCCCGCTAGTTAACCTCCATAGTCCAAGTGCCTGCTAGGTAAACTACATAGTCCAAGTGCCCACTAGGTAACCTAGACAGTCCAATTGCCCGCTAGTTTACCTAGACAGTCCAAGTACCCGATAGGGAACCTACATAGTCCAAGTGCTCGCTAGGTAACCTAAATAGTCCAAGTGCCCGCTAGGGAACCTACATAGTCCAAGTGTCCGCTAGGTAACCTAGATAGTCCAATTGCCCGTTAGCTAACCTAGATAGTCAAACTGTCCGCTAGTTAACCTACATAGTCCAAGTGTCCGTGCATTAACCTAGATAGGCCAAGTGCCCTCCAGGTAACCTAGACAGTCCAAGTGCCCGCTGGGTTACCTACATAATCCAAGTGCACGTTCGTTAACCTAGATAGTCCAAGTGCCCGCTGGCAACCTACATAATCCAAGGGCCCGCTAGGTAATCTTGATAGTCCAAGTGCCTTCTAGTTAACCTATATAGTCCAAGTGCCCGCTAGGTAACCTACATAGTCCAAGTGCCCACTAGGTAACCTAAGTAATCCTAATGCCCGCTAGGAAAACTACATAGTCCTAGTGCCCGCTAGGTAGCCTAGACAGTCCAAGTGCCCGCTAGGTAACCTTGATAGTCCAACTGCCTTCTAGTTAACCTACATAGTCCAAGTGCCCTCTAGGTAACATACATAGTCCAAGTGCCCACTATGTAACCTAAATAATCCAAATGCCCGCTAGTTAACCTACATAGTCCAAGTGTCCGTTCGTTAACCTAGATAGGCCAAGTGCCCTCTAGGTAACCTAGACAGTCCAAGTGCCCGCTAGGTTACCTACATAGTCCAAGTGCACGTTCGTTAACCTAGATAGTCCAAGTGCCCGCTGGTAACGTACATAATCCAAGGGCCCGCTAGGTAATCTTGATAGTCCAAGTGCCTTCTAGTTAACCTACATAGTCCAAGTGCCCGCTAGGTAACCTACATAGTCCAAGTGCCCACTAGGTAACCTAAGTAATCCTAATGCCCGCTAGGAAAACTACATAGTCCAAGTGCCCGCTAGTTAACCTAGATAGTCCAAGTGCCCGCTAGTAAACCTAGATAGTTCAAGGGCCCGCTAGTTAATCTAGACAGTCCAAGTGCCCGCTAGTTAACCTAGATAGTCCAAGTGCCCGCTAGTTAACCTAGATAGTCCAAGTGCCCGCTAGTTAACCTAGATAGTCCAAGTGTCCGCTAGTTAACCTAGATCGTCCAAGTGCCCGCTAGTTAACCTAAGTAGTCCAAATGTCCGATAGGGATCCTACATAGTCCAAGTGCCCGCTACGTAACCTACATATCCAAGTGCCCGTTCGTTAACCTAGATAGTCCAAGTGCCCGCTAGGTAACCTAGACAGTCCAAGTGCCCGCTAGGTTACCTACATAGTCCAAGTGCCCGTTCGTTAACCTAGATAGTCCAAGTGCCCGCTAGGTTACCTAGACAGTCCCAGTGCCCGCTAGTTAACCTCCATAGTCCAAGTGCCTGCTAGGTAAACTACATAGTCCAAGTGCCCACTAGGTAACCTAGACAGTCCAATTGCCCGCTAGTTAACCTAGACAGTCCAAGTACCCGATAGGGAACCTACATAGTCCAAGTGCTCGCTAGGGAACCTATATAGTCCAACTGCTCGCTAGGCAACCTACATAGTCTAAGTGCCTGTTAGTTAACCTAGATAGTCAAAGTGCCTGCTAGGTAAACTACATAGTCCAAGTGCCCGCTAGGGATCCCACATAGTCCAAGTGTCCGCTGGGTAACCTAGATAGTCCAATTGCCCGTTATCTAACCTAGATAGTCGAAGTGTACGCTAGTTAACCTACATAGTCCAAGTGTCCGTTCGTTAACCTAGATAGGCCAAGTGCCCTCTAGGTAACCTAGACAGTCCAAGTGCCCGCTAGGTTACCTACATAGTCCAAGTGCACGTTCATTAACCTAGATAGTCCAAGTGCCCGCTGGTAACCTACATAATCCAAGGGCCCGCTAGGTAATCTTGATAGTCCAAGTGCCTTCTAGTTAACCTACATAGTCCAAGTGCCCGCTAGGTAACCTACATAGTCCAAGTGACCACTAGGTAACCTAAGTAATCCTAATGCCCGCTAGGAAAACTACATAGTCCAAGTGCCCGCTAGTTAACCTAAATAGTCCAAGTGCCCACTAGTAAACCTAGATAGTCCAAGGGCCCGCTAGTTAATCTAGATAGTCCAAGTGCCCGCTAGTTAACCCAGATAGTCCAAGTGCCCGCTAGTTAACCTAGATAGTCCAAGGGACCGCTAGTTAATCTAGATAGTCCAAGTGCCCGCTAGTTAACCTAGATAGTCCAAGTGCCCGCTAGTTAACCTAGATCGTCCAAGGGCCCTCTAGTTAACCTAGATAGTCCAAGTGCCCGCGAGGGGACGTACATAGTCCAAGTGCCCTCTAGGTAACCTACATAGTCCAATGCCCGTTAGTTAACCTAGATAGTCCAAGTGCCCACTAGGGAACGTACATAGTCCAAGTGCCCGCTAGGTAACCTACATAGTCAAGTGCCCACTAGGTAACCTAAGTAATCCTAATGCCCGCTAGGAAAACTACATAGTCCAAGTGCCCGCTAGGTAACCTAGACAGTCCAAGTGCCCGCTAGGTAACCTTGATAGTCCAAGTGCCTTCTAGTTAACCTACATAGTCCAAGTGCCCGCTAGGTAACATACATAGTCCAAGTGCCCACTATGTAACCTAAATAATCCAAATGCCCGCTAGTTAACCTACATAGTCCAAGTGTCCGTTCGTTAACCTAGATAGGCCAAGTGTCCTCTAGGTAACCTAGACAGTCCAAGTGCCCGCTAGGTTACCTACATAATCCAAGTGCACGTTCGTTAACCTAGATAGTCCAAGTGCCCGCTGGTAACCTACATAATCCAAGGGCCCGCTAGGTAATCTTGATAGTCCAAGTGCCTTCTAGTTAACCTACATAGTCCAAGTGCCCGCTAGGTAACCTACATAGTCCAAGTGCCCACTAGGTAACCTAAGTAATCCTAATGCCCGCTAGGAAAACTACATAGTCCAAGTGCCCGCTAGTTAACCTAGATAGTCCAAGTGCCCACTAGTAAACCTAGATAGTCCAAGGGCCCGCTAGTTAATTTAGATAGTCCAAGTGCCCGCTAGTTAACCTAGATAGTCCAAGTGCCCGCTAGTTAACCTAGATAGTCCAAGGGACCGCTAGTTAATCTAGATAGTCCAAGTGCCCGCTAGTTAACCTAGATAGTCCAAGTGCCCGCTAGTTAACCTAGATCGTCCAAGGGCCCTCTAGTTAACCTAGATAGTCCAAGTGCCCGCTAGGGGATGTACATAGTCCAAGTGCCCTCTAGGTAACCTGCATAGTCCAATGCCCGTTAGTTAACCTAGATAGTCCAAGTGCCCACTAGGGGACGTACATAGTCCAAGTGCCCGCTAGGTAACCTTGATAGTCCAAGTGCGCGCTAGGGTATGTACATAGTCCGAGTGCTGGATAGGAAACTTAGATAATCCAAGTGCCCACTAGTTAACCTACATAGTCCAAGGGCCCGCAAGTTAACCTACATAGTCCAAGGTCCGCTATTTAACCTATATAGTCCAAGTGCCCGCTAGTTAACCTACATAGTACAAGGGCCCGCTACTTGACCTAGATAGTCCAAGTGCCCGCTAGTTAACCTAGATAGTCCAAGTGCCCGCTAGTTAATCTAAGTAGTCCAAATGTCCGATAGTGATCCTACATAGTCCAAGTGCCCGCTACGTAACCTACATATCCAAGTGCCCGTTCGTTAACCTAGATAGTCCAAGTGCCCGCTAGGTAACCTAGACAGTCCAAGTGCCCGCTAGGTTACCTACATAGTCCAAGTGCCCGTTCGTTAACCTAGATAGTCCAAGTGCCCGCTAGGTTACCTAGACAGTCCAAGTGCCCGCTAGTTAACCTCCATAGTCCAAGTGCCTGCTAGGTAAACTACATAGTCCAAGTGCCCACTAGGTAACCTAGACAGTCCAATTGCCCGCTAGTTAACCTAGACAGTCAAAGTACCCGATAGGGAACCTACATAGTCCAAGTGCTCGCTAGGGAACCTATATAGTCCAAGTGCCCGCTAGGCAACCTACATAGTCTAAGTGCCTGTTAGTTAACCTAGATAGTCAAAGTGCCTGCTAGGTAAACTACATAGTCCAAGTGCCCGCTAGGGATCCCACATAGTCCAAGTGTCCGCTGGGTAACCTAGATAGTCCAATTGCCCGTTAGCTAACCTAGATAGTCGAAGTGTCCGCTAGTTAACCTACATAGTCCAAGTGTCCGTTCGTTAACCTAGATAGGCCAAGTGCCCTCTAGGTAACCTAGACAGTCCAAGTGCCCGCTAGGTTACCTACATAGTCCAAGTGCACGTTCATTAACCTAGATAGTCCAAGTGCCCGCTGGTAACCTACATAATCCAAGGGCCCGCTAGGTA
Source organism: Tenrec ecaudatus (assembly GCF_050624435.1). NCBI lineage: Eukaryota > Metazoa > Chordata > Mammalia > Afrosoricida > Tenrecidae > Tenrec > Tenrec ecaudatus. The sequence continues at coordinate 4,394,546 of NW_027457568.1, read as the reverse complement.
ATCTTGATAGTCCAAGTGCCTTCTAGTTAACCTACATAGTCCAAGTGCCCGCTAGGTAACCTACATAGTCCAAGTGACCACTAGGTAACCTAAGTAATCCTAATGCCCGCTAGGAAAACTACATAGTCCAAGTGCCCGCTAGTTAACCTAAATAGTCCAAGTGCCCACTAGTAAACCTAGATAGTCCAAGGGCCCGCTAGTTAATCTAGATAGTCCAAGTGCCCGCTAGTTAACCCAGATAGTCCAAGTGCCCGCTAGTTAACCTAGATAGTCCAAGGGACCGCTAGTTAATCTAGATAGTTCAAGTGCCCGCTAGTTAACCTAGATAGTCCAAGTGCCCGCTAGTTAACCTAGATCGTCCAAGGGCCCTCTAGTTAACCTAGATAGTCCAAGTGCCCGCTAGGGGACGTACATAGTCCAAGTGCCCTCTAGGTAACCTACATAGTCCAATGCCCGTTAGTTAACCTAGATAGTCCAAGTGCCCACTAGGGGACGTACATAGTCCAAGTGCCCGCTAGGTAACCTACATAGTCAAGTGCCCACTAGGTAACCTAAGTAATCCTAATGCCCGCTAGGAAAACTACATAGTCCAAGTGCCCGCTAGGTAACCTAGACAGTCCAAGTGCCCGCTAGGTAACCTTGATAGTCCAAGTGCCTTCTAGTTAACCTACATAGTCCAAGTGCCCGCTAGGTAACATACATAGTCCAAGTGCCCACTATGTAACCTAAATAATCCAAATGCCCGCTAGTTAACCTACATAGTCCAAGTGTCCGTTCGTTAACCTAGATAGGCCAAGTGCCCTCTAGGTAACCTAGACAGTCCAAGTGCCCGCTAGGTTACCTACATAATCCAAGTGCACGTTCGTTAACCTAGATAGTCCAAGTGCCCGCTGGTAACCTACATAATCCAAGGGTCCGCTAGGTAATCTTGATAGTCCAAGTGCCTTCTAGTTAACCTACATAGTCCAAGTGCCCGCTAGGTAACCTACATAGTCCAAGTGCCCACTAGGTAACCTAAGTAATCCTAATGCCCGCTAGGAAAACTACATAGTCCAAGTGCCCGCTAGTTAACCTAGATAGTCCAAGTGCCCACTAGTAAACCTAGATAGTCCAAGGGCCCGCTAGTTAATTTAGATAGTCCAAGTGCCCGCTAGTTAACCTAGATAGTCCAAGTGCCCGCTAGTTAACCTAGATAGTCCAAGGGAGCGCTAGTTAATCTAGATAGTCCAAGTGCCCGCTAGTTAACCTAGATAGTCCAAGTGCCCGCTAGTTAACCTAGATCGTCCAAGGGCCCTCTAGTTAACCTAGATAGTCCAAGTGCCCGCTAGGGGATGTACATAGTCCAAGTGCCCTCTAGGTAACCTACATAGTCCAATGCCCGTTAGTTAACCTAGATAGTCCAAGTGCCCACTAGGGGACGTACATAGTCCAAGTGCCCGATAGGTAACCTACATAGTCAAGTGCCCACTAGGTAACCTAAGTAATCCTAATGCCCGCTAGGAAAACTACATAGTCCAAGTGCCCGCTTGGTAACCTAGACAGTCCAAGTGCCCCCTAGGTAACCTTGATAGTCCAAGTGCCTTCTAGTTAACCTACATAGTCCAAGTGCCCGCTAGGTAACATACATAGTCCAAGTGCCCATTATGTAACCTAAATAATCCAAATGCCCGCTAGTTAACCTACATAGTCCAAGTGTCCGTTCATTAACCTAGATAGGCCAAGTGCCCTCTAGGTAACCTAGACAGTCCAAGTGCCCGCTAGGTTACCTACATAATCCAAGTGCACGTTCGTTAACCTAGATAGTCCAAGTGCCCGCTGGTAACCTACATAATCCAAGGGCCCGCTAGGTAATCTTGATAGTCCAAGTGACTTCTAGTTAACCTACATAGTCCAAGTGCCCGCTAGGTAACCTACATAGTCCAAGTGCCCACTAGGTAACCTAAGTAATCCTAATGCCCGCTAGGAAAACTACATAGTCCAAGTGCCCGCTAGTTAACCTAGATAGTCCAAGTGCCCACTAGTAAACCTAGATAGTCCAAGGGCCCGCTAGTTAATTTAGATAGTCCAAGTGCCTGCTAGTTAACCTAGATAGTCCAAGTGCCCGCTAGTTAACCTAGATAGTCCAAGGGACCGCTAGTTAATCTAGATAGTCCAAGTGCCCGCTAGTTAACCTAGATAGTCCAAGTGCCCGCTAGTTAACCTAGATCGTCCAAGGGCCCTCTAGTTAACCTAGATAGTCCAAGTGCCCGCTAGGGGATGTACGTAGTCCAAGTGCCCTCTAGGTAACCTGCATAGTCCAATGCCCGTTAGTTAACCTAGATAGTCCAAGTGCCCACTAGGGGACGTACATAGTCCAAGTGCCCGCTAGGTAACCTTGATAGTCCAAGTGCGCGCTAGGGTATGTACATAGTCCGAGTGCTGGCTAGGAAACCTAGATAATCCAAGTGCCCACTAGTTAACCTACATAGTCCAAGGGCCCGCAAGTTAACCTACATAGTCCAAGGTCCGCTATTTAACCTATATAGTCCAAGTGCCCGCTAGTTACCCTACATAGTACAAGGGCCCGCTACTTGACCTAGACAGTCCAAGTGCCCGCTAGTTAACCTAGATAGTCCAAGTGCCCGCTAGTTAACCTAAGTAGTCCAAATGTCCGATAGGGATCCTACATAGTCCAAGTGCCCGCTACGTAACCTACATATCCAAGTGCCCGTTCGTTAACCTAGATAGTCCAAGTGCCCGCTAGGTAACCTAGACAGTCCAAGTGCCCGCTAGTTTACCTACATAGTCCAAGTGCCCGTTCGTTAACCTAGATAGTCCAAGTCCCCGCTAGGTTACCTAGACAGTCCAAGTGCCCGCTAGTTAACCTCCATAGTCCAAGTGCCTGCTAGGTAAACTACATAGTCCAAGTGCCCACTAGGTAACCTAGACAGTCCAATTGCCCGCTAGTTAACCTAGACAGTCCAAGTACCCGATAGGGAACCTACATAGTCCAAGTGCTCGCTAGGGAACCTATATAGTCCAAGTGCTCACTAGGCAACCTACATAGTCCAAGTGCCTGTTAGTTAACCTAGATAGTCAAAGTGCCTGCTAGGTAACCTAAATAGTCCAAGTGCCTGCTAGGGAACCTACATAGTCGAAGTGTCCGCTAGGTAACCTAGATAGTCCAATTGCCCGTTAGCTAACCTAGATAGTCGAAGTGTCCGTTAGTTAACCTACATAGTCCAAGTGTCCGTTCGTTAACCTAGATAGGCCAAGTGCCCTCTAGGTAACCTAGACAGTCCAAGTGCCCGCTAGGTTACCTACATAGTCCAAGTGCACGTTCGTTAACCTAGAGAGTCCAAGTGCCCGCTGGCAACCTACATAATCCAAGGGCCCGCTAGGTAATCTTGATAGTCCAAGTGCCTTCTAGTTAACCTACACAGTCCAAGTGCCCGCTAGGTAACCTACATAGTCCAAGTGCCCACTAGGTAACCTAAGTAATCCTAATGCCCGCTAGGAAAACTACATAGTCCAAGTGCCCGCTAGGTAACCTAGACAGTCCAAGTGCCCGCTAGGTAACCTTGATAGTCCAAGTGCCTTCTAGTTAACCAACATAGTCCAAGTGCCCGCTAGGTAACATCCATAGTCCAAGTGCCCACTATGTAACCTAAATAATCCAAATGCCCGCTAGTTAACCTAGATAGTCCAAGTGCCCGCTTGTTAACCTAGATAGTCCAAGTGCCCGCTAGTAAACCTAGATAGTCCAAGGGCCCGCTAGTTAATCTACATAGTCCTGTGCCCGCTAGTTAACCTAGATAGTCCAAGTGCCCGCTAGTTAACCTAGATAGTCCAAGGGCCCGCTAGTTAATCTAGATAGTCCAAGTGCCCACTAGTTAACCTATATAGTCCAAGTGCCCGCTAGTTAACCTAGATCGTCCAAGTGCCCGCTGGTTAACTTAGATAATCCAAGTGCCCGATAGTTAACTTACATAATCCAAGGGCCCAATAGTTAACCTAGATTGTCCTAGTGCCCGCTTGGGGACATACATAGTCCAAGTGCCCCCTAGGGAATCTACATAGTCCAAGTGCTCGCTAAGCAACCTACATAGTCCAAGTGCCCGTTGGTTAACCTAGATAGTCAAAGTGCCTGCTAGGTAACCTAAATAGTCCAAGTGCCCGCTAGGGAACCTACGTAGTCGAAGTGCCCACTAGGTAACCTAGATAGTCCAATTGTACGTTAGCTAACCTAGATAGTCGAAGTGTCCCCTAGTTAACCTACATAATCCAAATGCCCGCTAGTTAACCTAGATTGTCCAAGTGCCCGCTTGTTAACCTAGAGAGTACAAGTGCCCGCTAGTAAACCTAGATAGTCCAAGAGCCCGCTAGTTAACCTACATAGTCCAAGTGCCCGTTCGTTAACCTAGATAGGCCAAGTGCCCACTAGGTAACCAATACAGTCCAAGTGCCCACTAGGTTACCTACATAGTCCAAGTGCACGTTCATTAACCTAGATAGTCCAAGTGCCCGCTGGTAATCTACATAGTCCCAGGGCCCGCTAGGTAATCTTGATAGTCCAAGTGCCTTCTAGTTAACCTACATAGTCCAAGTGCCCGCTAGGTAACCTACATAGTCCAAGTGCCCACTAGGTAACCTAAATAATCCTAATCCCCGCTAGGAAAACTACATAGTCCAAGGGCCCGCTAGTTAACCTAGATAGTCCAAGTGCCCGCTAGTTAACCTAGATAGTCCAAGTGCCCGTTCGTTAACCTAGATAGTCCAAGTGCCCGCTAGGTAACCTAGACAGTCCAAGTGCCCGCTAGGTTACCTACATAGTCCAAGTGCCCGTTCGTTAACCTAGATAGTCCAAGTGCCCGCTAGGTTACCTAGACAGTCCAAGTGCCCGCTAGGTAACCTTGATAGTCCAAGTGCCTTCTAGTTAACCAACATAGTCCAAGTGCCCGCTAGGTAACATCCATAGTCCAAGTGCCCACTATGTAACCTAAATAATCCAAATGCCCGCTAGTTAACCTAGATAGTCCAAGTGCCCGCTTGTTAACCTAGATAGTCCAAGTGCCCGCTAGTAAACCTAGATAGTCCAAGGGCCCGCTAGTTAATCTACATAGTCCTGTGCCCGCTAGTTAACCTAGATAGTCCAAGTGCCCGCTAGTTAACCTAGATAGTCCAAGGGCCCGCTAGTTAATGTAGATAGTCCAAGTGCCCACTAGTTAACCTATATATTCCAAGTGCCCGCTAGTTAACCTAGATCGTCCAAGTGCCCGCTGGTTAACTTAGATAATCCAAGTGCCCGATAGTTAACCTACATAGTCCAAGGGCCCAATAGTTAACCTAGATTGTCCTAGTGCCCGCTTGGGGACATACATAGTCCAAGTGCCCCCTAGGGAATCTACATAGTCCAAGTGCTCGCTAAGCAACCTACATAGTCCAAGTGCCCGTTGGTTAACCTAGATAGTCAAAGTGCCTGCTAGGTAACCTAAATAGTCCAAGTGCCCGCTAGGGAACCTACGTAGTCGAAGTGCCCACTAGGTAACCTAGATAGTCCAATTGTACGTTAGCTAACCTAGATAGTCGAAGTGTCCCCTAGTTAACCTACATAATCCAAATGCCCGCTAGTTAACCTAGATTGTCCAAGTGCCCGCTTGTTAACCTAGAGAGTACAAGTGCCCGCTAGTAAACCTAGATAGTCCAAGGGCCCGCTAGTTAACCTACATAGTCCAAGTGCCCGTTCGTTAACCTAGATAGGCCAAGTGCCCACTAGGTAACCAATACAGTCCAAGTGCCCACTAGGTTACCTACATAGTCCAAGTGCACGTTCATTAACCTAGATAGTCCAAGTGCCCGCTGGTAATCCACATAGTCCAAGGGCCCGCTAGGTAATCTTGATAGTCCAAGTGCCTTCTAGTTAACCTACATAGTCCAAGTGCCCGCTAGGTAACCTACATAGTCCAAGTGCCCACTAGGTAACCTAAGTAATCCTAATGCCCGCTAGGAAAACTACATAGTCCAAGGGCCCGCTAGTTAACCTAGATAGTCCAAGTGCCCGCTAGTTAACCTAGATAGTCCAAGTGCCCGCTAGTTAACCTAGATAGTCCAAGGGACCGCTAGTTAATCTAGATAGTCCAAGTGCCCGCTAGTTAACCTAGATAGTCCAAGTGCCCGCTAGTTAACCTAGATCGTCCAAGGGCCCTCTAGTTAACCTAGATAGTCCAAGTGCCCGCTAGGGGACGTACATAGTCCAAGTGCCCGCTAGGTAACCTAGATAGTCCAAGTGCCCCCTAGGGTATGTACATAGTCCAAGTGCCCAGTAGGTAACCTAAGTAATCCTAATGCCCGCTAGGAAAACTACATAGTCCAAGTGCCCGCTAGGTAACCTAGACAGTCCAAGTGCCCGCTAGGTAACCTTGATAGTCCAAGTGCCTTCTAGTTAACCTACATAGTCCAAGTGCCCTCTAGGTAACATACATAGTCCAAGTGCCCACTATGTAACCTAAATAATCCAAATGCCCGCTAGTTAACCTACATAGTCCAAGTGTCCGTTCGTTAACCTAGATAGGCCAAGTGCCCTCTAGGTAACCTAGACAGTCCAAGTGCCCGCTAGGTTACCTACATAGTCCAAGTGCACGTTCGTTAACCTAGATAGTCCAAGTGCCCGCTGGTAACCTACATAATCCAAGGGCCCGCTAGGTAATCTTGATAGTCCAAGTGCCTTCTAGTTAACCTACATAGTCCAAGTGCCCGCTAGGTAACCTACATAGTCCAAGTGCCCACTAGGTAACCTAAGTAATCCTAATGCCCGCTAGGAAAACTACATAGTCCAAGTGCCCGCTAGTTAACCTAGATAGTCCAAGTGCCCGCTAGTAAACCTAGATAGTTCAAGGGCCCGCTAGTTAACCTAGATAGTCCAAGTGCCCGCTAGTTAACATAGATAGTCCAAGTGCCCGCTAGTTAACCTAGATAGTCCAAGTGTCCGCTAGTTAACCTAGATCGTCCAAGGGCCCTCTAGTTAACCTAGATAGTCCAAGTGCCCGCTAGGGGATGTACATAGTCCAAGTGCCCTCTAGGTAACCTACATAGTCCAATGCCCGTTAGTTAACCTAGATAGTCCAAGTGCCCACTAGGGGACGTACATAGTCCAAGTGCCCGCTAGGTAACCTACATAGTCAAGTGCCCACTAGGTAACCTAAGTAATCCTAATGCCCGCTAGGAACACTACATAGTCCAAGTGCCCGCTAGGTAACCTAGACAGTCCAAGTGCGCGCTAGGGTATGTACATAGTCCGAGTGCTGGCTAGGAAACCTAGATAATCCAAGTGCCCACTCGTTAACCTACATAGTCCAAGGGCCCGCAAGTTAACCTACATAGTCCAAGGTCCGCTATTTAACCTATATAGTCCAAGTGCCCGCTAGTTAACCTACATAGGACAAGGGCCCGCTACTTCACCTAGATAGTCCAAGTGCCCGCTAGTTAACCTAGATAGTCCAAGTGCCCGCTAGTTAACCTAAGTAGTCCAAATGTCCGATAGGGATCCTACATAGTCCAAGTGCCCGCTACGTAACCTACATATCCAAGTACCCGTTCATTAACCTAGATAGTCCAAGTGCCCGCTAGGTTACCTACATAGTCCAAGTGCCCGTTCGTTAACCTAGATAGTCCAAGTGCCCGCTAGGTTACCTAGACAGTCCCAGTGCCCGCTAGTTAACCTCCATAGTCCAAGTGCCTGCTAGGTAAACTACATAGTCCAAGTGCCCACTAGGTAACCTAGACAGTCCAATTGCCCGCTAGTTAACCTAGACAGTCCAAGTACCCGATAGGGAACCTACATAGTCCTAGTGCTCGCTAGGGAACCTATATAGTCCAAGTGCTCGCTAGGCAACCTACATAGTCTAAGTGCCTGTTAGTTAACCTAGATAGTCAAAGTGCCTGCTAGGTAAACTACATAGTCCAAGTGCCCGCTAGGGAACCCACATAGTCCAAGTGTCCGCTGGGTAACCTAGATAGTCCAATTGCCCGTTAGCTAACCTAGATAATCGAAGTGTCCGCTAGTTAACCTACATAGTCCAAGTGTCCGTTCGTTAACCTAGATAGGCCAAGTGCCCTCTAGGTAACCTAGACAGTCCAAGTGCCCGCTAGGTTACCTACATAGTCCAAGTGCACGTTCGTTAACCTAGATAGTCCAAGTGCCCGCTGGCAACCTACATAATCCAAGGGCCCGCTAGGTAATCTTGATAGTCCAAGTGCCTTCTAGTTAACCTACATAGTCCAAGTGCCCGCTAGGTAACCTACATAGTCCAAGTGCCCACTAGGTAACCTAAGTAATCCTAATGCCCGCTAGGAAAACTACATAGTCCAAGTGCCCGCTAGTTAACCTAAATAGTCCATGTGCCCGCTAGTAAACCTAGATAGTCCAAGGGCCCGCTAGTTAATCTAGATAGTCCAAGTGCCCGCTAGTTAACCCAGATAGTCCAAGTGCCCGCTAGTTAACCTAGATAGTCCAAGGGACCGCTAGTTAATCTAGATAGTCCAAGTGCCCGCTAGTTAACCTAGATAGTCCAAGTGCCCGCTAGTTAACCTAGATCGTCCAAGGGCCCTCTAGTTAACCTAGATAGTCCAAGTGCCCGCTAGGGGACGTACATAGTCCAAGTGCCCTCTAGGTAACCTACATAGTCCAATGCCCGTTAGTTTACCTAGATAGTCCAAGTGCCCACTAGGGACGTACATAGTCCAAGTGCCCGCTAGGTAACCTACATAGTCAAGTGCCCACTAGGTAACCTAAGTAATCCTAATGCCCGCTAGGAATACTACATAGTCCAAGTGCCCGCTAGGTAACCTAGACAGTCCAAGTGCCCGCTAGGTAACCTTGATAGTCCAAGTGCCTTCTAGTTAACCTACATAGTCCAAGTGCCCGCTAGGTAACATACATAGTCCAAGTGCCCACTATGTAACCTAAATAATCCAAATGCCCGCTAGTTAACCTACATAGTCCAAGTGTCCGTTCGTTAACCTAGATAGGCCAAGTGCCCTCTAGGTAACCTAGACAGTCCAAGTGCCCGCTAGGTTACCTACATAGTCCAAGTGCACGTTCGTTAACCTAGATAGTCCAAGTGCCCGCTGGTAACCTACATAATCCAAGGGCCCGCTAGGTAATCTTGATAGTCCAAGTGCCTTCTAGTTAACCTACATAGTCCAAGTGCCCGCTAGGTAACCTACATAGTCCAAGTGCCCACTAGGTAACCTAAGTAATCCTAATGCCCGCTAGGAAAACAACATAGTCCAAGTGCCCGCTAGTTAACCTAGATAGTCCAAGTGCCCACTAGTAAACCTAGATAGTCCAAGGGCCCGCTAGTTAATCTAGATAGTCCAAGTGCCCGCTAGTTAACCTAGATAGTCCAAGTGCCCGCTAGTTAACCTAGATAGTCCAAGGGACCGCTAGTTAATCTAGATAGTCCAAGTGCCCGCTAGTTAACCTAGATAGTCCAAGTGCCCGCTAGTTAACCTAGATCGTCCAAGGGCCCGCTAGTTAACCTAGATAGTCCAAGTGCCCGCTAGGGGATGTACATAGTCCAAGTGCCCTCTAGGTAACCTGCATAGTCCAATGCCCGTTAGTTAACCTAGATAGTCCAAGTGCGCACTAGGGGACGTACATAGTCCAAGTGCCCGCTAGGTAACCTTGATAGTCCAAGTGCGCGCTAGGGTATGTACATAGTCCGTGTGCTGGCTAGGAAACCTAGATAATCCAAGTGCCCACTAGTTAACCTACATAGTCCAAGGGCCCGCAAGTTAACCTACATAGTCCAAGGTCCGCTATTTAACCTATATAGTCCAAGTGCCCGCTAGTTAACCTACATAGTACAAGGGCCCGCTACTTGACCTAGACAGTCCAAGTGCCCGCTAGTTAACCTAGATAGTCCAAGTGCCCGCTAGTTAACCTAAGTAGTCCAAATGTCCGATAGGGATCCTACATAGTCCAAGTGCCCGCTACGTAACCTACATATCCAAGTGCCCGTTCGTTAACCTAGATAGTCCAAGTGCCCGCTAGGTAACCTAGACAGTCCAAGTGCCCGCTAGGTTACCTACATAGTCCAAGTGCCCGTTCGTTAACCTAGATAGTCCAAGTGCCCGCTAGGTTACCTAGACAGTCCAAGTGCCCGCTAGTTAACCTCCATAGTCCAAGTGCCTGCTAGGTAAACTACATAGTCCACGTGCCCACTAGGTAACCTAGACAGTCCAATTGCCCGCTAGTTAACCTAGACAGTCCAAGTACCCGATAGGGAACCTACATAGTCCAAGTGCTCGCTAGGGAACCTATATAGTCCAAGTGCTCGCTAGGCAACCTACATAGTCCAAGTGCCTGTTAGTTAACCTAGATAGTCAAAGTGCCTGCTAGGTAACCTAAATAGTCCAAGTGCCCGCTAGGGAACCTACATAGTCCAAGTGTCCGCTAGGTAACCTAGATAGTCCAATTGCCGGTTAGCTAACCTAGATAGTCGAAGTGTCCGCTAGTTAACCTACATAGTCCAAGTGTCCGTTCGTTAACCTAGATAGGCCAAGTGCCCTCTAGGTAACCTAGACAGTCAAAGTGCCCGCTAGGTTACCTACATAGTCCAAGTGCACGTTCGTTAACCTAGATAGTCCAAGTGCCCGCTGGCAACCTACATAATCCAAGGGCCCGCTAGGTAATCTTGATAGTCCAAGTGCCTTCTAGTTAACCTACATAGTCCTAGTGCCCGCTAGGTAACCTACATAGTCCAAGTGCCCACTAGGTAACCTAAGTAATCCTAATGCCTGCTAGGAAAACTACATAGTCCAAGTGCCCGCTAGGTAACCTAGACAGTCCAAGTGCCCGCTAGGTAACCTTGATAGTCCAAGTGCCTTCTAGTTAACCAACATAGTCCAAGTGCCCGCTAGGTAACATCCATAGTCCAAGTGCCCACTATGTAACCTAAATAATCCAAATGCCCGCTAGTTAACCTAGATAGTCCAAGTGCCCGCTTGTTAACCTAGATAGTCCAAGTGCCCGCTAGTAAACCTAGATAGTCCAAGGGCCCGCTAGTTAATCTACATAGTCCTGTGCCCGCTAGTTAACCTAGATAGTCCAAGTGCCCGCTAGTTAACCTAGATAGTCCAAGGGCCCGCTAGTTAATCTAGATAGTCCAAGTGCCCACTAATTAACATATATCGTCCAAGTGCCTGCTAGTTAACCTAGATCGTCCAAGTGCCCGCTGGTTAACTTAGATAATCCAAGTGCCCGATAGTTAACCTACATAGTCCAAGGGCCCAATAGTTAACCTAGATTGTCCTAGTGCCCGCTTGGGGACATACATAGTCCAAGTGCCCCCTAGGGAATCTACATAGTCCAAGTGCTCGCTAAGCAACCTACATAGTCCAAGTGCCCGTTAGTTAACCTAGATAGTCAAAGTGCCTGCTAGGTAACCTAAATAGTCCAAGTGCCCGCTAGGGAACCTACGTAGTCGAAGTGCCCACTAGGTAACCTAGATAGTCCAATTGCCCGTTAGCTAACCTAGATAGTCGACGGGTCCGCTAGTTAACCTACATAATCCAAATGCCCGCTAGTTAACCTAGATTGTCCAAGTGCCCGCTTGTTAACCTAGAGAGTACAAGTGCCCGCTAGTAAACCTAGATAGTCCAAGGGCCCGCTAGTTAACCTACATAGTCCAAGTGCCCGTTCGTTAACCTAGATAGGCCAAGTGCCCACTAGGTAACCTAGACAGTCCAAGTGCCCACTAGGTTACCTACATAGTCCAAGTGCACGTTCATTAACCTAGATAGTCCAAGTGCCCGCTGGTAATCTACATAGTCCAAGGGCCCGCTAGGTAACCTTGATAGTCCAAGCGCCTTCTAGTTAAACTACATAATCCAAATGCCCGCTAGGTAACCTACATAGTCCAAGTGCCCGTTAGTTAACCTAGATAGTCCAAGTGCCCACTAGGGGACGTACATAGTCCAAGTGCCCGCTAGGTAACCTTGATAGTCCAAGTGCGCGCTAGGGTATGTACATAGTCCGAGGGCTGGCTAGGAAACCTAGATAATCCAAGTGCCCGCTAGTTAACCTACATAGTCCAAGGGCCCGCAAGTTAACCTACATAGTCCAAGGTCCTCTATTTAACCTATATAGTCCAAGTGCCCGCTAGTTAACCTACATAGTACAAGGGCCCGCTACTTCACCTAGATAGTCCAAGTGCCCGCTAGTTAACCTAGATAGTCCAAGTGCCCGCTAGTTAACCTAAGTAGTCCAAATGTCCGATAGGGATCCTACATAGTCCAAGTGCCCGCTACGTAACCTACATATCCAAGTGCCCGTTCGTTAACCTAGATAGTCAAAGTGCCCGCTAGGTAACCTAGACAGTCCAAGTGCCCGCTAGGTTACCTACATAGTCCAAGTGCCTGCTAGGTAAACTACATAGTCCAAGTGCCCACTAGGTAACCTAGACAGTCCAATTGCCCGCTAGTTAACCTAGACTCCAAGTACCCGATAGGGAACCTACATAGTCCAAGTGCTCGCTAGGGAACCTATATACTCCAAGTGCCCGTTAGTTAACCTAGATAGTCCAAGTGCCCACTAGGGGACGTACATAGTCCAAGTGCCCGCTAGGTAACCTTGATAGTCCAAGTGCGCGCTAGGGTATGTACATAGTCCGAGGGCTGGCTAGGAAACCTAGATAATCCAAGTGCCCGCTAGTTAACCTACATAGTCCAAGGGCCCTCAAGTTAACCTACATAGTCCAAGGTCCGCTATTTAACCTATATAGTCCAAGTGCCCGCTAGTTAACCTACATAGTACAAGGGCCCGCTACGTAACCTACATATCCAAGTGCCCGTTCGTTAACCTAGACAGTCCAAGTGCCCGCTAGTTAACCTCCATAGTCCAAGTGCCTGCTAGGTAAACTACATAGTCCAAGTGCCCACTAGGTAACCTAGACAGTCCAATTGCCCACTAGTTAACCTAGACAGTCCAAGTACCCGATAGGGAACCTACATAGTCCAAGTGCTCGCTAGGGAACCTATATAGTCCAAGTGCTCGCTAGGCAACCTACATAGTCTAAGTGCCTGTTAGTTAACCTAGATAGTCAAAGTGCCTGCTAGGTAAACTACATAGTCCAAGTGCCCGCTAGGGAACCCACATAGTCCAAGTGTCCGCTGGGTAACCTAGATAGTCCAATTGCCCGTTAGCTAACCTAGATAGTCGAAGTGTCCGCTAGTTAACCTACATAGTCCAAGTGTCCGTTCGTTAACCTAGATAGGCCAAGTGCCCTCTAGGTAACCTAGACAGTCCAAGTGCCCGCTAGGTTACCTACATAGTCCAAGTGCACGTTCATTAACCTAGATAGTCCAAGTGCCCGCTGGTAACCTACATAATCCAAGGGCCCGCTAGGTAATCTTGATAGTCCAAGTGCCTTCTAGTTAACCTACATAGTCCAAGTGCCCGATAGGTAACCTACATAGTCCAAGTGCCCACTAGGTAACCTAAGTAATCCTAATGCCCGCTAGGAAAACTACATAGTCCAAGTGCCCGCTAGTTAACCTAGATAGACCAAGTGCCCGCTAGTAAACCTAGATAGTCCAAGGGCCCGCTAGTTAATCTAGATAGTCCAAGTGCCCGCTAGTTAACCTAGATAGTCCAAGTGCCCGCTAGTTAACCTAGATAGTCCAAGGGACCGCTAGTTAATCTAGATAGTCCAAGTGCCCGCTAGTTAACCTAGATAGTCCAAGTGCCCGCTAGTTAACTTAGATCGTCCAAGGGCCCTCTAGTTAACCTAGATAGTCCAAGTGCCCGCTAGGAGACGTACATAGTCCAAGTGCCCTCTAGGTAACCTACATAGTCTAATGCCCGTTAGTTAACCTAGATAGTCCAAGTGCCCACTAGGGGACGTACATAGTCCAAGTGCCCGCTAGGTAACCTTGATAGTCCAAGTGCGCGCTAGGGTATGTACATAGTCCGAGTGCTGGCTAGGAAACCTAGATAATCCAAGTGCCCACTAGTTAACCTACATAGTCCAAGGGCCCGCAAGTTAACCTACATAGTCCAAGGTCCGCTATTTAACCTATGTAGTCCAAGTGCCCGCTAGTTAACCTACATAGTACAAGGGCCCGCTACTTGACCTAGATAGTCCAAGTGCCCGCTAGTTAACCTAAGTAGTCCAAATGTCCGATAGGGATCCTACATAGTCCAAGTGCCCGCTACGTAACCTACATATCCAAGTGCCCGTTAGTTAACCTAGATAGTCCAAGTGCCCGCTAGGTAACCTAGACAGTCCAAGTGCCCGCAAGGTTACCTACATAGTCCAAGTGCCCGTTCGTTAACCTAGATAGTCCAAGTGCCCGCTAGGTTACCTAGACAGTCCAAGTGCCCGCTAGTTAACCTCCATAGTCCAAGTGCCTGCTGGGTAAACTACATAGACCAAGTGCCCACTAGGTAGCCTAGACAGTCCAATTGCCCGCTAGTTAACCTAGACAGTCCAAGTACCCGATAGGGAACCTACATAGTGCAAGTGCCCGCTAGGGAACCTATATAGTCCAAGTGCTCGCTAGGCAACCTACATAGTCCAAGTGCCTGTTAGTTAACCTAGATAGTCAAAGTGCCTGCTAGGTAACCTAAATAGTCCAAGTGCCCGCTAGGGAACCTACATAGTCCAAGTGTCCCCTGGGTAACCTAGATAGTCCAATTGCCCGTTAGCTAACCTAGATAGTCGAAGTGTCCGCTAGTTAACCTACATAGTCCAAGTGTCCGTTCGTTAACCTAGATAGGCCAAGTGCCCTCTAGGTAACCTAGACAGTCCAAGTGCCCGCTAGGTTACCTACATAGTCCAAGTGCACGTTCGTTAACCTAGATAGTCCAAGTGCCCGCTGGCAACCTACATAATCCAAGGGCCCGCTAGGTAATCTTGATAGTCCAAGTGCCTTCTAGTTAACCTACATAGTCCAAGTGCCCGCTAGGTAACCTACATAGTCCAAGTGTGCACTAGGTAACCTAAGTAATCCTAATGCCCGCTAGGAAAACTACATAGTCCAAGTGCCCGCTAGTTAACCTAGATAGTCCAAGTGCCCGCTAGTTAACCTAGATAGTCCAAGTGCCCGCTAGTTAACCTAGATAGTCCAAGGGACCGCTAGTTAATCTAGATAGTCCAAGTGCCCGCTAGTTAACCTAGATAGTCCAAGTGCCCGCTAGTTAACCTAGATCGTCCAAGGGCCCTCTAGTTAACCTAGATAGTCCAAGTGCCCGCTAGGGGACGTACATAGTCCAAGTGCCCGCTAGGTAACCTAGATAGTCCAAGTGCCCCCTAGGGTATGTACATAGTTCAAGTGCCCGCTAGGTAACCTAGATTGTCCAAGTGTCCTTTAGTTACCCTACATAGTCCAAGTGCCCGCTAGGTAACCTAGATATCCAAGGTCATGCTAGTTAACCTACATAATCCAATGCCCGATAGGGAACCTACATAGTCCAAGTTCCCGCTGCGGAACCTACATAGTCCAAGTGCCCGATAGGGAACCTATGTATTCCAAGTGCCAGTTAGGGAACCTACATACTCCACGTGCCCATAGGGAACCTATATAGTCCAAGTGCCTGCTAGGGAACCTACATAGTCCAAGTGCCCGTTAGTTAACCTAGATAGTCAAAGTGCCTGCTAGGTAACCTAAATAGTCCAAGTGCTCTCTAGGGAACCTACATAGTCCAAGTGCCCGTTAGTTAACCTAGATAGTCCAATTGCCCGTTAGCTAACCTAGATAGTCGAAGTGTCCGCTAGTTAACCTACATAGTCCAAGTGTCCGTTGGTTAACCTAGATAGTCCAAGTGCCCACTAGGTAACCTAGAGGCCAAGTGCTCGCTAGTTAACCTACATAGTCCAAGTGCCCGCTAGGTAACCTATATAGTCCAAGTGCCCGCTAGGTAAACTACATAGTCCAAGGTCTCACTTGTTAACTTTGTTTGTCCAAGTGCCTGCTATTTAACCTACATAGTCCAAGGGCCCACTAGTTAACCTAGATAATCCAAGTGTCCTCTAGTTAACCTACATAGTCCAAGTACCCGCTAGTTAACCTATATACAAAGTGCCTGCTACGTAACCTAGATAGTCCAAGGGCACGCTAGTTAACCTACATAGTCCAAGTGCCCGCTAGGCAACCTAGATAGTCCAAGTGCCCACTAAGGAACCTACATAGTCCAAGTGCACGCTAGTTAACCTAGACAGTCCAAGTGCCCGCTAGGGAACTTACATAGTCCAAGTGCCCACTAGGTAACCTAGATAGTGCAAGTGTCCGCTAGTTAACCTAGATAGTTCAAATACCCGCTAAGTAACCTAGATCGTCCAAGGGCCCACTAGTTAGCCTACATAGTCCAAGTGCCCGCTAGGTAACCTAAATAGTCCAAGTTCCCGTTCGGTAACTAGATAGTCCAAGTGCCCTTTAGGGAACCTGGATAGTCCAAGGGCCCGCTAGTTGACTAACATAGTCCAAGTGCCAAATTGGTAACCTAGATAGTACAAGTGCCCGCTAGGGAACCTAGATAGTTCAAGTGCCTGTTAGCTAACCTAGATAGTCCAAGAGCCCGCTAGGTAACCTAGACTGTCCAAGTGCCCGCTAGGTTACCTACATAGTCTAAGTGCCCGTTCGTTAACCTAGATAGTCCAAGTGCCCGATAGGAAACCTACATAGTCCAAGGGCCCGCTAGGTAACCTAGATAGTGCAAGTGCCCGCTAGGTAACCTAGAGTCCAATTGCTCGCTAGTTAACCTACATAGTCCAAGTGCCCGCTATGTAACCTAGATAGTCCAAGTGCCCGTCCGTTAACCTACATAGTCCAAGTTCCCGCTAGGTAACCTAGATAGTCCAAGTTCCCGTTACCTAACCTAGATAGTCCAAGTGCCCGCTAGGTAACCTAGACAGTACAAGTGCCCGCAAGGTTACCTGCATATTCAAAGTGCCCGTTCGTTAACCTAGAAATCCAAGTGCCCGCTAGGTAACCTAGACAGGACAAGTGCCCGCAAGTTTACCTGCATATTCCAAGTGCCCATTCGTTAACCTAGATAGTCCAAGTGTCCACTAGGTAACCTACATAGTCCAAGTGCCCGTTAGGTAACCTATATAGTCCAAGTGCCCGCTAGGTAACCTAGATAGTCCAAGGACCCGCTAGTTAAACTACATAGTCCAAGGGCTCACTTGTTAATTTTGATAATCCAGCTGCCCGCTAGTTAACCTAGATCGTCCAAGTGCCTGCTAGTTAATCTACATAGTCCAAGGGCCCACTAGTTGACCTACATAGTCCAAGTGCCCGCTAGGCAACCTAGATAATCCAAGTGCCCGCTAAGGAACCTACATAGTCCAAGTGCATGGTAGTTTACCTAGATATTCCAAATGCCCGCTAGTTAACCTAGATAGTCCAAGTGCCTGCTAGGTAACCTACATATTCCAAGTGCCCGCTAGTTAACATAGATACTCCAAGTGTCCGCTAGGGAACCTACATAGTCCAAGTGCCTGCTAGTTAACCTAGATAGTCCAAGTGCCCGCTAGTTAACTTAGATAGTCCAAGGGACCGCTAGTTAATCTAGATAGTCCAAGTGCCCGCTAGTTAACCTAGATAGTCCAAGTGCCTGCTAGGTAACCTAGATAGTACAAGTGTCCGCTAGTTAACCTACATATTCCAAGTGCCCGCTAGTTAACATAGATAGTCCAAGTGCCCCTAGGGAACGTACATAGTCCAAGTGCCCGCTAGGTAACCTAGATAGTGCAAGTGTCCGCTAGTTAACCTAGATAGTTCAAGTACCCGCTAGGTAACCTAGATCGTCCAAGGGCCCCCTAGTTAGCCTACATAGTCCAAGTGCCCGCTAGGTAACCTAGATAGTCCAAGTGCCCTTTCGGTAACCTAGATAGTCCAAGTGCCCGCTATTAAACATACATAGTCCATGCGCCCGCTAGTTAACCTACATAGTGCAAGTGTCCGCTAGTTAACCTACATATTCCATGTGCCCGCTAGTTAACCTACATAATCTAAGTGCCCGTTAGCTAACCTAGATAGTCCAAGGGACCGCTAGTTGACCTATATAGTCCAAGTGCCAGCTAGGTAACCTAGATAGTACAAGTGCCCGCAAGGGAACCTAGATAGTCCAAGTGCCTGTTAGCTAACCTAGATAGTCCAATTGGCTCCTAGGTAACCTACAGAGTCCAAGTGCCAGCTAGGTAACCTAGATAATCCAAGTGCCCGCTAGGTAACCTAGATAGTCCATGTGCCCGCTAGTTAACCTACGTAGTCCAAGTGCCCGATAGGGAACCTACATAATCCAAGTGCCCGCTAGGCAACTTACATAGTCCAAGTGCCCCTTAGTTAACCTAGATAGTCAAAGTATCTGCTAGGTAACCTAGATAGTCCAAGTGCCCGCTAGGTAACCTACATAGTCCAAGTGCCCGTTAGGTAACCTAAATAGTCCAAATGCCCGCTAGGGAAACTACACAGTCCAAGTGCCCGCTAGTTAACCTAGATCGTCCAAGTGCTTGCTAGTAAACCTACATAATCCATGGGACCGCTAGTTAACCTACATAGTGCAAGGGCCCGCTAGTTAACCTAGATCGTGCAAGTGTCCACTAGTTAACCTACATAATCCAAGTGCCCGCTAGTTAACCTGTATACCAAGTGCCCGCTACGTAACCTAGAATGTCCAAGGGCACGCTAGTTAACCTACATAGTACAAGTGCACGCTAGGGAGCCTAGATAGTCCAAGTGCCCGCTCTGGAAACTACATAGTCCAAGTGCCTGCTAGGGAACCTACATAGTCCAAGTGCCCGCTCTGGAACATACATAGTCCAAGTGCCCGCTAGGGAATCTACATATTCCAAGGGCCCGCTAGTTAACCTACGTATTCCAAGTACACGCTAGTTAACGTAGATCTTCCAAGTGCCCGCTAGTTAACCTACATAGATCAAGGGCCCGCTAGTAAACCTACATAGTCCAAGGGCCCGCTAGTTAACCTACATCGTCCATGGGCCCGCTAGTTAACCTAGATAGTCCATGTGCCCGCTAGTTAACCTACACAGTCCATTGCCCGCTAGGTAACCTAGACAGTTGAAGTGACCACTAGGTTACCTACATAGTCTAAGTGCTTGTTCGTTAACCTCATAGTCCAAGTGCCCGCTAGGTAACCTATATAGTCCAAATGCCCGCTAGTGATCCTAATATTCCAAGTGCCCACTAGTTAACCTAGATAGTCCAAGTGCCCGCTAGTTAACCTAGATAGAGCAAGTGCCCGCTAGGGAACCTACCTAGTCCAAGTGCCTGATAGGGAACCTACATAGCCCAAGTGCCCGCTAGTTAACATAGATAGTCCAAGTACCCACTAGGAAACGTACATAGTCCAAATGCCTGCTAGTTAACGTACATAGTCCAAGTGCCCGCTAGGTAAGGTAGATAGGCCAAGTGCCCGCTAGGGAACGTACATAGTCCAAGGTCCCGCTAGGTAACCTAGATAGTGCAAGTGCCCGCTAGTTAACCTAGATAGTTCTAGTACCCGCTAGGTAACCTAGATCGTCCAAGGGCCCCCTAGTTAGCCTACATAGTCCAAGTGCCCGCTAGGTAACCTAGATAGTCCAAGTGACCGCTAGTTAACCTACATAGTCCAAGTGCCCGCTAAGTAACCTAGATAGTCAAAGTGCCCGTTAGGTAACCTAGATAGTCCATGTGCCCGCTGGGGAACGTACATAGTCCAAGTTCCCGCTAGGTAACCTAGATAGTCCAAGTGCCCGTTACCTAACCTAGATAGTCCAAGTGCCCGCTAGGCAACATACATAGTCCAAGTGCCCGTTCGTTAACCTAGAAGTCCAAGTGCCCGCTATGTAACCTAGACAGTCCAAGTGCCCGCTAGGTTACCTGCATAGTCCAAGTGCCCGTTCGTTAACCTAGATAGTCCAAGTGCCCGCTAGGGAAACTATATAATCCAAGTGCTATCTAGGTAACCTAGATAGTCCAAGAGCCCGATAGTTAACCTACATAATCCAAGGGCTCGCTTGTTAACTTTGATAGTCCAAGTGCCCGTTAGCTAACCTAGATAGTCCAAGAGCCCTCTAGGTAACCTAGACTGTCCAAGTGCTCGCTAGGTTACCTACATAGTCTAAGTGCCCGTTCCTTAACCTAGATACTCCAAGTGCCCACTAGGAAACCTACATAGTCCAAGGGCCCACTAGTTAACCTAGATCGTCCATGTGTCCTCTAGTTAGCCTACATAGTCCAAGTGCACGCTAGGTAACCTGCATAGTGCAAGTGTCCGCCAGATAACCTACATAGTCCAAGTGCCAGTTAGGTAACCTAGATAGTCCAAGTGCCCGCTAGGTAACCTACATAGTGCAAGTGTCCGCTAGTTAACCTACGTAGTCCAAGGGCCCGGTAGTTAACCTACATAGTCCAAGTGCCCGGTAGTTAACTTACATAGTTCAAGTGTCCGTAGGGAACGTACATAGTCCATGTGCCCGCTAGGGAACATTCATAGTCCAAGTGCCCGCTAGGGAACCTACGTAGTCCAAGTGCCCGCTAGGGAATCTACATAGTCCAAGGGCCCGCTAGTTAACGTAGATAGTCCATGTGCCGCTAGTTAATCTACATAGTCCAAGTGCTCGCTAAGGAACCTACATAGTCCAAGTGCCCGCTCTGGAACCTACATAGTCCAAGTGCCTGCTAGGAAATCTACATAGTCCAAGGGCCCGCTAGTTAACGTAGATAGTCCAAGTACCCGCTAGTTAACCTAGATAGACCAAGTACCCGCTAGGGAACGCACCTTGTCCAAGTGCCCGATAGGGAACCTACATAGTCCAAGTGCCCGCTAGTTAACATAGGTAGTCCAAGTACCCGCTAGGAAACGTACGTAGTCCAAGTGCCCGCTAGTTAACGTACATAGTCCAAGTGCCTGCTAGGTAACGTAGATAGTCCAAGTGCCCGCTAGGAAACTTACATAGTCCAAGGGCCCGCTAGGAAACCTACATATTCCAAGTGCCCGTTAGCTAACCTAGATAGTCCCAGTGCCCGCTAGGTAACCTAGATAGTCCAACAGCCCGGTAGGTAACCTACATACTCCAAGTACCGCTAGGTAACGTAGATAGTTCAAGTGCCAGCTAGGTAACCTAGATAGTCCAAGTGCCCGCTAGATAACCTACAAAGTCTAATTGCCCACTCAGTAATCTATATAGTCCAAATGCCCGCTGGGAGCCTACATAATCCAAATGCCCGCTACGTAACCTAGATAGTCCAAGGGCCTGCTAGGTAACGTACATTGTCCAAGTTTCCGCTAGGTAACCTAGATAGTCCAAGTGCCCGGTAGGCAACCTACATAGTCCAAGAGCCCGTTCGTTAACCTAGAAGTCCACGTGCCCGCTACGTAACCTAGACAGTCTAAGTGCCTGCTTGGTTACCTGCATATTCCAAGTGCCCGTTCGTTAACCTAGATAGTCCAAGTGCCCACTAGGTAACCTAGATAGTCTAAGGGCCCGCTAGTTAACCTACATAGTCCAAGGGCTCACTTGTTAACTTTGATAGTCCAAGTGCCCACTAGTTAAACTAGATCGTCCAAGTGCCCGCTAGTTAACCTAGATTGTCCAAGTGCCTGCAGTTAACCTACATAGTCCAAGGGCCCACTAGTTAACCTAGATAATCCAAGTGTCCTCTAGTTAACCTACATAGTGCAAGTGCCCGCTAGTTAACCTACATAATCTAAGTGCCCGTTAGCTAACCTAGATAGTCCAAGTGCCCGCTAGTTGACCTACATATTCCAAGTGCCAGCTAGGTAACCAAGATAGTACAAGTGCCCGCTAGGGAACCTAGATAGTCCAAGTGCCTGTTAGCTAACCTAGATAGTGCAAGTGGCGGCTAGGTAACGTACATACTCCAAGTGCCCATTCGTAAACCTAGATAATCCTGTGCCCGCTAGGTATCCTAGACAGTCCAAGTGCCCGCTACTTAACCTACATAGTCCAAGTGCCCGCTAGGTAACCTACATAGTCCAAGGGCTCACTTTTTAACTTTGATAGTCCAAGTGACCGCTAGTTAACCTAGATCGTCCAAGTGCCCGTTTGTTAACCTAGATTGTCCAAGTGCCTGCTAGTTAACCTACATAGTCCAAGGACCCACTAGTTAACCTAGATAGTCCATGTGTCCTCTAGTTAACCTACATAGTGCAAGCGCCCGCTAGTTAACCTACATAATCTAAGTGCCCGTTAGCTAACCTAGATAGTCCAAGTGCTCGCTAGTTAACCTATATACTCCAAGTTCCCGCTATGTAACCTAGATAGTCAAAGTGCCCGTAAGGTAACCTAGATAGTCCAAGTGCCCGCTAGGTAACTTACATTGTCCAAGTTCCCGCTAGGTAACCTAGATAGTCCAAGTTCCCGATAGGTAACCTAGATAGTCCAAGTTCCCGTTACCTAACCTAGATAGTCCAAGTGCCCGCTAGGCAACCTACATTGTCCAAGAGCCCGTTCGTTAACCTAGAAGTCCAAGTGCCCGCTAGGTAACCTAGACAGTCCAAGTGCCCGCTAGGTTACCTGCATATTCCAAGTGCCCGTTGGTTAACCTAGATAGTCCAAGTGCCCACTAGGTAACCTACATACTCCAAGTGCACGCTAGGTAACCTATATATTCCAAGTGCCCGGAGGTAACCTAGATAGTCCAAGTGCCCGCTAGTTAACCTACATAGTCCAAGGGCTCACTTGTTAACTTTGATAGTCCAGCTGCCCGCTACTTAACCTAGATCGTCCAAGTGCCCGCTAGTTAACCTTGATTGTCCAAGTGCCTGCTAGTTAACCTACATAGCCATGGGCCCACTAGTTAACCTAGATAGTCCAAGTGTCCTCTAGTTAACCTATATACCAAGTGCCCGCTACGTAACCTAGATAGTCCAAGGGCACGCTAGTTAACCTACATAGTCCAAGTGCCCGCTAGGCAACCTAGATAGTCCAAGTGCCCGCTAAGGAACCTACATAGTCCAAGTGCACGCTAGTTAACCTAGATAGTCCAAGTGCCCGCTAGTTAACCTACATATTCGAAGTGCCCGCTAGTTAACATAGATAGTCCAAGTGCCCGCTAGGGAACGGACATAGTGCAAGTGTCCGCTAGGTAACCTAGATAGTGCAAGTGCCCGCTAGTTAACCTAGATAGTTCTAGTACCCGCTAGGTAACCTGGATCGTCCAAGGGCCCCCTAGTTAGCCTACATAGTCCAAGTGCCCGCAGGTAACCTAGATAGTCCAAGTGCCCGCTAGTTAACCTAGATAGTCCAAGTGCCTGCTAGGTAACCTACATATTCCAAGTGCCCGCTAGTTAACATAGATAGTCCAAGTGCCCGCTGGGGAACGTACATAGTCCAAGTGCCCGCTAGGTAACCTAGATAGTGCAAGTGCCCGCTAGATAACCTAGAGAATTCTAGTACCCACTAGGTAACCTAGATCGTCCAAGGGCCCCCTAGTTAGCCTGCATACTCCAAGTGCCCGCTAGGTAACCTAGATAGTCCAAGTGACCGCTAGTCAACCTACATAGTCCAAGTGCCCGCTAAGTAACCTAGATAGTCAAAGTGCCCGTTAGGTAACCTAGATAGTCCAAGTGCCCGCTAGGTAACCTACATTGTCCAAGTTCCCGCTAGGTAACCTAGATAGTCCAAGTGCCCGTTACCTGAACTAGATAGTCCAAGTGCCCGCTAGGCAACATACATAGTCCAAGTGCCCGTTCGTTAACCTAGAAGTCCAAGTGCCCGCTATGTAACCTAGACAGTCCAAGTACCCGCTAGGTTACCTGCATAGTCCAAGTGCCCGCTAGTTAACATAGATTGTCCAAGTGCCTGCTAGTTAACCTACATAGCCAAGGGCCCACTAGTTTACCTAGATAGTCCAAGTGTCCTCTAGTTAACCTATATACCAAGTGCCCGCTACGTAACCTAGATAGTCCAAGGGCACGTTAGTTAACCTACATAGTCCAAGTGCCCGCTAGGCAACCTAGATAGTCCAAGTGCCCGCTAAGGAACCTACATAGTCCAAGTGCACGCTAGTTAACCTAGATAGTCCAAGTGCCCGCTAGTTAACCTACATATTCCAAGTGCCCGCTAGTTAACATAGATAGTCCAAGTGCTCGCTAGGGAAGGTACATAGTGCAAGTGCCCGCTAGGTAACCTAGATAGTGCAAGTGCCCGCTAGTTATCCTAGATAGTTCTAGT
Organism: Tenrec ecaudatus; assembly: GCF_050624435.1. Classification (NCBI taxonomy): domain Eukaryota; kingdom Metazoa; phylum Chordata; class Mammalia; order Afrosoricida; family Tenrecidae; genus Tenrec; species Tenrec ecaudatus. The sequence goes on along the minus strand of NW_027457568.1, from coordinate 4,370,361 downwards.
ACCCGCTAGGTAACCTAGATCGTCCAAGGGCCCCCTAGTTAGCCTACATAGCCCAAGTGCCCGCTAGGTAACCTAGATAGTCCAAGTGACCGCTAGTTAACCTACATAGTCCAAGTGCTCGCTAAGTAACCTAGATAGTCAAAGTGCCCCTTAGGTAACCTAGATAGTCCAAGTGCCCGTTACCTAACCTAGATAGTCCAAGTGCCCGTTAGGCAACATACATAGTCCAAGTGCCCATTCGTTGACCTAGAAGTCCAAGTGCCCGCTATGTAACCTAGACAGTCCAAGTGCCCGCTAGGTTACCTGCATAGTCCAAGTGCCCGTTCGTTAACCTAGATAGTCCAAGTGCCCGCTAGAGAACCTATATAATCCAAGTGCTATCTAGGTAACCTAGATAGTCCAAGGGCCCGCTAGTTAACCTACATAATCCAAGGGCTCGCTTGTTAACTTTGATAGTCCAAGTGCCCGTTAACTAACCTAGATAGTCCAAGAGCCCGCTAGGTAACCTAGACTGTCCAAGTGCCCGCTAGGTTACCTACATAGTCTAAGTGCCCGTTCCTTAACCTAGATAGTCCAAGTGCCCGCTAGAAAACCTACATAGTCCAAGGGCCCACTAGTTAACCTAGATCGTCCATGTGTCCTCTAGTTAACCTACATAGTCCAAGTGCACGCTAGGTAACCTACATAGTGTAAGTGTCCGCCAGATAACCTACATAGTCCAAGTGCCAGCTAGGTAACCTAGATAGTCCAAGTGCCCGCTAGGTAACCTACATAGTGCAAGTGTCCGCTAGTTAACCTACGTAGTCCAAGGGCCCGGTAGTTAACCTACATAGTCCAAGTGCCCGGTAGTTAACTTACATAGTTCAAGTGTCCGTGGGGAACATACATAGTCCATGTGCCCGCTAGGGAACATTCATAGTCCAAGTGCCCGCTAGGGAACCTACGTAGTCCAAGTGCCCGCTAGGGAATCTACATAGTCCAAGGGCCCGCTAGTTAACGTAGATAGTCCAAGTGCCGCTAGTTAATCTACATAGTCCAAGTGCTCGCTAAGGAACCTACATAGTCCAAGTGCCCGCTCTGGAACCTACAAAGTCCAAGTGGCTGCTAGGGAACCTACATAGTCCAAGTGCCCGCTCTGGAATATACATAGTCCAAGTGCCCGCTACTGAATCTACATAGTCCAAGGGCCCGCTAGTTAACGTAGATAGTCCAAGTACCTGCTAGTTAACCTAGATAGACCAAGTACCCGCTAGGGAACGTACCTTGTCCAAGTGCCCGATAGGGAACCTACATAGTCCAAGTGCCCGCTAGTTAACATAGGTAGTCCAAGTACCCGCTAGGAAACGTACGTAGTCCAAGTGCCCGCTAGTTAACGTACATAGTCCAAGTGCCTGCTAGGTAACGTAGATAGTCCAAGTGCCCACTAGGGAACTTACATAGTCCAAGGGCCCGCTAGGGAACCTACATAGTCCAAGTGCCTGTTAGCTAACCTAGATAGTCCCAGTGCCCGCTAGGTAACCTAGATAGTCCAACAGCCCGGTAGGTAACCTACATACTCCAAGTACCCGCTAGATAACGGAGATAGTTCAAGTGCCAGCTAGGTAACCTAGATAGTCCAAGTGCCCGCTAGATAACCTACAAAGTCTAATTGCCCGCTCAGTAATCTATATAGTCCAAATGCCCGCTGGGAGCCTACATAATCCAAATGCCCGCTACGTAACATAGATAGTCCAAGGGCCTGCTAGGTAACCTACATAGTCCTAGTGCCCCTAGTTAACCTACATTCTCCAAGTGCCTGATAGGTAACCTACATAGTCCTAGTGCCCCTAGTTAACCTACATTCTCCAAGTGCCCGCTAGGTAACCTACATAGTCCAAATACCCTCTAGTTAACCTACATAGTTCAAGTGCCCGATAGGGAACCTACATAATCCAAGTGCCCGCTAGGGAACCTACATAGTCCACGTGCCAGTTAGGTAAACTAGATAGTCCAAATGCCCGCCAGGAAACCCACATAGTCCAAGTGCCCGCTAGGGAACTTACATAGTACAAGGGCCCGCTAGGGAACCTACATAGTCCAAGTGCCCGTTCGTTAACCTACATAGTCCAAGTGCCCACTAGGAAACCTACATAGTCCAAGTGCCCGTTCGTTAACCTAGATAGTCCAAGTGCCCGCTAGGTAACCTAGATAGGCCAAGTGCCCGCTAGGTAACCTATATACTCCAAGTTCCCGCTATGTAACCTAGATAATCAAAGTGCCCGTAAGGTAACCTAGATAGTCCTAGTGCCCGCTAGGTAACTTACATTGTCCAAGTTCCCGCTAGGTAACCTAGATAGTCCAAGTTCCCGTTACCTAACCTAGATAGTCCAAGTGCCCGCTAGGCAACCTACATAGTCCAAGAGCCCGTTCGTTAACCTAGAAGTCCAAGTGCCTGCTAGGTAACCTAGACAGTCCAACTGCCCTCTAGGTTACCTGCATATTCGAAGTGCCCGTTCGTTAACCTAGATAGTCCAAGTGCCCACTAGGTAACCTACATAGTCCAAGTGCCCGCTAAGTAACCTATATAGTCCAAGTGCCCGCTAGTTAACCAACATAGTCCAAGGGCTCACTTGTTAACATTGATAGTCCAGCTGCCCGCTACTTAACCTAGATCGTCCAAATGCCCGCTAGTTAACCTAGATTGTCCAAGTCCCTGCTAGTTAACCTACATAGCCAAGGGCCCACTATTTAACCTAGGTAGTCCAAGTGTCCTCTAGTTAACCTATATACCAAGTGCCCGCTACGTAACCTAGATAGTCCAAGGGCACGCTAGTTAACCTACATAGTCCAAGTGCCCACTAGGCAACCTAGATAGTCCAAGTACCCGCTAAGGAACCTACATAGTCCAAGTGCACGCTAGTTAACCTAGATAGTCCAAGTGCCCGCTAGTTAACCTACATATTCCAAGTGCCCGCTAGGTAAACTAGATAGTGCAAGTGCCCGCTAGTTAACCTAGATAGTTCTAGTACCCCCTAGGTAACCTAGATCGTCCAAGGGCCCCCTAGTTAGCCTACATAGTCCAAGTGCCCGCTAGGTAACCTAGATAGTCCAAGTGACCGCTAGTTAACCTACATAGTCCAAGTGCCCGCTAAGTAACCTAGATAGTCCAAGTGCCCGTTAGGTAACCTAGATAGTCCAAGTGCCCGCTAGGTAACCTACATTGTCCAAGTTCCCGCTTGGTAACCTAGATAGTCCAAGTGCCCGTTACCTAACCTAGATAGTCCAAGTGCCCGCTAGGCAACATACATAGTCCAAGTGTCCGTTAGTTAACCTAGATAGTCAAAGTGCCTGCTAGGTAACCTAGATAGTCCAAGTGCCCGCTAGGTAACCTACATAGTCCAAGTGCCCGCTAGGTAACCTAAATAGTCCAAATGCCCGCTAGGGAAACTACATAGTCCAAGGGCCCACTAGTTAACCTAGATCGTCCATGTGTCCTCTAGTTAACCTACATAGTCCAAGTGCACGCTAGGTAACCTACATAGTGTAAGTGTCCGCCAGATAACCTACATAGTCCAAGTGCCAGTTAGGTAACCTAGATAGTCCAAATGCCCGCTAGGTAACCTACATAGTGCAAGTGTCCGCTAGTTAACCTACGTAGTCCAAGGGCCCTGTAGTTAACCTACATAGTCCAAGTGCCCGGTAGTTAACTTACATAGTTCGAGTGTCTGTAGGGAACATACATAGTCCAAGTGCCCGCTAGGGAACATTCATAGTCCAAGTGCCCGCTAGGGAACCTACGTAGTCCAAGTGCCCGCTAGGGAATCTACATAGTCCAAGGGCCCGCTAGTTAACGTAGATAGTCCAAGTGCCTGCTAGGGAACCTACATAGTCCAAGTGCCTGCTCTGGAACATACATAGTCCAAGTGCCTGCTAGGAAATCTACATAGTCCAAGGGCCCGCTAGTTAACGTAGATAGTCCAAGTACCCGCTAGTTAACCTAGATAGACCAAGTACCCGCTAGGGAACGTACCTTGTCCAAGTGCCCGATAGGGAACCTACATAGTCCAAGTGCCCGCTAGTTAACATAGGTAGTCCAAGTACCCGCTAGGAAACGTACGTAGTCCAAGTGCCCGCTAGTTAACGTACATAGTCCAAGTGCCTGCTAGGTAACGTAGATAGTCCAAGTGCCCGCTAGGGAACTTACATAGTCCAAGGGCCCGCTAGGAAATCTACATAGTTCAAGTGCCCGTTAGCTAACCTAGATAGTCCCAGTGCCCGCTAGGTAACCTAGATAGTCCAACAGCCCGGTAGGTAACCTACATACTCCAAGTACCCGCTAGGTAACGTAGATAGTCCAAGTGCCCGCTAGATAACCTACAAAGTCTAATTGCCCGCTCAGTAATCTATATAGTCCAAATGCCCGCTGGGAGCCTACGTAATCCAAATGCCCGCTACGTAACCTAGATAGTCCAAGGGCCTGCTAGGTAACATACATAATCCTAGTGCCCCTAGTTAACCTACATTCTCCAAGTGCCCGCTAGGTAACCTACATAGTCCTAGTGCCCCTAGTTAACCTACATTCTCCAAGTGCCCGCTAGGTAACCTACATAGTCCAAATACCCTCTAGTTAACCTACATAGTTCAAGTGCCCGATAGGGAACCTACATAATCCAAGTTACCGCTAGGGAACCTACACAGTCCAAGTGCCAGTTAGGTAAACTAGATAGTCCAAATGCCCGCCAGGAAACCCACATAGTCCAAGTGCCCGCTAGGGAACTTACATAGTACAAGGGCCCGCTAGGGAACCTACATAGTCCAAGGGCCCGCTAGGTAACCTAGATAGTCCAAGTGCCCGCTAGGTAACCTAGATAGTCCAAGTGTCCGCTAGGTAACCTAGAGTCCAAGTGCTCGCTAGTTAACCTACATAGTCCCAGTGCCCGCTATGTAACCTAGATAGTCAAAGTGCCCGTTAGGTAACCTAGATAGTCCAAGTGCCCGCTAGGTAACTTACATTGACCAAGTTCCCGCTAGGTAACCTAGATAGTCCAAGTGCCCCTTACCTAACCTAGATAGTCCAAGTGCCCCCTAGGCAACCTTCATAGTCCAAGAGCCCGTTCGTTAACCTAGAAGTCCAAGTGCCCGCTAGGTAACCTAGACAGTACAAGTGCCCGCTAGTTACCTGCATATTCCATGTGCTGAATATTGCATGGACTACCACGGGTGGGTGCTTGTCAGTATAACGGGCACACGCAGCAATTTCAATTGTCAAGACCCACCTGGCTTGATCAAGGTTCTTTATTCCAGTGAAAAAGATTTTTATCCAAATTCTAGAGGAGCACCAGTGTGCCTCTGGGAGCTACAGCTGGGCCTGCTGAACAGCGGCTCCAGAGTTTTCATTTTCTGACTAAAATTCAGCACGGAATTTCATGGATCTAAGGAAACCGTGAATTGTGGACGTACCAGATTCTCACATCTTCATTGTCTAATGGAAGCTGAAGTTTCCCAGTCTGATCCGGCTGCCACTTAATTTCTGGCAATGATCATTCAATTGTGGAGGTTCAGCCTTCTTCGGAATTCTCTTATACCGGCATGTTCCCGCGCCACATAAAGACCACTCGGTGGAGGTTTATGTGACTCAGGACAACTCTTTATTTCAGGCGTCTAGAACAAAGGGAATTCACAGAGGTTGATGATCACTTATTAAAGTCCCGTTTCTCTATGATGCCCACTGATGACACTTCTACATCTGAGGGCAAAGAGCTCGTGCAGCATGATATTCTCATTTCAGCCACGCCGCCAGCAGTTCCTTCCTTGCAGAAAAATGTTTCCCAGTGTACTTCTTTAAAATGCTGCAAAATAGTGGGACAGAAGATTTCGGTTTAGCGTTAACTTTAAACGGGCAGAGGTACAGGCATGTGGGCATGTTTAGAGACAGTTTTTCACTGGTCTAGGGTAAAGGGTGAAGCGCCTAGGTTCCCGTGCTTCACTACAGTATGGCCTCAAGATGATGTGTAGGCACAGCGGAAAATCCATCGGTGGCAATTCTCTCATATTGTCATTGCGATGGGAAGATTCCTTATTCGCTAGGAAATGTTTTACCGTGGAAGACGGGTCACCACAGAGCTGTCTCTTTTGTGTTGACACAAACATTGCTGAATTTACCTGCCAGCAGTTGCGTGTCCTCCCTTTCTTTTAAGGTCGATGGAGACGCACGAGTGTAAGGAGAACAGTGAATGGTGGCCGTTCATAAGCCAGGATCATCAGAAACCGCAGAGTAAATTTTAGGAACGTAGACGTAGGACAGCGGAGAAAATTTCACTCAGGGACTCCAGTGAACTCTCCTTACAATGCTGAGGCCTGACACACCTAGTGCCTGGGGGCAACCCGGCTCCTGCCCCAGGTAGTTTTGTTGAGCTTGCCTCCCTCAGGTGGTGCCTTTTCTCTCCCAGCAATATTGCTCCGTGAACTTCTGCCGATGATGAAAACTGTTTGCCATGGCTTTGTCCTTTCACCTCATTGGCCTCATCTTTGAAGTACAAATGCTTTTCTACACGGGTGCTGCCTCCCTGAGCTTTCCTTTGTCTTGGCTCAATCGATGCAGATTCCTGTGCTGAATACGCCATGGACTAGCACAGGTGGGTTCTTGTCAGTATACCGGGCCCGCTAGGGAACCTACATAGTCCAAGTGCCCGCTAGGTAACCTTGATAGTCCAAGTGCGCGCTAGGGTATGTACATAGTCCGAGTGCTGGCTAGGAAACCTAGATAATCCAAGTGCCCGCTAGTTAACCTACATAGTCCAAGGGCCCGCAAGTTAACCTACATAGTCCAAAGTCCGCAATTTAACCTATATAGTCCAAGTGCCCGCTAGTTAACCTACATAGTACAAGGGCCCGCTACTTGACCTAGATAGTCCAAGTGCCCGCTAGTTAACCTAGAGAGTCCAAGTGCCCGCTAGTTAACCTAAGTAGTCCAAATGTCCGATAGGGATCCTACATAGTCCAAGTGCCCGCTACGTAACCTACATATCCAAGTGCCCGTTCGTTAACCTAGATAGTCCAAGTGCCCGCTAGGTAACCTAGACAGTCCAAGCGCCCGCTAGGTTACCTACATAGTCCAAGTGCCCGTTCGTTAACCTAGATAGTCCAAGTGCCCGCTAGGTTACCTAGACAGTCCAAGTGCCCGCTAGTTAACCTCCATAGTCCAAGTGCCTGCTCTGGAACATACATAGTCCAAGTGCCTGCTAGGTAAACTACATAGTCAAAGTGCCCACTAGGTAACCTAGACAGTCCAATTGCCGCTAGTTAACTTAGACAGTCCAAGTACCCGATAGGGAACCTACATAGTCCAAGTGCTCGCTAGGCAACCTACATAGTCCAAGTGCCTGTTAGTTAACCTAGATAGTCAAAGTGCCTATTAGGTAACCTAAATAGTCCAAGTGCCCGCTAGGGAACCTACATAGTCCAAGTGTCCGCTAGGTAACCTAGATAGTCCAATTGCCCGTTAGCTAACCTAGATAGTCGAAGTGTCCGCTAGTTAACCTACATAGTCCAAGTGTCCGTTCGTTAACCTAGATAGGCCAAGTGTCCTCTAGGAAACCTAGACAGTCCAAGTGCCCGCTAGGTTACCTACATAGTACAAGTGCACGTTCGTTAACCTAGATAGTCCAAGTGCCCGCTGGTAACCTACATAATCCAAGGGCCCGCTAGGTAATCTTGATAGTCCAAGTGCCTTCTAGTTAACCTACATAGTCCAAGTGCCCGCTAGGTAACCTACATAGTCCAAGTGCCCACTAGGTAACCTAAGTAATCCTAATGCCCGCTAGGAAAACTACATAGTCCAAGTGCCCGCTAGTTAACCTAGATAGTCCAAGTGCCCGCTAGTAAACCTAGATAGTACAAGGGCCCGCTAGTTAATCTAGATAGTCCAAGTGCTCGCTAGTTAACCTCGATAGTCCAAGTGCCCGCTAGTTAACCTAGATAGTCCAAGGGACCGCTAGTTAATCTAGATAGTCCAAGTGCCCGCTAGTTAACCTAGATAGTCCAAGTGCCCGCTAGTTAGCCTAGATCGTCCAAGGGCCCTCTAGTTAACCTATATAGTCCAAGTGCCCGCTAGGGGACGTACATAGTCCCAGTGCCCGCTAGGTAACCTAGATAGTCCAAGTGCCCCCTAGGGTATGTACATAGTTCAAGTGCCCACTAGGTAACCTAGATTGTCCAAGTGTCCGCTAGTTACCCTACATAGTCCAAGTGCCCGCTAGGTAACCTAGATAGTCCAAGGTCCTGCTAGTTAACCTACATAGTCCAATGCCCGATAGGGAACCTACATAGTCCAAGTGCCCGCTGAGGAACCTACATAGTCCAAGTGCCCGATAGGGAACCTATATATTCCAAGTGCCAGTTAGGGAACCTACATACTCCACGTGCCCATAGGGAACCTATATAGTCCAAGTGCGCGATAGGGAACCTACATAGTCCAAGGGCCCGTTAGTTAACCTAGATAGACAAAGTGCCTGCTAGGTAACCTAAATAGTCCAAGTGCTCTCTAGGGAACCTACATAGTCCAAGTGCCCGTTAGTTAACCTAGATAGTCCAATTGCCCGTTAGCTAACCTAGATAGTCGAAGTGTCCGCTAGTTAACCTACATAGTCCAAGTGTCCGTTGGTTAACCTAGATAGTCCAAGTGCCCGCTAGGTAACCTAGAGTACAAGTGCTCGCTAGTTAACCTACATAGTCCAAGTGCCCGCTAGGTAACCTATATAGTCCAAGTGCCCGCTAGGTAACCTACATAGTCCAAGGTCTCACTTGTTAACTTTGATAGTCCAAGTGCCTGCTAGTTAACCTAGATCTTCCAAGTGCCCGCGAGTTAACCTAGATTGTCCAAGTGCCTGCTACTTAACCTACATAGTCCAAGGGCCCACTGGTTAACCTAGATAATCCAAGTGTCCTCTAGTTAACCTACATAGTCCAAGTACCAGCTAGTTAACCTATATACAAAGTGCCCGCTACGTAACCTAGATAGTCCAAGGGCACGCTAGTTAACCTACATAGTCCAAGTGCCCGCTAGGCAACCTAGATAGTCCAAGTGCCCACTAAGGAACCTACATAATCCAAGTGCACGCTAGTTAACCTAGACAGTCCCAGTGCCCGCTAGGGAACTTACATAGTCCACGTTCCCGCTTGGTAATCTAAATTGTCCATATGCCCGCTAGGGAAACTACATAATCCAAGTGCCCACTAGTTAACCTAGATAGTCCAAGTGCCTGCTAGTAAACCTACATAATCCATGGGCCCGCTAGTTAACCTACATAGTGCAAGGGCCCGCTAGTTAACCTAGATCGTGCAAGTGTCCGCTAGTTAACCTACATAGTCCACGTGCCCGGTAGGTAACCTAGATAGTCCTAGTGCCCGTTAGTTAACCTAGATGGTCCAAGGGCCCACTAGGGGACGTACATAGTCCAAGTGCCCGCTAGTTAACCTACATAGTCCAAGGTCCGCTAGTTAACCTACATAGTCCAAGTGCCCGCTACTTAACCTACATAGTACAAGGGCCCGCTAGTTGACCTTGATAGTCCAAGTTCCCGCTAGTTAACCTAGATAGTCAAAGTGCCCGCTAATTAACCTAAGTAGTACAAATGTCCGATAGGGATCCTACATAGTCCAAGTGCCCGCTACGTAACCTACATATCCAAGTGCCCGTTCGTTAACCTAGATAGTCAAAGTGCCCGCTAGGTAACCTAGACAGTCCAAGTGCCCGCTAGGTTACCTACATAGTCCAAGTGCCCGTTCGTTAACCTAGATCGTCCAAGGGCCCTCTAGTTAACCTAGATAGTCCATGTGCCCTCTAGGGGACGTACATAGTCCAAGTGCCCGCTAGGTAACTTAGATAGTCAAAGTGCCCCCTAGGGTATGTACATAGTTCAAGTGCCCGCTAGGTAACCTAGATTGTCCAAGTGTCCGCTAGTTACCCTACATAGTCCAATTGCCCGCTAGGTGACCTAGATAGTCCAAGGTCGTGCTAGTTAACCTACATAGTCCAATCCCCGATAGGGTACCTACATAGTCCAAGTGCCCGCTGAGGAACCTACATAGTCCAAGTGCCCGATAGGGAACCTATATATTCCAAGTGCCAGTTAGGGAACCTACATACTCCACGTGCCCATAGGGAACCTATATAGTCCAAGTGCCCGCTAGGGAACCTACATAGTCCAAGTGCCCGTTAGTTAACCTAGATAGTCAAAGTGCCTGCTAGGTAACCTGAATAGTCCAAGTGCTCTCTTGGGAACCTACATAGTCCAAGTGCCCGTTAGTTAACCTACATAGTCCAATTGCCCGTTAGCTAACCTAGATAGTCGAAGTGTCCGCTAGTTAACCTACATAGTCCAAGTGTCCGTTGGTTAAACTACATAGTCCAAGTGCACGCTAGGTAACCTAGAGTCCAAGTGCTCGCTAGTTAACCTACATAGTCCAAGTGCCCGCTAGGTAACCTATATAGTCCAAGTGCCCGCTAGGTAACCTACATAGTCCAAGGTCTCACTTGTTAACTTTGATAGTCCAAGTGCCTGCTAGTTAACCTAGATCTTCCAAGTGCCCGCGAGTTAACCTAGATTGTCCAAGTGCCTGCTACTTAACCTACATAGTCCAAGGGCCCACTAGTTAACCTAGATAATCCAAGTGTCCTCTAGTTAACCTACATAGTCCAAGTACCAGCTAGTTACCCTATATACAAAGTGCCCGCTACGTAACCTAGATAGTCCAAGGGCACGGTAGTTAACCTACATAGTCCAAGTGCCCGCTAGGCAACCTAGATAGTCCAAGTGCCCACTAAGGAACCTACATAGTCCAAGTGCACGCTAGTTAACCTAGACAGTCCCAGTGCCCGCTAGGGAACTTATATATTCCAAGTTCCCGCTTGGTAACCTAAATAGTCCAAATGCCCGCTAGGGAAACTACATAGTACAAGTGCCCACTAGTTAACCTAGATAGTCCAAGTGCCTGCTAGTAAACCTACATAATCCATGGGCCCGCTAGTTAACCTACATAGTGCAAGGGCCCGCTAGTTAACCTAGATCGTGCAAGTGTCCGCTAGTTAACCTACATAGTCCACGTGCCCGGTAGGTAACCTAGATAGTCCTAGTGCCCGTTAGTTAACCTAGATAGTCCAAGTGCCCGCTAGTTAACCTACATAGTACAAGTGCCCGCTAGTTAACCTACATAGTCCAAGGTCCGCTAGTTAACGTAGATAGTCAAAGTGCCCGCTAATTAACCTAAGTAGTACAAATGTCCGATAGGGATCCTACATAGTCAAAGTGCCCGCTAGTTAACCTACATAGTCCAAGTCCCCGCTAGGTAACCTAGGCAGTCCAAGTGACCATTATGTTACCTACATAGTCCAAGTGCTCGTCCGTTAACCTACATAGTCCAAGTGCCCGCTAGGTAACTTAGGTAGCCCAAGTACCCGCTAGGGAACGTACATAGTCCAAGTGCCTTCTAGGTAACCTAGATAGTCCAAGTGCCCGCTAGTTAACCTACATACTCCAAGTGCCTGCTAGGTAAACTACATAGTCCAAGTGCCCACTAGGTAACCTAGAGAGTCCAATTGCCCGCTAGTTAAGCTAGACAGTCCAAGTACCCGATAGGGAACCTACATAGTCCAAGTGCCCGCTGGGAACCTACATAGTCCAAGTGCTCGCTAGTCAACCTACATAGTCCAAGTGCCCGTTAGTTAACCTAGATAGTCAAAGTGCCTGCTAGGTAACCTAAATAGTCCAAGTGCCCGCTAGGGAACCTACATAGTCTAAGGGCCCGCTAGGTAACCTAGATAGTCCAATTGCCCGTTAGCTAACCTAGATAGTCGAAGTGTCCGCTAGTTAACCTACATAGTCCAAGTGCCCGTTCGTTAACCTAGATAGGCCAAGTGCCCGCTAGGTAACCTACACAGTCCAAGTGCCTGCTAGGTAACCTTGATAGTCCAAGTGCCTTCTAGTTAACCTACGTAGTCCAAGTGCCCCTAGATAACATACATAGTCCAAGTGCCCACTATGTAACCTAAATAATCCAAATGCCCGCTAGTTAACCTAGATAATCCAAGTGCCCGCTTGTTAACCTAGATAGTCCAAGTGCCCGCTAGTTAACCTAGATAGTCCGAGTGCCCGCTAGGTAACCTAGACAGTCCAAGTGCCCGCTAGGTTACCTACATAGTCCAAGTGCCCGTTCGTTAACCTAGATAGTCCAAGTGCCCGCTAGGTTACCTAGACAGTCCAAGTGCCCGCTAGTTAACCTCCATAGTCCAAGTGCCTGCTAGGTAAACTACATAGTCCAAGTGCCCACTAGGTAACCTAGACAGTCCAATTGCCCGCTAGTTAACCTAGACAGTCCAAGTACCCGATAGGGAACCTACATAGTCCAAGTGCTCGCTAGGCAACCTACATAGTCCAAGTCCTTTTAGTTAACCTAGATAGTCAAAGTGCCTGTTAGGTAACCTAAATAGACCAAGTGCCCGCTAGGGAACCTACATAGTCCAAGTGCCGCTAGGTAACCTAGATAGTCCAAGTGTCCGTTCGTTAAGCTAGATAGTCGAAGTGCCCTCTAGGTAACCTAGACAGTCCAAGTGCCCGCTAGGTTATCTACATAGTCCAAGTGCACGTTCGTTAACCTAGATAGTCCAAGTGCCCGCTGGTAACCTACATAATCCAAGGGCCCGCTAGGTAATCTTAATAGTCCAAGTGCCTTCTAGTTAACCTACATAGTCCAAGTGCCCGCTAGGTAACCTACATAGTCCAAGTGCCCACTAGGTAACCTAAGTAATCCTAATGCCCGCTAGGAAAACTACATAGTCCAAGTGCCCGCTAGTTAACCTAGATAGTCCAAGTGCCCGCTAGTAAACCTAGATAGTCCAAGTGCCCGCTACTTAACCTACATAGTACAAGGGCCCGCTAGTTGACCTTGATAGTCCAAGTTCCCGCTAGTTAACGTAGATAGTCCAAGTGCCCGCTAATTAACCTAAGTAGTACAAATGTCCGATAGGGATCCTACATAGTCAAAGTGCCCGCTAGTTAACCTACATAGTCCAAGTCCCCGCTAGGTAACCTAGGCAGACCAAGTGCCCGCTAGTTAACCTCCATAGTCCAAGTGCCTGCTAGGTAAACTACATAGTCCAAGTGCCCACTAGGTAACCTAGACAGTCCAATTGCCCGCTAGTTAACCTAGACAGTCCAAGTACCCGATAGGGAACCTACATAGTCCAAGTGCTCGCTAGGCAACCTACATAGTCCAAGTGCATGTTAGTTAACCTAGATAGTCAAAGTGCCTGTTAGGTAACCTAAATAGTCCAAGTGCCCGCTAGGGAACCTACATAGTCCAAGTGCCGCTAGGTAACCTAGATAGTCCAAGTGTCCGTTCGTTAACCTAGATAGTCGAAGTGCCCTCTAGGTAACCTAGACAGTCCAAGTGCCCGCTAGGTTACCTACATAGACCAAGTGCACGTTCGTTAACCTAGATAGTCCAAGTGCCCGCTGGTAACCTACATAATCCAAGGGCCCGCTAGGTAATCTTAATAGTCCAAGTGCCTTCTAGTTACCCTACATAGTCCAAGTGCCCGCTAGGTAACCTACATAGTCCAAGTGGCCACTAGGTAACCTAAGTAATCCTAATGCCCGCTAGGAAAACTACATAGTCCAAGTGCCCGCTAGTTAACCTAGATAGTCCAAGTGCACGCTAGTAAACCTAGATAGTACAAGGGCCCGCTAGTTAATCTATATAGTCCAAGTGCTCGCTAGTTAACCTAGATAGTCCAAGTGCCCGCTAGTTAACCTAGATAGTTCAAGGGACCGCTAGTTAATCTAGATAGTCCAAGTGCCTGCTAGTTAACCTAGATAGTCCAAGTGCCCGCTAGTTAGCCTAGATCGTCCAAGGGCCCTCTAGTTAACCTAGATAGTCCAAGTGCCCGCTAGGGGACGTACATAGTCCAAGTGCCCGCTAGGTAACCTACATAGTCCAAGTGCCCCCTAGGGTATGTACATAGTTCAAGTGCCCGCTAGGTAACCTAGATTGTCCAAGTGTCCGCTAGTTACCCTACATAGTCCAAGTGCCCGCTAGGTAACCTAGATAGTCCAAGGTCCTGCTAGTTAACCTACATAGTCCAATGCCCGATAGGGAACCTACATAGTCCAAGTGCCCGCTGAGGAACCTACATAGTCCAAGTGCCCGATAGGGAACCTATATATTCCAAGTGCCAGTGAGGGAACCTACATACTCCACGTGCCCATAGGGAACCTATATAGTCCAAGTGCCCGCTAGGGAACCTACATAGTCCAAGTGCCCGTTATTTAACCTAGATAGTCAAAGTGCCTGCTAGGTAACCTAAATAGTCCAAGTGCTCTCTAGGGAACCTACATAGTCCGAGTGCCCGTTAGTTAAGCTAGATAGTCCAATTGCCCGTTAGCTAACCTAGATAGTCGAAGTGTCCGCTAGTTAACCTACATAGTCCAAGTGTCCGTTGGTTAACCTAGATAGTCCAAGTGCCCGCTAGGTAACCTAGAGTACAAGTGCTCGCTAGTTAACCTACATAGTCCAAGTGCCCGCTAGGTAACCTATATAGTCCAAGTGCCCGCTAGGTAACCTACATAGTCCAAGGTCTCACTTGTTAACTTTGATAGTCCAAGTGCCTGCTAGTTAACCTAGATCTTCCAAGTGCCCGCGAGTTAACCTAAATTGTCCAAGTGCCTGCAACTTAACCTACATAGTCCAAGGGCCCACTGGTTAACCTAGATAATCCAAGTGTCCTCTAGTTAACCTACATAGTCCAAGTACCAGCTAGTTAACCTATATACAAAGTGCCCGCTACGTAACCTTGATAGTCCAAGGGCACGCTAGTTAACCTACATAGTCCAAGTGCCCGCTAGGCAACCTAGATAGTCCAAGTGCCCACTAAGGAACCTACATAGTCCAAGTGCACGCTAGTTAACCTAGACAGTCCCAGTGCCCGCTAGGGAACTTACATATTCCAAGTTGCCGCTTGGTAACCTAAATAGTCCAAATGCCCTCTAGGGAAACTACATAGTCCAAGTGCCCACTAGTTAACCTAGATAGTCCAAGTGCCTGCTAACAAACCTACATAATCCATTGGCCCGCTAGTTAACCTACATAGTGCAAGGGCCCGCTAATTAACCTAGATCGTGCAAGTGTCCGCTAGTTAACCTACATTGTCCACGTGCCCGGTAGGTAACCTAGATAGTCCTAGTGCCCGTTAGTTAACCTAGATGGTCCAAGGGCCCACTAGGGGACGTACATAGTCCAAGTGCCCGCTAGTTAACCTACATAGTCCAAGGTCCGCTAGTTAACCTAGATAGTCCAAGTGCCCGCTACTTAACCTACATAGTACAAGGGCCCGCTAGTTGACCTTGATAGTCCAAGTTCCCGCTAGTTAACGTAGATAGTCAAAGTGCCCACTAATTAACCTAAGTAGTACAAATGTCCGAGAGGGATCCTACATAGTCCAAGTGCCCGCTACGTAACCTACATATCCAAGTGCCCGTTCGTTAACCTAGATAGTCAAAGTGCCCGCTAGGTAACCTAGACAGTCCAAGTGCCCGCTAGGTTACCTACATATTCCAAGTGCCCGTTCGTTAACCTAGATAGTCCAAGTGCCCGCTAGTTAACCTAGATCGTCCAAAGGCCCTCTAGTTAACCTAGATAGTCCATGTGCCCTCTAGGGGACGTACATAGTCCAAGTGCCCGCTAGGTAACCTAGATAGTCCAAGTGCCCCCTAGGGTATGTACATAGTTCAAGTGCCCGCTAGGTAACCTAAATTGTCCAAGTGTCCGCTAGTTACCCTACATAGTCCAAGTGCCCGCTAGGTAACCTAGATAGTCCAAGGTCCTGCTAGTTAACCTACATAGTCCAATCCCCGATAGGGTACCTACATAGTCCAAGTGCCCGCTGAGGAACCTACATAGTCCAAGTGCCCGATAGGGAACCTATATATTCCAAGTGCCAGTTAGGGAACCTACATACTCCACGTGCCCATAGGGAACCTATATAGTCCAAGTGCCCGCTAGGGAACCTACATAGTCCAAGTGCCCGTTAGTTAACCTAGATAGTCAAAGTGCCTGCTAGGTAACCTAAATAGTCCAAGTGCTCTCTAGGGAACCTACATAGTCCAAGTGCCCGTTAGTTAACCTAGATAGTCCAATTGCCCGTTAGCTAACCTAGATAGTCGAAGTGTCCGCTAGTTAACCTACATAGTCCAAGTGTCCGTTGGTTAACCTAGATAGTCCAAGTGCACGCTAGGTAAACTAGAGTCCAAGTGCTCGCTAGTTAACCTACATAGTCCAAGGTCTCACTTGTTAACTTTGATAGTCCAAGTGCCTGCTAGTTAACCTAGATCTTCCAAGTGCCCGCGAGTTAACCTAGATTGTCCAAGTGCCTGCTACTTAACCTACATAGTCCAAGGGCCCACTAGTTAACCTAGATAATCCAAGTGTCCTCTACTTAACCTACATAGTCCAAGTACCAGCTAGTTAACCTATATACAAAGTGCCCGCTACGTAACCTAGATAGTCCAAGGGCACGCTAGTTAACCTACATAGTCCAAGTGCCCGCTAGGCAACCTAGATAGTCCAAGTGCCCACTAAGGAACCTACATAGTCCAAGTGCACGCTAGTTAACCTAGACAGTCCCAGTGCCCGCTAGGGAACTTACATAGTCCAAGTTCCCGCTTGGTAACCTAAATAGTCCAAATGCCCGCTAGGGAAACTACATAGTCCAAGTGCCCACTAATTAACCTAGATAGTCCAAGTGCCTGCTAGTAAACCTACATAATCCATGGGCCCGCTAGTTAACCTACATAGTGCAAGGGCCCGCTGGTTAACCTAGATCGTGCAAGTGTCCGCTAGTTAACCTACATAGTCCACGTGCCCGGTAGGTAACCTAGATAGTCCTAGTGCCCGTTAGTTAACCTAGATGGTCCAAGGGCCCACTAGGGGACATACATAGTCCAAGTGCCCGCTAGTTAACCTACATAGTCCAAGGTCCGCTAGTTAACCTAGATAGTCCAAGTGCCCGCTACTTAACCTACGTAGTACAAGGGCCCGCTAGTTGACCTTGATAGTCCAAGTTCCCGCTAGTTAACCTAGATAGTCAAAGTGCCCGCTAATTAACCTAAGTAGTACAAATGTCCGATAGGGATCCTACATAGTCCAAGTGCCCGCTACGTAACCTACATATCCAAGTGCCCGTTCGTTAACCTAGATAGTCAAAGTGCCCGCTAGGTAACCTAGACAGTCCAAGTGCCCGCTAGGTTACCTACATAGTCCAAGTGCCCGTTCGTTAACCTAGATAGTCCAAGTGCCCGCTAGTTAACCTAGATCGTCCAAGGGCCCTCTAGTTAACCTAGATAGTCCATGTGCCCTCTAGGGTACGTACATAGTCCAAGTGCCCGCTAGGTAACCTAGATAGTCCAAGTGCCCCCTAGGGTATGTACATAGTTCAAGTGCCCGCTAGGTAACCTAGATTGTCCAAGTGTCCGCTAGTTACCCTACATAGTCCAAGTGCCCGCTAGGTAACCTAGATAGTCCAAGGTCCTGCTAGTTAACCTACATAGTCCAATCCCCGATAGGGTACCTACATAGTCCAAATGTCCGCTGAGGAACCTACATAGTCCAAGTGCCCGATAGGGAACCTATATATTCCAAGTGCCAGTTAGGGAACCTACATACTCCACGTGCCCAAAGGGAACCTATATAGTCCAAGTGCCCGCTAAGGAACCTACATAGTCCAAGTGCCCGTTAGTTAACCTAGATAGTCAAAGTGCCTGCTAGGTAACCTAAATAGTACAAGTGCCCGCTAGGGAACCTACATAGTCCAAGGGCCCGCTAGGTAACCTAGATAGTCCAATTGCCCGTTAGCTAACCTAGATAGTCGAAGTGTCCGCTAGTTAACCTACATAGTCCAAGTGCCCGTTCGTTAACCTAGATAGGCCAAGTGCCCGCTAGGTAACCTACACATTCCAAGTGCCTGCTAGGTAACCTTGATAGTCCAAGTGCCTTCTAGTTAACCTACATAGTCCAAGTGCCGGCTAGGTAACATACATAGTCCAAGTGCCCACTATGTAACCTAAATAATTCAAATGCCCGCTAGTTAACCTAGATAATCCAAGTGCCCGCTTGTTAACCTAGATAGTCCAAGTGCCCGCTAGTAAACCTAGATAGTCTAAGGGCCCGCTAGTTAATCTACATAGTCCAGTGCCCGCTAGTTAACCTAGATAGTCCAAGTGCCCGCTAGTTAACCTAGATAGTCCAAGGGCCCGCTAGTTAATCTAGATAGTCCAAGTGCCCACTAGTTAACCTAGATAGTCCAAGTGCCCGCTAGTTAACCTAGATCGTCCAAGTGCCCGCTGGTTAACCTAGATAATCCAAGTGCCCGATAGTTAACCTACATAGTCCAAGGGCCCAATAGTTAACCTAGATAGTCCAAGTGCCCGCTAGGGGACATACATAGTCCAAGTGCCCCCTAGGGAATCTACATAGTCCAAGGGCTCGCTAAGCAACCTACATAGTCCAAGTGCCCGTTAGTTAACCTAGATAGTCAAAGTGCCTGCTAGGTAACCTAAATAGTCCAAGTGCCCGCTAGGGAACCTATGTAGTCGAAGTGCCCACTAGGTAACCTAGATAGTCCAATTGCACGTTAGCTAACCTAGATAGTCGAAGTGTCCGCTAGTTAACCTACATAATCCAAATACCCGCTAGTTAACCTAGATAGTCCAAGTGGCCGCTTGTTAACCTAGATAGTCCAAGTGCCCGCTAGTAAATCTAGATAGTCCAAGGGCCCGCTAGTTAACCTACATAGTCCAAGTGCCCGTTCGTTAACCTAGATAGGCCAAGTGCCCACTAGGTAACCTAGACAGGCCAAGTGCCCACTAGGTTACCTACATAATCCAAGTGCACGTTCATTAACCTAGATAGTCCAAGTGCCCGCTAGGTAACCTACATAGTCCAAGTGCCCGTTAGTTAACCTAGATAGTCCAAGTGCCCACTAGGGGACGTACATAGTCCAAGTGCCCGCAAGGTAACCTTGATAGTCCAAGTGCGCGCTAGGGTATGTACATAGTCTGAGTGCTGGCTAGGAAACCTAGATAATCCAAGTGCCCGCTAGTTAACCTACATAGTCCAAGGGCCCGCAAGTTAACCTACATAGTCCAAGGTCCGCTATTTAACCTAGATAGTCCAAGTGCCCGCTAGTTAACCTACGTAGTACAAGGGCCCGCTACTTGACCTAGATAGTCCAAGTGCCCGGTAGTTAACCTAGATAGTCCAAGTGCCCGCTAGTTAATCTAAGTAGTCCAAATGTCCGATAGGGATCCTACATAGTCCAAGTGCCCGCTAGTTAATCTAAGTAGTCCAAATGTCCGATAGGGATCCTACATATCCAAGTGCCCGTTCGTTAACCTAGATAGTCAAAGTGCCCGCTAGGTAACCTAGACAGTCCAAGTGCCCGCTAGGTTACCTACATAGTCCAAGTGCCCGTTCGTTAACCTAGATAGTCCAAGTGCCCGCTAGTTAACCTAGATCGTCCAAGGGCCCTCTAGTTAACCTAGATAGTCCAAGTGCCCGCTAGGGGACGTACATAGTCCAAGTGCCCGCTAGGTAACCTAGATAGTCCAAGTGCCCATTAGGGTATGTACATAGTTCAAGTGCCCGCTAGGTAACCTAGATTGTCCAAGTGTCCGCTAGTTACCCTACATAGTCCAAGTGCCCGCTTGGTAACCTAGATAGTCCAAGGTCCTGCTAGTTAACCTACATAGTCCAATGCCCGATAGGGTACCTACATAGTCCAAGTGCCCGCTGAGGAACCTACATAGTCCAAGTGCCCGATAGGGAACCTATATATTCCAAGTGCCAGTTAGGGAACCTACATACTCCACGTGCCCATAGGGAACCTATATAGTCCAAGTGCCCGCTGGGGAACCTACATAGTCCAAGTGCCCGTTAGTTAACCTAGATAGTCAAAGTGCCTGCTAGGTAACCTAAATATTCCAAGTGCTCTCTAGGGAACCTACATAGTCCAAGTGCCCGTTAGTTACCCTAGATAGTCCAATTGCCCGTTAGCTAACCTAGATAGTCGAAGTGTCCGCTAGTTAACCTACATAGTCCAAGTGTCCGTTGGTTAACCTAGATAGTCCAAGTGCCCGCTAGGTAACCTAGAGTACAATTGCTCGCTAGTTAACCTACATAGTCCAAGTGCCCGCTAGGTAACCTATATAGTCCAAGTGCCCGCTAGGTAACCTACATAGTCCAAGGTCTCACTTGTTAACTTTGATAGTCCAAGTGCCTGCTAGTTAACCTAGATCTTCCAAGTGCCCGCGAGTTAACCTAGATTGTCCAAGTGCCTGCTACTTAACCTACATAGTCCAAGGGCCCACTAGTTAACGTAGATAATCCAAGTGTCCTCTAGTTAACCTACATAGTCCAAGTACCAGCAAGTTAACCTATATACAAAGTACCCGCTACGTAACCTAGATAGTCCAAGGGCACGCTAGTTAACCTACATAGTCCAAGTGCCCGCTAGGCAACCTAGATAGTCCAAGTGCCCACTAAGGAACCTACATAGTCCAAGTGCACGGTAGTTAACCTAGACAGTCCCAGTGCCCTTAGGGAACTTACATAGTCCAAGTTCCCGCTTGGTAACCTAAATTGTCCATATGCCCGCTAGGGAAACTACATAGTCCAAGTGCCCACTAGTTAACCTAGATAGTCCAAGTGCCTGCTAGTAAACCTACATAATCCATGGGCCCGCTAGTTAACCTACATAGTGCAAGAGCCCGCTAGTTAACCTAGATCGTGCAAGTGTCCGCTAGTTAACCTACATAGTCCACGTGCCCGGTAGGTAACCTAGATAGTCCTACTGCCCGTTAGTTAACCTAGATGGTCCAAGGGCCCACTAGGGGACGTACATAGTCCAAGTGCCCGCTAGTTAACCTACATAGTCCAAGGTCCGCTAGTTAACCTAGATAGTCCAAGTGCCCGCTAGTTAACCTACATAGTACAAGGGCCTGCTAGTTGACCTTGATAGTCCAAGTTCCCGCTAGTTAACGTAGATAGTAAAAGTGCCTGCTAGGTAAACTACATAGTCCAAGTGCCCATTAGGTAACCTAGAGAGTCCAATTGCCCTCTAGTTAAGCTAGACAGTCCAAGTACCCGATAGGGAACCTACATAGTCCAAGTGCCCGCTGGGAACCTACATAGTCCATGTGCTCGCTAGTCAACCTACATAGTCCAAGTGCCCGTTAGTTAACCTAGATAGTAAAAGTGCCTGCTAGGTAACCTAAATAGTCCAAGTGCCTGCTAGGGAACCTACATTGTCCAAGTGCCCGCTAGGTAACCTAGATAGTCAAAGTGCCTGCTAGGTAACCTAAATAGTCCAAGTGCCCGCTAGGGAACCTACATAGTCCAAGGGCCCGCTAGGTAACCTAGATAGTCCAATTGACCGTTAGCTAACCTAGATAGTCGAAGTGTCCGCTAGTTAACCTACATAGTCCAAGTGCCCGTTCGTTAACCTAGATAGGCCAAGTGCCCGCTAGGTAACCTACACAGTCCAAGTGCCTGCTAGGTAACCTAGATAGTCCAAGTGCCTTCTAGTTAACCTACATAGTCCAAGTGCCCGCTAGGTAACATACATAGTCCAAGTGCCCACTATGTAACCTAATTAATCCAAATGCCAGCTAGTTAACCTAGATAATCCAAGTGCCCGCTTGTTAACCTAGATAGTCCAAGTGCCCGCTAGTAAACCTAGATAGTCTAAGGGCCCGCTAGTTAATCTACATAGTCCAGTGCCCGCTAGTTAACCTAGATAGTCCAAGTGCCCGCTAGTTAACCTAGATAGTCCAAGGGCCCGCTAGTTAATCTAGATAGTCCAAGTGCCCACTAGTTAACCTAGATAGTCCAAGTGCCCGCTAGTTAACCTAGATAGTCCAAGGGCCTGCTAGTTAATCTAGATAGTCCAAATGCCCACTAGTTAACCTAGATAGTCCAAGTGCCCGCTAGTTAACCTAGATCGTCCAAGTGCCCGCTGGTTAACCTAGATAATCCAAGTGCCCGATAGTTAACCTACATAGTCCAAGGGCCCAATAGTTAACCTAGATAGTCCAAGTGCCCGCTAGGGGACATACATAGTCCAAGTGCCCCCTAGGGAATCTACATAGTCCAAGTGCTCGCTAAGCAACCTACATAGTCCAAGTGCCCGTTAGTTAACCTAGATAGTCAAAGTGCAGCTAGGTAACCTAAATAGTCCAAGTGCCCGCTAGGGAACCTACGTAGTCGAAGTGCCCACTAGGTAACCTAGATAGTCCAATTGCACGTTAGCTAACCTAGATAGTCGAAGTGTCCGCTAGTTAACCTACATAATCCAAATGCCCGCTAGTTAACCTAGATAGTCCAAGTGGCCGCTTGTTAACCTAGATAGTCCAAGTGCCCGCTAATAAACCTAGATAGTCCAAGGGCCCGCTAGTTAACCTACATAGTCCAAGTGCCCGTTCGTTAACCTAGATAGGCCGAGTGCCCACTAGGTAACCTAGACAGTCCAAGTGCCCACTAGGTTACCTACATAGTCCAAGTGCACGTTCATTAACCTAGATAGTCCAAGTGCCCGCTGGTAATCTACATAGTCCAAGGGCCCACTAGGTATCCTTGATAGTCCAAGCGCCTTCTAGTTAACCTACATAGTCCAAGTGCCCGCTAGGTAACCTACATAGTCCAAGTGCCCGTTAGTTAACCTAGATAGTCCAAGTGCCCACTAGGGGACGTACATAGTCCAAGTGCCCGCGAGGTAACCTTGATAGTCCAAGTGCGCGCTAGGGTATGTACATAGTCTGAGTGCTGGCTAGGAAACCTAGATAATCCAAGTGCCCGCTAGTTAACCTACATAGTCCAAGGGCCCGCAAGTTAACCTACATAGTCCAAGGTCCGCTATTTAACCTAGATAGTCCATGTGCCCGCTAGTTAACCTACGTAGTACAAGGGCCCGCTACTTGACCTAGATAGTCCAAGTGCCCGCTAGTTAACCTAGATAGTCCAAGTGCCCGCTAGTTAATCTAAGTAGTCCAAATGTCCGATAGGGATCCTACATAGTCCAAGTGCCCGCTACGTAACCTACATATCCAAGTGCCCGTTCGTTAACCTAGATAGTCAAAGTGCCCGCTAGGTAACCTAGACAGTCCAAGTGCCCGCTAGGTTACCTACATAGTCCAAGTGCCCGTTCGTTAACCTAGATAGTCCAAGTGCCCGCTAGTTAACCTAGATCGTCCAAGGGCCCTCTAGTTAACCTAGATAGTCCAAGTGCCCGCTAGGGGACGTACATAGTCCAAGTGCCCGCTAGGTAACCTAGATAGTCCAAGTGCCCATTAGGTTATGTACATAGTTCAAGTGCCCGCTAGGTAACCTAGATTGTCCAAGTGTCCGCTAGTTACCCTACATAGTCCAAGTGCCCGCTAGGTAACCTAGATAGTCCAAGGTCCTGCTAGTTAACCTACATAGTCCAATGCCCGATAGGGAACCTACATAGTCCAAGTGCCCGCTGAGGAACCTACATAGTTCAAGTGCCCGATAGGGAACCTATATATTCCAAGTGCCAGTTAGGGAAACTACATACTCCACGTGCCCATAGGGAACCTATATAGTCCAAGTGCCCGCTGGGGAACCTACATAGTCCAAGTGCCCGTTATTAACCTAGATAGTCAAAGTGCCTGCTAGGTAACCTAAATATTCCATGTGCTCTCTAGGGAACCTACATAGTCCAAGTGCCCGTTAGTTAACCTAGATAGTCCAATTGCCCGTTAGCTAACCTAGATAGTCGAAGTGTCCGCTAGTTAACCTACATAGTCCAAGTGTCCGTTGGTTAACCTAGATAGTCCAAGTGCCCGCTAGGTAACCTAGAGTCCAAGTGCTCGCTAGTTAACCTACATAGTCCAAGTGCCCGCTAGGTAACCTATATAGTCCAAGTGCCCGCTAGGTAACCTACATAGTCCAAGGTCTCACTTGTTAACTTTGATAGTCCAAGTGCTTGCTAGTTAACCTAGATCTTCCAAGTGCCCGCGAGTTAACCTAGATTGTCCAAGTGCCTGCTACTTAACCTACATAGTCCAAGGGCCCACTAGTTAACCTAGATAATCCAAGTGTCCTCTAGTTAACCTACATAGTCCAAGTACCAGCAAGTTAACCTATATACAAAGAACCCGCTACGTAACCTAGATAGTCCAAGGGCACGCTAGTTAACCTACATAGTCCAAGTGCCCGCTAGGCAACCTAGATAGTCCAAGTGCCCACTAAGGAACCTACATAGTCCAAGTGCACGCTAGTTAACCTAGACAGTCCCAGTGCCCGCTAGGGAACTTACATAGTCCAAGTTCCCGCTTGGTAACCTAAATTGTCCAAATGCCCGCTAGGGAAACTACATAGTCCAAGTGCCCGCTAGTTAACCTAGACAGTCCCAGTGCCCGCTAGGGAACTTACATAGTCCAAGTTCCCGCTTGTTAACCTAAATTGTCCAAATGCCCGCTAGGCAACCTAGATAGTCCAAGTGCCCACTAAGGAACCTACATAGTCCAAGTGCACGCTAGTTAACCTAGACAGTCCCAGTGCCCGCTAGGGAACTTACATAGTCCAAGTTCCCGCTTGGTAACCTAAATTGTCCAAATGCCCGCTAGGGAAACTACATAGTCCAAGTGCCCACTAGTTAACCTAGATAGTCCAAGTGCCTGCTAGTAAACCTACATTATCCATGGGCCCGCTAGTTAACCTACATAGTGCAAGGGCCCGCTAGTTAACCTAGATCGTGCAAGTGTCCGCTAGTTAACCTACATAGTCCACGTGCCCGGTAGGTAACCTAGATAGTCCTAGTGCCCGTTAGTTAACCTAGATGGTCCAAGGGCCCACTAGGGGACGTACATAGTCCAAGTGCCCGCTAGTTAACCTACATAGTCCAAGGTCCGCTAGTTAACCTAGATAATCCAAGTGCCCGCTACTTAACCTACATAGTACAAGGGCCCGCTAGTTGACCTTGATAGTCCAAGTTCCCGCTAGTTAACCTAGATAGTCAAAGTGCCCGCTAATTAACCTAAGTAGTACAAATGTCCGATAGGGATCCTACATAGTCAAAGTGCCCGCTAGTTAACCTACATAGTCCAAGTCCCCGCTAGGTAACTTAGGCAGTCCAAGTGACCATTATGTTACCTACATAGTCCAAGTGCCCGTCCGTTAACCTACATAGTCCAAGTGCAGGCTAGGTAACTTAGATAGCCCAAGTACCCGCTAGAGAACGTACATAGTCCAAGTGCCTTCTAGGTAACCTAGATAGTCCAAGTGCCTGCTAGTTAACCTACATACTCCAAGTGCCTGCTAGGTAAACTACATAGTCCAAGTGCCCATTAGGTAACCTAGAGAGTCCAATTGCCCGCTAGTTAAGCTAGACAGTCCAAGTACCCGATAGGGAACCTACATAGTCCAAGTGCCCACTGGGAACCTACATAGTCCATGTGCTCGCTAGTCAACCTACATAGTCCAAGTGCCCGTTAGTTAACCTAGATAGTCAAAGTGCCTGCTAGGTAACCTAAAGAGTCCAAGTGCCTGCTAGGGAACCTACATAGTCCAAGTGCCCGCTAGGTAACCTAGATAGTCCAATTGCCCGTTAGCTAACCTAGATAGTCGAAGTGTCCGCTAGTTAACCTACATAGTCCAAGTGCCCGTTCGTTAACCTAGATAGGCCAAGTGCCCGCTAGGTAACCTAGACAGTCCAAGTGCCCGCTAGGTAACCTTGATAGTCGAAGTGCCTTCTAGTTAACCTACATAGTCCAAGTGCCCGCTAGGTAACATACATAGTCCAAGTGCCCACTATGTAACCTAAATAATCCAAATGCCCGCTAGTTAACCTAGATACTCCAAGTGCCCGCTTGTTAACCTAGATAGTCCAAGTGCCCGCTAGTAAACCTAGAGAGTCCAAGGGCACGCTAGTTAATCTACATAGTCCAGTGCCCGCTAGTTAACCTAGATAGTCCAAGTGCCCGCTAGTTAACCTAGATAGTCCAAGGGCCCGCTAGTTAATCTAGATAGTCCAAGTGCCCGCTAGTTAACCTAGATCGTCCAAGTGCCCGCTGGTTAACCTAGATAATCCAAGTGCCCGATAGTTAACCTACATAGTCCAAGGGCCCAATAGTTAACCTAGATTGTCCTAGTGCCCGCTTGGGGACATACATAGTCCAAGTGCCCCCTAGGGAATCTACATAGTCCAAGTGCTCGCTAAGCAAACTACATAGTCCAAGTGCCCGTTAGTTAACCTAGATAGTCAAAGTGCCTGCTAGGTAACCTAAATAGTCCAAGGGCCCGCAAGTTAACCTACATAGTCCAAGGTCCGCTATTTAACCTAGATAGTCCAATTGCCCGCTAGTTAACTTAGACAGTCCAAGTACCCGGTAGGGAACCTACATAGTCCAAGTGCTCGCTATGGAACCTATATAGTCCAAGTGCTCGCTAGGCAACCTACATAGTCTAAGTGCCTGTTAGTTAACCTAGATAGTCAAAGTGCCTGCTAGGTAAACTACATAGTCCAAGTGCCCGCTAGGGAACCCACATAGTCCAAGTGTCCGCTGAGTAACCTAGATAGTCCAATTGCCCGTTAGCTAACCTAGATAGTCGAAGTGTCCGCTAGTTAACCTACATAGTCCAAGTGTCCGTTCATTAACCTAGATAGGCCAAGTGCCCTCTAGGTAACCTAGACAGTCCAAGTGCCCGCTAGGTTACCTACATAGTCCAAGTGCACGTTCGTTAACCTAGATAGTCCAAGTGCCCGCTGGTAACCTACATAATCCAAGGGCCCGCTAGGTAATCTTGATAGTCCAAGTGCCTTCTAGTTAACCTACATAGTCCAAGTGCCCTCTAGGTAACCTACATAGTCCAAGTGCCCACTAGGTAACCTAAGTAATCCTAATGCCCGCTAGGAAAACTACATAGTCCAAGTGCCCGCTAGTTAACCTAGATAGTCCAAGTGCCCGCTAGTAAACCTAGATAGTCCAAGGGCCCGCTAGTTAATCTAGATAGTCCAAATGCCCGCTAGTTAACCTAGATAGTCCAAGTGCCCTCTAGTTAACCTAGATAGTCCAAGGGACCGCTAGTTAATCTAGATAGTCCAAGTGCCCGCTAGTTAACCTAGATAGTCCAAGTGCCCGCTAGTTAACCTAGATCGTCCAAGGGCCCTCTAGTTAACCTAGATAGTCCAAGTGCCCGCTAGGGGACGTACATAGTCCAAGTGCCCTCTAGGTAACCTACATAGTCCAATGCCCGTTAGTTAACCTAGATAATCCAAGTGCCCACTAGGGGATGTACATAGTCCAAGTGCCCGCTAGGTAACCTTGATAGTCCAAGTGAGCGCTAGGGTATGTACATAGTCCGAGTGCTGGCTAGGAAACCTAGATAATCCAAGTGCCCACTAGTTAACCTACATAGTCCAAGGGCCCGCAAGTTAACCTACATAGTCCTAGGTCCGCTATTTAACCTATATAGTCCAAGTGCCCGCTAGTTAACCTACATTGTAGAAGGGCCCGCTACATGACCTAGATAGTCCAAGTGCCCGCTAGTTAACCTAGATAGTCCAAGTGCCCGCTAGTTAACCTAAGTAGTCCAAATGTCCGATAGGGATCCTACATAGTCCAAGTGCCCGCTACGTAACCTACATATCCACGTGCCCGTTCATTAACCTAGATAGTCCAAGTGCCCGGTAGGTAACCTAGACAGTCCAAGTGCCCGCTAGGTTACCTACATAGTCCAAGTGCCCGTTTGTTAACCTAGATAGTCCAAGTGCCCGCTAGGTTACCTAGACAGTCCAAGTGCCCGCTAGTTAACCTCCATAGTCCAAGTGCCTGCTAGGTAAACTACATAGTCCAAGTGCCCACTAGGTAACCTAGACAGTCCAATTGCCCGCTAGTTTACCTAGACAGTCCAAGTACCCGATAGGGAACCTACATAGTCCAAGTGCTCGCGAGGTAACCTAAATAGTCCAAGTGCCCGCTAGGGAACCTACATAGTCCAAGTGTCCGCTAGGTAACCTAGATAGTCCAATTGCCCGTTAGCTAACCTAGATAGTCGAACTGTCCGCTAGTTAGCCTACATAGTCCAAGTGTCCGTTCATTAACCTAGATAGGCCAAGTGCCCTCTAGGTAACCTAGACAGTCCAAGTGCCCGCTGGGTTACCTACATAATCCAAGTGCACGTTCGTTAACCTAGATAGTCCAAGTGCCCGCTGGCAACCTACATAATCCAAGGGCCCGCTAGGTAATCTTGATAGTCCAAGTGCCTTCTAGTTAACCTATATAGTCCAAGTGCCCGCTAGGTAACCTACATAGTCCAAGTGCCCACTAGGTAACCTAGACAGTCCAAGTGCCCGCTAGGTAACCTTGATAGTCCAAGTGCCTTCTAGTTAACCTACATAGTCCAAGTGCCCTCTAGGTAACATACATAGTCCAAGTGCCCACTATGTAACCTAAATAATCCAAATGCCCGCTAGTTAACCTACATAGTCCAAGTGTCCGTTCGTTAACCTAGATAGGCCAAGTGCCCTCTAGGTAACCTAGACAGTCCAAGTGCCCGCTAGGTTACCTACATAGTCCAAGTGCACGTTCGTTATCCTAGATAGTCCAAGTGCCCGCTGGTAACCTACATAATCCAAGGGCCCGCTAGGTAATCTTGATAGTCCAAGTGCCTTCTAGTTAACCTACATAGTCCAAGTGCCCGCTAGGTAATCTACATAGTCCAAGTGCCCACTAGGTAACCTAAGTAATCCTAATGCCCGCTAGGAAAACTACATAGTCCAAGTGCCCGCTAGTTAACCTAGATAGTCCAAGTGCCCGCTAGTAAACCTAGATAGTTCAAGGGCCCGCTAGTTTATCTAGATAGTCCAAGTGCCCGCTAGTTAACCTAGATAGTCCAAGTGCCCGCTAGTTAACCTAGATAGTCCAAGTGCCCGCTAGTTAACCTAGATAGTCCAAGTGTCCGCTAGTTAACCTAGATCGTCCAAGGGCCCTCTAGTTAACCTAGATAGTCCAAGTGCCCGCTAGGGGATGTACATAGTCCAAGTGCCCTCTAGGTAACCTACATAGTCCAATGCCCGTTAGTTAACCTAGATAGTCCAAGTGCCCACTAGGGGACGTACATAGTCCAAGTGCCCGCTAGGTAACCTTGATAGTCCAAGTGCGCGCTAGGGTAAGTACATAGTCCGAGTGCTGGCTAGGAAACCTAGATAATCCAAGTGCCCACTCGTTAACCTACATAGTCCAAGGGCCCGCAAGTTAACCTACATAGTCCAAGGTCCGCTATTTAACCTATATAGTCCAAGTGCCCGCTAGTTAACCTACATTGTAGAAGGGCCCGCTACTTGACCTAGATAGTCCAAGTGCCCGCTAGTTAACCTAGATAGTCCAAGTGCCCGCTAGTTAACCTATGTAGTCCAAATGTCCGATAGGGATCCTACATAGTCCAAGTGCCCGCTACGTAACCTACATATCCAAGTGCCCGTTCGTTAACCTAGATAGTCAAAGTGCCCGCTAGGTAACCTAGACAGTCCAAGTGCCCGCTAGGTTACCTACATAGTCCAAGTGCCCGTTCGTTAACCTAGATAGTCCAAGTGCCCGCTAGGTTACCTAGACAGTCACAGTGCCCGCTAGTTAACCTCCATAGTCCAAGTGCCTGCTAGGTAAACTACATAGTCCAACTGCCCACTAGGTAACCTAGACAGTCCAATTGCCCGCTAGTTAACCTAGACAGTCCAAGTACCCGATAGGGAACCTACATAGTCCAAGTGCTCGCTAGGGAACCTATATAGTCCAAGTGCTCGCTAGGCAACCTACATAGTCTAAGTGCCTGTTAGTTAACCTAGATAGTCAAAGTGCCTGCTAGGTAAACTACATAGTCCAAGTGCCCGCTAGGGATCCCACATAGTCCAAGTGTCCGCTGGGTAACCTAGATAGTCCAATTGCCCGTTAGCTAACCTAGATAGTCGAAGTGTCCGCTAGTTAACCTACATAGTCCAAGTGTCCGTTCGTTAACCTAGATAGGCCAAGTGCCCTCTAGGTAACCTAGACAGTCCAAGTGCCCGCTAGGTTACCTACATAGTCCAAGTGCACGTTCATTAACCTAGATAGTCCAAGTGCCCGCTGGTAACCTACATAATCCAAGGGCCCGCTAGGTAACCTACATAGTCCAAGTGACCACTAGGTTACCTAAGTAATCCTAATGCCCGCTAGGAAAACTACATAGTCCAAGTGCCCGCTAGTTAACCTAAATAGTCCAAGTGCCCACTAGTAAACCTAGATAGTCCAAGGGCCCGCTAGTTAATCTAGATAGTCCAAGTGCCCGCTAGTTAACCCAGATAGTCCAAGTGCCTGCTAGTTAACCTAGATAGTCCAAGGGACCGCTAGTTAATCTAGATAGTCCAAGTGCCCGCTAATTAACCTAGATAGTCCAAGTGCCCGCTAGTTAACCTAGATCGTCCAAGGGCCCTCTAGTTAACCTAGATAGTCCAAGTGCCCGCTAGGGGACGTACATAGTCCAAGTGCCCTCTAGGTAACCTACAAAGTCCAATGCCCGTTAGTTAACCTAGATAGTCCAAGTGCCCACTAGGGGACGTACATAGTCCAAGTGCCCGCTAGGTAACCTACATAGTCAAGTGCCCACTAGGTAACCTAAGTAATCCTAATGCCCGCTAGGAAAACTACATAGTCCAAGTGCCCGCTAGGTAACCTAGACAGTCCAAGTGCCCGCTAGGTAACCTTGATAGTCCAAGTGCCTTCTAGTTAACCTACATAGTCCAAGTGCCCGCTAGGTAACATACATAGTCCAAGTGCCCACTATGTAACCTAAATAATCCAAATGCCCGCTAGTTAACCTACATAGTCCAAGTGTCCGTTCGTTAACCTAGATAGGCCAAGTGCCCTCTAGGTAACCTAGACAGTCCAAGTGCCCGCTAGGTTACCTACATAATCCAAGTGCACGTTCGTTAACCTAGATAGTCCAAGTGCCCGCTGGTAACCTACATAATCCAAGGGCCCGCTAGGTAATCTTGATAGTCCAAGTGCCTTCTAGTTAACCTACATAGTCCAAGTGCCCACTAGGTAACCTAAGTAATCCTAATGCCCGCTAGGAAAACTACATAGTCCAAGTGCCCGCTAGTTAACCTAGATAGTCCAAGTGCCCACTAGTAAACCTAGATAGTCCAAGGGCCCGCTAGTTAATTTAGATAGTCCAAGTGCCCGCTAGTTAACCTAAGTAGTCCAAATGTCCGATAGGGATCCTACATAGTCCAAGTGCCCGCTACGTAACCTACATATCCAAGTGCCCGTTCGTTAACCTAGATAGTCCAAGTGCCCGCTAGGTAACCTAGACAGTCCTAGTGCCCGCTAGGTTACCTACATAGTCCAAGTGCCCGTTCGTTAACCTAGATAGTCCAAGTGCCCGCTAGGTTACCTAGACAGTCCAAGTGCCCGCTAGTTAACCTCCATAGTCCAAGTGCCTGCTAGGTAAACTACATAGTCCAAGTGCCCACTAGGTAACCTAGACAGTCCAATTGCCCGCTAGTTAACCTAGACAGTCCAAGTACCCGATAGGGAACCTACATAGTACAAGTGCTCGCTAGGGAACCTATATAGTCCAAGTGCTCGCTAGGCAACCTACATAGTCTAAGTGCCTGTTAGTTAACCTAGATAGTCAAAGTGCCTGCTAGGTAAACTACATAGTCCTAGTGCCCGCTAGGGAACCCACATAGTCCAAGTGTCCGCTGGGTAACCTAGATAGTCCAATTGCCCGTTAGCTAACCTAGATAGTCGAAGTGTCCGCTAGTTAACCTACATAGTCCAAGTGTCCGTTCGTTAACCTAGATAGGCCAAGTGCCCTCTAGGTAACCTAGACAGTCCAAGTGCCCGCTAGGTTACCTACATAGTCCAAGTGCACGTTCGTTAACCTAGATAGTCCAAGTGCCCGCTGGTAACCTACATAATCCAAGGGCCCGCTAGGTAATCTTGATAGTCCAAGTGCCTTCTAGTTAACCTACATAGTCCAAGTGCCCGCTAGGTAACCTACATAGTCCAAGTGCCCACTAGGTAACCTAAGTAATCCTAATGCCCGCTAGGAAAACTACATAGTCCAAGTGCCCGCTAGTTAACCTAAATAGTCCAAGTGCCCGCTAGTAAACCTAGATAGTCCAAGGGCCCGCTAGTTAATCTAGATAGTCCAAGTGCCCGCTAGTTAACCCAGATAGTCCAAGTGCCCGCTAGTTAACCTAGATAGTCCAAGGGACCGCTAGTTAATCTAGATAGTCCAAGTGCCCGCTAGTTAACCTAGATAGTCCAAGTGCCCGCTAGTTAACCTAGATCATCCAAGGGCCCTCTAGTTAACCTAGATTGTCCAAGTGCCTGCTAGGGGACGTACATAGTCCAAGTGCCCTATAGGTAACCTACATAGTCCAATGCCCGTTAGTTAACCTAGATAGTCCAAGTGCCCATTAGGGGA
The DNA here is from genome assembly GCF_050624435.1 of Tenrec ecaudatus. NCBI lineage: Eukaryota > Metazoa > Chordata > Mammalia > Afrosoricida > Tenrecidae > Tenrec > Tenrec ecaudatus. The sequence goes on along the minus strand of NW_027457568.1, from coordinate 4,337,844 downwards.
CGTACATAGTCCAAGTGCCCGCTAGGTAACCTACATAGTCAAGTGCCCACTAGGTAACCTAAGTAATCCTAATGCCCGCTAGGAAAACTACATACTCCAAGTGCCCGCTAGGTAACCTAGACAGTCCAAGTGCCCGCTAGGTAACCTTGATAGTCCAAGTGCCTTCTAGTTAACCTACATAGTCCAAGTGCCCGCTAGGTAACATACATAGTCCAAGTGCCCACTATGTAACCTAAATAATCCAAATGCCCGCTAGTTAACCTACATAGTCCAAGTGTCCGTTCGTTAACCTAGATAGGCCAAGTGCCCTCTAGGTAACCTAGACAGTCCAAGTGCCCGCTAGGTTACCTACATAGTCCAATTGCCCGTTATCTAACCTAGATAGTCGAAGTGTACGCTAGTTAACCTACATAGTCCAAGTGCCCGTTCGTTTACCTAGATAGGCCAGGTGCCCACTAGGTAACCTAGACAGTCCAAGTGCCCACTAGGTTACCTACATAGTCCAAGTGCACGTTCATTAACCTAGATAGTCCAAGTGCCCGCTGGTAATCTACATAGTCCAAGGGCCCGCTAGGTAATCTTGATAGTCCAAGTGCCTTCTAGTTAACCTACATAGTCCAAGTGCCCGCTAGGTAACCTACATAGTCCAAGTGCCCACTAGGTAACCTAAGTAATCCTAATGCCCGCTAAGAAAACTACATAGTAAAAAGTGCCCGCTAGTTAACCTAGATAGTCCAAGTGCCTGCTAGTTAACCTAGATAGTCCAAGTGCCCGCTAGTTAACCTAGATAGTCCAAGGGACGGCTAGTTAATCTAGATAGTCCAAGTGCCCGCTAGTTAACCTAGATAGTCCAAGTGCCCGCTAGTTAACCTAGATCGTCCAAGGGCCCTCTAGTTAACCTAGATAGTCCAAGTGCCCGCTAGGGGACGTACATAGTCCAAGTGCCCGCTAGGTAAGCTAGATAGTCCAAGTGCCCCCTAGGGTATGTACATAGTCCAAGTGCCCACTAGGTAACCTAAGTAATCCTAATGCCCGCTAGGAAAACTACATAGTCCAAGTGCCCGCTAGGTAACCTAGACAGTCCAAGTTCCCGCTAGGTAACCTTGATAGTCCAAGTGCCTTCTAGTTAACCTACATAGTCCAAGTGCCCTCTAGGTAACATACATAGTCCAAGTGCCCACTATGTAACCTAAATAATCCAAATGCCCGCTAGTTAACCTACATAGTCCAAGTGTCCGTTCGTTAACCTAGATAGTTCAAGTGCCCTCTAGGTAACCTAGACAGTCCAAGTGCCCGCTAGGTTACCTACATAGTCCAAGTGCACGTTCGTTAACCTAGATAGTCCAAGTGCCCGCTGGTAACGTACATAATCCAAGGGCCCGCTAGGTAATCTTGATAGTCCAAGTGCCTTCTAGTTAACCTACATAGTCCAAGTGCCCGCTAGGTAACCTACATAGTCCAAGTGCCCACTAGGTAACCTAAGTAATCCTAATGCCCGCTAGGAAAACTACATAGTCCAAGTGCCCGCTAGTTAACCTAGATAGTCCAAGTGCCCGCTAGTAAACCTAGATAGTTCAAGGGCCCGCTAGTTAACCTAGATAGTCCAAGTGCCCGCTAGTTAACCTAGATAGTCCAAGTGCCCGCTAGTTAACCTAGATAGTCCAAGTGTCCGCTAGTTATCCTAGATCGTCCAAGGGCCCTCTAGTTAACCTAGATAGTCCAAGTGCCCGCTAGGGGATGTACATAGTCCAAGTGCCCTCTAGGTAACCTACATAGTCCAATGCCCGTTAGTTAACCTAGATAGTCCAAGTGCCCACTAGGGGACGTACATAGTCCAAGTGCCCGCTAGGTAACCTTGATAGTCCAAGTGCGCGCTAGGGTATGTACATAGTCCGAGTGCTGGCTAGGAAACCTAGATAATCCAAGTGCCCACTAGTTAACCTACATAGTCCAAGCGCCCGCAAGTTAACCTACATAGTCCAAGGTCCGCTATTTAACCTATATAGTCCAAGTGCCCGCTAGTTAACCTACATAGTACAAGGGCCCGCTACTTCACCTAGATAGTCCAAGTGCCCGCTAGTTAACCTAGATAGTCCAAGTGCCCGCTAGTTAACCTAAGTAGTCCAAATGTCCGATAGGGATCCTACATAGTCCAAGTGCCCGCTACGTAACCTACATATCCAAGTGCCCGTTCGTTAACCTAGATAGTCCAAGTGCCCGCTAGGTAACCTAGACAGTCCAAGTGCCCGCTAGGTTACCTACATAGTCCAAGTGCCCGTTCGTTAACCTAGATAGTCCAAGTGCCCGCTAGGTTACCTAGACAGTCCCAGTGCCCGCTAGTTAACCTCCATAGTCCAAGTGCCTGCTAGGTAAACTACATAGTCCAAGTGCCCACTAGGTAACCTAGACAGTCCAATTGCCCGCTAGTTAACCTAGACAGTCCAAGTACCCGATAGGGAACCTACATAGTCCTAGTGCTCGCTAGGGAACCTATATAGTCCAAGTGCTCGCTAGGCAACCTACATAGTCTAAGTGCCTGTTAGTTAACCTAGATAGTCAAAGTGCCTGCTAGGTAAACTACATAGTCCAAGTGCCCGCTAGGGAACCCACATATTCCAAGTGTCCGCTGGGTAACCTAGATAGTCCAATTGCCCGTTAGCTAACCTAGATAGTCGAAGTGTCCGCTAGTTAACCTACATAGTCCAAGTGTCCGTTCGTTAACCTAGATAGGCCAAGTGCCCTCTAGGTAACCTAGACAGTCCAAGTGCCCGCTAGGTTACCTACATAGTCCAAGTGCACGTTCGTTAACCTAGATAGTCCAAGTGCCCGCTGGTAACCTACATAATCCAAGGGCCCGCTAGGTAATCTTGATAGTCCAAGTGCCTTCTAGTTAACCTACATAGTCCAAGTGCCCGCTAGGTAACCTACATAGTCCAAGTGCCCACTAGGTAACCTAAGTAATCCTAATGCCCGCTAGGAAAACTACATAGTCCAAGTGCCCGCTAGTTAACATAAATAGTCCAAGTGCCCGCTAGTAAACCTAGATAGTCCAAGGGCCCGCTAGTTAATCTAGATAGTCCAAGTGCCCGCTAGTTAACCCAGATAGTCCAAGTGCCCGCTAGTTAACCTAGATAGTCCAAGGGACCGCTAGTTAATCTAGATAGTCCAAGTGCCCGCTAGTTAACCTAGATAGTCCAAGTGCCCGCTAGTTAACCTAGATCGTCCAAGGGCCCTCTAGTAAACCTAGATAGTCCAAGTGCCCGCTAGGGGACGTACATAGTCCAAGTGCCCTCTAGGTAACCTACATAGTCCAATGCCCGTTAGTTAACCTAGATAGTCCAAGTGCCCACTAGGGGACGTACATAGTCCAAGTGCCCGCTAGGTAACCTACATAGTCAAGTGCCCACTAGGTAACCTAAGTAATCCTAATGCCCGCTAGGAAAACTACATAGTCCAAGTGCCCGCTAGGTAACCTAGACAGTCCAAGTGCCCGCTAGGTAACCTTGATAGTCCAAGTGCCTTCTAGTTAACCTACATAGTCCAAGTGCCCGCTAGGTAACATACATAGTCCAAGTGCCCACTATGTAACCTAAATAATCCAAATGCCCGCTAGTTAACCTACATAGTCCAAGTGTCCATTCGTTAACCTAGATAGGCCAAGTGCCCTCTAGGTAACCTAGACAGTCCAAGTGCCCGCTAGGTTACCTACATAGTCCAAGTGCACGTTCGTTAACCTAGATAGTCCAAGTGCCCGCTGGTAACCTACATAATCCAAGGGCCCGCTAGGTAATCTTGATAGTCCAAGTGCCTTCTAGTTAACCTACATAGTCCAAGTGCCCGCTAGGTAACCTACATAGTCCAAGTGCCCACTAGGTAACCTAAGTAATCCTAATGCCCGCTAGGAAAACAACATAGTCCAAGTGCCCGCTAGTTAACCTAGATAGTCCAAGTGCCCACTAGTAAACCTAGATAGTCTAAGGGCCCGCTAGTTAATCTAGATAGTCCAAGTGCCCGCTAGTTAACCTAGATAGTCCAAGTGCCCGCTAGTTAACCTAGATAGTCCAAGGGACCGCTAGTTAATCTAGATAGTCCAAGTGCCCGCTAGTTAACCTAGATAGTCCAAGTGCCCGCTAGTTAACCTAGATAGTCCAAGGGACCGCTAGTTAATCTAGATAGTCCAAGTGCCCGCTAGTTAACCTAGATAGTCCAAATGCCCGCTAGTTAACCTAGATCGTCCAAGGGCCCTCTAGTTAACCTAGATAGTCCAAGTGCCCGCTAGGGGATGTACATAGTCCAAGTGCCCTCTAGGTAACCTGCATAGTCCAATGCCCGTTAGTTAACCTAGATAGTCCAAGTGCCCACTAGGGGACGTACATAGTCCAAGTGCCCGCTAGGTAACCTTGATAGTCCAAGTGCGCGCTAGGGTATGTACATAGTCCGAGTGCTGGCTAGGAAACCTAGATAATCCAAGTGCCCACTAGTTAACCTACATAGTCCAAGGGCCCGCAAGTTAACCTACATAGTCCAAGGTCCGCTATTTAACCTATATAGTCCAAGTGCCCGCTAGTTAACCTACATAGTACAAGGGCCCGCTACTTGACCTAGACAGTCCAAGTGCCCACTAGTAAACCTAGATAGTCCAAGTGCCCGTTCGTTAACCTAGATAGTCCAAGTGCCCGCTAGGTAACCTAGACAGTCCAAGTGCCCGCTAGGTTACCTACATAGTCCAAGTGCCCGTTCGTTAACCTAGATAGTCCAAGTGCCTGCTAGGTTACCTAGACAGTCCAAGTGCCCGCTAGTTAACCTCCATAGTCCAAGTGCCTGCTAGGTAAACTCCATAGTCCAAGTGCCCACTAGGTAACCTAGACAGTCCAATTGCCCGCTAGTTAACCTAGACAGTCCAAGTACCCGATAGGGAACCTACATAGTCCAAGTGCTCGCTAGGGAACCTATATAGTCCAAGTGCTCGCTAGGCAACCTACATAGTCCAAGTGCCTGTTAGTTAACCTAGATAGTCAAAGTGCCTGCTAGGTAACCTAAATAGTCCAAGTGCCTGCTAGGGAACCTACATAGTCCAAGTGTCCGCTAGGTAACCTAGATAGTCCAATTGCCCGTTAGCTAACCTAGATAGTCGAAGTGTCCGCTAGTTAACCTACATAGTCCAAGTGTCCGTTCGTTAACCTAGATAGGCCAAGTGCCCTCTAGGTAACCTAGACAGTCCAAGTGCCCGCTAGGTTACCTACATAGTCCAAGTGCACGTTCGTTAACCTAGATAGTCCAAGTGCCCGCTGGCAACCTACATAATCCAAGGGCCCGCTAGGTATCTTGATAGTCCAAGTGCCTTCTAATTAACCTACACAGTCCAAGTGCCCGCTAGGTAACCTACATACTCCAAGTGCCCACTAGGTAACCTAAGTAATCCTAATGCCCGCTAGGAAAACTACATAGTCCAAGTGCCCGCTAGGTAACCTAGACAGTCCAAGTGCCCGCTAGGTAACCTTGATAGTCCAAGTGCCTTCTAGTTAACCAACATAGTCCAAGTGCCCGCTAGGTAACATCCATAGTCCAAGTGCCCACTATGTAACCTAAATAATCCAAATGCCCGCTAGTTAACCTAGATAGTCCAAGTGCCCGCTTGTTAACCTAGATAGTCCAAGTGCCCGCTAGTAAACCTAGATAGTCCAAGGGCCCGCTAGTTAATCTACATAGTCCTGTGCCCCCTAGTTAACCTAGATAGTCCAAGTGCCCGCTAGTTAACCTAGATAGTCCAAGGGCCCGCTAGTTAATCTAGATAGTCCAAGTGCCCACTAGTTAACCTATATAGTCCAAGTGCCCGCTAGTTAACCTAGATCGTCCAAGTGCCCGCTGGTTAACTTAGATAATCCAAGTGCCAGATAGTTAACCTACATAGTCCAAGGGCCCAATAGTTAACCTAGATTGTCCTAGTGCCCGCTTGGGGACATACATAGTCCAAGTGCCCCCTAGGGAATCTACATAGTCCAAGTGCTCGCTAAGCAACCTACATAGTCCAAGTGCCCGTTAGTTAACCTAGATAGTCAAAGTGCCTGCTAGGTAACCTAAATAGTCCAAGTGCCCGCTAGGGAACCTACGTAGTCGAAGTGCCCACTAGGTAACCTAGATAGTCCAATTGCCCGTTAGCTAACCTAGATAGTCGAAGTGTCCGCTAGTTAACCTACATAATCCAAATGCCCGCTAGTTAACCTAGATTGTCCAAGTGCCCGCTTGTTAACCTAGAGAGTACAAGTGCCCGCTAGTAAACCTAGATAGTCCAAGGGCCCGCTAGTTAACCTACATAGTCCAAGTGCCCGTTCATTAACCTAGATAGGCCAAGTGCCCACTAGGTAACCTAGACAGTCCAAGTGCCCACTAGGTTACCTACATAGTCCAAGTGCACGTTCATTAACCTAGATAGTCCAAGTGCCCGCTGGTAATCTACATAGTCCAAGGGCTCGCTAGGTAATCTTGATAGTCCAAGTGCCTTCTAGTTAACCTACATAGTCCAAGTGCCCGCTAGGTAACCTACATAGTCCAAGTGCCCACTAGGTAACCTAAGTAATCCTAATGCCCGCTAGGAAAACTGCATAGTCCAAGTGCCCGCTAGTTAACCTAGATAGTCCAAGTGCCCGCTAGTTAACCTAGATAGTCCAAGTGCCCGCTAGTTAACCTAGATAGTCCAAGGGCCCTCTAGTTAACCTAGATAGTCCAAGTGCCCGCTAGGGAACGTACATAGTCCAAGTGCCCGCTAGGTAACCTAGATAGTCCAAGTGCCCCCTAGGGTATGTACATACTCCAAGTGCCCACTAGGTAACCTAAGTAATCCTAATGCCCGCTAGGAAAACTACATAGTCCAAGTGCCCGCTAGGTAACCTAGACAGTCCAAGTGCCCGCTAGGTAACCTTGATAGTCCAAGTGCCTTCTAGTTAACCTACATAGTCCAAGTGCCCTCTAGGTAACATACATAGTCCAAGTGCCCACTATGTAACCTAAATAATCCAAATGCCCGCTAGTTAACCTACATAGTCCAAGTGTCCGTTCGTTAACCTAGATAGGCCAAGTGCCCTCTAGGTAACCTAGACAGTCCAAGTGCCCGCTAGGTTACCTACATAGTCCAAGTGCACGTTCGTTAACCTAGATAGTCCAAGTGCCCGCAGGTAACCTACATAATCCAAGTGCCCGCTAGGTAATCTTGATAGTCCAAGTGCCTTCTAGTTAACCTACATAGTCCAAGTGCCCACTAGGTAACCTAAGTAATCCTAATGCCCGCTAGGAAAACAACATAGTCCAAGTGCCCGCTAGTTAACCTAGATAGTCCAAGTGCCCACTAGTAAACCTAGATAGTCTAAGGGCCCGCTAGTTAATCTAGATAGTCCAAGTGCCCGCTAGTTAACCTAGATAGTCCAAGTGCCCGCTAGTTAACCTAGATAGTCCAAGGGACCGCTAGTTAATCTAGATAGTCCAAGTGCCCGCTAGTTAACCTAGATAGTCCAAGTGCCCGCTAGTTAACCTAGATAGTCCAAGGGACCGCTAGTTAATCTAGATAGTCCAAGTGCCCGCTAGTTAACCTAGATAGTCCAAGTGCCCGCTAGTTAACCTAGATCGTCCAAGGGCCCTCTAGTTAACCTAGATAGTCCAAGTGCCCGCTAGGGGATGTACATAGTCCAAGTGCCCTCTAGGTAACCTGCATAGTCCAATGCCCGTTAGTTAACCTAGATAGTCCAAGTGCCCACTAGGGGACGTACATAGTCCAAGTGCCCGCTAGGTAACCTTGATAGTCCAAGTGCGCGCTAGGGTATGTACATAGTCCGAGTGCTGGCTAGGAAACCTAGATAATCCAAGTGCCCACTAGTTAACCTACATAGTCCAAGGGCCCGCAAGTTAACCTACATAGTCCAAGGTCCGCTATTTAACCTATATAGTCCAAGTGCCCGCTAGTTAACCTACATAGTACAAGGGCCCGCTACTTGACCTAGACAGTCCAAGTGCCCACTAGTAAACCTAGATAGTCCATGTGCCCGTTCGTTAACCTAGATAGTCCAAGTGCCCGCTATGTAACCTAGACAGTCCAAGTGCCCGCTAGGTTACCTACATAGTCCAAGTGCCCGTTCGTTAACCTAGATAGTCCAAGTGCCCGCTAGGTTACCTAGACAGTCCAAGTGCCCGCTAGTTAACCTCCATAGTCCAAGTGCCTGCTAGGTAAACTACATAGTCCAAGTGCCCACTAGGTAACCTAGACAGTCCAATTGCCCGCTAGTTAACCTAGACAGTCCAAGTACCCGATAGGGAACCTACATAGTCCAAGTGCTCGCTAGGGAACCTATATAGTCCAAGTGCTCGCTAGGCAACCTACATAGTCCAAGTGCCTGTTAGTTAACCTAGATAGTCAAAGTGCCTGCTAGGTAACCTAAATAGTCCAAGTGCCTGCTAGGGAACCTACATAGTCCAAGTGTCCGCTAGGTAACCTAGATAGTCCAATTGCCCGTTAGCTAACCTAGATAGTCGAAGTGTCCGCTAGTTAACCTACATAGTCCAAGTGTCCGTTCGTTAACCTAGATAGGCCAAGTGCCCTCTAGGTAACCTAGACAGTCCAAGTGCCCGCTAGGTTACCTACATAGTCCAAGTGCACGTTCGTTAACCTAGATAGTCCAAGTGCCCGCTGGCAACCTACATAATCCAAGGGCCCGCTAGGTAATCTTGATAGTCCAAGTGCCTTCTAGTTAACCTACACAGTCCAAGTGCCCGCTAGGTAACCTACATAGTCCAAGTGCCCACTAGGTAACCTAAGTAATCCTAATGCCCGCTAGGAAACTACATAGTCCAAGTGCCCGCTAGGTAACCTAGATAGTCCAAGTGCCCGCTAGGTAACCTTGATAGTCCAAGTGCCTTCTAGTTAACCAACATAGTCCAAGTGCCCGCTAGGTAACATCCATAGTCCAAGTGCCCACTATGTAACCTAAATAATCCAAATGCCCGCTAGTTAACCTAGATAGTCCAAGTGCCCGCTTGTTAACCTAGATAGTCCAAGTGCCCGCTAGTAAACCTAGATAGTCCAAGGGCCCGCTAGTTAATCTACATAGTCCTGTGCCCGCTAGTTAACCTAGATAGTCCAAGTGCCCGCTAGTTAACCTAGATAGTCCAAGGGCCCGCTAGTTAATCTAGATAGTCCAAGTGCCCACTAGTTAACCTATATAGTCCAAGTGCCCGCTAGTTAACCTAGATCGTCCAAGTGCCCGCTGGTTAACTTAGATAATCCAAGTGCCCGATAGTTAACCTACATAGTCCAAGGGCCCAATAGTTAACCTAGATTGTCCTAGTGCCCGCTTGGGGACATACATAGTCCAAGTGCCCCCTAGGGAATCTACATAGTCCAAGTGCTCGCTAAGCAACCTACATAGTCCAAGTGCCCGTTAGTTAACCTAGATAGTCAAAGTGCCTGCTAGGTAACCTAAATAGTCCAAGTGCCCGCTAGGGAACCTACGTAGTCGAAGTGCCCACTAGGTAACCTAGATAGTCCAATTGCCGGTTAGCTAACCTAGATAGTCGAAGTGTCCGCTAGTTAACCTACATAATCCAAATGCCCGCTAGTTAACCTAGATTGTCCAAGTGCCCGCTTGTTAACCTAGAGAGTACAAGTGCCCGATAGTAAACCTAGATAGTCCAAGGGCCCGCTAGTTAACCTACATAGTCCAAGTGCCCGTTCGTTAACCTAGATAGGCCAAGTGCCCACTAGGTAACCTAGACAGTCCAAGTGCCCACTAGGTTACCTACATAGTCCAAGTGCACGTTCATTAACCTAGATAGTCCAAGTGCCCGCTGGTAATCTACATAGTCCAAGGGCCCGCTAGGTAATCTTGATAGTCCAAGTGCCTTCTAGTTAACCTACATAGTCCAAGTGCCCGCTAGGTAACCTACATAGTCCAAGTGCCCACTAGGTAACCTAAGTAATCCTAATGCCCGCTAGGAAAACTGCATAGTCCAAGTGCCCGCTAGTTAACCTAGATAGTCCAAGTGCCCGCTAGTTAACCTAGATAGTCCAAGTGCCCGCTAGTTAACCTAGATAGTCCAAGGGCCCTCTAGTTAACCTAGATAGTCCAAGTGCCCGCTAGGGAACGTACATAGTCCAAATGCCCGCTAGGTAACCTAGATAGTCCAAGTGCCCCCTAGGGTATGTACATAGTCCAAGTGCCCACTAGGTAACCTAAGTAATCCTAATGCCCGCTAGGAAAACTACATAGTCCAAGTGCCCGCTAGGTAACCTAGACAGTCCAAGTGCCCGCTAGGTAACCTTGATAGTCCAAGTGCCTTCTATTTAACCTACATAGTCCAAGTGCCCTCTAGGTAACATACATAGTCCAAGTGCCCACTATGTAACCTAAATAATCCAAATGCCCGCTAGTTAACCTACATAGTCCAAGTGTCCGTTCGTTAACCTAGATAGGCCAAGTGCCCTCTAGGTAACCTAGACAGTCCAAGTGCCCGCTAGGTTACCTACATAGTCCAAGTGCACGTTCGTTAACCTAGATAGTCCAAGTGCCCGCTGGTAACCTACATAATCCAAGGGCCCGCTAGGTAATCTTGATAGTCCAAGTGCCTTCTAGTTAACCTACATAGTCCAAGTGCCCGCTAGGTAACCTACATAGTCCAAGTGCCCACTAGGTAACTTAAGTAATCCTAATGCCCGCTAGGAAAACTACATAGTCCAAGTGCCCGCTAGTTAACCTAGATAGTCCAAGTGCCCGCTAGTAAACCTAGATAGTTCAAGGGCCCGCTAGTTAACCTAGATAGTCCAAGTGCCCGCTAGTTAACCTAGATAGTCCAAGTGCCCGCTAGTTAACCTAGATAGTCCAAGTGTCCGCTAGTTAACCTAGATCGTCCAAGGGCCCTCTAGTTAACCTAGATAGTCCAAGTGCCCGCTAGGGGATGTACATAGTCCAAGTGCCCTCTAGGTAACCTACATAGTCCAATGCCCGTTAGTTAACCTAGATAGTCCAAGTGCCCACTAGGGGACGTACATAGTCCAAGTGCCCGCTAGGTAACCTTGATAGTCCAAGTGCGCGCTAGGGTATGTACATAGTCCGAGTGCTGGCTAGGAAACCTAGATAATCCAAGTGCCCGCTAGTTAACCTAGATAGTCCAAGTGTCCGCTAGTTAACCTAGATCGTCCAAGGGCCCTCTAGTTAACCTAGATAGTCCAAGTGCCCGCTAGGGGATGTACATAGTCCAAGTGCCCTCTAGGTAACCTACATAGTCCAATGCCCGTTAGTTAACCTAGATAGTCCAAGTGCCCACTAGGGGACGTACATAGTCCAAGTGCCCGCTAGGTAACCTTGATAGTCCAAGTGCGCGCTAGGGTATGTACATAGTCCGAGTGCTGGCTAGGAAACCTAGATAATCCAAGTGCCCACTCGTTAACCTACATAGTCCAAGGGCCCGCAAGTTAACCTACATAGTCCAAGGTCCGCTATTTAACCTATATAGTCCAAGTGCCCGCTAGTTAACCTACATAGGAAAAGGGCCCGCTACTTCACCTAGATAGTCCAAGTGCCCGCTAGTTAACCTAAGTAGTCCAAATGTCCGATAGGGATCCTACATAGTCCAAGTGCCCGCTACGTAACCTACATATCCAAGTGCCCGTTCGTTAACCTAGATAGTCCAAGTGCCCGCTAGGTAACCTAGACAGTCCAAGTGCCCGCTAGGTTACCTACATAGTCCAAGTGCCCGTTCGTTAACCTAGATAGTCCAAGTGCCCGCTAGGTTACCTAGACAGTCCCAGTGCCCGCTAGTTAACCTCCATAGTCCAAGTGCCTGCTAGGTAAACTACATAGTCCAAGTGCCCACTAGGTAACCTAGACAGTCCAATTGCCCGCTAGTTAACCTAGACAGTCCAAGTACCCGATAGGGAACCTACAAAGTCCTAGTGCTCGCTAGGGAACCTATATAGTCCAAGTGCTCGCTAGGCAACCTACATAGTCTAAGTGCCTGTTAGTTAACCTAGATAGTCAAAGTGCCTGCTAGGTAAACTACATAGTCCAAGTGCCCGCTAGGGAACCCACATAGTCCAAGTGTCCGCTGGGTAACCTAGATAGTCCAATTGCCCGTTAGCTAACCTAGATAGTCGAAGTGTCCGCTAGTTAACCTACATAGTCCAAGTGTCCGTTCGTTAACCTAGATAGGCCAAGTGCCCTCTAGGTAACCTAGACAGTCCAAGTGCCCGCTAGGTTACCTACATAGTCCAAGTGCACGTTCGTTAACCTAGATAGTCCAAGTGCCCGCTGGTAACCTACATAATCCAAGGGCCCGCTAGGTAATCTTGATAGTCCAAGTGCCTTCTAGTTAACCTACATAGTCCAAGTGCCCGCTAGGTAACCTACATAGTCCAAGTGCCCACTAGGTAACTTAAGTAATCCTAATGCCCGCTAGGAAAACTACATAGTCCAAGTGCCCGCTAGTTAACCTAGATAGTCCAAGTGCCCGCTAGTAAACCTAGATAGTTCAAGGGCCCGCTAGTTAACCTAGATAGTCCAAGTGCCCGCTAGTTAACCTAGATAGTCCAAGTGCCCGCTAGTTAACCTAGATAGTCCAAGTGTCCGCTAGTTAACCTAGATCGTCCAAGGGCCCTCTAGTTAACCTAGATAGTCCAAGTGCCCGCTAGGGGATGTACATAGTCCAAGTGCCCGCTAGGTAACCTACATAGTCCAAGTGCCCACTAGGTAACCTAAGTAATCCTAATGCCCGCTAGGAAAACTACATAGACCAAGTGCCCGCTAGTTAACCTAAATAGTCCAAGTGCCCGCTAGTAAACCTAGATAGTCCAAGGGCCCGCTAGTTAATCTAGATAGTCCAAGTGCCCGCTAGTTAACCCAGATAGTCCAAGTGCCCGCTAGTTAACCTAGATAGTCCAAGGGACCGCTAGTTAATCTAGATAGTCCAAGTGCCCGCTAGTTAACCTAGATAGTCCAAGTGCCCACTAGTTAACCTAGATCGTCCAAGGGCCCTCTAGTTAACCTAGATAGTCCAAGTGCCCGCTAGGGGACGTACATAGTCCAAGTGCCCTCTAGGTAACCTACATAGTCCAATGCCCGTTAGTTAACCTAGATAGTCCAAGTGCCCACTAGGGGACGTACATAGTCCAAGTGCCCGCTAGGTAACCTACATAGTCAAGTGCCCACTAGGTAACCTAAGTAATCCTAATGCCCGCTAGGAAAACTACATAGTCCAAGTGCCCACTAGGTAACCTAGACAGTCCAAGTGCCCGCTAGGTAACCTTGATAGTCCAAGTGCCTTCTAGTTAACCTACATAGTCCAAGTGCCCGCTAGGTAACATACATAGTCCAAGTGCCCACTATGTAACCTAAATAATCCAAATGCCCGCTAGTTAACCTACATAGTCCAAGTGTCCGTTCGTTAACCTAGATAGGCCAAGTGCCCTCTAGGTAACCTAGACAGTCCAAGTGCCCGCTAGGTTACCTACATAGTCCAAGTGCACGTTCGTTAACCTAGATAGTCCAAGTGCCCGCTGGTAACCTACATAATCCAAGGGCCCGCTAGGTAATCTTGATAGTCCAAGTGCCTTCTAGTTAACCTACATAGTCCAAGTGCCCGCTAGGTAACCTACATAGTCCAAGTGCCCACTAGGTAACCTAAGTAATCCTAATGCCCACTAGGAAAACAACATAGTCCAAGTGCCCGCTAGTTAACCTAGATAGTCCAAGTGCCCACTAGTAAACCTAGATAGTCCAAGGGCCCGCTAGTTAATCTAGATAGTCCAAGTGCCCGCTAGTTAACCTAGATAGTCCAAGTGCCCGCTAGTTAACCTAGATAGTCCAAGGGACCTCTAGTTAATCTAGATAGTCCAAGTGCCCGCTAGTTAACCTAGATAGTCCAAGTGCCCGCTAGTTAACCTAGATCGTCCAAGTGCCCGCTAGGGGATGTACATAGTCCAAGTGCCCTCTAGGTAACCTGCATAGTCCAATGCCCGTTAGTTAACCTAGATAGTCCAAGTGCCCACTAGGGGACGTACATAGTCCAAGTGCCCGCTAGGTAACCTTGATAGTCCAAGTGCACGCTAGGGTATGTACATAGTCCGAGGGCTGGCTAGGAAACCTAGATAATCCAAGTGCCCACTAGTTAACCTACATAGTCCAAGGGCCCGCAAGTTAACCTACATAGTCCAAGGTCCGCTATTTAACCTATATAGTCCAAGTGCCCGCTAGTTAACCTACATAGTACAAGGGCCCGCTACTTGACCTAGACAGTCCAAGTGCCCGCTAGTTAACCAGATAGTCCAAGTGCCCGCTAGTTAACCTAAGTAGTCCAAATGTCCGATAGGGATCCTACATAGTCCAAGTGCCCGCTACGTAACCTACATATCCAAGTGCCCGTTCGTTAACCTAGATAGTCCAAGTGCCCGCTAGGTAACCTAGACAGTCCAAGTGCCCGCTAGGTTACCTACATAGTCCAAGTGCCCGTTCGTTAACCTAGATAGTCCAAGTGCCCGCTAGGTTACCTAGACAGTCCAAGTGCCCGCTAGTTAACCTCCATAGTCCAAGTGCCTGCTAGGTAAACTACATAGTCCAAGTGCCCACTAGGTAACCTAGACAGTCCAATTGCCCGCTAGTTAACCTAGACAGTCCAAGTACCCGATAGGGAACCTACATAGTCCAAGTGCTCGCTAGGGAACCTATATAGTCCAAGTGCTCTCTAGGCAACCTACATAGTCCAAGTGCCTGTTAGTTAACCTAGATAGTCAAAGTGCCTGCTAGGTAACCTAAATAGTCCAAGTGCCCGCTAGGGAACCTACATAGTCCAAGTGTCCGCTAGGTAACCTAGATAGTCCAATTGCCGGTTAGCTAACCTAGATAGTCGAAGTGTCCGCTAGTTAACCTACATAGTCCAAGTGTCCGTTCGTTAACCTAGATAGGCCAAGTGCCCTCTAGGTAACCTAGACAGTCCAAGTGCCCGCTAGGTTACCTACATAGTCCAAGTGCACGTTCGTTAACCTTGATAGTCCAAGTGCCCGCTGGTAACCTACATAATCCAAGGGCCCGCTAGGTAATCTTGATAGTCCAAGTGCCTTCTAGTTAACCTACATAGTCCAAGTGCCCGCTAGGTAACCTACATAGGCCAAGTGCCCACTAGGTAACCTAAGTAATCCTAATGCCCGCTAGGAAAACTACATAGTCCAAGTGCCCGCCAGTTAACCTAAATAGTCCAAGTGCCCGCTAGTAAACCTAGATAGTCCATGGCCCGCTAGTTAATCTAGATAGTCCAAGTGCCCGCTAGTTAACCCAGATAGTCCAAGTGCCCGCTAGTTAACCTAGATAGTCCAAGGGACCTCTAGTTAATCTAGATAGTCCAAGTGCCCGCTAGTTAACCTAGATAGTCCAAGTGCCCGCTAGTTAACCTAGATCGTCCAAGGGCCCTCTAGTAAACCTAGATAGTCCAAGTGCCCGCTAGGGGACGTACATAGTCCAAGTGCCCTCTAGGTAACCTACATAGTCCAATGCCCGTTAGTTAACCTAGATAGTCCAAGTGCCCACTAGGGGACGTACATAGTCCAAGTGACCGCTAGGTAACCTACATAGTCAAGTGCCCACTAGGTAACCTAAGTAATCCTAATGCCCGCTAGGAAAACTACATAGTCCAAGTGCCCGCTAGGTAACCTAGACAGTCCAAGTGCCCGCTAGGTAACCTTGATAGTCCAAGTGCCTTCTAGTTAACCTACATAGTCCAAGTGCCCGCTAGGTAACATACATAGTCCAAGTGCCCACTATGTAACCTAAATAATCCAAATGCCCGCTAGTTAACCTACATAGTCCAAGTGTCCGTTCGTTAACCTAGATAGGCCAAGTGCCCTCTAGGTAACATAGACAGTCCAAGTGCCCGCTAGGTTACCTACATAGTCCAAGTGCACGTTCGTTAACCTAGATAGTCCAAGTGCCCGCTGGTAACCTACATAATCCAAGTGCCCGCTAGGTAATCTTGATAGTCCAAGTGCCTTCTAGTTAACCTACATAGTCCAAGTGCCCACTAGGTAACCTAAGTAATCCTAATGCCCGCTAGGAAAACAACATAGTCCAAGTGCCCGCTAGTTAACCTAGATAGTCCAAGTGCCCACTAGTAAACCTAGATAGTCTAAGGGCCCGCTAGTTAATCTAGATAGTCCAAGTGCCCGCTAGTTAACCTAGATAGTCCAAGTGCCCGCTAGTTAACCTAGATAGTCCAAGGGACCGCTAGTTAATCTAGATAGTCCAAGTGCCCGCTAGTTAACCTAGATAGTCCAAGTGCCCGCTAGTTAACCTAGATAGTCCAAGGGACCGCTAGTTAATCTAGATAGTCCAAGTGCCCGCTAGTTAACCTAGATAGTCCAAGTGCCCGCTAGTTAACCTAGATCGTCCAAGGGCCCTCTAGTTAACCTAGATAGTCCAAGTGCCCGCTAGGGGATGTACATAGTCCAAGTGCCCTCTAGGTAACCTGCATAGTCCAATGCCCGTTAGTTAACCTAGATAGTCCAAGTGCCCACTAGGGGACGTACATAGTCCAAGTGCCCGCTAGGTAACCTTGATAGTCCAAGTGCGCGCTAGGGTATGTACATAGTCCGAGTGCTGGCTAGGAAACCTAGATAATCCAAGTGCCCACTAGTTAACCTACATAGTCCAAGGGCCCGCAAGTTAACCTACATAGTCCAAGGTCCGCTATTTAACCTATATAGTCCAAGTGCCCGCTAGTTAACCTACATAGTACAAGGGCCCGCTACTTGACCTAGACAGTCCAAGTGCCCACTAGTAAACCTAGATAGTCCAAGTGCCCGTTCGTTAACCTAGATAGTCCAAGTGCCCGCTATGTAACCTAGACAGTCCAAGTGCCCGCTAGGTTACCTACATAGTCCAAGTGCCCGTTCGTTAACCTAGATAGTCCAAGTGCCCGCTAGGTTACCTAGACAGTCCAAGTGCCCGCTAGTTAACCTCCATAGTCCAAGTGCCTGCTAGGTAAACTACATAGTCCAAGTGCCCACTAGGTAACCTAGACAGTCCAATTGCCCGCTAGTTAACCTAGACAGTCCAAGTACCCGATAGGGAACCTACATAGTCCAAGTGCTCGCTAGGGAACCTATATAGTCCAAGTGCTCGCTAGGCAACCTACATAGTCCAAGTGCCTGTTAGTTAACCTAGATAGTCAAAGTGCCTGCTAGGTAACCTAAATAGTCCAAGTGCCTGCTAGGGAACCTACATAGTCCAAGTGTCCGCTAGGTAACCTAGATAGTCCAATTGCCCGTTAGCTAACCTAGATAGTCGAAGTGTCAGCTAGTTAACCTACATAGTCCAAGTGTCCGTTCGTTAACCTAGATAGGCCAAGTGCCCTCTAGGTAACCTAGACAGTCCAAGTGCCCGCTAGGTTACCTACATAGTCCAAGTGCACGTTCGTTAACCTAGATAGTCCAAGTGCCCGCTGGCAACCTACATAATCCAAGGGCCCGCTAGGTAATCTTGATAGTCCAAGTGCCTTCTAGTTAACCTACACAGTCCAAGTGCCCGCTAGGTAACCTACATAGTCCAAGTGCCCACTAGGTAACCTAAGTAATCCTAATGCCCGCTAGGAAACTACATAGTCCAAGTGCCCGCTAGGTAACCTAGATAGTCCAAGTGCCCGCTAGGTAACCTTGATAGTCCAAGTGCCTTCTAGTTAACCAACATAGTCCAAGTGCCCGCTAGGTAACATCCATAGTCCAAGTGCCCACTATGTAACCTAAATAATCCAAATGCCCGCTAGTTAACCTAGATAGTCCAAGTGCCCGCTTGTTAACCTAGATAGTCCAAGTGCCCGCTAGTAAACCTAGATAGTCCAAGGGCCCGCTAGTTAATCTACATAGTCCTGTGCCCGCTAGTTAACCTAGATAGTCCAAGTGCCCGCTAGTTAACCTAGATAGTCCAAGGGCCCGCTAGTTAATCTAGATAGTCCAAGTGCCCACTAGTTAACCTATATAGTCCAAGTGCCCGCTAGTTAACCTAGATCGTCCAAGTGCCCGCTGGTTAACTTAGATAATCCAAGTGCCCGATAGTTAACCTACATAGTCCAAGGGCCCAATAGTTAACCTAGATTGTCCTAGTGCCCGCTTGGGGACATACATAGTCCAAGTGCCCCCTAGGGAATCTACATAGTCCAAGTGCTCGCTAAGCAACCTACATAGTCCAAGTGCCCGTTAGTTAACCTAGATAGTCAAAGTGCCTGCTAGGTAACCTAAATAGTCCAAGTGCCCGCTAGGGAACCTACGTAGTCGAAGTGCCCACTAGGTAACCTAGATAGTCCAATTGCCGGTTAGCTAACCTAGATAGTCGAAGTGTCCGCTAGTTAACCTACATAATCCAAATGCCCGCTAGTTAACCTAGATTGTCCAAGTGCCCGCTTGTTAACCTAGAGAGTACAAGTGCCCGATAGTAAACCTAGATAGTCCAAGGGCCCGCTAGTTAACCTACATAGTCCAAGTGCCCGTTCGTTAACCTAGATAGGCCAAGTGCCCACTAGGTAACCTAGACAGTCCAAGTGCCCACTAGGTTACCTACATAGTCCAAGTGCACGTTCATTAACCTAGATAGTCCAAGTGCCCGCTGGTAATCTACATAGTCCAAGGGCCCGCTAGGTAATCTTGATAGTCCAAGTGCCTTCTAGTTAACCTACATAGTCCAAGTGCCCGCTAGGTAACCTACATAGTCCAAGTGCCCACTAGGTAACCTAAGTAATCCTAATGCCCGCTAGGAAAACTGCATAGTCCAAGTGCCCGCTAGTTAACCTAGATAGTCCAAGTGCCCGCTAGTTAACCTAGATAGTCCAAGTGCCCGCTAGTTAACCTAGATAGTCCAAGGGCCCTCTAGTTAACCTAGATAGTCCAAGTGCCCGCTAGGGAACGTACATAGTCCAAGTGCCCGCTAGGTAACCTAGATAGTCCAAGTGCCCCCTAGGGTATGTACATAGTCCAAGTGCCCACTAGGTAACCTAAGTAATCCTAATGCCCGCTAGGAAAACTACATAGTCCAAGTGCCCGCTAGGTAACCTAGACAGTCCAAGTGCCCGCTAGGTAACCTTGATAGTCCAAGTGCCTTCTATTTAACCTACATAGTCCAAGTTCCCTCTAGGTAACATACATAGTCCAAGTGCCCACTATGTAACCTAAATAATCCAAATGCCCGCTAGTTAACCTACATAGTCCAAGTGTCCGTTCGTTAACCTAGATAGGCCAAGTGCCCTCTAGGTAACCTAGACAGTCCAAGTGCCCGCTAGGTTACCTACATAGTCCAAGTGCACGTTCGTTAACCTAGATAGTCCAAGTGCCCGCTGGTAACCTACATAATCCAAGGGCCCGCTAGGTAATCTTGATAGTCCAAGTGCCTTCTAGTTAACCTACATAGTCCAAGTGCCCGCTAGGTAACCTACATAGTCCAAGTGCCCACTAGGTAACTTAAGTAATCCTAATGCCCGCTAGGAAAACTACATAGTCCAAGTGCCCGCTAGTTAACCTAGATAGTCCAAGTGCCCGCTAGTAAACCTAGATAGTTCAAGGGCCCGCTAGTTAACCTAGATAGTCCAAGTGCCCGCTAGTTAACCTAGATAGTCCAAGTGCCCGCTAGTTAACCTAGATAGTCCAAGTGTCCGCTAGTTAACCTAGATCGTCCAAGGGCCCTCTAGTTAACCTAGATAGTCCAAGTGCCCGCTAGGGGATGTACATAGTCCAAGTGCCCTCTAGGTAACCTACATAGTCCAATGCCCGTTAGTTAACCTAGATAGTCCAAGTGCCCACTAGGGGACGTACATAGTCCAAGTGCCCGCTAGGTAACCTTGATAGTCCAAGTGCGCGCTAGGGTATGTACATAGTCCGAGTGCTGGCTAGGAAACCTAGATAATCCAAGTGCCCGCTAGTTAACCTAGATAGTCCAAGTGTCCGCTAGTTAACCTAGATCGTCCAAGGGCCCTCTAGTTAACCTAGATAGTCCAAGTGCCCGCTAGGGGATGTACATAGTCCAAGTGCCCTCTAGGTAACCTACATAGTCCAATGCCCGTTAGTTAACCTAGATAGTCCAAGTGCCCACTAGGGGACGTACATAGTCCAAGTGCCCGCTAGGTAACCTTGATAGTCCAAGTGCGCGCTAGGGTATGTACATAGTCCGAGTGCTGGCTAGGAAACCTAGATAATCCAAGTGCCCACTCGTTAACCTACATAGTCCAAGGGCCCGCAAGTTAACCTACATAGTCCAAGGTCCGCTATTTAACCTATATAGTCCAAGTGCCCGCTAGTTAACCTACATAGGACAAGGGCCCGCTACTTCACCTAGATAGTCCAAGTGCCCGCTAGTTAACCTAGATAGTCCAAGTGCCCGCTAGTTAACCTAAGTAGTCCAAATGTCCGATAGGGATCCTACATAGTCCAAGTGCCCGCTACGTAACCTACATATCCAAGTGCCCGTTCGTTAACCTAGATAGTCCAAGTGCCCGCTAGGTAACCTAGACAGTCCAAGTGCCCGCTAGGTTACCTACATAGTCCAAGTGCCCGTTCGTTAACCTAGATAGTCCAAGTGCCCGCTAGGTTACCTAGACAGTCCCAGTGCCCGCTAGTTAACCTCCATAGTCCAAGTGCCTGCTAGGTAAACTACATAGTCCAAGTGCCCACTAGGTAACCTAGACAGTCCAATTGCCCGCTAGTTAACCTAGACAGTCCAAGTACCCGATAGGGAACCTACAAAGTCCTAGTGCTCGCTAGGGAACCTATATAGTCCAAGTGCTCGCTAGGCAACCTACATAGTCTAAGTGCCTGTTAGTTAACCTAGATAGTCAAAGTGCCTGCTAGGTAAACTACATAGTCCAAGTGCCCGCTAGGGAACCCACATAGTCCAAGTGTCCGCTGGGTAACCTAGATAGTCCAATTGCCCGTTAGCTAACCTAGATAGTCGAAGTGTCCGCTAGTTAACCTACATAGTCCAAGTGTCCGTTCGTTAACCTAGATAGGCCAAGTGCCCTCTAGGTAACCTAGACAGTCCAAGTGCCCGCTAGGTTACCTACATAGTCCAAGTGCACGTTCGTTAACCTAGATAGTCCAAGTGCCCGCTGGTAACCTACATAATCCAAGGGCCCGCTAGGTAATCTTGATAGTCCAAGTGCCTTCTAGTTAACCTACATAGTCCAAGTGCCCGCTAGGTAACCTACATAGTCCAAGTGCCCACTAGGTAACCTAAGTAATCCTAATGCCCGCTAGGAAAACTACATAGACCAAGTGCCCGCTAGTTAACCTAAATAGTCCAAGTGCCCGCTAGTAAACCTAGATAGTCCAAGGGCCCGCTAGTTAATCTAGATAGTCCAAGTGCCCGCTAGTTAACCCAGATAGTCCAAGTGCCCGCTAGTTAACCTAGATAGTCCAAGGGACCGCTAGTTAATCTAGATAGTCCAAGTGCCCGCTAGTTAACCTAGATAGTCCAAGTGCCCACTAGTTAACCTAGATCGTCCAAGGGCCCTCTAGTTAACCTAGATAGTCCAAGTGCCCGCTAGGGGACGTACATAGTCCAAGTGCCCTCTAGGTAACCTACATAGTCCAATGCCCGTTAGTTAACCTAGATAGTCCAAGTGCCCACTAGGGGACGTACATAGTCCAAGTGCCCGCTAGGTAACCTACATAGTCAAGTGCCCACTAGGTAACCTAAGTAATCCTAATGCCCGCTAGGAAAACTACATAGTCCAAGTGCCCACTAGGTAACCTAGACAGTCCAAGTGCCCGCTAGGTAACCTTGATAGTCCAAGTGCCTTCTAGTTAACCTACATAGTCCAAGTGCCCGCTAGGTAACATACATAGTCCAAGTGCCCACTATGTAACCTAAATAATCCAAATGCCCGCTAGTTAACCTACATAGTCCAAGTGTCCGTTCGTTAACCTAGATAGGCCAAGTGCCCTCTAGGTAACCTAGACAGTCCAAGTGCCCGCTAGGTTACCTACATAGTCCAAGTGCACGTTCGTTAACCTAGATAGTCCAAGTGCCCGCTGGTAACCTACATAATCCAAGGGCCCGCTAGGTAATCTTGATAGTCCAAGTGCCTTCTAGTTAACCTACATAGTCCAAGTGCCCGCTAGGTAACCTACATAGTCCAAGTGCCCACTAGGTAACCTAAGTAATCCTAATGCCCACTAGGAAAACAACATAGTCCAAGTGCCCGCTAGTTAACCTAGATAGTCCAAGTGCCCACTAGTAAACCTAGATAGTCCAAGGGCCCGCTAGTTAATCTAGATAGTCCAAGTGCCCGCTAGTTAACCTAGATAGTCCAAGTGCCCGCTAGTTAACCTAGATAGTCCAAGGGACCTCTAGTTAATCTAGATAGTCCAAGTGCCCGCTAGTTAACCTAGATAGTCCAAGTGCCCGCTAGTTAACCTAGATCGTCCAAGTGCCCGCTAGGGGATGTACATAGTCCAAGTGCCCTCTAGGTAACCTGCATAGTCCAATGCCCGTTAGTTAACCTAGATAGTCCAAGTGCCCACTAGGGGACGTACATAGTCCAAGTGCCCGCTAGGTAACCTTGATAGTCCAAGTGCACGCTAGGGTATGTACATAGTCCGAGGGCTGGCTAGGAAACCTAGATAATCCAAGTGCCCACTAGTTAACCTACATAGTCCAAGGGCCCGCAAGTTAACCTACATAGTCCAAGGTCCGCTATTTAACCTATATAGTCCAAGTGCCCGCTAGTTAACCTACATAGTACAAGGGCCCGCTACTTGACCTAGACAGTCCAAGTGCCCGCTAGTTAACCTAGATAGTCCAAGTGCCCGCTAGTTAACCTAAGTAGTCCAAATGTCCGATAGGGATCCTACATAGTCCAAGTGCCCGCTACGTAACCTACATATCCAAGTGCCCGTTCGTTAACCTAGATAGTCCAAGTGCCCGCTAGGTAACCTAGACAGTCCAAGTGCCCGCTAGGTTACCTACATAGTCCAAGTGCCCGTTCGTTAACCTAGATAGTCCAAGTGCCCGCTAGGTTACCTAGACAGTCCAAGTGCCCGCTAGTTAACCTCCATAGTCCAAGTGCCTGCTAGGTAAACTACATAGTCCAAGTGCCCACTAGGTAACCTAGACAGTCCAATTGCCCGCTAGTTAACCTAGACAGTCCAAGTACCCGATAGGGAACCTACATAGTCCAAGTGCTCGCTAGGGAACCTATATAGTCCAAGTGCTCTCTAGGCAACCTACATAGTCCAAGTGCCTGTTAGTTAACCTAGATAGTCAAAGTGCCTGCTAGGTAACCTAAATAGTCCAAGTGCCCGCTAGGGAACCTACATAGTCCAAGTGTCCGCTAGGTAACCTAGATAGTCCAATTGCCGGTTAGCTAACCTAGATAGTCGAAGTGTCCGCTAGTTAACCTACATAGTCCAAGTGTCCGTTCGTTAACCTAGATAGGCCAAGTGCCCTCTAGGTAACCTAGACAGTCCAAGTGCCCGCTAGGTTACCTACATAGTCCAAGTGCACGTTCGTTAACCTAGATAGTCCAAGTGCCCGCTGGTAACCTACATAATCCAAGGGCCCGCTAGGTAATCTTGATAGTCCAAGTGCCTTCTAGTTAACCTACATAGTCCAAGTGCCCGCTAGGTAACCTACATAGTCCAAGTGCCCACTAGGTAACCTAAGTAATCCTAATGCCCGCTAGGAAAACTACATAGTCCAAGTGCCCGCCAGTTAACCTAAATAGTCCAAGTGCCCGCTAGTAAACCTAGATAGTCCATGGCCCGCTAGTTAATCTAGATAGTCCAAGTGCCCGCTAGTTAACCCAGATAGTCCAAGTGCCCGCTAGTTAACCTAGATAGTCCAAGGGACCGCTAGTTAATCTAGATAGTCCAAGTGCCCGCTAGTTAACCTAGATAGTCCAAGTGCCCGCTAGTTAACCTAGATCGTCCAAGGGCCCTCTAGTAAACCTAGATAGTCCAAGTGCCCGCTAGGGGACGTACATAGTCCAAGTGCCCTCTAGGTAACCTACATAGTCCAATGCCCGTTAGTTAACCTAGATAGTCCAAGTGCCCACTAGGGGACGTACATAGTCCAAGTGCCCGCTAGGTAACCTACATAGTCAAGTGCCCACTAGGTAACCTAAGTAATCCTAATGCCCGCTAGGAAAACTACATAGTCCAAGTGCCCGCTAGGTAACCTAGACAGTCCAAGTGCCCGCTAGGTAACCTTGATAGTCCAAGTGCCTTCTAGTTAACCTACATAGTCCAAGTGCCCGCTAGGTAACATACATAGTCCAAGTGCCCACTATGTAACCTAAATAATCCAAATGCCCGCTAGTTAACCTACATAGTCCAAGTGTCCGTTCGTTAACCTAGATAGGCCAAGTGCCCTCTAGGTAACATAGACAGTCCAAGTGCCCGCTAGGTTACCTACATAGTCCAAGTGCACGTTCGTTAACCTAGATAGTCCAAGTGCCCGCTGGTAACCTACATAATCCAAGGGCCCGCTAGATAATCTTGATAGTCCAAGTGCCTTCTAGTTAACCTACATAGTCCAAGTGCCCGCTAGGTAACCTACATAATCCAAGTGCCCACTAGGTAACCTAAGTAATCCTAATGCCCGCTAGGAAAACAACATAGTCCAAGTGCCCGCTAGTTAACCTAGATAGTCCAAGTGCCCACTAGTAAACCTAGATAGTCCAAGGGCCCGCTAGTTAATCTAGATAGTCCAAGTGCCCGCTAGTTAACCTAGATAGTCCAAGTGCCCGCTAGTTAACCTAGATAGTCCAAGGGACCGCTAGTTAATCTAGATAGTCCAAGTGCCCGCTAGTTAACCTAGATAGTCCAAGTGCCCGCTAGTTAACCTAGATAGTCCAAGTGCCCGCTAGTTAACCTAGATAGTCCAAGGGACCGCTAGTTAATCTAGATAGTCCAAGTGCCCGCTAGTTAACCTAGATAGTCCAAGTGCCCGCTAGTTAACCTAGATCGTCCAAGGGCCCTCTAGTTAACCTAGATAGTCCAAGTGCCCGCTAGGGGATGTACATAGTCCAAGTGCCCTCTAGGTAACCTGCATAGTCCAATGCCCGTTAGTTAACCTAGATAGTCCAAGTGCCCACTAGGGGACGTACATAGTCCAAGTGCCCGCTAGGTAACCTTGATAGTCCAAGTGCGCGCTAGGGTATGTACATAGTCCGAGTGCTGGCTAGGAAACCTAGATAATCCATGTGCCCACTAGTTAACCTACATAGTCCAAGGGCCCGCAAGTTAACCTACATAGTCCAAGGTCCGCTATTTAACCTATATAGTCCAAGTGCCCGCTAGTTAACCTACATAGTACAAGGGCCCGCTACTTGACCTAGAAAGTCCAAGTGCCCGCTAGTTAACCTAGATAGTCCAAGTGCCCGCTAGTTAACCTAAGTAGTCCAAATGTCCGATAGGGATCCTACATAGCCCAAGTGCCCGCTACGTAACCTACATATCCAAGTGCCCGTTCGTTAACCTAGATAGTCCAAGTGCCCGCTAGGTAACCTAGACAGTCCAAGTGCCCGCTAGGTTACCCACATAGTCCAAGTGTCCGTTCGTTAACCTAGATAGTCCAAGTGCCCGCTAGGTTACCTAGACAGTCCAAGTGCCCGCTAGTTAACCTCCATAGTCCAAGTGCCTGCTAGGTAAACTACATAGTCCAAGTGCCCACTAGGTAACCTAGACAGTCCAATTGCCCGCTAGTTAACCTAGACAGTCCAAGTACCCGATAGGGAACCTACATAGTCCAAGTGCTCGCTAGGGAACCTATATAGTCCAAGTGCCCGCTAGGCAACCTACATAGTCCAAGTGCCTGTTAGTTAACCTAGATAGTCAAAGTGCCTGCTAGGTAACCTAAATAGTCCAAGTGCCTGCTAGGGAACCTACATAGTCCAAGTGTCCGCTAGGTAACCTAGATAGTCCAATTGCCGGTTAGCTAACCTAGATAGTCGAAGTGTCCGCTAGTTAACCTACATAGTCCAAGTGTCCGTTCGTTAACCTAGATAGGCCAAGTGCCCTCTAGGTAACCTAGACAGTCCAAGTGCCCGCTAGGTTACCTACATAGTCCAAGTGCACGTTCGTTAACCTAGATAGTCCAAGTGCCCGCTGGCAACCTACATAATCCAAGGGCCCGCTAGGTAATCTTGATAGTCCAAGTGCCCGCTAGTTAACCTAGATAGTCCAAGTGCCCGCTAGTTAACCTAGATAGTCCAAGGGACCTCTAGTTAATCTAGATAGTCCAAGTGCCCGCTAGTTAACCTAGATAGTCCAAGTGCCCGCTAGTTAACCTAGATCGTCCAAGTGCCCGCTAGGGGATGTACATAGTCCAAGTGCCCTCTAGGTAACCTGCATAGTCCAATGCCCGTTAGTTAACCTAGATAGTCCAAGTGCCCACTAGGGGACGTACATAGTCCAAGTGCCCGCTAGGTAACCTTGATAGTCCAAGTGCACGCTAGGGTATGTACATAGTCCGAGGGCTGGCTAGGAAACCTAGATAATCCAAGTGCCCACTAGTTAACCTACATAGTCCAAGGGCCCGCAAGTTAACCTACATAGTCCAAGGTCCGCTATTTAACCTATATAGTCCAAGTGCCCGCTAGTTAACCTACATAGTACAAGGGCCCGCTACTTGACCTAGACAGTCCAAGTGCCCGCTAGTTAACCTAGATAGTCCAAGTGCCCGCTAGTTAACCTAAGTAGTCCAAATGTCCGATAGGGATCCTACATAGTCCAAGTGCCCGCTACGTAACCTACATATCCAAGTGCCCGTTCGTTAACCTAGATAGTCCAAGTGCCCGCTAGGTAACCTAGACAGTCCAAGTGCCCGCTAGGTTACCTACATAGTCCAAGTGCCCGTTCGTTAACCTAGATAGTCCAAGTGCCCGCTAGGTTACCTAGACAGTCCAAGTGCCCGCTAGTTAACCTCCATAGTCCAAGTGCCTGCTAGGTAAACTACATAGTCCAAGTGCCCACTAGGTAACCTAGACAGTCCAATTGCCCGCTAGTTAACCTAGACAGTCCAAGTACCCGATAGGGAACCTACATAGTCCAAGTGCTCGCTAGGGAACCTATATAGTCCAAGTGCTCTCTAGGCAACCTACATAGTCCAAGTGCCTGTTAGTTAACCTAGATAGTCAAAGTGCCTGCTAGGTAACCTAAATAGTCCAAGTGCCCGCTAGGGAACCTACATAGTCCAAGTGTCCGCTAGGTAACCTAGATAGTCCAATTGCCGGTTAGCTAACCTAGATAGTCGAAGTGTCCGCTAGTTATACATAGTCCAAGTGTCCGTTCGTTAACCTAGATAGGCCAAGTGCCCTCTAGGTAACCTAGACAGTCCAAGTGCCCGCTAGGTTACCTACATAGTCCAAGTGCACGTTCGTTAACCTAGATAGTCCAAGTGCCCGCTGGTAACCTACATAATCCAAGGGCCCGCTAGGTAATCTTGATAGTCCAAGTGCCTTCTAGTTAACCTACATAGTCCAAGTGCCCGCTAGGTAAACTACATAGTCCAAGTGCCCACTAGGTAACCTAAGTAATCCTAATGCCCGCTAGGAAAACTACATAGTCCAAGTGCCCGCTAGTTAACCTAAATAGTCCAAGTGCCCGCTAGTAAACCTAGATAGTCCATGGCCCGCTAGTTAATCTAGATAGTCCAAGTGCCCGCTAGTTAACCCAGATAGTCCAAGTGCCCGCTAGTTAACGTAGATAGTCCAAGGGACCGCTAGTTAATCTAGATAGTCCAAGTGCCCGCTAGTTAACCTAGATAGTCCAAGTGCCCGCTAGTTAACCTAGATCGTCCAAGGGCCCTCTAGTAAACCTAGATAGTCCAAGTGCCCGCTAGGGGACGTACATAGTCCAAGTGCCCTCTAGGTAACCTACATAGTCCAATGCCCGTTAGTTAACCTAGATAGTCCAAGTGCCCACTAGGGGACGTACATAGTCCAAGTGCCCGCTAGGTAACCTACATAGTCAAGTGCCCACTAGGTAACCTAAGTAATCCTAATGCCCGCTAGGAAAACTACATAGTCCAAGTGCCCGCTAGGTAACCTAGACAGTCCAAGTGCCCGCTAGGTAACCTTGATAGTCCAAGTGCCTTCTAGTTAACCTACATAGTCCAAGTGCCCGCTAGGTAACATACATAGTCCAAGTGCCCACTATGTAACCTAAATAATCCAAATGCCCGCTAGTTAACCTACATAGTCCAAGTGTCCGTTCGTTAACCTAGATAGGCCAAGTGCCCTCAAGGTAACATAGACAGTCCAAGTGCCCGCTAGGTTACCTACATAGTCCAAGTGCACGTTCGTTAACCTAGATAGTCCAAGTGCCCGCTGGTAACCTACATAATCCAAGTGCCCGCTAGGTAATCTTGATAGTCCAAGTGCCTTCTAGTTAACCTACATAGTCCAAGTGCCCGCTAGGTAACCTACATAGTCCAAGTGCCCACTAGGTAACCTAAGTAATCCTAATGCCCACTAGGAAAACAACATAGTCCAAGTGCCCGCTAGTTAACCTAGATAGTCCAAGTGCCCACTAGTAAACCTAGATAGTCCAAGGGCCCGCTAGTTAATCTAGATAGTCCAAGTGCCCGCTAGTTAACCTAGATAGTCCAAGTGCCCGCTAGTTAACCTAGATAGTCCAAGGGACCTCTAGTTAATCTAGATAGTCCAAGTGCCCGCTAGTTAACCTAGATAGTCCAAGTGCCCGCTAGTTAACCTAGATCGTCCAAGTGCCCGCTAGGGGATGTACATAGTCCAAGTGCCCTCTAGGTAACCTGCATAGTCCAATGCCCGTTAGTTAACCTAGATAGTCCAAGTGCCCACTAGGGGACGTACATAGTCCAAGTGCCCGCTAGGTAACCTTGATAGTCCAAGTGCACGCTAGGGTATGTACATAGTCCGAGGGCTGGCTAGGAAACCTAGATAATCCAAGTGCCCACTAGTTAACCTACATAGTCCAAGGGCCCGCAAGTTAACCTACATAGTCCAAGGTCCGCTATTTAACCTATATAGTCCAAGTGCCCGCTAGTTAACCTACATAGTACAAGGGCCCGCTACTTGACCTAGACAGTCCAAGTGCCCGCTAGTTAACCTAGATAGTCCAAGT
This sequence comes from Tenrec ecaudatus, assembly GCF_050624435.1. Taxonomy (NCBI): domain Eukaryota; kingdom Metazoa; phylum Chordata; class Mammalia; order Afrosoricida; family Tenrecidae; genus Tenrec; species Tenrec ecaudatus. The sequence continues at coordinate 4,308,734 of NW_027457568.1, read as the reverse complement.
GCCCGCTAGTTAACCTAAGTAGTCCAAATGTCCGATAGGGATCCTACATAGTCCAAGTGCCCGCTACGTAACCTACATATCCAAGTGCCCGTTCGTTAACCTAGATAGTCCAAGTGCCCGCTAGGTAACCTAGACAGTCCAAGTGCCCGCTAGGTTACCTACATAGTCCAAGTGCCCGTTCGTTAACCTAGATAGTCCAAGTGCCCGCTAGGTTACCTAGACAGTCCAAGTGCCCGCTAGTTAACCTCCATAGTCCAAGTGCCTGCTAGGTAAACTACATAGTCCAAGTGCCCACTAGGTAACCTAGACAGTCCAATTGCCCGCTAGTTAACCTAGACAGTCCAAGTACCCGATAGGGAACCTACATAGTCCAAGTGCTCGCTAGGGAACCTATATAGTCCAAGTGCTCTCTAGGCAACCTACATAGTCCAAGTGCCTGTTAGTTAACCTAGATAGTCAAAGTGCCTGCTAGGTAACCTAAATAGTCCAAGTGCCCGCTAGGGAACCTACATAGTCCAAGTGTCCGCTAGGTAACCTAGATAGTCCAATTGCCGGTTAGCTAACCTAGATAGTCGAAGTGTCCGCTAGTTATACATAGTCCAAGTGTCCGTTCGTTAACCTAGATAGGCCAAGTGCCCTCTAGGTAACCTAGACAGTCCAAGTGCCCGCTAGGTTACCTACATAGTCCAAGTGCACGTTCGTTAACCTAGATAGTCCAAGTGCCCGCTGGTAACCTACATAATCCAAGGGCCCGCTAGGTAATCTTGATAGTCCAAGTGCCTTCTAGTTAACCTACATAGTCCAAGTGCCCGCTAGGTAACCTACATAGTCCAAGTGCCCACTAGGTAACCTAAGTAATCCTAATGCCCGCTAGGAAAACAACATAGTCCAAGTGCTCGCTAGTTAACCTAGATAGTCCAAGTGCCCACTAGTAAACCTAGATAGTCCAAGGGCCCGCTAGTTAATCTAGATAGTCCAAGTGCCCGCTAGTTAACCTAGATAGTCCAAGTGCCCGCTAGTTAACCTAGATAGTCCAAGGGACCGCTAGTTAATCTAGATAGTCCAAGTGCCCGCTAGTTAACCTAGATAGTCCAAGTGCCCGCTAGTTAACCTAGATAGTCCAAGTGCCCGCTAGTTAACCTAGATAGTCCAAGGGACCGCTAGTTAATCTAGATAGTCCAAGTGCCCGCTAGTTAACCTAGATAGTCCAAGTGCCCGCTAGTTAACCTAGATCGTCCAAGGGCCCTCTAGTTAACCTAGATAGTCCAAGTGCCCGCTAGGGGATGTACATAGTCCAAGTGCCCTCTAGGTAACCTGCATAGTCCAATGCCCGTTAGTTAACCTAGATAGTCCAAGTGCCCACTAGGGGACGTACATAGTCCAAGTGCCCGCTAGGTAACCTTGATAGTCCAAGTGCGCGCTAGGGTATGTACATAATCCGAGTGCTGGCTAGGAAACCTAGATAATCCAAGTGCCCACTAGTTAACCTACATAGTCCAAGGGCCCGCAAGTTAACCTACATAGTCCAAGGTCCGCTATTTAACCTATATAGTCCAAGTGCCCGCTAGTTAACCTACATAGTACAAGGGCCCGCTACTTGACCTAGAAAGTCCAAGTGCCCGCTAGTTAACCTAGATAGTCCAAGTGCCCGCTAGTTAACCTAAGTAGTCCAAATGTCCGATAGGGATCCTACATAGCCCAAGTGCCCGCTACGTAACCTACATATCCAAGTGCCCGTTCGTTAACCTAGATAGTCCAAGTGCCCGCTAGGTAACCTAGACAGTCCAAGTGCCCGCTAGGTTACCTACATAGTCCAAGTGTCCGTTCGTTAACCTAGATAGTCCAAGTGCCCGCTAGGTTACCTAGACAGTCCAAGTGCCCGCTAGTTAACCTCCATAGTCCAAGTGCCTGCTAGGTAAACTACATAGTCCAAGTGCCCACTAGGTAACCTAGACAGTCCAATTGCCCGCTAGTTAACCTAGACAGTCCAAGTACCCGATAGGGAACCTACATAGTCCAAGTGCTCGCTAGGGAACCTATATAGTCCAAGTGCCCGCTAGGCAACCTACATAGTCCAAGTGCCTGTTAGTTAACCTAGATAGTCAAAGTGCCTGCTAGGTAACCTAAATAGTCCAAGTGCCTGCTAGGGAACCTACATAGTCCAAGTGTCCGCTAGGTAACCTAGATAGTCCAATTGCCGGTTAGCTAACCTAGATAGTCGAAGTGTCCGCTAGTTAACCTACATAGTCCAAGTGTCCGTTCGTTAACCTAGATAGGCCAAGTGCCCTCTAGGTAACCTAGACAGTCCAAGTGCCCGCTAGGTTACCTACATAGTCCAAGTGCACGTTTGTTAACCTAGATAGTCCAAGTGCCCGCTGGCAACCTACATAATCCAAGGGCCCGCTAGGTAATCTTGATAGTCCAAGTGCCTTCTAGTTAACCTACACAGTCCAAGTGCCCGCTAGGTAACCTACATAGTCCAAGTGCCCACTAGGTAACCTAAGTAATCCTAATGCCCGCTAGGAAAACTACATAGTCCAAGTGCCCGCTAGGTAACCTAGACAGTCCAAGTGCCCGCTAGGTAACCTTGATAGTCCAAGTGCCTTCTAGTTAACCAACATAGTCCAAGTGCCCGCTAGGTAACATCCATAGTCCAAGTGCCCACTATGTAACCTAAATAATCCAAATGCCCGCTAGTTAACCTAGATAGTCCAAGTGCCCGCTTGTTAACCTAGATAGTCCAAGTGCCCGCTAGTAAACCTAGATAGTCCAAGGGCCCGCTAGTTAATCTACATAGTCCTGTGCCCGCTAGTTAACCTAGATCGTCCAAGTGCCCGCTAGTTAACCTAGATAGTCCAAGGGCCCGCTAGTTAATCTAGATAGTCCAAGTGCCCACTAGTTAACCTATATAGTCCAAGTGCCCGCTAGTTAACCTAGATCGTCCAAGTGCCCGCTGGTTAACTTAGATAATCCAAGTGCCCGATAGTTAACCTACATAGTCCAAGGGCCCAATAGTTAACCTAGATTGTCCTAGTGCCCGCTTGGGGACATACATAGTCCAAGTGCCCCCTAGGGAATCTACATAGTCCAAGTGCTCGCTAAGCAACCTACATAGTCCAAGTGCCCGTTAGTTAACCTAGATAGTCAAAGTGCCTGCTAGGTAACCTAAATAGTCCAAGTGCCCGCTAGGGAACCTACGTAGTCGAAGTGCCCACTAGGTAACCTAGATAGTCCAATTGCCCGTTAGCTAACCTAGATAGTCGAAGTGTTCGCTAGTTAACCTACATAATCCAAATGCCCGCTAGTTAACCTAGATTGTCCAAGTGCCCGCTTGTTAACCTAGAGAGTACAAGTGCCCGCTAGTAAACCTAGATAGTCCAAGGGCCCGCTAGTTAACCTACATAGTCCAAGTGCCCGTTTGTTAACCTAGATAGGCCAAGTGCCCACTAGGTAACCTAGACAGTCCAAGTGCCCACTAGGTTACCTACATAGTCCAAGTGCACGTTCATTAACCTAGATAGTCCAAGTGCCCGCTGGTAATCTACATAGTCCAAGGGCCCGCTAGGTAATCTTGATAGTCCAAGTGCCTTCTAGTTAACCTACATAGTCCAAGTGCCCGCTAGGTAACCTACATAGTCCAAGTGCCCACTAGGTAACCTAAGTAATCCTAATGCCGGCTAGGAAAACTACATAGTCCAAGTGCCCGCTAGTTAACCTAGATAGTCCAAGTGCCCGCTAGTTAACCTAGATAGTCCAAGTGCCCGCTAGTTAACCTAGATAGTCCAAGGGACCGCTAGTTAATCTAGATAGTCCAAGTGCCCGCTAGTTAACCTAGATAGTCCAAGTGCCCGCTAGTTAACCTAGATCGTCCAAGGGCCCTCTAGTTAACCTAGATAGTCCAAGTGCCCGCTAGGGGACGTACATAGTCCAAGTGCCCGCTAGGTAACCTAGATAGTCCAAGTGCCCACTAGGGTATGTACATAGTCCAAGTGCCCACTAGGTAACCTAAGTAATCCTAATGCCCGCTAGGAAAACTACATAGTCCAAGTGCCCGCTAGGTAACCTAGACAGTCCAAGTGCCCGCTAGGTAACCTTGATAGTCCAAGTGCCTTCTAGTTAACCTACATAGTCCAAGTGCCCTCTAGGTAACATACATAGTCCACGTGCCCACTATGTAACCTAAATAATCCAAATGCCCGCTAGTTAACCTACATAGTCCAAGTGTCCGTTCGTTAACCTAGATAGGCCAAGTGCCCTCTAGGTAACCAAGACAGTCCAAGTGCCCGCTAGGTTACCTACATAGTCCAAGTGCACGTTCGTTAACCTAGATAGTCCAAGTGCCCGCTGGTAACCTACATAATCCAAGGGCCCGCTAGGTAATCTTGATAGTCCAAGTGCCTTCTAGTTAACCTACATAGTCCAAGTGCCCGCTAGGTAACCTACATAGTCCAAGTGCCCACTAGGTAACCTAAGTAATCCTAATGCCCGCTAGGAAAACTACATAGTCCAAGTGCCCGCTAGTTAACCTAGATAGTCCAAGTGCCCGCTAGTTAACCTAGATAGTCCAAGTGCCCGCTAGTTAACCTAGATAGTCCAAGGGACCGCTAGTTAATCTAGATAGTCCAAGTGCCCGCTAGTTAACCTAGATAGTCCAAGTGCCCGCTAGTTAACCTAGATCGTCCAAGGGCCCTCTAGTTAACCTAGATAGTCCAAGTGCCCGCTAGGGGACGTACATAGTCCAAGTGCCCGCTAGGTAACCTAGATAGTCCAAGTGCCCCCTAGGGTATGTACATAGTCCAAGTGCCCACTAGGTAACCTAAGTAATCCTAATGCCCGCTAGGAAAACTACATAGTCCAAGTGCCCGCTAGGTAACCTAGACAGTCCAAGTGCCCGCTAGGTAACCTTGATAGTCCAAGTGCCTTCTAGTTAACCTACATAGTCCAAGTGCCCACTCTGTAACCTAAATAATCCAAATGCCCGCTAGTTAACCTACATAGTCCAAGTGTCCGTTCGTTAACCTAGATAGGCCAAGTGCCCTCTAGGTAACCTAGACAGTCCAAGTGCCCGCTAGGTTACCTACATAGTCCAAGTGCACGTTCGTTAACCTAGATAGTCCAAGTGCCCGCTGGCAACCTACATAATCCAAGGGCCCGCTAGGTATCTTGATAGTCCAAGTGCCTTCTAGTTAACCTACACAGTCCAAGTGCCCGCTAGGTAACCTACATACTCCAAGTGCCCACTAGGTAACCTAAGTAATCCTAATGCCCGCTAGGAAAACTACATAGTCCAAGTGCCCGCTATGTAACCTAGACAGTCCAAGTGCCCGCTAGGTAACCTTGATAGTCCAAGTGCCTTCTAGTTAACCAACATAGTCCAAGTGCCCGCTAGGTAACATCCATAGTCCAAGTGCCCACTATGTAACCTAAATAATCCAAATGCCCGCTAGTTAACCTAGATAGTCCAAGTGCCCGCTTGTTAACCTAGATAGTCCAAGTGCCCGCTAGTAAACCTAGATAGTCCAAGGGCCCGCTAGTTAATCTACATAGTCCTGTGCCCGCTAGTTAACCTAGATAGTCCAAGTGCCCGCTAGTTAACCTAGATAGTCCAAGGGCCCGCTAGTTAATCTAGATAGTCCAAGTGCCCACTAGTTAACCTATATAGTCCAAGTGCCCGCTAGTTAACCTAGATCGTCCAAGTGCCCGCTGGTTAACTTAGATAATCCAAGTGCCCGATAGTTAACCTACATAGTCCAAGGGCCCAATAGTTAACCTAGATTGTCCTAGTGCCCGCTTGGGGACATACATAGTCCAAGTGCCCCCTAGGGAATCTACATAGTCCAAGTGCTCGCTAAGCAACCTACATAGTCCAAGTGCCCGTTAGTTAACCTAGATAGTCAAAGTGCCTGCTAGGTAACCTAAATAGTCCAAGTGCCCGCTAGGGAACCTACGTAGTCGAAGTGCCCACTAGGTAACCTAGATAGTCCAATTGCCCGTTAGCTAACCTAGATAGTCGAAGTGTCCGCTAGTTAACCTACATAATCCAAATGCCCGCTACTTAACCTAGATTGTCCAAGTGCCCGCTTGTTAACCTAGAGAGTACAAGTGCCCGCTAGTAAACCTAGATAGTCCAAGGGCCCGCTAGTTAACCTACATAGTCCAAGTGCCCGTTCATTAACCTAGATAGGCCAAGTGCCCACTAGGTAACCTAGACAGTCCAAGTGCCCACTAGGTTACCTACATAGTCCAAGTGCACGTTCATTAACCTAGATAGTCCAAGTGCCCGCTGGTAATCTACATAGTCCAAGGGCCCGCTAGGTAATCTTGATAGTCCAAGTGCCTTCTAGTTAACCTACATAGTCCAAGTGCCCGCTAGGTAACCTACATAGTCCAAGTGCCCACTAGGTAACCTAAGTAATCCTAATGCCCGCTAGGAAAACTGCATAGTCCAAGTGCCCGCTAGTTAACCTAGATAGTCCAAGTGCCCGCTAGTTAACCTAGATAGTCCAAGTGCCCGCTAGTTAACCTAGATAGTCCAAGGGCCCTCTAGTTAACCTAGATAGTCCAAGTGCCCGCTAGGGAACGTACATAGTCCAAGTGCCCGCTAGGTAACCTAGATAGTCCAAGTGCCCCCTAGGGTATGTACATACTCCAAGTGCCCACTAGGTAACCTAAGTAATCCTAATGCCCGCTAGGAAAACTACATAGTCCAAGTGCCCGCTAGGTAACCTAGACAGTCCAAGTGCCCGCTAGGTAACCTTGATAGTCCAAGTGCCTTCTAGTTAACCTACATAGTCCAAGTGCCCTCTAGGTAACATACATAGTCCAAGTGCCCACTATGTAACCTAAATAATCCAAATGCCCGCTAGTTAACCTACATAGTCCAAGTGTCCGTTCGTTAACCTAGATAGGCCAAGTGCCCTCTAGGTAACCTAGACAGTCCAAGTGCCCGCTAGGTTACCTACATAGTCCAAGTGCACGTTCGTTAACCTAGATACTCCAAGTGCCCGCTGGTAACCTACATAATCCAAGTGCCCGCTAGGTAATCTTGATAGTCCAAGTGCCTTCTAGTTAACCTACATAGTCCAAGTGCCCACTAGGTAACCTAAGTAATCCTAATGCCCGCTAGGAAAACAACATAGTCCAAGTGCCCGCTAGTTAACCTAGATAGTCCAAGTGCCCACTAGTAAACCTAGATAGTCTAAGGGCCCGCTAGTTAATCTAGATAGTCCAAGTGCTCGCTAGTTAACCTAGATAGTCCAAGTGCCCGCTAGTTAACCTAGATAGTCCAAGGGACCGCTAGTTAATCTAGATAGTCCAAGTGCCCGCTAGTTAACCTAGATAGTCCAAGTGCCCGCTAGTTAACCTAGATAGTCCAAGGGACCGCTAGTTAATCTAGATAGTCCAAGTGCCCGCTAGTTAACCTAGATAGTCCAAGTGCCCGCTAGTTAACCTAGATCGTCAAAGGGCCCTCTAGTTAACCTAGATAGTCCAAGTGCCCGCTAGGGGATGTACATAGTCCAAGTGCCCTCTAGGTAACCTGCATAGTCCAATGCCCGTTAGTTAACCTAGATAGTCCAAGTGCCCACTAGGGGACGTACATAGTCCAAGTGCCCGCTAGGTAACCTTGATAGTCCAAGTGCGCGCTAGGGTATGTACATAGTCCGAGTGCTGGCTAGGAAACCTAGATAATCCAAGTGCCCACTAGTTAACCTACATAGTCCAAGGGCCCGCAAGTTAACCTACATAGTCCAAGGTCCGCTATTTAACCTATATAGTCCAAGTGCCCGCTAGTTAACCTACATAGTACAAGGGCCCGCTACTTGACCTAGACAGTCCAAGTGCCCACTAGTAAACCTAGATAGTCCAAGTGCCCGTTCGTTAACCTAGATAGTCCAAGTGCCCGCTATGTAACCTAGACAGTCCAAGTGCCCGCTAGGTTACCTACATAGTCCAAGTGCCCGTTCGTTAACCTAGATAGTCCAAGTGCCCGCTAGGTTACCTAGACAGTCCAAGTGCCCGCTAGTTAACCTCCATAGTCCAAGTGCCTGCTAGGTAAACTACATAGTCCAAGTGCCCACTAGGTAACCTAGACAGTCCAATTGCCCGCTAGTTAACCTAGACAGTCCAAGTACCCGATAGGGAACCTACATAGTCCAAGTGCTCGCTAGGGAACCTATATAGTCAAAGTGCTCTCTAGGCAACCTACATAGTCCAAGTGCCTGTTAGTTAACCTAGATAGTCAAAGTGCCTGCTAGGTAACCTAAATAGTCCAAGTGCCTGCTAGGGAACCTACATAGTCCAAGTGTCCGCTAGGTAACCTAGATAGTCCAATTGCCCGTTAGCTAACCTAGATAGTCGAAGTGTCCGCTAGTTAACCTACATAGTCCAAGTGTCCGTTCGTTAACCTAGATAGGCCAAGTGCCCTCTAGGTAACCTAGACAGTCCAAGTGCCCGCTAGGTTACCTACATAGTCCAAGTGCACGTTCGTTAACCTAGATAGTCCAAGTGCCCGCTGGCAACCTACATAATCCAAGGGCCCGCTAGGTAATCTTGATAGTCCAAGTGCCTTCTAGTTAACCTACACAGTCCAAGTGCCCGCTAGGTAACCTACATAGTCCAAGTGCCCACTAGGTAACCTAAGTAATCCTAATGCCCGCTAGGAAACTACATAGTCCAAGTGCCCGCTAGGTAACCTAGATAGTCCAAGTGCCCGCTAGGTAACCTTGATAGTCCAAGTGCCTTCTAGTTAACCAACATAGTCCAAGTGCCCGCTAGGTAACATCCATAGTCCAAGTGCCCACTATGTAACCTAAATAATCCAAATGCCCGCTAGTTAACCTAGATAGTCCAAGTGCCCGCTTGTTAACCTAGATAGTCCAAGTGCCCGCTAGTAAACCTAGATAGTCCAAGGGCCCGCTAGTTAATCTACATAGTCCTGTGCCCGCTAGTTAACCTAGATAGTCCAAGTGCCCGCTAGTTAACCTAGATAGTCCAAGGGCCCGCTAGTTAATCTAGATAGTCCAAGTGCCCACTAGTTAACCTATATAGTCCAAGTGCCCGCTAGTTAACCTAGATCGTCCAAGTGCCCGCTGGTTAACTTAGATAATCCAAGTGCCCGATAGTTAACCTACATAGTCCAAGGGCCCAATAGTTAACCTAGATTGTCCTAGTGCCCGCTTGGGGACATACATAGTCCAAGTGCCCCCTAGGGAATATACATAGTCCAAGTGCTCGCTAAGCAACCTACATAGTCCAAGTGCCCGTTAGTTAACCTAGATAGTCAAAGTGCCTGCTAGGTAACCTAAATAGTCCAAGTGCCCGCTAGGGAACCTACGTAGTCGAAGTGCCCACTAGGTAACCTAGATAGTCCAATTGCCGGTTAGCTAACCTAGATAGTCGAAGTGTCCGCTAGTTAACCTACATAATCCAAATGCCCGCTAGTTAACCTAGATTGTCCAAGTGCCCGCTTGTTAACCTAGAGAGTACAAGTGCCCGATAGTAAACCTAGATAGTCCAAGGGCCCGCTAGTTAACCTACATAGTCCAAGTGCCCGTTCGTTAACCTAGATAGGCCAAGTGCCCACTAGGTAACCTAGACAGTCCAAGTGCCCACTAGGTTACCTACATAGTCCAAGTGCACGTTCATTAACCTAGATAGTCCAAGTGCCCGCTGGTAATCTACATAGTCCAAGGGCCCGCTAGGTAATCTTGATAGTCCAAGTGCCTTCTAGTTAACCTACATAGTCCAAGTGCCCGCTAGGTAACCTACATAGTCCAAGTGCCCACTAGGTAACCTAAGTAATCCTAATGCCCGCTAGGAAAACTGCATCGTCCAAGTGCCCGCTAGTTAACCTAGATAGTCCAAGTGCCCGCTAGTTAACCTAGATAGTCCAAGTGCCCGCTAGTTAACCTAGATAGTCCAAGGGCCCTCTAGTTAACCTAGATAGTCCAAGTGCCCGCTAGGGAACGTACATAGTCCAAGTGCCCGCTAGGTAACCTAGATAGTCCAAGTGCCCCCTAGGGTATGTACATAGTCCAAGTGCCCACTAGGTAACCTAAGTAATCCTAATGCCCGCTAGGAAAACTACATAGTCCAAGTGCCCGCTAGGTAACCTAGACAGTCCAAGTGCCCGCTAGGTAACCTTGATAGTCCAAGTGCCTTCTATTTAACCTACATAGTCCAAGTGCCCTCTAGGTAACATACATAGTCCAAGTGCCCACTATGTAACCTAAATAATCCAAATGCCCGCTAGTTAACCTACATAGTCCAAGTGTCCGTTCGTTAACCTAGATAGGCCAAGTGCCCTCTAGGTAACCTAGACAGTCCAAGTGCCCGCTAGGTTACCTACATAGTCCAAGTGCACGTTCGTTAACCTAGATAGTCCAAGTGCCCGCTGGTAACCTACATAATCCAAGGGCCCGCTAGGTAATCTTGATAGTCCAAGTGCCTTCTAGTTAACCTACATAGTCCAAGTGCCCGCTAGGTAACCTACATAGTCCAAGTGCCCACTAGGTAACTTAAGTAATCCTAATGCCCGCTAGGAAAACTACATAGTCCAAGTGCCCGCTAGTTAACCTAGATAGTCAAAGTGCCCGCTAGTAAACCTAGATAGTTCAAGGGCCCGCTAGTTAACCTAGATAGTCCAAGTGCCCGCTAGTTAACCTAGATAGTCCAAGTGCCCGCTAGTTAACCTAGATAGTCCAAGTGTCCGCTAGTTAACCTAGATCGTCCAAGGGCCCTCTAGTTAACCTAGATAGTCCAAGTGCCCGCTAGGGGATGTACATAGTCCAAGTGCCCTCTAGGTAACCTACATAGTCCAATGCCCGTTAGTTAACCTAGATAGTCCAAGTGCCCACTAGGGGACGTACATAGTCCAAGTGCCCGCTAGGTAACCTTGATAGTCCAAGTGCGCGCTAGGGTATGTACATAGTCCGAGTGCTGGCTAGGAAACCTAGATAATCCAAGTGCCCGCTAGTTAACCTAGATAGTCCAAGTGTCCGCTAGTTAACCTAGATCGTCCAAGGGCCCTCTAGTTAACCTAGATAGTCCAAGTGCCCGCTAGGGGATGTACATAGTCCAAGTGCCCTCTAGGTAACCTACATAGTCCAATGCCCGTTAGTTAACCTAGATAGTCCAAGTGCCCACTAGGGGACGTACATAGTCCAAGTGCCCGCTAGGTAACCTTGATAGTCCAAGTGCGCGCTAAGGTATGTACATAGTCCGAGTGCTGGCTAGGAAACCTAGATAATCCAAGTGCCCACTCGTTAACCTACATAGTCCAAGGGCCCGCAAGTTAACCTACATAGTCCAAGGTCCGCTATTTAACCTATATAGTCCAAGTGCCCGCTAGTTAACCTACATAGGACAAGGGCCCGCTACTTCACCTAGATAGTCCAAGTGCCCGCTAGTTAACCTAGATAGTCCAAGTGCCCGCTAGTTAACCTAAGTAGTCCAAATGTCCGATAGGGATCCTACATAGTCCAAGTGCCCGCTACGTAACCTACATATCCAAGTGCCCGTTCGTTAACCTAGATAGTCCAAGTGCCCGCTAGGTAACCTAGACAGTCCAAGTGCCCGCTAGGTTACCTACATAGTCCAAGTGCCCGTTCGTTAACCTAGATAGTCCAAGTGCCCGCTAGGTTACCTAGACAGTCCCAGTGCCCGCTAGTTAACCTCCATAGTCCAAGTGCCTGCTAGGTAAACTACATAGTCCAAGTGCCCACTAGGTAACCTAGACAGTCCAATTGCCCGCTAGTTAACCTAGACAGTCCAAGTACCCGATAGGGAACCTACAAAGTCCTAGTGCTCGCTAGGGAACCTATATAGTCCAAGTGCTCGCTAGGCAACCTACATAGTCTAAGTGCCTGTTAGTTAACCTAGATAGTCAAAGTGCCTGCTAGGTAAACTACATAGTCCAAGTGCCCGCTAGGGAACCCACATAGTCCAAGTGTCCGCTGGGTAACCTAGATAGTCCAATTGCCCGTTAGCTAACCTAGATAGTCGAAGTGTCCGCTAGTTAACCTACATAGTCCAAGTGTCCGTTCGTTAACCTAGATAGGCCAAGTGCCCTCTAGGTAACCTAGACAGTCCAAGTGCCCGCTAGGTTACCTACATAGTCCAAGTGCACGTTCGTTAACCTAGATAGTCCAAGTGCCCGCTGGTAACCTACATAATCCAAGGGCCCGCTAGGTAATCTTGATAGTCCAAGTGCCTTCTAGTTAACCTACATAGTCCAGGTGCCCGCTAGGTAACCTACATAGTCCAAGTGCCCACTAGGTAACCTAAGTAATCCTAATGCCCGCTAGGAAAACTACATAGACCAAGTGCCCGCTAGTTATCCTAAATAGTCCAAGTGCCCGCTAGTAAACCTAGATAGTCCAAGTGCCCGCTAGTTAACCTAGATAGTCCAAGGGACCGCTAGTTAATCTAGATAGTCCAAGTGCCCGCTAGTTAACCTAGATAGTCCAAGTGCCCACTAGTTAACCTAGATCGTCCAAGGGCCCTCTAGTTAACCTAGATAGTCCAAGTGCCCGCTAGGGGACGTACATAGTCCAAGTGCCCTCTAGGTAACCTACATAGTCCAATGCCCGTTAGTTAACCTAGATAGTCCAAGTGCCCACTAGGGGACGTACATAGTCCAAGTGCCCGCTAGGTAACCTACATAGTCAAGTGCCCACTAGGTAACCTAAGTAATCCTAATGCCCGCTAGGAAAACTACATAGTCCAAGTGCCCACTAGGTAACCTAGACAGTCCAAGTGCCCGCTAGGTAACCTTGATAGTCCAAGTGCCTTCTAGTTAACCTACATAGTCCAAGTGCCCGCTAGGTAACATACATAGTCCAAGTGCCCACTATGTAACCTAAATAATCCAAATGCCCGCTAGTTAACCTACATAGTCCAAGTGTCCGTTCGTTAACCTAGATAGGCCAAGTGCCCTCTAGGTAACCTAGACAGTCCAAGTGCCCGCTAGGTTACCTACATAGTCCAAGTGCACGTTCGTTAACCTAGATAGTCCAAGTGCCCGCTGGTAACCTACATAATCCAAGGGCCCGCTAGGTAATCTTGATAGTCCAAGTGCCTTCTAGTTAACCTACATAGTCCAAGTGCCCGCTAGGTAACCTACATAGTCCAAGTGCCCACTAGGTAACCTAAGTAATCCTAATGCCCACTAGGAAAACAACATAGTCCAAGTGCCCGCTAGTTAACCTAGATAGTCCAAGTGCCCACTAGTAAACCTAGATAGTCAAGGGCCCGCTAGTTAATCTAGATAGTCCAAGTGCCCGCTAGTTAACCTAGATAGTCCAAGTGCCCGCTAGTTAACCTAGATAGTCCAAGGGACCTCTAGTTAATCTAGATAGTCCAAGTGCCCGCTAGTTAACCTAGATAGTCCAAGTGCCCGCTAGTTAACCTAGATCGTCCAAGTGCCCGCTAGGGGATGTACATAGTCCAAGTGCCCTCTAGGTAACCTGCATAGTCCAATGCCCGTTAGTTAACCTAGATAGTCCAAGTGCCCACTAGGGGACGTACATAGTCCAAGTGCCCGCTAGGTAACCTTGATAGTCCAAGTGCACGCTAGGGTATGTACATAGTCCGAGGGCTGGCTAGGAAACCTAGATAATCCAAGTGCCCACTAGTTAACCTACATAGTCCAAGGGCCCGCAAGTTAACCTACATAGTCCAAGGTCCGCTATTTAACCTATATAGTCCAAGTGCCCGCTAGTTAACCTACATAGTACAAGGGCCCGCTACTTGACCTAGACAGTCCAAGTGCCCGCTAGTTAACCTAGATAGTCCAAGTGCCCGCTAGTTAACCTAAGTAGTCCAAATGTCCGATAGGGATCCTACATAGTCCAAGTGCCCGCTACGTAACCTACATATCCAAGTGCCCGTTCGTTAACCTAGATAGTCCAAGTGCCCGCTAGGTAACCTAGACAGTCCAAGTGCCCGCTAGGTTACCTACATAGTCCAAGTGCCCGTTCGTTAACCTAGATAGTCCAAGTGCCCGCTAGGTTACCTAGACAGTCCAAGTGCCCGCTAGTTAACCTCCATAGTCCAAGTGCCTGCTAGGTAAACTACATAGTCCAAGTGCCCACTAGGTAACCTAGACAGTCCAATTGCCCGCTAGTTAACCTAGACAGTCCAAGTACCCGATAGGGAACCTACATAGTCCAAGTGCTCGCTAGGGAACCTATATAGTCCAAGTGCTCTCTAGGCAACCTACATAGTCCAAGTGCCTGTTAGTTAACCTAGATAGTCAAAGTGCCTGCTAGGTAACCTAAATAGTCCAAGTGCCCGCTAGGGAACCTACATAGTCCAAGTGTCCGCTAGGTAACCTAGATAGTCCAATTGCCGGTTAGCTAACCTAGATAGTCGAAGTGTCCGCTAGTTAACCTACATAGTCCAAGTGTCCGTTCGTTAACCTAGATAGGCCAAGTGCCCTCTAGGTAACCTAGACAGTCCAAGTGCCCGCTAGGTTACCTACATAGTCCAAGTGCACGTTCGTTAACCTAGATAGTCCAAGTGCCCGCTGGCAACCTACATAATCCAAGGGCCCGCTAGGTAATCTTGATAGTCCAAGTGCCTTCTAGTTAACCTACATAGTCCAAGTGCCCGCTAGGTAACCTACATAGTCCAAGTGCCCACTAGGTAACCTAAGTAATCCTAATGCCCGCTAGGAAAACTACATAGTCCAAGTGCCCGCTAGTTAACCTAAATAGTCCAAGTGCCCGCTAGTAAACCTAGATAGTCCATGGCCCGCTAGTTAATCTAGATAGTCCAAGTGCCCGCTAGTTAACCCAGATAGTCCAAGTGCCCGCTAGTTAACCTAGATAGTCCAAGGGACCGCTAGTTAATCTAGATAGTCCAAGTGCCCGCTAGTTAACCTAGATAGTCCAAGTGCCCGCTAGTTAACCTAGATCGTCCAAGGGCCCTCTAGTAAACCTAGATAGTCCAAGTGCCCGCTAGGGGACGTACATAGTCCAAGTGCCCTCTAGGTAACCTACATAGTCCAATGCCCGTTAGTTAACCTAGATAGTCCAAGTGCCCACTAGGGGACGTACATAGTCCAAGTGCCCGCTAGGTAACCTACATAGTCAAGTGCCCACTAGGTAACCTAAGTAATCCTAATGCCCGCTAGGAAAACTACATAGTCCAAGTGCCCGCTAGGTAACCTAGACAGTCCAAGTGCCCGCTAGGTAACCTTGATAGTCCAAGTGCCTTCTAGTTAACCTACATAGTCCAAGTGCCCGCTAGGTAACATACATAGTCCAAGTGCCCACTATGTAACCTAAATAATCCAAATGCCCGCTAGTTAACCTACATAGTCCAAGTGTCCGTTCGTTAACCTAGATAGGCCAAGTGCCCTCTAGGTAACATAGACAGTCCAAGTGCCCGCTAGGTTACCTACATAGTCCAAGTGCACGTTCGTTAACCTAGATAGTCCAAGTGCCCGCTGGTAACCTACATAATCCAAGGGCCCGCTAGATAATCTTGATAGTCCAAGTGCCTTCTAGTTAACCTACATAGTCCAAGTGCCCGCTAGGTAACCTACATAGTCCAAGTGCCCACTAGGTAACCTAAGTAATCCTAATGCCCGCTAGGAAAACAACATAGTCCAAGTGCCCGCTAGTTAACCTAGATAGTCCAAGTGCCCACTAGTAAACCTAGATAGTCCAAGGGCCCGCTAGTTAATCTAGATAGTCCAAGTGCCCGCTAGTTAACCTAGATAGTCCAAGTGCCCGCTAGTTAACCTAGATAGTCCAAGGGACCGCTAGTTAATCTAGATAGTCCAAGTGCCCGCTAGTTAACCTAGATAGTCCAAGTGCCCGCTAGTTAACCTAGATAGTCCAAGTGCCCGCTAGTTAACCTAGATAGTCCAAGGGACCGCTAGTTAATCTAGATAGTCCAAGTGCCCGCTAGTTAACCTAGATAGTCCAAGTGCCCGCTAGTTAACCTAGATCGTCCAAGGGCCCTCTAGTTAACCTAGATAGTCCAAGTGCCCGCTAGGGGATGTACATAGTCCAAGTGCCCTCTAGGTAACCTGCATAGTCCAATGCCCGTTAGTTAACCTAGATAGTCCAAGTGCCCACTAGGGGACGTACATAGTCCAAGTGCCCGCTAGGTAACCTTGATAGTCCAAGTGCGCGCTAGGGTATGTACATAGTCCGAGTGCTGGCTAGGAAACCTAGATAATCCAAGTGCCCACTAGTTAACCTACATAGTCCAAGGGCCCGCAAGTTAACCTACATAGTCCAAGGTCCGCTATTTAACCTATATAGTCCAAGTGCCCGCTAGTTAACCTACATAGTACAAGGGCCCGCTACTTGACCTAGAAAGTCCAAGTGCCCGCTAGTTAACCTAGATAGTCCAAGTGCCCGCTAGTTAACCTACGTAGTCCAAATGTCCGATAGGGATCCTACATAGCCCAAGTGCCCGCTACGTAACCTACATATCCAAGTGCCCGTTCGTTAACCTAGATAGTCCAAGTGCCCGCTAGGTAACCTAGACAGTCCAAGTGCCCGCTAGGTTACCTACATAGTCCAAGTGTCCGTTCGTTAACCTAGATAGTCCAAGTGCCCGCTAGGTTACCTAGACAGTCCAAGTGCCCGCTAGTTAACCTCCATAGTCCAAGTGCCTGCTAGGTAAACTACATAGTCCAAGTGCCCACTAGGTAACCTAGACAGTCCAATTGCCCGCTAGTTAACCTAGACAGTCCAAGTACCCGATAGGGAACCTACATAGTCCAAGTGCTCGCTAGGGAACCTATATAGTCCAAGTGCCCGCTAGGCAACCTACATAGTCCAAGTGCCTGTTAGTTAACCTAGATAGTCAAAGTGCCTGCTAGGTAACCTAAATAGTCCAAGTGCCTGCTAGGGAACCTACATAGTCCAAGTGTCCGCTAGGTAACCTAGATAGTCCAATTGCCCGTTAGCTAACCTAGATAGTCGAAGTGTCCGCTAGTTAACCTACATAGTCCAAGTGTCCGTTCGTTAACCTAGATAGGCCAAGTGCCCTCTAGGTAACCTAGACAGTCCAAGTGCCCGCTAGGTTACCTACATAGTCCAAGTGCACGTTCGTTAACCTAGATAGTCCAAGTGCCCGCTGGCAACCTACATAATCCAAGGGCCCGCTAGGTAATCTTGATAGTCCAAGTGCCTTCTAGTTAACCTACACAGTCCAAGTGCCCGCTAGGTAACCTACATAGTCCAAGTGCCCACTAGGTAACCTAAGTAATCCTAATGCCCGCTAGGAAAACTACATAGTCCAAGTGCCCGCTAGGTAACCTAGACAGTCCAAGTGCCCGCTAGGTAACCTTGATAGTCCAAGTGCCTTCTAGTTAACCAACATAGTCCAAGTGCCCGCTAGGTAACATCCATAGTCCAAGTGCCCACTATGTAACCTAAATAATCCAAATGCCCGCTAGTTAACCTAGATAGTCCAAGTGCCCGCTTGTTAACCTAGATAGTCCAAGTGCCCGCTAGTAAAACTAGATAGTCCAAGGGCCCGCTAGTTAATCTACATAGTCCTGTGCCCGCTAGTTAACCTAGATAGTCCAAGTGCCCGCTAGTTAACCTAGATAGTCCAAGGGCCCGCTAGTTAATCTAGATAGTCCAAGTGCCCACTAGTTAACCTATATAGTCCAAGTGCCCGCTAGTTAACCTAGATCGTCCAAGTGCCCGCTGGTTAACTTAGATAATCCAAGTGCCCGATAGTTAACCTACATAATCCAAGGGCCCAATAGTTAACCTAGATTGTCCTAGTGCCCGCTTGGGGACATACATAGTCCAAGTGCCCCCTAGGGAATCTACATAGTCCAAGTGCTCGCTAAGCAACCTACATAGTCTAAGTGCCCGTTAGTTAACCTAGATAGTCAAAGTGCCTGCTAGGTAACCTAAATAGTCCAAGTGCCCGCTAGGGAACCTACGTAGTCGAAGTGCCCACTAGGTAACCTAGATAGTCCAATTGCCCGTTAGCTAACCTAGATAGTCGAAGTGTCCGCTAGTTAACCTACATAATCCAAATGCCCGCTAGTTAACCTAGATTGTCCAAGTGCCCGCTTGTTAACCTAGAGAGTACAAGTGCCCGCTAGTAAACCTAGATAGTCCAAGGGCCCGCTAGTTAACCTACATAGTCCAAGTGCCCGTTCGTTAACCTAGATAGGCCAAGTGCCCACTAGGTAACCTAGACAGTCCAAGTGCCCACTAGGTTACCTACATAGTCCAAGTGCACGTTCATTAACCTAGATAGTCCAAGTGCCCGCTGGTAATCTACATAGTCCAAGGGCCCGCTAGGTAATCTTGATAGTCCAAGTGCCTTCTAGTTAACCTACATAGTCCAAGTGCCCGCTAGGTAACCTACATAGTCCAAGTGCCCACTAGGTAACCTAAGTAATCCTAATGCCGGCTAGGAAAACTACATAGTCCAAGTGCCCGCTAGTTAACCTAGATAGTCCAAGTGCCCGCTAGTTAACCTAGATAGTCCAAGTGCCCGCTAGTTAACCTAGATAGTCCAAGGGACCGCTAGTTAATCTAGATAGTCCAAGTGCCCGCTAGTTAACCTAGATAGTCCAAGTGCCCGCTAGTTAACCTAGATCGTCCAAGGGCCCTCTAGTTAACCTAGATAGTCCAAGTGCCCGCTAGGAAAACTACATAGTCCAAGTGCCCGCTAGGTAACCTAGATATTCCAAGTGCCCACTAGGGTATGTACATAGTCCAAGTGCCCACTAGGTAACCTAAGTAATCCTAATGCCCGCTAGGAAAACTACATAGTCCAAGTGCCCGCTAGGTAACCTAGACAGTCCAAGTGCCCGCTAGGTAACCTTGATAGTCCAAGTGCCTTCTAGTTAACCTACATAGTCCAAGTGCCCTCTAGGTAACATACATAGTCCACGTGCCCACTATGTAACCTAAATAATCCAAATGCCCGCTAGTTAACCTACATAGTCCAAGTGTCCGTTCGTTAACCTAGATAGGCCAAGTGCCCTCTAGGTAACCTAGACAGTCCAAGTGCCCGCTAGGTTACCTACATAGTCCAAGTGCACGTTCGTTAACCTAGATAGTCCAAGTGCCCGCTGGTAACCTACATAATCCAAGGGCCCGCTAGGTAATCTTGATAGTCCAAGTGCCTTCTAGTTAACCTACATAGTCCAAGTGCCCGCTAGGTAACCTACATAGTCCAAGTGCCCACTAGGTAACCTAAGTAATCCTAATGCCCGCTAGGAAAACTACATAGTCCAAGTGCCCGCTAGTTAACCTAGATAGTCCAAGTGCCCGCTAGTTAACCTAGATAGTCCAAGTGCCCGCTAGTTAACCTAGATAGTCCAAGGGACCGCTAGTTAATCTAGATAGTCCAAGTGCCCGCTAGTTAACCTAGATAGTCCAAGTGCCCGCTAGTTAACCTAGATCGTCCAAGGGCCCTCTAGTTAACCTAGATAGTCCAAGTGCCCGCTAGGGGACGTACATAGTCCAAGTGCCCGCTAGGTAACCTAGATAGTCCAAGTGCCCCCTAGGTTATGTACATAGTCCAAGTGCCCACTAGGTAACCTAAGTAATCCTAATGCCCGCTAGGAAAACTACATAGTCCAAGTGCCCGCTAGGTAACCTAGACAGTCCAAGTGCCCGCTAGGTAACCTTGATAGTCCAAGTGCCTTCTAGTTAACCTACATAGTCCAAGTGCCCACTATGTAACCTAAATAATCCAAATGCCCGCTAGTTAACCTACATAGTCCAAGTGTCCGTTCGTTAACCTAGATAGGCCAAGTGCCCTCTAGGTAACCTAGACAGTCCAAGTGCCCGCTAGGTTACCTACATAGTCCAAGTGCACGTTCGTTACCCTAGATAGTCCAAGTGCCCGCTTGTTAACCTAGATAGTCCAAGTGCCCGCTAGTAAAACTAGATAGTCCAAGGGCCCGCTAGTTAATCTACATAGTCCTGTGCCCGCTAGTTAACCTAGATAGTCCAAGTGCCCGCTAGTTAACCTAGATAGTCCAAGGGCCCGCTAGTTAATCTAGATAGTCCAAGTGCCCACTAGTTAACCTATATAGTCCAAGTGCCCGCTAGTTAACCTAGATCGTCCAAGTGCCCGCTGGTTAACTTAGATAATCCAAGTGCCCGATAGTTAACCTACATAGTCCAAGGGCCCAATAGTTAACCTAGATTGTCCTAGTGCCCGCTTGGGGACATACATAGTCCAAGTGCCCCCTAGGGAATCTACATAGTCCAAGTGCTCGCTAAGCAACCTACATAGTCTAAGTGCCCGTTAGTTAACCTAGATAGTCAAAGTGCCTGCTAGGTAACCTAAATAGTCCAAGTGCCCGCTAGGGAACCTACGTAGTCGAAGTGCCCACTAGGTAACCTAGATAGTCCAATTGCCCGTTAGCTAACCTAGATAGTCGAAGTGTCCGCTAGTTAACCTACATAATCCAAATGCCCGCTAGTTAACCTAGATTGTCCAAGTGCCCGCTTGTTAACCTAGAGAGTACAAGTGCCCGCTAGTAAACCTAGATAGTCCAAGGGCCCGCTAGTTAACCTACATAGTCCAAGTGCCCGTTCGTTAACCTAGATAGGCCAAGTGCCCACTAGGTAACCTAGACAGTCCAAGTGCCCACTAGGTTACCTACATAGTCCAAGTGCACGTTCATTAACCTAGATAGTCCAAGTGCCCGCTGGTAATCTACATAGTCCAAGGGCCCGCTAGGTAATCTTGATAGTCCAAGTGCCTTCTAGTTAACCTACATAGTCCAAGTGCCCGCTAGGTAACCTACATAGTCCAAGTGCCCACTAGGTAACCTAAGTAATCCTAATGCCGGCTAGGAAAACTACATAGTCCAAGTGCCCGCTAGTTAACCTAGATAGTCCAAGTGCCCGCTAGTTAACCTAGATAGTCCAAGTGCCCGCTAGTTAACCTAGATAGTCCAAGGGACCGCTAGTTAATCTAGATAGTCCAAGTGCCCGCTAGTTAACCTAGATAGTCCAAGTGCCCGCTAGTTAACCTAGATCGTCCAAGGGCCCTCTAGTTAACCTAGATAGTCCAAGTGCCCGCTAGGAAAACTACATAGTCCAAGTGCCCGCTAGGTAACCTAGATAGTCCAAGTGCCCACTAGGGTATGTACATAGTCCAAGTGCCCACTAGGTAACCTAAGTAATCCTAATGCCCGCTAGGAAAACTACATAGTCCAAGTGCCCGCTAGGTAACCTAGACAGTCCAAGTGCCCGCTAGGTAACCTTGATAGTCCAAGTGCCTTCTAGTTAACCTACATAGTCCAAGTGCCCTCTAGGTAACATACATAGTCCACGTGCCCACTATGTAACCTAAATAATCCAAATGCCCGCTAGTTAACCTACATAGTCCAAGTGTCCGTTCGTTAACCTAGATAGGCCAAGTGCCCTCTAGGTAACCTAGACAGTCCAAGTGCCCGCTAGGTTACCTACATAGTCCAAGTGCACGTTCGTTAACCTAGATAGTCCAAGTGCCCGCTGGTAACCTACATAATCCAAGGGCCCGCTAGGTAATCTTGATAGTCCAAGTGCCTTCTAGTTAACCTACATAGTCCAAGTGCCCGCTAGGTAACCTACATAGTCCAAGTGCCCACTAGGTAACCTAAGTAATCCTAATGCCCGCTAGGAAAACTACATAGTCCAAGTGCCCGCTAGTTAACCTAGATAGTCCAAGTGCCCGCTAGTTAACCTAGATAGTCCAAGTGCCCGCTAGTTAACCTAGATAGTCCAAGGGACCGCTAGTTAATCTAGATAGTCCAAGTGCCCGCTAGTTAACCTAGATAGTCCAAGTGCCCGCTAGTTAACCTAGATCGTCCAAGGGCCCTCTAGTTAACCTAGATAGTCCAAGTGCCCGCTAGGGGACGTACATAGTCCAAGTGCCCGCTAGGTAACCTAGATAGTCCAAGTGCCCCCTAGGTTATGTACATAGTCCAAGTGCCCACTAGGTAACCTAAGTAATCCTAATGCCCGCTAGGAAAACTACATAGTCCAAGTGCCCGCTAGGTAACCTAGACAGTCCAAGTGCCCGCTAGGTAACCTTGATAGTCCAAGTGCCTTCTAGTTAACCTACATAGTCCAAGTGCCCACTATGTAACCTAAATAATCCAAATGCCCGCTAGTTAACCTACATAGTCCAAGTGTCCGTTCGTTAACCTAGATAGGCCAAGTGCCCTCTAGGTAACCTAGACAGTCCAAGTGCCCGCTAGGTTACCTACATAGTCCAAGTGCACGTTCGTTACCCTAGATAGTCCAAGTGCCCGCTGGTAACCTACATAATCCAAGGGCCCGCTAGGTAATCTTGATAGTCCAAGTGCCTTCTAGTTAACCTACATAGTCCAAGTGCCCGCTAGGTAACCTACATAGTCCAAGTGCCCACTAGGTAACCTAAGTAATCCTAATGCCCGCTAGGAAAACTACATAGTCCAAGTGCCCGCTAGTTAAACTAGATAGTCCAAGTGCCCGCTAGTAAACCTAGATAGTTCAAGGGCCCGCTAGTTAACCTAGATAGTCCAAGTGCCCGCTTGTTAACCTAGATAGTCCAAGTGCCCGCTAGTTAACCTAGATAGTCCAAGGGTCCGCTAGTTAACCTAGATCGTCCAAGGGCCCTCTAGTTAACCTAGATAGTCCAAGTGCCCGCTAGGGGATGTACATAGTCCAAGTGCCCTCTAGGTAACCTACATAGTCCAATGCCCGTTAGTTAACCTAGATAGTCCAAGTGCCCGCTAGGAAAACAACATAGTCCAAGTGCCCGCTAGTTAACCTAGATAGTCCAAGTGCCCACTAGTAAACCTATATAGTCCAAGGGCCCGCTAGTTAATCTAGATAGTCCAAGTGCCCGCTAGTTAACCTAGATAGTCCAAGTGCCCGCTAGTTAACCTAGATAGTCCAAGGGACCGCTAGTTAATCTAGATAGTCCAAGTGCCCGCTAGTTAACCTAGATAGTCCAAGTGCCCGCTAGTTAACCTAGATCGTCCAAGGGCCCTCTAGTTAACCTAGATAGTCCAAGTGCCCGCTAGGGGATGTACATAGTCCAAGTGCCCTCTAGGTAACCTGCATAGTCCAATGCCCGTTAGTTAACCTAGATAGTCCAAGTGCCCACTAGGGGACGTACATAGTCCAAGTGCCCGCTAGATAACCTTGATAGTCCAAGTGCACGCTAGGGTATGTACATAGTCCGAGTGCTGGCTAGGAAACCTAGATAATCCAAGTGCCCACTAGTTAACCTACATAGTCCAAGGGCCCGCAAGTTAACCTACATTGTCCAAGGTCCGCTATTTAACCTATATAGTCCAAGTGCCCGCTAGTTAACCTACATAGTACAAGGGCCCGCTACTTGACCTAGACAGTCCAAGTGCCCGCTAGTTAACCTAGATAGTCCAAGTGCCCGCTAGTTAACCTAAGTAGTCCAAATGTCCGATAGGGATCCTACATAGTCCAAGTGCCCGCTACGTAACCTACATATCCAAGTGCCCGTTCGTTAACCTAGATAGTCCAAGTGCCCGCTAGGTAACCGAGATAGTCCAAGTGCCCACTAGGGTATGTACATAGTCCAAGTGCCCACTAGGTAACCTAAGTAATCCTAATGCCCGCTAGGAAAACTACATAGTCCAAGTGCCCGCTAGGTAACCTAGACAGTCCAAGTGCCCGCTAGGTAACCTTGATAGTCCAAGTGCCTTCTAGTTAACCTACATAGTCCAAGTGCCCTCTAGGTAACATACATAGTCCACGTGCCCACTATGTAACCTAAATAATCCAAATGCCCGCTAGTTAACGTACATAGTCCAAGTGTCCGTTCGTTAACCTAGATAGGCCAAGTGCCCTCTAGGTAACCTAGACAGTCCAAGTGCCCGCTAGGTTACCTACATAGTCCAAGTGCACGTTCGTTAACCTAGATAGTCCAAGTGCCCGCTGGTAACCTACATAATCCAAGGGCCCGCTAGGTAATCTTGATAGTCCAAGTGCCTTCTAGTTAACCTACATAGTCCAAGTGCCCGCTAGGTAACCTACATAGTCCAAGTGCCCACTAGGTAACCTAAGTAATCCTAATGCCCGCTAGGAAAACTACATAGTCCAAGTGCCCGCTAGTTAACCTAGATAGTCCAAGTGCCCGCTAGTTAACCTAGATAGTCCAAGTGCCCGCTAGTTAACCTAGATAGTCCAAGGGACCGCTAGTTAATCTAGATAGTCCAAGTGCCCGCTAGTTAACCTAGATAGTCCAAGTTCCCGCTAGTTAACCTAGATCGTCCAAGGGCCCTCTAGTTAACCTAGATAGTCCAAGTGCCCGCTAGGGGACGTACATAGTCCAAGTGCCCGCTAGGTAACCTAGATAGTCCAAGTGCCCCCTAGGGTATGTACATAGTCCAAGTGCCCACTAGGTAACCTAAGTAATCCTAATGCCCGCTAGGAAAACTACATAGTCCAAGTGCCCGCTAGGTAACCTAGACAGTCCAAGTGCCCGCTAGGTAACCTTGATAGTCCAAGTGCCTTCTAGTTAACCTACATAGTCCAAGTGCCCACTATGTAACCTAAATAATCCAAATGCCCGCTAGTTAACCTACATAGTCCAAGTGTCCGTTCGTTAACCTAGATAGGCCAAGTGCCCTCTAGGTAACCTAGACAGTCCAAGTGCCCGCTAGGTTACCTACATAGTCCAAGTGCACGTTCGTTACCCTAGATAGTCCAAGTGCCCGCTGGTAACCTACATAATCCAAGGGCCCGCTAGGTAATCTTGATAGTCCAAGTGCCTTCTAGTTAACCTACATAGTCCAAGTGCCCGCTAGGTAACCTACATAGTCCAAGTGCCCACTAGGTAACCTAAGTAATCCTAATGCCCGCTAGGAAAACTACATAGTCCAAGTGCCCGCTAGTTAAACTAGATAGTCCAAGTGCCCGCTAGTAAACCTAGATAGTTCAAGGGCCCGCTAGTTAACCTAGATAGTCCAAGTGCCCGCTTGTTAACCTAGATAGTCCAAGTGCCCGCTAGTTAACCTAGATAGTCCAAGGGTCCGCTAGTTAACCTAGATCGTCCAAGGGCCCTCTAGTTAACCTAGATAGTCCAAGTGCCCGCTAGGGGATGTACATAGTCCAAGTGCCCTCTAGGTAACCTACATAGTCCAATGCCCGTTAGTTAACCTAGATAGTCCAAGTGCCCGCTAGGAAAACAACATAGTCCAAGTGCCCGCTAGTTAACCTAGATAGTCCAAGTGCCCACTAGTAAACCTAGATAGTCCAAGGGCCCGCTAGTTAATCTAGATAGTCCAAGTGCCCGCTAGTTAACCTAGATAGTCCAAGTGCCCGCTAGTTAACCTAGATAGTCCAAGGGACCGCTAGTTAATCTAGATAGTCCAAGTGCCCGCTAGTTAACCTAGATAGTCCAAGTGCCCGCTAGTTAACCTAGATCGTCCAAGGGCCCTCTAGTTAACCTAGATAGTCCAAGTGCCCGCTAGGGGATGTACATAGTCCAAGTGCCCTCTAGGTAACCTGCATAGTCCAATGCCCGTTAGTTAACCTAGATAGTCCAAGTGCCCACTAGGGGACGTACATAGTCCAAGTGCCCGCTAGATAACCTTGATAGTCCAAGTGCACGCTAGGGTATGTACATAGTCCGAGTGCTGGCTAGGAAACCTAGATAATCCAAGTGCCCACTAGTTAACCTACATAGTCCAAGGGCCCGCAAGTTAACCTACATTGTCCAAGGTCCGCTATTTAACCTATATAGTCCAAGTGCCCGCTAGTTAACCTACATAGTACAAGGGCCCGCTACTTGACCTAGACAGTCCAAGTGCCCGCTAGTTAACCTAGATAGTCCAAGTGCCCGCTAGTTAACCTAAGTAGTCCAAATGTCCGATAGGGATCCTACATAGTCCAAGTGCCCGCTACGTAACCTACATATCCAAGTGCCCGTTCGTTAACCTAGATAGTCCAAGTGCCCGCTAGGTAACCGAGATAGTCCAAGTGCCCACTAGGGTATGTACATAGTCCAAGTGCCCACTAGGTAACCTAAGTAATCCTAATGCCCGCTAGGAAAACTACATAGTCCAAGTGCCCGCTAGGTAACCTAGACAGTCCAAGTGCCCGCTAGGTAACCTTGATAGTCCAAGTGCCTTCTAGTTAACCTACATAGTCCAAGTGCCCTCTAGGTAACATACATAGTCCACGTGCCCACTATGTAACCTAAATAATCCAAATGCCCGCTAGTTAACGTACATAGTCCAAGTGTCCGTTCGTTAACCTAGATAGGCCAAGTGCCCTCTAGGTAACCTAGACAGTCCAAGTGCCCGCTAGGTTACCTACATAGTCCAAGTGCACGTTCGTTAACCTAGACAGTCCAAGTGCCCGCTATGTAACCTTGATAGTCCAAGTGCCTTCTAGTTAACCAACATAGTCCAAGTGCCCGCTAGGTAACATCCATAGTCCAAGTGCCCACTATGTAACCTAAATAATCCAAATGCCCGCTAGTTAACCTAGATAGTCCAAGTGCCCGCTTGTTAACCTAGATAGTCCAAGTGCCCGCTAGTAAACCTAGATAGTCCAAGGGCCCGCTAGTTAATCTACATAGTCCTGTGCCCGCTAGTTAACCTAGATCGTCCAAGTGCCCGCTAGTTAACCTAGATAGTCCAAGGGCCCGCTAGTTAATCTAGATAGTCCAAGTGCCCACTAATTAACCTATATAGTCCAAGTGCCCGCTAGTTAACCTAGATCGTCCAAGTGCCCGCTGGTTAACTTAGATAATCCAAGTGCCCCATAGTTAACCTACATAGTCCAAGGGCCCAATAGTTAACCTAGATTGTCCTAGTGCCCGCTTGGGGACATACATAGTCCAAGTGCCCCCTAGGGAATCTACATAGTCCAAGTGCTCGCTAAGCAACCTACATAGTCCAAGTGCCCGTTAGTTAACCTAGATAGTCAAAGTGCCTGCTAGGTAACCTAAATAGTCCAAGTGCCCGCTAGGGAACCTACGTAGTCGAAGTGCCCACTAGGTAACCTAGATAGTCCAATTGCCCGTTAGCTAACCTAGATAGTCGAAGTGTCCGCTAGTTAACCTACATAATCCAAATGCCCGCTAGTTAACCTAGATTGTCCAAGTGCCCGCTTGTTAACCTAGAGAGTACAAGTGCCCGCTAGTAAACCTAGATAGTCCAAGGGCCCGCTAGTTAACCTACATAGTCCAAGTGCCCGTTCGTTAACCTAGATAGGCCAAGTGCCCACTAGGTAACCTAGACAGTCCAAGTGCCCACTAGGTTACCTACATAGTCCAAGTGCACGTTCATTAACCTAGATAGTCCAAGTGCCCGCTGGTAATCTACATAGTCCAAGGGCCCGCTAGGTAACCTTGATAGTCCAAGCACCTTCTAGTTAACCTACATAATCCAAGTGCCCGCTAGGTAACCTACATAGTCCAAGTGCCCGTTAGTTAACCTAGATAGTCCAAGTGCCCACTAGGGGACGTACATAGTCCAAGTGCCCGCTAGGTAACCTTGATAGTCCAAGTGCGCGCTAGGGTATGTACATAGTCCGAGGGCTGGCTAGGAAACCTAGATAATCCAAGTGCCCGCTAGTTAACCTACATAGTCCAAGGGCACGCAAGTTAACCTACATAGTCCAAGGTCCGCTATTTAACCTATATAGTCCAAGTGCCCGCTAGTTAACCTACATAGTACAAGGGCCCGCTACTTCACCTAGATAGTCTAAGTGCCCGCTAGTTAACCTAGATAGTCCAAGTGCCCGCTAGTTAACCTAAGTAGTCCAAATGTCCGATAGGGATCCTACATAGTCCAAGTGCCCGCTACGTAACCTACATATCCAAGTGCCCGTTCGTTAACCTAGATAGTCAAAGTGCCCGCTAGGTAACCTAGACAGTCCAAGTGTCCGCTAGGTTACCTACATAGTCCAAGTGCCTGCTAGGTAAACTACATAGTCCAAGTGCCCACTAGGTAACCTAGACAGTCCAATTGCCCGCTAGTTAACCTAGACTCCAAGTACCCGATAGGGAACCTACATAGTCCAAGTGCTCGCTAGGGAACCTATATACTCCAAGTGCCCGTTAGTTAACCTAGATAGTCCAAGTGCCCACTAGGGGACGTACATAGTCCAAGTGCCCGCTAGGTAACCTTGATAGTCCAAGTGCGCGCTAGGGTATGTACATAGTCCGAGGGCTGGCTAGGAAACCTAGATAATCCAAGTGCCCGCTAGTTAACCTACATAGCCAAGGGCCCGCAAGTTAACCTACATAGTCCAAGGTCCGCTATTTAACCTATATAGTCCAAGTGCCCGCTAGTTAACCTACATAGTACAAGGGCCCGCTACTTGACCTAGATAGTCCAAGTGCCCGCTAGTTAACCTAGATAGTCCAAGTGCCCGCTAGTTAACCTAAGGAGTCCAAATGTCCGATATGGATCCTACATAGTCCAAGTGCCCGCTACGTAACCTACATATCCAAGTGCCCGTTCGTTAACCTAGATAGTCCAAGTGCCCGCTAGGTTACCTAGACAGTCCAAGTGCCCGCTAGTTAACCTCCATAGTCCAAGTGCCTGCTAGGTAAACTACATAGTCCAAGTGCCCACTAGGTAACCTAGACAGTCCAATTGCCCGCTAGTTAACCTAGACAGTCCAAGTACCCGATAGGAAACCTACATAGTCCAAGTGCTCGCTAGGGAACCTATATAGTCCAAGTGCCCGCTAGGCAACCTACATAGTCTAAGTGCCTGTTAGTTAACCTAGATAGTCAAAGTGCCTGCTAGGTAAACTACATAGTCCAAGTGCCCGCTAGGGAACCCACATAGTCCAAGTGTCCGCTGGGTAACTTAGATAGTCCAATTGCCCGTTAGCTAACCTAGATAGTCGAAGTGTCCGCTAGTTAACCTACATAGTCCAAGTGTCCGTTCGTTAACCTAGATAGGCCAAGTGCCCTCTAGGTAACCTAGACAGTCCAAGTGCCCGCTAGGTTACCTACATAGTCCAAGTGCACGTTCGTTAACCTAGATAGTCCAAGTGCCCGCTGGTAACCTACATAATCCAAGGGCCCGCTAGGTAATCTTGATAGTCCAAGTGCCTTCTAGTTAACCTACATAGTCCAAGTGCCCGCTAAGTAACCTACATAGTCCAAGTGCCCACTAGGTAACCTAAGTAATCCTAATGCCCGCTAGGAAAACTACATAGTCCAAGTGCCCGCTAGTTAACCTAGATAGACCAAGTGCCCGCTAGTAAACCTAGATACTCCAAAGGCCCGCTAGTTAATCTAGATAGTCCAAGTGCCCGCTAGTTAACCTAGATAGTCCAAGTGCCCGCTAGTTAACCTAGATAGTCCAAGGGACCGCTAGTTAATCTAGATAGTCCAAGTGCCCGCTAGTTAACCTAGATAGTCCAAGTGCCCGCTAGTTAACCTAGATCGTCCAAGGGCCCTCTAGTTAACCTAGATAGTCCAAGTGCCCGCTAGGGGACGTACATAGTCCAAGTGCCCTCTAGGTAACCTACATAGTCTAATGCCCGTTAGTTAACCTAGATAGTCCAAGTGCCCACTAGGGGACGTACATAGTCCAAGTGCCCGCTAGGTAACCTTGATAGTCCAAGTGCGCGCTAGGGTATGTACATAGTCCGAGTGCTGGCTAGGAAACCTTGATAATCCAAGTGCCCACTAGTTAACCTACATAGTCCAAGGGCCCGCAAGTTAACCTACATAGTCCAAGGTCCGCTATTTAACCTATGTAGTCCAAGTGCCCGCTAGTTAACCTACATAGTACAAGGGCCCGCTACTTGACCTAGATAGTCCAAGTGCCCGCTAGTTAACCTAAGTAGTCCAAATGTCCGATAGGGATCCTACATAGTCCAAGTGCCCGCTACGTAACCTACATATCCAAGTGCCCGTTCGTTAACCTAGATAGTCCAAGTGCCCGCTAGGTAACCTAGACAGTCCAAGTGCCCGCTAGGTTACCTACATAGTCCAAGTGCCCGTTCGTTAACCTAGATAGTCCAAGTGCCCGCTAGGTTACCTAGACAGTCCAAGTGCCCGCTAGTTAACCTCCATAGTCCAAGTGCCTGCTAGGTAAACTACATAGACCAAGTGCCCACTAGGTAACCTAGACAGTCCTATTGCCCGCTAGTTAACGTAGACAGTCCAAGTACCCGATAGGGAACCTACATAGTGCAAGTGCCCGCTAGGGAACCTATATAGTCCAAGTGCTCGCTAGGCAACCTACATAGTCCAAGTGCCTGTTAGTTAACCTAGATAGTCAAAGTGCCTGCTAGGTAACCTAAATAGTCCAAGTGCCCGCTAGGGAACCTACATAGTCCAAGTGTCCGCTGGGTAACCTAGATAGTCCAATTGCCCGTTAGCTAACCTAGATAGTCGAAGTGTCCGCTAGTTAACCTACATAGTCCAAGTGTCCGTTCGTTAACCTAGATAGGCCAAGTGCCCTCTAGGTAACCTAGACAGTCCAAGTGCCCGCTAGGTTACCTACATAGTCCAAGTGCACGTTCGTTAACCTAGATAGTCCAAGTGCCCGCTGGCAACCTACATAATCCAAGGGCCCGCTAGGTAATCTTGATAGTCCAAGTGCCTTCTAGTTAACCTACATAGTCCAAGTGCCCGCTAGGTAACCTACATAGTCCAAGTGCCCACTAGGTAACCTAAGTAATCCTAATGCCCGCTAGGAAAACTACATAGTCCAAGTGCCCGCTAGTTAACCTAGATAGTCCAAGTGCCTGCTAGTTAACCTAGATAGTCCAAGTGCCCGCTAGTTAACCTAGATAGTCCAAGGGACCGCTAGTTAATCTAGATAGTCCAAGTGCCCGCTAGTTAACCTAGATAGTCCAAGTGCCCGCTAGTTAACCTAGATCGTCCAAGGGCCCTCTAGTTAACCTAGATAGTCCAAGTGCCCGCTAGGGGACGTACATAGTCCAAGTGCCCGCTAGGTAACCTAGATACTCCAAGTGCTCCCTAGGGTATGTACATAGTTCAAGTGCCCGCTAGGTAACCTAGATTGTCCAAGTGTCCGCTAGTTACCCTACATAGTCCAAGTGCCCGCTAGGTAACCTAGATAGTCCAAGGTCATGCTAGTTAACCTACATAATCCAATGCCCGATAGGGAACCTACATAGTCCAAGTGCCCGCTGAGGAACCTACATAGTCCAAGTGCCGATAGGGAACCTATGTATTCCAAGTGCCAGTTAGGGAACCTACATACTCCACGTGCCCATAGGGAACCTATATAGTCCAAGTGCCTGCTAGGGAACCTACATAGTCCAAGTGCCCGTTAGTTAACCTAGATAGTCAAAGTGCCTGCTAGGTAACCTAAATAGTCCAAGTGCTCTCTAGGGAACCTACATAGTCCAAGTGCCCGTTAGTTAACCTAGATAGTCCAATTGCCCGTTAGCTAACCTAGATAGTCGAAGTGTCCGCTAGTTAACCTACATAGTCCAAGTGTCCGTTGGTTAACCTAGATAGTCCAAGTGCCCACTAGGTAACCTAGAGGCCAAGTGCTCGCTAGTTAACCTACATAGTCCAAGTGCCCGCTAGGTAACCTATATAGTCCAAGTGCCCGCTAGGTAAACTACATAGTCCAAGGTCTCACTTGTTAACTTTGATAGTCCAAGTGCCTGCTAGTTAACCTAGATCTTCCAAGTGCCCGCGAGTTAACCTAGATTGTCCAAGTGCCTGCTATTTAACCTACATAGTCCAAGGGCCCACTAGTTAACCTAGATAATCCAAGTGTCCTCTAGTTAACCTACATAGTCCAAGTACCCGCTAGTTAACCTATATACAAAGTGCCTGCTACGTAACCTAGATAGTCCAAGGGCACGCTAGTTAACCTACATAGTCCAACTGCCCGCTAGGCAACCTAGATAGTCCAAGTGCCCACTAAGGAACCTACATAGTCCAAGTACACGCTAGTTAACCTAGACAGTCCAAGTGCCCGCTAGGGAACTTACATAGTCCAAGTGCCCACCAGGTAACCTAGATAGTGCAAGTGTCCGCTAGTTAACCTAGATAGTTCAAATACCCGCTAAGTAACCTAGATCGTCCAAGGGCCCACTAGTTAGCCTACATAGTCCAAGTGCCCGCTAGGTAACCTAAATAGTCCAAGTTCCCGTTCGGTAACTAGATAGTCCAAGTGCCCTTTAGGGAACCTGGATAGTCCAAGGGCCCGCTAGTTGACTAACATAGTCCAAGTGCCAAATTGGTAACCTAGATAGTACAAGTGCCCACTAGGGAACCTAGATAGTTCAAGTGCCTGTTAGCTAACCTAGATAGTCCAAGAACCCGCTAGGTAACCTAGACTGTCCAAGTGCCCGCTAGGTTACCTACATAGTCTAAGTGCCCGTTCGTTAACCTAGATAGTCCAAGTGCCCGATAGGAAACCTACATAGTCCAAGGGCCCGCTAGGTAACCTAGATAGTGCAAGTGCCCGCTAGGTAACCTAGAGTCCAATTGCTCGCTAGTTAACCTACATAGTCCAAGTGCCCGCTATGTAACCTAGATAGTCCAAGTGCCCGTCCGTTAACCTACATAGTCCAAGTTCCCGCTAGGTAACCTAGATAGTCCAAGTTCCCGTTACCTAACCTAGATAGTCCAAGTGCCCGCTAGGTAACCTAGACAGTACAAGTGCCCGCAAGGTTACCTGCATATTCAAAGTGCCCGTTCGTTAACCTAGAAATCCAAGTGCCCGCTAGGTAACCTAGACAGGACAAGTGCCCGCAAGTTTACCTGCATATTCCAAGTGCCCATTCGTTAACCTAGATAGTCCAAGTGTCCACTAGGTAACCTACATAGTCCAAGTGCCCGTTAGGTAACCTATATAGTCCAAGTGCCCGCTAGGTAACCTAGATAGTCCAAGGACCCGCTAGTTAAACTACATAGTCCAAGGGCTCACTTTTTAATTTTGATAATCCAGCTGCCCGCTAGTTAACCTAGATCGTCCAAGTGCCTGCTAGTTAATCTACATAGTCCAAGGGCCCACTAGTTGACCTACATAGTCCAAGTGCCCGCTAGGCAACCTAGATAATCCAAGTGCCCGCTAAGGAACCTACATAGTCCAAGTGCATGGTAGTTTACCTAGATATTCCAAATGCCCGCTAGTTAACCTAGATAGTCCAAGTGCCTGCTAGGTAACCTACATATTCCAAGTGCCCGCTAGTTAACATAGATACTCCAAGTGCCCGCTAGGGAACCTACATAGTCCAAGTGCCTGCTAGTTAACCTAGATAGTCCAAGTGCCCGCTAGTTAACCTAGATAGTCCAAGGGACCGCTAGCTAATCTAGATAGTCCAAGTGCCCGCTAGTTAACCTAGATAGTCCAAGTGCCTGCTAGGTAACCTAGATAGTACAAGTGTCCGCTAGTTAACCTACATATTCCAAGTGCCCGCTTGTTAACATAGATAGTCCAAGTGCCCCTAGGGAACGTACATAGTCCAAGTGCCCGCTAGGTTACCTAGATAGTGCAAGTGTCCGCTAGTTAACCTAGATAGTTCAAGTACCCGCTAGGTAACCTAGATCGTCCAAGGGCCCCCTAGTTAGCCTACATAGTCCAAGTGCCCGCTAGGTAACCTAGATAGTCCAAGTGCCCTTTCGGTAACCTAGATAGTCCAAGTGCCCGCTATTAAACCTACATAGTCCATGCGCCCGCTAGTTAACCTACATAGTGCAAGTGTCCGCTAGTTAACCTACATATTCCATGTGCCCGCTAGTTAACCTACATAATCTAAGTGCCCGTTAGCTAACCTAGATAGTCCAAGGGACCGCTAGTTGACCTACATAGTCCAAGTGCCAGCTAGGTAACCTAGATAGTACAAGTGCCCGCAAGGGAACCTAGATAGTCCAAGTGCCTGTTAGCTAACCTAGATAGTCCAATTTGCGCCTAGGTAACCTACAGAGTCCAAGTGCCAGCTAGGTAACCTAGATAATCATAGTGCCCGCTAGGTAACCTAGATAGTCCATGTGCCCGCTAGTTAACCTACGTAGTCCAAGTGCCCGATAGGGAACCTACATAATCCAAGTGCCCGCTAGGCAACTTACATAGTCAAAGTGCCCCTTAGTTAACCTAGATAGTCAAAGTGCCTGCTAGGTAACCTAGATAGTCCAAGTGCCCGCTAGGTAACCTACATAGTCCAAGTGCCCGTTAGGTAACCTAAATAGTCCAAATGCCCGCTAGGGAAACTACACAGTCCAAGTGCCCGCTAGTTAACCTAGATCATCCAAGTGCCTGCTAGTAAACCTACATAATCCATGGGACCGCTAGTTAACCTACATAGTGCAAGGGCCCGCTAGTTAACCTAGATCGTGCAAGTGTCCACTAGTTAACCTACATAGTCCAAGTGCCCGCTAGTTAACCTGTATACCAAGTGCCCGCTACGTAACCTAGAATGTCCAAGGGCACGCTAGTTAACCTGCATAGTACAAGTGCACGCTAGGGAGCCTAGATAGTCCAAGTGCCCGCTCTGGAAACTACATAGTCCAAGTGCCTGCTAGGGAACCTACATAGTCCAAGTGCCCGCTCTGGAACATACATAGTCCAAGTGCCCGCTAGGGAATCTACATATTCCAAGGGCCCGCTAGTTAACCTACGTATTCCAAGTACACGCTAGTTAACGTAGATCTTCCAAGTGCCCGCTAGTTAACCTACATAGATCAAGGGCCCGCTAGTAAACCTACATAGTCCAAGGGCCCGCTAGTTAACCTACATCGTCCATGGGCCCGCTAGTTAACCTAGATAGTCCAAGTGCCCGCTAGTTAACCTACACAGTCCATTGCCCGCTAGGTAACCTAGACAGTTGAAGTGACCACTAGGTTACCTACATAGTCTAAGTGCCTGTTCGTTAACCTCATAGTCCAAGTGCCCGCTAGGTAACCTATATAGTCCAAATGCCCGCTAGTGATCCTAATATTCCAAGTGCCCACTAGTTAACCTAGATAGTCCAAGTGCCCGCTAGTTAACCTAGATAGAGCAAGTGCCCGCTAGGGAACCTACCTAGTCCAAGTGCCTGATAGGGAACCTACATAGCCCAAGTGCCCGCTAGTTAACATAGATAGTCCAAGTACCCACTAGGAAACGTACATAGTCCAAATGCCTGCTAGTTAACGTACATAGTCCAAGTGCCCGCTAGGTAAGTTAGATAGGCCAAGTGCCCGCTAGGGAACGTACAATATCCAAGGTCCCGCTAGGTAACCTAGATAGTGCAAGTGCCCGCTAGTTAACCTAGATAGTTCTAGTACCCGCTAGGTAACCTAGATCGTCCAAGGGCCCCCTAGTTAGCCTACATAGTCCAAGTGCCCGCTAGGTAACCTAGATAGTCCAAGTGACCGCTAGTTAACCTACATAGTCCAAGTGCCCGCTAAGTAACCTAGATAGTCAAAGTGCCCGTTAGGTAACCTAGATAGTCCAAGTGCCCGCTGGGGAACGTACATAGTCCAAGTTCCCGCTAGGTAACCTAGATAGTCCAAGTGCCCGTTACCTAACCTAGATAGTCCAAGTGCCCGCTAGGCAACATACATAGTCCAAGTGCCCGTTCGTTAACCTAGAAGTCCAAGTGCCCGCTATGTAACCTAGACAGTCCAAGTGCCCGCTAGGTTACCTGCATAGTCCAAGTGCCCGTTCGTTAACCTAGATAGTCCAAGTGCCCGCTAGGGAAACTATATAATCCAAGTGCTATCTAGGTAACCTAGATAGTCCAAGGGCCCGATAGTTAACCTACATAATCCAAGGGCTCGCTTGTTAACTTTGATAGTCCAAGTGCCCGTTAGCTAACCTAGATAGTCCAAGAGCCCTCTAGGTAACCTAGACTGTCCAAGTGCTCGCTAGGTTACCTACATAGTCTAAGTGCCCGTTCCTTAACCTAGATACTCCAAGTGCCCGCTAGGAAACCTACATAGTACAAGGGCCCACTAGTTAACCTAGATCGTCCATGTGTCCTCTAGTTAGCCTACATAGTCCAAGTGCACGCTAGGTAACCTACATAGTGCAAGTGTCCGCCAGATAACCTACATAGTCCAAGTGCCAGTTAGGTAACCTAGATAGTCCAAGTGCCCGCTAGGTAACCTACATAGTGCAAGTGTCCGCTAGTTAACCTACGTAGTCCAAGGGCCCGGTAGTTAACCTACATAGTCCAAGTGCCCGGTAGTTAACTTACATAGTTCAAGTGTCCGTAGGGAACATACATAGTCCATGTGCCCGCTAGGGAACATTCATAGTCCAAGTGCCTGCTAGGGAACCTACGTAGTCCAAGTGCCCGCTAGGGAATCTACATAGTCCAAGGGCCCGCTAGTTAACGTAGATAGTCCAAGTGCCGCTAGTTAATCTACATAGTCCAAGTGCTCGCTAAGGAACCTACATAGTCCAAGTGCCCGCTCTGGAACCTACATAGTCCAAGTGCCTGCTAGGGAATCTACATAGTCCAAGGGCCCGCTAGTTAACGTAGATAGTCCAAGTACCCGCTAGTTAACCTAGATAGACCAAGTACCCGCTAGGGAACGTACCTTGTCCAAGTGCCCGATAGGGAACCTACATAGTCCAAGTGCCCGCTAGTTAACATAGGTAGTCCAAGTACCCGCTAGGAAACGTACGTAGTCCAAGTGCCCGCTAGTTAACGTACATAGTCCAAGTGCCTGCTAGGTAACGTAGATAGTCCAAGTGCCCGCTAGGGAACTTACATAGTCCAAGGGCCCGCTAGGAAACCTACATATTCCAAGTGCCCGTTAGCTAACCTAGATAGTCCCAGTGCCCGCTAGGTAACCTAGATAGTCCAACAGCCCGGTAGGTAACCTACATACTCCAAGTACCGCTAGGTAACGTAGATAGTTCAAGTGCCAGCTAGGTAACCTAGATAGTCCACGTGCCCGCTAGATAACCTACAAAGTCTAATTGCCCACTCAGTAATCTATATAGTCCAAATGCCCGCTGGGAGCCTACATAATCCAAATGCCCGCTACGTAACCTAGATAGTCCAAGGGCCTGCTAGGTAACGTACATTGTCCAAGTTCCCGCTAGGTAACCTAGATAGTCCAAGTGCCCGGTAGGCAACCTACATAGTCCAAGAGCCCGTTCGTTAACCTAGAAGTCCACGTGCCCGCTACGTAACCTAGACAGTCTAAGTGCCTGCTTGGTTACCTGCATATTCCAAGTGCCCGTTCGTTAACCTAGATAGTCCAAGTGCCCACTAGGTAACCTAGATAGTCTAAGGGCCCGCTAGTTAACCTACATAGTCCAAGGGCTCACTTGTTAACTTTGATAGTCCAAGTGCCCACTAGTTAAACTAGATCGTCCAAGTGCCCGCTAGTTAACCTAGATTGTCCAAGTGCCTGCAGTTAACCTACATAGTCCAAGGGCCCACTAGTTAACCTAGATAGTCCAAGTGTCCTCTAGTTAACCTACATAGTGCAAGTGCCCGCTAGTTAACCTACATAATCTAAGTGCCCGTTAGCTAACCTAGATAGTCCAAGTGCCCGCTAGTTGACCTACATATTCCAAGTGCCAGCTAGGTAACCAAGATAGTACAAGTGCCCGCTAGGGAACCTAGATAGTCCAAGTGCCTGTTAGCTAACCTAGATAGTGCAAGTGGCGGCTAGGTAACGTACATACTCCAAGTGCCCATTCGTAAACCTAGATAATCCTGTGCCCGCTAGGTATCCTAGACAGTCCAAGTGCCCGCTAGTTAACCTACATAGTCCAAGTGCCCGCTAGGTAACCTACATAGTCCAAGGGCTCACTTATTAACTTTGATAGTCCAAGTGCCCGCTAGTTAACCTAGATCGTCCAAGTGCCCGCTTGTTAACCTAGATTGTCCAAGTGCCTGCTAGTTAACCTACATAGTCCAAGGACCCACTAGTTAACCTAGATAGTCCATGTGTCCTCTAGTTAACCTACATAGTGCAAGCGCCCGCTAGTTAACCTACATAATCTAAGTGCCCGTTAGCTAACCTAGATAGTCCAAGTGCTCGCTAGTTAACCTATATACTCCAAGTTCCCGCTATGTAACCTAGATAGTCAAAGTGCCCGTAAGGTAACCTAGATAGTCCAAGTGCCCGCTAGGTAACTCACATTGTCCAAGTTCCCGCTAGGTAACCTAGATAGTCCAAGTTCCCGATAGGTAACCTAGATAGTCCAAGTTCCCGTTACCTAACCTAGATAGTCCAAGTGCCCGCTAGGCAACCTACATTGTCCAAGAGCCCGTTCGTTAACCTAGAAGTCCAAGTGCCCGCTAGGTAACCTAGACAGTCCAAGTGCCCGCTAGGTTACCTGCATATTCCAAGTGCCCGTTGGTTAACCTAGATAGTCCAAGTGCCCACTAGGTAACCTACATAGTCCAAGTGCACGCTAGGTAACCTATATATTCCAAGTGCCCGCTAGGTAACCTAGATAGTCCAAGTGCCCGCTAGTTAACCTACATAGTCCAAGGGCTCACTTGTTAACTTTGATAGTCCAGCTGCCCGCTACTTAACCTAGATCGTCCAAGTGCCCGCTAGTTAACCTTGATTGTCCAAGTGCCTGCTAGTTAACCTACATAGCCAAGGGCCCACTAGTTAACCTAGATAGTCCAAGTGTCCTCTAGTTAACCTATATACCAAGTGCCCGCTACGTAACCTAGATAGTCCAAGGGCACGCTAGTTAACCTACATAGTCCAAGTGCCCGCTAGGCAACCTAGATAGTCCAAGTGCCCGCTAAGGAACCTACATAGTCCAAGTGCACGCTAGTTAACCTAGATAGTCCAAGTGCCCGCTAGTTAACCTACATATTCGAAGTGCCCGCTAGTTAACATAGATAGTCCAAGTGCCCGCTAGGGAACGGACATAGTGCAAGTGCCCGCTAGGTAACCTAGATAGTGCAAGTGCACGCTAGTTAACCTAGATAGTTCTAGTACCCGCTAGGTAACCTGGATCGTCCAAGGGCCCCCTAGTTAGCCTACATAGTCCAAGTGCCCGCTAGGTAACCTAGATAGTCCAAGTGCCCACTAGTTAACCTAGATAGTCCAAGTGCCTGCTAGGTAACCTACATATTCCAAGTGCCCGCTAGTTAACATAGATAGTCCAAGTGCCCGCTGGGGAATGTACATAGTCCAAGTGCCCGCTAGGTAACCTAGATAGTGCAAGTGCCCGCTAGATAACCTAGAGAATTCTAGTACCCCCTAGGTAACCTAGATCGTCCAAGGGCCCCCTAGTTAGCCTGCATACTCCAAGTGCCCGCTAAGTAACCTAGATAGTCCAAGTGACCGCTAGTCAACCTACATAGTCCAAGTGCCCGCTAAGTAACCTAGATAGTCAAAGTGCCCGTTAGGTAACCTAGATAGTCCAAGTGCCCGCTAGGTAACCTACATTGTCCAAGTTCCCGCTAGGTAACCTAGATAGTCCAAGTGCCCGTTACCTAAACTAGATAGTCCAAGTGCCCGCTAGGCAACATACATAGTCCAAGTGCCCGTTCGTTAACCTAGAAGTCCAAGTGCCCGCTATGTAACCTAGACAGTCCAAGTACCCGCTAGGTTACCTGCATAGTCCAAGTGCCCGCTAGTTAACATAGATTGTCCAAGTGCCTGCTAGTTAACCTACATAGCCAAGGGCCCACTAGTTTACCTAGATAGTCCAAGTGTCCTCTAGTTAACCTATATACCAAGTGCCCGCTACGTAACCTAGATACTCCAAGGGCACGCTAGTTAACCTACATAGTCCAAGTGCCCGCTAGGCAACCTAGATAGTCCAAGTGCCCGCTAAGGAACCTACATAGTCCAAGTGCACGCTAGTTAACCTAGACAGTCCAAGTGCCCGCTAGGTTACCTGCATAGTCCAAGTGCCCGTTCGTTAACCTAGATAGTCCAAGTGCCCGCTAGAGAACCTATATAATCCAAGTGCTATCTAGGTAACCTAGATAGTCCAAGGGCCCGCTAGTTAACCTACATAATCCAAGGGCTCGCTTGTTAACTTTGATAGTCCAAGTGCCCGTTAACTAACCTAGATAGTCCAAGAGCCCGCTAGGTAACCTAGACTGTCCAAGTGCCCGCTAGGTTACCTACATAGTCTAAGTGCCCGTTCCTTAACCTAGATAGTCCAAGTGCCCGCTAGAAAACCTACATAGTCCAAGGGCCCACTAGTTAACCTAGATCGTCCATGTGTCCTCTAGTTAACCTACATAGTCCAAGTGCACGCTAGGTAACCTACATAGTGTAAGTGTCCGCCAGATAACCTACATAGTCCAAGTGCCAGTTAGGTAACCTAGATAGTCCAAGTGCCCGCTAGGTAACCTACATAATGCAAGTGTCCGCTAGTTAACCTACGTAGTCCAAGGGCCCGGTAGTTAACCTACATAGTCCAAGTGCCCGGTAGTTAACTTACATAGTTCAAGTGTCCGTAGGGAACATACATAGTCCATGTGCCCGCTAGGGAACATTCATAGTCCAAGTGCCCGCTAGGGAACCTACGTAGTCCAAGTGCCCGCTAGGGAATCTACATAGTCCAAGGGCCCGCTAGTTAACGTAGATAGTCCAAGTGCCGCTAGTTAATCTACATAGTCCAAGTGCTCGCTAAGGAACCTACATAGTCCAAGTGCCCGCTCTGGAACCTACAAAGTCCAAGTGGCTGCTAGGGAACCTACATAGTCCAAGTGCCCGCTCTGGAACATACATAGTCCAAGTGCCCGCTACTGAATCTACATAGTCCAAGGGCCCGCTAGTTAACGTAGATAGTCCAAGTACCCGCTAGTTAACCTAGATAGACCAAGTACCCGCTAGGGAACGTACCTTGTCCAAGTGCCCGATAGGGAACCTACATAGTCCAAGTGCCCGCTAGTTAACATAGGTAGTCCAAGTACCCGCTAGGAAACGTACGTAGTCCAAGTGCCCGCTAGTTAACGTACATAGTCCAAGTGCCTGCTAGGTAACGTAGATAGTCCAAGTGCCCACTAGGGAACTTACATAGTCCAAGGGCCCGCTAGGGAACCTACATAGTCCAAGTGCCTGTTAGCTAACCTAGATAGTCCCAGTGCCCGCTAGGTAACCTAGATAGTCCAACAGCCCGGTAGGTAACCTACATACTCCAAGTACCCGCTAGATAACGGAGATAGTTCAAGTGCCAGCTACGTAACCTAGATAGTCCAAGTGCCCGCTAGATAACCTACAAAGTCTAATTGCCCGCTCAGTAATCTATATAGTCCAAATGCCCGCTGGGAGCCTACATAATCCAAATGCCCGCTACGTAACCTAGATAGTCCAAGGGCCTGCTAGGTAACCTACATAGTCCTAGTGCCCCTAGTTAACCTACATTCTCCAAGTGCCTGAAAGGTAACCTACATAGTCCTAGTGCCCCTAGTTAACCTACATTCTCCAAGTGCCCGCTAGGTAACCTACATAGTCCAAATACCCTCTAGTTAACCTACATAGTTCAAGTGCCCGATAGGGAACCTACATAATCCAAGTGCCCGCTAGGGAACCTACATAGTCCACGTGCCAGTTAGGTAAACTAGATAGTCCAAATGCCCGCCAGGAAACCCACATAGTCCAAGTGCCCGCTAGGGAACTTACATAGTACAAGGGCCCGCTAGGGAACCTACATAGTTCAAGTGCCCGTTCGTTAACCTACATAGTCCAAGTGCCCACTAGGAAACCTACATAGTCCAAGTGCCCGTTCGTTAACCTAGATAGTCCAAGTGCCCGCTAGGTAACCTAGATAGGCCAAGTGCCCGCTAGGTAACCTATATACTCCAAGTTCCCGCTATGTAACCTAGATAATCAAAGTGCCCGTAAGGTAACCTAGATAGTCCTAGTGCCCGCTAGGTAACTTACATTGTCCAAGTTCCCGCTAGGTAACCTAGATAGTCCAAGTTCCCGTTACCTAACCTAGATAGTCCAAGTGCCCGCTAGGCAACCTACATAGTCCAAGAGCCCGTTCGTTAACCTAGAAGTCCAAGTGCCTGCTAGGTAACCTAGACAGTCCAACTGCCCTCTAGGTTACCTGCATATTCGAAGTGCCCGTTCGTTAACCTAGATAGTCCAAGTGCCCACTAGGTAACCTACATAGTCCAAGTGCCCGCTAAGTAACCTATATAGTCCAAGTGCCCGCTAGTTAACCTACATAGTCCAAGGGCTCACTTGTTAACATTGATAGTCCAGCTGCCCGCTACTTAACCTAGATCGTCCAAATGCCCGCTAGTTAACCTAGATTGTCCAAGTCCCTGCTAGTTAACCTACATAGCCAAGGGCCCACTGTTTAACCTAGGTAGTCCAAGTGTCCTCTAGTTAACCTATATACCAAGTGCCCGCTACGTAACCTAGATAGTCCAAGGGCACGCTAGTTAACCTACATAGTCCAAGTGCCCACTAGGCAACCTAGATAGTCCAAGTACCCGCTAAGGAACCTACATAGTCCAAGTGCACGCTAGTTAACCTAGATAGTCCAAGTGCCCGCTAGTTAACCTACATATTCCAAGTGCCCGCTAGGTAAACTAGATAGTGCAAGTGCCCGCTAGTTAACCTAGATAGTTCTAGTACCCCCTAGGTAACCTAGATCGTCCAAGGGCCCCCTAGTTAGCCTACATAGTCCAAGTGCCCGCTAGGTAACCTAGATAGTCCAAGTGACCGCTAGTTAACCTACATAGTCCAAGTGCCCGCTAAGTAACCTAGATAGTCCAAGTGCCCGTTAGGTAACCTAGATAGTCCAAGTGCCCGCTAGGTAACCTACATTGTCCAAGTTCCCGCTTGGTAACCTAGATAGTCCAAGTGCCCGTTACCTAACCTAGATAGTCCAAGTGCCCGCTAGGCAACATACATAGTCCAAGTGCCCGTTAGTTAACCTAGATAGTCAAAGTGCCTGCTAGGTAACCTAGATAGTCCAAGTGCCCGCTAGGTAACCTACATAGTCCAAGTGCCCGCTAGGTAACCTAAATAGTCCAAATGCCC
Source organism: Tenrec ecaudatus (assembly GCF_050624435.1). Taxonomy (NCBI): domain Eukaryota; kingdom Metazoa; phylum Chordata; class Mammalia; order Afrosoricida; family Tenrecidae; genus Tenrec; species Tenrec ecaudatus. The sequence continues at coordinate 4,265,870 of NW_027457568.1, read as the reverse complement.
GCTAGGGAAACTACATAGTCCAAGGGCCCACTAGTTAACCTAGATCGTCCATGTGTCCTCTAGTTAACCTACATAGTCCAAGTGCACGCTAGGTAACCTACATAGTGTAAGTGTCCGCCAGATAACCTACATAGTCCAAGTGCCAGTTAGGTAACCTACATAGTCCAAGTGTCCGCTAGTTAACCTACATAGTCCAAGGGCCCAGTAGTTAACCTACATAGTCCAAGTGCCCGGTAGTTAACTTACATAGTTCGAGTGTCTGTAGGGAACATACATAGTCCAAGTGCCCGCTAGGGAACATTCATAGTCCAAGTGCCCGCTAGGGAACCTACGTAGTCCAAGTGCCCGCTAGGGAATCTACATAGTCCAAGGGCCCGCCAGTTAACGTAGATAGTCCAAGTGCCTGCTAGGGAACCTACATAGTCCAAGTGCCTGCTCTGGAACATACATAGTCCAAGTGCCCGCTAGGGAATCTACATAGTCCAAGGGCCCGCTAGTTAACGTAGATAGTCCAAGTACCCGCTAGTTAACCTAGATAGACCAAGTACCCGCTAGGGAACGTACCTTGTCCAAGTGCCCGATAGGGAACCTACATAGTCCAAGTGCCCGCTAGTTAACATAGGTAGTCCAAGTACCCGCTAGGAAACGTACGTAGTCCAAGTGCCCGCTAGTTAACGTACATAGTCCAAGTGCCTGCTAGGTAACGTAGATAGTCCAAGTGCCAGCTAGGGAACTTACATAGTTCAAGGGCCCGCTAGGAAATCTACATAGTTCAAGTGCCCGTTAGCTAACCTAGATAGTCCCAGTGCCCGCTAGGTAACCTAGATAGTCCAACAGCCCGGTAGGTAACCTACATACTCCAAGTACCCGCTAGGTAACGTAGATAGTCCAAGTGCCCGCTAGATAACCTACAAAGTCTAATTGCCCGCTCAGTAATCTATATAGTCCAAATGCCCGCTGGGAGCCTACGTAATCCAAATGCCCGCTACGTAACCTAGATAGTCCAAGGGCCTGCTAGGTAACATACATAGTCCTAGTGCCCCTAGTTAACCTACATTCTCCAAGTGCCCGATAGGTAACCTACATAGTCCTAGTGCCCCTAGTTAACCTACATTCTCCAAGTGCCCGCTAGGTAACCTACATAGTCCAAATACCCTCTAGTTAACCTACATAGTTCAAGTGCCCGATAGGGAACCTACATAATCCAAGTTACCGCTAGGGAACCTACACATTCCAAGTGCCAGTTAGGTAAACTAGATAGTCCAAATGCCCGCCAGGAAACCCACATAGTCCAAGTGCCCGCTAGGGAACTTACATAGTACAAGGGCCCGCTAGGGAACCTACATAGTCCAAGGGCCCGCTAGGTAACCTAGATAGTCCAAGTGCCCGCTAGGTAACCTAGATAGTCCAAGTGTCCGCTAGGTAACCTAGAGTCCAAGTGCTCGCTAGTTAACCTACATAGTCCAAGTGCCCGCTATGTAACCTAGATAGTCAAAGTGCCCGTTAGGCAACCTAGATAGTCCAAGTGCCCGCTAGGTAACTTACATTGACCAAGTTCCCGCTAGGTAACCTAGATAGTCCAAGTGCCCCTTACCTAACCTAGATAGTCCAAGTGCCCCCTAGGCAACCTTCATAGTCCAAGAGCCCGTTCGTTAACCTAGAAGTCCAAGTGCCCGCTAGGTAACCTAGACAGTACAAGTGCCCGCTAGTTACCTGCATATTCCATGTGCTGAATATTGCATGGACTACCACGGGTGGGTGCTTGTCAGTATAACGGGCACACGCAGCAATTTCAATTGTCAAGACCCACCTGGCTTGATCAAGGTTCTTTATTCCAGTGAAAAAGATTTTTATCCAAATTCTAGGGGAGCACCAGTGTGCCTCTGGGAGCTACAGCTGGGCCTGCTGAACAGCGGCTCCAGAGTTTTCATTTTCTGACTAAAATTCAGCACGGAATTTCATGGATCTAAGGAAACCGTGAATTGTGGACATACCAGATTCTCACATCTTCATTGTCTAATGGAAGCTGAAGTTTCCCAGTCGGATCCGGCTGCCACTTAATTTCTGGCAATGATCATTCAATTGTGGAGGTTCAGCCTTCTTCGGAATTCTCTTATACCGGCATGTTCCCGCGCCACATAAAGACCACTCGGTGGAGGTTTATGTGACTCAGGACAACTCTTTATTTCAGGCGTCTAGAACAAAGGGAATTCACAGAGGTTGATGATCACTTATTAAAGTCCCGTTTCTCTATGATGCCACTGATGACACTTCTACATCTGAGGGCAAAGAGCTCGTGCAGCATGATATTCTCATTTCAGCCATGCCGCCTGCAGTTTCTTCCTTGCAGAAAAATCTTTCCCAGTGTGCTTCTTTAAAATGCTGCAAAATAGTGGGACAGAAGATTTCGGTTTAGCGTTAACTTTAAACGGGCAGAGGTACAGGCATGTGGGCATGTTTAGAGACAGTGTTTCACTGGTCTAGGGTAAAGGGTGAAGCGCCTAGGTTCCCGTGCTTCACTACAGTATGGCCTCAAGATGATGTGTAGGCACAGCGGAAAATCCATCGGTGGCAATTCTCTCATATTGTCATTGCGATGGGAAGATTCCTTATTCGCTAGGAAATGTTTTACCGTGGAAGACGGGTCACCACAGAGCTGTCTCTTTTGTGTTGACACAAACATTGCTGAATTTACCTGCCAGCAGTTGCGTGTCCTCCCTTTCTTTTAAGGTCGATGGAGACGCACGAGTGTAAGGAGAACAGTGAATGGTGGCCGTTCATAAGCCAGGATCATCAGAAACCGCAGAGTAAATTTTAGGAACGTAGACGTAGGACAGCGGAGAAAACTTCACTCAGGGACTCCAGTGAACTCTCCTTACAATGCTGAGGCCTGACACACCTAGTGCCTGGGGGCAACCTGGCTCCTGCCCTAGGTAGTTTTGTTGAGCGTGCCTCCCTCAGGTGGTGCCTTTTCTCTCCCAGCAATATTGCTCCGTGAACTTCTGCCGATGATGAAAACTGTTTGCCATGGCTTTGTCCTTTCACCTCATTGGCCTCATCTTTGAAGTACAAATGCTTTTCTACACGGGTGCTGCCTCCCTGAGCTTTCCTTTGTCTTGGCTCAATCGATGCAGATTCCTGTGCTGAATACGCCATGGACTAGCACAGGTGGGTTCTTGTCAGTATACCGGGCCCGCTAGGGAACCTACATAGTCCAAGTGCCCGCTAGGTAACCTTGATAGTCCAAGTGCGCGCTAGGGTATGTACATAGTCCGAGTGCTGGCTAGGAAACCTAGATAATCCAAGTGCCCGCTAGTTAACCTACATAGTCCAAGGGCCCGCAAGTTAACCTACATAGTCCAAAGTCCGCAATTTAACCTATATAGTCCAAGTGCCTGCTAGTTAACCTACATAGTACAAGGGCCCGCTACTTGACCTAGATAGTCCAATGCCCGCTAGTTAACCTAGAGAGTCCCAGTGCCCGCTAGTTAACCTAAGTAGTCCAAATGTCCGATAGGGATCCTACATAGTCCAAGTGCCCGCTACGTAACCTACATATCCAAGTGCCCGTTCGTTAACCTAGATAGTCCAAGTGCCCGCTAGGTAACCTAGACAGTCCAAGTGCCCGCTAGGTTACCTACATAGTCCAAGTGCCCGTTCGTTAACCTAGATAGTCCAAGTGCCCGCTAGGTTACCTAGACAGTCCAAGTGCCCGCTAGTTAACCTCCATAGTCCAAGTGCCTGCTCTGGAACATACATAGTCCAAGTGCCTGCTAGGTAAACTACATAGTCAAAGTGCCCACTAGGTAACCTAGACAGTCCAATTGCCCGGTAGTTAACTTAGACAGTCCAAGTACCCGATAGGGAACCTACATAGTCCAAGTGCTCGCTAGGCAACCTACATAGTCCAAGTGCCTGTTAGTTAACCTAGATAGTCAAAGTGCCTATTAGGTAACCTAAATAGTCCAAGTGCCCGCTAGGGAACCTACATAGTCCAAGTGTCCGCTAGGTAACCTAGATAGTCCAATTGCCCGTTAGCTAACCTAGATAGTCGAAGTGTCCGCTAGTTAACCTACATAGTCCAAGTGTCCGTTCGTTAACCTAGATAGGCCAAGTGTCCTCTAGGAAACCTAGACAGTCCAAGTGCCCGCTAGGTTACCTACATAGTCCAAGTGCACGTTCGTTAACCTAGATAGTCCAAGTGCCCGCTGGTAACCTACATAATCCAAGGGCCCGCTAGGTAATCTTGATAGTCCAAGTGCCTTCTAGTTAACCTACATAGTCCAAGTGCCCGCTAGGTAACCTACATAGTCCAAGTGCCCACTAGGTAACCTAAGTAATCCTAATGCCCGCTAGGAAAACTACATAGTCCAAGTGCCCGCTAGTTAACCTAGATAGTCCAAGTGCCCGCTAGTAAATCTAGATAGTACAAGGGCCCGCTAGTTAATCTAGATAGTCCAAGTGCTCGCTAGTTAACCTAGATAGTCCAAGTGCCCGATAGTTAACCTAGATAGTTCAAGGGACCGCTAGTTAATCTAGATAGTCCAAGTGCCCGCTAGTTAACCTAGATAGTCCAAGTGCCCGCTAGTTAGCCTAGATCGTCCAAGGGCCCTCTAGTTAACCTAGATAGTCCAAGTGCCCGCTAGGGGACGTACATAGTCCCAGTGCCCGCTAGGTAACCTAGATAGTCCAAGTGCCCCCTAGGGTATGTACATAGTTCAAGTGCCCACTAGGTAACCTAGATTGTCCAAGTGTCCGCTAGTTACCCTACATAGTCCAAGTGCCCGCTAGGTAACCTAGATAGTCCAAGGTCCTGCTAGTTAACCTACATAGTCCAATGCCCGATAGGGAACCTACATAGTCCAAGTGCCCGCTGAGGAACCTACATAGTCCAAGTGCCCGATAGGGAACCTATATATTCCAAGTGCCAGTTAGGGAACCTACATACTCCACGTGCCCATAGGGAACCTATATAGTCCAAGTGCGCGATAGGGAACCTACATAGTCCAAGTGCCCGTTAGTTAACCTAGATAGACAAAGTGCCTGCTAGGTAACCTAAATAGTCCAAGTGCTCTCTAGGGAACCTACATAGTCCAAGTGCCCGTTAGTTAAGCTAGATAGTCCAATTGCCCGTTAGCTAACCTAGATAGTCGAAGTGTCCGCTAGTTAACCTACATAGTCCAAGTGTCCGTTGGTTAACCTAGATAGTCCAAGTGCCCGCTAGGTAACCTAGAGTACAAGTGCTCGCTAGTTAACCTACATAGTCCAAGTGCCCGCTAGGTAACCTATATAGTCCAAGTGCCCGCTAGGTAACCTACATAGTCCAAGGTCTCACTTGTTAACTTTGATAGTCCAAGTGCCTGCTAGTTAACCTAGATCTTCCAAGTGCCCGCGAGTTAACCTAGATTGTCCAAGTGCCTGCTACTTAACCTACATAGTCCAAGGGCCCACTGGTTAACCTAGATAATCCAAGTGTCCTCTAGTTAACCTACATAGTCCAAGTACCAGCTAGTTAACCTATATACAAAGTGCCCGCTACGTAACCTAGATAGTCCAAGGGCACACTAGTTAACCTACATAGTCCAAGTGCCCGCTAGGCAACCTAGATAGTCCAAGTGCCCACTAAGGAACCTACATAGTCCAAGTGCACGCTAGTTAACCAAGACAGTCCCAGTGCCCCTAGGGAACTTACATAGTCCACGTTCCCGCTTGGTAACCTAAATTGTCCATATGCCCGCTAGGGAAACTACATAGTCCAAGTGCCCACTAGTTAACCTAGATAGTCCAAGTGCCTGCTAGTAAACCTACATAATCCATGGGCCCGCTAGTTAACCTACATAGTGCAAGGGCCCGCTAGTTAACCTAGATCGTGCAAGTGTCCGCTAGTTAACCTACATAGTCCACGTGCCCGGTAGGTAACCTAGATAGTCCTAGTGCCCGTTAGTTAACCTAGATGGTCCAAGGGCCCACTAGGGGACGTACATAGTCCAAGTGCCCGCTAGTTAACCTACATAGTCCAAGGTCCGCTAGTTAACCTAGATAGTCCAAGTGCCCGCTACTTAACCTACATAGTACAAGGGCCCGCTAGTTGACCTTGATAGTCCAAGTTCCCGCTAGTTAACCTAGATAGTCAAAGTGCCCGCTAATTAACCTAAGTAGTACAAATGTCCGATAGGGATCCTACATAGTCCAAGTGCCCGCTACATAACCTACATATCCAAGTGCCCGTTCGTTAACCTAGATAGTCAAAGTGCCCGCTAGGTAACCTAGACAGTCCAAGTGCCCGCTAGGTTACCTACATAGTCCAAGTGCCCGTTCGTTAACCTAGATAGTCCAAGTGCCCGTTAGTTAACCTAGATCGTCCTAGGGCCCTCTAGTTAACCTAGATAGTCCATGTGCCCTCTAGGGGACGTACATAGTCCAAGTGCCCGCTAGGTAACCTAGATAGTCAAAGTGCCCCCTAGGGTATGTACATAGTTCAAGTGCCCGCTAGGTAACCTAGATTGTCCAAGTGTCCGCTCGTTACCCTACATAGTCCAATTGCCCGCTAGGTAACCTAGATAGTCCAAGGTCCTGCTAGTTAACCTACATAGTCCAATCCCCGATAGGGTACCTACATAGTCCAAGTGCCCGCTGAGGAACCTACATAATCCAAGTGCCCGATAGGGAACCTATATATTCCAAGTGCCAGTTAGGGAACCTACATACTCCACGTGCCCATAGGGAACCTATATAGTCCAAGTGCCCGCTAGGGAACCTACATAGTCCAAGTGCCCGTTAGTTAACCTAGATAGTCAAAGTGCCTGCTAGGTAACCTGAATAGTCCAAGTGCTCTCTTGGGAACCTACATAGTCCAAGTGCCCGTTAGTTAACCTACATAGTCCAATTGCCCGTTAGCTAACCTAGATAGTCGAAGTGTCCGCTAGTTAACCTACATAGTCCAAGTGTCCGTTGGTTAACCTAGATAGTCCAAGTGCCCGCTAGGTAACCTAGAGGACAAGTGCTCGCTAGTTAACCTACATAGTCCAAGTGCCCGCTAGGTAACCTATACAGTCCAAGTGCCCGCTAGGTAACCTACATAGTCCAAGGTCTCACTTTTTAACTTTGATAGTCCAAGTGCCTGCTAGTTAACCTAGATCTTCCAAGTGCCCGCGAGTTAACCTAGATTGTCCAAGTGCCTGCTACTTAACCTACATAGTCCAAGGGCCCACTAGTTAACCTAGATAATCCAAGTGTCCTCTAGTTAACCTACATAGTCCAAGTACCAGCTAGTTACCCTATATACAAAGTGCCCGCTACGTAACCTAGATAGTCCAAGGGCACGGTAGTTAACCTACATAGTCCAAGTGCCCGCTAGGCAACCTAGATAGTCCAAGTGCCCACTAAGGAACCTACATAGTCCAAGTGCACGCTAGTTAACCTAGACAGTCCCAGTGCCCGCTAGGGAACTTATATATTCCAAGTTCCCGCTTGGTAACCTAAATAGTCCAAATGCCCGCTAGGGAAACTACATAGTACAAGTGCCCACTAGTTAACCTAGATAGTCCAAGTGCCTGCTAGTAAACCTACATAATCCATGGGCCCGCTAGTTAACCTACATATTGCAAGGGCCCGCTAGTTAACCTAGATCGTGCAAGTGTCCGCTAGTTAACCTACATAGTCCACGTGCCCGGTAGGTAACCTAGATAGTCCTAGTGCCCGTTAGTTAACCTAGATAGTCCAAGGGCCCACTAGGGGACGTACATAGTCCAAGTGCCCGCTAGTTAACCTACATAGTCCAAGGTCCGCTAGTTAACCTAGATAGTCCAAGTGCCCGCTAGTTAACCTACATAGTACAAGGGCCCGCTAGTTGACCTTGATAGTCCAAGTTCCCGCTAGTTAACGTAGATAGTCAAAGTGCCCGCTAATTAACCTAAGTAGTAGAAATGTCCGATAGGGATCCTACATAGTCAAAGTGCCCGCTAGTTAACCTACATAGTCCAAGTCCCCGCTAGGTAACCTAGGCAGTCCAAGTGACCATTATGTTACCTACATAGTCCAAGTGCTCGTCCGTTAACCTACATAGTCCAAGTGCCCGCTAGGTAACTTAGGTAGCCCAAGTACCCGCTAGGGAACGTACATAGTCCAAGTGCCTTCTAGGTAACCTAGATAGTCCAAGTGCCCGCTAGTTAACCTACATACTCCAAGTGCCTGCTAGGTAAACTACATAGTCCAAGTGCCCACTAGGTAACCTAGAGAGTCCAATTGCCCGCTAGTTAAGCTAGACAGTCCAAGTACCCGATAGGGAACCTACATAGTCCATGTGCCCGCTGGGAACCTACATAGTCCAAGTGCTCGCTAGGCAACCTACATAGTCCAAGTGCCCGTTAGTTAACCTAGATAGTCAAAGTGCCTGCTAGGTAACCTAAATAGTCCAAGTGCCCGCTAGGGAACCTACATAGTCTAAGGGCCCGCTAGGTAACCTAGATAGTCCAATTGCCGGTTAGCTAACCTAGATAGTCGAAGTGTCCGCTAGTTAACCTACATAGTCCAAGTGCCCGTTCGTTAACCTAGATAGGCCAAGTGCCCGCTAGGTAACCTACACAGTCCAAGTGCCTGCTAGGTAACCTTGATAGTCCAAGTGCCTTCTAGTTAACCTACGTAGTCCAAGTGCCCGCTAGATAACATACATAGTCCAAGTGCCCACTATGTAACCTAAATAATCCAAATGCCCGCTAGTTAACCTAGATAATCCAAGTGCCCGCTTGTTAACCTAGATAGTCCAAGTGCCCGCTAGTAAACCTAGATAGTCTAAGGGCCCGCTAGTTAATCTACATAGTCCAGTGCCCGCTAGTTAACCTAGATAGTCCGAGTGCCCGCTAGGTAACCTAGACAGTCCAAGTGCCCGCTAGGTTACCTACATAGTCCAAGTGCCCGTTCGTTAACCTAGATAGTCCAAGTGCCCGCTAGGTTACCTAGACAGTCCAAGTGCCCGCTAGTTAACCTCCATAGTCCAAGTGCCTGCTAGGTAAACTACATAGTCCAAGTGCCCACTAGGTAACCTAGACAGTCCAATTGCCCGCTAGTTAACCTAGACAGTCCAAGTACCCGATAGGGAACCTACATAGTCCAAGTGCTCGCTAGGCAACCTACATAGTCCAAGTGCATGTTAGTTAACCTAGATAGTCAAAGTACCTGTTAGGTAACCTAAATAGTCCAAGTGCCCGCTAGGGAACCTACATAGTCCAAGTGCCGCTAGGTAACCTAGATAGTCCAAGTGTCCGTTCGTTAACCTAGATAGTCGAAGTGCCCTCTAGGTAACCTAGACAGTCCAAGTGCCCGCTAGGTTACCTACATAGTCCAAGTGCACGTTCGTTAACCTAGATAGTCCAAGTGCCCGCTGGTAACCTACATAATCCAAGGGCCCGCTAGGTAATCTTAATTGTCCAAGTGCCTTCTAGTTAACCTACATAGTCCAAGTGCCCGCTAGGTAACCTACATAGTCCAAGTGCCCACTAGGTAACCTAAGTAATCCTAATGCCCGCTAGGAAAACTACATAGTCCAAGTGCCCGCTAGTTAACCTAGATAGTCCAAGTGCCCGCTAGTAAACCTAGATAGTCCAAGTGCCTGCTACTTAACCTACATAGTACAAGGGCCCGCTAGTTGACCTTGATAGTCCAAGTTCCCGCTAGTTAACGTAGATAGTCCAAGTGCCCGCTATTTAACCTAAGTAGTACAAATGTCCGATAGGGATCCTACATAGTCAAAGTGCCCGCTAGTTAACCTACATAGTCCAAGTCCCCGCTAGGTAACCTAGGCAGTCCAAGTGCCCGCTAGTTAACCTCCATAGTCCAAGTGCCTGCTAGGTAAACTCCATAGTCCAAGTGCCCACTAGGTAACCTAGACAGTCCAATTGCCCGCTAGTTAACCTAGACAGTCCAAGTACCCGATAGGGAACCTACATAGTCCAAGTGCTCGCTAGGCAACCTACATAGTCCAAGTGCATGTTAGTTAACCTAGATAGTCAAAGTGCCTGTTAGGTAACCTAAATAGTCCAAGTGCCCGCTAGGGAACCTACATAGTCCAAGTGCCGCTAGGTAACCTAGATAGTCCAAGTGTCCGTTCGTTAACCTAGATAGTCGAAGTGCCCTCTAGGTAACCTAGACAGTCCAAGTGCCCGCTAGGTTACCTACATAGACCAAGTGCACGTTCGTTAACCTAGATAGTCCAAGTGCCCGCTGGTAACCTACATAATCCAAGGGCCCGCTAGGTAATCTTAATAGTCCAAGTGCCTTCTAGTTACCCTACATAGTCCAAGTGCCCGCTAGGTAACCTACATAGTCCAAGTGGCCACTAGGTAACCTAAGTAATCCTAATGCCCGCTAGGAAAACTACATAGTCCAAGTGCCCGCTAGTTAACCTAGATAGTCCAAGTGCCCGCTAGTAAACCTAGATAGTCCAAGTGCCCGCTAGTTAATCTAGATAGTCCAAGTGCTCGCTAGTTAACCTAGATAGTCCAAGTGCCCGCTAGTTAACCTAGATAGTTCAAGGGACCGCTAGTTAATCTAGATAGTCCAAGTGCCTGCTAGTTAACCTAGATAGTCCAAGTGCCCGCTAGTTAGCCTAGATCGTCCAAGGGCCCTCTAGTTAACCTAGATAGTCCAAGTGCCCGCTAGGGGACGTACATAGTCCCAGTGCCCGCTAGGTAACCTACATAGTCCAAGTGCCCCCTAGGGTATGTACATAGTTCAAGTGCCCGCTAGGTAACCTAGATTGTCCAAGTGTCCGCTAGTTACCCTACATAGTCCAAGTGCCCGCTAGGTAACCTAGATAGTCCAAGGTCCTGCTAGTTAACCTACATAGTCCAATGCCCGATAGGGAACCTACATAGTCCAAGTGCCCGCTGAGGAACCTACATAGTCCAAGTGCCCGATAGGGAACCTATATATACCAAGTGCCAGTTAGGGAACCTACATACACCACGTGCCCATAGGGAACCTATATAGTCCAAGTGCCCGCTAGGGAACCTACATAGTCCAAGTGCCCGTTAGTTAACCTAGATAGTCAAAGTGCCTGCTAGGTAACCTAAATAGTCCAAGTGCTCTCTAGGGAACCTACATAGTCCGAGTGCCCGTTAGTTAAGCTAGATAGTCCAATTGCCCGTTAGCTAACCTAGATAGTCGAAGTGTCCGCTAGTTAACCTACATAGTCCAAGTGTCCGTTGGTTAACCTAGATAGTCCAAGTGCCCGCTAGGTAACCTAGAGTACAAGTGCTCGCTAGTTAACCTACATAGTCCAAGTGCCCGCTAGGTAACCTATATAGTCCAAGTGCCCGCTAGGTAACCTACATAGTCCAAGGTCTCACTTGTTAACTTTGATAGTCCAAGTGCCTGCTAGTTAACCTAGATCTTCCAAGTGCCCGCGAGTTAACCTAAATTGTCCAAGTGCCTGCAACTTAACCTACATAGTCCAAGGGCCCACTGGTTAACCTAGATAATCCAAGTGTCCTCTAGTTAACCTACATAGTCCAAGTACCAGCTAGTTAACCTATATACAAAGTGCCCGCTACGTAACCTAGATAGTCCAAGGGCACGCTAGTTAACCTACATAGTCCAAGTGCCCGCTAGGCAACCTAGATAGTCCAAGTGCCCCCTAGGGTATGTACATAGTTCAAGTGCCCACTAGGTAACCTAGATTGTCCAAGTGTCCGCTAGTTACCCTACATAGTCCAAGTGCCCGCTAGGTAACCTAGATAGTCCAAGGTCCTGCTAGTTAACCTACATAGTCCAATGCCCGATAGGGAACCTACATAGTCCAAGTGCCCGCTGAGGAACCTACATAGTCCAAGTGCCCGATAGGGAACCTATATATTCCAAATGCCAGTGAGGGAACCTACATACTCCACGTGCCCATAGGGAACCTATATAGTCCAAGTGCCCGATAGGGAACCTACATAGTCCAAGTGCCCGTTAGTTAACCTAGATAGACAAAGTGCCTGCTAGGTAACCTAAATAGTCCAAGTGCTCTCTAGGGAACCTACATAGTCCGAGTGCCCGTTAGTTAAGCTAGATAGTCCAATTGCCCGTTAGCTAACCTAGATAGTCCAATTGCCCGTTAGTTAACCTAGATAGTCCAATTGCCCGTTAGCTAACCTAGATATTCGAAGTGTCCTCTAGTTAACCTACATAGTCCAAGTGTCCGTTGGTTAACCTAGATAGTCCAAGTGCACGCTAGGTAAACTAGAGTCCAAGTGCTCGCTAGTTAATCTACATAGTCCAAGGTCTCACTTGTTAACTTTGATAGTCCAAGTGCCTGCTAGTTAACCTAGATCTTCCAAGTGCCCGCGAGTTAACCTAGATTGTCCAAGTGCCTGCTACTTAACCTACATAGTCCAAGGGCCCACTAGTTAACCTAGATAATCCAAGTGTCCTCTACTTAACCTACATAGTCCAAGTACCAGCTAGTTAACCTATATACAAAGTGCCCGCTACGTAACCTAGATAGTCCAAGGGCACGCTAGTTAACCTACATAGTCCAAGTGCCCGCTAGGCAACCTAGATAGTCCAAGTGCCCACTAAGGAACCTACATAGTCCAAGTGCACGCTAGTTAACCTAGACAGTCCCAGTGCCCGCTAGGGAACTTACATAGTCCAAGTTCCCGCTTGGTAACCTAAATAGTCCAAATGCCCGCTAGGGAAACTACATAGTCCAAGTGCCCACTAGTTAACCTAGATAGTCCAAGTGCCTGCTAGTAAACCTACATAATCCATGGGCCCGCTAGTTAACCTACATAGTGCAAGGGCCCGCTGGTTAACCTAGATCGTGCAAGTGTCCGCTAGTTAACCTACATAGTCCACGTGCCCGGTAGGTAACCTAGATAGTCCTAGTGCCCGTTAGTTAACCTAGATGGTCCAAGGGCCCACTAGGGGACGTACATAGTCCAAGTGCCCGCTAGTTAACCTACATAGTCCAAAGTCCGCTAGTTAACCTAGATAGTCCAAGTGCCCGCTAGTTAACCTACATAGTACAAGGGCCCGCTAGTTGACCTTGATAGTCCAAGTTCCCGCTAGTTAACCTAGATAGTCAAAGTGCCCGCTAATTAACCTAAGTAGTACAAATGTCCGATAGGGATCCTACATAGTCCAAGTGCCCGCTACGTAACCTACATATCCAAGTGCCCGTTCGTTAACCTAGATAGTCAAAGTGCCCGCTAGGTAACCTAGACAGTCCAAGTGCCCGCTAGGTTACCTACATAGTCCAAGTGCCCGTTCGTTAACCTAGATAGTCCAAGTGCCCGCTAGTTAACCTAGATCGTCCAAGGGCCCTCTAGTTAACCTAGATAGTCCATGTGCCCTCTAGGGGACGTACATAGTCCAAGTGCCCGCTAGGTAACCTAGATAGTCCAAGTGCCCCCTAGGGTATGTACATAGTTCAAGTGCCCGCTAGGTAACCTAGATTGTCCAAGTGTCCGCTAGTTACCCTACATAGTCCAAGTGCCCACTAGGTAACCTAGATAGTCCAAGGTCCTGCTAGTTAACCTACATAGTCCAATCCCCGATAGGGTACCTACATAGTCCAAATGTCCGCTGAGGAACCTACATAGTCCAAGTGCCCGATAGGGAACCTATATATTCCAAGTGCCAGTTAGGGAACCTACATACTCCACGTGCCCAAAGGGAACCTATATTGTCCAAGTGCCCGCTAAGGAACCTACATAGTCCAAGTGCCCGTTAGTTAACCTAGATAGTCAAAGTGCCTGCTAGGTAACCTAAATAGTACAAGTGCCCGCTAGGGAACCTACATAGTCCAAGGGCCCGCTAGGTAACCTAGATAGTCCAATTGCCCGTTAGCTAACCTAGATAGTCGAAGTGTCCGCTAGTTAACCTACATAGTCCAAGTGCCCGTTCGTTAACCTAGATAGGCCAAGTGCCCGCTAGGTAACCTACACATTCCAAGTGCCTGCTAGGTAACCTTGATAGTCCAAGTGCCTTCTAGTTAACCTACATAGTCCAAGTGCCGGCTAGGTAACATACATAGTCCAAGTGCCCACTATGTAACCTAAATAATTCAAATGCCCGCTAGTTAACCTAGATAATCCAAGTGCCCGCTTGTTAACCTAGATAGTCCAAGTGCCCGCTAGTAAACCTAGATAGTCTAAGGGCCCGCTAGTTAATCTACATAGTCCAGTGCCCGCTAGTTAACCTAGATAGTCCAAGTGCCCGCTAGTTAACCTAGATAGTCCAAGGGCCCGCTAGTTAATCTAGATAGTCCAAGTGCCCACTAGTTAACCTAGATAGTCCAAGTGCCCGCTAGTTAACCTAGATCGTCCAAGTGCCCGCTGGTTAACCTAGATAATCCAAGTGCCCGATAGTTAACCTACATAGTCCAAGGGCCCAATAGTTAACCTAGATAGTCCAAGTGCCCGCTAGGGGACATACATAGTCCAAGTGCCCCCTAGGGAATCTACATAGTCCAAGGGCTCGCTAAGCAACCTACATAGTCCAAGTGCCCGTTAGTTAACCTAGATAGTCAAAGTGCCTGCTAGGTAACCTAAATAGTCCAAGTGCCCGCTAGGGAACCTATGTAGTCGAAGTGCCCACTAGGTAACCTAGATAGTCCAATTGCACGTTAGCTAACCTAGATAGTCGAAGTGTCCGCTAGTTAACCTACATAATCCAAATACCCGCTAGTTAACCTAGATAGTCCAAGTGGCCGCTTGTTAACCTAGATAGTCCAAGTGCCCGCTAGTAAACCTAGATAGTCCAAGGGCCCGCTAGTTAACCTACATAGTCCAAGTGCCCGTTCGTTAACCTAGATAGGCCAAGTGCCCACTAGGTAACCTAGACAGGCCAAGTGCCCACTAGGTTACCTACATAATCCAAGTGCACGTTCATTAACCTAGATAGTCCAAGTGCCCGCTGGTAATCTACATAGTCCAAGGGCCCACTAGGTAACCTTGATAGTCCAAGCGCCTTCTAGTTAACCTACATAGTACAAGTGCCCGCTAGATAACCTACATAGTCCAAGTGCCCGTTAGTTAACCTAGATAGTCCAAGTGCCCACTAGGGGACGTACATAGTCCAAGTGCCCGCAAGGTAACCTTGATAGTCCAAGTGCGCGCTAGGGTATGTACATAGTCTGAGTGCTGGCTAGGAAACCTAGATAATCCAAGTGCCCGCTAGTTAACCTACATAGTCCAAGGGCCCGCAAGTTAACCTACATAGTCCAAGGTCCGCTATTTAACCTAGATAGTCCAAGTGCCCGCTAGTTAACCTACATAGTACAAGGGCCCGCTACTTGACCTAGATAGTCCAAGTGCCCGCTAGTTAACCTAGATAGTCCAAGTGCCCGCTAGTTAATCTAAGTAGTCCAAATGTCCGATAGGGATCCTACATAGTCCAAGTGCCCGCTAGTTAATCTAAGTAGTCCAAATGTCCGATAGGGATCCTACATAGTCCAAGTGCCCGCTACGTAACCTACATATCCAAGTGCCCGTTCGTTAACCTAGATAGTCAAAGTGCCCACTAGGTAACCTAGACAGTCCAAGTGCCCGCTAGGTTACCTACATAGTCCAAGTGCCCGTTCGTTAACCTAGATAGTCCAAGTGCCCGCTAGTTAACCTAGATCGTCCAAGGGCCCTCTAGTTAACCTAGATAGTCCAAGTGCCCGCTAGGGAACGTACATAGTCCAAGTGCCCGCTAGGTAACCTAGATAGTCCAAGTGCCCATTAGGGTATGTACATAGTTCAAATGCCCGCTAGGTAACCTAGATTGTCCAAGTGTCCGCTAGTTACCCTACATAGTCCAAGTGCCCGCTTGGTAACCTAGATAGTCCAAGGTCCTGCTAGTTAACCTACATAGTCCAATGCCCGATAGGGAACCTACATAGTCCAAGTGCCCGCAGAGGAACCTACATATTCCAAGTGCCCGATAGGGAACCTATATATTCCAAGTGCCAGTTAGGGAACCTACATACTCCACGTGCCCATAGGGAACCTATATAGTCCAAGTGCCCGCTGGGGAACCTACATAGTCCAAGTGCCCGTTAGTTAACCTAGATAGTCAAAGTGCCTGCTAGGTAACCTAAATATTCCAAGTGCTCTCTAGGGAACCTACATAGTCCAAGTGCCCGTTAGTTACCCTAGATAGTCCAATTGCCCGTTAGCTAACCTAGATAGTCGAAGTGTCCGCTAGTTAACCCACATAGTCCAAGTGTCCGTTGGTTAACCTAGATAGTCCAAGTGCCCGCTAGGTAACCTAGAGTCCAAGTGCTCGCTAGTTAACCTACATAGTCCAAGTGCCCGCTAGGTAACCTATATAGTCCAAGTGCCCGCTAGGTAACCTACATAGTCCAAGGTCTCACTTGTTAACTTTGATAGTCCAAGTGCCTGCTAGTTAACCTAGATCTTCCAAGTGCCCGCGAGTTAACCTAGATTGTCCAAGTGCCTGCTACTTAACCTACATAGTCCAAGGGCCCACTAGTTAACGTAGATAATCCAAGTGTCCTCTAGTTAACCTACATAGTCCAAGTACCAGCAAGTTAACCTATATACAAAGTACCCGCTACGTAACCTAGATAGTCCAAGGGCACGCTAGTTAACCTACATAGTCCAAGTGCCCGCTAGGGAACCTACATAGTCCAAGTGCCCGTTAGTTAACCTAGATAGTCAAAGTGCCTGCTAGGTAACCTGAATAGTCCAAGTGCTCTCTTGGGAACCTACATAGTCCAAGTGCCCGTTAGTTAACCTACATAGTCCAATTGCCCGTTAGCTAACCTAGATAGTCGAAGTGTCCGCTAGTTAACCTACATAGTCCAAGTGTCCGTTGGTTAACCTAGATAGTCCAAGTGCCCGCTAGGTAACCTAGAGGACAAGTGCTCGCTAGTTAACCTACATAGTCCAAGTGCCCGCTAGGTAACCTATACAGTCCAAGTGCCCGCTAGGTAACCTACATAGTCCAAGGTCTCACTTTTTAACTTTGATAGTCCAAGTGCCTGCTAGTTAACCTAGATCTTCCAAGTGCCCGCGAGTTAACCTAGATTGTCCAAGTGCCTGCTACTTAACCTACATAGTCCAAGGGCCCACTAGTTAACCTAGATAATCCAAGTGTCCTCTAGTTAACCTACATAGTCCAAGTACCAGCTAGTTACCCTATATACAAAGTGCCCGCTACGTAACCTAGATAGTCCAAGGGCACGGTAGTTAACCTACATAGTCCAAGTGCCCGCTAGGCAACCTAGATAGTCCAAGTGCCCACTAAGGAACCTACATAGTCCAAGTGCACGCTAGTTAACCTAGACAGTCCCAGTGCCCGCTAGGGAACTTATATATTCCAAGTTCCCGCTTGGTAACCTAAATAGTCCAAATGCCCGCTAGGGAAACTACATAGTACAAGTGCCCACTAGTTAACCTAGATAGTCCAAGTGCCTGCTAGTAAACCTACATAATCCATGGGCCCGCTAGTTAACCTACATATTGCAAGGGCCCGCTAGTTAACCTAGATCGTGCAAGTGTCCGCTAGTTAACCTACATAGTCCACGTGCCCGGTAGGTAACCTAGATAGTCCTAGTGCCCGTTAGTTAACCTAGATAGTCCAAGGGCCCACTAGGGGACGTACATAGTCCAAGTGCCCGCTAGTTAACCTACATAGTCCAAGGTCCGCTAGTTAACCTAGATAGTCCAAGTGCCCGCTAGTTAACCTACATAGTACAAGGGCCCGCTAGTTGACCTTGATAGTCCAAGTTCCCGCTAGTTAACGTAGATAGTCAAAGTGCCCGCTAATTAACCTAAGTAGTAGAAATGTCCGATAGGGATCCTACATAGTCAAAGTGCCCGCTAGTTAACCTACATAGTCCAAGTCCCCGCTAGGTAACCTAGGCAGTCCAAGTGACCATTATGTTACCTACATAGTCCAAGTGCTCGTCCGTTAACCTACATAGTCCAAGTGCCCGCTAGGTAACTTAGGTAGCCCAAGTACCCGCTAGGGAACGTACATAGTCCAAGTGCCTTCTAGGTAACCTAGATAGTCCAAGTGCCCGCTAGTTAACCTACATACTCCAAGTGCCTGCTAGGTAAACTACATAGTCCAAGTGCCCACTAGGTAACCTAGAGAGTCCAATTGCCCGCTAGTTAAGCTAGACAGTCCAAGTACCCGATAGGGAACCTACATAGTCCATGTGCCCGCTGGGAACCTACATAGTCCAAGTGCTCGCTAGGCAACCTACATAGTCCAAGTGCCCGTTAGTTAACCTAGATAGTCAAAGTGCCTGCTAGGTAACCTAAATAGTCCAAGTGCCCGCTAGGGAACCTACATAGTCTAAGGGCCCGCTAGGTAACCTAGATAGTCCAATTGCCGGTTAGCTAACCTAGATAGTCGAAGTGTCCGCTAGTTAACCTACATAGTCCAAGTGCCCGTTCGTTAACCTAGATAGGCCAAGTGCCCGCTAGGTAACCTACACAGTCCAAGTGCCTGCTAGGTAACCTTGATAGTCCAAGTGCCTTCTAGTTAACCTACGTAGTCCAAGTGCCCGCTAGATAACATACATAGTCCAAGTGCCCACTATGTAACCTAAATAATCCAAATGCCCGCTAGTTAACCTAGATAATCCAAGTGCCCGCTTGTTAACCTAGATAGTCCAAGTGCCCGCTAGTAAACCTAGATAGTCTAAGGGCCCGCTAGTTAATCTACATAGTCCAGTGCCCGCTAGTTAACCTAGATAGTCCGAGTGCCCGCTAGGTAACCTAGACAGTCCAAGTGCCCGCTAGGTTACCTACATAGTCCAAGTGCCCGTTCGTTAACCTAGATAGTCCAAGTGCCCGCTAGGTTACCTAGACAGTCCAAGTGCCCGCTAGTTAACCTCCATAGTCCAAGTGCCTGCTAGGTAAACTACATAGTCCAAGTGCCCACTAGGTAACCTAGACAGTCCAATTGCCCGCTAGTTAACCTAGACAGTCCAAGTACCCGATAGGGAACCTACATAGTCCAAGTGCTCGCTAGGCAACCTACATAGTCCAAGTGCATGTTAGTTAACCTAGATAGTCAAAGTACCTGTTAGGTAACCTAAATAGTCCAAGTGCCCGCTAGGGAACCTACATAGTCCAAGTGCCGCTAGGTAACCTAGATAGTCCAAGTGTCCGTTCGTTAACCTAGATAGTCGAAGTGCCCTCTAGGTAACCTAGACAGTCCAAGTGCCCGCTAGGTTACCTACATAGTCCAAGTGCACGTTCGTTAACCTAGATAGTCCAAGTGCCCGCTGGTAACCTACATAATCCAAGGGCCCGCTAGGTAATCTTAATTGTCCAAGTGCCTTCTAGTTAACCTACATAGTCCAAGTGCCCGCTAGGTAACCTACATAGTCCAAGTGCCCACTAGGTAACCTAAGTAATCCTAATGCCCGCTAGGAAAACTACATAGTCCAAGTGCCCGCTAGTTAACCTAGATAGTCCAAGTGCCCGCTAGTAAACCTAGATAGTCCAAGTGCCTGCTACTTAACCTACATAGTACAAGGGCCCGCTAGTTGACCTTGATAGTCCAAGTTCCCGCTAGTTAACGTAGATAGTCCAAGTGCCCGCTATTTAACCTAAGTAGTACAAATGTCCGATAGGGATCCTACATAGTCAAAGTGCCCGCTAGTTAACCTACATAGTCCAAGTCCCCGCTAGGTAACCTAGGCAGTCCAAGTGCCCGCTAGTTAACCTCCATAGTCCAAGTGCCTGCTAGGTAAACTCCATAGTCCAAGTGCCCACTAGGTAACCTAGACAGTCCAATTGCCCGCTAGTTAACCTAGACAGTCCAAGTACCCGATAGGGAACCTACATAGTCCAAGTGCTCGCTAGGCAACCTACATAGTCCAAGTGCATGTTAGTTAACCTAGATAGTCAAAGTGCCTGTTAGGTAACCTAAATAGTCCAAGTGCCCGCTAGGGAACCTACATAGTCCAAGTGCCGCTAGGTAACCTAGATAGTCCAAGTGTCCGTTCGTTAACCTAGATAGTCGAAGTGCCCTCTAGGTAACCTAGACAGTCCAAGTGCCCGCTAGGTTACCTACATAGACCAAGTGCACGTTCGTTAACCTAGATAGTCCAAGTGCCCGCTGGTAACCTACATAATCCAAGGGCCCGCTAGGTAATCTTAATAGTCCAAGTGCCTTCTAGTTACCCTACATAGTCCAAGTGCCCGCTAGGTAACCTACATAGTCCAAGTGGCCACTAGGTAACCTAAGTAATCCTAATGCCCGCTAGGAAAACTACATAGTCCAAGTGCCCGCTAGTTAACCTAGATAGTCCAAGTGCCCGCTAGTAAACCTAGATAGTCCAAGTGCCCGCTAGTTAATCTAGATAGTCCAAGTGCTCGCTAGTTAACCTAGATAGTCCAAGTGCCCGCTAGTTAACCTAGATAGTTCAAGGGACCGCTAGTTAATCTAGATAGTCCAAGTGCCTGCTAGTTAACCTAGATAGTCCAAGTGCCCGCTAGTTAGCCTAGATCGTCCAAGGGCCCTCTAGTTAACCTAGATAGTCCAAGTGCCCGCTAGGGGACGTACATAGTCCCAGTGCCCGCTAGGTAACCTACATAGTCCAAGTGCCCCCTAGGGTATGTACATAGTTCAAGTGCCCGCTAGGTAACCTAGATTGTCCAAGTGTCCGCTAGTTACCCTACATAGTCCAAGTGCCCGCTAGGTAACCTAGATAGTCCAAGGTCCTGCTAGTTAACCTACATAGTCCAATGCCCGATAGGGAACCTACATAGTCCAAGTGCCCGCTGAGGAACCTACATAGTCCAAGTGCCCGATAGGGAACCTATATATACCAAGTGCCAGTTAGGGAACCTACATACACCACGTGCCCATAGGGAACCTATATAGTCCAAGTGCCCGCTAGGGAACCTACATAGTCCAAGTGCCCGTTAGTTAACCTAGATAGTCAAAGTGCCTGCTAGGTAACCTAAATAGTCCAAGTGCTCTCTAGGGAACCTACATAGTCCGAGTGCCCGTTAGTTAAGCTAGATAGTCCAATTGCCCGTTAGCTAACCTAGATAGTCGAAGTGTCCGCTAGTTAACCTACATAGTCCAAGTGTCCGTTGGTTAACCTAGATAGTCCAAGTGCCCGCTAGGTAACCTAGAGTACAAGTGCTCGCTAGTTAACCTACATAGTCCAAGTGCCCGCTAGGTAACCTATATAGTCCAAGTGCCCGCTAGGTAACCTACATAGTCCAAGGTCTCACTTGTTAACTTTGATAGTCCAAGTGCCTGCTAGTTAACCTAGATCTTCCAAGTGCCCGCGAGTTAACCTAAATTGTCCAAGTGCCTGCAACTTAACCTACATAGTCCAAGGGCCCACTGGTTAACCTAGATAATCCAAGTGTCCTCTAGTTAACCTACATAGTCCAAGTACCAGCTAGTTAACCTATATACAAAGTGCCCGCTACGTAACCTAGATAGTCCAAGGGCACGCTAGTTAACCTACATAGTCCAAGTGCCCGCTAGGCAACCTAGATAGTCCAAGTGCCCCCTAGGGTATGTACATAGTTCAAGTGCCCACTAGGTAACCTAGATTGTCCAAGTGTCCGCTAGTTACCCTACATAGTCCAAGTGCCCGCTAGGTAACCTAGATAGTCCAAGGTCCTGCTAGTTAACCTACATAGTCCAATGCCCGATAGGGAACCTACATAGTCCAAGTGCCCGCTGAGGAACCTACATAGTCCAAGTGCCCGATAGGGAACCTATATATTCCAAATGCCAGTGAGGGAACCTACATACTCCACGTGCCCATAGGGAACCTATATAGTCCAAGTGCCCGATAGGGAACCTACATAGTCCAAGTGCCCGTTAGTTAACCTAGATAGACAAAGTGCCTGCTAGGTAACCTAAATAGTCCAAGTGCTCTCTAGGGAACCTACATAGTCCGAGTGCCCGTTAGTTAAGCTAGATAGTCCAATTGCCCGTTAGCTAACCTAGATAGTCCAATTGCCCGTTAGTTAACCTAGATAGTCCAATTGCCCGTTAGCTAACCTAGATATTCGAAGTGTCCTCTAGTTAACCTACATAGTCCAAGTGTCCGTTGGTTAACCTAGATAGTCCAAGTGCACGCTAGGTAAACTAGAGTCCAAGTGCTCGCTAGTTAATCTACATAGTCCAAGGTCTCACTTGTTAACTTTGATAGTCCAAGTGCCTGCTAGTTAACCTAGATCTTCCAAGTGCCCGCGAGTTAACCTAGATTGTCCAAGTGCCTGCTACTTAACCTACATAGTCCAAGGGCCCACTAGTTAACCTAGATAATCCAAGTGTCCTCTACTTAACCTACATAGTCCAAGTACCAGCTAGTTAACCTATATACAAAGTGCCCGCTACGTAACCTAGATAGTCCAAGGGCACGCTAGTTAACCTACATAGTCCAAGTGCCCGCTAGGCAACCTAGATAGTCCAAGTGCCCACTAAGGAACCTACATAGTCCAAGTGCACGCTAGTTAACCTAGACAGTCCCAGTGCCCGCTAGGGAACTTACATAGTCCAAGTTCCCGCTTGGTAACCTAAATAGTCCAAATGCCCGCTAGGGAAACTACATAGTCCAAGTGCCCACTAGTTAACCTAGATAGTCCAAGTGCCTGCTAGTAAACCTACATAATCCATGGGCCCGCTAGTTAACCTACATAGTGCAAGGGCCCGCTGGTTAACCTAGATCGTGCAAGTGTCCGCTAGTTAACCTACATAGTCCACGTGCCCGGTAGGTAACCTAGATAGTCCTAGTGCCCGTTAGTTAACCTAGATGGTCCAAGGGCCCACTAGGGGACGTACATAGTCCAAGTGCCCGCTAGTTAACCTACATAGTCCAAAGTCCGCTAGTTAACCTAGATAGTCCAAGTGCCCGCTAGTTAACCTACATAGTACAAGGGCCCGCTAGTTGACCTTGATAGTCCAAGTTCCCGCTAGTTAACCTAGATAGTCAAAGTGCCCGCTAATTAACCTAAGTAGTACAAATGTCCGATAGGGATCCTACATAGTCCAAGTGCCCGCTACGTAACCTACATATCCAAGTGCCCGTTCGTTAACCTAGATAGTCAAAGTGCCCGCTAGGTAACCTAGACAGTCCAAGTGCCCGCTAGGTTACCTACATAGTCCAAGTGCCCGTTCGTTAACCTAGATAGTCCAAGTGCCCGCTAGTTAACCTAGATCGTCCAAGGGCCCTCTAGTTAACCTAGATAGTCCATGTGCCCTCTAGGGGACGTACATAGTCCAAGTGCCCGCTAGGTAACCTAGATAGTCCAAGTGCCCCCTAGGGTATGTACATAGTTCAAGTGCCCGCTAGGTAACCTAGATTGTCCAAGTGTCCGCTAGTTACCCTACATAGTCCAAGTGCCCACTAGGTAACCTAGATAGTCCAAGGTCCTGCTAGTTAACCTACATAGTCCAATCCCCGATAGGGTACCTACATAGTCCAAATGTCCGCTGAGGAACCTACATAGTCCAAGTGCCCGATAGGGAACCTATATATTCCAAGTGCCAGTTAGGGAACCTACATACTCCACGTGCCCAAAGGGAACCTATATTGTCCAAGTGCCCGCTAAGGAACCTACATAGTCCAAGTGCCCGTTAGTTAACCTAGATAGTCAAAGTGCCTGCTAGGTAACCTAAATAGTACAAGTGCCCGCTAGGGAACCTACATAGTCCAAGGGCCCGCTAGGTAACCTAGATAGTCCAATTGCCCGTTAGCTAACCTAGATAGTCGAAGTGTCCGCTAGTTAACCTACATAGTCCAAGTGCCCGTTCGTTAACCTAGATAGGCCAAGTGCCCGCTAGGTAACCTACACATTCCAAGTGCCTGCTAGGTAACCTTGATAGTCCAAGTGCCTTCTAGTTAACCTACATAGTCCAAGTGCCGGCTAGGTAACATACATAGTCCAAGTGCCCACTATGTAACCTAAATAATTCAAATGCCCGCTAGTTAACCTAGATAATCCAAGTGCCCGCTTGTTAACCTAGATAGTCCAAGTGCCCGCTAGTAAACCTAGATAGTCTAAGGGCCCGCTAGTTAATCTACATAGTCCAGTGCCCGCTAGTTAACCTAGATAGTCCAAGTGCCCGCTAGTTAACCTAGATAGTCCAAGGGCCCGCTAGTTAATCTAGATAGTCCAAGTGCCCACTAGTTAACCTAGATAGTCCAAGTGCCCGCTAGTTAACCTAGATCGTCCAAGTGCCCGCTGGTTAACCTAGATAATCCAAGTGCCCGATAGTTAACCTACATAGTCCAAGGGCCCAATAGTTAACCTAGATAGTCCAAGTGCCCGCTAGGGGACATACATAGTCCAAGTGCCCCCTAGGGAATCTACATAGTCCAAGGGCTCGCTAAGCAACCTACATAGTCCAAGTGCCCGTTAGTTAACCTAGATAGTCAAAGTGCCTGCTAGGTAACCTAAATAGTCCAAGTGCCCGCTAGGGAACCTATGTAGTCGAAGTGCCCACTAGGTAACCTAGATAGTCCAATTGCACGTTAGCTAACCTAGATAGTCGAAGTGTCCGCTAGTTAACCTACATAATCCAAATACCCGCTAGTTAACCTAGATAGTCCAAGTGGCCGCTTGTTAACCTAGATAGTCCAAGTGCCCGCTAGTAAACCTAGATAGTCCAAGGGCCCGCTAGTTAACCTACATAGTCCAAGTGCCCGTTCGTTAACCTAGATAGGCCAAGTGCCCACTAGGTAACCTAGACAGGCCAAGTGCCCACTAGGTTACCTACATAATCCAAGTGCACGTTCATTAACCTAGATAGTCCAAGTGCCCGCTGGTAATCTACATAGTCCAAGGGCCCACTAGGTAACCTTGATAGTCCAAGCGCCTTCTAGTTAACCTACATAGTACAAGTGCCCGCTAGATAACCTACATAGTCCAAGTGCCCGTTAGTTAACCTAGATAGTCCAAGTGCCCACTAGGGGACGTACATAGTCCAAGTGCCCGCAAGGTAAC
The DNA here is from genome assembly GCF_050624435.1 of Tenrec ecaudatus. Taxonomy (NCBI): domain Eukaryota; kingdom Metazoa; phylum Chordata; class Mammalia; order Afrosoricida; family Tenrecidae; genus Tenrec; species Tenrec ecaudatus. The sequence continues at coordinate 4,240,938 of NW_027457568.1, read as the reverse complement.
CTTGATAGTCCAAGTGCGCGCTAGGGTATGTACATAGTCTGAGTGCTGGCTAGGAAACCTAGATAATCCAAGTGCCCGCTAGTTAACCTACATAGTCCAAGGGCCCGCAAGTTAACCTACATAGTCCAAGGTCCGCTATTTAACCTAGATAGTCCAAGTGCCCGCTAGTTAACCTACATAGTACAAGGGCCCGCTACTTGACCTAGATAGTCCAAGTGCCCGCTAGTTAACCTAGATAGTCCAAGTGCCCGCTAGTTAATCTAAGTAGTCCAAATGTCCGATAGGGATCCTACATAGTCCAAGTGCCCGCTAGTTAATCTAAGTAGTCCAAATGTCCGATAGGGATCCTACATAGTCCAAGTGCCCGCTACGTAACCTACATATCCAAGTGCCCGTTCGTTAACCTAGATAGTCAAAGTGCCCACTAGGTAACCTAGACAGTCCAAGTGCCCGCTAGGTTACCTACATAGTCCAAGTGCCCGTTCGTTAACCTAGATAGTCCAAGTGCCCGCTAGTTAACCTAGATCGTCCAAGGGCCCTCTAGTTAACCTAGATAGTCCAAGTGCCCGCTAGGGAACGTACATAGTCCAAGTGCCCGCTAGGTAACCTAGATAGTCCAAGTGCCCATTAGGGTATGTACATAGTTCAAATGCCCGCTAGGTAACCTAGATTGTCCAAGTGTCCGCTAGTTACCCTACATAGTCCAAGTGCCCGCTTGGTAACCTAGATAGTCCAAGGTCCTGCTAGTTAACCTACATAGTCCAATGCCCGATAGGGAACCTACATAGTCCAAGTGCCCGCAGAGGAACCTACATATTCCAAGTGCCCGATAGGGAACCTATATATTCCAAGTGCCAGTTAGGGAACCTACATACTCCACGTGCCCATAGGGAACCTATATAGTCCAAGTGCCCGCTGGGGAACCTACATAGTCCAAGTGCCCGTTAGTTAACCTAGATAGTCAAAGTGCCTGCTAGGTAACCTAAATATTCCAAGTGCTCTCTAGGGAACCTACATAGTCCAAGTGCCCGTTAGTTACCCTAGATAGTCCAATTGCCCGTTAGCTAACCTAGATAGTCGAAGTGTCCGCTAGTTAACCCACATAGTCCAAGTGTCCGTTGGTTAACCTAGATAGTCCAAGTGCCCGCTAGGTAACCTAGAGTCCAAGTGCTCGCTAGTTAACCTACATAGTCCAAGTGCCCGCTAGGTAACCTATATAGTCCAAGTGCCCGCTAGGTAACCTACATAGTCCAAGGTCTCACTTGTTAACTTTGATAGTCCAAGTGCCTGCTAGTTAACCTAGATCTTCCAAGTGCCCGCGAGTTAACCTAGATTGTCCAAGTGCCTGCTACTTAACCTACATAGTCCAAGGGCCCACTAGTTAACGTAGATAATCCAAGTGTCCTCTAGTTAACCTACATAGTCCAAGTACCAGCAAGTTAACCTATATACAAAGTACCCGCTACGTAACCTAGATAGTCCAAGGGCACGCTAGTTAACCTACATAGTCCAAGTGCCCGCTAGGCAACCTAGATAGTCCAAGTGCCCACTAAGGAACCTACATAGTCCAAGTGCACGCTAGTTAACCTAGACAGTCCCAGTGCCCGCTAGGGAACTTACATAGTCCAAGTTCCCGCTTGGTAACGTAAATTGTCCATATGCCCGCTAGGGAAACTACATAGTCCAAGTGCCCACTAGTTAACCTAGATAGTCCAAGTGCCTGCTAGTAAACCTACATAATCCATGGGCCCGCTAGTTAACCTACATAGTGCAAGAGCCCGCTAGTTAACCTAGATCGTGCAAGTGTCCGCTAGTTAACCTACATAGTCCACGTGCCCGGTAGGTAACCTAGATAGTCCTAGTGCCCGTTAGTTAACCTAGATGGTCCAAGGGCCCACTAGGGGACGTACATAGTCCAAGTGCCCGCTAGTTAACCTACATAGTCCAAAGTCCGCTAGTTAACCTAGATAGTCCAAGTGCCCGCTAGTTAACCTACATAGTACAAGGGCCTGCTAGTTGACCTTGATAGTCCAAGTTCCCGCTAGTTAACCTAGATAGTCAAAGTGCCCGCTAATTAACCTAAGTAGTACAAATGTCCGATAGGGATCCTACATAGTCAAAGTGCCCGCTAGTTAACCTACATAGTACAAGGGCCCGCTAGGTAACCTAGGCAGTCCAAGTGACCATTATGTTACCTACATAGTCCAAGTGCCCGTCCGTTAACCTACATAGTCCAAGTGCCCGCTAGGTAACTTAGATAGCCCAAGTACCCGCTAGGGAACGTACATAGTCCAAGTGCCTTCTAGGTAACCTAGATAGTCCAAGTGCCTGCTAGTTAACCTACATACTCCAAGTGCCTGCTAGGTAAACTACATAGTCCAAGTGCCCATTAGGTAACCTAGACAGTCCAATTGCCCGCTAGTTAAGCTAGACAGTCCAAGTACCCGATAGGGAACCTACATAGTCCAAGTGCCCGCTGGGAACCTACATAGTCCATGTGCTTGCTAGTCAACCTACATAGTCCAAGTGCCCGTTAGTTAACCTAGATAGTCAAAGTGCCTGCTAGGTAACCTAAATAGTCCAAGTGCCTGCTAGGGAACCTACATTGTCCAAGTGCCCGCTAGGTAACCTAGATAGTCAAAGTGCCTGCTAGGTAACCTAGATAGTCCAAGTGCCCGCTAGGGAACCTACATAGTCCAAGGGCCCGCTAGGTAACCTAGATAGTCCAATTGACCGTTAGCTAACCTAGATAGTCGAAGTGTCCGCTAGTTAACCTACATAGTCCAAGTGCCCGTTCGTTAACCTAGATAGGCCAAGTGCCCGCTAGGTAACCTACACAGTCCAAGTGCCTGCTAGGTAACCTAGATAGTCCAAGTGCCTTCTAGTTAACCTACATAGTCCAAGTGTCGGCTAGGTAACATACATAGTCCAAGTGCCCACTATGTAACCTAATTAATCCAAATGCCCGCTAGTTAACCTAGATAATCCAAGTGCCCGCTTGTTAACCTAGATAGTCCAAGTGCCCGCTAGTAAACCTAGATAGTCTAAGGGCCCGCTAGTTAATCTACATAGTCCAGTGCCCGCTAGTTAACCTAGATAGTCCAAGTGCCCGCTAGTTAACCTAGATAGTCCAAGGGCCCGCTAGTTAATCTAGATAGTCCAAGTGCCCACTAGTTAACCTAGATAGTCCAAGTGCCCGCTAGTTAACCTAGATAGTCCAAGGGCCCGCTAGTTAATCTAGATAGTCCAAATGCCCACTAGCTAACCTAGATAGTCCAAGTTCCCGCTAGTTAACCTAGATCGTCCAAGTGCCCGCTGGTTAACCTAGATAATCCAAGTGCCCGATAGTTAACCTACATAGTCCAAGGGCCCAATAGTTAACCTAGATAGTCCAAGTGCCCGCTAGGGGACATACATAGTCCAAGTGCCCCCTAGGGAATCTACATAGTCCAAGTGCTCGCTAAGCAACCTACATAGTCCAAGTGCCCGTTAGTTAACCTAGATAGTCAAAGTGCCTGCTAGGTAACCTAAATACTCCAAGTGCCCGCTAGGGAACCTACGTAGTCGAAGTGCCCACTAGGTAACCTAGATAGTCCAATTGCACATTAGCTAACCTAGATAGTCGAAGTGTCCGCTAGTTAACCTACATAATCCAAATGCCCGCTAGTTAACCTAGATAGTCCAAGTGGCCGCTTGTTAACCTAGATAGTCCAAGTGCCCGCTAATAAACCTAGATAGTCCAAGGGCCCGCTAGTTAACCTACATTGTCCAAGTGCCCGTTCGTTAACCTAGATAGGCCGAGTGCCCACTAGGTAACCTAGACAGTCCAAGTGCCCACTAGGTTACCTACATAGTCCAAGTGCACGTTCATTAACCTAGATAGTCCAAGTGCCCGCTGGTAATCTACATAGTCCAAGGGCCCACTAGGTAACCTTGATAGTCCAAGCGCCTTCTAGTTAACCTACATAGTCCAAGTGCCCGTTAGTTAACCTAGATAGTCCAAGTGCCCACTAGGGGACGTACATAGTCCAAGTGCCCGCGAGGTAACCTTGATAGTCCAAGTGCGCGCTAGGGTATGTACATAGTCTGAGTGCTGGCTAGGAAACCTAGATAATCCAAGTGCCCGCTAGTTAACCTACATAGTCCAAGGGCCCGCAAGTTAACCTACATAGTCCAAGGTCCGCTATTTAACCTAGATAGTCCAAGTGCCCGCTAGTTAACCTACGTAGTACAAGGGCCCGCTACTTGACCTAGATAGTCCAAGTGCCCGCTAGTTAACCTAGATAGTCCAAGTGCCCGCTAGTTAATCTAAGTAGTCCAAATGTCCGATAGGGATCCTACATAGTCCAAGTGCCCGCTACGTAACCTACATATCCAAGTGCCCGTTCGTTAACCTAGATAGTCAAACTGCCCGCTAGGTAACCTAGACAGTCCAAGTGCCCGCTAGGTTACCTACATAGTCCAAGTGCCCGTTCGTTAACCTAGATAGTCCAAGTGCCCGCTAGTTAACCTAGATCGTCCAAGGGCCCTCTAGTTAACCTAGATAGTCCAAGTGCCCGCTAGGGGACGTACATAGTCCAAGTGCCCGCTAGGTAACCTAGATAGTCCAAGTGCCCATTAGGTTATGTACATAGTTCAAGTGCCCGCTAGGTAACCTAGATTGTCCAAGTGTCCGCTAGTTACCCTACATAGTCCAAGTGCCCGCTAGGTAACCTAGATAGTCCAAGGTCCTGCTAGTTAACCTACATAGTCCAATGCCCGATAGGGAACCTACATAGTCCAAGTGCCCGCTGAGGAACCTACATAGTTCAAGTGCCCGATAGGGAACCTATATATTCCAAGTGCCAGTTAGGGAAACTACATACTCCACGTGCCCATAGGGAACCTATATAGTCCAAGTGCCCGCTGGGGAACCTACATAGTCCAAGTGCCCGTTATTAACCTAGATAGTCAAAGTGCCTGCTAGGTAACCTAAATATTCCATGTGCTCTCTAGGGAACCTACATAGTCCAAGTGCCCGTTAGTTAACCTAGATAGTCCAATTGCCCGTTAGCTAACCTAGATAGTCGAAGTGTCCGCTAGTTAACCTACATAGTCCAAGTGTCCGTTGGTTAACCTAGATAGTCCAAGTGCCCGCTAGGTAACCTAGAGTCCAAGTGCTCGCTAGTTAACCTACATAGTCCAAGTGCCCGCTAGGTAACCTATATAGTCCAAGTGCCCGCTAGGTAACCTACATAGTCCAAGGTCTCACTTGTTAACTTTGATAGTCCAAGTGCTTGCTAGTTAACCTAGATCTTCCAAGTGCCCGCGAGTTAACCTAGATTGTCCAAGTGCCTGCTACTTAACCTACATAGTCCAAGGGCCCACTAGTTAACCTAGATAATCCAAGTGTCCTCTAGTTAACCTACATAGTCCAAGTACCAGCAAGTTAACCTATATACAAAGAACCCGCTACGTAACCTAGATAGTCCAAGGGCACGCTAGTTAACCTACATAGTCCAAGTGCCCGCTAGGCAACCTAGATAGTCCAAGTGCCCACTAAGGAACCTACATAGTCCAAGTGCACGCTAGTTAACCTAGACAGTCCCAGTGCCCGCTAGGGAACTTACATAGTCCAAGTTCCCGCTTGGTAACCTAAATTGTCCAAATGCCCGCTAGGGAAACTACATAGTCCAAGTGCCCGCTAGTTAACCTAGACAGTCCCAGTGCCCGCTAGGGAACTTACATAGTCCAAGTTCCCGCTTGGTAACCTAAATTGTCCAAATGCCCGCTAGGCAACCTAGATAGTCCAAGTGCCCACTAAGGAACCTACATAGTCCAAGTGCACGCTAGTTAACCTAGACAGTCCCAGTGCCCGCTAGGGAACTTACATAGTCCAAGTTCCCGCTTGGTAACCTAAATTGTCCAAATGCCCGCTAGGGAAACTACATAGTCCAAGTGCCCACTAGTTAACCTAGATAGTCCAAGTGCCTGCTAGTAAACCTACATAATCCATGGGCCCGCTAGTTAACCTACATAGTGCAAGGGCCCGCTAGTTAACCTAGATCGTGCAAGTGTCCGCTAGTTAACCTACATAGTCCACGTGCCCGGTAGGTAACCTAGATAGTCCTAGTGCCCGTTAGTTAACCTAGATGGTCCAAGGGCCCACTAGGGGACGTACATAGTCCAAGTGCCCGCTAGTTAACCTACATAGTCCAAGGTCCGCTAGTTAACCTAGATAGTCCAAGTGCCCGCTAGTTAACCTACATAGTACAAGGGCCCGCTAGTTGACCTTGATAGTCCAAGTTCCCGCTAGTTAACGTAGATAGTCAAATTGCCCGCTAATTAACCTAAGTAGTACAAATGTCCGATAGGGATCCTACATAGTCAAAGTGCCCGCTAGTTAACCTACATAGTCCAAGTCCCCGCTAGGTAACCTAGGCAGTCCAAGTGACCATTATGTTACCTACATAGTCCAAGTGCCCGTCCGTTAACCTACATAGTCCAAGTGCCCGCTAGGTAACTTAGATAGCCCAAGTACCCGCTAGAGAAAGCAATGACCATTCAATTGTGGACGTTCAGCCTTCTTCGGAATTCTCTTATACCGGCATGTTCCCGCGCCACATAAAGACCACTCGGTGGAGGTTTATGTGACTCAGGACAACTCTTTATTTCAGGCGTCTAGAACAAAGGGAATTCAGAGGTTGATGATCACTTATTAAAGTCCCGTTTCTCTATGATGCCCACTGATGACACTTCTACATCTGAGGGCAAAGAGCTCGTGCAGCATGATATTCTCATTTCAGCCACGCCGCCTGCAGTTTCTTCCTTGCAGAAAAATGTTTCCTAGTGTACTTCTTTAAAATGCTGCAAAATAGTGGGACAGAAGATTTCGGTTTAGCGTTAACTTTAAACGGGCATAGGTACAGGCATGTGGGCATGTTTAGAGACAGTGTTTCACTGCTCTAGGGTAAAGGGTGAAGCGCCTGGGTTCCCGTGCTTCACTACTGTATGGCCTCAAGATGATGTGTAGGCACAGCGGCAAATCCATCGGTGGCAATTCTCTCATATTGTCATTGCGATGGGAAGATTCCTTATTCGCTAGGAAATGTTTTACCGTGGAAGACGGGTCACCACAGAGCTGTCTCTTTTGTGTTGGGACAAACTTTGCTGAATTTACCTGCCAGCAGTTGCGTGTCCTCCCTTTCTTTTAAGGTCGATGGAGACGCACGAGTGTAAGGAGAACGGTGAATGGTGGCCGTTCATAAGCCAGGATCAACAGAAACCGCAGAGTAAATTTTAGGAACGTAGACGTAGGATAGCGGAGAAAACCACTCAGGGACTTCAGGGAACTCTCCTTTAAATGCTGAGGCCTGACACGCCTAGTGCCTGGGGGCAACCCGGCTCCTGCCCTAGGTAGTTTTGTTGAGCTTGCCTCCCTCAGGTGGTGCCTTTTCTCTCCCAGCAATATTGCTCCGTGAAATTCTGCCGATGATGAAAACTGTTTGCCATGGCTTTGTCCTTTCACCTCATTGGCATAATCTTTGAAGTAAAAATGCTTGTCTACACGGGTGCTGCCTCCCTGAGCTTTCCTTTGTCTTGGCTCAATCGATGCAGATTCCTGTGCTGAATACGCCATGGACTAGCACAGGTGGGTTCTTGTCAGTATACCTGGCAAACGCAGCAATTTCGATTGTCAAGACCCACCTGGCTTGATCAAGGTTCTTTATTCCAGTGAAAACGATTTTTATCCAAATTCTAGAGGAGCACCATTGTGCCTCTGGGAGCTACACCCGGGCCTGCTGAAGAGCGGCTCCGGAGTTTTCATTTTCTGACTAAAATTCAACACGGAATTTCATGGATCTAAGGAAACCGTGAATTGTGGACGTACCAGATTCTCACATCTTCATTGTCCAATGGAAGCTGAAGTTTCCCAGTCTGAACCGGCTGCCACTTCATTTCTGGCAATGACCATTCAATTGTGGACGTTCAGCCTTCTTCGGAATTCTCTTATACCGGCATGTTCCCGCGCCACATAAAGACGACTCGGTGGAGGTTTATGTGACTCAGGACAACTCTTTATTTCAGGCGTCTAGAACAAAGGGAATTCACAGAGGTTGATGATCACTTATTAAAGTCCCGTTTCTCTATGATGCCCATTGATGACATTTCTACACCTGAGGTCAAAGAGCTCGTGCAGCATGATATTCTCATTTCAGCCATGCCGCCTGCAGTTTCTTCCTTGCAGAAAAATCTTTCCCAGTGTACTTCTTTAAAATGCTGCAAAATAGTGGGACAGAAGATTTCGGTTTAGCGTTAACTTTAAACGGGCAGAGGTACAGGCATGTGGGCATGTTTAGAGACAGTGTTTCACTGCTCTAGGGTAAAGGGTGAAGCGCCTGGGTTCCCGTGCTTCACTACTGTATGGCCTCAAGATGATGTGTAGGCACAGCGGCAAATCCATCGGTGGCAATTCTCTCATATTGTCATTGCGATGGGAAGATTCCTTATTCGCTAGGAAATGTTTTACCGTGGAAGACGGGTCACCACAGAGCTGTCTCTTTTGTGTTGGGACAAACTTTGCTGAATTTACCTGCCAGCAGTTGCGTGTCCTCCCTTTCTTTTAAGGTCGATGGAGACGCACGAGTGTAAGGAGAACGGTGAATGGTGGCCGTTCATAAGCCAGGATCAACAGAAACCGCAGAGTAAATTTTAGGAACGTAGACGTAGGATAGCGGAGAAAACCACTCAGGGACTTCAGGGAACTCTCCTTTAAATGCTGAGGCCTGACACGCCTAGTGCCTGGGGGCAACCCGGCTCCTGCCCTAGGTAGTTTTGTTGAGCTTGCCTCCCTCAGGTGGTGCCTTTTCTCTCCCAGCAATATTGCTCCGTGAAATTCTGCCGATGATGAAAACTGTTTGCCATGGCTTTGTCCTTTCACCTCATTGGCATAATCTTTGAAGTAAAAATGCTTGTCTACACGGGTGCTGCCTCCCTGAGCTTTCCTTTGTCTTGGCTCAATCGATGCAGATTCCTGTGCTGAATACGCCATGGACTAGCACAGGTGGGTTCTTGTCAGTATACCTGGCAAACGCAGCAATTTCGATTGTCAAGACCCACCTGGCTTGATCAAGGTTCTTTATTCCAGTGAAAACGATTTTTATCCAAATTCTAGAGGAGCACCATTGTGCCTCTGGGAGCTACACCCGGGCCTGCTGAAGAGCGGCTCCGGAGTTTTCATTTTCTGACTAAAATTCAACACGGAATTTCATGGATCTAAGGAAACCGTGAATTGTGGACGTACCAGATTCTCACATCTTCATTGTCCAATGGAAGCTGAAGTTTCCCAGTCTGAACCGGCTGCCACTTCATTTCTGGCAATGACCATTCAATTGTGGACGTTCAGCCTTCTTCGGAATTCTCTTATACCGGCATGTTCCCGCGCCACATAAAGACGACTCGGTGGAGGTTTATGTGACTCAGGACAACTCTTTATTTCAGGCGTCTAGAACAAAGGGAATTCACAGAGGTTGATGATCACTTATTAAAGTCCCGTTTCTCTATGATGCCCATTGATGACATTTCTACACCTGAGGTCAAAGAGCTCGTGCAGCATGATATTCTCATTTCAGCCATGCCGCCTGCAGTTTCTTCCTTGCAGAAAAATCTTTCCCAGTGTACTTCTTTAAAATGCTGCAAAATAGTGGGACAGAAGATTTCGGTTTAGCGTTAACTTTAAACGGGCAGAGGTACAGGCATGTGGGCATGTTTAGAGACAGTGTTTCACTGGTCTAGGGTAAAGGGTGAAGCGCCTGGGTTCCCGTGCTTCACTACTGTATGGCCTCAAGATGATGTGTAGGCACTGCGGCAAATCCATCGGTGGCAATTCTCTCATATTGTCATTGCGATGGGAAGATTCCTTATTCGCTAGATATTGTTTTACCGTGGAAGACGGGTCACCACAGAGCTGTCTCTTTTCTGTTGGGACAAACTTTACTGAATTTACCTGCCAGCAGTTGCGTGTCCTCCCTTTCTTTTAAGGTCGATGGAGACGCACGTGTGTAAGGAGAACGGTGAATGGTGGCCGTTCATAAGCCAGGATCATCAGAAACCGCAGAGTAAATTTTAGGAACGTAGACGTAGGATAGCGGAGAAAACCACTCAGGGACTTCAGGGAACTCTCCTTAAAATGCTGAGGCCTGACACGCCTAGTGCCTGGGGGCAACCTGGCTCCTGCCCTAGGTAGTTTTGTTGAGCGTGCCTCCCTCAGGTGGTGCCTTTTCCCTCCCAGCAATATTGCTCCGTGAAATTCTGCCGATGATGAAAACTGTTTGCCATGGCTTTGTCCTTTCACCTCATTGGCCTCATCTTTGAAGTACAAATGCTTTTCTACACGGGTGCTGCCTCCCTGAGCTTTCCTTTGTCTTGGCTCAATCGATGCAGATTCCTGTGCTGAATACGCCATGGACTAGCACAGGTGGGTTCTTGTCAGTATACCGGGCAAACGCCGCAATTTCGATTGTCAAGACCCACCTGGTTTGATCAAGGTTCTTTATTCCAGTGAAAACGATTTTTATCCAAATTCTAGAGGAGCACCAGTGTGCCTCTGGGAGCTACACCCGGGCCTGCTGAACAGCGGCTCCGGAGTTTTCATTTTCTGACTAAAATTCAACACGGAATTTCATGGATCTAAGGAAACCGTGAATTGTGGACGTACCAGATTCTCACATCTTCATTGTCCAATGGAAGCTGAAGTTTCCCAGTCTGAACCGGCTGCCACTTCATTTCTGGCAATGACCATTCAATTGTGGACGTTCAGCCTTCTTCGGAATTCTCTTATACCGGCATGTTCCAGCGAAACATAAAGACCACTCGGTGGAGGTTTATGTGACTCAGGACAACTCTTTATTTCAGGCGTCTAGAACAAAGGGAATTCACAGAGGTTGATGATTACTTATTAAAGTCCCGTTTCTCTATGATGCCCATTGATGACACTTCTACACCTGACAAAAAGCTCGTGCAGCATGATATTCTCATTTCAGCCATGCCGCCTGCAGTTTCTTCCTTGCAGAAAAATCTTTCCCAGTGTACTTCTTAAAAATGCTGCAAAATAGTGGGACAGAAGATTTCGGTTTAGCGTTAACTTTAAACGGGCAGAGGTACAGGCATGTGGGCATGTTTAGAGACAGTGTTTCACTGGTCTAGGGTAAAGCGTGAAGCGCCTGGGTTCCCGTGCTTCACTACTGTATGGCCTCAAGATGATGTGTAGGCACTGCGGCAAATCCATCGGTGGCAATTCTCTCATATTGTCATTGCGATGGGAAGATTCCTTGTTCGCTAGATATTGTTTTACCGTGGAAGACGGGTCACCACAGAGCTGTCTCTTTTGTGTTGGTACAAACTTTGCTGAATTTACCTGCCAGCAGTTGCGTGTCCTCCCTTTCTTTTAAGGTCGATGGAGACGCACGAGTGTAAGGAGAACGGTGAATGGTGGCCGTTCATAAGCCAGGATCATCAGAAACCACAGAGTAAATTTTAGGAACGTAGACGTAGGACAGCGGAGAAAAATTCACTCAGAGACTTCAGGGAACTCTCCTTACAATGCTGAGGCCTGACACGCCTAGTGACTGGGGGCAACCCGGCTCTTGCCCTAGGTAGTTTTGTTGAGCTTGCCTCCCTCAGATGGTGCCTTTTCTCTCCCAGCAATATTGCTCCGTGAAATTCTGCCGATGATGAAAACTGTTTGCCATGGCTTTGTCCTTTCACCTCATTGGCCTCATCTTTGAAGTACAAATGCTTTTCTACAGGGGTGCTGCCTCCCTGAGCTTTCCTTTGTCTTGGCTCAATCGATGCAGATTCCTGTGCTGAATACGCCATGGACTAGCACAGGTGGGTTCTTGTCAGTATACCGGGCAAACGCAGCAATTTCGATTGTCAAGACCCACCTGGCTTGATCAAGGTTCTTTATTCCAGTGAAAACGATTTTTATCCAAATTCTAGAGGAGCACCAGTGTGCCTCTGGGAGCTACACCCGGGCCTGCTAAACAGCGTGCCGGAATTTTCATTTTCTGACTAAAATTCAGCACGGAATTTCATGGATCTAAGGAAACCGTGAATTGTGGACGTACCAGATTCTCACATCTTCATTGTCTAATGGAAGTTGAAGTTTCCCAGTCTGATCCGGCTGCCACTTCATTTCTGGCAATGACCATTCAATTGTGGACGTTCAGCCTTCTTCGGAATTCTCTTATACCGGCATGTTCCCTCGCCACATAAAGACCACTCGTGGAGGTTTATGTGACTCAGGACAACTCTTTATTTCAGGCGTCTAGAACAAAGGGAATTCAGAGGTTGATGATCACTTATTAAAGTCCCGTTTCTCTATGATGCCCATTGATGACACTTCTACATCTGAGGGCAAAGAGCTCGTGCAGCATGATATTCTCATTTCAGCCATGCCGCCTGCAGTTTCTTCCTTGCAGAAAAATCTTTCCCAGTGTACTTCTTTAAAATGCTGCAAAATAGTGGGACAGAAGATTTCGGTTTAGCGTTAACTTTAAACGGGCATAGGTACAGGCATGTGGGCATGTTTAGAGACAGTGTTTCACTGCTCTAGGGTAAAGGGTGAAGCGCCTGGGTTCCCGTGCTTCACTACTGTATGGCTTCAAGATGATGTGTAGGCACAGCGGCAAATCCATCGGTGGCAATTCTCTCATATTGTCATTGCATGGGAAGATTCCTTATTCGCTAGGAAATGTTTTACCGTGGAAGACGGGTCACCACAGAGCTGTCTCTTTTGTGTTGGGACAGACTTTGCTGAATTTACCTGCCAGCAGTTGCGTGTCCTCCCTTTCTTTTAAGGTCGATGGAGACGCACGAGTGTAAGGAGAACGGTGAATGGTGGCCGTTCATAAGCCAGGATCAACAGAAACCGCAGAGTAAATTTTAGGAACGTAGACGTAGGATAGCGGAGAAAACCACTCAGGGACTTCAGGGAACTCTCCTTAAAATGCTGAGGCCTGACACGCCTAGTGCCTGGGGGCAACCCGGCTCCTGCCCTAGGTAGTTTTGTTGAGCTTGCCTCCCTCAGGTGGTGCCTTTTCTCTCCCAGCAATAGTGCTCCGTGAAATTCTGCCGATGATGAAAACTGTTTGCCATGGCTTTGTCCTTTCACCTCATTGGCATAATCTTTGAAGTAAAAATGCTTGTCTACACGGGTGCTGCCTCCCTGAGCTTTCCTTTGTCTTGGCTCAATCGATGCAGATTCCTGTGCTGAATACGCCATGGACTAGCACAGGTGGGTTCTTGTCAGTATACCTGGCAAACGCAGCAATTTCGATTGTCAAGACCCACCTGGTTTGATCAAGGTTCTTTATTCCAGTGAAAACGATTTTTATCCAAATTCTAGAGGAGCACCAGTGTGCCTCTGGGAGCTACACCCGGGCCTGCTGAACAGCGCGCCGGAGTTTTCATTTTCTGACTAAAATTCAACACGGAATTTCATGGATCTAAGGAAACCGTGAATTGTGGACGTACCAGATTCTCACATCTTCATTGTCCAATGGAAGCTGAAGTTTCCCAGTCTGAACCGGCTGCCACTTCATTTCTGGCAATGACCATTCAATTGTGGACGTTCAGCCTTCTTCGGAATTCTCTTATACCGGCATGTTCCAGCGCCACATAAAGACCACTCGGTGGAGGTTTATGTGACTCAGGACAACTCTTTATTTCAGGCGTCTAGAACAAAGGGAATTCACAGAGGTTGATGATTACTTATTAAAGTCCCGTTTCTCTATGATGCCCATTGATGACACTTCTACACCTGACAAAAAGCTCGTGCAGCATGATATTCTCATTTCAGCCATGCCGCCTGCAGTTTCTTCCTTGCAGAAAAATCTTTCCCAGTGTACTTCTTAAAAATGCTGCAAAATAGTGGGACAGAAGATTTCGGTTTAGCGTTAACTTTAAACGGGCAGAGGTACAGGCATGTGGGCATGTTTAGAGACAGTGTTTCACTGGTCTAGGGTAAAGCGTGAAGCGCCTGGGTTCCCGTGCTTCACTACTGTATGGCCTCAAGATGATGTGTAGGCACTGCGGCAAATCCATCGTTGGCAATTCTCTCATATTGTCATTGCGATGGGAAGATTCCTTATTCGCTCGATATTGTTTTACCGTGGAAGACGGGTCACCACAGAGCTGTCTCTTTTGTGTTGGGACAAACTTTACTGAATTTACCTGGCAGCAGTTGCGTGTCCTCCCTTTCTTTTAAGGTCGATGGAGACGCACGAGTGTAAGGAGAACGGTGAATGGTGGCCGTTCATAAGCCAGGATCATCAGAAACCGCAGAGTAAATTTTAGGAACGTAGACGTAGGACAGCGGAGAAAAATTCACTCAGAGACTTCAGGGAACTCTCCTTACAATGCTGAGGCCTGACACGCCTAGTGACTGGGGGCAACCCGGCTCTTGCCCTAGGTAGTTTTGTTGAGCTTGCCTCCCTCAGATGGTGCCTTTTCTCTCCCAGCAATATTGCTCCGTGAAATTCTGCCGATGATGAAAACTGTTTGCCATGGCTTTGTCCTTTCACCTCATTGGCCTCATCTTTGAAGTACAAATGCTTTTCTACATGGGTGCTGCCTCCCTGAGCTTTCCTTTGTCTTGGCTCAATCGATGCAGATTCCTGTGCTGAATACGCCATGGACTAGCACAGGTGGGTTCTTGTCAGTATACCGGGCAAACGCAGCAATTTCGATTGTCAAGACCCACCTGGCTTGATCAAGGTTCTTTATTCCAGTGAAAACGATTTTTATCCAAATTCTAGAGGAGCACCAGTGTGCCTCTGGGAGCTACACCCGGGCCTGCTAAACAGCGCGCCGGAGTTTTCATTTTCTGACTAAAATTCAGCACGAAATTTCATGGATCTAAGGAAACCGTGAATTGTGGACGTACCAGATTCTCACATCTTCATTGTCTAATGGAAGCTGAAGTTTCCCAGTCTGATCCGGCTGCCACTTCATTTCTGGCAATGACCATTCAATTGTGGACGGTCAGCCTTCTTCGGAATTCTCTTATACCGGCATGTTCCCGCGCCACATAAAGACCACTCGGTGGAGGTTTATGTGACTCAGGACAACTCTTTATTTCAGGCGTCTAGAACAAAGGGAATTCAGAGGTTGATGATCACTTATTAAAGTCCCGTTTCTCTATGATGCCCACTGATGACACTTCTACATCTGAGGGCAAAGAGCTCGTGCAGCATGATATTCTCATTTCAGCCACGCCGCCTGCAGTTTCTTCCTTGCAGAAAAATGTTTCCTAGTGTACTTCTTTAAAATGCTGCAAAATAGTGGGACAGAAGATTTCGGTTTAGCGTTAACTTTAAACGGGCATAGGTACAGGCATGTGGGCATGTTTAGAGACAGTGTTTCACTGCTCTAGGGTAAAGGGTGAAGCGCCTGGGTTCCCGTGCTTCACTACTGTATGGCCTCAAGATGATGTGTAGGCACAGCGGCAAATCCATCGGTGGCAATTCTCTCATATTGTCATTGCGATGGGAAGATTCCTTATTCGCTAGGAAATGTTTTACCGTGGAAGACGGGTCACCACAGAGCTGTCTCTTTTGTGTTGGGACAAACTTTGCTGAATTTACCTGCCAGCAGTTGCGTGTCCTCCCTTTCTTTTAAGGTCGATGGAGACGCACGAGTGTAAGGAGAACGGTGAATGGTGGCCGTTCATAAGCCAGGATCAACAGAAACCGCAGAGTAAAGTTTAGGAACGTAGACGTAGGATAGCGGAGAAAACCACTCAGGGACTTCAGGGAACTCTCCTTAAAATGCTGAGGCCTGACACGCCTAGTGCCTGGGGGCAACCCAGCTCCTGCCCTAGGTAGTTTTGTTGAGCTTGCCTCCCTCAGGTGGTGCCTTTTCTCTCCCAGCAATATTGCTCCGTGAAATTCTGCCGATGATGAAAACTGTTTGCCATGGCTTTGTCCTTTCACCTCATTGGCCTCATCTTTGAAGTACAAATGCTTTTCTACACGGGTGCTGCCTCCCTGAGCTTTCCTTTGTCTTGGCTCAATCGATGCAGATTCCTGTGCTGAATACGCCATGGACTAGCACAGGTGGGTTCTTGTCAGTATACCGGGCAAACGCAGCAATTTCGATTATCAAGACCCACCTGGCTTGATCAAGGTTCTTTATTCCAGTGAAAACGATTTTTATCCAAATTCAAGAGGAGCTCCAGTGTGCCTCTGGGAGCTACACCCGGGCCTGCTGAACAGCGGCTCCGGAGTTTTCATTTTCTGACTAAAATTCAGCACGGAATTTCATGGATCTAAGGAAACCGTGAATTGTGGACGTACCAGATTCTCACATCTTCATTGTCTAATGGAAGCTGAAGTTTCCCAGTCTGATCCGGCTGCCACTTCATTTCTGGCAATGATCATTCAATTGTGGACGTTCAGCCTTCTTCGGAATTCTCTTATACCGGCATGTTCCCGCGTCACATAAAGACCACTCGGTGGAGGATTATGTGACTCAGGAGAACTCTTTATTTCAGGCGTCTAGAACAAAGGGAATTCACAGAGGTTGATGATCACTTATTAAAGACCCGTTTCTCTATGATGCCCACTGATGACACTTCTACATCTGAGGGCAAAGAGGTCGTGCAGCATGATATTCTCATTTCAGCCACGCCGCCTGCAGTTCCTTCCTTGCAGAAAAATCTTTTCCAGTGTACTTCTTTAAAATGCTGCAAAATAGTGGGACAGATGATTTCGGTTTAGCGTTAACTTTAAACGGGCATAGGTACAGGCATGTGGGCATGTTTAGAGACAGTGTTTCACTGGTCTAGGGTAAAGCGTGAAGCGCCTGGGTTCCCGTGCTTCACTAGTGTATGGCCTCAAGATGATGTGTAGGCACAGCGGCAAATCCATCGGTGGCAATTCTCTCATATTGTCATTGCGATGGGAAGATTCCTTATTCGCTAGGAACTGTTTTACCGTGGAAGACGGGTCACCACAGAGCTGTCTCTTTTGTGTTGGGACAAACTCTGCTGAATTTACCTGCCAGCAGTTGCGTGTCCTCCCTCTCTTTTAAGGCGGATGGAGACGCACGAATGTAAGGAGAACGGTGAATGGTGGCCGTTCATAATCCAGGATCAACAGAAACCGTAGAGTAAATTTTAGGAACGTAGACGTAGGACAGCGGAGAAAACTTCACTTAGGGACTTCAGGGAACTCTCCTTTAAATGCTGAGGCCTGACACGCCTAGTGCCTGGGGGCAACCCGGCTCCTGCCCCAGGTAGTTTTGTTGAGCTTGCCTCCCTCAGGTGGTGCCTTTTCTCTCCCAGCAATATTGCTCCGTGAAATTCTGCCGATGATGAAAACTGTTTGCCATGGCTTTGTCCTTTCACCTCATTGGCCTCATCTTTGAAGTAAAAATGCTTCTCTACACGGGTGCTGCCTCCCTGAGCTTTCCTTTGTCTTGGCTCAATCGATGCAGATTCCTGTGCTGAATACGCCATGGACTAGCACAGGTGGGTTCTTGTCAGTATACCAGGCAAACGCCGCAATTTCGATTGTCAAGACCCACCTGGCTTGATCAAGGTTCTTTATTCCAGTGAAAACGATTTTTATCCAAATCCTAGAGGAGCACCAGTGTGCCTCTGGGAGTTACACCCGGGCCTGCTGAACAGCGGCTCTGGAGTTTTCATTTTCTGACTAAAATTCTACACGGAATTTCATGGATCTAAGGAAACCGTGAATTGTGGACGTACCAGATTCTCACATCTTCATTGTCTAATGGAAGCTGAAGTTTCCCCGTCTGATCCGGCTGCCACTTCATTTCTGGCAATGACCATTCAATTGTGGACGTTCAGCCTTCTTCGGATTTCTCTTATACCGGCAAGTTCCCGCGCCACATAAAGACCACTCGGTGGAGGTTTATGTGACTCAGGACAACTCTTTATTACAGGCGTCTAGATCAAAGGCAATTCACAGAGGTTGATGATCACTTATTAAAGTCTCGTTTCTCTATGATGCCCATTGATGACACTTCTACACCTGAGGTCAAAGAGCTCGTGCAGCATGATATTCTCATTTCAGCCATGCCGCATGCAGTTTCTTCCTTGCAGAAAAATCTTTCCCAGTGTACTTCTTTAAAATGCTGCAAAATAGTGGGACAGAAGATTTCGGTTTAGCGTTAACTTTAAACGGGCATAGGTACAGGCATGTGGGCATGTTTAGAGACAGTGTTTCACTGCTCTAGGGTAAAGGGTGAAGCGCCTGGGTTCCCGTGCTTCACTACTGTATGGCCTCAAGATGATGTGTAGGCACAGCGGCAAATCCATCGGTGGCAATTCTCTCATATTGTCATTGCGATGGGAAGATTCCTTATTCGCTAGGAAATGTTTTACCGTGGAAGACGGGTCACCACAGAGCTGTCTCTTTTGTGTTGGGACAAACTTTGCTGAATTTACCTGCCAGCAGTTGCGTGTCCTCCCTTTCTTTTAAGGTCGATGGAGACGCACGAGTGTAAGGAGAACGGTGAATGGTGGCCGTTCATAAGCCAGGATCAACAGAAACCGCAGAGTAAAGTTTAGGAACGTAGACGTAGGATAGCGGAGAAAACCACTCAGGGACTTCAGGGAACTCTCCTTAAAATGCTGAGGCCTGACACGCCTAGTGCCTGGGGGCAACCCAGCTCCTGCCCTAGGTAGTTTTGTTGAGCTTGCCTCCCTCAGGTGGTGCCTTTTCTCTCCCAGCAATATTGCTCCGTGAAATTCTGCCGATGATGAAAACTGTTTGCCATGGCTTTGTCCTTTCACCTCATTGGCCTCATCTTTGAAGTACAAATGCTTTTCTACACGGGTGCTGCCTCCCTGAGCTTTCCTTTGTCTTGGCTCAATCGATGCAGATTCCTGTGCTGAATACGCCATGGACTAGCACAGGTGGGTTCTTGTCAGTATACCGGGCAAACGCAGCAATTTCGATTATCAAGACCCACCTGGCTTGATCAAGGTTCTTTATTCCAGTGAAAACGATTTTTATCCAAATTCAAGAGGAGCTCCAGTGTGCCTCTGGGAGCTACACCCGGGCCTGCTGAACAGCGGCTCCGGAGTTTTCATTTTCTGACTAAAATTCAGCACGGAATTTCATGGATCTAAGGAAACCGTGAATTGTGGACGTACCAGATTCTCACATCTTCATTGTCTAATGGAAGCTGAAGTTTCCCAGTCTGATCCGGCTGCCACTTCATTTCTGGCAATGATCATTCAATTGTGGACGTTCAGCCTTCTTCGGAATTCTCTTATACCGGCATGTTCCCGCGTCACATAAAGACCACTCGGTGGAGGATTATGTGACTCAGGAGAACTCTTTATTTCAGGCGTCTAGAACAAAGGGAATTCACAGAGGTTGATGATCACTTATTAAAGACCCGTTTCTCTATGATGCCCACTGATGACACTTCTACATCTGAGGGCAAAGAGGTCGTGCAGCATGATATTCTCATTTCAGCCACGCCGCCTGCAGTTCCTTCCTTGCAGAAAAATCTTTTCCAGTGTACTTCTTTAAAATGCTGCAAAATAGTGGGACAGATGATTTCGGTTTAGCGTTAACTTTAAACGGGCATAGGTACAGGCATGTGGGCATGTTTAGAGACAGTGTTTCACTGGTCTAGGGTAAAGCGTGAAGCGCCTGGGTTCCCGTGCTTCACTAGTGTATGGCCTCAAGATGATGTGTAGGCACAGCGGCAAATCCATCGGTGGCAATTCTCTCATATTGTCATTGCGATGGGAAGATTCCTTATTCGCTAGGAACTGTTTTACCGTGGAAGACGGGTCACCACAGAGCTGTCTCTTTTGTGTTGGGACAAACTCTGCTGAATTTACCTGCCAGCAGTTGCGTGTCCTCCCTCTCTTTTAAGGCGGATGGAGACGCACGAATGTAAGGAGAACGGTGAATGGTGGCCGTTCATAATCCAGGATCAACAGAAACCGTAGAGTAAATTTTAGGAACGTAGACGTAGGACAGCGGAGAAAACTTCACTTAGGGACTTCAGGGAACTCTCCTTTAAATGCTGAGGCCTGACACGCCTAGTGCCTGGGGGCAACCCGGCTCCTGCCCCAGGTAGTTTTGTTGAGCTTGCCTCCCTCAGGTGGTGCCTTTTCTCTCCCAGCAATATTGCTCCGTGAAATTCTGCCGATGATGAAAACTGTTTGCCATGGCTTTGTCCTTTCACCTCATTGGCCTCATCTTTGAAGTAAAAATGCTTCTCTACACGGGTGCTGCCTCCCTGAGCTTTCCTTTGTCTTGGCTCAATCGATGCAGATTCCTGTGCTGAATACGCCATGGACTAGCACAGGTGGGTTCTTGTCAGTATACCAGGCAAACGCCGCAATTTCGATTGTCAAGACCCACCTGGCTTGATCAAGGTTCTTTATTCCAGTGAAAACGATTTTTATCCAAATCCTAGAGGAGCACCAGTGTGCCTCTGGGAGTTACACCCGGGCCTGCTGAACAGCGGCTCTGGAGTTTTCATTTTCTGACTAAAATTCTACACGGAATTTCATGGATCTAAGGAAACCGTGAATTGTGGACGTACCAGATTCTCACATCTTCATTGTCTAATGGAAGCTGAAGTTTCCCCGTCTGATCCGGCTGCCACTTCATTTCTGGCAATGACCATTCAATTGTGGACGTTCAGCCTTCTTCGGATTTCTCTTATACCGGCAAGTTCCCGCGCCACATAAAGACCACTCGGTGGAGGTTTATGTGACTCAGGACAACTCTTTATTACAGGCGTCTAGATCAAACGCAATTCACAGAGGTTGATGATCACTTATTAAAGTCTCATTTCTCTATGATGCCCATTGATGACACTTCTACACCTGAGGTCAAAGAGCTCGTGCAGCATGATATTCTCATTTCAGCCATGCCGCATGCAGTTTCTTCCTTGCAGAAAAATCTTTCCCAGTGTACTTCTTTAAAATGCTGCAAAATAGTGGGACAGAAGATTTCGGTTTAGCGTTAACTTTAAACGGGCATAGGTACAGGCATGTGGGCATGTTTAGAGACAGTGTTTCACTGATCTAGGGTAAAGGGTGAAGCGCCTGGGTTCCCGTGCTTCACTACTGTATGGCCTCAAGATGATGTGTAGGCACAGCGGCAAATCCATCGGTGGCAATTCTCTCATATTGTCATTGCGATGGGAAGATTCCTTATTCGCTAGGAAATGTTTTACCGTGGAAGACGGGTCACCACAGAGCTGTCTCTTTTGTGTTGGGACAAACTTTGCTGAATTTACCTGCCAGCAGTTGCGTGTCCTCCCTTTCTTTTAAGGTCGATGGAGACGCACGAGTGTAAGGAGAACGGTGAATGGTGGCCGTTCATAAGCCAGGATCATCAGAAACCGCAGAGTAAATTTTAGGAACGTAGACGTAGGATAGCGGAGAAAACCACTCAGGGACTTCAGGGAACTCTCCTTAAAATGCTGAGGCCTGACACGCCTAGTGCCTGGGGGCAACCTGGCTCCTGCCCTCGGTAGTTTTGTTGAGCTTGCCTCCCTCAGGTGGTGCCTTTTCCCTCCAACAATATTGCTCCGTGAAATTCTGCCGATGATGAAAACTGTTTGCCATGGCTTTGTCCTTTCACCTCATTGGCCTAATCTTTGAAGTACAAATGCTTTTCTACACGGGTGCTGCCTCCCTGAGCTTTCCTTTGTCTTGGCTCAATCGATGCAGATTCCTGTGCTGAATACGCCATGGACTAGCACAGGTGGGTTCTTGTCAGTATACCGGGCAAACGCCGCAATTTCGATTGTCAAGACCCACCTGGTTTGATCAAGGTTCTTTATTCCAGTGAAAACGATTTTTATCCAAATTCTAGAGGAGCACCAGTGTGCCTCTGGGAGCTACACCCGGGCCTGCTGAACAGCGCGCCGGAGTTTTCATTTTCTGACTAAAATTCAACACGGAATTTCATGGATCTAAGGAAACCGTGAATTGTGGACGTACCAGATTCTCACATCTTCATTGTCCAATGGAAGCTGAAGTTTCCCAGTCTGAACCGGCTGCCACTTCATTTCTGGCAATGACCATTCAATTGTGGACGTTCAGCCTTCTTCGGAATTCTCTTATACCGGCATGTTCCAGCGCCACATAAAGACCACTCGGTGGAGGTTTATGTGACTCAGGACAACTCTTTATTTCAGGCGTCTAGAACAAAGGGAATTCACAGAGGTTGATGATTACTTATTAAAGTCCCGTTTCTCTATGATGCCCATTGATGACACTTCTACACCTGACAAAAAGCTCGTGCAGCATGATATTCTCATTGCAGCCATGCCGCCTGCAGTTTCTTCCTTGCAGAAAAATCTTTCCCAGTGTACTTCTTAAAAATGCTGCAAAATAGTGGGACAGAAGATTTCGGTTTAGCGTTAACTTTAAACGGGCAGAGGTACAGGCATGTGGGCATGTTTAGAGACAGTGTTTCACTGGTCTAGGGTAAAGCGTGAAGCGCTTGGGTTCCCGTGCTTCACTACTGTATGGCCTCAAGATGATGTGTAGGCACTGCGGCAAATCCATCGTTGGCAATTCTCTCATATTGTCATTGCGATGGGAAGATTCCTTATTCGCTCGATATTGTTTTACCGTGGAAGACGGGTCACCACAGAGCTGTCTCTTTTGTGTTGGGACAAACTTTACTGAATTTACCTGCCAGCAGTTGCGTGTCCTCCCTTTCTTTTAAGGTCGATGGAGACGCACGAGTGTAAGGAGAACGGTGAATGGTGGCCGTTCATAAGCCAGGATCATCAGAAACCGCAGAGTAAATTTTAGGAACGTAGACGTAGGACAGCGGAGAAAAATTCACTCAGAGACTTCAGGGAACTCTCCTTACAATGCTGAGGCCTGACACGCCTAGTGACTGGGGGCAACCCGGCTCTTGCCCTAGGTAGTTTTGTTGAGCTTGCCTCCCTCAGATGGTGCCTTTTCTCTCCCAGCAATATTGCTCCGTGAAATTCTGCCGATGATGAAAACTGTTTGCCATGGCTTTGTCCTTTCACCTCATTGGCCTCATCTTTGAAGTACAAATGCTTTTCTACATGGGTGCTGCCTCCCTGAGCTTTCCTTTGTCTTGGCTCAATCGATGCAGATTCCTGTGCTGAATACGCCATGGACTAGCACAGGTGGGTTCTTGTCAGTATACCGGGCAAACGCAGCAATTTCGATTGTCAAGACCCACCTGGCTTGATCAAGGTTCTTTATTCCAGTGAAAACGATTTTTATCCAAATTCTAGAGGAGCACCAGTGTGCCTCTGGGAGCTACACCCGGGCCTGCTAAACAGCGCGCCGGAGTTTTCATTTTCTGACTAAAATTCAGCACGAAATTTCATGGATCTAAGGAAACCGTGAATTGTGGACGTACCAGATTCTCACATCTTCATTGTCTAATGGAAGCTGAAGTTTCCCAGTCTGATCCGGCTGCCACTTCATTTCTGGCAATGACCATTCAATTGTGGACGGTCAGCCTTCTTCGGAATTCTCTTATACCGGCATGTTCCCGCGCCACATAAAGACCACTCGGTGGAGGTTTATGTGACTCAGGACAACTCTTTATTTCAGGCGTCTAGAACAAAGGGAATTCAGAGGTTGATGATCACTTATTAAAGTCCCGTTTCTCTATGATGCCCACTGATGACACTTCTACATCTGAGGGCAAAGAGCTCGTGCAGCATGATATTCTCATTTCAGCCACGCCGCCTGCAGTTTCTTCCTTGCAGAAAAATGTTTCCTAGTGTACTTCTTTAAAATGCTGCAAAATAGTGGGACAGAAGATTTCGGTTTAGCGTTAACTTTAAACGGGCATAGGTACAGGCATGTGGGCATGTTTAGAGACAGTGTTTCACTGCTCTAGGGTAAAGGGTGAAGCGCCTGGGTTCCCGTGCTTCACTACTGTATGGCCTCAAGATGATGTGTAGGCACAGCGGCAAATCCATCGGTGGCAATTCTCTCATATTGTCATTGCGATGGGAAGATTCCTTATTCGCTAGGAAATGTTTTACCGTGGAAGACGGGTCACCACAGAGCTGTCTCTTTTGTGTTGGGACAAACTTTGCTGAATTTACCTGCCAGCAGTTGCGTGTCCTCCCTTTCTTTTAAGGTCGATGGAGACGCACGAGTGTAAGGAGAACGGTGAATGGTGGCCGTTCATAAGCCAGGATCAACAGAAACCGCAGAGTAAAGTTTAGGAACGTAGACGTAGGATAGCGGAGAAAACCACTCAGGGACTTCAGGGAACTCTCCTTAAAATGCTGAGGCCTGACACGCCTAGTGCCTGGGGGCAACCCAGCTCCTGCCCTAGGTAGTTTTGTTGAGCTTGCCTCCCTCAGGTGGTGCCTTTTCTCTCCCAGCAATATTGCTCCGTGAAATTCTGCCGATGATGAAAACTGTTTGCCATGGCTTTGTCCTTTCACCTCATTGGCCTCATCTTTGAAGTACAAATGCTTTTCTACACGGGTGCTGCCTCCCTGAGCTTTCCTTTGTCTTGGCTCAATGGATGCAGATTCCTGTGCTGAATACGCCATGGACTAGCACAGGTGGGTTCTTGTCAGTATACCGGGCAAACGCAGCAATTTCGATTATCAAGACCCACCTGGCTTGATCAAGGTTCTTTATTCCAGTGAAAACGATTTTTATCCAAATTCAAGAGGAGCTCCAGTGTGCCTCTGGGAGCTACACCCGGGCCTGCTGAACAGCGGCTCCGGAGTTTTCATTTTCTGACTAAAATTCAGCACGGAATTTCATGGATCTAAGGAAACCGTGAATTGTGGACGTACCAGATTCTCACATCTTCATTGTCTAATGGAAGCTGAAGTTTCCCAGTCTGATCCGGCTGCCACTTCATTTCTGGCAATGATCATTCAATTGTGGACGTTCAGCCTTCTTCGGAATTCTCTTATACCGGCATGTTCCCGCGTCACATAAAGACCACTCGGTGGAGGATTATGTGACTCAGGAGAACTCTTTATTTCAGGCGTCTAGAACAAAGGGAATTCACAGAGGTTGATGATCACTTATTAAAGACCCGTTTCTCTATGATGCCCACTGATGACACTTCTACATCTGAGGGCAAAGAGGTCGTGCAGCATGATATTCTCATTTCAGCCACGCCGCCTGCAGTTCCTTCCTTGCAGAAAAATCTTTTCCAGTGTACTTCTTTAAAATGCTGCAAAATAGTGGGACAGATGATTTCGGTTTAGCGTTAACTTTAAACGGGCATAGGTACAGGCATGTGGGCATGTTTAGAGACAGTGTTTCACTGGTCTAGGGTAAAGCGTGAAGCGCCTGGGTTCCCGTGCTTCACTAGTGTATGGCCTCAAGATGATGTGTAGGCACAGCGGCAAATCCATCGGTGGCAATTCTCTCATATTGTCATTGCGATGGGAAGATTCCTTATTCGCTAGGAACTGTTTTACCGTGGAAGACGGGTCACCACAGAGCTGTCTCTTTTGTGTTGGGACAAACTCTGCTGAATTTACCTGCCAGCAGTTGCGTGTCCTCCCTCTCTTTTAAGGCGGATGGAGACGCACGAATGTAAGGAGAACGGTGAATGGTGGCCGTTCATAATCCAGGATCAACAGAAACCGTAGAGTAAATTTTAGGAACGTAGACGTAGGACAGCGGAGAAAACTTCACTTAGGGACTTCAGGGAACTCTCCTTTAAATGCTGAGGCCTGACACGCCTAGTGCCTGGGGGCAACCCGGCTCCTGCCCCAGGTAGTTTTGTTGAGCTTGCCTCCCTCAGGTGGTGCCTTTTCTCTCCCAGCAATATTGCTCCGTGAAATTCTGCCGATGATGAAAACTGTTTGCCATGGCTTTGTCCTTTCACCTCATTGGCCTCATCTTTGAAGTAAAAATGCTTCTCTACACGGGTGCTGCCTCCCTGAGCTTTCCTTTGTCTTGGCTCAATCGATGCAGATTCCTGTGCTGAATACGCCATGGACTAGCACAGGTGGGTTCTTGTCAGTATACCAGGCAAACGCCGCAATTTCGATTGTCAAGACCCACCTGGCTTGATCAAGGTTCTTTATTCCAGTGAAAACGATTTTTATCCAAATCCTAGAGGAGCACCAGTGTGCCTCTGGGAGTTACACCCGGGCCTGCTGAACAGCGGCTCTGGAGTTTTCATTTTCTGACTAAAATTCTACACGGAATTTCATGGATCTAAGGAAACCGGGAATTGTGGACGTACCAGATTCTCACATCTTCATTGTCTAATGGAAGCTGAAGTTTCCCCGTCTGATCCGGCTGCCACTTCATTTCTGGCAATGACCATTCAATTGTGGACGTTCAGCCTTCTTCGGATTTCTCTTATACCGGCAAGTTCCCGCGCCACATAAAGACCACTCGGTGGAGGTTTATGTGACTCAGGACAACTCTTTATTACAGGCGTCTAGATCAAAGGCAATTCACAGAGGTTGATGATCACTTATTAAAGTCTCGTTTCTCTATGATGCCCATTGATGACACTTCTACACCTGAGGTCAAAGAGCTCGTGCAGCATGATATTCTCATTTCAGCCATGCCGCATGCAGTTTCTTCCTTGCAGAAAAATCTTTCCCAGTGTACTTCTTTAAAATGCTGCAAAATAGTGGGACAGAAGATTTCGGTTTAGCGTTAACTTTAAACGGGCATAGGTACAGGCATGTGGGCATGTTTAGAGACAGTGTTTCACTGGTCTAGGGTAAAGCGTGAAGCGCCTGGGTTCCCGTGCTTCACTACTGTATGGCCTCAAGATGATGTGTAGGCACAGCGGCAAATCCATCGGTGGCAATTCTCTCATATTGTCATTGCGATGGGAAGATTCCTTATTCGCTAGGAATTGTTTTACCGTGGAAGACGGGTCACCACAGAGCTGTCTCTTTTGTGTTGGGACAAACTTTGCTGAATTTACCTGCCAGCAGTTGCGTGTCCTCCCTTTCTTTTAAGGTCGATGGAGACGCACGAGTGTAAGGAGAACGGTGAATGGTGGCCGTTCATAAGCCAGGATCATCAGAAACCGCAGGCAAATTTTAGGAACGTAGACGTAGGACAGCGGAGAAAACTTCACTCAGGGACTTCAGGGAACTCTCCTTACAATGCTGAGGCCTGACACGCCTAGTGACTGGGGGCAACCCGGCTCTTGCCCTAGGTAGTTTTGTTGAGCTTGCCTCCCTCAGATGGTGCCTTTTCTCTCCCAGCAATATTGCTCCGTGAAATTCTGCCGATGATGAAAACTGTTTGCCATGGCTTTGTCCTTTCACCTCATTGGCCTCATCTTTGAAGTACAAATGCTTTTCTACAGGGGTGCTGCCTCCCTGAGCTTTCCTTTGTCTTGGCTCAATCGATGCAGATTCCTGTGCTGAATACGCCATGGACAAGCACAGGTGGGTTCTTGTCAGTATACCGGGCAAACGCAGCAATTTCGATTGTCAAGACCCACCTGGCTTGATCAAGGTTCTTTATTCCAGTGAAAACGATTTTTATCCAAATTCTAGAGGAGCACCAGTGTGCCTCTGGGAGCTACACCCTGGCCTGCTGAACAGCGGCTCCGGAGTTTTCATTTTCTGACTAAAATTCAACACGGAATTTCATGGATCTAAGGAAACCGTGAATTGTGGACGTACCAGATTCGCACATCTTCATTGTCTAATGGAAGCTGAAGTTTCCCAGTCTGATCCGGCTGCCACTTCATTTCTGGCAATGACCATTCAATTGTGGACGTTCAGCCTTCTTCGGAATTCTCTTATACCGGCATGTTCCCGCGCCACATAAAGACCACTCGGTGGAGGTTTATGTGACTCAGGACAACTCTTTATTTCAGGCGTCTAGAACAAAGGGAATTCAGAGGTTGATGATCACTTATTAAAGTCCCGTTTCTCTATGATGCCCACTGATGACACTTCTACATCTGAGGGCAAAGAGTTCGTGCAGCATGATATTCTCATTTCAGCCATGCCGCCTGCAGTTTCTTCCTTGCAGAAAAATCTTTCCCAGTGTACTTCTTTAAAATGCTGCAAAATAGTGGGACAGAAGATTTCGGTTTAGCGTTAACTTTAAACGGGCATAGGTACAAGCATGTGGGCATGTTTAGAGACAGTGTTTCACTGGTCTAGGGTAAAGCGTGAAGCGCCTGGGTTCCCGTGCTTCACTACTGTATGGCCTCAAGATGATGTGTAGGCACAGCGGCAAATCCATCGGTGGCAATTCTCTCATATTGTCATTGCGATGGGAAGATTCCTTATTCGCTAGGAATTGTTTTACCGTGGAAGACGGGTCACCACAGAGCTGTCTCTTTTGTGTTGGGACAAACTTTGCTGAATTTACCTGCCAGCAGTTGCGTGTCCTCCCTTTCTTTTAAGGTCGATGGAGACGCACGAGTGTAAGGAGAACGGTGAATGGTGGCCGTTCATAAGCCAGGATCAACAGAAACCGCAGAGTAAATTTTAGGAACGTAGACGTAGGATAGCGGAGAAAACCACTCAGGGACTTCAGGGAACTCTCCTTAAAATGCTGAGGCCTGACACGCCTAGTGCCTGGGGGCAACCCGGCTCCTGCCCTAGGTAGTTTTGTTGAGCTTGCCTCCCTCAGGTGGTGCCTTTTCTCTCCCAGCAATATTGCTCCGTGAAATTCTGCCGATGATGAAAACTGTTTGCCATGGCTTTGTCCTTTCACCTCGTTGGCCTCATCTTTGAAATACAAATGCTTTTCTACACGGGTGCTGCCTCCCTGAGCTTTCCTTTGTCTTGGCTCAATCGATGCAGATTCCTGTGCTGAATACGCCATGGACTAGCACAGGTGGGTTCTTGTCAGTATACCGGGCAAACGCAGCAATTTCGATTGTCAAGACCCACCTGGCTTGATCAAGGTTCTTTATTCCAGTGAAAACGATTTTTATCCAAATTCTAGAGGAGCTCCAGTGTGCCTCTGGGAGCTACACCCGGGCCTGCTGAACAGCGGCTCCGGAGTTTTCATTTTCTGACTAAAATTCAGCACGGAATTTCATGGATCTAAGGAAACCGTGAATTGTGGACGTACCAGATTCTCACATCTTCATTGTCTAATGGAAGCTGAAGTTTCCCAGTCTGATCCGGCTGCCACTTCATTTCTGGCAATGATCATTCAATTGTGGACGTTCAGCCTTCTTCGGAATTCTTTTATACCGGCATGTTCCCGCGTCACATAAAGACCACTCGGTGGAGGTTTATGTGACTCAGGAGAACTCTTTATTTCAGGCGTCTAGAACAAAGGGAATTCAGAGGTTGATGATCACTTATTAAAGTCCCGTTTCTCTATGATGCCCACTGATGACACTTCTACATCTGAGGGCAAAGAGCTCGTGCAGCATGATATTCTCATTTCAGCCATGCCGCCTGCAGTTTCTTCCTTGCAGAAAAATCTTTCCCAGTGTACTTCTTTAAAATGCTGCAAAATAGTGGGACAGAAGATTTCGGTTTAGCGTTAACTTTAAACGGGCATAGGTACAGGCATGTGGGCATGTTTAGAGACAGTGTTTCACTGGTCTAGGGTAAAGCGTGAAGCGCCTTGGTTCCCGTGCTTCACTACTGTATGGCCTCAAGATGATGTGTAGGCACAGCGGCAAATCCATCGGTGGCAATTCTCTCATATTGTCATTGCGATGGGAAGATTCCTTATTCGCTAGGAAATGTTTTACCGTGGAAGACGGGTCACCACAGAGCTGTCTCTTTTGTGTTGGGACAAACTTTGCTGAATTTACCTGCCAGCAGTTGCGTGTCCTCCCTTTCTTTTAAGGTCGATGGAGACGCACGAGTGTAAGGAGAACGGTGAATGGTGGCCGTTCATAAGCCAGGATCAACAGAAACCGCAGAGTAAATTTTAGGAACGTAGACGTAGGATAGCGGAGAAAACCACTCAGGGACTTCAGGGAACTCTCCTTAAAATGCTGAGGCCTGACACGCCTAGTGCCTGGGGGCAACCCGGCTCCTGCCCTAGGTAGTTTTGTTGAGCTTGCCTCCCTCAGGTGGTGCCTTTTCTCTCCCAGCAATATTGCTCCGTGAAATTCTGCCGATGATGAAAACTGTTTGCCATGGCTTTGTCCTTTCACCTCATTGGCCTCATCTTTGAAATACAAATGCTTTTCTACACGGGTGCTGCCTCCATGAGCTTTCCTTTGTCTTGGCTCAATCGATCCAGGTTCCTGAGCTGAATACGCCATGGACTAGCACAGGTGGGTTCTTGTCAGTATACCGGGCAAACGCAGCAATTTCGATTGTCAAGACCCACCTGGCTTGATCAAGGTTCTTTATTCCAGTGAAAACGATTTTTATCCAAATTCTAGAGGAGCACCAGTGTGCCTCTGGGAGCTACACCCTGGCCTGCTGAACAGCGGCTCCGGAGTTTTCATTTTCTGACTAAAATTCAACACGGAATTTCATGGATCTAAGGAAACCGTGAATTGAGGACGTACCAGATTCTCACATCTTCATTTTCTAATGGAAGCTGAAGTTTCCCAATCTGATCCGGCTGCCACTTCATTTCTCGCAATGACCATTCAATTGTGGACGTTCAGCCTTCTTCGGATTTCTCTTATACCGGCAAGTTCCCGCGCCACATAAAGACCACTCGGTGGAGGTTTATGTGACTCAGGACAACTCTTTATTTCAGGCGTCTAGAACAAAGGGAATTCACAGAGGTTGATTATCACTTATTAGTGTCCCGTTTCTCTATGATGCCCACTGATGACACTTCTACATCTGAGGGCAAAGAGCTCGTGCAGCATGATATTCTCATTTCAGCCACGCCGCCTGCAGTTTCTTCCTTGCAGAAAAATCTTTCCCAGTGTACTTCTTTAAAATGCTGCAAAATAGTGGGACAGAAGATTTCGGTTTAGCGTTAACTTTAAACGGGCATAGGTACAGGCATGTGGGCATGTTTAGAGACAGTGTTTCACTGGTCTAGGGTAAAGCGTGAAGCGCCTGGGTTCCCGTGCTTCACTACTGTATGGCCTCAAGATGATGTGTAGGCACAGCGGCAAATCCATCGGTGGCAATTCTCTCATATTGTCATTGCGATGGGAAGATTCCTTATTCGCTAGGAATTGTTTTACCGTGGAAGACGGGTCACCACAGAGCTGTCTCTTTTGTGTTGGGACAAACTTTGCTGAATTTACCTGCCAGCAGTTGCGTGTCCTCCCTTTCTTTTACGGTCGATGGAGACGCACGAGTGTAAGGAGAACGGTGAATGGTGGCCGTTCATAAGCCAGGATCATCAGAAACCGCAGGCAAATTTTAGGAACGTAGACGTAGGACAGCGGAGAAAACCACTCAGGGACTTCAGGGAACTCTCCTTACAATGCTGAGGCCTGACACGCCTAGTGACTGGGGGCAACCCGGCTCTTGCCCTAGGTAGTTTTGTTGAGCTTGCCTCCCTCAGATGGTGCCTTTTCTCTCCCAGCAATATTGCTCCGTGAAATTCTGCCGATGATGAAAACTGTTTGCCATGGCTTTGTCCTTTCACCTCATTGGCCTCATCTTTGAAGTACAAATGCTTTTCTACAGGGGTGCTGCCTCCCTGAGCTTTCCTTTGTCTTGGCTCAATCGATGCAGATTCCTGTGCTGAATACGCCATGGACAAGCACAGGTGGGTTCTTGTCAGTATACCGGGCAAACGCAGCAATTTCGATTATCAAGACCCACCTGGCTTGATCAAGGTTCTTTATTCCAGTGAAAACGATTTTTATCCAAATTCTAGAGGAGCACCAGTGTGCCTCTGGGAGCTACACCCTGGCCTGCTGAACAGCGGCTCCGGAGTTTTCATTTTCTGACTAAAATTCAACACGGAATTTCATGGATCTAAGGAAACCGTGAATTGTGGACGTACCAGATTCGCACATCTTCATTGTCTAATGGAAACTGAAGTTTCCCAGTCTGATCCGGCTGCCACTTCATTTCTGGCAATGACCATTCAATTGTGGACGTTCAGCCTTCTTCGGAATTCTCTTATACCGGCATGTTCCCGCGCCACATAAAGACCACTCGGTGGAGGTTTATGTGACTCAGGACAACTCTTTATTTCAGGCGTCTAGAACAAAGGGAATTCAGAGGTTGATGATCACTTATTAAAGTCCCGTTTCTCTATGATGCCCACTGATGACACTTCTACATCTGAGGGCAAAGAGCTCGTGCAGCATGATATTCTCATTTCAGCCATGCCGCCTGCAGTTTCTTCCTTGCAGAAAAATCTTTCCCAGTGTACTTCTTTAAAATGCTGCAAAATAGTGGGACAGAAGATTTCGGTTTAGCGTTAACTTTAAACGGGCATAGGTACAAGCATGTGGGCATGTTTAGAGACAGTGTTTCACTGGTCTAGGGTAAAGCGTGAAGCGCCTGGGTTCCCGTGCTTCACTACTGTATGGCCTCAAGATGATGTGTAGGCACAGCGGCAAATCCATCGGTGGCAATTCTCTCATATTGTCATTGCGATGGGAAGATTCCTTATTCGCTAGGAATTGTTTTACCGTGGAAGACGGGTCACCACAGAGCTGTCTCTTTTGTGTTGGGACAAACTTTGCTGAATTTACCTGCCAGCAGTTGCGTGTCCTCCCTTTCTTTTAAGGTCGATGGAGACGCACGAGTGTAAGGAGAACGGTGAATGGTGGCCGTTCATAAGCCAGGATCAACAGAAACCGCAGAGTAAATTTTAGGAACGTAGACGTAGGATAGCGGAGAAAACCACTCAGGGACTTCAGGGAACTCTCCTTAAAATGCTGAGGCCTGACACGCCTAGTGCCTGGGGGCAACCCGGCTCCTGCCCTAGGTAGTTTTGTTGAGCTTGCCTCCCTCAGGTGGTGCCTTTTCTCTCCCAGCAATATTGCTCCGTGAAATTCTGCCGATGATGAAAACTGTTTGCCATGGCTTTGTCCTTTCACCTCATTGGCCTCATCTTTGAAATACAAATGCTTTTCTACACGGGTGCTGCCTCCCTGAGCTTTCCTTTGTCTTGGCTCAATCGATGCAGATTCCTGTGCTGAATACGCCATGGACTAGCACAGGTGGGTTCTTGTCAGTATACCGGGCAAACGCAGCAATTTCGATTGTCAAGACCCACCTGGCTTGATCAAGGTTCTTTATTCCAGTGAAAACGATTTTTATCCAAATTCTAGAGGAGCTCCAGTGTGCCTCTGGGAGCTACACCCGGGCCTGCTGAACAGCGGCTCCGGAGTTTTCATTTTCTGACTAAAATTCAGCACGGAATTTCATGGATCTAAGGAAACCGTGAATTGTGGACGTACCAGATTCTCACATCTTCATTGTCTAATGGAAGCTGAAGTTTCCCAGTCTGATCCGGCTGCCACTTCATTTCTGGCAATGATCATTCAATTGTGGACGTTCAGCCTTCTTCGGAATTCTTTTATACCGGCATGTTCCCGCGTCACATAAAGACCACTCGGTGGAGGTTTATGTGACTCAGGAGAACTCTTTATTTCAGGCGTCTAGAACAAAGGGAATTCAGAGGTTGATGATCACTTATTAAAGTCCCGTTTCTCTATGATGCCCACTGATGACACTTCTACATCTGAGGGCAAAGAGCTCGTGCAGCATGATATTCTCATTTCAGCCATGCCGCCTGCAGTTTCTTCCTTGCAGAAAAATCTTTCCCAGTGTACTTCTTTAAAATGCTGCAAAATAGTGGGACAGAAGATTTCGGTTTAGCGTTAACTTTAAACGGGCATAGGTACAGGCATGTGGGCATGTTTAGAGACAGTGTTTCACTGGTCTAGGGTAAAGCGTGAAGCGCCTGGGTTCCCGTGCTTCACTACTGTATGGCCTCAAGATGATGTGTAGGCACAGCGGCAAATCCATCGGTGGCAATTCTCTCATATTGTCATTGCGAAGGGAAGATTCCTTATTCGCTAGGAAATGTTTTACCGTGGAAGACGGGTCACCACAGAGCTGTCTCTTTTGTGTTGGGACAAACTTTGCTGAATTTACCTGCCAGCAGTTGCGTGTCCTCCCTTTCTTTTAAGGTCGATGGAGACGCACGAGTGTAAGGAGAACGGTGAATGGTGGCCGTTCATAAGCCAGGATCAACAGAAACCGCAGAGTAAATTTTAGGAACGTAGACGTAGGATAGCGGAGAAAACCACTGAGGGACTTCAGGGAACTCTCCTTAAAATGCTGAGGCCTGACACGCCTAGTGCCTGGGGGCAACCCGGCTCCTGCCCTAGGTAGTTTTGTTGAGCTTGCCTCCCTCAGGTGGTGCCTTTTCTCTCCCAGCAATATTGCTCCGTGAAATTCTGCCGATGATGAAAACTGTTTGCCATGGCTTTGTCCTTTCACCTCATTGGCCTCATCTTTGAAATACAAATGCTTTTCTACACGGGTGCTGCCTCCATGAGCTTTCCTTTGTCTTGGCTCAATCGATCCAGGTTCCTGAGCTGAATACGCCATGGACTAGCACAGGTGGGTTCTTGTCAGTATACCGGGCAAACGCAGCAATTTCGATTGTCAAGACCCACCTGGCTTGATCAAGGTTCTTTATTCCAGTGAAAACGATTTTTATCCAAATTCTAGAGGAGCACCAGTGTGCCTCTGGGAGCTACACCCTGGCCTGCTGAACAGCGGCTCCGGAGTTTTCATTTTCTGACTAAAATTCAACACGGAATTTCATGGATCTAAGGAAACCGTGAATTGAGGACGTACCAGATTCTCACATCTTCATTTTCTAATGGAAGCTGAAGTTTCCCAATCTGATCCGGCTGCCACTTCATTTCTCGCAATGACCATTCAATTGTGGACGTTCAGCCTTCTTCGGATTTCTCTTATACCGGCAAGTTCCCGCGCCACATAAAGACCACTCGGTGGAGGTTTATGTGACTCAGGACAACTCTTTATTTCAGGCGTCTAGAACAAAGGGAATTCACAGAGGTTGATGATCACTTATTAGTGTCCCGTTTCTCTATGATGCCCACTGATGACACTTCTACATCTGAGGGCAAAGAGCTCGTGCAGCATGATATTCTCATTTCAGCCACGCCGCCTGCAGTTTCTTCCTTGCAGAAAAATCTTTCCCAGTGTACTTCTTTAAAATGCTGCAAAATAGTGGGACAGAAGATTTCGGTTTAGCGTTAACTTTAAACGGGCATAGGTACAGGCATGTGGGCATGTTTAGAGACAGTGTTTCACTGGTCTAGGGTAAAGCGTGAAGCGCCTGGGTTCCCGTGCTTCACTACTGTATGGCCTCAAGATGATGTGTAGGCACAGCGGCAAATCCATCGGTGGCAATTCTCTCATATTGTCATTGCGATGGGAAGATTCCTTATTCGCTAGGAATTGTTTTACCGTGGAAGACGGGTCACCACAGAGCTGTCTCTTTTGTGTTGGGACAAACTTTGCTGAATTTACCTGCCAGCAGTTGCGTGTCCTCCCTTTCTTTTAAGGTCGATGGAGACGCACGAGTGTAAGGAGAACGGTGAATGGTGGCCGTTCATAAGCCAGGATCATCAGAAACCGCAGGCAAATTTTAGGAACGTAGACGTAGGACAGCGGAGAAAACTTCACTCAGGGACTTCAGGAAACTCTCCTTACAATGCTGAGGCCTGACACGCCTAGTGACTGGGGGCAACCCGGCTCTTGCCCTAGGTAGTTTTGTTGAGCTTGCCTCCCTCAGATGGTGCCTTTTCTCTCCCAGCAATATTGCTCCGTGAAATTCTGCCAATGATGAAAACTGTTTGCCATGGCTTTGTCCTTTCACCTCATTGGCCTCATCTTTGAAGTACAAATGCTTTTCTACAGGGGTGCTGCCTCCCTGAGCTTTCCTTTGTCTTGGCTCAATCGATGCAGATTCCTGTGCTGAATACGCCATGGACAAGCACAGGTGGGTTCTTGTCAGTATACCGGGCAAACGCAGCAATTTCGATTGTCAAGACCCACCTGGCTTGATCAAGGTTCTTTATTCCAGTGAAAACGATTTTTATCCAAATTCTAGAGGAGCACCAGTGTGCCTCTGGGAGCTACACCCTGGCCTGCTGAACAGCGGCTCCGGAGTTTTCATTTTCTGACTAAAATTCAACACGGAATTTCATGGATCTAAGGAAACCGTGATTTGTGGACGTACCAGATTCGCACATCTTCATTGTCTAATGGAAGCTGATGTTTCCCAGTCTGATCCGGCTGCCACTTCATTTCTGGCAATGACCATTCAATTGTGGACGTTCAGCCTTCTTCGGAATTCTCTTATACCGGCATGTTCCCGCGCCACATAAAGACCACTCGGTGGAGGTTTATGTGACTCAGGACAACTCTTTATTTCAGGCGTCTAGAACAAAGGGAATTCAGAGGTTGATGATCACTTATTAAAGTCCCGTTTCTCTATGATGCCCACTGATGACACTTCTACATCTGAGGGCAAAGAGCTCGTGCAGCATGATATTCTCATTTCAGCCATGCCGCCTGCAGTTTCTTCCTTGCAGAAAAATCTTTCCCAGTGTACTTCTTTAAAATGCTGCAAAATAGTGGGACAGAAGATTTCGGTTTAGCGTTAACTTTAAACGGGCATAGGTACAAGCATGTG
Source organism: Tenrec ecaudatus (assembly GCF_050624435.1). Lineage (NCBI taxonomy): Eukaryota > Metazoa > Chordata > Mammalia > Afrosoricida > Tenrecidae > Tenrec > Tenrec ecaudatus. The sequence goes on along the minus strand of NW_027457568.1, from coordinate 4,204,370 downwards.
GGCATGTTTAGAGACAGTGTTTCACTGGTCTAGGGTAAAGCGTGAAGCGCCTGGGTTCCCGTGCTTCACTACTGTATGGCCTCAAGATGATGTGTAGGCACAGCGGCAAATCCATCGGTGGCAATTCTCTCATATTGTCATTGCGATGGGAAGATTCCTTATTCGCTAGGAATTGTTTTACCGTGGAAGACGGGTCACCACAGAGCTGTCTCTTTTGTGTTGGGACAAACTTTGCTGAATTTACCTGCCAGCAGTTGCGTGTCCTCCCTTTCTTTTAAGGTCGATGGAGACGCACGAGTGTAAGGAGAACGGTGAATGGTGGCCGTTCATAAGCCAGGATCAACAGAAACCGCAGAGTAAATTTTAGGAACGTAGACGTAGGATAGCGGAGAAAACCACTCAGGGACTTCAGGGAACTCTCCTTAAAATGCTGAGGCCTGACACGCCTAGTGCCTGGGGGCAACCCAGCTCCTGCCCTAGGTAGTTTTGTTGAGCTTGCCTCCCTCAGGTGGTGCCTTTTCTCTCCCAGCAATATTCCTCCGTGAAATTCTGCCGATGATGAAAACTGTTTGCCATGGCTTTGTCCTTTCACCTCATTGGCCTCATCTTTGAAATACAAATGCTTTTCTACACGGGTGCTGCCTCCCTGAGCTTTCCTTTGTCTTGGCTCAATCGATGCAGATTCCTGTGCTGAATACGCCATGGACTAGCACAGGTGGGTTCTTGTCAGTATACCGGGCAAACGCAGCAATTTCGATTGTCAAGACCCACCTGGCTTGATCAAGGTTCTTTATTCCAGTGAAAACGATTTTTATCCAAATTCTAGAGGAGCTCCAGTGTGCCTCTGGGAGCTACACCCGGGCCTGCTGAACAGCGGCTCCGGAGTTTTCATTTTCTGACTAAAATTCAGCACGGAATTTCATGGATCTAAGGAAACCGTGAATTGTGGACGTACCAGATTCTCACATCTTCATTGTCTAATGGAAGCTGAAGTTTCCCAGTCTGATCCGGCTGCCACTTCATTTCTGGCAATGATCATTCAATTGTGGACGTTCAGCCTTCTTCGGAATTCTTTTATACCGGCATGTTCCCGCGTCACATAAAGACCACTCGGTGGAGGTTTATGTGACTCAGGAGAACTCTTTATTTCAGGCGTCTAGAACAAAGGGAATTCAGAGGTTGATGATCACTTATTAAAGTCCCGTTTCTCTATGATGCCCACTGATGACACTTCTACATCTGAGGGCAAAGAGCTCGTGCAGCATGATATTCTCATTTCAGCCATGCCGCCTGCAGTTTCTTCCTTGCAGAAAAATCTTTCCCAGTGTACTTCTTTAAAATGCTGCAAAATAGTGGGACAGAAGATTTCGGTTTAGCGTTAACTTTAAACGGGCATAGGTACAGGCATGTGGGCATGTTTAGAGACAGTGTTTCACTGGTCTAGGGTAAAGCGTGAAGCGCCTGGGTTCCCGTGCTTCACTACTGTATGGCCTCAAGATGATGTGTAGGCACAGCGGCAAATCCATCGGTGGCAATTCTCTCATATTGTCATTGCGATGGGAAGATTCCTTATTCGCTAGGAAATGTTTTACCGTGGAAGACGGGTCACCACAGAGCTGTCTCTTTTGTGTTGGGACAAACTTTGCTGAATTTACCTGCCAGCAGTTGCGTGTCCTCCCTTTCTTTTAAGGTCGATGGAGACGCACGAGTGTAAGGAGAACGGTGAATGGTGGCCGTCCATAAGCCAGGATCAACAGAAACCGCAGAGTAAATTTTAGGAACGTAGACGTAGGATAGCGGAGAAAACCACTGAGGGACTTCAGGGAACTCTCCTTAAAATGCTGAGGCCTGACACGCCTAGTGCCTGGGGGCAACCCGGCTCCTGCCCTAGGTAGTTTTGTTGAGCTTGCCTCCCTCAGGTGGTGCCTTTTCTCTCCCAGCAATATTGCTCCGTGAAATTCTGCCGATGATGAAAACTGTTTGCCATGGCTTTGTCCTTTCACCTCATTGGCCTCATCTTTGAAATACAAATGCTTTTCTACACGGGTGCTGCCTCCATGAGCTTTCCTTTGTCTTGGCTCAATCGATCCAGGTTCCTGAGCTGAATACGCCATGGACTAGCACAGGTGGGTTCTTGTCAGTATACCGGGCAAACGCAGCAATTTCGATTGTCAAGACCCACCTGGCTTGATCAAGGTTCTTTATTCCAGTGAAAACGATTTTTATCCAAATTCTAGAGGAGCACCAGTGTGCCTCTGGGAGCTACACCCTGGCCTGCTGAACAGCGGCTCCGGAGTTTTCATTTTCTGACTAAAATTCAACACGGAATTTCATGGATCTAAGGAAACCGTGAATTGAGGACGTACCAGATTCTCACATCTTCATTTTCTAATGGAAGCTGAAGTTTCCCAATCTGATCCGGCTGCCACTTCATTTCTCGCAATGACCATTCAATTGTGGACGTTCAGCCTTCTTCGGATTTCTCTTATACCGGCAAGTTCCCGCGCCACATAAAGACCACTCGGTGGAGGTTTATGTGACTCAGGACAACTCTTTATTTCAGGCGTCTAGAACAAAGGGAATTCACAGAGGTTGATGATCACTTATTAGTGTCCCGTTTCTCTATGATGCCCACTGATGACACTTCTACATCTGAGGGCAAAGAGCTCGTGCAGCATGATATTCTCATTTCAGCCATGCCGCCTGCAGTTTCTTCCTTGCAGAAAAATCTTTCCCAGTGTGCTTCTTTAAAATGCTGCAAAATAGTGGGACAGAAGATTTCGGATTAGCGTTAACTTTAAACGGGCATAGGTACAGGCATGTGGGCATGTTTAGAGACAGTGTTTCACTGGTCTAGGGTAAAGGGTGAAGCGCCTGGGTTCCCGTGCTTCACTACTGTATGGCCTCAAGATGATGTGTAGGCACACAGGCAAATCCATCGGTGGCAATTCTCTCATAATGTCATTGCCATGGGAAGATACCTTATTCGCTAGGAATTGTTTTACCGTGGAAGACGGGTCACCACAGAGCTGTCTCTTTTGTCTTGAGACAAACTTTGCTGAATTTACCTGCCAGCAGTTGCGTGTCCTCCCTTTCTTTTAAGGCGGATGGAGAAGCACGAGTGTAAGGAGAACGGTGAATGGTGGCCGTTCATAAGCCAGGATCATCAGAAACCGCAGAGTAAATTTTAGGAACGTAGACGTAGGACAGCGGAGAAAAATTCACTCAGGGTCTTCAGGGAACTCTCCTTACAATGCTGAGGCCTGACAATCCTAGTGCCTGGGGGCAACCCGGCTCCTGCCCTAGGTAGTTTTGTTGAGCGTGCCTCCCTCAGGTGGTGCCTTTTCTCTCCCAGCAATATTGCTCCGTGAAATTCTGCCGATGATGAAAACTGTTTGCCATGGCTTTGTCCTTTCACCTCATTGGCCTCATCTTTGAAATACAAATGCTTTTCTACACGGGTGCTGCCTCCCTGAGCTTTCCTTTGTCTTGGCTCAATCGATCCAGGTTCCTGAGCTGAATACGCCATGGACTAGCACAGGTGGGTACTTGTCAGTATACCGGGCAAACGCAGCAATTTCGATTGTCAAGACCCACCTGGCTTGATCAAGGTTCTTTATTCCAGTGAAAACGATTTTTATCCAAATTCTAGAGGAGCTCCAGTGTGCCTCTGGGAGCTACACCCGGGCCTGCTGAACAGCGGCTCCGGAGTTTTCATTTTCTGACTAAAATTCAGCACGGAATTTCATGGATCTAAGGAAACCGTGAATTGTGGACGTACCAGATTCTCACATCTTCATTGTCTAATGGAAGCTGAAGTTTCCCAGTCTGATCCGGCTGCCACTTCATTTCTGGCAATGATCATTCAATTGTGGACGTTCAGCCTTCTTCGGAATTCTTTTATACCGGCATGTTCCCGCGTCACATAAAGACCACTCGGTGGAGGTTTATGTGACTCAGGACAACTCTTTATTTCAGGCGTCTAGAACAAAGGGAATTCACAGAGGTTGATGATCACTTATTAAAGACCCGTTTCTCTATGATGCCCACTGATGACACTTCTACATCTGAGGGCAAAGAGGTCGTGCAGCATGATATTCTCATTTCAGCCACGCCGCCTGCAGTTCCTTCCTTGCAGAAAAATCTTTCCCAGTGTACTTCTTTAAAATGCTGCAAAATAGTGGGACAGATGATTTCGGTTTAGCGTTAACTTTAAACGGGCATAGGTACAGGCATGTGGGCATGTTTAGAGACAGTGTTTCACTGGTCTAGCGTAAAGGGTGAAGCGCCTGGGTTCCCGTGCTTCACTACTGTATGGCCTCAAGATGATGTGTAGGCACAGCGGCAAATCCATCGGTGGCAATTCTCTCATATTGTCATTGCGATGGGAAGATTCCTTATTCGCTAGGAAATGTTTTACCGTGGAAGACGGGTCACCACAGAGCTGTCTCTTTTGTGTTGGGACAAACTCTGCTGAATTTACCTGCCAGCAGTTGCGTGTCCTCCCTCTCTTTTAAGGCGGATGGAGACGCACGAATGTAAGGAGAACGGTGAATGGTGGCCGTTCATAATCCAGGATCAACAGAAACCGTAGAGTAAATTTTAGGAACGTAGACGTAGGACAGCGGACAAAACTTCACTTAGGGACTTCAGGGAACTCTCCTTAAAATGCTGAGGCCTGACACGCCTAGTGCCTGGGGGCAACCCGGCTCCTGCCCTAGGTAGTTTTGTTGAGCTTGCCTCCCTCAGGTGGTGCCTTTTCTCTCCCAGCAATATTGCTCCGTGAAATTCTGCCGATGATGAAAACTGTTTGCCATGGCTTTGTCCTTTCACCTCATTGGCCTCATCTTTGAAATACAAATGCTTTTCTACACGGGTGCTGCCTCCATGAGCTTTCCTTTATCTTGGCTCAATCGATCCAGGTTCCTGAGCTGAATACGCCATGGACTAGCACAGGTGGGTTCTTGTCAGTATACCGGGCAAACGCAGCAATTTCGATTGTCAAGACCCACCTGGCTTGATCAAGGTTCTTTATTCCAGTGAAAACGATTTTTATCCAAATTCTAGAGGAGCACCAGTGTGCCTCTGGGAGCTACACCCTGGCCTGCTGAACAGCGGCTCCGGAGTTTTCATTTTCTGACTAAAATTCAACACGGAATTTCATGGATCTAAGGAAACCGTGAATTGAGGACGTACCAGATTCTCACATCTTCATTTTCTAATGGAAGCTGAAGTTTCCCAATCTGATCCGGCTGCCACTTCATTTCTCGCAATGACCATTCAATTGTGGACGTTCAGCCTTCTTCGGATTTCTCTTATACCGGCAAGTTCCCGCGCCACATAAAGACCACTCGGTGGAGGTTTATGTGACTCAGGACAACTCTTTATTTCAGGCGTCTAGAACAAAGGGAATTCACAGAGGTTGATGATCACTTATTAGTGTCCCGTTTCTCTATGATGCCCACTGATGACACTTCTACATCTGAGGGCAAAGAGCTCGTGCAGCATGATATTCTCATTTCAGCCACGCCGCCTGCAGTTTCTTCCTTGCAGAAAAATCTTTCCCAGTGTGCTTCTTTAAAATGCTGCAAAATAGTGGGACAGAAGATTTCGGATTAGCGTTAACTTTAAACGGGCATAGGTACAGGCATGTGGGCATGTTTAGAGACAGTGTTTCACTGGTCTAGGTTAAAGGGTGAAGCGCCTGGGTTCCCGTGCTTCACTACTGTATGGCCTCAAGATGATGTGTAGGCACACAGGCAAATCCATCGGTGGCAATTCTCTCATAATGTCATTGCCATGGGAAGATACCTTATTCGCTAGGAATTGTTTTACCGTGGAAGACGGGTCACCACAGAGCTGTCTCTTTTGTGTTGAGACAAACTTTGCTGAATTTACCTGCCAGCAGTTGCGTGTCCTCCCTTTCTTTTAAGGCGGATGGAGAAGCACGAGTGTAAGGAGAACGGTGAATGGTGGCCGTTCATAAGCCAGGATCATCAGAAACCGCAGAGTAAATTTTAGGAACGTAGACGTAGGACAGCGGAGAAAAATTCACTCAGGGACTTCAGGGAACTCTCCTTACAATGCTGAGGCCTGACAAGCCTAGTGCCTGGGGGCAACCCGGCTCCTGCCCTAGGTAGTTTTGTTGAGCGTGCCTCCCTCAGGTGGTGCCTTTTCTCTCCCAGCAATATTGCTCCGTGAAATTCTGCCGATGATGAAAACTGTTTGCCATGGCTTTGTCCTTTCACCTCATTGGCCTCATCTTTGAAATACAAATGCTTTTCTACACGGGTGCTGCCTCCCTGAGCTTTCCTTTGTCTTGGCTCAATCGATCCAGGTTCCGGAGCTGAATACGCCATGGACTAGCACAGGTGGGTACTTGTCAGTATACCGGGCAAACGCAGCAATTTCGATTGTCAAGACCCACCTGGCTTGATCAAGGTTCTTTATTCCACTGAAAACGATTTTTATCCAAATTCTAGAGGAGCACCAGTGTGCCTCTGGGAGCTACACCTGGGCCTGCTGAAGAGCGGCTCCGGAGTGTTCATTTTCTGACTAAAATTCAGCACGGAATTTCATGGATCTAAGGAAACCGTGAATTGTGGACGTACCAGATTCTCACATCTTCATTGTCCAATGGAAGCTGAAGTTTCCCAGTCTGAACCGGCTGCCACTTCATTTCTGGCAATGATCATTCAATTGTGGACGTTCAGCCTTCTTCGGAATTCTCTTATACCGGCATGTTCCCGCGCCACATAAAGACCACTCGGTGGAGGTTTATGTGACTCAGGACAACTCTTTATTTCAGGCGTCTAGAACAAAGGGAATTCACAGAGGTTGATGATCACTTATTAAAGTCCCGTTTCTCTATGATGCCACTGATGACACTTCTACATCTGAGGGCAAAGAGCTCGTGCAGCATGATATTCTCATTTCAGCCATGCCGCCTGCAATTTCTTCCTTGCAGAAAAATCTTTCCCAGTGTACTTCTTTAAAATGCTGCAAAATAGTGGGACAGAAGATTTCGGTTTAGCGTTAACTTTAAACGGGCATAGGTACAGGCATGTGGGCATGTTTAGAGACAGTGTTTCACTGGTCTAGCGTAAAGGGTGAAGCGCCTGGGTTCCCGTGCTTCACTACTGTATGGCCTCAAGATGATGTGTAGGCACAGCGGCAAATCCATCGGTGGCAATTCTCTCATATTGTCATTGCGATGGGAAGATTCCTTATTCGCTAGGAAATGTTTTACCGTGGAAGACGGGTCACCACAGAGCTGTCTCTTTTGTGTTGGGACAAACTCTGCTGAATTTACCTGCCAGCAGTTGCGTGTCCTCCCTCTCTTTTAAGGCGGATGGAGACGCACGAATGTAAGGAGAACGGTGAATGGTGGCCGTTCATAATCCAGGATCAACAGAAACCGTAGAGTAAATTTTAGGAACGTAGACGTAGGACAGCGGAGAAAACTTCACTTAGGGACTTCAGGGAACTCTCCTTTAAATGCTGAGGCCTGACACGCCTAGTGCCTGGGGGCAACCCGGCTCCTGCCCTAGGTAGTTTTGTTGAGCTTGCCTCCCTCAGGTGGTGCCTTTTCTCTCCCAGCAATATTGCTCCGTGAAATTCTGCCGATGATGAAAACTGTTTGCCATGGCTTTGTCCTTTCACCTCATTGGCCTCATCTTTGAAATACAAATGCTTTTCTACACGGGTGCTGCCTCCATGAGCTTTCCTTTGTCTTGGCTCAATCGATACAGGTTCCTGAGCTGAATACGCCATGGACTAGCACAGGTGGGTTCTTGTCAGTATACCGGGCAAACGCAGCAATTTCGATTGTCAAGACCCACCTGGCTTGATCAAGGTTCTTTATTCCAGTGAAAACGATTTTTATCCAAAATCTAGAGGAGCACCAATGTGCCTCTGGGAGCTACACCCTGGCCTGCTGAACAGCGGCTCCGGAGTTTTCATTTTCTGACTAAAATTCAACACGGAATTTCATGGATCTAAGGAAACCGTGAATTGAGGACGTACCAGATTCTCACATCTTCATTTTCTAATGGAAGCTGAAGTTTCCCAATCTGATCCGGCTGCCACTTCATTTCTCGCAATGACCATTCAATTGTGGACGTTCAGCCTTCTTCGGATTTCTCTTATACCGGCAAGTTCCCGCGCCACATAAAGACCACTCGGTGGAGGTTTATGTGACTCAGGACAACTCTTTATTTCAGGCGTCTAGAACAAAGGGAATTCACAGAGGTGGATGATCACTTATTAAAGTCCCGTTTCTCTATGATGCCCATTGATGACACTTCTACACCTGAGGTCAAAGAGCTCGTGCAGCATGATATTCTCATTTCAGCCATGCCGCCTGCAGTTTCTTCCTTGCAGAAAAATCTTTCCCAGTGTACTTCTTTAAAATGCTGCAAAATAGTGGGACAGAAGATTTCGGTTTAGCGTTAACTTTAAACGGGCAAAGGTACAGGCATGTGGGCATGTTTAGAGACAGTGTTTCACTGGTCTAGGGTAAAGCGTGAAGCGCCTGGGTTCCCGTGCTTCACTACTGTATGGCCTCAAGATGATGTGTAGGCACTGCGGCAAATCCATCGGTGGCAATTCTCTCATATTGTCATTGCGATGGGAAGATTCCTTATTCGCTAGGAACTGTTTTACCGTGGAAGACGGGTCACCACAGAGCTGTCTCTTTTGTGTTGAGACAAACTTTGCTGAATTTACCTGCCAGCAGTTGCGTGTCCTCCCTTTCTTTTAAGGTCGATGGAGACGCACGAGTGTAAGGAGAATGGTGAATGGTGGCCGTTCATAAGCCAGGATCATCAGAAACCGCAGAGTAAATTTTAGGAACGTAGACGTAGGACAGCGGAGAAAACTTCACTCAGGGACTTCAGTGAACTCTCCTTACAATGCTGAGGCCTGACACGCCTAGTGCCTGGGGGCAACCTGGCTCCTGCTCTAGGTAGTTTTGTTGAGCGTGCCTCCCTCACGTGGTGCCTTTTCCCTCCCAGCAATATTGCTCCGTGAAATTCTGCCGATGATGAAAACTGTTTGCCATGGCTTTGTCCTTTCACCTCATTGGCCTAATCTTTGAAGTACAAATGCTTTTCTACACGGGTGCTGCCTCCCTGAGCTTTCCTTTGTCTTGGCTCAATAGATGCAGATTCCTGTGCTGAATACGCCATGGACTAGCACAGGTGGGTTCTTGTCAGTATACCGGGCAAACGCCGCAATTTCGATTGTCAAGACCCACCTGGCTTGATCAAGGTTCTTTATTCCAGTGAAAACGATTTTTATCCAAAATCTAGAGGAGCACCAGTGTGCCTCTGGGAGCTACACCCTGGCCTGCTGAACAGCGGCTCCGGAGTTTTCATTTTCTGACTAAAATTCAACACGGAATTTCATGGATCTAAGGAAACCGTGAATTGAGGACGTACCAGATTCTCACATCTTCATTTTCTAATGGAAGCTGAAGTTTCCCAATCTGATCCGGCTGCCACTTCATTTCTCGCAATGACCATTCAATTGTGGACGTTCAGCCTTCTTCGGATTTCTCTTATACCGGCAAGTTCCCGCGCCACATAAAGACCACTCGGTGGAGGTTTATGTGACTCAGGACAACTCTTTATTTCAGGCGTCTAGAACAAAGGGAATTCACAGAGGTGGATGATCACTTATTAAAGTCCCGTTTCTCTATGATGCCCATTGATGACACTTCTACACCTGAGGTCAAAGAGCTCATGCAGCATGATATTCTCATTTCAGCCATGCCGCCTGCAGTTTCTTCCTTGCAGAAAAATCTTTCCCAGTGTACTTCTTTAAAATGCTGCAAAATAGTGGGACAGAAGATTTCGGTTTAGCGTTAACTTTAAACGGGCAAAGGTACAGGCATGTGGGCATGTTTAGAGACAGTGTTTCACTGGTCTAGGGTAAAGGGTGAAGCGCCTGGGTTCCCGTGCTTCACTACTGTATGGCCTCAAGATGATGTGTAGGCACTGCGGCAAATCCATCGGTGGCAATTCTCTCATATTGTCATTGCGATGGGAAGATTCCTTATTCGCTAGGAACTGTTTTACCGTGGAAGACGGGTCACCACAGAGCTGTCTCTTTTGTGTTGAGACAAACTTTGCTGAATTTACCTGCCAGCAGTTGCGTGTCCTCCCTTTCTTTTAAGGTCGATGGAGACGCACGAGTGTAAGGAGAATGGTGAATGGTGGCCGTTCATAAGCCAGGATCATCAGAAACCGCAGAGTAAATTTTAGGAACGTAGACGTAGGACAGCGGAGAAAACTTCACTCAGGGACTTCAGTGAACTCTCCTTACAATGCTGAGGCCTGACACGCCTAGTGCCTGGGGGCAACCTGGCTCCTGCCCTAGGTAGTTTTGTTGAGCGTGCCTCCCTCAGGTGGTGCCTTTTCCCTCCCAGCAATATTGCTCCGTGAAATTCTGCCGATGATGAAAACTGTTTGCCATGGCTTTGTCCTTTCACCTCATTGGCCTAATCTTTGAAGTACAAATGCTTTTCTACACGGGTGCTGCCTCCCTGAGCTTTCCTTTGTCTTGGCTCAATAGATGCAGATTCCTGTGCTGAATACGCCATGGACTAGCACAGGTGGGTTCTTGTCAGTATACCGGGCAAACGCCGCAATTTCGATTGTCAAGACCCACCTGGTTTGATCAAGGTTCTTTATTCCAGTGAAAACGATTTTTATCCAAATTCTAGAGGAGCACCAGTGTGCCTCTGGGAGCTACACCCGGGCCTGCTGAACAGCGCGCCGGAGTTTTCATTTTCTGACTAAAATTCAACACGGAATTTCATGGATCTAAGGAAACCGTGAATTGTGGACGTACCAGATTCTCACATCTTCATTGTCCAATGGAAGCTGAAGTTTCCCAGTCTGAACCGGCTGCCACTTCATTTCTGGCAATGACCATTCAATTGTGGACGTTCAGCCTTCTTCAGATTTCTCTTATACCGGCATGTTCCCGCGCCACATAAAGACGACCGGTGGAGGTTTATGTGACTCAGGACAACTCTTTATTTCAGGCGTCTAGAACAAAGGGAATTCACAGAGGTTGATGATTACTTATTAAAGTCCCGTTTCTCTATGATGCCCATTGATGACACTTCTACACCTGAGGTCAAAGAGCTCGTGCAGCATGATATTCTCATTTCAGCCATGCCGCCTGCAGTTTCTTCCTTGCAGAAAAATCTTTCCCAGTGTACTTCTTTAAAATGTTGCAAAATAGTGGGACAGAAGATTTCGTTTAGCGTTAACTTTAAACGGGCAGAGGTACAGGCATGTGGGCATGTTTAGAGACAGTGTTTCACTGGTTTAGGGTAAAGCGTGAAGCGCCTGGGTTCCCGTGCTTCACTACTGTATGGCCTCAAGATGATGTGTAGGCACTGCGGCAAATCCATCGGTGGCAATTCTCTCATATTGTCATTGCGATGGGAAGATTCCTTATTCGCTAGATATTGTTTTACCGTGGAAGACGGGTCACCACAGAGCTGTCTCTTTTGTGTTGGTACAAACTTTGCTGAATTTACCTGCCAGCAGTTGCGTGTCCTCCCTTTCTTTTAAGGTCGATGGAGACGCACGAGTGTAAGGAGAACGGTGAATGGTGGCCGTTCATAATCCAGGATCAACAGAAACCGTAGAGTAAATTTTAGGAACGTAGACGTAGGACAGCGGAGAAAACTTCACTTAGGGACTTCAGGGAACTCTCCTTAAAATGCTGAGGCCTGACATGCCTAGTGCCTGGGGGCAACCCGGCTCCTGCCCTAGGTAGTTTTGTTGAGCTTGCCTCCCTCAGGTGGTGCCTTTTCTCTCCCAGCAATATTGCTCCGTGAAATTCTGCCGATGATGAAAACTGTTTGCCATGGCTTTGTCCTTTCACCTCATTGGCCTCATCTTTGAAGTAAAAATGCTTTTCTACACGGGTGCTGCCTCCCTGAGCTTTCCTTTGTCTTGGCTCAATCGATGCAGATTCCTGTGCTGAATACGCCATGGACTAGCACAGGTGGGTTCTTGTCAGTATACCGGGCAAACGCCGCAATTTCGATTGTCAAGACCCACCTGGCTTGATCAAGGTTCTTTATTCCAGTGAAAACGATTTTTATCCAAATCCTAGAGGAGCACCAGTGTGCCTCTGGGAGTTACACCCGGGCCTGCTGAACAGCGGCTCTGGAGTTTTCATTTTCTGACTAAAATTCTACACGGAATTTCATGGATCTAAGGAAACCGTAAATTGTGGACGTACCAGATTCTCACATCTTCATTGTCTAATGGAAGCTGAAGTTTCCCCGTCTGATCCGGCTGCCACTTCATTTCTGGCAACGACCATTCAATTGTGGACGTTCAGCCTTCTTCGGAATTCTTATACCGGCATGTTCCCGCGCCACATAAAGACCACTCGGTGGAGGTTTATGTGACTCAGGACAATTCTTTATTTCAGGCGTCTAGAACAAAGGGAATTCACAGAGGTTGATGATCACTTATTAGTGTCCCGTTTCTCTATGATGCCCACTGATGACACTTCTACATCTGAGGGCAAAGAGCTCGTGCAGCATGATATTCTCATTTCAGCCACGCCGCCTGCAGTTTCTTCCTTGCAGAAAAATCTTTCCCAGTGTGCTTCTTTAAAATGCTGCAAAATAGTGGGACAGAAGATTTCGGATTAGCGTTAACTTTAAACGGGCATAGGTACAGGCATGTGGGCATGTTTAGAGACAGTGTTTCACTGGTCTAGGGTAAAGGGTGAAGCGCCTGGGTTCCCGTGCTTCACTACTGTATGGCCTCAAGATGATGTGTAGGCACACAGGCAAATCCATCGGTGGCAATTCTCTCATAATGTCATTGCCATGGGAAGATACCTTATTCGCTAGGAATTGTTTTACCGTGGAAGACGGGTCACCACAGAGCTGTCTCTTTTGTCTTGAGACAAACTTTGCTGAATTTACCTGCCAGCAGTTGCGTGTCCTCCCTTTCTTTTAAGGCGGATGGAGAAGCACGAGTGTAAGGAGAACGGTGAATGGTGGCCGTTCATAAGCCAGGATCATCAGAAACCGCAGAGTAAATTTTAGGAACGTAGACGTAGGACAGCGGAGAAAAATTCACTCAGGGACTTCAGGGAACTCTCCTTACAATGCTGAGGCCTGACAAGCCTAGTGCCTGGGGGCAACCCGGCTCCTGCCCTAGGTAGTTTTGTTTAGCGTGCCTCCCTCAGGTGGTGCGTTTTCTCGCCCAGCAATATTGCTCCGTGAAATTCTGCCGATGATGAAAACTGTTTGCCATGGCTTTGTCCTTTCACCTCATTGGCCTCATCTTTGAAATACAAATGCTTTTCTACACGGGTGCTGCCTCCCTGAGCTTTCCTTTGTCTTGGCTCAATCGATCCAGGTTCCTGAGCTGAATACGCCATGGACTAGCACAGGTGGGTTCTTGTCAGTATACCGGGCAAACGCAGCAATTTCGATTGTCAAGACCCACCTGGCTTGATCAAGGTTCTTTATTCCAGTGAAAACGATTTTTATCCAAATTCTAGAGGAGCACCAGTGTGCCTCTGGGAGCTACACCTGGGCCTGCTGAAGAGCGGCTCCGGAGTGTTCATTTTCTGACTAAAATTCAGCACGGAATTTCATGGATCTAAGGAAACCGTGAATTGTGGACGTACCAGATTCTCACATCTTCATTGTCCAATGGAAGCTGAAGTTTCCCAGTCTGAACCGGCTGCCACTTCATTTCTGGCAATGATCATTCAATTGTGGAGGTTCAGCCTTCTTCGGAATTCTCTTATACCGGCATGTTCCCGCGCCACATAAAGACCACTCGGTGGAGGTTTATGTGACTCAGGACAACTCTTTATTTCAGGCGTCTAGAACAAAGGGAATTCACAGAGGTTGATGATCACTTATTAAAGTCCCGTTTCTCTATGATGCCACTGATGACACTTCTACATCTGAGGGCAAAGAGCTCGTGCAGCATGATATTCTCATTTCAGCCATGCCGCCTGCAATTTCTTCCTTGCAGAAAAATCTTTCCCAGTGTACTTCTTTAAAATGCTGCAAAATAGTGGGACAGAAGATTTCGGTTTAGCGTTAACTTTAAACGGGCATAGGTACAGGCATGTGGGCATGTTTAGAGACAGTGTTTCACTGGTCTAGCGTAAAGGGTGAAGCGCCTGGGTTCCCGTGCTTCACTACTGTATGGCCTCAAGATGATGTGTAGGCACAGCGGCAAATCCATCGGTGGCAATTCTCTCATATTGTCATTGCGATGGGAAGATTCCTTATTCGCTAGGAAATGTTTTACCGTGGAAGACGGGTCACCACAGAGCTGTCTCTTTTGTGTTGGGACAAACTCTGCTGAATTTACCTGCCAGCAGTTGCGTGTCCTCCCTCTCTTTTAAGGCGGATGGAGACGCACGAATGTAAGGAGAACGGTGAATGGTGGCCGTTCATAATCCAGGATCAACAGAAACCGTAGAGTAAATTTTAGGAACGTAGACGTAGGACAGCGGAGAAAACTTCACTTAGGGACTTCAGGGAACTCTCCTTAAAATGCTGAGGCCTGACACGCCTAGTGCCTGGGGGCAACCCGGCTCCTGCCCTAGGTAGTTTTGTTGAGCTTGCCTCCCTCAGGTGGTGCCTTTTCTCTCCCAGCAATATTGCTCCGTGAAATTCTGCCGATGATGAAAACTGTTTGCCATGGCTTTGTCCTTTCACCTCATTGGCCTCATCTTTGAAATACAAATGCTTTTCTACACGGGTGCTGCCTCCATGAGCTTTCCTTTGTCTTGGCTCAATCGATCCAGGTTCCTGAGCTGAATACGCCATGGACTAGCACAGGTGGGTTCTTGTCAGTATACCGGGCAAACGCAGCAATTTCGATTGTCAAGACCCACCTGGCTTGATCAAGGTTCTTTATTCCAGTGAAAACGATTTTTATCCAAATTCTAGAGGAGCACCAGTGTGCCTCTGGGAGCTACACCCTGGCCTGCTGAACAGCGGCTCCGGAGTTTTCATTTTCTGACTAAAATTCAACACGGAATTTCATGGATCTAAGGAAACCGTGAATTGAGGACGTACCAGATTCTCACATCTTCATTTTCTAATGGAAGCTGAAGTTTCCCAATCTGATCCGGCTGCCACTTCATTTCTCGCAATGACCATTCAATTGTGGACGTTCAGCCTTCTTCGGATTTCTCTTATACCGGCAAGTTCCCGCGCCACATAAAGACCACTCGGTGGAGGTTTATGTGACTCAGGACAACTCTTTATTTCAGGCGTCTAGAACAAAGGGAATTCACAGAGGTGGATGATCACTTATTAAAGTCCCGTTTCTCTATGATGCCCATTGATGACACTTCTACACCTGAGGTCAAAGAGCTCGTGCAGCATGATATTCTCATTTCAGCCATGCCGCCTGCAGTTTCTTCCTTGCAGAAAAATCTTTCCCAGTGTACTTCTTTAAAATGCTGCAAAATAGTGGGACAGAAGATTTCGGTTTAGCGTTAACTTTAAACGGGCAAAGGTACAGGCATGTGGGCATGTTTAGAGACAGTGTTTCACTGGTCTAGGGTAAAGCGTGAAGCGCCTGGGTTCCCGTGCTTCACTACTGTATGGCCTCAAGATGATGTGTAGGCACTGCGGCAAATCCATCGGTGGCAATTCTCTCATATTGTCATTGCGATGGGAAGATTCCTTATTCGCTAGGAACTGTTTTACCGTGGAAGACGGGTCACCACAGAGCTGTCTCTTTTGTGTTGAGACAAACTTTGCTGAATTTACCTGCCAGCAGTTGCGTGTCCTCCCTTTCTTTTAAGGTCGATGGAGACGCACGAGTGTAAGGAGAATGGTGAATGGTGGCCGTTCATAAGCCAGGATCATCAGAAACCGCAGAGTAAATTTTAGGAACGTAGACGTAGGACAGCGGAGAAAACTTCACTCAGGGACTTCAGTAAACTCTCCTTACAATGCTGAGGCCTGACACGCCTAGTGCCTGGGGGCAACCTGGCTCCTGCCCTAGGTAGTTTTGTTGAGCGTGCCTCCCTCAGGTGGTGCCTTTTCCCTCCCAGCAATATTGCTCCGTGAAATTCTGCCGATGATGAAAACTGTTTGCCATGGCTTTGTCCTTTCACCTCATTGGCCTAATCTTTGAAGTACAAATGCTTTTCTACACGGGTGCTGCCTCCCTGAGATTTCCTTTGTCTTGGCTCAATAGATGCAGATTCCTGTGCTGAATACGCCATGGACTAGCACAGGTGGGTTCTTGTCAGTATACCGGGCAAACGCCGCAATTTCGATTGTCAAGACCCACCTGGTTTGATCAAGGTTCTTTATTCCAGTGAAAACGATTTTTATCCAAATTCTAGAGGAGCACCAGTGTGCCTCTGGGAGCTACACCCGGGGCTGCTGAACAGCGCGCCGGAGTTTTCATTTTCTGACTAAAATTCAAAACGGAATTTCATGGATCTAAGGAAACCGTGAATTGTGGACGTACCAGATTCTCACATCTTCATTGTCCAATGGAAGCTGAAGTTTCCCAGTCTGAACCGGCTGCCACTTCATTTCTGGCATTGACAATTCAATTGTGGACGTTCAGCCTTCTTCGGATTTCTCTTATACCGGCATGTTCCCGCGCCACATAAAGACGACTCGGTGGAGGTTTATGTGACTCAGGACAACTCTTTATTTCAGGCGTCTAGAACAAAGGGAATTCACAGAGGTTGATGATTACTTATTAAAGTCCCGTTTCTCTATGATGCCCATTGATGACACTTCTACACCTGAGGTCAAAGAGCTCGTGCAGCATGATATTCTCATTTCAGCCATGCCGCCTGCAGTTTCTTCCTTGCAGAAAAATCTTTCCCAGTGTACTTCTTTAAAATGCTGCAAAATAGTGGGACAGAAGATTTCGGTTTAGCGTTAACTTTAAACGGGCAAAGGTACAGGCATGTGGGCATGTTTAGAGACAGTGTTTCACTGGTCTAGGGTAAAGCGTGAAGCGCCTGGGTTCCCGTGCTTCACTACTGTATGGCCTCAAGATGATGTGTAGGCACTGCGGCAAATCCATCGGTGGCAATTCTCTCATATTGTCATTGCGATGGGAAGATTCCTTATTCGCTAGGAACTGTTTTACCGTGGAAGACGGGTCACCACAGAGCTGTCTCTTTTGTGTTGAGACAAACTTTGCTGAATTTACCTGCCAGCAGTTGCGTGTCCTCCCTTTCTTTTAAGGTCGATGGAGACGCACGAGTGTAAGGAGAATGGTGAATGGTGGCCGTTCATAAGCCAGGATCATCAGAAACCGCAGAGTAAATTTTAGGAACGTAGACGTAGGACAGCGGAGAAAACTTCACTCAGGGACTTCAGTGAACTCTCCTTACAATGCTGAGGCCTGACACGCCTAGTGCCTGGGGGCAACCCGGCTCCTGCCCTAGGTAGTTTTGTTGAGCTTGCCTCCCTCAGGTGGTGCCTTTTCTCTCCCAGCAATATTGCTCCGTGAAATTCTGCCGATGATGAAAACTGTTTGCCATGGCTTTGTCCTTTCACCTCATTGGCCTCATCTTTGAAATACAAATGCTTTTCTACACGGGTGCTGCCTCCCTGAGCTTTCCTTTGTCTTGGCTCAATCGATCCAGGTTCCTGAGCTGAATACGCCATGGACTAGCACAGGTGGGTTCTTGTCAGTATACCGGGCAAACGCAGCAATTTCGATTGTCAAGACCCACCTGGCTTGATCAAGGTTCTTTATTCCAGTGAAAACGATTTTTATCCAAATTCTAGAGGAGCACCAGTGTGCCTCTGGGAGCTACACCCTGGCCTGCTGAACAGCGGCTCCGGAGTTTTCATTTTCTGACTAAAATTCAACACGGAATTTCATGGATCTAAGGAAACCGTGAATTGAGGACGTACCAGATTCTCACATCTTCATTTTCTAATGGAAGCTGAAGTTTCCCAATCTGATCCGGCTGCCACTTCATTTCTCGCAATGACCATTCAATTGTGGACGTTCAGCCTTCTTCGGATTTCTCTTATACCGGCAAGTTCCCGCGCCACATAAAGACCACTCGGTGGAGGTTTATGTGACTCAGGACAACTCTTTATTTCAGGCGTCTAGAACAAAGGGAATTCACAGAGGTGGATGATCACTTATTAAAGTCCCGTTTCTCTATGATGCCCATTGATGACACTTCTACACCTGAGGTCAAAGAGCTCGTGCAGCATGATATTCTCATTTCAGCCATGCCGCCTGCAGTTTCTTCCTTGCAGAAAAATCTTTCCCAGTGTACTTCTTTAAAATGCTGCAAAATAGTGGGACAGAAGATTTCGGTTTAGCGTTAACTTTAAACGGGCATAGGTACAGGCATGTGGGCATGTTTAGAGACAGTGTTTCACTGGTCTAGCGTAAAGGGTGAAGCGCCTGGGTTCCCGTGCTTCACTACTGTATGGCCTCAAGATGATGTGTAGGCACAGCGGCAAATCCATCGGTGGCAATTCTCTCATATTGTCATTGCGATGGGAAGATTCCTTATTCGCTAGGAAATGTTTTACCGTGGAAGACGGGTCACCACAGATCTGTCTCTTTTGTGTTGGGACAAACTCTGCTGAATTTACCTGCCAGCAGTTGCGTGTCCTCCCTCTCTTTTAAGGCGGATGGAGACGCACGAATGTAAGGAGAACGGTGAATGGTGGCCGTTCATAATCCAGGATCAACAGAAACCGTAGAGTAAATTTTAGGAACGTAGACGTAGGACAGCGGAGAAAACTTCACTTAGGGACTTCAGGGAACTCTCCTTAAAATGCTGAGGCCTGACACGCCTAGTGCCTGGGGGCAACCCGGCTCCTGCCCTAGGTAGTTTTGTTGAGCTTGCCTCCCTCAGGTGGTGCCTTTTCTCTCCCAGCAATATTGCTCCGTGAAATTCTGCCGATGATGAAAACTGTTTGCCATGGCTTTGTCCTTTCACCTCATTGGCCTCATCTTTGAAATACAAATGCTTTTCTACACGGGTGCTGCCTCCATGAGCTTTCCTTTGTCTTGGCTCAATCGATCCAGGTTCCTGAGCTGAATACGCCATGGACTAGCACAGGTGGGTTCTTGTCAGTATACCGGGCAAACGCAGCAATTTCGATTGTCAAGACCCACCTGGCTTGATCAAGGTTCTTTATTCCAGTGAAAACGATTTTTATCCAAATTCTAGAGGAGCACCAGTGTGCCTCTGGGAGCTACACCCTGGCCTGCTGAACAGCGGCTCCGGAGTTTTCATTTTCTGACTAAAATTCAACACGGAATTTCATGGATCTAAGGAAACCGTGAATTGAGGACGTACCAGATTCTCACATCTTCATTTTCTAATGGAAGCTGAAGTTTCCCAATCTGATCTGGCTGCCACTTCATTTCTCGCAATGACCATTCAATTGTGGACGTTCAGCCTTCTTCGGATTTCTCTTATACCGGCAAGTTCCCGCGCCACATAAAGACCACTCGGTGGAGGTTTATGTGACTCAGGACAACTCTTTATTTCAGGCGTCTAGAACAAAGGGAATTCACAGAGGTGGATGATCACTTATTAAAGTCCCGTTTCTCTATGATGCCCATTGATGACACTTCTACACCTGAGGTCAAAGAGCTCGTGCAGCATGATATTCTCATTTCAGCCATGCCGCCTGCAGTTTCTTCCTTGCAGAAAAATCTTTCCCAGTGTACTTCTTTAAAATGCTGCAAAATAGTGGGACAGAAGATTTCGGTTTAGCGTTAACTTTAAACGGGCAAAGGTACAGGCATGTGGGCATGTTTAGAGACAGTGTTTCACTGGTCTAGCGTAAAGGGTGAAGCGCCTGGGTTCCCGTGCTTCACTACTGTATGGCCTCAAGATGATGTGTAGGCACAGCGGCAAATCCATCGGTGGCAATTCTCTCATATTGTCATTGCGATGGGAAGATTCCTTATTCGCTAGGAAATGTTTTACCGTGGAAGACGGGTCACCACAGAGCTGTCTCTTTTGTGTTGGGACAAACTCTGCTGAATTTACCTGCCAGCAGTTGCGTGTCCTCCCTCTCTTTTAAGGCGGATGGAGACGCACGAATGTAAGGAGAACGGTGAATGGTGGCCGTTCATAATCCAGGATCAACAGAAACCGTAGAGTAAATTTTAGGAACGTAGACGTAGGACAGCGGAGAAAACTTCACTTAGGGACTTCAGGGAACTCTCCTTAAAATGCTGAGGCCTGACACGCCTAGTGCCTGGGGGCAACCCGGCTCCTGCCCTAGGTAGTTTTGTTGAGCTTGCCTCCCTCAGGTGGTGCCTTTTCTCTCCCAGCAATATTGCTCCGTGAAATTCTGCCGATGATGAAAACTGTTTGCCATGGCTTTGTCCTTTCACCTCATTGGCCTCATCTTTGAAATACAAATGCTTTTCTACACGGGTGCTGCCTCCATGAGCTTTCCTTTGTCTTGGCTCAATCGATCCAGGTTCCTGAGCTGAATACGCCATGGACTAGCACAGGTGGGTTCTTGTCAGTATACCGGGCAAACGCAGCAATTTCGATTGTCAAGACCCACCTGGCTTGATCAAGGTTCTTTATTCCAGTGAAAACGATTTTTATCCAAATTCTAGAGGAGCACCAGTGTGCCTCTGGGAGCTACACCCTGGCCTGCTGAACAGCGGCTCCGGAGTTTTCATTTTCTGACTAAAATTCAACACGGAATTTCATGGATCTAAGGAAACCGTGAATTGAGGACGTACCAGATTCTCACATCTTCATTTTCTAATGGAAGCTGAAGTTTCCCAATCTGATCCGGCTGCCACTTCATTTCTCGCAATGACCATTCAATTGTGGACGTTCAGCCTTCTTCGGATTTCTCTTATACCGGCAAGTTCCCGCGCCACATAAAGACCACTCGGTGGAGGTTTATGTGACTCAGGACAACTCTTTATTTCAGGCGTCTAGAACAAAGGGAATTCACAGAGGTGGATGATCACTTATTAAAGTCCCGTTTCTCTATGATGCCCATTGATGACACTTCTACACCTGAGGTCAAAGAGCTCGTGCAGCATGATATTCTCATTTCAGCCATGCCGCCTGCAGTTTCTTCCTTGCAGAAAAATCTTTCCCAGTGTACTTCTTTAAAATGCTGCAAAATAGTGGGACAGAAGATTTCGGTTTAGCGTTAACTTTAAACGGGCAAAGGTACAGGCATGTGGGCATGTTTAGAGACAGTGTTTCACTGGTCTAGGGTAAAGCGTGAAGCGCCTGGGTTCCCGTGCTTCACTACTGTATGGCCTCAAGATGATGTGTAGGCACTGCGGCAAATCCATCGGTGGCAATTCTCTCATATTGTCATTGCGATGGGAAGATTCCTTATTCGCTAGGAACTGTTTTACCGTGGAAGACGGGTCACCACAGAGCTGTCTCTTTTGTGTTGAGACAAACTTTGCTGAATTTACCTGCCAGCAGTTGCGTGTCCTCCCTTTCTTTTAAGGTCGATGGAGACGCACGAGTGTAAGGAGAATGGTGAATGGTGGCCGTTCATAAGCCAGGATCATCAGAAACCGCAGAGTAAATTTTAGGAACGTAGACGTAGGACAGCGGAGAAAACTTCACTCAGGGACTTCAGTAAACTCTCCTTACAATGCTGAGGCCTGACACGCCTAGTGCCTGGGGGCAACCTGGCTCCTGCCCTAGGTAGTTTTGTTGAGCGTGCCTCCCTCAGGTGGTGCCTTTTCCCTCCCAGCAATATTGCTCCGTGAAATTCTGCCGATGATGAAAACTGTTTGCCATGGCTTTGTCCTTTCACCTCATTGGCCTAATCTTTGAAGTACAAATGCTTTTCTACACGGGTGCTGCCTCCCTGAGATTTCCTTTGTCTTGGCTCAATAGATGCAGATTCCTGTGCTGAATACGCCATGGACTAGCACAGGTGGGTTCTTGTCAGTATACCGGGCAAACGCCGCAATTTCGATTGTCAAGACCCACCTGGTTTGATCAAGGTTCTTTATTCCAGTGAAAACGATTTTTATCCAAATTCTAGAGGAGCACCAGTGTGCCTCTGGGAGCTACACCCGGGGCTGCTGAACAGCGCGCCGGAGTTTTCATTTTCTGACTAAAATTCAAAACGGAATTTCATGGATCTAAGGAAACCGTGAATTGTGGACGTACCAGATTCTCACATCTTCATTGTCCAATGGAAGCTGAAGTTTCCCAGTCTGAACCGGCTGCCACTTCATTTCTGGCATTGACAATTCAATTGTGGACGTTCAGCCTTCTTCGGATTTCTCTTATACCGGCATGTTCCCGCGCCACATAAAGACGACTCGGTGGAGGTTTATGTGACTCAGGACAACTCTTTATTTCAGGCGTCTAGAACAAAGGGAATTCACAGAGGTTGATGATTACTTATTAAAGTCCCGTTTCTCTATGATGCCCATTGATGACACTTCTACACCTGAGGTCAAAGAGCTCGTGCAGCATGATATTCTCATTTCAGCCATGCCGCCTGCAGTTTCTTCCTTGCAGAAAAATCTTTCCCAGTGTACTTCTTTAAAATGCTGCAAAATAGTGGGACAGAAGATTTCGGTTTAGCGTTAACTTTAAACGGGCAAAGGTACAGGCATGTGGGCATGTTTAGAGACAGTGTTTCACTGGTCTAGGGTAAAGCGTGAAGCGCCTGGGTTCCCGTGCTTCACTACTGTATGGCCTCAAGATGATGTGTAGGCACTGCGGCAAATCCATCGGTGGCAATTCTCTCATATTGTCATTGCGATGGGAAGATTCCTTATTCGCTAGGAACTGTTTTACCGTGGAAGACGGGTCACCACAGAGCTGTCTCTTTTGTGTTGAGACAAACTTTGCTGAATTTACCTGCCAGCAGTTGCGTGTCCTCCCTTTCTTTTAAGGTCGATGGAGACGCACGATTGTAAGGAGAATGGTGAATGGTGGCCGTTCATAAGCCAGGATCATCAGAAACCGCAGAGTAAATTTTAGGAACGTAGACGTAGGACAGCGGAGAAAACTTCACTCAGGGACTTCAGTGAACTCTCCTTACAATGCTGAGGCCTGACACGCCTAGTGCCTGGGGGCAACCCGGCTCCTGCCCTAGGTAGTTTTGTTGAGCTTGCCTCCCTCAGGTGGTGCCTTTTCTCTCCCAGCAATATTGCTCCGTGAAATTCTGCCGATGATGAAAACTGTTTGCCATGGCTTTGTCCTTTCACCTCATTGGCCTCATCTTTGAAGTAAAAATGCTTTTCTACACGGGTGCTGCCTCCCTGAGCTTTCCTTTGTCTTGGCTCAATCGATGCAGATTCCTGTGCTGAATACGCCATGGACTAGCACAGGTGGGTTCTTGTCAGTATACCGGGCAAACGCAGCAATTTCGATTGTCAAGACCCACCTGGCTTGATCAAGGTTCTTTATTCCAGTGAAAACGATTTTTATCCAAATTCTAGAGGAGCACCAGTGTGCCTCTGGGAGCTACACCTGGGCCTGCTGAAGAGCGGCTCCGGAGTGTTCATTTTCTGACTAAAATTCAGCACGGAATTTCATGGATCTAAGGAAACCGTGAATTGTGGACGTACCAGATTCTCACATCTTCATTGTCCAATGGAAGCTGAAGTTTCCCAGTCTGAACCGGCTGCCACTTCATTTCTGGCAATGATCATTCAATTGTGGACGTTCAGCCTTCTTCGGAATTCTCTTATACCGGCATGTTCCCGCGCCACATAAAGACCACTCGGTGGAGGTTTATGTGACTCAGGACAACTCTTTATTTCAGGCGTCTAGAACAAAGGGAATTCACAGAGGTTGATGATCACTTATTAAAGTCCCGTTACTCTATGATGCCACTGATGACACTTCTACATCTGAGGGCAAAGAGCTCGTGCAGCATGATATTCTCATTTCAGCCATGCCGCCTGCAATTTCTTCCTTGCAGAAAAATCTTTCCCAGTGTACTTCTTTAAAATGCTGCAAAATAGTGGGACAGAAGATTTCGGTTTAGCGTTAACTTTAAACGGGCAAAGGTACAGGCATGTGGGCATGTTTAGAGACAGTGTTTCACTGGTCTAGCGTAAAGGGTGAAGCGCCTGGGTTCCCGTGCTTCACTACTGTATGGCCTCAAGATGATGTGTAGGCACAGCGGCAAATCCATCGGTGGCAATTCTCTCATATTGTCATTGCGATGGGAAGATTCCTTATTCGCTAGGAAATGTTTTACCGTGGAAGACGGGTCACCACAGAGCTGTCTCTTTTGTGTTGGGACAAACTCTGCTGAATTTACCTGCCAGCAGTTGCGTGTCCTCCCTCTCTTTTAAGGCGGATGGAGACGCACGAATGTAAGGAGAACGGTGAATGGTGGCCGTTCATAATCCAGGATCAACAGAAACTGTAGAGTAAATTTTAGGAACGTAGACGTAGGACAGCGGAGAAAACTTCACTTAGGGACTTCAGGGAACTCTCCTTAAAATGCTGAGGCCTGACACGCCTAGTGCCTGGGGGCAACCCGGCTCCTGCCCTAGGTAGTTTTGTTGAGCTTGCCTCCCTCAGGTGGTGCCTTTTCTCTCCCAGCAATATTGCTCCGTGAAATTCTGCCGATGATGAAAACTGTTTGCCATGGCTTTGTCCTTTCACCTCATTGGCCTCATCTTTGAAATACAAATGCTTTTCTACACGGGTGCTGCCTCCATGAGCTTTCCTTTGTCTTGGCTCAATCGATCCAGGTTCCTGAGCTGAATACGCCATGGACTAGCACAGGTGGGTTCTTGTCAGTATACCGGGCAAACGCAGCAATTTCGATTGTCAAGACCCACCTGGCTTGATCAAGGTTCTTTATTCCAGTGAAAACGATTTTTATCCAAATTCTAGAGGAGCACCAGTGTGCCTCTGGGAGCTACACCCTGGCCTGCTGAACAGCGGCTCCGGAGTTTTCATTTTCTGACTAAAATTCAACACGGAATTTCATGGATCTAAGGAAACCGTGAATTGAGGACGTACCAGATTCTCACATCTTCATTTTCTAATGGAAGCTGAAGTTTCCCAATCTGATCCGGCTGCCACTTCATTTCTCGCAATGACCATTCAATTGTGGACGTTCAGCCTTCTTCGGATTTCTCTTATACCGGCAAGTTCCCGCGCCACATAAAGACCACTCGGTGGAGGTTTATGTGACTCAGGACAACTCTTTATTTCAGGCGTCTAGAACAAAGGGAATTCACAGAGGTGGATGATCACTTATTAAAGTCCCGTTTCTCTATGATGCCCATTGATGACACTTCTACACCTGAGGTCAAAGAGCTTGTGCAGCATGATATTCTCATTTCAGCCATGCCGCCTGCAGTTTCTTCCTTGCAGAAAAATCTTTCCCAGTGTACTTCTTTAAAATGCTGCAAAATAGTGGGACAGAAGATTTCGGTTTAGCGTTAACTTTAAACGGGCAGAGGTACAGGCATGTGGGCATGTTTAGAGACAGTGTTTCACTGGTCTAGCGTAAAGGGTGAAGCGCCTGGGTTCCCGTGCTTCACTACTGTATGGCCTCAAGATGATGTGTAGGCACAGCGGCAAATCCATCGGTGGCAATTCTCTCATATTGTCATTGCGATGGGAAGATTCCTTATTCGCTAGGAAATGTTTTACCGTGGAAGACGGGTCACCACAGAGCTGTCTCTTTTGTGTTGGGACAAACTCTGCTGAATTTACCTGCCAGCAGTTGCGTGTCCTCCCTCTCTTTTAAGGCGGATGGAGACGCACGAATGTAAGGAGAACGGTGAATGGTGGCCGTTCATAATCCAGGATCAACAGAAACCGTAGAGTAAATTTTAGGAACGTAGACGTAGGACAGCGGAGAAAACTTCACTTAGGGACTTCAGGGAACTCTCCTTAAAATGCTGAGGCCTGACACGCCTAGTGCCTGGGGGCAACCCGGCTCCTGCCCTAGGTAGTTTTGTTGAGCTTGCCTCCCTCAGGTGGTGCCTTTTCTCTCCCAGCAATATTGCTCCGTGAAATTCTGCCGATGATGAAAACTGTTTGCCATGGCTTTGTCCTTTCACCTCATTGGCCTCATCTTTGAAATACAAATGCTTTTCTACACGGGTGCTGCCTCCATGAGCTTTCCTTTGTCTTGGCTCAATCGATCCAGGTTCCTGAGCTGAATACGCCATGGACTAGCACAGGTGGGTTCTTGTCAGTATACCGGGCAAACGCAGCAATTTCGATTGTCAAGACCCACCTGGCTTGATCAAGGTTCTTTATTCCAGTGAAAACGATTTTTATCCAAATTCTAGAGGAGCACCAGTGTGCCTCTGGGAGCTACACCCTGGCCTGCTGAACAGCGGCTCCGGAGTTTTCATTTTCTGACTAAAATTCAACACGGAATTTCATGGATCTAAGGAAACCGTGAATTGAGGACGTACCAGATTCTCACATCTTCATTTTCTAATGGAAGCTGAAGTTTCCCAATCTGATCCGGCTGCCACTACATTTCTCGCAATGACCATTCAATTGTGGACGTTCAGCCTTCTTCGGATTTCTCTTATACCGGCAAGTTCCCACGCCACATAAAGACCACTCGGTGGAGGTTTATGTGACTCAGGACAACTCTTTATTTCAGGCGTCTAGAACAAAGGGAATTCACAGAGGTGGATGATCACTTATTAAAGTCCCGTTTCTCTATGATGCCCATTGATGACACTTCTACACCTGAGGTCAAAGAGCTCGTGCAGCATGATATTCTCATTTCAGCCATGCCGCCTGCAGTTTCTTCCTTGCAGAAAAATCTTTCCCAGTGTACTTCTTTAAAATGCTGCAAAATAGTGGGACAGAAGATTTCGGTTTAGCGTTAACTTTAAACGGGCAAAGGTACAGGCATGTGGGCATGTTTAGAGACAGTGTTTCACTGGTCTAGGGTAAAGCGTGAAGCGCCTGGGTTCCCGTGCTTCACTACTGTATGGCCTCAAGATGATGTGTAGGCACTGCGGCAAATCCATCGGTGGCAATTCTCTCATATTGTCATTGCGATGGGAAGATTCCTTATTCGCTAGGAACTGTTTTACCGTGGAAGACGGGTCACCACAGAGCTGTCTCTTTTGTGTTGAGACAAACTTTGCTGAATTTACCTGCCAGCAGTTGCGTGTCCTCCCTTTCTTTTAAGGTCGATGGAGACGCACGAGTGTAAGGAGAATGGTGAATGGTGGCCGTTCATAAGCCAGGATCATCAGAAACCGCAGAGTAAATTTTAGGAACGTAGACGTAGGACAGCGGAGAAAACTTCACTCAGGGACTTCAGTAAACTCTCCTTACAATGCTGAGGCCTGACACGCCTAGTGCCTGGGGGCAACCTGGCTCCTGCCCTAGGTAGTTTTGTTGAGCGTGCCTCCCTCAGGTGGTGCCTTTTCCCTCCCAGCAATATTGCTCCGTGAAATTCTGCCGATGATGAAAACTGTTTGCCATGGCTTTGTCCTTTCACCTCATTGGCCTCATCTTTGAAGTAAAAATGCTTTTCTACACGGGTGCTGCCTCCCTGAGCTTTCCTTTGTCTTGGCTCAATCGATGCAGATTCCTGTGCTGAATACGCCATGGACTAGCACAGGTGGGTTCTTGTCAGTATACCGGGCAAACGCCGCAATTTCGATTGTCAAGACCCACCTGGTTTGATCAAGGTTCTTTATTCCAGTGAAAACGATTTTTATCCAAATTCTAGAGGAGCACCAGTGTGCCTCTGGGAGCTACACCCGGGCCTGCTGAACAGCGCGCCGGAGTTTTCATTTTCTGACTAAAATTCAACACGGAATTTCATGGATCTAAGGAAACCGTGAATTGTGGACGTACCAGATTCTCACATCTTCATTGTCCAATGGAAGCTGAAGTTTCCCAGTCTGAACCGGCTGCCACTTCATTTCTGGCATTGACAATTCAATTGTGGACGTTCAGCCTTCTTCCGATTTCTCTTATACCGGCATGTTCCCGCGCCACATAAAGACGACTCGGTGGAGGTTTATGTGACTCAGGACAACTCTTTATTTCAGGCGTCTAGAACAAAGGGAATTCACAGAGGTTGATGATTACTTATTAAAGTCCCGTTTCTCTATGATGCCCATTGATGACACTTCTACACCTGAGGTCAAAGAGCTCGTGCAGCATGATATTCTCATTTCAGCCATGCCGCCTGCAGTTTCTTCCTTGCAGAAAAATCTTTCCCAGTGTACTTCTTTAAAATGCTGCAAAATAGTGGGACCGAAGATTTAGGTTTAGCGTTAACTTTAAACGGGCAAAGGTACAGGCATGTGGGCATGTTTAGAGACAGTGTTTCACTGGTCTAGGGTAAAGCGTGAAGCGCCTGGGTTCCCGTGCTTCACTACTGTATGGCCTCAAGATGATGTGTAGGCACTGCGGCAAATCCATCGGTGGCAATTCTCTCATATTGTCATTGCGATGGGAAGATTCCTTATTCGCTAGGAACTGTTTTACCGTGGAAGACGGGTCACCACAGAGCTGTCTCTTTTGTGTTGAGACAAACTTTGCTGAATTTACCTGCCAGCAGTTGCGTGTCCTCCCTTTCTTTTAAGGTCGATGGAGACGCACGAGTGTAAGGAGAATGGTGAATGGTGGCCGTTCATAAGCCAGGATCATCAGAAACCGCAGAGTAAATTTTAGGAACGTAGACGTAGGACAGCGGAGAAAACTTCACTCAGGGACTTCAGTGAACTCTCCTTACAATGCTGAGGCCTGACACGCCTAGTGCCTGGGGGCAACCCGGCTCCTGCCCTAGGTAGTTTTGTTGAGCTTGCCTCCCTCAGGTGGTGCCTTTTCTCTCCCAGCAATATTGCTCCGTGAAATTCTGCCGATGATGAAAACTGTTTGCCATGGCTTTGTCCTTTCACCTCATTGGCCTCATCTTTGAAGTAAAAATGCTTTTCTACACGGGTGCTGCCTCCCTGAGCTTTCCTTTGTCTTGGCTCAATCGATGCAGATTCCTGTGCTGAATACGCCATGGACTAGCACAGGTGGGTTCTTGTCAGTATACCGGGCAAACGCCGCAATTTCGATTGTCAAGACCCACCTGGCTTGATCAAGGTTCTTTATTCCAGTGAAAACGATTTTTATCCAAATCCTAGAGGAGCACCAGTGTGCCTCTGGGAGTTACACCCGGGCCTGCTGAACAGCGGCTCTGGAGTTTTCATTTTCTGACTAAAATTCTACACAGAATTTCATGGATCTTAGGAAACCGTGAATTGTGGACGTACCAGATTCTCACATCTTCATTGTCTAATGGAAGCTGAAGTTTCCCCGTCTGATCCGGCTGCCACTTCATTTCTGGCAATGACCATTCAATTGTGGACGTTCAGCCTTCTTCGGAATTCTTATACCGGCATGTTCCCGCGCCACATAAAGACCACTCGGTGGAGGTTTATGTGACTCAGGACAACTCTTTATTTCAGGCGTCTAGAACAAAGGGAATTCACAGAGGTTGATGATCACTTATTAGTGTCCCGTTTCTCTATGATGCCCACTGATGACACTTCTACATCTGAGGGCAAAGAGCTCGTGCAGCATAATATTCTCATTTCAGCCACTCCGCCTGCAGTTTCTTCCTTGCAGAAAAATCTTTCCCAGTGTGCTCCTTTAAAATGCTGCAAAATAGTGGGACAGAAGATTTCGGATTAGCGTTAACTTTAAACGGGCATAGGTACAGGCATGTGGGCATGTTTAGAGACAGTGTTTCACTGGTCTAGGGTAAAGGGTGAAGCGCCTGGGTTCCCGTGCTTCACTACTGTATGGCCTCAAGATGATGTGTAGGCACACAGGCAAATCCATCGGTGGCAATTCTCTCATAATGTCATTGCCATGGGAAGATACCTTATTCGCTAGGAATTGTTTTACCGTGGAAGACGGGTCACCACAGAGCTGTCTCTTTTGTCTTGAGACAAACTTTGCTGAATTTACCTGCCAGCAGTTGCGTGTCCTCCCTTTCCTTAAGGCGGATGGAGAAGCACGAGTGTAAGGAGAACGGTGAATGGTGGCCGTTCATAAGCCAGGATCATCAGAAACCGCAGAGTAAATTTTAGGAACGTAGACGTAGGACAGCGGAGAAAAATTCACTCAGGGACTTCAGGGAACTCTCCTTACAATGCTGAGGCCTGACACGCCTAGTGCCTGGGGGCAACCCGGCTCCTGCCCTAGGTAGTTTTGTTTAGCGTGCCTCCCTCAGGTGGTGCCTTTTCTCGCCCAGCAATATTGCTCCGTGAAATTCTGCCGATGATGAAAACTGTTTGCCATGGCTTTGTCCTTTCACCTCATTGGCCTCATCTTTGAAATACAAATGCTTTTCTACACGGGTGCTGCCTCCCTGAGCTTTCCTTTGTCTTGGCTCAATCGATCCAGGTTCCTGAGCTGAATACGCCATGGACTAGCACAGGTGGGTTCTTGTCAGTATACCGGGCAAACGCAGCAATTTCGATTGTCAAGACCCACCTGGCTTGATCAAGGTTCTTTATTCCAGTGAAAACGATTTTTATCCAAATTCTAGAGGAGCACCAGTGTGCCTCTGGGAGCTACACCTGGGCCTGCTGAAGAGCGGCTCCGGAGTGTTCATTTTCTGACTAAAATTCAGCACGGAATTTCATGGATCTAAGGAAACCGTGATTTGTGGACGTACCAGATTCTCACATCTTCATTGTCCAATGGAAGCTGAAGTTTCCCAGTCTGAACCGGCTGCCACTTCATTTCTGGCAATGATCATTCAATTGTGGACGTTCAGCCTTCTTCGGAATTCTCTTATACCGGCATGTTCCCGCGCCACATAAAGACCACTCGGTGGAGGTTTATGTGACTCAGGACAACTCTTTATTTCAGGCGTCTAGAACAAAGGGAATTCACAGAGGTTGATGATCACTTATTAAAGTCCCGTTTCTCTATGATGCACTGATGACACTTCTACATCTGAGGGCAAAGAGCTCGTGCAGCATGATATTCTCATATCAGCCATGCCGCCTGCAATTTCTTCCTTGCAGAAAAATCTTTCCCAGTGTACTTCTTTAAAATGCTGCAAAATAGTGGGACAGAAGATTTCGGTTTAGCGTTAACTTTAAACGGGCATAGGTACAGGCATGTGGGCATGTTTAGAGACAGTGTTTCACTGGTCTAGCGTAAAGGGTGAAGCGCCTGGGTTCCCGTGCTTCACTACTGTATGGCCTCAAGATGATGTGTAGGCACAGCGGCAAATCCATCGGTGGCAATTCTCTCATATTGTCATTGCGATGGGAAGATTCCTTATTCGCTAGGAAATGTTTTACCGTGGAAGACGGGTCACCACAGAGCTGTCTCTTTTGTGTTGGGACAAACTCTGCTGAATTTACCTGCCAGCAGTTGCGTGTCCTCCCTCTCTTTTAAGGCGGATGGAGACGCACGAATGTAAGGAGAACGGTGAATGGTGGCCGTTCATAATCCAGGATCAACAGAAACCGTAGAGTAAATTTTAGGAACGTAGACGTAGGACAGCGGAGAAAACTTCACTTAGGGACTTCAGGGAACTCTCCTTAAAATGCTGAGGCCTGACACGCCTAGTGCCTGGGGGCAACCCGGCTCCTGCCCTAGGTAGTTTTGTTGAGCTTGCCTCCCTCAGGTGGTGCCTTTTCTCTCCCAGCAATATTGCTCCGTGAAATTCTGCCGATGATGAAAACTGTTTGCCATGGCTTTGTCCTTTCACCTCATTGGCCTCATCTTTGAAATACAAATGCTTTTCTACACGGGTGCTGCCTCCATGAGCTTTCCTTTGTCTTGGCTCAATCGATCCAGGTTCCTGAGCTGAATACGCCATGGACTAGCACAGGTGGGTTCTTGTCAGTATACCGGGCAAACGCAGCAATTTCGATTGTCAAGACCCACCTGGCTTGATCAAGGTTCTTTATTCCAGTGAAAACGATTTTTATCCAAATTCTAGAGGAGCACCAGTGTGCCTCTGGGAGCTACACCCTGGCCTGCTGAACAGCGGCTCCGGAGTTTTCATTTTCTGACTAAAATTCAACACGGAATTTCATGGATCTAAGGAAACCGTGAATTGAGGACGTACCAGATTCTCACATCTTCATTTTCTAATGGAAGCTGAAGTTTCCCAATCTGATCCGGCTGCCACTACATTTCTCGCAATGACCATTCAATTGTGGACGTTCAGCCTTCTTCGGATTTCTCTTATACCGGCAAGTTCCCGCGCCACATAAAGACCACTCGGTGGAGGTTTATGTGACTCAGGACAACTCTTTATTTCAGGCGTCTAGAACAAAGGGAATTCACAGAGGTGGATGATCACTTATTAAAGTCCCGTTTCTCTATGATGCCCATTGATGACACTTCTACACCTGAGGTCAAAGAGCTCGTGCAGCATGATATTCTCATTTCAGCCATGCCGCCTGCAGTTTCTTCCTTGCAGAAAAATCTTTCCCAGTGTACTTCTTTAAAATGCTGCAAAATAGTGGGACAGAAGATTTCGGTTTAGCGTTAACTTTAAACGGGCAAAGGTACAGGCATGTGGGCATGTTTAGAGACAGTGTTTCACTGGTCTAGGGTAAAGCGTGAAGCGCCTGGGTTCCCGTGCTTCACTACTGTATGGCCTCAAGATGATGTGTAGGCACTGCGGCAAATCCATCGGTGGCAATTCTCTCATATTGTCATTGCGATGGGAAGATTCCTTATTCGCTAGGAACTGTTTTACCGTGGAAGACGGGTCACCACAGAGCTGTCTCTTTTGTGTTGAGACAAACTTTGCTGAATTTACCTGCCAGCAGTTGCGTGTCCTCCCTTTCTTTTAAGGTCGATGGAGACGCACGAGTGTAAGGAGAATGGTGAATGGTGGCCGTTCATAAGCCAGGATCATCAGAAACCGCAGAGTAAATTTTAGGAACGTAGACGTAGGACAGCGGAGAAAACTTCACTCAGGGACGTCAGTAAACTCTCCTTACAATGCTGAGGCCTGACACGCCTAGTGCCTGGGGGCAACCTGGCTCCTGCCCTAGGTAGTTTTGTTGAGCGTGCCTCCCTCAGGTGGTGCCTTTTCCCTCCCAGCAATATTGCTCCGTGAAATTCTGCCGATGATGAAAACTGTTTGCCATGGCTTTGTCCTTTCACCTCATTGGCCTAATCTTTGAAGTACAAATGCTTTTCTACACGGGTGCTGCCTCCCTGAGATTTCCTTTGTCTTGGCTCAATAGATGCAGATTCCTGTGCTGAATACGCCATGGACTAGCACAGGTGGGTTCTTGTCAGTATACCGGGCAAACGCCGCAATTTCGATTGTCAAGACCCACCTGGTTTGATCAAGGTTCTTTATTCCAGTGAAAACGATTTTTATCCAAATTCTAGAGGAGCACCAGTGTGCCTCTGGGAGCTACACCCGGGCCTGCTGAACAGCGCGCCGGAGTTTTCATTTTCTGACTAAAATTCAACACGGAATTTCATGGATCTAAGGAAACCGTGAATTGTGGACGTACCAGATTCTCACATCTTCATTGTCCAATGGAAGCTGAAGTTTCCCAGTCTGAACCGGCTGCCACTTCATTTCTGGCATTGACAATTCAATTGTGGACGTTCAGCCTTCTTCGGATTTCTCTTATACCGGCAAGTTCCCGCGCCACATAAAGACGACTCGGTGGAGGTTTATGTGACTCAGGACAACTCTTTATTTCAGGCGTCTAGAACAAAGGGAATTCACAGAGGTTGATGATTACTTATTAAAGTCCCGTTTCTCTATGATGCCCATTGATGACACTTCTACACCTGAGGTCAAAGAGTTCGTGCAGCATGATATTCTCATTTCAGCCATGCCGCCTGCAGTTTCTTCCTTGCAGAAAAATCTTTCCCAGTGTACTTCTTTAAAATGCTGCAAAATAGTGGGACAGAAGATTTCGGTTTAGCGTTAACTTTAAACGGGCAAAGGTACAGGCATGTGGGCATGTTTAGAGACAGTGTTTCACTGGTCTAGGGTAAAGCGTGAAGCGCCTGGGTTCCCGTGCTTCACTACTGTATGGCCTCAAGATGATGTGTAGGCACTGCGGCAAATCCATCGGTGGCAATTCTCTCATATTGTCATTGCGATGGGAAGATTCCTTATTCGCTAGGAACTGTTTTACCGTGGAAGACGGGTCACCACAGAGCTGTCTCTTTTGTGTTGAGACAAACTTTGCTGAATTTACCTGCCAGCAGTTGCGTGTCCTCCCTTTCTTTTAAGGTCGATGGAGACGCACGAGTGTAAGGAGAATGGTGAATGGTGGCCGTTCATAAGCCAGGATCATCAGAAACCGCAGAGTAAATTTTAGGAACGTAGACGTAGGACAGCGGAGAAAACTTCACTCAGGGACTTCAGTGAACTCTCCTTACAATGCTGAGGCCTGACACGCCTAGTGCCTGGGGGCAACCCGGCTCCTGCCCTAGGTAGTTTTGTTGAGCTTGCCTCCCTCAGGTGGTGCCTTTTCTCTCCCAGCAATATTGCTCCGTGAAATTCTGCCGATGATGAAAACTGTTTGCCATGGCTTTGTCCTTTCACCTCATTGGCCTCATCTTTGAAATACAAATGCTTTTCTACACGGGTGCTGCCTCCCTGAGCTTTCCTTTGTCTTGGCTCAATCGATGCAGATTCCTGTGCTGAATACGCCATGGACTAGCACAGGTGGGTTCTTGTCAGTATACCGGGCAAACGCCACAATTTCGATTGTCAAGACCCACCTGGCTTGATCAAGGTTCTTTATTCCAGTGAAAACGATTTTTATCCAAATCCTAGAGGAGCACCAGTGTGCCTCTGGGAGTTACACCCGGGCCTGCTGAACAGCGGCTCTGGAGTTTTCATTTTCTGACTAAAATTCTACACAGAATTTCATGGATCTTAGGAAACCGTGAATTGTGGACGTACCAGATTCTCACATCTTCATTGTCTAATGGAAGCTGAAGTTTCCCCGTCTGATCCGGCTGCCACTTCATTTCTGGCAATGACCATTCAATTGTGGACGTTCAGCCTTCTTCGGAATTCTTATACCGGCATGTTCCCGCGCCACATAAAGACCACTCGGTGGAGGTTTATGTGACTCAGGACAACTCTTTATTTCAGGCGTCTAGAACAAAGGGAATTCACAGAGGTTGATGATCACTTATTAGTGTCCCGTTTCTCTATGATGCCCACTGATGACACTTCTACATCTGAGGGCAAAGAGCTCGTGCAGCATAATATTCTCATTTCAGCCACGCCGCCTGCAGTTTCTTCCTTGCAGAAAAATCTTTCCCAGTGTGCTCCTTTAAAATGCTGCAAAATAGTGGGACAGAAGATTTCGGATTAGCGTTAACTTTAAACGGGCATAGGTACAGGCATGTGGGCATGTTTAGAGACAGTGTTTCACTGGTCTAGGGTAAAGGGTGAAGCGCCTGGGTTCCCGTGCTTCACTACTGTATGGCCTCAAGATGATGTGTAGGCACACAGGCAAATCCATCGGTGGCAATTCTCTCATAATGTCATTGCCATGGGAAGATACCTTATTCGCTAGGAATTGTTTTACCGTGGAAGACGGGTCACCACAGAGCTGTCTCTTTTGTCTTGAGACAAACTTTGCTGAATTTACCTGCCAGCAGTTGCGTGTCCTCCCTTTCCTTAAGGCGGATGGAGAAGCACGAGTGTAAGGAGAACGGTGAATGGTGGCCGTTCATAAGCCAGGATCATCAGAAACAGCAGAGTAAATTTTAGGAACGTAGACGTAGGACAGCGGAGAAAAATTCACTCAGGGACTTCAGGGAACTCTCCTTACAATGCTGAGGCCTGACAAGCCTAGTGCCTGGGGGCAACCCGGCTCCTGCCCTAGGTAGTTTTGTTTAGCGTGCCTCCCTCAGGTGGTGCCTTTTCTCGCCCAGCAATATTGCTCCGTGAAATTCTGCCGATGATGAAAACTGTTTGCCATGGCTTTGTCCTTTCACCTCATTGGCCTCATCTTTGAAATACAAATGCTTTTCTACACGGGTGCTGCCTCCCTGAGCTTTCCTTTGTCTTGGCTCAATCGATCCAGGTTCCTGAGCTGAATACGCCATGGACTAGCACAGGTGGGTTCTTGTCAGTATACCGGGCAAACGCAGCAATTTCGATTGTCAAGACCCACCTGGCTTGATCAAGGTTCTTTATTCCAGTGAAAACGATTTTTATCCAAATTCTAGAGGAGCACCAGTGTGCCTCTGGGAGCTACACCTGGGCCTGCTGAAGAGCGGTTCCGGAGTGTTCATTTTCTGACTAAAATTCAGCACGGAATTTCATGGATCTAAGGAAACCGTGAATTGTGGACGTACCAGATTCTCACATCTTCATTGTCCAATGGAAGCTGAAGTTTCCCAGTCTGAACCGGCTGCCACTTCATTTCTGGCAATGATCATTCAATTGTGGACGTTCAGCCTTCTTCGGAATTCTCTTATACCAGCATGTTCCCGCGCCACATAAAGACCACTCGGTGGAGGTTTATGTGACTCAGGACAACTCTTTATTTCAGGCGTCTAGAACAAAGGGAATTCACAGAGGTTGATGATCACTTATTAAAGTCCCGTTTCTCTATGATGCCACTGATGACACTTCTACATCTGAGGGCAAAGAGCTCGTGCAGCATGATATTCTCATATCAGCCATGCCGCCTGCAATTTCTTCCTTGCAGAAAAATCTTTCCCAGTGTACTTCTTTAAAATGCTGCAAAATAGTGGGACAGAAGATTTCGGTTTAGCGTTAACTTTAAACGGGCATAGGTACAGGCATGTGGGCATGTTTAGAGACAGTGTTTCACTGGTCTAGCGTAAAGGGTGAAGCGCCTGGGTTCCCGTGCTTCACTACTGTATGGCCTCAAGATGATGTGTAGGCACAGCGGCAAATCCATCGGTGGCAATTCTCTCATATTGTCATTGCGATGGGAAGATTCCTTATTCGCTAGGAAATGTTTTACCGTGGAAGACGGGTCACCACAGAGCTGTCTCTTTTGTGTTGGGACAAACTCTGCTGAATTTACCTGCCAGCAGTTGCGTGTCCTCCCTCTCTTTTAAGGCGGATGGAGACGCACGAATGTAAGGAGAACGGTGAATGGTGGCCGTTCATAATCCAGGATCAACAGAAACCGTAGAGTAAATTTTAGGAACGTAGACGTAGGACAGCGGAGAAAACTTCACTTAGGGACTTCAGGGAACTCTCCTTAAAATGCTGAGGCCTGACACGCCTAGTGCCTGGGGGCAACCCGGCTCCTGCCCTAGGTAGTTTTGTTGAGCTTGCCTCCCTCAGGTGGTGCCTTTTCTCTCCCAGCAATATTGCTCCGTGAAATTCTGCCGATGATGAAAACTGTTTGCCATGGCTTTGTCCTTTCACCTCATTGGCCTCATCTTTGAAGTACAAATGCTTTTCTACAGGGGTGCTGCCTCCCTGAGCTTTCCTTTGTCTTGGTTCAATCGATGCAGATTCCTGTGCTGAATACGCCATGGACTAGCACAGGTGGGTTCTTGTCAGTATACCGGGCAAACGCAGCAATTTTGATTGTCAAGACCCACCTGGCTTGATCAAGGTTCTTTATTCCAGTGAAAACGATTTTTATCCAAATCCTAGAGGAGCACCAGTGTGCCTCTGGGAGTTACACCCGGGCCTGCTGAACAGCGGCTCTGGAGTTTTCATTTTCTGACTAAAATTCTACACGGAATTTCATGGATCTAAGGAAACCGTGAATTGTGGACGTACCAGATTCTCACATCTTCATTGTCTAATGGAAGCTGAAGTTTCCCCGTCTGATCCGGCTGCCACTTCATTTCTGGCAATGACCATTCAATTGTGGACGTTCAGCCTTCTTCGGAATTCTTATACCGGCATGTTCCCGCGCCACATAAAGACCACTCGGTGGAGGTTTATGTGACTCAGGACAACTATTTCAGGAGTCTAGAACAAAGGGAATTCACAGAGGTTGATGATCACTTATTAGTGTCCCGTTTCTCTATGATGCCCACTGATGACACTTCTACATCTGAGGGCAAAGAGCTCGTGCAGCATGATATTCTCATTTCAGCCACGCCGCCTGCAGTTTCTTCCTTGCAGAAAAATCTTTCCCAGTGTGCTTCTTTAAAATGCGGCAAAATAGTGGGACAGAAGATTTCGGATTAGCGTTAACTTTAAACGGGCATAGGTACAGGCATGTGGGCATGTTTAGAGACAGTGTTTCACTGGTCTAGGGTAAAGGGTGAAGCGCCTGGGTTCCCGTGCTTCACTACTGTATGGCCTCAAGATGATGTGTAGGCACACCGGCAAATCCATCGGTGGCAATTCTCTCATATTGTCATTGCCATGGGAAGATACCTTATTCGCTAGGAATTGTTTTACCGTGGAAGACGGGTCACCACAGAGCTGTCTCTTTTGTGTTGAGACAAACTTTGCTGAATTTACCTGCCAGCAGTTGCGTGTCCTCCCTTTCTTTTAAGGCGGATGGAGACGCACGAGTGTAAGGAGAACGGTGAATGGTGGCCGTTCATAAGCCAGGATCATCAGAAACCGCAGAGTAAATTTTAGGAACGTAGACGTAGGACAGCGGAGAAAAATTCACTCAGGGACTTCAGGGAACTCTCCTTACAATGCTGAGGCCTGACAAGCCTAGTGCCTGGGGGCAGCCCGGCTCCTGCCCTAGGTAGTTTTGTTGAGCGTGCCTCCCTCAGGTGGTGCCTTTTCTCTCCCAGCAATATTGCTCCGTGAAATTCTGCCGATGATGAAAACTGTTTGCCATGGCTTTGTCCTTTCACCTCATTGGCCTCATCTTTGAAATACAAATGCTTTTCTACACGGGTGCTGCCTCCCTGAGCTTTCCTTTGTCTTGGCTCAATCGATCCAGGTTCCTGAGCTGAATACGCCATGGACTAGCACAGGTGGATTCTTGTCAGTATACCGGGCAAACGCAGCAATTTCGATTGTCAAGACCCACCTGGCTTGATCAAGGTTCTTTATTCCAGTGAAAACGATTTTTATCCAAATTCTAGAGGAGCACCAGTGTGCCTCTGGGAGCTACACCTGGGCCTGCTGAAGAGCGGCTCCGGAGTGTTCATTTTCTGACTAAAATTCAGCACGGAATTTCATGGATCTAAGGAAACCGTGAATTGTGGACGTACCAGATTCTCACATCTTCATTGTCTAATGGAAGCTGAAGTATCCCAGTCTGA
Organism: Tenrec ecaudatus; assembly: GCF_050624435.1. Lineage (NCBI taxonomy): Eukaryota > Metazoa > Chordata > Mammalia > Afrosoricida > Tenrecidae > Tenrec > Tenrec ecaudatus. The sequence continues at coordinate 4,165,190 of NW_027457568.1, read as the reverse complement.
ACCGGCTGCCACTTCATTTCTGGCAATGATCATTCAATTGTGGACGTTCAGCCTTCTTCGGAATTCTCTTATACCAGCATGTTCCCGCGCCACATAAAGACCACTCGGTGGAGGTTTATGTGACTCAGGACAACTCTTTATTTCAGCCGTCTAGAACAAAGGGAATTCACAGAGGTAGATGATCACTTTTTAAAGTCCCGTTTCTCTATGATGCCACTGATGACACTTCTACATCTGAGGGCAAAGAGCTCGTGCAGCATGATATTCTCATTTCAGCCATGCCGCCTGCAATTTCTTCCTTGCAGAAAAATCTTTCCCAGTGTACTTCTTTAAAATGCTGCAAAATAGTGGGACAGAAGATTTCGGATTAGCGTTAACTTTAAACGGGCATAGGTACAGGCATGTGGGCATGTTTAGAGACAGTGTTTCACTGGTCTAGGGTAAAGGGTGAAGCGCCTAGGTTCCCGTGCTTCACTACTGTATGGCCTCAAGATGATGTGTAGGCACAGCGGCAAATCCATCGGTGGCAGTTCTCTCATTGTCATTGCGATGGGAAGATTCCTTATTCGCTAGGAACTGTTTTACCGTGGAAGACGTGTCACCACAGAGCTGTCTCTTTTGTGTTGAGACAAACTTTGCTGAATTTACCTGCCAGCAGTTGCGTGTCCTCCCTTTCTTTTAAGGTCGATGGAGACGCACGAGTGTAAGGAGAACGGTGAATGGTGGCCATTCATAAGCCAGGATCATCAGAAACCGCAGAGTAAATTTTAGGAACGTAGACGTAGGACAGCGGAGAAAAATTCACTCAGAGACTTCAGGGAACTCTCCTTACAATGCTGAGGCCTGACACGCCTAGAGACTGGGGGCAACCCGGCTCTTGCCCTAGGTAGTTTTGTTGAGCTTGCCTCCCTCAGATGGTGCCTTTTCTCTCCCAGCAATATTGCTCCGTGAAATTCTGCCGATGATGAAAACTGTTTGCCATGGCTTTGTCCTTTCACCTCATTGGCCTCATCTTTGAAGTACAAATGCTTTTCTCCAGGGGTGCTGCCTCCCTGAGCTTTCCTTTGTCTTGGTTCAATCGATGCAGATTCCTGTGCTGAATACGCCATGGACTAGCACAGGTGGGTTCTTGTCAGTATACCTGGCAAACGCAGCAATTTCGATTGTCAAGACCCACCTGGCTTGATCAAGGTTCTTTATTCCAGTGAAAACGATTTTTATCCAAATTCTAGAGGAGCACCAGTGTGCCTCTGGGAGCTACACCCGGGCCTGCTGAAGAGCGGCTCCGGAGTTTTCATTTTCTGACTAAAATTCAGCACGGAATTTCATGGATCTAAGGAAACCGTGAATTGTGGACGTACCAGATTCTCACATCTTCATTTTCTAATGGAAGCTGAAGTTTCCCAATCTGATCCGGCTGCCACTTCATTTCTGGCATTGACCATTCAATTGTGGACGTTCAGCCTTCTTCGGATTTCTCTTATACCGGCATGTTCCCGCGCCACATAAAGACGACTCGGTGGAGGTTTATGTGACTCAGGACAACTCTTTATTTCAGGCGTCTAGAACAAAGGGAATTCACAGAGGTTGATGATTACTTATTAAAGTCCCGTTTCTCTATGATGCCCATTGATGACACTTCTACACCTGAGGTCAAAGAGCTCGTGCAGCATGATATTCTCATTTCAGCCACGCCGCCTGCAGTTCCTTCCTTGCAGAAAAATCTTTCCCAGTGTACTTCTTTAAAATGCTGCAAAATAGTGGGACAGATGATTTCGGTTTAGCGTTAACTTTAAACGGGCATAGGTACAGGCATGTGGGCATGTTTAGAGACAGTGTTTCACTGGTCTAGCGTAAAGGGTGAAGCGCCTGGGTTCCCGTGCTTCACTACTGTATGGCCTCAAGATGATGTGTAGGCACAGCGGCAAATCCATCGGTGGCAATTCTCTCATATTGTCATTGCGATGGGAAGATTCCTTATTCGCTAGGAAATGTTTTACCGTGGAAGACGGGTCACCACAGAGCTGTCTCTTTTGTGTTGGGACAAACTCTGCTGAATTTACCTGCCAGCAGTTGCGTGTCCTCCCTCTCTTTTAAGGCGGATGGAGACGCACGAATGAAAGGAGAACGGTGAATGGTGGCCGTTCATAATCCAGGATCAACAGAAACCGTAGAGTAAATTTTAGGAACGTAGACGTAGGACAGCGGAGAAAACTTCACTTAGGGACTTCAGGGAACTCTCCTTAAAATGCTGAGGCCTGACACGCCTAGTGCCTGGGGGCAACCCGGCTCCTGCCCTAGGTAGTTTTGTTGAGCTTGCCTCCCTCAGGTGGTGCCTTTTCTCTCCCAGCAATATTGCTCCGTGAAATTCTGCCGATGATGAAAACTGTTTGCCATGGCTTTGTCCTTTCACCTCATTGGCCTCATCTTTGAAATACAAATGCTTTTCTACACGGGTGCTGCCTCCATGAGCTTTCCTTTGTCTTGGCTCAATCGATCCAGGTTCCTGAGCTGAATACGCCATGGACTAGCACAGGTGGGTTCTTGTCAGTATACCGGGCAAACGCAGCAATTTCGATTGTCAAGACCCACCTGGCTTGATCAAGGTTCTTTATTCCAGTGAAAACGATTTTTATCCAAATTCTAGAGGAGCACCAGTGTGCCTCTGGGAGCTACACCCGGGCCTGCTGAACAGCGGCTCCGGAGTTTTCATTTTCTGACTAAAATTCAACACGGAATTTCATGGATCTAAGGAAACCGTGAATTGAGGACGTACCAGATTCTCACATCTTCATTTTCTAATGGAAGCTGAAGTTTCCCAATCTGATCTGGCTGCCACTTCATTTCTCGCAATGACCATTCAATTGTGGACGTTCAGCCTTCTTCGGATTTCTCTTATACCGGCAAGTTCCCGCGCCACATAAAGACCACTCGGTGGAGGTTTATGTGACTCAGGACAACTCTTTATTTCAGGCATCTAGAACAAAGGGAATTCACAGAGGTTGATGATCACTTATTAGTGTCCCGTTTCTCTATGATGCCCACTGATGACACTTCTACATCTGAGGGCAAAGAGCCCGTGCAGCATGATATTCTCATTTCAGCCACGCCGCCTGCAGTTTCTTCCTTGCAGAAAAATCTTTCCCAGTGTGCTTCTTTAAAATGCTGCAAAATAGTGGGACAGAAGATTTCGGATTAGCGTTAACTTTAAACGGGCATAGGTAGGTTACCTAGCGGGCACTTCGACTATCTATGTTATTAACGGGCACTTGTACTATGTAGGTAACCTAGCGGGCAATTGGACAGTCTAGGTTACCTAGCGGGCACTTGGACTTCTAGGTTAACGAACGGGCACTTGTACTATGTAAGTTGCCTAGGGGGCACTTGGACTATTTAGGTTAGGTAACGGGCACTTGGACTATCTAGGTTACCTAGCGGGAACTTGGACTATGTAGGTTATCTAGCGGGCACTTGGACAATGCAGGTTCCCTACGGACACTTGAACTAAGTAAGTTATCTACCGGGCACTTGGACTATATAGTTTAACTAGCAGGCCCTTGGACTATCTAGGTTACCTAGCGGGCACTTGGACTATATAGGTTACCTAGCGGGCACTTGGACTTCTAGGTTAACGAACGGGCACTTGGACTATGTATGTTGCATAGCGGGCATTTGGACTATCTAGGTTAGGTAATGGGCACTTGGACTATCTAGGTTACCTAGCGGGAACTTGGACTATGTAGGTTACCTAGCTTGCACTTGGATTATCTAGGTTACCTAACGGGCACTTGGATTATCTAGGTTTCTTAGCGGGCACTTGGACTATGTAGGTTAACTAGCGGGCACTTGGAGTATATAGGTTACCTAGAGGGCCCTTGGACTATGTAGGTTATGTAGCGGGCACATGGACTATCTACGTTAACGAACGTGCTTTTGGACTATGTAGGTAACCTAGCGGACACTTGGACAGTCTAGGTTAACTAGCGGGCACTTGGACTATGTAGGTTACCTAGCGGGCACTTGGATTATCTAGGTTAGCTAACAGGAACTTGGAATATCTAGGTTACCTAGCGGGCACTTGGACTATGCAGGTTACCTTGCGGGCACTTGTACTATCTAGGTTACCTAACTGGAACTTGGACTATGTAGGTTAACTAGCGGACACTTGGACGATATAGGTTAACTAGCGGGCACTTGGAATATCTAGGTTAACTAGCGGGCCCTTCGACTATGTAGGTTAACTAGCGGGCACTTGGACTATCTATGTTAACTAGCGGGTTCTTGGACTATGTACGTTCCCTAGTGGGAACTTGGACTATCTAGGTTAACTAACGGGTTGTTGTACTATCTAGGTTACTTAGCGGGTACTTCGACTATGTAGGTTTCCTAGCGGGCACTTGGAATATCTAGGTGACCTAACGGGCACATGGACTATGCAGGATACCTAGTGGGCACTTTGACTGTCTAGGTTAACTATCAGGAACTTGGAGTATGTAGGTTAACTAGCGGGCACTTGGACTATCTAGGCTTCCTAACAGGCACTTGGACTATCTAGGTTACCTAGCGGGCACTTGGACTCTAAAGGATACCTATCGGGCACTTGGACTATCTATGTTATTTACGGGCACTTGTACTATGTAGGTAACCTAGCGGGCAATTGGACAGTCTAGGTTACCTAGCGGTCACTTGGACTTCTAGGTTAACGAACGGGCACTTGTACTATGTAGGTTGCCTAGCGGGCACTTGGACTATCTAGGTTAGGTAACGGGCACTTGGACTATCTAGGTACCCTAACGGGCACTTGGAATATGTAGGTTCCCTATCGGGTACTTGGACTATGTAGGTTCCTCAGCGGGCACTTGGACTATGTAGGTTCCCTATCAGGCACTTGGACTATATAGGTTAAGTAGCGGGCTGTGGATGATCAATGTTAACTAGTGGGCACTTTTACTATCTAGGTTAACTAGCGGGCAATTGGACTATCTAGGTTAATTAGCGTGCACTTGTACAATGCAGGTTCCCTAGCGGGCACTTTGACTATGTAGGTTTCCTAGCGGGCACTTGGACAATATAGGTTCCCTACAGGCACTTGGACTATCTAGGTTCCTTAACGGGCACTTGGATTTTGTAGGTTCCTCAGCGGGCACTTGGACGATGCAGGTTCCCTATCGGGCATAGGACTATGTAGGTTAACCAGCGTGTCCTTCGACTATGTACGTTCCCTAGTGGGAACTTGGACTATCTAGGTTAACTAACGGGCTGTTGTACTATCTAGGTTACCTAGCGGGCACTTGGACTATGTAGGTTAACTAGAGGGCACTTGGACTATATAGGTTACCTAGAGGGCCCTTGACTCTGTAGGTTATGTAACGGGCACGTGGACTATCTAGGTTAACGAACGTGCTTTTGGACTATGTAGGTAACCTAGTGGACACTTGGACAGTCTAGGTTACCTAGCGGGCACTTGGACTATGTAGGTTAACGAAAGGGCACTTGGACTATGTAGGTTACCTAGCGGGCACTTGGATTATCTAGGTTAGCTAACAGGAACTTGGAATATCTAGGTTACCTAGCGGGGACTTGGACTATGTAGGTTACCTTGCAGGCAGTTGTACTATTTAGGTTACCTAACTGGAACTTGGACTACGTAGGTCAACTAGCGGACACTTGGACGATCTAGGTTAACTAGCGGGCACTTGGAATATCTAGGTTAACTAGCGGGCCCTTGGACTATGTAGGTTAACTAGCGGGCACTTGGACTATCTAGGTTACCTAGCGGGCACTTGCACAATGCAGGTTCCCTAGTGGGCACTTTGACTATGTAGGTTCCCTAGCGGGCACTTGGACTATATAGGTTCCCTACGGGCACTTAGACTATCTAGGTTCCCTAACGGGCACTTGGACTATGTAAGTTCCTCAGCGGGCACTTGGACTTTGTTGGTTCCCTATCGGGCATGGGAGTATGTAGGTTAAGTAGCGGGCACCTGGACTATCTAGGTTACCTAGCGGGCACTTGGACTATGTAGGTTAACTAGGGGACAGTTGGACAATCTAGGATACCTAGCGGGCACTTGAACTATGTACATACCCTAGCGGGCACTTGGACTATCTAGGTTACATAGCGGGCACTTGGACTATGTACGTCCCCTAGTGGGCACTTGGACTATCTAGGTTAACTAGAGGGCCCTTGTACTATGTAGGTTAACTAGCGGGCACTTGGATTATCTAGGTTAACTAGCGGACACTTGGACGATCTAGGTTAACTAGAGGGCACTTGGACTATCTAGGTTAACTAGCGGGCACTTGGACTATCTAGATTAACTAGCGGTCACTTGGAATATGTAGGTTCCCTAGCGGGCACTTGGACTATGTAGGTTCCTCACTGGGCACTTGGACTATGTAGGTTACCTATCGGGCATTGGACTATGTAGGTTACCTCGCGGACACATGGACAATCTAGGTTACTTAGCGGGCACTTGGACTATCTAGGTTACCTAGCGGGCACTTGGACTATGTACGTTCCCTAGCGGGCACTTGGACTATCTAGGTTAACTAGAGGGCCCTTGGATTATCTTGGTTAACTGGCGGGCACTTGGACGATCTAGGTTAACTAGCGGGCACTTGGACAATCTAGATTAACTAGCGGGCACTTGGACGATGCAGGTTCCCTAGCGGGCACTTGGAATATCTAGGTTACCTAACGGGCACTTGGACTATGCAGGATACCTGGTGGGCACTTTGACTGTCTAGGTTAACTAGCGGGCACTTGGACTATGTAGGTTAACTAGCGGGCACTTGGACTATCTAGGTTTCCTAACAGGCACTTGGACTATCTAGGTTACCTAGCGGGCACTTGGACTCTAAAGGTTACCTAGCGGGCACTTGGACGTCTAGGTTAACGAACGGGCACTTGTACTATGTAGGTTGCCTAGCGGGCACTTGGACTATGTAGGTTCCTCAGTGGGCACTTGGACTATGTAGGTTCCCTATCGGGCATTGGACTATGTAGGTTATCTAGCGGGACCTTGGACTATCTAGGTTACCTAGCGGGTACGTGGACAATCTAGGTTACTTAGCGGGCACTTGGACAATCTAGGTTACCTAGCGGGCACTTGAACTATGTACATAACCTAGCGGGCACTTGGACTATCTAGGTTACCTAGCGGACACTTGGACTATCTAGGTTAACTAGAGGGCCCTTGGTCTATGTAGGTTAACTAGCGGGCACTTGGATTATCTAGGTTAACTAGCGGGCACATCGACGATCTAGATTAACTAGCGTTCACTTGGACGATGCAGGTTCCCTAGCGGGCACTTGGACTACTAAGTTCCCTAATGGGCATTTGGACTATGTAGGTTCCCTAGCGTGCACTTGGAATATGTACGTCCATTAGCGGGCACTAGGACTATGTAGGTTCCCTATCGGGCACTTGGAGTATGTAGGTTAACTAGCGGGTCCTTGGACTATGTACGTTCCCTAGTGGGAACTTGGACTATCTAGGTTAACTAACGGGCTGTTGTACTATCTAGGTTACCTAGCGGGCACTTGGACTATTTAAGTTTCCTAGCGGGCACTTGGAATATCTAGGTTACCTAACGGGCACTTGGACTACGCAGGATACCTAGTGGGCACTTGGACTGTCTAGGTTAACTAGCGGGCACTTGGACTATGTAGGTTACCTAACAGGCACTTGGACTATCTAGGTTACCTAGCGGGCACTTGGACTCTAAAGGTTACCTAGCGGGCACTTGAACTATCTATGTTATTAACGGGCAATTGGACTATGTAGGTAACCTAGCGGGCACTTGAACAGTCTAGGTTACCTAGCGGGCACTTGGACTTCTAGGTTAATGAACGGGCACTTGTACTATGTAGGTTGCCTAGGGGGCACTTGGACTATCTAGGTTAGGTAACGGGCACTTGGACTATCTAGGTTACCTAGCGGGAACTTGGACTATGTAGGTTATCTAGCGGGCACTTGGACAATGCAGGTTCCCTACGGACACTTGAACTATGTAAGTTAACTACCGGGCACTTGGACTATGTAGGTTAACTAGCAGGGCCTTGGACTATCTAGGATACCTAGCGGGCACTTGGAGTATATTGGTTACCTAGCGGGCACTTGGACTTCTAGGTTAACGAACGGGCACTTGGACTATGTATGTTGCATAGCTGGCAATTGGACTATCTAGGTTAGGTAACGGGCACTTGGACTATCTAGGTTACCTAGCGGGAACTTGGACTATGTAGGTTACCTAGCTTGCACTTGGACTATCTAGGTTACCTAACAGGCACTTGGACTATCTAGGTTACCTAGCGGGCACTTGGACTATGTAAGTCCCTTAGCGGGCACTTGGACTATCTAGGTTAACTAGAGGGCACTTGGACTATCTAGGTTAACTAGCGGGCACTAGGACTATCTAGATTAAGTAGCGGCCACTTGGACTATGTAGGTTCCCTATCGGGCATTGGACTATGTAGGTTATCTAGCGGGACCTTGGACTATCTAGGTTACCTAGCGGGCACGTGGACAAACTAGGTTACTTAGCGGGCACTTGGACAATCTAGGTTACCTAGCGGGCACTTGAACTATGTACATAACCTAGCGGGCACTTGGACTATCTAGGTTACCTAGCGGGCACTTGAACTATCTAGGTTAACTAGAGGGCCCTTGGTCTATGTAGGTTAACTAGCGGGCACTTGGATTATCTAGGTTAACTAGCGGGCACTTGGACGATCTAGGTTAACTAGCGGGCACTTGGACAATCTAGATTAACTAGCGTTCACTTGGACGATGCAGGTTCCCTAGCGGGCACTTGGACTACTAAGTTCCCTAATGGGCATTTGGACTATGTAGGTTCCCTAGCGGGCACTTGGAATATGTACGTCCCTTAGCGGGCACTTGGACTATGTAGGTACCCTATCGGGCACTTGGACTATGTAGGTTAACTAGCGGGTCCTTGAACTATGTACGTTCCCTAGTGGGAACTTGGACTATCTAGGTTAACTAACGGGCTGTTGTACTATCTAGGTTACCTAGCGGGCACTTGGACTATGTAGGTTTCCTAGCGGGCACTTGGAATATCTAGGTTACCTAACGGGCACTTGGACTATGCAGGATACCTAGTGGGCACTTGGACTGTCTAGGTTAACTAGCGGGCACTTGGACTATGTAGGTTAACTAGCGGGCACTTGGACTATCTAGGTTACCTAACAGGCACTTGGACTATCTAGGTTACCTAGCGGGCACTTGGACTCTAAAGGTTACCTAGCGGGCACTTCGACTATCTATGTTATTAACGGGCACTTGTACTATGTAGGTAACCTAGCGGGCAATTGGACAGTCTAGGTTACCTAGCGGGCACTTGGACTTCTAGGTTAACGAACGGGCACTTGTACTATGTAGGTTGCCTAGGGGGCACTTGGACTATCTAGGTTAGGTAACGGGCACTTGGACTATCTAGGTTACCTAGCGGGAACTTGGACTATGTAGGTTATCTAGCGGGCACTTGGACAATGCAGGTTCCCTACGGACACTTGAACTAAGTAAGTTATCTACCGGGCACTTGGACTATATAGGTTAACTAGCAGGCCCTTGGACTATCTAGGTTACCTAGCGGGCACTTGGACTATATAGGTTACCTAGCGGGCACTTGGACTTCTAGGTTAACGAACGGGCACTTGGACTATGTATGTTGCATAGCGGGCAATTGGACTATCTAGGTTAGGTAATGGGCACTTGGACTATCTAGGTTACCTAGCGGGAACTTGGACTATGTAGGTTACCTAGCTTGCACTTGGACTATCTAGGTTACCTAACGGGCACTTGGATTATCTAGGTGTCTTAGCGGGCACTTGGACTATGTAGGTTAACTAGCGGGCACTTGGAGTATATAGGTTACCTAGAGTGCCCTTGGACTATGTAGGTTATGTAGCGGGCACATGGACTATCTAGGTTAACGAACATGCTTTTGGACTATGTAGGTAACCTAGCGGACACTTGGACAGTCTAGGTTAACTAGCGGGCACTTGGACTATGTAGGTTACCTAGCGGGCACTTGGATTATCTAGGTTAGCTAACAAGAACTTGGAATATCTAGGTTACCTAGCGGGCACTTGGACTATGCAGGTTACCTTGCGGGCACTTGTACTATCTAGGTTACCTAACTGGAACTTGGACTATGTAGGTTAACTAGCGGACACTTGGACGATATAGGTTAACTAGCGGGCACTTGGAATATCTAGGTTAACTAGCGGGCCCTTCGACTATGTAGGTTAACCAGCGGGCACTTGGACTATCTATGTTAACTAGCGGGTTCTTGGACTATGTACGTTCCCTAGTGGGAACTTGGACTATCTAGGTTAACTAACGGGCTGTTTTACTATCTAGGTTACTTAGCGGGTACTTCGACTATGTAGGTTTCCTAGCGGGCACTTGGAATATCTAGGTGACCTAACGGGCACATGGACTATGCAGGATACCTAGTGGGCACTTTGACTGTCTAGGTTAACTATCGGGAACTTGGAGTATGTAGGTTAACTAGCGGGCACTTGGATTATCTAGGCTTCCTAAGAGGCACTTGGACTATCTAGGTTACCTAGCGGGCACTTGGACTCTAAAGGATACCTATCAGGCACTTGGACTATCTATGTTATTAACGGGCACTTGTACTATGTAGGTAACCTAGCGGGCAATTGGACAGTCTAGGTTACCTAGCGGGCACTTGGACTTCTAGGTTAACGAACGGGCACTTGTACTATGTAGGTTGCCTAGCGGGCACTTGGACTATCTAGGTTAGGTAACGGGCACTTGGACTATCTAGGTACCCTAACGGGCACTTGGAATATGTAGGTTCCCTATCGGGTACTTGGACTATGTAGGTTCCTCAGCGGGCACTTGGATTATGTAGGTTCCCTATCAGGCACTTGGACTATGTAGGTTAAGTAGCGGGCTGTGGATGATCAATGTTAACTAGTGGGCACTTTTACTATCTAGGTTAACTAGCGGGCAATTGGACTATCTAGGTTAATTAGCGTGCACTTGTACAATGCAGGTTCCCTAGCGGGCACTTTGACTATGTAGGTTTCCTAGCGGGCACTTGGACAATATAGGTTCCCTACAGGCACTTGGACTATCTAGGTTCCTTAACGGGCACTTGGATTTTGTAGGTTCCTCAGCGGGCACTTGGACGATGCAGGTTCCCTATCGGGCATAGGACTATGTAGGTTAACCAGCGGGTCCTTCGACTATGTACGTTCCCTAGTGGGAACTTGGACTATCTAGGTTAACTAACGGGCTGTTGTACTATCTAGGTTACCTAGCGGGCACTTGGACTATGTAGGTTAACTAGCGGGCACTTGGAATATATAGGTTAACTAGCGGACAGTTGGACAATCTAGGATACCTAGCGGGCACTTGAACTATGTACATACCCTAGTGGGCACTTGGACTATCTAGGTTACCTATCGGGCATTGGACTATGTAGGTTATCTAGCGGGACCTTGGACTATCTAGGTTACCTAGCGGGCACGTGGACAATCTAGGTTACTTAGCGGGCTCTTGGACAATCTAGGTTACCTAGCGGGCACTTGAACTATGTACATAACCTAGCGGGCACTTGGACTATCTAGGTTACCTAGCGGGCACTTGGACTATCTAGGTTAAGTAGAGGGCCCTTGGTCTATGTAGGTTAACTAGCGGGCACTTGGATTATCTAGGTTAACTAGCGGGCACTTGGACGATCTAGGTTAACTAGCGGGCACTTGGACAATCTAGATTAACTAGCGTTCACTTGGCCGATGCAGGTTCCCTAGCGGGCACTTGGACTACTAAGTTCCCTAATGGGCATTTGGACTATGTAGGTTCCCTAGCGTGCACTTGGAATATGTACGTCCCTTAGCGGGCACTTGGACTATGTAGGTTCCCTATCGGGCACTTGGAGTATGTAGGTTAACTAGCGGGTCCTTGGACTATGTACGTTCCCTAGTGGGAACTTTGACTATCTAGGTTAACTAACGGGCTGTTGTACTATCTAGGTTACCTAGCGGGCACTTGGACTATGTAAGTTTCCTAGCGGGCACTTGGAATATCTAGGTTACCTAACGGGCACTTGGACTACGCAGGATACCTAGTGGGCACTTGGACTGTCTAGGTTAACTAGCGGGCACTTGGACTATGTAGGTTAACTAGCGGGCACTTGGACTATCTAGGTTACCTAACAGGCACTTGTCCTATCTAGGTTACCTAGCGGGCACTTGGACTCTAAAGGTTACCTAGCGGGCACTTGAAATATCTATGTTATTAACGGGCACTTGGACTATGTAGGTAACCTAGCGGGCACTTGAACAGTCTAGGTTACCTAGCGGGCACTTGGACTTCTAGGTTAATGAACGGGCACTTGTTCTATGTAGGTTGCCTAGGGGGCACTTGGACTATCTAGGTTAGGTAACGGGCACTTGGACTATCTAGGTTACCTAGCGGGAACTTGGACTATGTAGGTTTTCTAACGGGCACTTGGACAATGCAGGTTCCCTACGGACACTTGAACTATGTAAGTTAACTACCGGGCACTTGGACAATGTAGGTTAACTAGCAGGGCCTTGGACTATCTAGGATACCTAGCGGGCACTTGGAGTATATTGGTTACCTAGCGGGCACTTGGACTTCTAGGTTAACGAACGGGCACTTGGACTATGTATGTTGCATAGCTGGCAATTGGACTATCTAGGTTAGGTAACGGTCACTTGGACTATCTAGGTTACCTAGCGGGAACTTGGACTATGTAGGTTACCTAGCTTGCACTTGGACTATCTAGGTTACCTAACAGGCACTTGGACTATCTAGGTTACCTAGCGGGCACTTGAACTATGTAAGTCCCCTAGCGGGCACTTGGACTATCTAGGTTAACTAGAGGGCACTTGGACTATCTAGGTTAACTAGCGGGCACTTGGACTATCTAGGTTAAGTAGCGGCCACTTGGACTATGTAGGTTCCCTAGCGGGCACTTGGACTATGTAGGTTCCTCAGTGGGCACTTGGACTATGTAGGTTCCCTATCGGGCATTGGACTATGTAGGTTATCTAGCGGGACCTTGGACTATCTAGGTTACCTAGCGGGCATGTGGACAAACTAGGTTACTTAGCGGGCACTTGGACAATCTAGGTTACCTAGCGGGCACTTGAACTATGTATATAACCTAGCGGGCACTTGGACTATCTAGGTTACCTAGCGGGCACTTGGACTATCTAGGTTAACTAGAGGGCCCTTGGTCTATGTAGGTTAACTAGCGGGCACTTGGATTATCTAGGTTAACTAGCGGGCACTTGGACGATCTAGGTTAACTAGCGGGCACTTGGACAATCTAGATTAACTAGCGTTCACTTGGACGATGCAGGTTCCCTAGCGGGCACTTGGACTACTAAGTTCCCTAATGGGCATTTGGACTATGTAGGTTCCCTAGCGGACACTTGGAATATGTACGTCCCTTAGCGGGCACTTGGACTATGTAGGTACCCTATCGGGCACTTGGACTATGTAGGTTAACTAGCGGGTCCTTGAACTATGTACGTTCCCTAGTGGGAACTTGGACTATCTAGGTTAACTAACGGGCTGTTGTACTATCTAGGTTACCTAGCGGGCACTTGGACTATGTAGGTTTCCTAGCGGGCACTTGGAATATCTAGGTTACCTAACGGGCACTTGGACTATGCAGGATACCTAGTGGGCACTTGGACTGTCTAGGTTAACTAGCGGGCACTTGGACTATGTAGGTTAACTAGCGGGCACTTGGACTATCTAGGTTACCTAACAGGCACTTGGACTATCTAGGTTACCTAGCGGGCACTTGGACTCTAAAGGTTACCTAGCGGGCACTTCGACTATCTATGTTATTAACGGGCACTTGTACTATGTAGGTAACCTAGCGGGCAATTGGACAGTCTAGGTTACCTAGCGGGCACTTGGACTTCTAGGTTAACGAACGGGCACTTGTACTATGTAGGTTGCCTAGGGGGCACTTGGACTATCTAGGTTAGGTAACGGGCACATGGACTATCTAGGTTACCTAGCGGGAACTTGGACTATGTAGGTTATCTAGCGGGCACTTGGACAATGCAGGTTCCCTACGGACACTTGAACTAAGTAAGTTATCTACCGGGCACTTGGACTATATAGGTTAACTAGCAGGCCCTTGGACTATCTAGGTTACCTAGCGGGCACTTGGACTATATAGGTTACCTAGCGGGCACTTGGACTTCTAGGTTAACGAACGGGCACTTGGACTATGTATGTTGCATAGCGGGCAATTGGACTATCTAGGTTAGGTAATGGGCACTTGGACTATCTAGGTTACCTAGCGGGAACTTGGACTATGTAGGTTACCTAGCTTGCACTTGGACTATCTAGGTTACCTAACGGGCACTTGGATTATCTAAGTTTCTTAGCGGGCACTTGGACTATGTAGGTTAACTAGCGGGCACTTGGAGTATATAGGTTACCTAGAGGGCCCTTGGACTATGTAGGTTATGTAGCGGGCACATGGACTATCTAGGTTAACGAACGTGCTTTTGGACTATGTAGGTAACCTAGCGGACACTTGGACAGTCTAGGTTAACTAGCGGGCACTTGGACTATGTAGGTTACCTAGCGGGCACTTGGATTATCTAGGTTAGCTAACAGGAACTTGGAATATCTAGGTTACCTAGCGGGCACTTGGACTATGCAGGTTACCTTGCGGGCACTTGTACTATCTAGGTTACCTAACTGGAACTTGGACTATGTAGGTTAACTAGCGGACACTTGGACGATATAGGTTAACTAGCGGGCACTTGGAATATCTAGGTTAACTAGCGGGCCCTTCGACTATGTAGGTTAACTAGCGGGCACTTGGACTATCTATGTTAACTAGCGGGTTCTTGGACTATGTACGTTCCCTAGTGGGAACTTGGACTATCTAGGTTAACTAACGGGCTGTTGTACTATCTAGGTTACTTAGCGGGTACTTCGACTATGAAGGTTTCCTAGCGGGCACTTGGAATATCTAGGTGACCTAACGGGCACATGGACTATGCAGGATACCTAGTGGGCACTTTGACTGTCTAGGTTAACTATCAGGAACTTGGAGTATGTAGGTTAACTAGCGGGCACTTGGACTATCTAGGCTTCCTAACAGGCACTTGGACTATCTAGGTTACCTAGC
Source organism: Tenrec ecaudatus (assembly GCF_050624435.1). Taxonomy (NCBI): domain Eukaryota; kingdom Metazoa; phylum Chordata; class Mammalia; order Afrosoricida; family Tenrecidae; genus Tenrec; species Tenrec ecaudatus. The sequence goes on along the minus strand of NW_027457568.1, from coordinate 4,149,992 downwards.
GGGCACTTGGACTCTAAAGGATACCTATCGGGCACTTGGACTATCTATGTTATTTACGGGCACTTGTACTATGTAGGTAACCTAGCGGGCAATTGGACAGTCTAGGTTACCTAGCGGGCACTTGGACTTCTTGGTTAACGAACGGGCACTTGTACTATGTAGGTTGCCTAGCGGGTACTTGGACTATCTAGGTTAGGTAACGGGCACTTGGACTATCTAGGTACCCTAACGGGCACTTGGAATATGTAGGTTCCCTATCGGGTACTTGGACTATGTAGGTTCCTCAGCGGGCACTTGGACTATGTAGGTTCCCTATCAGGCACTTGGACTATGTAGGTTAAGTAGCGGGCTGTGGATGATCAATGTTAACTAGTGGGCACTTTTACTATCTAGGTTAACTAGCGGGCAATTGGACTATCTAGGTTAATTAGCGTGCACTTGTACAATGCAGGTTCCCTAGCGGGCACTTTGACTATGTAGGTTTCCTAGCGGGCACTTGGACAATATAGGTTCCCTACAGGCACTTGGACTATCTAGGTTCCTTAACGGGCACTTGGATTTTGTAGGTTCCTCAGCGGGCACTTGGACGATGCAGGTTTCCTATCGGGCATAGGACTATGTAGGTTAACCAGCGGGTCCTTCGACTATGTACGTTCCCTAGTGGGAACTTGGACTATCTAGGTTAACTAACGGGCTGTTGTACTATCTAGGTTACCTAGCGGGCACTTGGACTATATAGGTTACCTAGAGGGCCCTTGACTCTGTAGGTTATGTAGCGGGCACGTGGACTATCTAGGTTAACGAACGTGCTTTTGGACTATGTAGGTAACCTAGTGGACACTTGGACAGTCTAGGTTACCTAGCGGGCACTTGGACTATGTAGGTTAACGAAAGGGCACTTGGACTATGTAGGTTACCTAGCGGGCACTTGGAATATCTAGGTTAACTAGCGGGCCCTTGGACTATGTAGGTTCCCTAGCGGGTACTTGGAATATATAGGTTCCCTACGGGCACTTAGACTATCTAGGTTCCCTAACGGGCACTTGGACTATGTCGGTTCCTCAGCGGGCACTTGGACTTTGTTGGTTCCCTATAGTGCATGGGACTATGTAGGTTAACTAGCGGGCACTTGGACTATCTAGGTTACCTAGCGAGCACTTGGACTATGTAGGTTAACTAGCGGACAGTTGGACAATCTAGGATACCTAGCGGGCACTTGAACTATGTACATACCCTAGCGGGCACTTGGACTATCTAGGTTACCTAGCGGGCACTTGGACTATGTACGTCCCCTAGTGGGCACTTGGACTATCTAGGTTAACTAGAGGGCCCTTGTACTATGTAGGTTAACTAGCGGGCACGTGGATTATCTAGGTTAACTAGCGGACACTTGGACGATCTAGGTTAACTAGAGGGCACTTGGACTATCTAGGTTAACTAGCGGGCACTTGGACTATCTAGATTAACTAGCGGCCACTTGGAATATGTAGGTTCCCTAGCGGGCACTTGGACTATGTAGGTTCCTCACTGGGTACTTGGACTATGTAGGTTACCTATCGTGCATTGGACTATGTAGGTTACCTAGCGGGCACATGGACAATCTAGGTTACTTAGCGGGCACTTGGACTATCTACGTTACCTAGCGGGCACTTGGACTATGTACGTTCCATAGCGGGCACTTGGACTATCTAGGTTAACTAGAGGGCCCTTGGATTATCTTGGTTAACTAGCGGGCACTTGGACGATCTAGGTTAACTAGCGGGCACTTGGACAATCTAGATTAACTAGCGGGCACTTGGACGATGCAGGTTCCCTAGCGGGCACTTGGAATATCTAGGTTACCTAACGGGCACTTGGACTATGCAGGATACCTGGTGGGCACTTTGACTGTCTAGGTTAACTAGCGGGCACTTGGACTATGTAGGTTAACTAGCGGGCACTTGGACTATCTAGGTTACCTAACAGGCACTTGGACTATCTAGGTTACCTAGCGGGCACTTGGACTCTAAAGGTTACCTAGCGGGCACTTGGACTATCTATGTTATTAACGGGCACTTGGACTATGTAGGTAACCTAGCGGGCAATTGGACAGTCTAGGTTACCTAGCGGGCACTTGGACGTCTATGTTAACGAACGGGCACTTATACTATGTAGGTTGCCTAGCGGGCACTTGGACTATCTAGGTACCCTAACGGGCACTTGGAATATGAAGGTTCCCTATCGGGCACTTGGACTATGTAGGTTTCTCAGCGGGCACATGGACTATGTAGGTTCCCTATCAGGCACTTGGACTATGTAGGTTAACTAGCGGGCTGTGGATGATCAATGTTAACTAGTGGGCACTTTGACTATCTAGGTTAACTAGCGGGCAATTGGACTATCTAGGTTAATTAGCATGCACTTGTACAATGCAGGTTCCCTAGTCGGCACTTTGACTATGTAGGTTCCCTACGGGCACTTGGACTATCTAGGTTCCCTAATGGGCACTTGGATTTTGTAGGTTCCTCAGCGGGCACTTGGACTATGCAGGTTCCCTATCGGGCATAGGACTATGTAGGTTCACTAGCGGGTCCTTGGACTATGTACGTACCCTAGTGGGAACTTGGACTATCTAGGTTAACTAACGGGCTGTTGTACTATCTAGGTTACCTAGCGGGCAGTTGGACTATGTAGGTTAACGAGCGGGCACTTGGACTATATAGGTTACCTAGAGGGCCCTTGGACTATGTAGGTTATGTAGCGGGCACGTGGACTATCTAGGTTAACGAACGTGCTTTTGGACTATGTAGGTAACCTAGCGGACACTTGGACAGTCTAGGTTACCTAGCGGGCACTTGGACTATGTAGGTTAACGAAAGGGCACTTGGACTATGTAGGTTACCTAGCGGGCACTTGGATTGTCTAGGTTAGCTTACAGGAATTTGGAATATCTAGGTTACCTAGCGGGCACTTGGACTATGTAGGTTACCTTGCGGGCACTTGTACTATCTAGGTTACCTAACTGGAACTTGGACTATGTAAGTTAACTAGCGGACACTTGGAATATCTAGGTTAACTAGCAGGCCCTTGGACTATGTAGGTTACTAGCGGGCATTTGCACTATGTAGGTTAAGTAGCGGGTTCTTGGACTATGTAGGTTAACTAGCAGGCACTTGGACTATCTTGGTTAACTAGCAGTCCGTGGACTATGTAGGTTAACTAGCGGGCACTTGGACTATCTAGGTTAACTAGCGGGCACTTGGACTATCTAGGTTAACTAGCGGGCACTTGGAATATCTAGGTTAACTAGCGGGCCCTTGGACTATGTAGGTTAACTAGCGGGCACTTGGACTATCTAGGTTAACTAGCGGGTTCTTGGACTATGTAGGTTAACTAGCAGGCACTTGGACTATCTTGGTTAACTAGCAGACCGTGGACTATGTAGGTTAACTAGCGGGCACTTGGACTATCTAGGTTAACTAGCGGGCACTTGGACTATCTAGGTTAACTAGCGGGCACTTGCACAATGCAGGTTCCCTAGCGGGCACTTTGACTATGTAGGGTCCCTAGCGGGCACTTGGACTATATAGGTTCCCTACGGCCACTTGGACTATGTAGGTTCCTCAGCGGGCACTTGGTCTATGTTGGTTCCCTATCAGGCACTTGGACTATGTAGGTTAACTAGCGGGCACTTGGACTATATAGGTTACCTAGAGGGCCCTTGGACTATGTAGGTTATGTAGCGGGCACGTGGACTATCTAGGTTAACGAACGTGCTTTTGGACTATGTAGGTAACCTAGCGTCCACTTGGACAGTCTAGGTTACCTAGCGGGCACTTGGACTATGTAGGTTAACGAAAGGGCACTTGGACTATGTAGGTTACCTAGCGGGCACTTGGATTGTCTAGGTTAGCTAATAGGAATTTGGAATATCTAGGTTACGTAGTGGGCACTTGGACTATGTAGGTTACCTTGCGGGCACTTGTACTATCTAGGTTACCTAACTGGAACTTGGACTATGTAAGTTAACTAGCGGACACTTGGACGATCTAGGTAAACTAGCGGGCACTTGGAATATCTAGGTTAACTAGCGGGCCCTTGGACTATGTAGGTTAACTATTGGGCACTTGGACTATCTAGGTTAACTAGCGGGTTCTTGGACTATGTAGGTTAACTAGCAGGCACTTGGACTATCTTGGTTAACTAGCAGACCGTGGACTATGTATGTTAACTAGCGGGCACTTGGACTATCTAGGTTAACTAGCGGGCACTTGGACTATCTAGGTTCCTCAGCGGGCACTTGGAATATGTAGGTTCCCTATCGGGCATGGGACTATGTAGGTTAACTAGCAGGACCTTGGACTATCTAGGTTACCTAGCGGGCACTTGGACTATATAGGTTACCTAGCGGGCACTTGGACTTCTAGGTTAACGAACGGGCACTTGTACTATGTATGTTGCATAGCGGGCAATTGGACTATCTAGGTTAGGTAACGGGCACTTGGACTATCTAGGTTACCTAGCGGGAACTTGGACTATGTAGGTTACCTAGCGGGCACTTGGATTGTCTAGGTTAGCTAACAGGAATTTGGAATATCTAGGTTACCTAGCGGGCACTTGGACTATGTAGGTTCCCTATCGGGCATGGGACTATGTAGGTTAACTAGCAGGACCTTGGACTATCTAGGTTACCTAGCGGGCACTTGGACTATATAGGTTACCTAGAGGGCCCTTGGACTATGTAGGTTATGTAGCGGGCACGTGGACTATCTAGGTTAACGAACGTGCTTTTGGACTATGTAGGTAACCTAGCGGACACTTGGACAGTCTAGGTTACCTAGCGGGCACTTGGACTATGTAGGTTAACGAAAGGGCACTTGGACTATGTAGGTTACCTAGCGGGCACTTGGATTGTCTAGGTTAGCTTACAGGAATTTGGAATATCTAGGTTACCTAGCGGGCACTTGGACTATGTAGGTTACCTTGCGGGCACTTGTACTATCTAGGTTACCTAACTGGAACTTGGACTATGTAAGTTAACTAGCGGACACTTGGAATATCTAGGTTAACTAGCAGGCCCTTGGACTATGTAGGTTACTAGCGGGCATTTGCACTATGTAGGTTAAGTAGCGGGTTCTTGGACTATGTAGGTTAACTAGCAGGCACTTGGACTATCTTGGTTAACTAGCAGTCCGTGGACTATGTAGGTTAACTAGCGGGCACTTGGACTATCTAGGTTAACTAGCGGGCACTTGGACTATCTAGGTTAACTAGCGGGCACTTGGAATATCTAGGTTAACTAGCGGGCCCTTGGACTATGTAGGTTAACTAGCGGGCACTTGGACTATCTAGGTTAACTAGCGGGTTCTTGGACTATGTAGGTTAACTAGCAGGCACTTGGACTATCTTGGTTAACTAGCAGACCGTGGACTATGTAGGTTAACTAGCGGGCACTTGGACTATCTAGGTTAACTAGCGGGCACTTGGACTATCTAGGTTAACTAGCGGGCACTTGCACAATGCAGGTTCCCTAGCGGGCACTTTGACTATGTAGGGTCCCTAGCGGGCACTTGGACTATATAGGTTCCCTACGGCCACTTGGACTATGTAGGTTCCTCAGCGGGCACTTGGTCTATGTTGGTTCCCTATCAGGCACTTGGACTATGTAGGTTAACTAGCGGGCACTTGGACTATATAGGTTACCTAGAGGGCCCTTGGACTATGTAGGTTATGTAGCGGGCACGTGGACTATCTAGGTTAACGAACGTGCTTTTGGACTATGTAGGTAACCTAGCGTCCACTTGGACAGTCTAGGTTACCTAGCGGGCACTTGGACTATGTAGGTTAACGAAAGGGCACTTGGACTATGTAGGTTACCTAGCGGGCACTTGGATTGTCTAGGTTAGCTAATAGGAATTTGGAATATCTAGGTTACGTAGTGGGCACTTGGACTATGTAGGTTACCTTGCGGGCACTTGTACTATCTAGGTTACCTAACTGGAACTTGGACTATGTAAGTTAACTAGCGGACACTTGGACGATCTAGGTAAACTAGCGGGCACTTGGAATATCTAGGTTAACTAGCGGGCCCTTGGACTATGTAGGTTAACTATTGGGCACTTGGACTATCTAGGTTAACTAGCGGGTTCTTGGACTATGTAGGTTAACTAGCAGGCACTTGGACTATCTTGGTTAACTAGCAGACCGTGGACTATGTATGTTAACTAGCGGGCACTTGGACTATCTAGGTTAACTAGCGGGCACTTGGACTATCTAGGTTCCTCAGCGGGCACTTGGAATATGTAGGTTCCCTATCGGGCATGGGACTATGTAGGTTAACTAGCAGGACCTTGGACTATCTAGGTTACCTAGCGGGCACTTGGACTATATAGGTTACCTAGCGGGCACTTGGACTTCTAGGTTAACGAACGGGCACTTGTACTATGTATGTTGCATAGCGGGCAATTGGACTATCTAGGTTAGGTAACGGGCACTTGGACTATCTAGGTTACCTAGCGGGAACTTGGACTATGTAGGTTACCTAGCGGGCACTTGGATTGTCTAGGTTAGCTAACAGGAATTTGGAATATCTAGGTTACCTAGCGGGCACTTGGACTATGTAGGTTCCCTATCGGGCATGGGACTATGTAGGTTAACTAGCAGGACCTTGGACTATCTAGGTTACCTAGCGGGCACTTGGACTATATAGGTTACCTAGCGGGCACTTGGACTTCTAGGTTAACGAACGGGCACTTGTACTATGTATGTTGCATAGCGGGCACTTGGACTATCTAGGTTTCTTAGCGGGCACTTGGACTATGTAGGTTAACTAGCGGTCACTTGGAGTATATAGGTTACCTATAGGGCCCTTGGACTATGTAGGTTATGTAGCGGGCACATAGACTATCTAGGTTAACGAACGTGCTTTTGGACTATGTAGGTAACCTAGCGGACACTTGCACAGTCTAGGTAACCAAGCGGGCACTTGGACTATGTAGGTTAACGAAAGGGCACTTGGACTATGTAGGTTACCTAGCGGGCACTTGGATTATCTAGGTTAGGTAACGGGCACTTGGACTATCTAGGTTACCTAGTGGGAACTTGGACTATGTAGGTTACCTAGCGGGCACTTGGACTAGCTAGGTTAGGTAACGGGCACTTGGACTATCTAGGTTACCTAGCGGGAACTTGGACTATCTAGGTTACCTAACGGGCACTTGGACTATCAAGGTTACCTAGCGGGCACTTGGAATATGTAGGTTATCTTGCGGGCACTTGTACTATCTAGGTTACCTAACTGGAACTTGGACTATGTAATTTAACTAGCGGACACTTGGAATATCTATGTTAACTAGCAGGCCCTTGGACTATGTAGGTTAACTAGCGGGCACTTGGACTATCTAGGTTAACTAGCGGGTTCTTGGACTATGTAGGTTAACTAGCAGGCACTTGGACTATCTTGGTTAACTAGCAGTCCGTGGACTATGTAGGTTAACTAGCGGGCACTTGGACTATCTAGGTTAACTAGCGGGCACTTGGACTATCTAGGTTAACTAGCGGGCACTTGGAATATCTAGGTTAACTAGCGGGCCCTTGGACTATGTAGGTTAACTAGCGGGCACTTGGACTATCTAGGTTAACTAGCGGGTTCTTGGACTATGTAGGTCAACTAGCAGGCACTTGGACTATCTTGGTTAACTAGCAGACCGTGGACTATGTAGGTTAACTAGCGGGCACTTGGACTATCTAGGTTAACTAGCGGGCACTTGCACAATGCAGGTTCCCTAGCGGGCACTTTGACTATGTAGGTTCCCTAGCGGGCACTTGGACTATATAGGTTCCCTACGGGCACATGGACTATGTAAGTTCCTCAGCGGGCACTTGGACTATGTAGGTTCCCTATCAGGCACTTGGACTATGTAGGTTAACTAGCGGGCACTTGGACTATATAGGTTACCTACGGGCACTTGGATTATGTAGGTTCCTCAGCGGGCACTTGGACTATGTAGGTTCCCTATCAGGCACTTGGACTATGTAGGTTAACTAGCAGGCACTTGGAATATCTTGGTTAACTAGCAGTCCGTGGACTATGTAGGTTATGTAGCGGGCACGTGGACTATCTAGGTTAACGAACGTGCTTTTGGACTATGTAGGTCACCTAGCGGACACTTGGACTATGTACGTCCCCTAGTGGGCACTTGGACTATCTAGGTTAACTAACGGGCACGAGGACTATCTAGGTTAATGAACGGGCACTTGGACTATGTAGGTAACCTAACGGGCACTTGTCTAGGTTACCTAGCGGTCACTTTGACTATCTAGGTTAACTAGCAGACCTTGGACTATGTAGGTTAACTAGCGGGCCCTTGGACTATGTAGGTTAACTAGCGGGCTCTTGGACTATCTAGGTTTCCTAGCAGGCACTTGGAATGTACATACCCTAGCGCGCACTTGGACTATCTAGGTTACCTAGCGGGCACTTGGACTATATAGGTTCCCTACGGGCACTTGGACTATCTAGGTACCCTAACGGGCACTTGGAATATGTAGGTTCCCTATCGGGCACTTGGACTTTGTAGGTTCCTCAGCGGGCACTTGGACTATGTAGGTTCCCTATCAGGCACTTGGACTGTGTAGGTTAACTAGCGGGCACTTGGACTATATAGGTTACCTAGAGGGCCCTGGGACTATGTAGGTTATGTAGCGGGCACATGGACTATCTAGGTTAACGAACGTGCTTTTGGACTATGTAGGTAACCTAGCAGACACTTGGACAGTCTAGGTTGCCTAGCGGGCACTTGGACTATGTAGGTTAACTAGAGGACACTTGGATTATCTAGGTTAACTAGTGGGCACTTGGATTGTCTAGGTTAGCTAACAGGAATTTGGAATATCTAGGTTACCTAGCGGGCACTTGGACTATGTAGGTTACCTTGCGGGCACTTGTACTATCTAGGTTACCTAACTGGGACTTGGACTATGTAAGTTAACTAGCGGACACTTGGACGATCTAGGTTAACTAGCGGGCACTTGGAATATCAAGGTTAACTAGCGGGCCCTTGGACTATGTAGGTTAACTAGCGGGCACTTGGACTATCTAGGTTAACTAGCGGGTTCTTGGACTATGTAGGTTAACTAGCAGGCACTTGGACTATCTTGGTTAACTAGCAGACCGTGGACTATGTAGGTTAACAAGCGGGCACTTGGACTATCTAGGTTAACTAGCGGGCACTTGGATTATCTAGATTAAGTAGCGGGCACTTGGACTATGTAGGTTCCCTATCGGGCATGGGACTATGTAGGTTAACTAGCGGGACCTTGGACTATCTAGGTTACCTAGCGGGCACGTGCACTATGTACATACCCTAGCGGGCACTTGGACTATCTAGGTTACTTAGCGGGCACTTGGACTATGTACGTCCCCTAGCGGGCTCTTGGACTATCTAGGTTAACTAGAGGGCAATTGGACTGTCTAGGTTAACTAGCGGGCACTTGGATTATCTAGATTAAGTAGCGGCCACTTGGACTATGTAGGTTCCCTAGCGGGCACTTGGACTATGTAGGTTCCTCAGTGGGCACTTGGACTATGTAGGTTCCCTATCGGGCATTGGACTATGTAGGTTATCTAGCGGGACCTTGGACTATCTAGGTTACCTAGCGGGCACTTGGACAATCTAGGTTACTTAGCGGGCACTTGGACAATCTAAGTTACCTAGCGGGCACTTGAACTATGTACATAACCTAGCGGGCACTTGGACTATCTAGGTTACCTAGCGGGCACTTGGACTATCTAGGTTAACTAGAGGGCCCTTGGTCTATGTAGGTTAACTAGCGGGCACTTGGATTATCTAGGTTAACTAGCGGGCACTTGGACGATCTAGGTTAACTAGCGGGCACTTGGACAATCTAGATTAACTAGCGTTCACTTGGCCGATGCAGGTTCCCTAGCGGGCACTTGGACTACTAAGTTCCCTAATGGGCATTTGGACTATGTAGGTTCCCTAGCGTGCACTTGGAATATGTACGTCCCTTAGTGGGCACTTGGACTATGTAGGTTCCCTATCGGGCACTTGGAGTATGTAGGTTAACTAGCGGGTCCTTGGACTATGTACGTTCCCTAGTGGGAACTTGGACTATCTAGGTTAACTAACGGGCTGTTGTACTATCTAGGTTACCTAGCGGGCACTTGGACTATGTAAGTTTCCTAGCGGGCACTTGGAATATCTAGGTTACGTAACGGGCACTTGGACTGCGCAGGATACCTAGTGGGCACTTGGACAGTCTAGGTTAACTAGCGGGCACTTGGACTATGTAGGTTAACTAGCGGGCACTTGGACTATCTAGGTTACCTAACAGGCACTTGGACTATCTAGGTTACCTAGCGGGCACTTGGACTCTAAAGGTTACCTAGCGGGCACTTGAACTATCTATGTTATTAACGGGCACTTGGACTATGTAGGTAACCTAGCGGGCACTTGAACAGTCTAGGTTACCTAGCGGGCACTTGGACTTCTAGGTTAATGAACGGGCACTTGTACTATGTAGGTTGCCTAGGGGGCACTTGGACTATCTAGGTTAGGTAACGGGCACTTGGACTATCTAGGTTACCTAGCGGGAACTTGGACTATGTAGGTTCCCTAAGGACACTTGAACTATGTAAGTTAACTATCGGGCACTTGGACTATGTAGGTTAACTAGCAGGGCCTTGGACTATCTAGGATACCTAGCGGGCACTTGGAGTATATTGGTTACCTAGCGGGCACTTGGACTTCTAGGTTAACGAACGGGCACTTGGACTATGTATGTTGCATAGCTGGCAATTGGACTACCTAGGTTAGGTAACGGGCACTTGGACTATCTAGGTTACCTAGCGGGAACTTGGACTATGTAGGTTACCTAGCTTGCACTTGGACTATCTAGGTTACCTAACGGGCACTTGGACTATCTAGGTTTCTTAGCGGGCACTTGGACTATGTAGGTTAACTAGCGGGCACTTGGAGTATATAGGTTACCTAGAGGGCCCTTGGACTATGTTGGTTATGTAGCGGGCTCATGGACTATCTAGGTTAACGAACGTGCTTTTGGACTATGTAGGTAACTAGCGGACACTTGGACAGTCTAGGTAACCAAGCGGGCACTTGGACTATGTAGGTTACCTAGCGGGCACTTGGATTATCTAGGTTACCTAGCGGGAACTTGGACTATGTAGGTTACCTAGCTTGCACTTGGACTATCTAGGTTACCTAACGGGCACTTGGACTATCTAGGTTTCTTAGCGGGCACTTGGACTATGTAGGTTAACTAGCGGGCACTTGGAGTATATAGGTTACCTAGAGGGCCCTTGGACTATGTAGGTTATGTAGCGGGCTCATGGACTATCTAGGTTAACGAACGTGCTTTTGGACTATGTAGGTAACTAGCGGACACTTGGACAGTCTAGGTAACCAAGCGGGCACTTGGACTATGTAGGTTACCTAGCGGGCACTTGGATTATCTAGGTTAGCTAACAGGAACTTGGAATATCTAGGTTACCTAGCGGGCACTTGGACTATGCAGGTTACCTTGCGGGCACTTGTACTATCTAGGTTACCTAACTGGAACTTGGACTATGTAGTTTAACTAGCGGACACTTGGACGATATAGGTTAACTAGCGGTCACTTGGAATATCTAGGTTAACTAGCGGGCCCTTCGACTATGTAGGTTAACTAGCGGGCACTTGGACTATCTAGGTTAACTAGCGGGTTCTTGGAGTATGTAGGTTAACTAGCAGGCACTTGGACTATCTTGGTTAACTAGCAGACCGTGGACTATGTAGGTTAACTAGCGGGCACTTGGACTATCTAGGTTAACTAGCGGGCACTTGGACTATCTAGGTTAACTAGCGGGCACTTGCACAATGCAGGTTCCCTAGCGGGCACTTTGACTATGTAGGGTCCCTAGCGGGCACTTGGACTATATAGGTTCCCTACGGGCACTTGGACTATGTAGGTTCCTCAGCGGGCACTTGGACTATGTAGGTTCCCTATCAGGCACTTGGACTATGTAGGTTAACTAGCGGGCACTTGGACTATATAGGTTACCTAGAGGGCCCTTGGACTATGTAGGTTATGTAGCGGGCACGTGGACTATCTAGGTTAACGAACGTGCTTTTGGACTATGTAGGTAACCTAGCGGACACTTGGACAATCTAGGTTGCCTAGCGGGCACTTGGACTATCTAGGTTAACTTGCGGGCACTTGCACAATGCAGGTTCCCTAGCGGGCACTTGGACTATGTAGGTTCCCTAGCGGACACTTGGACTATATAGGTTCCCTACGGGCACTTGGACTATCTAGGTACCCTAACGGGCACTTGGAATATGTAGGTTCCCTATCGGGCACTTGGACTATGTAGGTTCCTCAGCGGGCACTTGGACTATGTAGGTTTCCTATCAGGCACTTGGACTATGTAGGTTAACTAGCGGGCACGTGGACTATATAGGTTACCTAGAGGGCCCTTGGACTATGTAGGTTATGTAGCGGGCACGTGGACTATCTAGGTTAACGAACGTGCTTTTGGACTATGTAGGTAACCTAGCGGACACTTGCACAGTCTAGGTTGCCTAGCGGGCACTTGGACTATGTAGGTTAACAAAAGGGCACTTGGACTATGTAGGTTACCTAGCGGGCACTTGGATTGTGTAGGTTAGCTAACAGGAATTTGGAATATCTAGGTTACCTAGCGGGCACTTGGACTATGTAGGTTACCTTGCGGGCACTTGTACTATCTAGGTTACCTAACAGGAACTTGGACTATGTAACTTAACTAGCGGACACTTGGACGATCTAGGTTAACTAGTGGGCACTTGGAATACTTAGGTTAACTAGCGGGCACTTGGACTATCTAGGTTAAGTAGCGGGTTCTTGGACTATGTAGGTTAACTAGCAGGCACTTGGACTATCTTGGTTAACTAGCAGACCATGGACTATGTAGGTTAACTAGCGGGCACTTGGACTATCTAGGTTAACTAGCGGGCACTTGGAATATCTAGGTTCCTCAGCAGGCACTTGGACTATGTAGGTTCCCTATCGGGCATGGGACTATGTAGGTTAACTAGCAGGCCCTTGGACTATCTAGGTTACCTAGCGGGCACTTGGACTATATAGGTTACCTAGCGGGCACTTGGACTTCTAGGTTAACGAACGGGCACTTGGACTATGTATGTTGCATAGCGGGCAATTGGACTATCTAGGTTAGGTAACGAGCACTTGGACTATATAGGTTACCTAGTGGGAACTTGGACTATGTAGGTTACCTAGCGGGCACTTGGACTATCTAGGTTACCTAACGGGCACTTGGACTATCTAAGTTTCTTAGCGGGCACTTGGACTATGTAGGTTAACTAGCGGGCACTTGGAGTATATAGGTTACCTAGAGGGCCCTTGGACTATGTAGGTTATGTAGCGGGCACATGGACTATGTAGGTTAACGAACGTGCTTTTGGACTATGTAGGTAACCTAGCGGACACTTTGACAGTCTAGGTAACCAAGCGGGCACTTGGACTATGTAGGTTAACGAAAGGGCACTTGGACTATGTAGGTTACCTAGCGGGCACTTGGATTATCTAGGTTAGGTAACGGGCACTTGGACTATCTAGGTTACCTAGCGGGAACTTGGACTATGTAGGTTACCTAGCGGGCACTTGGACTATCTAGGTTACCTAACGGGCACTTGGACTATCAAGGTTACCTAGCGGGCACTTGGAATATGTAGGTTAAGTAGCGGGTTCTTGGACTATGTAGGTTAACTAGCAGGCACTTGGACTATCTTGGTTAACTAGCAGACCGTGGACTCTGTAGGTTAACTAGCGGGCACTTGGACTATCTAGGTTAACTAGCGGGCACTTGGACTATCTAGGTTAACTAGCGGGCACTTGCACAATGCAGGTTCCCTAGCGGGCACTTTGAATATGTAGGTTCCCTAACGGGCACTTGGACTATATAGGTTCCCTACGGGCACTTGGACTATCTAGGTACCCTAACGGGCACTTGGAATATGTAGGTTCCCTATCGGGCACTTGGACTTTGTAGGTTCCTCAGCGGGCACTTGGACTATGTAGGTTCCCTATCAGGCACTTGGACTATTTAGGTTAACTAGCGGGCACTTGGACTATATAGGTTACCTAGAGGGCCCTTGGACTATGTAGGTTATGTACCGGGCACATGGACTATCTAAGTTAACGAACGTGCTTTTGGACTATGTAGGTAACCTAGCGGACACTTGGACAGTCTAGGTTGCCTAGCGGGCACTTGGACTATGTAGGTTAACTAAAGGGCACTTGGACTATGTAGGTTACCTAGTGGGCACTTGGATTGTGTAGGTTAGCTAACAGGAATTTGGAATATCTAGGTTACCTAGCGGGCACTTGGACTATGTAGGTTACCTTGCGGGCACTTGTACTATCTAGGTTACCTAACTGGAACTTGGACTATGTAAGTTAACTAGCGGACACTTGGACGATCTAGGTTAACTAGCGGGCACTTGGAATATCTAGGTTAACTAGCGGGCCTTGGACTATGTAGGTTAACTAGCGGGCACTTGGACTATCTAGGTTAACTAGCGGGTTCTTGGACTATGTAGGTTAACTAGCAGGCACTTGGACTATCTTGGTTAACTAGCAGACCGTGGACTATGTAGGTTAACTAGTGGGCACTTGGACTGTCTAGGTTAACTAGCGGGCACTTGGACTATGTAGGTTAACTAGCGGGCACTTGGACTATCTAGGTTACCTAACAGGCACTTGGACTATCTAGGTTACCTAGCGGGCACTTGGACTCTAAAGGTTACCTAGCGGGCACTTGAACTATCTATGTTATTAACGGGCACTTGGACTATGTAGGTAACCTAGCGGGCACTTGAACAGTCTAGGTTACCTAGCGGGCACTTGGACTTCTAGGTTAATGAACGGGCACTTGTACTATGTAGGTTGCCTAGGGGGCACTTGGACTATCTAGGTTAGGTAACGGGCACTTGGACTATCTAGGTTACCTAGCGGGAACTTGGACTATGTAGGTTATCTAGCGGGCACTTGGACAATGCAGGTTCCCTACGGACACTTGAACTATGTAAGTTAACTATCGGGCACTTGGACTATGTAGGTTAACTAGCAGGGCCTTGGACTATCTAGGATACCTAGCGGGCACTTGGAGTATATTGGTTACCTAGCGGGCACTTGGACTTCTAAGTTAACGAACGGGCACTTGGACTATGTATGTTGCATAGCTGGCAATTGGACTATCTAGGTTAGGTAACGGGCACGTGGACTATCTAGGTTACCTAGCGGGAACTTGGACTATGTAGGTTACCTAGCTTGCACTTGGACTATCTAGGTTACCTAACGGGCACTTGGACTATCTAGGTTTCTTAGCGGGCACTTGGACTATGTAGGTTAACTAGCGGGCACTTGGAGTATATAGGTTACCTAGAGGGCCCTTGGACTATGATGGTTATGTAGCGGGCTCATGGACTATCTAGGTTAACGAACGTGCTTTTGGACTATGTAGGTAACTAGCGGACACTTGGACAGTCTAGGTAACCAAGCGGGCACTTGGACTATGTAGGTTACCTAGCGGGCACTTGGATTATCTAGGTTACCTAGCGGGAACTTGGACTATGTAGGTTACCTAGCTTGCACTTGGACTATCTAGGTTACCTAACGGGCACTTGGACTATCTAGGTTTCTTAGCGGGCACTTGGACTATGTAGGTTAACTAGCGGGCACTTGGAGTATATAGGTTACCTAGAGGGCCCTTGGACTATGTAGGTTATGTAGCGGGCTCATGGACTATCTAGGTTAACGAACGTGCTTTTGGACTATGTAGGTAACTAGCGGACACTTGGACAGTCTAGGTAACCAAGCGGGCACTTGGACTATGTAGGTTACCTAGCGGGCACTTGGATTATCTAGGTTAGCTAACAGGAACTTGGAATATCTAGGTTACCTAGCGGGCACTTGGACTATGCAGGTTACCTTGCGGGCACTTGTACTATCTAGGTTACCTAACTGGAACTTGGACTATGTAGGTTAACTAGCGGACACTTGGACGATATAGGTTAACTAGCGGGCACTTGGAATATCTAGGTTAACTAGCGGGCCCTTCGACTATGTAGGTTAACTAGCGGGCACTTGGACTATCTAGGTTAACTAGCGGGTTCTTGGAGTATGTAGGTTAACTAGCAGGCACTTGGACTATCTTGGTTAACTAGCAGACCGTGGACTATGTAGGTTAACTAGCGGGCACTTGGACTATCTAGGTTAACTAGCGGGCACTTGGACTATCTAGGTTAACTAGCGGGCACTTGCACAATGCAGGTTCCCTAGCGGGCACTTTGACTATGTAGGGTCCCTAGCGGGCACTTGGACTATATAGGTTCCCTACGGACACTTGGACTATGTAGGTTCCTCAGCGGGCACTTGGACTATGTAGGTTCCCTATGAGGCACTTGGACTATGTAGGTTAACTAGCGGGCACTTGGACTATATAGGTTACCTAGAGGGCCCTTGGACTATGTAGGTTATGTAGCGGGCACGTGGACTATCTAGGTTAACGAACGTGCTTTTGGACTATGTAGGTAACCTAGCGGACACTTGGACAATCTAGGTTGCCTAGCGGGCACTTGGACTATGTAGGTTAACGAAAGGGAACTCGGACTATGTAGGTTACCTAGCGTGCACTTGGATTATCTAGGTTACCTAGCGGGCACTTGGACTATGTACGTCCCCTAGTGGGCACTTGGACTATCTAGGTTAACTAACGGGCACGAGGACTATCTAGGTTAATGAACGGGCACTTGGACTATGTAGGTAACCTAACGGGCACTTGTCTAGTTTACCTAGCGGTCACTTTGACTATCTAGGTTAACTAGCAGACCTTGGACTATGTAGGTTAACTAGCGGGCACTTGTACTATGTAGGTTAACTAGCGGGATCTTGGACTATCTAGGTTTCCTAGCAGGCACTTGGACTATGTACATACCAGAGCGCACTTGGACTATCTAGGTTACCTAGCGGGCACTGGGACTATCTAGATTAACAAGTGGGCACTTGGACTATCTAGGTTAACTAGCGGGCACTTGGAATATCTAGGTTAACTAGCGGGCACTTGGACTATCTAGGTTAACTTGCGGGCACTTGCACAATGCAGGTTCCCTAGCAGGCACTTGGACTATGTAGGTTCCCTAGCGGGCACTTGGACTATATAGGTTCCCTACGGGCACTTGGACTATCTAGGTACCCTAACGGGCACTTGGAATATGTAGGTTCACTATCGGGCACTTGGACTATGTAGGTTCCTCAGCGGGCACTTGGACTATGTAGGTTTCCTATCAGGCACTTGGACTATGTAGGTTAACTAGCGGGCACGTGGACTATATAGGTTACCTAGAGGGCCCTTGGACTATGTAGGTTATGTAGCGGGCACGTGGACTATCTAGGTTAACGAACGTGCTTTTGGACTATGTAGGTAACCTAGCGGACACTTGCACAGTCTAGGTTGCCTAGCGGGCACTTGGACTATGTAGGTTAACAAAAGGGCACTTGGACTATGTAGGTTACCTAGCGGGCACTTGGATTGTGTAGGTTAGCTAACAGGAATTTGGAATATCTAGGTTACCTAGCGGGCACTTGGACTATGTAGGTTACCTTGCGGGCACTTGTACTATCTAGGTTACCTAACAGGAACTTGGACTATGTAACTTAACTAGCGGACACTTGGACGATCTAGGTTAACTAGTGGGCCCTTGGAATACTTAGGTTAACTAGGGGGCCCTTGGAATATGTAGGTTAACTAGCGGGCACTTGGACTATCTAGGTTAACTAGCGGGTTCTTGGACTATGTAGGTTAACTAGCAGGCACTTGGACTATCTTGGTTAACTAGCAGACCGTGGACTATGTAGGTTAACTAGCGGGCACTTGGACTATCTAGGTTAACTAGCGGGCACTTGGAATATCTAGGTTCCTCAGCGGGCACTTGGACTATGTAGGTTCCCTATCGGGCATGGGACTATGTAGGTTAACTAGCAGGCCCTTGGACTATCTAGGTTACCTAGCGGGCACTTGGACTATATAGGTTACCTAGCGGGCACTTGGACTTCTAGGTTAACGAACGGGCACTTGGACTATGTATGTTGCATAGCGGGCAATTGGACTATCTAGGTTAGGTAACGAGCACTTGGACTATCTAGGTTACCTAGCGGGAACTTGGACTATGTAGGTTACCTAGCGGGCACTTGGACTATCTAGGTTACCTAACGGGCACTTGGACTATCTAAGTTTCTTAGCGGGCACTTGGACTATGTAGGTTAACTAGCGGGCACTTGGAGTATATAGGTTACCTAGAGGGCCCTTGGACTATGTAGGTTATGTAGCGGGCACATGGACTATGTAGGTTAACGAACGTGCTTTTGGACTATGTAGGTAACCTAGCGGACACTTTGACAGTCTAGGTAACCAAGCGGGCACTTGGACTATGTAGGTTAACGAAAGGGCACTTGGACTATGTAGGTTACCTAGCGGGCACTTGGATTATCTAGGTTAGGTAACGGGCACTTGGACTATCTAGGTTACCTAGCGGGAACTTGGACTATGTAGGTTACCTAGCGGGCACTTGGACTATCTAGGTTACCTAACGGGCACTTGGACTATCAAGGTTACCTAGCGGGCACTTGGAATATGTAGGTTAAGTAGCGGGTTCTTGGACTATGTAGGTTAACTAGCAGGCACTTGGACTATCTTGGTTAACTAGCAGACCGTGGACTCTGTAGGTTAACTAGCGGGCACTTGGACTATCTAGGTTAACTAGCGGGCACTTGGACTATCTAGGTTAACTAGCGGGCACTTGCACAATGCAGGTTCCCTAGCGGGCATTTTGAATATGTAGGTTCCCTAACGGGCACTTGGACTATATAGGTTCCCTACGGGCACTTGGACTATCTAGGTACCCTAACGGGCACTTGGAATATGTAGGTTCCCTATCGGGCACTTGGACTTTGTAGGTTCCTCAGCGGGCACTTGGACTATGTAGGTTCCCTATCAGGCACTTGGACTATTTAGGTTAACTAGCGGGCACTTGGACTATATAGGTTACCTAGAGGGCCCTTGGACTATGTAGGTTATGTACCGGGCACATGGACTATCTAAGTTAACGAACGTGCTTTTGGACTATGTAGGTAACCTAGCGGACACTTGGACAGTCTAGGTTGCCTAGCGGGCACTTGGACTATGTAGGTTAACGAAAGGGCACTTGGACTATGTAGGTTACCTAGCGGGCACTTGGATTGTGTAGGTTAGCTAACAGGAATTTGGAATATCTAGGTTACCTAGCGGGCACTTGGACTATGTAGGTTACCTTGCGGGCACTTGTACTATCTAGGTTACCTAACTGGAACTTGGACTATGTAAGTTAACTAGCGGACACTTGGACGATCTAGGTTAACTAGCGGGCACTTGGAATATCTAGGTTAACTAGCGGGCCTTGGACTATGTAGGTTAACTAGCGGGCACTTGGACTATCTAGGTTAACTAGCGGGTTCTTGGACTATGTAGGTTAACTAGCAGGCACTTGGACTATCTTGGTTAACTAGCAGACCGTGGACTATGTAGGTTAACTAGTGGGCACTTGGACTATCTAGGTTAACTAGCGGGCACTTGGACTATCTATGTTCCTCAGCGGGCACTTGGACTATGTAGGTTCCCTATCGGGCATGGGACTATGTAGGTTAACTAGCGGGACCTTGGATTATCTAGGTTACCTAGCGGGCACGTGCACTATGTACATACCCTAGCGGGCAATTGTACTATCTAGGTTACCTAGCGGGCACTTGGACTATGTACGTCCCCTAGCGGGCACTTGGACTATCTAGGTTAACTAGAGGGCACTTGGACTATCTAGGTTAACTAGCGGGCACTTGGACTATCTAGATTAAGTAGCGGCCACTTGGACTATGTAGTTTCCCTAGCGGGCACTTGGACTATGTAGGTTCCTCAGTGGGCACTTGGACTATGTAGGTTTCCTATCGGGCATTGGACTATGTAGGTTATCTAGCGGGACCTTGGACTATCTAGGTTACCTAGCGGGCACGTGGACAATCTAGGTTACTTAGCGGGCACTTGGACAATCTAGGTTACCTAGCGGGCACTTGAACTATGTACATAACCTAGCGGGCACTTGGACTATCTAGGTTACCTAGCGGGCACTTGGACTATCTAGGTTAACTAGAGGGCCCTTGGTCTATGTAGGTTAAATAGCGGGCACTTGGATTATCTAGGTTAACTAGCGGGCACTTGGACAATCTAGGTTAACTAGTGGGCACTTGGACAATCTAGATTAACTAGCGTTCACTTGGACGATGCAGGTTCCCTAGCGGGCACTTGGACTGCTAAGTTCCCTAATGGGCATTTGGACTATGTAGGTTCCCTAGCGGGCACTTGGAATATGTACGTCCCTTAGCGGGCACTTGGACTATGTAGGTTCCCTATCGGGCACTTGGAGTATGTAGGTTAACTAGCGGGTCCTTGGACTATGTACGTTCCCTAGTGGGAACTTGGACTATCTAGGTTCACTAACGGGCTGTTGTACTATCTAGGTTACCTAGCGGGCACTTGGACTATGTAGGTTTCCTAGCGGGCACTTGGAATATCTAGGTTACCTAACGGGCACTTGGACTACGCAGGTTACCTAGTGGGCACTTGGACTGTCTAGGTTAACTAGCGGGCACTTGGACTATGTAGGTTAACTAGCGGGCACTTGGACTATCTAGGTTACCTAACAGGCACTTGGACTATCTAGGTTACCTAGCGGGCACTTGGACTCTTAAGGTTACCTAGCGGGCACTTGGACTATCTATGTTATTAACGGGCACTTGGACTATGTAGGTAACCTAGCGGGCACTTGAACAGTCTAGGTTACCTAGCGGGCACTTGGACTTCTAGGTTAATGAACGGGTACTTGTACTATGTAGGTTGCCTAGGGGCACTTGGACTATCTAGGTTAGGTAACGGGCACTTGGACTATCTAGGTTACCTAGCGGGCACTTGGACAATTCAGGTTCCCTACGGACACTTGAACTATGTAAGTTAACTACCGGGCACTTGGACTATGTAGGTTAACTAGCAGGCCCTTGGACTATCTAGGTTACCTAGCGGGCACTTGGACTATATAGGTTACCTAGCGAGCACTTGGACTTCTAGGTTAACGAACGGGCACTTGGACTATGTATGTTGCATAGCGGGCAATTGGACTATCTAGGTTAGGTAACGGGCACTTGGACTATCTAGGTTACCTAGCGGGAACTTGGACAATGTAGGTGACCTAGCTTGCACCTGGACTATCTAGCTTACCTAACGGGCACTTGGACTATCTAGGTTTCTTAGCGGGCACTTGGACTATGTAGGTTAACTAGCGGGCACTTGGAGTATATAGGTTCCCTAGAGGGCCCTTGGACTATATAGGTTCCCTACGGACACTTGAACTATCTAAGTACCCTAACGGGCACTTGGAATATGTAGGTTCCCTATCGGGCACTTGGACTATGTACGTTCCTCAGCGGGCACTTGGACTATGTAGGTTCCCTATCAGGCACTTGGACTATGTAGGTTAACTAGCGGGCTGTGGATGATCAATGTTAACTAGTGGGCACTTTGACTATCTAGGTTAACTAGCGGGCAATTGGACTATCTAGGTTAATTAGCGTGCACTTGTACAATGCAGGTTCCCTAGTGGGCAATTTGACTATGTAGGTTCCCTATGGGCACTTGGACTATCTAGGTTCCCTAACGGGCACTTGGACTATGTTGGGTCCTCAGCGGGCACTTGGACTATGTAGGTTCCCTATCGGGCATGGGACTATGTAGGTTAACTAGCGGGACCTTGGACTATCTAGGATACCTAGCGGGCACTTGAACTATGTACATACCCTAGCGGGCACTTGGATTATCTAGGTTACCTAGCGGGCACTTGGACTATGTACGTCCCCTAGCGGGCACTTGGACTATCTAGGTTAACTAGGGGGCCCTTGTACTATGTAGGTTAACTAGCGGGTACTTAGATTATCTAGGTTAACTAGCGGGCACTTGGACGATCTAGGTTAACTAGAGGGCACTTAGACTATCTAGGTTAACTAGCGGGCAGTTGGACTATCTAGATTAACTACCGGCCACTTGGACTATGTAGGTTCCCTAGCGGGCACTTGGACTATGTAGGTTCCTCACTGGGCACTTGGACTATGTAGGTTCCCTATCGGGCATTGGACTATGTAGGTTATCTAGCGGGACCTTGGACTATCTAGGTTACCTAGCGGGCACGTGGACAATCTGGGTTACTTAGCGGGCACTTGGACAATCTAGGTTACCTAGCGGGCACTTGAACTATCTACATACCCTAGCGGGCACTTGGACTATCTAGGTTACCTAGCGGGCACTTGGACTATGTGCGTTCCCTAGCGAGCACTTGGACTATCTAGGTTAACTAGAGGGCCCTTGGTCTATGTAGGATAACTAGCGGGCACTTGGATTATCTAGGTTAAGTAGCGGGCACTTGGACGATCTAGGTTAACTAGCTGGCACTTGGACAATCTAGATTAACTAGCGGGCACTTGGATGATGCAGGTTCCCTAGCGGGCACTTGGACTACTAAGTTCCCTAATGGGCATTTGGACTATGTAGGTTCCCTATCGGGCACATGGACTATGTAGGTTAACTAGCGGGTCCTTGGACTATGTACGTTCTCTAGTGGGAACTTGGACTATCTAGGTTAACTAACGGGCTGTTGTACTATCTAGGTTACTTAGCGGGCACTTGGACTATGTAGGTTTCCTAGCGGGCACTTGGAATATCTAGGTTACCTAACGGGCACTTGGACTACGCAGGTTACCTAGTGGGCACTTGGACTGTCTAGGTTAACTAGCGGGCACTTGGACTATGTAGGTTAACTAGCGGGCACTTGGACTATCTAGGTTACCTAACAGGCACTTGGACTATCTAGGTTACCTAGCGGGCACTTGGACTCTAAAGGTTACCTAGCGGGCACTTGAACTATCTATGTTATTAACGGGCACTTGGACTATGTAGGTAACCTAGCGGGCACTTGAACAGTCTAGGTTACCTAGCGGGCACTTGGACTTCTAGGTTAATGAACGGGCACTTGTACTATGTAGGTTGCCTAGGGGGCACTTGGACTATCTAGGTTAGGTAACGGGCACTTGGACTATCTAGGTTACCTAGCGGGAACTTGGACTATGTAGGTTATCTAGCGGGCACTTGGACAATGCAGGTTCCCTACGGACACTTGAACTATGTAAGTTAACTATCGGGCACTTGGACTATGTAGGTTAACTAGCAGGGCCTTGGACTATCTAGGATACCTAGCGGGCACTTGGAGTATATTGGTTACCTAGCGGGCACTTGGACTTCTAGGTTAACGAACGGGCACTTGGACTATGTATGTTGCATAGCTGGCAATTGGACTATCTAGGTTAGGTAACGGGCACGTGGACTATCTAGGTTACCTAGCGGGAACTTGGACTATGTAGGTTACCTAGCTTGCACTTGGACTATCTAGGTTACCTAACGGGCACTTGGACTATCTAGGTTTCTTAGCGGGCACTTGGACTATGTAGGTTAACTAGCGGGCACTTGGAGTATATAGGTTACCTAGAGGGCCCTTGGACTATGATGGTTATGTAGCGGGCTCATGGACTATCTAGGTTAACGAACGTGCTTTTGGACTATGTAGGTAACTAGCGGACACTTGGACAGTCTAGGTAACCAAGCGGGCACTTGGACTATGTAGGTTACCTAGCGGGCACTTGGATTATCTAGGTTACCTAGCGGGAACTTGGACTATGTAGGTTACCTAGCTTGCACTTGGACTATCTAGGTTACCTAACGGGCACTTGGACTATCTAGGTTTCTTAGCGGGCACTTGGACTATGTAGGTTAACTAGCGGGCACTTGGAGTATATAGGTTACCTAGAGGGCCCTTGGACTATGTAGGTTATGTAGCGGGCTCATGGACTATCTAGGTTAACGAACGTGCTTTTGGACTATGTAGGTAACTAGCGGACACTTGGACAGTCTAGGTAACCAAGCGGGCACTTGGACTATGTAGGTTACCTAGCGGGCACTTGGATTATCTAGGTTAGCTAACAGGAACTTGGAATATCTAGGTTACCTAGCGGGCACTTGGACTATGCAGGTTACCTTGCGGGCACTTGTACTATCTAGGTTACCTAACTGGAACTTGGACTATGTAGGTTAACTAGCGGACACTTGGACGATATAGGTTAACTAGCGGGCACTTGGAATATCTAGGTTAACTAGCGGGCCCTTCGACTATGTAGGTTAACTAGCGGGCACTTGGACTATCTAGGTTAACTAGCGGGTTCTTGGAGTATGTAGGTTAACTAGCAGGCACTTGGACTATCTTGGTTAACTAGCAGACCGTGGACTATGTAGGTTAACTAGCGGGCACTTGGACTATCTAGGTTAACTAGCGGGCACTTGGACTATCTAGGTTAACTAGCGGGCACTTGCACAATGCAGGTTCCCTAGCGGGCACTTTGACTATGTAGGGTCCCTAGCGGGCACTTGGACTATATAGGTTCCCTACGGACACTTGGACTATGTAGGTTCCTCAGCGGGCACTTGGACTATGTAGGTTCCCTATGAGGCACTTGGACTATGTAGGTTAACTAGCGGGCACTTGGACTATATAGGTTACCTAGAGGGCCCTTGGACTATGTAGGTTATGTAGCGGGCACGTGGACTATCTAGGTTAACGAACGTGCTTTTGGACTATGTAGGTAACCTAGCGGACACTTGGACAATCTAGGTTGCCTAGCGGGCACTTGGACTATGTAGGTTAACGAAAGGGAACTCGGACTATGTAGGTTACCTAGCGTGCACTTGGATTATCTAGGTTACCTAGCGGGCACTTGGACTATGTACGTCCCCTAGTGGGCACTTGGACTATCTAGGTTAACTAACGGGCACGAGGACTATCTAGGTTAATGAACGGGCACTTGGACTATGTAGGTAACCTAACGAGCACTTGTCTAGTTTACCTAGCGGTCACTTTGACTATCTAGGTTAACTAGCAGACCTTGGACTATGTAGGTTAACTAGCGGGCACTTGGACTATGTAGGTTAACTAGCGGGATCTTGGACTATCTAGGTTTCCTAGCAGGCACTTGGACTATGTACATACCAGAGCGCACTTGGACTATCTAGGTTACCTAGCGGGCACTGGGACTATCTAGATTAACAAGTGGGCACTTGGACTATCTAGGTTAACTAGCGGGCACTTGGAATATCTAGGTTAACTAGCGGGCACTTGGACTATCTAGGTTAACTTGCGGGCACTTGCACAATGCAGGTTCCCTAGC
Organism: Tenrec ecaudatus; assembly: GCF_050624435.1. Lineage (NCBI taxonomy): Eukaryota > Metazoa > Chordata > Mammalia > Afrosoricida > Tenrecidae > Tenrec > Tenrec ecaudatus. The sequence goes on along the minus strand of NW_027457568.1, from coordinate 4,124,591 downwards.
AGGCACTTGGACTATGTAGGTTCCCTAGCGGGCACTTGGACTATATAGGTTCCCTACGGGCACTTGGACTATCTAGGTACCCTAACGGGCACTTGGAATATGTAGGTTCACTATCGGGCACTTGGACTATGTAGGTTCCTCAGCGGGCACTTGGACTATGTAGGTTTCCTATCAGGCACTTGGACTATGTAGGTTAACTAGCGGGCACGTGGACTATATAGGTTACCTAGAGGGCCCTTGGACTATGTAGGTTATGTAGCGGGCACGTGGACTATCTAGGTTAACGAACGTGCTTTTGGACTATGTAGGTAACCTAGCGGACACTTGCACAGTCTAGGTTGCCTAGCGGGCACTTGGACTATGTAGGTTAACAAAAGGGCACTTGGACTATGTAGGTTACCTAGCGGGCACTTGGATTGTGTAGGTTAGCTAACAGGAATTTGGAATATCTAGGTTACCTAGCGGGCACTTGGACTATGTAGGTTACCTTGCGGGCACTTGTACTATCTAGGTTACCTAACAGGAACTTGGACTATGTAACTTAACTAGCGGACACTTGGACGATCTAGGTTAACTAGTGGGCCCTTGGAATACTTAGGTTAACTAGGGGGCCCTTGGAATATGTAGGTTAACTAGCGGGCACTTGGACTATCTAGGTTAACTAGCGGGTTCTTGGACTATGTAGGTTAACTAGCAGGCACTTGGACTATCTTGGTTAACTAGCAGACCGTGGACTATGTAGGTTAACTAGCGGGCACTTGGACTATCTAGGTTAACTAGCGGGCACTTGGAATATCTAGGTTCCTCAGCGGGCACTTGGACTATGTAGGTTCCCTATCGGGCATGGGACTATGTAGGTTAACTAGCAGGCCCTTGGACTATCTAGGTTACCTAGCGGGCACTTGGACTATATAGGTTACCTAGCGGGCACTTGGACTTCTAGGTTAACGAACGGGCACTTGGACTATGTATGTTGCATAGCGGGCAATTGGACTATCTAGGTTAGGTAACGAGCACTTGGACTATCTAGGTTACCTAGCGGGAACTTGGACTATGTAGGTTACCTAGCGGGCACTTGGACTATCTAGGTTACCTAACGGGCACTTGGACTATCTAAGTTTCTTAGCGGGCACTTGGACTATGTAGGTTAACTAGCGGGCACTTGGAGTATATAGGTTACCTAGAGGGCCCTTGGACTATGTAGGTTATGTAGCGGGCACATGGACTATGTAGGTTAACGAACGTGCTTTTGGACTATGTAGGTAACCTAGCGGACACTTTGACAGTCTAGGTAACCAAGCGGGCACTTGGACTATGTAGGTTAACAAAAGGGCACTTGGACTATGTAGGTTACCTAGCGGGCACTTGGATTATCTAGGTTAGGTAACGGGCACTTGGACTATCTAGGTTACCTAGCGGGAACTTGGACTATGTAGGTTACCTAGCGGGCACTTGGACTATCTAGGTTACCTAACGGGCACTTGGACTATCAAGGTTACCTAGCGGGCACTTGGAATATGTAGGTTAAGTAGCGGGTTCTTGGACTATGTAGGTTAACTAGCAGGCACTTGGACTATCTAGGTTAACTAGCGGGTTCTTGGACTATGTAGGTTAACTAGCAGGCACTTGGACTATCTTGGTTAACTAGCAGACCGTGGACTATGTAGGTTAACTAGCGGGCACTTGGACTATCTAGGTTAACTAGCGGGCACTTGGAATATCTAGGTTCCTCAGCGGGCACTTGGACTATGTAGGTTCCCTATCGGGCATGGGTCTATGTAGGTTAACTAGCAGGCCCTTGGACTATCTAGGTTACCTAGCGGGCACTTGGACTATATAGGTTACCTAGCGGGCACTTGGACTTCTAGGTTAACGAACGGGCACTTGGACTATGTATGTTGCATAGCGGGCAATTGGACTATCTAGGTTAGGTAACGAGCACTTGGACTATCTAGGTTACCTAGCGGGAACTTGGACTATGTAGGTTACCTAGCGGGCACTTGGACTATCTAGGTTACCTAACGGGCACTTGGACTATCTAAGTTTCTTAGCGGGCACTTGGACTATGTAGGTTAACTAGCGGGCACTTGGAGTATATAGGTTACCTAGAGGGCCCTTGGACTATGTAGGTTATGTAGCGGGCACATGGACTATGTAGGTTAACGAACGTGCTTTTGGACTATGTAGGTAACCTAGCGGACACTTTGACAGTCTAGGTAACCAAGCGGGCACTTGGACTATGTAGGTTAACGAAAGGGCACTTGGACTATGTAGGTTACCTAGCGGGCACTTGGATTATCTAGGTTAGGTAACGGGCACTTGGACTATCTAGGTTACCTAGCGGGAACTTGGACTATGTAGGTTACCTAGCGGGCACTTGGACTATCTAGGTTACCTAACGGGCACTTGGACTATCAAGGTTACCTAGCGGGCACTTGGAATATGTAGGTTAAGTAGCGGGTTCTTGGACTATGTAGGTTAACTAGCAGGCACTTGGACTATCTTGGTTAACTAGCAGACCGTGGACTCTGTAGGTTAACTAGCGGGCACTTGGACTATCTAGGTTAACTAGCGGGCACTTGGACTATCTAGGTTAACTAGCGGGCACTTGCACAATGCAGGTTCCCTAGCGGGCATTTTGAATATGTAGGTTCCCTAACGGGCACTTGGACTATATAGGTTCCCTACGGGCACTTGGACTATCTAGGTACCCTAACGGGCACTTGGAATATGTAGGTTCCCTATCGGGCACTTGGACTTTGTAGGTTCCTCAGCGGGCACTTGGACTATGTAGGTTCCCTATCAGGCACTTGGACTATTTAGGTTAACTAGCGGGCACTTGGACTATATAGGTTACCTAGAGGGCCCTTGGACTATGTAGGTTATGTACCGGGCACATGGACTATCTAAGTTAACGAACGTGCTTTTGGACTATGTAGGTAACCTAGCGGACACTTGGACAGTCTAGGTTGCCTAGCGGGCACTTGGACTATGTAGGTTAACGAAAGGGCACTTGGACTATGTAGGTTACCTAGCGGGCACTTGGATTGTGTAGGTTAGCTAACAGGAATTTGGAATATCTAGGTTACCTAGCGGGCACTTGGACTATGTAGGTTACCTTGCGGGCACTTGTACTATCTAGGTTACCTAACTGGAACTTGGACTATGTAAGTTAACTAGCGGACACTTGGACGATCTAGGTTAACTAGCGGGCACTTGGAATATCTAGGTTAACTAGCGGGCCTTGGACTATGTAGGTTAACTAGCGGGCACTTGGACTATCTAGGTTAACTAGCGGGTTCTTGGACTATGTAGGTTAACTAGCAGGCACTTGGACTATCTTGGTTAACTAGCAGACCGTGGACTATGTAGGTTAACTAGTGGGCACTTGGACTATCTAGGTTAACTAGCGGGCACTTGGACTATCTATGTTCCTCAGCGGGCACTTGGACTATGTAGGTTCCCTATCGGGCATGGGACTATGTAGGTTAACTAGCGGGACCTTGGATTATCTAGGTTACCTAGCGGGCACGTGCACTATGTACATACCCTAGCGGGCAATTGTACTATCTAGGTTACCTAGCGGGCACTTGGACTATGTACGTCCCCTAGCGGGCACTTGGACTATCTAGGTTAACTAGAGGGCACTTGGACTATCTAGGTTAACTAGCGGGCACTTGGACTATCTAGATTAAGTAGCGGCCACTTGGACTATGTAGGTTCCCTAGCGGGCACTTGGACTATGTAGGTTCCTCAGTGGGCACTTGGACTATGTAGGTTTCCTATCGGGCATTGGACTATGTAGGTTATCTAGCGGGACCTTGGACTATCTAGGTTACCTAGCGGGCACGTGGACAATCTAGGTTACTTAGCGGGCACTTGGACAATCTAGGTTACCTAGCGGGCACTTGAACTATGTACATAACCTAGCGGGCACTTGGACTATCTAGGTTACCTAGCGGGCACTTGGACTATCTAGGTTAACTAGAGGGCCCTTGGTCTATGTAGGTTAAATAGCGGGCACTTGGATTATCTAGGTTAACTAGCGGGCACTTGGACAATCTAGGTTAACTAGTGGGCACTTGGACAATCTAGATTAACTAGCGTTCACTTGGACGATGCAGGTTCCCTAGCGGGCACTTGGACTGCTAAGTTCCCTAATGGGCATTTGGACTATGTAGGTTCCCTAGCGGGCACTTGGAATATGTACGTCCCTTAGCGGGCACTTGGACTATGTAGGTTCCCTATCGGGCATTTGGACTATGTAGGTTAACTAGCGGGTCCTTGGACTATGTACGTTCCCTAGTGGGAACTTGGACTATCTAGGTTCACTAACGGGCTGTTGTACTATCTAGGTTACCTAGCGGGCACTTGGACTATGTAGGTTTCCTAGCGGGCACTTGGAATATCTAGGTTAACTAACGGGCACTTGGACTACGCAGGTTACCTAGTGGGCACTTGGACTGTCTAGGTTAACTAGCGGGCACTTGGACTATGTAGGTTAACTAGCGGGCACTTGGACTATCTAGGTTACCTAACAGGCACTTGGACTATCTAGGTTACCTAGCGGGCACTTGGACTCTTAAGGTTACCTAGCGGGCACTTGGACTATCTATGTTATTAACGGGCACTTGGACTATGTAGGTAACCTAGCGGGCACTTGAACAGTCTAGGTTACCTAGCGGGCACTTGGACTTCTAGGTTAATGAACGGGTACTTGTACTATGTAGGTTGCCTAGGGGCACTTGGACTATCTAGGTTAGGTAACGGGCACTTGGACTATCTAGGTTACCTAGCGGGCACTTGGACAATTCAGGTTCCCTACGGACACTTGAACTATGTAAGTTAACTACCGGGCACTTGGACTATGTAGGTTAACTAGCAGGCCCTTGGACTATCTAGGTTACCTAGCGGGCACTTGGACTATATAGGTTACCTAGCGAGCACTTGGACTTCTAGGTTAACGAACGGGCACTTGGACTATGTATGTTGCATAGCGGGCAATTGGACTATCTAGGTTAGGTAACGGGCACTTGGACTATCTAGGTTACCTAGCGGGAACTTGGACAATGTAGGTGACCTAGCTTGCACCTGGACTATCTAGCTTACCTAACGGGCACTTGGACTATCTAGGTTTCTTAGCGGGCACTTGGACTATGTAGGTTAACTAGCGGGCACTTGGAGTATATAGGTTCCCTAGAGGGCCCTTGGACTATATAGGTTCCCTACGGACACTTGAACTATCTAAGTACCCTAACGGGCACTTGGAATATGTAGGTTCCCTATCGGGCACTTGGACTATGTACGTTCCTCAGCGGGCACTTGGACTATGTAGGTTCCCTATCAGGCACTTGGACTATGTAGGTTAACTAGCGGGCTGTGGATGATCAATGTTAACTAGTGGGCACTTTGACTATCTAGGTTAACTAGCGGGCAATTGGACTATCTAGGTTAATTAGCGTGCACTTGTACAATGCAGGTTCCCTAGTGGGCAATTTGACTATGTAGGTTCCCTATGGGCACTTGGACTATCTAGGTTCCCTAACGGGCACTTGGACTATGTTGGGTCCTCAGCGGGCACTTGGACTATGTAGGTTCCCTATCGGGCATGGGACTATGTAGGTTAACTAGCGGGACCTTGGACTATCTAGGATACCTAGCGGGCACTTGAACTATGTACATACCCTAGCGGGCACTTGGATTATCTAGGTTACCTAGCGGGCACTTGGACTATGTACGTCCCCTAGCGGGCACTTGGACTATCTAGGTTAACTAGGGGGCCCTTGTACTATGTAGGTTAACTAGCGGGTACTTAGATTATCTAGGTTAACTAGCGGGCACTTGGACGATCTAGGTTAACTAGAGGGCACTTAGACTATCTAGGTTAACTAGCGGGCAGTTGGACTATCTAGATTAACTACCGGCCACTTGGACTATGTAGGTTCCCTAGCGGGCACTTGGACTATGTAGGTTCCTCACTGGGCACTTGGACTATGTAGGTTCCCTATCGGGCATTGGACTATGTAGGTTATCTAGCGGGACCTTGGACTATCTAGGTTACCTAGCGGGCACGTGGACAATCTGGGTTACTTAGCGGGCACTTGGACAATCTAGGTTACCTAGCGGGCACTTGAACTATCTACATACCCTAGCGGGCACTTGGACTATCTAGGTTACCTAGCGGGCACTTGGACTATGTGCGTTCCCTAGCGAGCACTTGGACTATCTAGGTTAACTAGAGGGCCCTTGGTCTATGTAGGATAACTAGCGGGCACTTGGATTATCTAGGTTAAGTAGCGGGCACTTGGACGATCTAGGTTAACTAGCTGGCACTTGGACAATCTAGATTAACTAGCGGGCACTTGGATGATGCAGGTTCCCTAGCGGGCACTTGGACTACTAAGTTCCCTAATGGGCATTTGGACTATGTAGGTTCCCTATCGGGCACATGGACTATGTAGGTTAACTAGCGGGTCCTTGGACTATGTACGTTCTCTAGTGGGAACTTGGACTATCTAGGTTAACTAACGGGCTGTTGTACTATCTAGGTTACTTAGCGGGCACTTGGACTATGTAGGTTTCCTAGCGGGCACTTGGAATATCTAGGTTACCTAACGGGCACTTGGACTACGCAGGTTACCTAGTGGGCACTTGGACTGTCTAGGTTAACTAGCGGGCACTTGGACTATGTAGGTTAACTAGCGGGCACTTGGACTATCTAGGTTACCTAACAGGCACTTGGACTATCTAGGTTACCTAGCGGGCACTTGGACTCTAAAGGTTACCTAGCGGGCACTTGAACTATCTATGTTATTAACGGGCACTTGGACTATGTAGGTAACCTAGCGGGCACTTGAACAGTCTAGGTTACCTAGCGGGCACTTGGACTTCTAGGTTAATGAACGGGCACTTGTACTATGTAGGTTGCCTAGGGGGCACTTGGACTATCTAGGTTAGGTAACGGGCACTTGGACTATCTAGGTTACCTAGCGGGAACTTGGACTATGTAGGTTATCTAGCGGGCACTTGGACAATGCAGGTTCCCTACGGACACTTGAACTATGTAAGTTAACTATCGGGCACTTGGACTATGTAGGTTAACTAGCAGGGCCTTGGACTATCTAGGATACCTAGCGGGCACTTGGAGTATATTGGTTACCTAGCGGGCACTTGGACTTCTAGGTTAACGAACGGGCACTTGGACTATGTATGTTGCATAGCTGGCAATTGGACTATCTAGGTTAGGTAACGGGCACGTGGACTATCTAGGTTACCTAGCGGGAACTTGGACTATGTAGGTTACCTAGCTTGCACTTGGACTATCTAGGTTACCTAACGGGCACTTGGACTATCTAGGTTTCTTAGCGGGCACTTGGACTATGTAGGTTAACTAGCGGGCACTTGGAGTATATAGGTTACCTAGAGGGCCCTTGGACTATGATGGTTATGTAGCGGGCTCATGGACTATCTAGGTTAACGAACGTGCTTTTGGACTATGTAGGTAACTAGCGGACACTTGGACAGTCTAGGTAACCAAGAGGGCACTTGGACTATGTAGGTTACCTAGCGGGCACTTGGATTATCTAGGTTAGCTAACAGGAACTTGGAATATCTAGGTTACCTAGCGGGCACTTGGACTATGCAGGTTACCTTGCGGGCACTTGTACTATCTAGGTTACCTAACTGGAACTTGGACTATGTAGGTTAACTAGCGGACACTTGGACGATATAGGTTAACTAGCGGGCACTTGGAATATCTAGGTTAACTAGCGGGCCCTTCGACTATGTAGGTTAACTAGCGGGCACTTGGACTATCTAGGTTAACTAGCGGGTTCTTGGAGTATGTAGGTTAACTAGCAGGCACTTGGACTATCTTGGTTAACTAGCAGACCGTGGACTATGTAGGTTAACTAGCGGGCACTTGGACTATCTAGGTTAACTAGCGGGCACTTGGACTATCTAGGTTAACTAGCGGGCACTTGCACAATGCAGGTTCCCTAGCGGGCACTTTGACTATGTAGGGTCCCTAGCGGGCACTTGGACTATATAGGTTCCCTACGGACACTTGGACTATGTAGGTTCCTCAGCGGGCACTTGGACTATGTAGGTTACGTAGCGGGCACTTGGATTATCTAGGTTAGCTAACAGGAACTTGGAATATCTAGGTTACCTAGCGGGCACTTGGATTATGTAGGTTACCTTGCGGGCACTTGTACTATCTAGGTTACCTAAATGGAACTTGGACTATGTAGGTTAACTAGCGGACACTTGGACGATCTAGGTTAACTAGCGGGCACTTGGAATATCTAGGTTAAATAGCGGGCCCTTGGACTATGTAGGTTAACTAGCGGGCACTTGGACTATCTAGGTTAACTAGCGGGCACTTGTACTATGTAGGTTAACGAGCGGGCACTTGGATTATCTAGGTTAACTAGCGGGCACTTGGACGATCTAGGTTAACTAGAGGGCCCTTGGACTATGTAGGTTAACTAGCGGACAGTTGGACAATCTAGGTTACCTAGAGGGCACTTGAACTATGTACATACCCTAGCGGGCACTTGGACTATCTAGGTTACCTAGCGGGCACTTAGACTATGTACGTCCCCTAGCGGACACTTGGACTATCTAGGTTAACTAGAGGGCCCTTGTACTATGTAGGTTAACTAGCGGGCACCTGGATTATCTAGGTTAACTAGCGGGCACTTGGACGATCTAGGTTAACTAGAGGGCACTTGGACTATCTAGGTTAACTAGCGGGCAGTTGGACTATCTAGATTAACTAGCGGCCACTTGGAATATGTAGGTTCCCTATCGGGCATTGGACTATGTAGGTTATCTAGCGGGATCTTGGACTATCTAGGTTACTTAGCGGGCACTTGGACTATGTACGTTCCCTAGCGGGCACTTGGACTATCTAGGTTAACTAGAGTGCCCTTGGATTATCTAGGTTAACTAGCGGGCATTTGGACGATCTAGGTTAACTAGCGGGCACTTGGACAATCTAGATTAACTAGCGGGCACTTGGACGATGCAGGTTCCCTAGCTGGCACTTGGAATATCTAGGTTACCTATCGGGCACTTGGACTATGCAGGATACCTAGTGGGCACTTTGACTGTCTAGGTTAACTAGCGGGCACTTGGACTATGTAGGTTAATAGCGGTCACTTGGACTATCTAGGTTACCTAACAGGCACTAGGACTATCTAGGTTACCTAGCGGGCACTTGTAATCTAAAGGTTACCTAGAGGGCACTTGGACTATCTATGTTATTAACGGGCACTTATACTATGTAGGTAACCTAGCGGGCAATTGGACAGTCTAGGTTACCTAGCGGGCACTTGGACTTCTAGGTTAACGAACGGGCACTTGTTCTATGTAGGTTGCCTAGTGGGCACTTGGACTATCTAGGTTAGGTAACGGGCACTTGGACTATCTAGGTACCCTAACGGGCACTTGTAATATGTAGGTTCCCTATCGGGCACTTGGACTATGTAGGTTCCTCAGCGGGCACTTGGACTATGTAGTTTCCCTATCAGGCACTTGGACTATGTAGGTTAACTAGCGGGCTGTGGATGATCAATGTTAACTAGTGGGCACTTTTACTATCTAGGTTAACTAGCGGGCAATTGGAGTATCTAGGTTATTTAGCGTGCACTTGTACAATGCTGTTTCCCTAGCGGGCACTTTGACTATGTAGGTTCCCTAGCGGGCACTTGGACAATATAGGTTCCCTACGGGCACTTGGACTATCTAGGTTCCCTAACGGGCACTTGGAGTTTGTAGGTTCCTCAGCGGGCACTTGGACTATGCAGGTTCCCTATCGGGCATAGGACTATGTAGGTTAACTAGCGGGTCCTTGGACTATGTACGTTCCCTAGTGGGAACTTGGACTATCTAGGTTAACTAACGGGCTGTTGTACTATCTAGGTTACCTAGCGGGCACTTGGACTATGTAGGTTAACTAGCGGGCACTTGGACTATATAGGTTACCTAGAGGGCCCTTGGACTCTGTAGGTTTTGTAGCGGGCACGTGGACTATCTAGGTAAACGAACGTGCTTTTGGACTATGTAGGTAACCTAGCGGACACTTGGACAGTCTAGGTTACCTAGCGGTCACTTGGACTATGTAGGTTAACGAAAGGGCACTTGGACCATGTAGGTTACCTAGCGGGCACTTGGATAATCTAGGTTAGCTAACAGGAACTTGGAATATCTAGGTTACGTAGCGGGGACTTGGACTATGTAGGTTACCTTGCGGGCACTTGTACTATCTAGGTTACCTAACTGGAACTTGGACTATGTAGGTTAACTAGCGGACACTTGGATGATCTAGGTTAACTAGCGGCACTTGGAATATCTAGTTTAACTAGCGGGCAATTGGACTATCTAGGTTAACTAGCGGGCACTTGGAATATCTAGGTTTACTAGCGGGCTCTTACACAATGCAGGTTCCCTAGCGGGCACTTTGACTATATAGGTTCCCTATGGGCACTTGGACTATCTAGGGACCCTAACGGGCACTTGGAACATGTAGGTTCCCTATCGGGCACTCGGACTATGTAGGTTCCTCAGCGGGCACTTGGACTATGTAGGTTCCCTATCAGGCGCTTGGACTATGTAGGTTAACTAGCGGGCTGTGGATGATCAATGTTAACTAGTGGGCACTTTGACTATCTAGGTTAACTAGCGGGCAATTGGACTATCTAGGTTAATTCGCGTGCCCTTGTACAATGCAGGTTCCCTAGCGGGCACTTTGACTATGTAGGTTCCCTAGCGGGCACTTGGACTATATAGGTTCCCTAAGGGTACTTGGACTATCTAGGTTCCCTAACGGCCACTTGGACTATGTAGGTTCCCTATCGGGCATGGGACTATGTAGGTTAACTCGCGGGACCTTGGACTATCTAGGTTACCTAGCGGGCACATGGACTATGTAGGTTAACTAGCGGACAGTTGGACAATCTAGGTTACCTAGCGGGCACTTGAACTATGTACGTGCCCTAGCGGGCACTTGGACTATCTAGGTTACCGAGCGTGCACTTGGACTATGTACGTCCCCTAGCGGGCACTTGGACTATCTAGGTTAACTAGAGGGCCCTTGTACTATGTAGGTTAACTAGCGGGCACTTGGATTATCTAGGTTAACTAGCGGGCACTTGGACGATCTAGGTTAACTAGAGGGCACTTTGACTATCTAGGTTAACTAGCGGGCACGTGGACTATCTAGATTAACTAGCGGCCACTTGGACTATGTAGGTTCCCTAGCGGGCACTTGGACTATGTAGGTTCCTCACTGGGCACTTGGACTATGTAGGTTCCCTATCGGGCATTGGACTATGTAGGTTATCTAGCGGGACCTTGGACTATCTAGGTTACCTAGCAGGCACTTGGACAATCTAGGGTACTTAGCGGGCACTTGGACAATCTAGGTTACCTAGCGGGCACTTGAACTATGTACATACCCTAGCGGGCACATGGACTATCTAGGTTACCTAGCGGGCACTTGGACAATGTACATTCCCTAGCGGGCACTTGGACTATCTTGGTTAACTAGAGGGCCCTTGGTCTATGTAGGTTAACTAGCAGGCACTTGGATTATCTAGGTTAACTAGCGGGCACTTGGACAATCTAGATTAACTAGCGGGCACTTGGACTATGCAGGTTCCCTAGCGGGCACTTGGACTACTAAGTTCCCTAATGGGCCTTTTGTGCTATGTAGGTTCCCTAGCGGGCACTTGGAATATATAAGTCCCTTAGCGGGCACTTGGACTATGTAGGTTCCCTAGCGGGCCCTTAGACTATATAGGTTCCCTACGGGCACTTGGACTATCTAGGTACCCTAAAGGGCACTTGGAATATGTAGGTTCCCTATCGGGCACTTGGACTATGTAGATTCCTCAGCGGGCACTTGGACTATGTAGATTCCCTATCAGGCACTTGGACTATGTAGGTTAACTAGTGGGACCTTAGACTATCTAGGTTACCTAGCGGGCACTTGGACTATATAGGTTCCCTACGGGCACTTGGACTATCTAGGTACCCTAACGGTCACTTGGACTATCTAGGTTCCCTAACGGCCACTTGGACTATGTAGGTTCCTCAGCGGGCACTTGGACTATGTAGGTTCCCTATTGGGCATGGGACTATGTAGGTTAACTAGCGGGACCTTGGGCTATCTAGGTTACCTAGCGGGCACTTGGACTATGTAGGTTAACTAGCGGACAGTTGGACAATCTAGGTTACCTAGCGGGCACTTGAACTATGTGCATACCCTAGCGGGCACTTGGACTATCTAGGTTACCTAGAGGGCACTTGGACTATGTAAGTCCCCTAGCGGGCACTTGGACTATCTAGGTTAACTAGAGGGCCCTTGTACTATGTAGGTTAACTAGCGGGCACTTGGATTATCTAGGTTAACTAGCGGGCACTTGGACGATCTAGGTTAACTAGAGGGCACTTGGACTATCTAGGTTAACTAGCGGGCACGTGGACTATCTAGATTAACTAGCGGCCACTTGGACTATGTAGGTTCCCTAGCGGGCACTTGGACTATGTAGGTTCCTCACTGGGCACTTGGACTATGTAGGTTCCCTATCGGGCATTGGACTATGTAGGTTATCTAGCGGGACCTTGGACTATCTAGGTTACCTAGCAGGCACTTGGACAATCTAGGTTACTTAGCGGGCACTTGGACAATCTAGGTTACCTAGCGGGCACTTGAACTATGTACATACCCTAGAGGGCACTTGGACTATCTAGGTTACCTAGCGGGCACTTGGACAATGTACATTCCCTAGCGGGCACTTGGACTATCTTGGTTAACTAGAGGGCCCTTGGTCTATGTAGGTTAACTAGCAGGCACTTGGATTATCTAGGTTAACTAGCGGGCACTTGGACAATCTAGATTAACTAGCGGGCAGTTGGACTATGCAGGTTCCCTAGCGGGCACATGGACTACTAAGTTCCCTAATGGGCCTTTTGTGCTATGTAGGTTCCCTAGCGGGCACTTGGAATATGTAAGTCCCTTAGCGGGCACTTGGACTATGTAGGTTCCCAGCGGGCACTTGGACTATATAGGTTCCCTACCGGCACTTGGTCTATCTAGGTACCCTAAAGGGCACTTGGAATATGTAGGTTCCCTATCGGGCACTTGGACTATGTAGATTCCTCAGCGGGCACTTGGACTATGTAGGTTCCCTATCAGGCACTTGGACTATGTAGGTTAACTAGTGGGACCTTAGACTATCTAGGTTACCTAGCGGGCACTTGGACTATATAGGTTCCCTACGGGCACTTGGACTATCTAGGTACCCTAACGGGCACTTGGACTATCTAGGTTCCCTAACGGCCATTTGGACTATGTAGGTTCCTCAGCGGGCACTTGGACTATGTAGGTTCCCTATCGGGCATGGGACTATGTAGGTTAACTAGCGGGACCTTGGGCTATCTAGGTTACCTAGCGGGCACTTGGACTATGTAGGTTAACTAGCGGACAGTTGGACAATCTAGGTTACCTAGCGGGCACTTGAACTATGTACATACCCTAGCGGGCACTTGGACTATCTAGGTTACCTAGAGGGCACTTGGACTATGTACGTCCCTTAGCGGGCACTTGGACGATCTAGGTTAACTAGAGGGCACTTGGACTATGTAGGTTAACTAGCGGACAGTTGGACAATCTAGGTTACCTAGCGGGCACTTGAACTATGTGCATACCCTAGCGGGCACTTGGACTATCTAGGTTACCTAGAGGGCACTTGGACTATGTAAGTCCCCTAGCGGGCACTTGGACTATCTAGGTTAACTAGAGGGCCCTTGTACTATGTAGGTTAACTAGCGGGCACTTGGATTATCTAGGTTAACTAGCGGGCACTTGGACGATCTAGGTTAACTAGAGGGCACTTGGACTATCTAGGTTAACTAGCGGGCACGTGGACTATCTAGATTAACTAGCGGCCACTTGGACTATGTAGGTTCCCTAGCGGGCACTTGGACTATGTAGGTTCCTCACTGGGCACTTGGACTATGTAGGTTCCCTATCGGGCATTGGACTATGTAGGTTATCTAGCGGGACCTTGGACTATCTAGGTTACCTAGCAGGCACTTGGACAATCTAGGTTACTTAGCGGGCACTTGGACAATCTAGGTTACCTAGCGGGCACTTGAACTATGTACATACCCTAGAGGGCACTTGGACTATCTAGGTTACCTAGCGGGCACTTGGACAATGTACATTCCCTAGCGGGCACTTGGACTATCTTGGTTAACTAGAGGGCCCTTGGTCTATGTAGGTTAACTAGCAGGCACTTGGATTATCTAGGTTAACTAGCGGGCACTTGGACAATCTAGATTAACTAGCGGGCAGTTGGACTATGCAGGTTCCCTAGCGGGCACATGGACTACTAAGTTCCCTAATGGGCCTTTTGTGCTATGTAGGTTCCCTAGCGGGCACTTGGAATATGTAAGTCCCTTAGCGGGCACTTGGACTATGTAGGTTCCCAGCGGGCACTTGGACTATATAGGTTCCCTACCGGCACTTGGTCTATCTAGGTACCCTAAAGGGCACTTGGAATATGTAGGTTCCCTATCGGGCACTTGGACTATGTAGATTCCTCAGCGGGCACTTGGACTATGTAGGTTCCCTATCAGGCACTTGGACTATGTAGGTTAACTAGTGGGACCTTAGACTATCTAGGTTACCTAGCGGGCACTTGGACTATATAGGTTCCCTACGGGCACTTGGACTATCTAGGTACCCTAACGGGCACTTGGACTATCTAGGTTCCCTAACGGCCATTTGGACTATGTAGGTTCCTCAGCGGGCACTTGGACTATGTAGGTTCCCTATCGGGCATGGGACTATGTAGGTTAACTAGCGGGACCTTGGGCTATCTAGGTTACCTAGCGGGCACTTGGACTATGTAGGTTAACTAGCGGACAGTTGGACAATCTAGGTTACCTAGCGGGCACTTGAACTATGTACATACCCTAGCGGGCACTTGGACTATCTAGGTTACCTAGAGGGCACTTGGACTATGTACGTCCCTTAGCGGGCACTTGGACGATCTAGGTTAACTAGAGGGCACTTGGACTATCTAGGTTAACTAGCGGGCACTTGGACTATCTAGATTAACTAGCGGCCTCTTGGACTATGTAGGTTCCCTAATGGGCATTTGGACTATGTAGGTTCCCTAGCGGACACTTGGAATATGTACCTCCCTTAGCAGGCACTTGGACTATGTAGGTTCCCTATCGGGCACTTGGACTATGTAGGTTAACTAGCGGGTCCTTGGACTATGTACGTTCCCTAGTGGGAACTTGGACTATGTAGGTTAACTAGCGGGTACTTGGACTATATAGGTTACCTAAAGGGCCCTTGGACTCTGTAGGTTATGTAGCGGGCACGTGGACTATCTAGGTTAACGAACGTGCTTTTGGACTATGTAGGTAACCTAGCGGACACTTGGACAGTCTAGGTTACCTAGCGGTCACTTGGACTATGTAGGTTAACGAAAGGGCACTTGGACTATGTAGGTTACCTAGCGGGCACTTGGATTATCTAGGTTAGCTAACAGGAACTTGGAATATCTAGGTTACGTAGCGGGGACTTGGATATGTAGGTTACCTTGCGGGCACTTGTACTATCTAGGTTACCTAACTGGAACTTGGACTATGTAGTTTCACTAGCGGACACTTGGACGATCTAGGTTAACTAGCGGGCACTTGGAATATCTAGGTTAACTAGCGGGCACTTGGACTATCTAGGTTAACTAGCGGGCACTTGGACTATCTTGGTTAACTAGCGGGCTTTTGCACAATGCAGGTTCCCTAGCGGGCACTTTGACTATATAGGTTCCCTATGGGCACTTGGACTATCTAGGTACCCTAACGGGCACTTGGAATATGTAGGTTTCCTATCGGGCACTTGGACTACGTAGATTCCTCAGCGGGCACTTGGACTATGTAGGTTCCCTATCAGGCACTTGGACTATGTAGGTTAACTAGCGGGCTGTGGATGATCAATGTTAACTAGTGGGCACTTTGACTATCTAGGTTAACTAGCGGGCAATTGGACTATCTAGGTTAATTAGCGTGCCCTTGTACAATGCAGGTTCCCTAGCGGGCACTTTGACTATGTAGGTTCCCTAGCGGGCACTTGGACTATATAGGTTCCCTAAGGGAACTTGGACTATCTAGGTTCCCTAACGGCCACTTGGACTATGTAGGTTCCTCAGCGGGCACTTGGACTATATAGGTTCCCTATCGGGCATGGGACTATGTAGGTTAACTCGCGGGACCTTGGACTATCTAGGTTACCTAGCGGGCACTTGGACTATGTAGGTTAACTAGCGGACAGTTGAACAATCTAGGTTACCTAGCGGGCACTTGAACTATGTACATACCCTAGCGGGCACTTGGACTATCTAGGTTACCGAGCGGGCACTTGGACTATGTACGTCCCCTAGCGGGCACTTGGACTATCTAGGTTACCTAGAGGGCCCTTGTACTTTGTAGGTTAACTAGCGGGCACTTGGATTATCTAGGTTAACTAGCGGGCACTTGGACGATCTAGGTTAACTAGAGGGCACTTGGACTATCTAGGTTAACTAGCGGGCACGTGGACTATCTAGATTAACTAGCGGCCACTTGGACTATGTAGGTTCCCTAGCGGGCACTTGGACTATGTAGGTTCCTCACTGGGCACTTGGACTATGTAGGTTCCCTATCGGGCATTGGACTATGTAGGTTATCTAGCGGGACCTTGGACTATCTAGGTTACCTAGCAGGCACGTGGACAATCTAGGTTACCTAGCGGGCACTTGAACTATGTACATACCCTAGCGGGCACTTGGACTATCTAGGTTGCCTAGCGGGCACTTGGACTATATACGTCCCTTAGCGGGCACTTGGACGATATTGGTTAACTAGAGGGCACTTGGACTATCTAGGTTAACTAGAGGGCACTTGGACTATCTAGGTTAACTAGCGGCCTCTTGGACTATGTAGGTTCCCTAATGGGCATTTGTACTATGTAGGTTCCCTAGCGGACACTTGGAATATGTACGTCCCTTAGCGGGCACTTGGACTATGTAGGTTCCCTATCGGGCACTTGGACTATGTAGGTTAACTAGCGGGTCCTTGGACTATGTACGTTCCCTAGTGGGAACTTGGACTATCTAGGTTAACTAACAGGCTGTTGTACTATCTAGGTTACCTAGCGGGCACTTGGACTATGTAGGTTTCCTAGCGGGCACTTGGAATATCTAGGTTACCTAACCGGCACTTGGACTATGCAGGATACCTAGTGGGCACTTGGACTGTCTAGGTTAACTAGCGGGCACTTGGACTATGTAGGTTAACTAGCGGGCACTTGGACTATCTAGGTTACCTAACAGGCACTTGGACTATCTAGGTTACCTAGCGGGCACTTGGACTCTAAAGGTTACCTAGCGGGCACTTGGACTATCTATGTTATTAACGGGCACTTGGACTATGTAGGTAACCTAGCGGGCACTTGAACAGTCTAGGTTACCTAGCGGGCACTTGGACTTCTAGGTTAATGAACGGGCACTTGTACTATGTAGGTTGCCTAGGGGGCACATGGACTATCTAGGTTAGGTAACGGGCACTTGGACTATCTAGGTTACCTAGCGGGAACTTGGACTATGTAGGTTATCTAGCGGGCACTTGGATAATGCAGGTTCCATACGGACAATTGAACTATGTAAGTTAACTAACGGGCACTTGGACTATGTAAGTTAACTAGCGGGCCCTTGGACTATCTAGGTTACCTAGCGGGCACTTGGACTATGTAGGTTACATAGCGGGCACATGGACTATCTAGGTTACCTAGCGGGCACTTGGACTCTAAAGGTTACCTACCGGGCACTTGGACTATCTATGTTATTAACGGGCACTTGGACTATGTAGGTCACCTAGCGGGCACTTGGACAGTCTAGGTTATCTAGCGGGCACTTGGACTTCTAGTTTAACGAACGGGCACTTGTTCTATGTAGGTTGCCTAGCGGGCACTTGGACTATCTAGGTTAGGTAACGGGCACTTGGACTATCTAGGTTACCTAACGGGCACTTGGACTATCTAGGTTACCTAGCGGGCACTTGGAATATGTAGGTTACCTAGCGGGCCCTTGGACTATGTAGGTTACCTAACGGGAACTTGGACTATGTAGGTTAACTAGCGGACTCTTGGACGATCTATGTTAAATAGCAGGCACTAGGAATATCTAGGTTAACTAGCGGGCCCTAGGACCCTGTAGGTTATCTAGCGGGCACTTGGACAATTCAGGTTCCCTACGGACACTTGAACTATGTAAGTTAACTACCGGGCACTTGGACTCTGTAGGTTAACTAGCGGGCCCTTGGAGTATCTAGGTTACCTAGCGGGCACTTGGAGTATATAGGTTACCTAGCGGGCACTTGGACTTCTAGGTTAACGAACGGGCACTTGGACTATGTAGGTTGCCTAGCGGGCACTTGGACTATCTAGGTTAGGTAACGGGCACTTGGACTATCTAGGTATCCTAACGGGCACTTGGAATATGTAGGTTCCCTATCGGGCACTTGGACTATGTAGGTTCCTCAGCGGGCACTTGGATTATGTAGGTTCCCTATCAGGCACTTGGACTATGTAGGTTAACTAGCGGGCTGTGGATGATCAATGTTAACTAGTGGGCACTTTTACTATCTAGGTTAACTAGCGGGCAATTGGACTATCTAGGTTAATTAGCGTGCACTTGTACAATGCAGTTCCCCTAGCGGGCACTTTGACTATGTAGGTTGCCTAGCGGGCACTTGGACAATATAGGTTCCCTACGGGCACTTGGACTATCTAGGTTCCCTAACGGGAACTTGGATTTTGTAGGTTCCTCAGCGGGCACTTGGACTATGCAGGTTCCCTATCGGGCATAGGACTATGTAGGTTAACTAGCGGGTCCTTGGACTATGTACGTTCCCTAGTGGGAACTTGGACTATCTACGTTAACTAACGGGCTGTTGTACTATCTAGGTTACCTAGCGGGCACTTTGACTCTGTAGGTTAACTAGCGGGCACTTGGACTATATAGGTTACCTAGAGGGCCCTTGGACTCTGTAGGTTATGTAGCGGCCACGTGGACTATCTAGGTTAACGAATGTGCTTTTGGACAATGTAGGTAACCTAGCGGACACTTGAACAGTCTAGGTTACCTAGCGGGCACTTGGACTATGTAGGTTAACGAAAGGGCACTTGGACTATGTAGGTTACCTAGCGGGCACTTGGATTATCTAGGTTAGCTAACAGGAACTTGGAATATCTAGGTTACGTAGCGGGGACTTGGACTATGTAGGTTACCTTGCGGGCACTTGTACTATCTAGGTTACCTAACTGGAACTTGGACTATGTAGGTTAACTAGCGGACACTTGGACGATCTAGGTTAACTAGCGGGCACTTGGAATATCTAGGTTAACTAGCGGGCACTTGGACTATCTAGGTTAACTAGCGGGCACTTGGACTATCTAGGTTAACTAGCGGGCTTTTGCACAATGCAGGTTCCCTAGCGGGCACTTTGACTATATAGGTTCCCTATGGGCACTTGGACTATCTAGGTACCCTAACGGGCACTTGGAATATGTAGGTTCCCTATCGGGCACTCGGACTATGTAGGTTTCTCAGCGGGCACTTGGACTATGTAGGTTCGCTATCAGGCACTTGGACTATGTAGGTTAACTAGCGGGCTGTGGATGATCAATGTTAACTAGTGGGCACTTTGACTATCTAGGTTAACTAGCGGGCAATTGGACTATCTAGGTTAATTAGCGTGCACTTGTATAATGCAGGTTCCCTAGCGGGCACTTTGGCTATGTAGGTTCCCTAGCGGGCACTTGGACTATATAGGTTCCCTAAGGGCACTTGAACTATCTAGGTTCCCTAAGGCCACTTGGACTATGTAGGTTCCTCAGCGGGCACTTGGACTATGTAGGTTCCCTTTCAGGCACTTGGACTATGTAGGTTAACTAGCGGGCTGTGGATGATCAATGTTAACTAGTGGGCACTTTGACTATCTAGGTTAACTAGCGGGCAATTGGACTATCTAGGTTAATTAGCGTGCACTTGTATAATGCAGGTTCCCTAGCGGGCACTTTGACTATGTAGGTTCCCTAGCGGGCACTTGGACTATATAGGTTCCCTAAGGGCACTTGGACTATCTAGGTTCCCTAACGGCCACTTGGACTATGTAGGTTCCTCAGCGGGCACTTGGACTATGTAGGTTCCCTATCGGGCATGGGACTATGTAGGTTAACTCGCGGGACCTTGGACTATCTAGGTTACCTAGCGGGAACTTGGACTATGTAGGTTAACTCACGGACAGTTGAACAATCTAGGTTACCTAGCGGGCACTTGAACTATGTACATACCCTAGCGGGCACTTGGACTATCTAGGTTACCGAGCGGGTACTTGGACTATGTACGTCCCCTAGCGGGCACTTGGACTATCTAGGTTAACTAGTGGGCCCTTGTACTATGTAGGTTAACTAGCGGGCACTTGGATTATCTAGGTTAACTAGCGGGCACTTGGACGATCTAGGTTAACTAGAGGGCACTTGGACTATCTAGGTTAACTAGCGGGCTCGTGGACTATCTAGATTAACTAGCGGCCACTTGGACTATGTAGGTTCCCTAGCGGGCACTTGGACTATGTATGTTCCTCACTGGGCACTTGGACTATGTAGGTTCCCTATCGGGCATTGGACTATGTAGGTTATCTAGCGGGACCTTGGACTATCTAGGTTACGTAGCAGGCACGTGGACAATCTAGGTTACTTAGCGGGCACTTGGACAATCTAGGTTACCTAGCAGGCACTTGAACTATGTACATACCCTAGCGGGCACTTGGACTATCTAGGTTACCTAGCGGGCACTTGGACAATGTACATTCCCTAGCGGGCACTTGGACTATCTTGGTTAACTAGAGGGCCCTTGGTCTATGTAGGTTAACTAGCAGGCACTTGGATTATCTAGGTTAACTAGCGGGCACTTGGACAATCTAGATTAACTAGCGGGCACTTGGACTATGCAGGTTCCCTAGCGGGCACTTGGACTACTAAGTTCCCTAATGGGCCTTTTGTGCTATGTAGGTTCCCTAGCGGGCACTTGGAATATATAAGTCCCTTAGCGGGCACTTGGACTATGTAGGTTCCCTAGCGGGCACTTGGACTATATAGGTTCCCTATGGGCACTTGGACTATCTAGGTACCCTAACGGGCACTTGGAATATGTAGGTTTCCTATCGGGCACTTGGACTACGTAGATTCCTCAGCGGGCACTTGGACTATGTAGGTTCCCTATCAGGTACTTGGACTATGTAGGTTAACTAGCGGGACCTTAGACTATCTAGGTTACCTAGCGGGCACTTGGACTATATAGGTTCCCTACGGGCACTTGGACTATGTAGGTACCCTAACGGGCACTTGGACTATCTAGGTTCCCTAACGGCCACTTGGACTATGTAGGTTCCTCAGCGGGCACTTGGACTATGTAGGTTCCCTATCGGGCATGGGACTATGTAGGTTAACTAGCGGGACCTTGGGCTATCTAGGTTACCTAGCGGGCACTTGGACTATGTAGGTTAACTAGCGAACAGTTGGACAATCTAGGTTACCTAGCGGGCACTTGAACTATGTACATACCCTAGCGGGCACTTGGACTATCTAGGTTGCCTAGCGGGCACTTGGACTATGTACGTCCCTTAGCGGGCACTTGGACGATATAGGTTAACTAGAGGGCACTTGGACTATCTAGGTTAACTAGCGGGCACTTGGACTATCTAGGTTAACTAGCGGCCTCTTGGACTATGTAGGTTCCCTAATGGGCATTTGTACTATGTACGTTCCCTAGCGGACACTTGGAATATGTACGTCCCTTAGCGGGCACTTGGACTATGTAGGTTCCCTAGTGGGAACTTGGACTATCTAGGTTAACTAACGGGCTGTTGTACTATCTAGGTTACCAAGCGGGCACTTGGACTATGGAGGTTTCCTAGCGGGTACTTGGAATATCTAGGTTACCTAACCGGCACTTGGACTATGCAGGATACCTAGTGGGCACTTTGACTGTCTAGGTTAACTAGCGGGCACTTGGACTATGTAGGTTAACTAGCGGGCACTTGGACTATCTAGGTTACCTAACAGGCACTTGGACTATCTAGGTTACCTAGCGGGCACTTGGACTCTAAAGGTTACCTAGCGGGCACTTGGACTATCTATGTTATTAACGGGCACTTGGACTATGTAGGTAACTTAGCGGGCACTTGAACAGTCTAGGTTACCTAGCGGGCACTTGGACTTCTAGGTTAATGAACGGGCACTTGTACTATGTAGGTTGCCTAGGGGGCACATGGACTATCTAGGTTAGGTAACGGGCATTTGGACTATCTAGGTTACCTAGCGGGAACTTGGACTATGTAGGTTATCTAGCGGGCACTTGGACAATGCAGGTTCCCTACGGACACTTGAACTATGTAAGTTAACTAACGGGCACTTGGACTATGTAGGTTAACTAGCGGGCCCTTGGACTATCTAGGTTACCTAGCGGGCACTTGGACTATATAGGTTACATAGCGGGCACATGGACTATCTAGGTTACCTAGCAGGCACTTGGACTCTAAAGGTTACCTACCGGGCACTTGGACTATCTATGTTATTAACGGGCACTTGGACTATGTAGGTCACCTAGCGGGCACTTGGACAGTCTAGGTTATCTAGCGGGCACTTGGACTTCTAGGTTAACGAACGGGCACTTGTACTATGTAGGTTGCCTAGCGGGCACTTGGACTATCTAGGTTATTAACGGGCACTTGGACTATGTAGGTCACCTAGCGGGCACTTGGACAGTCTAGGTTATCTAGCGGGCACTTGGACTTCTAGGTTAACGAACGGGCACTTGTACTATGTAGGTTGCCTAGCGGGCACTTGGACTATCTAGGTTAGGTAACGGGCACTTGGACTATCTAGGTTACCTAACGGGCACTTGGACTATCTAGGTTACCTAGCGGGCACTTGGAATATGTAGGTTACCTAGCAGGCCCTTGGACTATGTAGGTTACCTAACGGGAACTTGGACTATGTAGGTTAACTAGTGGACTCTTGGACGATCTAGGTTAAATAGCAGGCACTAGGAATATCTAGGTTAACTAGCGGGCCCTTGGACCCTGTAGCTTATCTAGCGGGCACTTGGACAATTCAGGTTCCCTACGGACACTTGAACTATGTAAGTTAACTATCGGGCACTTGGACTATGTAGGTTCCTCAGCGGGCACTTGGATTATGTAGGTTCCCTATCAGGCACTTGGAGTATGTAGGTTAACTAGCGGGCTGTGGATGATCAATGTTAACTAGTGGGCACTTTTACTATCTACGTTAACTAGCGGGCAATTGGACTATCTAGGTTAATTAGCGTGCACTTGTACAATGCACGTTCTCTAGCGGGCACTTTGACTATGTAGGTTCCCTAGCCGGCACTTGGACAATATAGGTTCCCTACGGGCACTTGGACTATCTAGGTACCCTAACGGGCACTTGGAATATGTAGGTTCCCTATCGGGCACTTGGACTATGTAGGTTCCTCACTGGGCACTTGGACTATGTAGGTTCCCTATCGGGCATTGGACTATGTAGGTTATCTAGCGGGACCTTGGACTATCTAGGTTACCTAGCAGGCACTTGGACAATCTAGGTTACTTAGCGGGCACTTGGACAATCTAGGTTACCTAGCGGGCACTTGAACTATGTACATACCCTAGCGGGCACTTGGACTATCTAGGTTACCTAGCGGGCACTTGGACAATGTACATTCCCTAGCGGGCACTTGGACTATCTTGGTTAACTAGAGGGCCCTTGGTCTATGTAGGTTAACTAGCAGGCACTTGGATTATCTAGGTTAACTAGCGGGCACTTGGACAATCTAGATTAACTAGCGGGCACTTGGACTATGCAGGTTCCCTAGCGGGCACTTGGACTACTAAGTTCCCTAATGGGCCTTTTGTGCTATGTAGGTTCCCTAGCGGGCACTTGGAATATGTAAGTCCCTTAGCGGGCACTTGGACTATGTAGGTTCCCTAGCGGGCACTTGGACTATATAGGTTCCCTACGGGCACTTGGACTATCTAGGTACCCTAAAGGGCACTTGGAATATGTAGGTTCCCTATCGGGCACTTGGACTATGTAGATTCCTCGAGGGCACTTGGACTATGTAGGTTCCCTATCAGGCACTTGGACTATGTAGGTTAACTAGTGGGACCTTAGACTATCTAGGTTACCTAGCGGGCACTTGGACTATATAGGTTCCCTACGGGCACTTGGACTATCTAGGTACCCTAACGGGCACTTGGACTATCTAGGTTCCCTAACGGCCACTTGGACTATGTAGGTTCCTCAGCGGGCACTTGGACTATGTTGGTTCCCTATCGGGCATGGGACTATGTAGGTTAACTAGCGGGACCTTGGGCTATCTAGGTTACCTAGCGGGCACTTGGACTATGTAGGTTAACTAGCGGACAGTTGGACAATCTAGGTTACCTAGCGGGCACTTTAACTATGTGCATACCCTAGCGGGCACTTGGACTATCTAGGTTACCTAGAGGGCACTTGGACTATGTACGTCCCCTAGCGGGCACTTGGACTATCTAGGTTAACTAGAGGGCCCTTGTACTATGTAGGTTAACTACCGGGCACTTGGATTATCTAGGTTAACTAGCGGGCACTTGGACGATCTAGGTTAACTAGAGGGCACTTGGACTATCTAGGTTAACTAGCGGGCACGTGGACTATCTAGATTAACTAGCGGCCACTTGGACTATGTAGGTTCCCTAGCGGGCACTTGGACTATGTAGGTTCCTCACTGGGCACTTGGACTATGTAGGTTCCCTATCGGGCATTGGACTATGTAGGTTATCTAGCGGGACCTTGGACTATCTAGGTTACCTAGCAGGCAGTTGGACAATCTAGGTTACTTAGCGGGCACTTGGACAATCTAGGTTACCTAGCGGGCACTTGAACTATGTACATACCCTAGCGGTCACTTGGACTATCTAGGTTACCTAGCGGGCACTTGGACAATGTACATTCCCTAGCGGGCACTTGGACTATCTTGGTTAACTAGAGGGCCCTTGGTCTATGTAGGTTAACTAGCAGGCACTTGGATTATCTAGGTTAACTAGCGGGCACTTGTACAATCTAGATTAAGTAGCGGGCACTTGGACTATGCAGGTTCCCTAGCGGGCACTTGGACTACTAAGTTCCCTAATGGGCCTTTTGTGCTATGTAGGTTCCCTAGCGGGCACTTGGAATATGTAAGTCCCTTAGCGGGCACTTGGACTATGTAGGTTCCCTAGCGGGCACTTGGACTATATAGGTTCCCTACGGGCACTTGGACTATCTAGGTACCCTAAAGGGCACTTGGAATATGTAGGTTCCCTATCGGGCACTTGGACTATGTAGATTCCTCAGCGGGCACTTGGACTATGTAGGTTCCCTATCAGGCACTTGGACTATGTAGGTTAACTAGTGGGATCTTAGACTATCTAGGTTACCTAGCGGGCACTTGGACTATATAAGTTCCCTACGGGCACTTGGACTATGTAGGTACCCTAACGGGCACTTGGACTATCTAGGTTCCCTAACGGCCATTTGGACTATGTAGGTTCCTCAGCGGGCACTTGGA
This sequence comes from Tenrec ecaudatus, assembly GCF_050624435.1. Taxonomy (NCBI): domain Eukaryota; kingdom Metazoa; phylum Chordata; class Mammalia; order Afrosoricida; family Tenrecidae; genus Tenrec; species Tenrec ecaudatus. The sequence goes on along the minus strand of NW_027457568.1, from coordinate 4,098,873 downwards.
CTATGTAGGTTCCCTATCGGGCATGGGACTATGTAGGTTAACTAGCGGGACCTTGGGCTATCTAGGTTACCTAGCGGCCACTTGGACTTTGTAGGTTAACTAGCGGACAGTTGGACAATCTAGGTTACCTAGCGGGCACTTGAACTATGTACATACCCTAGCGGGCACTTGGACTATCTAGGTTACCTAGAGGGCACTTGGACTATGTACGTCCCTTAGCGGGCACTTGGACGATCTAGGTTAACTAGAGGGCACTTGGACTATCTAGGTTAACTAGCGGGCACTTGGACTATCTAGATTAACTAGCGGCCTCTTGGACTATGTAGGTTCCCTAAAGGGCATTTGGACTATGTAGGTTCCCTAGCGGACACTTGGAATATGTACCTCCCTTAGCAGGCACTTGGACTATGTAGGTTCCCTATCGGGCACTTGGACTATGTAGGTTAACTAGCGGGTCCTTGGACTATGTACGTTCCCTAGTGGGAACTTGGACTATGTAGGTTAACTAGCGGGCACATGGACTATATAGGTTACCTAGAGGGCCCTTGGACTCTGTAGGTTATGTAGCGGGCACGTGGACTATCTAGGTTAACGAACGTGCTTTTGGACTATGTAGGTAACCTAGCGGACACTTGGACAGTCTAGGTTACCTAGCGGTCACTTGGACTATGTAGGTTAACGAAAGGGCACTTGGACTATGTAGGTTACCTAGCGGGCACTTGGATTATCTAGGTTAGCTAACAGGAACTTGGAATATCTAGGTTACGTAGCGGGGAATTGGACTATGTAGGTTACCTCGCGGGCACTTGTACTATCTAGGTTACCTAACTGGAACTTGGACTATGTAGGTTAACTAGCGGACACTTGGACGATCTAGGTTAACTAGCGGGCACTTGGAATATCTAGGTTAACTAGCGGGCACTTGGACTATCTAGGTTAACTAGCGGGCACTTGGACTATCTAGGTTAACTAGCGGGCTTTTGCACAATGCAGGTTCCCTAGCGGGCACTTTGACTATATAGGTTCCCTATGGGCACTTGGACTATCTAGGTACCCTAACGGGCACTTGGAATATGTAGGTTCCCTATCGGCCAATCGGACTATGTAGGTTCCTCAGCGGGCACTTGGACTATGTAGGTTCCCTATCAGGCACTTGGACTATGTAGGTTAACTAGCGGGCTGTGGATGATCAATGTTAACTAGTGGGCACTTTGACTATCTAGGTTAACTAGCGGGCAATTGGACTATCTAGGTTAATTAGCGTGCCCTTGTACAATGCAGGTTCCCTAGCGGGCACTTTGACTATGTAGGTTCCCTAGCGGGCACTTGGACTATATAGGTTCCCTAAGGGCACTTGGACTATGTAGGTTCCCTAACGGCCACTTGGACTATGTAGGTTCCTCAGCGGGCACTTGGACTATGTAGGTTCCCTATCGGGCATGGGACTATGTAGGTTAACTCGCGGGACCTTGGACTATCTAGGTTACCTAGCGGGCACTTGGACTATGTAGGTTAACTAGCGGACAGTTGAACAATCTAGGTTACCTAGCGGGCACTTGAACTATGTACATACCCTAGCGGGCACTTGGACTATCTAGGTTACCGAGCGGGCACTTGGACTATGTACGTCCCCTAGCGGGCACTTGGACTATCTAGGTTAACTAGAGGGCCCTTGTACTATGTAGGTTAACTAGCGGGCACTTGGATTATCTAGGTTAACTAGCAGGCACTTGGACGATCTAGGTTAACTAGAGGGCACTTGGACTATCTAGGTTAACTAGCGGGCACGTGGACTATCTAGATTAACTAGCGGCCACTTGGACAATGTAGGTTCCCTAGCGGGCACTTGGACTATGTAGGTTCCTCACTGGGCACTTGGACTATGTAGGTTCCCTATCGGGCATTGGACTATGTAGGTTATCTAGCGGGACCTTGGACTATCTAGGTTACCTAGCAGGCACGTGGACAATCTAGGTTACTTAGCGGGCAATTGGACAATCTAGGTTACCTAGCGGGCACTTGAACTATGTACATACCCTAGCGGTCACTTGGACTATCTAGGTTACCTAGCGGGCACTTGGACAATGTACATTCCCTAGCGGGCACTTGGACTATCTTGGTTAACTAGAGGGCCCTTGGTCTATGTAGGTTAACTAGCAGGCACTTGGATTATCTAGGTTAACTAGCGGGCACTTGGACAATCTAGATTAACTAGCGGGCACTTGGACTATGCAGGTTCCCTAGCGGGCACTTGGACTACTAAGTTCCCTAATGGGCCTTTTGTGCTATGTAGGTTCCCTAGCGGGCACTTGGAATATGTAAGTCCCTTAGCGGGCACTTGGACTATGTAGGTTCCCTACGGGCACTTGGACTATCTAGGTACCCTAACGGGCACTTGGAATATGTAGGTTACCTATCGGGCACTTGGACTACGTAGATTCCTCAGCGGGCACTTGGACTATGTAGGTTCCCTATCAGGCACTTGGACTATGTAGGTTAACTAGCGGGACCTTAGACTATCTAGGTTACCTAGCGGGCACTTGGACTATATAGGTTCCCTACGGGCACTTGGACTATCTAGGTACCCTAACGGGCACTTGGACTATCTAGGTTCCCTAACGGCCACTTGGACTATGTAGGTTCCTCAGCGGGCACTTGGACTATGTAGGTTCCCTGTCGGGCATGGGACTATGTAGGTTAACTAGCGGGACCTTGGACTATCTAGGTTACCTAGCGGGCACTTGGACTATGTAGGTTAACTAGCGGACAGTTGGACAATCTAGGTTACCTAGCGGGGACTTGAACTATGTACATACCCTAGCGGGCACTTGGACTATCTAGGTTGCCTAGCGGGCACTTGGACTATATACGTCCCTTAGCGGGCACTTGGACGATATAGGTTAAATAGAGGGCACTTGGACTATCTAGGTTAACTAGAGGGCACTTGGACTATCTAGGTTAACTAGCGGCCTCTTGGACTATGTAGGTTCCCTAATGGGCATTTGTACTATGTAGGTTCCCTAGCGGACACTTGGAATATGTACGTCCCTTAGCGGGCACTTGGACTATGTAGGTTCCCTATCGGGCACTTGGACTATGTAGGTTAACTAGCGGGTCCTTGGACTATGTACGTTCCCTAGTGGGAACTTTGACTATCTAGGTTAACTAACGGGCTGTTGTACTATCTAGGTTACCTAGCGGGCACTTGGACTATGTACGTCCCCTAGCGGGCACTTGGACTATCTAGGTTAACTAGAGGGCCCTTGTACTATGTAGGTTAACTAGCGGGCACTTGGATTATCTAGGTTAACTAGCGGGCACTTGGACGATCTAGGTTAACTAGAGGGCACTTGGACTATCTAGGTTAACTAGCGGGCACGTGGACTATCTAGATTAACTAGCGGCCACTTGGACTATGTAGGTTCCCTAGCGGGCACTTGGACTATGTAGGTTCCTCACTGGGCACTTGGACTATGTAGGTTCCCTATCGGGCATTGGACTATGTAGGTTATCTAGCGGGACCTTGGACTATCTAGGTTACCTAGCAGGCACGTGGACAATCTAGGTTACTTAGCGGGCACTTGGACAATCTAGGTTACCTAGCGGGCACTTGAACTATGTACATACCCTAGCGGGCACATGGACTATCTAGGTTACCTAGCGGGCACTTGGACAATGTACATTCCCTAGCGGGCACTTGGACTATCTTGGTTAACTAGAGGGCCCTTGGTCTATGTAGGTTAACTAGCAGGCACTTGGATTATCTAGGTTAACTAGCGGGCACTTGGACAATCTAGATTAACTAGCGGGCACTTGGACTATGCAGGTTCCCTAGCGGGCACTTGGACTACTAAGTTCCCTAATGGGCCTTTTGTGCTTTGTAGGTTCCCTAGCGGGCACTTGGAATATATAAGTCCCTTAGCGGGCACTTGGACTATGTAGGTTCCCTAGTGGGCACTTGGACTATATAGGTTCCTTATGGGCACTTGGACTATCTAGGTACCCTAACGGGCACATGGAATATGTAGGTTTCCTATCGGGCACTTGGACTACGTAGATTCCTCAGCGGGCACTTGGACTATGTAGGTTCCCTATCAGGCACTTGGACTATGTAGGTTAACTAGCGGGACCTTAGACTATCTAGGTTACCTAGCGGGCACTTGGACTATATAGGTTCCCTACGGGCACTTGGACTATCTAGGTACCCTAACGGGCACTTGGACTATCTAGGTTCCCTAACGGCCACTTGGACTATGTAGGTTCCTCAGCGGGCACTTGGACTATGTAGGTTCCCTATCGGGCATGGGACTATGTAGGTTAACTAGAGGGACCTTGGACTATCTAGGTTACCTAGCGGGCACTTGGACTATGTAGGTTAACTAGCGGACAGTTGGATAATCTAGGTTACCTAGCGGGCACTTGAACTATGTACATACCCTAGCGGGCACTTGGACTATCTAGGTTGCCTAGCGGGCACTTGGACTATGTACGTCCCTTAGCGGGCACTTGGACGATATAGGTTAACTAGAGGGCACTTGGACTATCTAGGTTAACTAGCGGGCACTTGGACTATCTAGGTTAACTAGCGGCCTCTTGGACTATGTAGGTTCCCTAATGGGCATTTGTACTATGTACGTTCCCTAGCGGACACTTGGAATATGTACGTCCCTTAGCGGGCACTTGGACTATGTAGGTTCCCTATCGGGCACTTGGACTATGTAGGTTAACTAGCGGGTCCTTGGACTATGTACGTTCCCTAGTGGGAACTTGGACTATCTAGGTTAACTAACGGGCTGTTGTACTATCTAGGTTACCTAGCGGGCACTTGGACTATGGAGGTTTCCTAGCGGGTACTTGGAATATCTAGGTTACCTAACCGGCACTTGGACTATGCAGGATACCTAGTGGGCACTTGGACTGTCTAGGTTAACTAGCGGGCACTTGGACTATGTAGGTTAACTAGCGGGCACTTGGACTATCTAGGTTACCTAACAGGCACTTGGACTATCTAGGTTACCTAGCGGGCACTTGGACTCTAAAGGTTACCTAGCGGGCACTTGGACTATCTATGTTATTAACGGGCACTTGGACTATGTAGGTAACTTAGCGGGCACTTGAACAGTCTAGGTTACCTAGCGGGCACTTGGACTTCTAGGTTAATGAACGGGCACTTGTACTATGTAGGTTGCCTAGGGGGCACATGGACTATCTAGGTTAGGTAACGGGCACTTGGACTATCTAGGTTACCTAGCGGGAACTTGGACTATGTAGGTTATCTAGCGGGCACTTGGAATATGCAGGTTCCCTACGGACACTTGAACTATGTAAGTTAACTAACGGGCACTTGGACTATGTAGGTTAACTAGCGGGCCCTTGGACTATCTAGGTTACCTAGCGGGCACTTGGACTATATAGGTTACATAGCGGGCACATGGACTATCTAGGTTACCTAGCAGGCACTTGGACTCTAAAGGTTACCTACCGGGCACTTGGACTATCTATGTTATTAACGGGCACTTGGACTATGTAGGTCACCTAGCGGGCACTTGGACAGTCTAGGTTATCTAGCGGGCACTTGGACTTCTAGGTTAACGAACGGGCACTTGTACTATGTAGGTTGCCTAGCGGGCACTTGGACTATCTAGGTTATTAACGGGCACTTGGACTATGTAGTTCACCTAGCGGGCACTTGGACAGTCTAGGTTATCTAGCGGGCACTTGGACTTCTAGGTTAACGAACGGGTACTTGTACTATGTAGGTTGCCTAGCGGGCACTTGGACTATCTAGGTTAGGTAACGGGCACTTGGACTATCTAGGTTACCTAACGGGCACTTGGACTATCTAGGTTACCTAGCGGGCACTTGGAATATGTAGGTTACCTAGCGGGCCCTTGGACTATGTAGGTTACCTAACGGGAACTTGGACTATGTAGGTTAACTAGTGGACTCTTGGACGATCTAGGTTAAATAGCAGGCACTAGGAATATCTAGGTTAACTAGCGGGCCCTTGGACCCTGTAGGTTATCTAGCGGGCACTTGGACAATTCAGGTTCCCTACGGACACTTGAACTATGTAAGTTAACTACCGGGCACTTGGACTATGTATGTTCCTCAGCGGGCACTTGGATTATGTAGGTTCCCTATCAGGCACTTGGAATATGTAGGATAACTAGCGGGCTGTGGATGATCAATGTTAACTAGTGGGCACTTTTACTATCTACGTTAACTAGCGGGCAATTGGACTATCTAGGTTAATTAGCGTGCACTTGTACAATGCAGGTTCTCTAGCGGGCACTTTGACTATGTAGGTTCCCTAGCGGGCACTTGGACAATATAGGTTCCCTACGGGCACTTGGACTATCTAGGTTCCCTAACGGGCACTTGGATTTTGTAGGTTCCTCAGCGGGCACTTGGACTATGCAGGTTCCCTATCGGGCATAGGACTATGTAGGTTAACTAGAGGGTCCTTGGACTATGTACGTTCCCTAGTGGGAACTTGGACTATCTAGGTTAACTAACGGGCTGTTGTACTATCTAGGTTACCTAGCGGGCACTTGGACTATGTAGATTCCTCGAGGGCACTTGGACTATGTAGGTTCCCTATCAGGCACTTGGACTATGTAGGTTAACTAGTGGGACCTTAGACTATCTAGGTTACCTAGCGGGCACTTGGACTATATAGGTTCCCTACGGGCACTTGGACTATCTAGGTACCCTAACGGGCACTTGGACTATCTAGGTTCCCTAACGGCCACTTGGACTATGTAGGTTCCTCAGCGGGCACTTGGACTATGTTGGTTCCCTATCGGGCATGGGACTATGTAGGTTAACTAGCGGGACCTTGGGCTATCTAGGTTACCTAGCGGGCACTTGGACTATGTAGGTTAACTAGCGGACAGTTGGACAATCTAGGTTACCTAGCGGGCACTTTAACTATGTGCATACCCTAGCGGGCACTTGGAATATCTAGGTTACCTAGAGGGCACTTGGACTATGTATGTCCCCTAGCGGGCACTTGGACTATCTAGGTTAACTAGAGGGCCCTTGTACTATGTAGGTTAACTACCGGGCACTTGGATTATCTAGGTTAACTAGCGGGCACTTGGACGATCTAGGTTAACTAGAGGGCACTTGGACTATCTAGGTTAACTAGCGGGCACGTGGACTATCTAGATTAACTAGCGGCCACTTGGACTATGTAGGTTCCCTAGCGGGCACTTGGACTATGTAGGTTCCTCACTGGGCACTTGGACTATGTAGGTTCCCTATCGGGCATTGGACTATGTAGGTTATCTAGCGGGACCTTGGACTATCTAGGTTACCTAGCAGGCACTTAGACAATCTAGGTTACTTAGCGGGTACTTGGACAATCTAGGTTACCTAGCGGGCACTTGAACTATGTACATACCCTAGAGGGCACTTGGACTATCTAGGTTACCTAGCGGGCACTTGGACAATGTACATTCCCTAGCGGGCACTTGGACTATCTTGGTTAACTAGAGGGCCCTTGGTCTATGTAGGTTAACTAGCAGGCACTTGGATTATCTAGGTTAACTAGCGGGCACTTGGACAATCTAGATTAACTAGCGGGCACTTGGACTATGCAGGTTCCCTAGCGGGCACTTGGACTACTAAGTTCCCTAATGGGCCTTTTGTGCTATGTAGGTTCCCTAGCGGGCACTTGGAATATGTAAGTCCCTTAGCGGGCACTTGGACTATGTAGGTTCCCTAGCGGGCACTTGGACTATATAGGTTCCCTACGGGCACTTGGACTATCTAGGTACCCTAAAGGGCACTTGGAATATGTAGGTTCCCTATCGGGCACTTGGACTATGTAGATTCCTCAGCGGGCACTTGGACTATGTAGGTTCCCTATCAGGCACTTGGACTATGTAGGTTAACTAGTGGGATCTTAGACTATCTAGGTTACCTAGCGGGCATTTGGACTATATAGGTTCCCTACGGGCACTTGGACTATGTAGGTACCCTAACGGGCACTTGGACTATCTAGGTTCCCTAACGGCCATTTGGACTATGTAGGTTCCTCAGCGGGCACTTGGACTATGTAGGTTCCCTATCGGGCATGGGACTATGTAGGTTAACTAGCGGGACCTTGGGCTATCTAGGTTACCTAGCGGCCACTTGGACTTTGTAGGTTAACTAGCGGACAGTTGGACAATCTAGGTTACCTAGCGGGCACTTGAACTATGTACATACCCTAGCGGGCACTTGGACTATCTAGGTTACCTAGAGGGCACTTGGACTATGTACGTCCCTTAGCGGGCACTTGGACGATCTAGGTTAACTAGAGGGCACTTGGACTATCTAGGTTAACTAGCGGGCACTTGGACTATCTAGATTAACTAGCGGCCTCTTGGACTATGTAGGTTCCCTAAAGGGCATTTGGACTATGTAGGTTCCCTAGCGGACACTTGGAATATGTACCTCCCTTAGCAGGCACTTGGACTATGTAGGTTCCCTATCGGGCACTTGGACTATGTAGGTTAACTAGCGGGTCCTTGGACTATGTACGTTCCCTAGTGGGAACTTGGACTATGTAGGTTAACTAGCGGGCACATGGACTATATAGGTTACCTAGAGGGCCCTTGGACTCTGTAGGTTATGTAGCGGGCACGTGGACTATCTAGGTTAACGAACGTGCTTTTGGACTATGTAGGTAACCTAGCGGACACTTGGACAGTCTAGGTTACCTAGCGGTCACTTGGACTATGTAGGTTAACGAAAGGGCACTTGGACTATGTAGGTTACCTAGCGGGCACTTGGATTATCTAGGTTAGCTAACAGGAACTTGGAATATCTAGGTTACGTAGCGGGGAATTGGACTATGTAGGTTACCTTGCGGGCACTTGTACTATCTAGGTTACCTAACTGGAACTTGGACTATGTAGGTTAACTAGCGGACACTTGGACGATCTAGGTTAACTAGCGGGCACTTGGAATATCTAGGTTAACTAGCGGGCACTTGGACTATCTAGGTTAACTAGCGGGCACTTGGACTATCTAGGTTAACTAGCGGGCTTTTGCACAATGCAGGTTCCCTAGCGGGCACTTTGACTATATAGGTTCCCTATGGGCACTTGGACTATCTAGGTACCCTAACGGGCACTTGGAATATGTAGGTTCCCTATCGGCCAATCGGACTATGTAGGTTCCTCAGCGGGCACTTGGACTATGTAGGTTCCCTATCAGGCACTTGGACTATGTAGGTTAACTAGCGGGCTGTGGATGATCAATGTTAACTAGTGGGCACTTTGACTATCTAGGTTAACTAGCGGGCAATTGGACTATCTAGGTTAATTAGCGTGCCCTTGTACAATGCAGGTTCCCTAGCGGGCACTTTGACTATGTAGGTTCCCTAGCGGGCACTTGGACTATATAGGTTCCCTAAGGGCACTTGGACTATGTAGGTTCCCTAACGGCCACTTGGACTATGTAGGTTCCTCAGCGGGCACTTGGACTATGTAGGTTCCCTATCGGGCATGGGACTATGTAGGTTAACTCGCGGGACCTTGGACTATCTAGGTTACCTAGCGGGCACTTGGACTATGTAGGTTAACTAGCGGAGAGTTGAACAATCTAGGTTACCTAGCGGGCACTTGAACTATGTACATACCCTAGCGGGCACTTGGACTATCTAGGTTACCGAGCGGGCACTTGGACTATGTACGTCCCCTAGCGGGCACTTGGACTATCTAGGTTAACTAGAGGGCCCTTGTACTATGTAGGTTAACTAGCGGGCACTTGGATTATCTAGGTTAACTAGCAGGCACTTGGACGATCTAGGTTAACTAGAGGGCACTTGGACTATCTAGGTTAACTAGCGGGCACGTGGACTATCTAGATTAACTAGCGGCCACTTGGACTATGTAGGTTCCCTAGCGGGCACTTGGACTATGTAGGTTCCTCACTGGGCACTTGGACTATGTAGGTTCCCTATCGGGCATTGGACTATGTAGGTTATCTAGCGGGACCTTGGACTATCTAGGTTACCTAGCAGGCACGTGGACAATCTAGGTTACTTAGCGGGCACTTGGACAATCTAGGTTACCTAGCGGGCACTTGAACTATGTACATACCCTAGCGGTCACTTGGACTATCTAGGTTACCTAGCGGGCACTTGGACAATGTACATTCCCTAGCGGGCACTTGGACTATCTTGGTTAACTAGAGGGCCCTTGGTCTATGTAGGTTAACTAGCAGGCACTTGGATTATCTAGGTTAACTAGCGGGCACTTGGACAATCTAGATTAACTAGCGGGCACTTGGACTATGCAGGTTCCCTAGCGGGCACTTGGACTACTAAGTTCCCTAATGGGCCTTTTGTGCTATGTAGGTTCCCTAGCGGGCACTTGGAATATGTAAGTCCCTTAGCGGGCACTTGGACTATGTAGGTTCCCTACGGGCACTTGGACTATCTAGGTACCCTAACGGGCACTTGGAATATGTAGGTTACCTATCGGGCACTTGGACTACGTAGATTCCTCAGCGGGCACTTGGACTATGTAGGTTCCCTATCAGGCACTTGGACTATGTAGGTTAACTAGCGGGACCTTAGACTATCTAGGTTACCTAGCGGGCACTTGGACTATATAGGTTCCCTACGGGCACTTGGACTATCTAGGTACCCTAACGGGCACTTGGACTATCTAGGTTCCCTAACGGCCACTTGGACTATGTAGGTTCCTCAGCGGGCACTTGGACTATGTAGGTTCCCTGTCGGGCATGGGACTATGTAGGTTAACTAGCGGGACCTTGGACTATCTAGGTTACCTAGCGGGCACTTGGACTATGTAGGTTAACTAGCGGACAGTTGGACAATCTAGGTTACCTAGCGGGGACTTGAACTATGTACATACCCTAGCGGGCACTTGGACTATCTAGGTTGCCTAGCGGGCACTTGGACTATATACGTCCCTTAGCGGGCACTTGGACGATATAGGTTAACTAGAGGGCACTTGGACTATCTAGGTTAACTAGAGGGCACTTGGACTATCTAGGTTAACTAGCGGCCTCTTGGACTATGTAGGTTCCCTAATGGGCATTTGTACTATGTAGGTTCCCTAGCGGACACTTGGAATATGTACGTCCCTTAGCGGGCACTTGGACTATGTAGGTTCCCTATCGGGCACTTGGACTATGTAGGTTAACTAGCGGGTCCTTGGACTATGTACGTTCCCTAGTGGGAACTTTGACTATCTAGGTTAACTAACGGGCTGTTGTACTATCTAGGTTACCTAGCGGGCACTTGGACTATGTACGTCCCCTAGCGGGCACTTGGACTATCTAGGTTAACTAGAGGGCCCTTGTACTATGTAGGTTAACTAGCGGGCACTTGGATTATCTAGGTTAACTAGCGGGCACTTGGACGATCTAGGTTAACTAGAGGGCACTTGGACTATCTAGGTTAACTAGCGGGCACGTGGACTATCTAGATTAACTAACGGCCACTTGGACTATGTAGGTTCCCTAGCGGGCACTTGGACTATGTAGGTTCCTCACTGGGCTTTGGACTATGTAGGTTCCCTATCGGGCATTGGACTATGTAGGTTATCTAGCGGGACCTTGGACTATCTAGGTTACCTAGCAGGCACGTGGACAATCTAGGTTACTTAGCGGGCACTTGGACAATCTAGGTTACCTAGCGGGCACTTGAACTATGTACATACCCTAGCGGGCACTTGGACTATCTAGGTTACCTAGCGGGCACTTGGACAATGTACATTCCCTAGCGGGCACTTGGACTATCTTGGTTAACTAGAGGGCCCTTGGTCTATGTAGGTTAACTAGCAGGCACTTGGATTATCTAGGTTAACTAGCGGGCACTTGGACAATCTAGATTAACTAGCGGGCACTTGGACTATGCAGGTTCCCTAGCGGGCACTTGGACTACTAAGTTCCCTAATGGGCCTTTTGTGCTTTGTAGGTTCCCTAGCGGGCACTTGGAATATATAAGTCCCTTAGCGGGCACTTGGACTATGTAGGTTCCCTAGTGGGCACTTGGACTATATAGGTTCCTTATGGGCACTTGGACTATCTAGGTTAACTAGCGGGCACTTGGACTATCTAGGTTAACTAGCGGCCTCTTGGACTATGTAGGTTCCCTAATGGGCATTTGTACTATGTACGTTCCCAAGCGGACACTTGGAATATGTACGTCCCTTAGCGGGCACTTGGACTATGTAGGTTCCCTATCGGGCACTTGGACTATGTAGGTTAACTAGCGGGTCCTTGGACTATGTACGTTCCCTAGTGGGAACTTGGACTATCTAGGTTAACTAACGGGCTGTTGTACTATCTAGGTTACCTAGCGGGCACTTGGACTATGGAGGTTTCCTAGCGGGTACTTGGAATATCTAGGTTACCTAACCGGCACTTGGACTATGCAGGATACCTAGTGGGCACTTGGACTGTCTAGGTTAACTAGCGGGCACTTGGACTATGTAGGTTAACTAGCGGGCACTTGGACTATCTAGGTTACCTAACAGGCACTTGGACTATCTAGGTTACCTAGCGGGCACTTGGACTCTAAAGGTTACCTAGCGGGCACTTGGACTATCTATGTTATTAACGGGCACTTGGACTATGTAGGTAACTTAGCGGGCACTTGAACAGTCTAGGTTACCTAGCGGGCACTTGGACTTCTAGGTTAATGAACGGGCACTTGTACTATGTAGGTTGCCTAGGGGGCACATGGACTATCTAGGTTAGGTAACGGGCACTTGGACTATCTAGGTTACCTAGCGGGAACTTGGACTATGTAGGTTATCTAGCGGGCACTTGGAATATGCAGGTTCCCTACGGACACTTGAACTATGTAAGTTAACTAACGGGCACTTGGACTATGTAGGTTAACTAGCGGGCCCTTGGACTATCTAGGTTACCTAGCGGGCACTTGGACTATATAGGTTACATAGCGGGCACATGGACTATCTAGGTTACCTAGCAGGCACTTGGACTCTAAAGGTTACCTACCGGGCACTTGGACTATCTATGTTATTAACGGGCACTTGGACTATGTAGGTCACCTAGCGGGCACTTGGACAGTCTAGGTTATCTAGCGGGCACTTGGACTTCTAGGTTAACGAACGGGCACTTGTACTATGTAGGTTGCCTAGCGGGCACTTGGACTATCTAGGTTATTAACGGGCACTTGGACTATGTAGGTCACCTAGCGGGCACTTGGACAGTCTAGGTTATCTAGCGGGCACTTGGACTTCTAGGTTAACGAACGGGTACTTGTACTATGTAGGTTGCCTAGCGGGCACTTGGACTATCTAGGTTAGGTAACGGGCACTTGGACTATCTAGGTTACCTAACGGGCACTTGGACTATCTAGGTTACCTAGCGGGCACTTGGAATATGTAGGTTACCTAGCGGGCCCTTGGACTATGTAGGTTACCTAACGGGAACTTGGACTATGTAGGTTAACTAGTGGACTCTTGGACGATCTAGGTTAAATAGCAGGCACTAGGAATATCTAGGTTAACTAGCGGGCCCTTGGACCCTGTAGGTTATCTAGCGGGCACTTGGACAATTCAGGTTCCCTACGGACACTTGAACTATGTAAGTTAACTACCGGGCACTTGGACTATGTATGTTCCTCAGCGGGCACTTGGATTATGTAGGTTCCCTATCAGGCACTTGGAATATGTAGGTTAACTAGCGGGCTGTGGATGATCAATGTTAACTAGTGGGCACTTTTACGATCTACGTTAACTAGCGGGCAATTGGACTATCTAGGTTAATTAGCGTGCACTTGTACAATGCAGGTTCTCTAGCGGGCACTTTGACTATGTAGGTTCCCTAGCGGGCACTTGGACAAAATAGGTTCCCTACGGGCACTTGGACTATCTAGGTTCCCTAACGGGCACTTGGATTTTGTAGGTTCCTCAGCGGGCACTTGGACTATGCAGGTTCCCTATCGGGCATAGGACTATGTAGGTTAACTAGAGGGTCCTTGGACTATGTACGTTCCCTAGTGGGAACTTGGACTATCTAGGTTAACTAACGGGCTGTTGTACTATCTAGGTTACCTAGCGGGCACTTGGACTATGTAGGTTAACTAGCGGGCACTTGCACAATGCAGGTTCCCTAGCGGGCACTTTGACTATATAGGTTCCCTATGGGCACTTGGACTATCTAGGTACCCTAACGGGCACTTGGAATATGTAGGTTCCCTATCGGGCACTCGGACTATGTAGGTTCCTCAGCGGGCACTTGGACTATGTAGGTTCCCTATCAGGCACTTGGACTATGAAGGTTAACTAGCGGGCTGTGGATGATCAATGTTAACGAGCGGGCACTTGCACAATGCAGGTTCCCTAGCGGGCACTTTGACTATATAGGTTCCCTATGGGCACATGGACTATCTAGGTACCCTAACGGGCACTTGGACTATCTAGGTTCCCTAACGGCCACTTGGACTATGTAGGTTCCTCAGCGGGCACTTGGACTATGTAGGTTCCCTATCGGGCATGGGACTATGTAGGTTAACTCGCGGGACCTTGGACTATCTAGGTTACCTAGCAGGCACTTGGACTATGTAGGTTAACTAGCGGACAGTTGGACAATCTAGGTTACCTAGAGGGCACTTGAACTATGTACATACCCTAGCGGGCACTTGGACTATCTAGGTTACCGAGCGGGCACTTGGACTATGTACGTCCCCTCGCGGGCACTTGGACTGTCTAGGTTAACTAGAGGGCCCTTGTACTATGTAGGTTAACTAGCGGGCACTTGGATTATCTAGGTTAACTAGCGGTACTTGGACGATCTAGGTTAACTAGAGGGCCCTTGGACTATCTAGGTTAACTAGCGGGCACTTGAACTATCTAGATTAACTAGCGGCCACTTGGACTATGTAGGTTCCCTAGCGGGCACTTGGACTATGTATGTTCCTCACTGGGCACTTGGACTATGTAGGTTCCCTATCGGGCATTGGACTATGTAGGTTATCTAGCGGGACCTTGGACTATCTAGGTTACCTAGCAGGCACTTGGACAATCTAGTTTACCTA
This sequence comes from Tenrec ecaudatus, assembly GCF_050624435.1. NCBI lineage: Eukaryota > Metazoa > Chordata > Mammalia > Afrosoricida > Tenrecidae > Tenrec > Tenrec ecaudatus. The sequence goes on along the minus strand of NW_027457568.1, from coordinate 4,083,836 downwards.
GCGGGCACTTGAACTATGTACATACCCTAGCGGGCACTTGGACTATCTAGGTTACCTAGCGGGCACTTGGACAATGTACATTCCCTAGCGGGAACTTGGACTATCTTGGTTAACTAGAGGGCCCTTGGTCTATGTAGGTTAACTAGCGGGCACTTGGATTATCTAGGTTAACTAGCGGGCACTTGGATGATCTAGGTTAACTAGCGGGCACTTGGACAATCTAGATAAACTAGCGGGCACTTGGACTCTTCAGGTTCCCTAGCGGGCACTTGGACTATGTAGGTTCCCTATCGGGCATGGGACTATGTAGGTTAACTCGCGGGACCTTGGACTATCTAGGTTACCTAGCGGGCACTTGGACTATGTAGGTTAACTAGCGGACAGTTGGACAATCTAGGTTACCTAGCGGGCACTTGAACTATGTACATACCCTAGCGGGCACTTGGACTATCTAGGTTACCGAGCGGGCACTTGGACTATGTACGTCCCCTAGCGGGCACTTGGACTATCTAGTTTAACTAGAGGGCCCTTGTACTATGTAGGTTAACTAGCGGGCACTTGGATTATCTAGGTTAACTAGCGGGCACTTGGACGATCTAGGGTAACTAGAGGGCACTTGGACTATCTAGGTTAACTAGCGGGCACGTGGACTATCTAGATTAACTAGCGGCCACTTGGACTATGTAGGTTCCCTAGCGGGCACTTGGACTATGTATGTTCCTCACTGGGCACTTGGACTATGTAGGTTCCCTATCGGGCATTGGTCTATGTAGGTTATCTAGCGGGACCTTGGACTATCTAGGTTACCTAGCGGCACTTGGACAATCTAGGTTACTTAGCGGGCACTTGGACAATCTAGGTTACCTAGCGGGCACTTGAACTATGTACATAACCTAGCGGGCACTTGGACTATCTAGGTTACCTAGCGGGCACTTGGACAATGTACATTCCCTAGCGGGCACTTGGACTATCTTGGTTAACTAGAGGGCCCTTGGTCTATGTAGGTTAACTAGCGGGCACTTGGATTATCTAGGTTAACTAGCGGGCACTTGGACGATCTAGGTTAACTAGCGGGCAATTGGACAATCTAGGTTATTTAGCGTGCACTTGTACAATGCAGGTTCCCTAGCGGGCACTTTGACTATGTAGGTTCCCTAGCGGGCACTTGGACTATATAGGTTCCCTACGGGCACTTGGACTATCTAGGTTCCCTAACGGCCACTTGGACTATGTAGGTTCCTCAGCGGGCACTTGGACTATTTAGGTTCCCTATCGGGTATGGGACTATGTAGGTTAACTCGCGGGACCTTGGACTATCTAGGTTACCTAGCGGGCACTTGGACTATGTAGGTTAACTAGCGGACAGTTGGACAATCTAGGATACCTAGCGGGCACTTGAACTATGTACATACCCTAGCGGGCACTTGGACTATCTAGGTTACCTAGCGGGCACATGGACTATGTACGTCCCCTAGCGGGCACTTGGACGATCTAGGTTAACTAGAGGGCACTTGGACTATCTAGATTAACTAGCGGCCTCTTGGACTATGTAGGTTCCCTAATGGGCATTTGGACTATGTAGGTTCCCTAGCGAACACTTGGAATATGTACGTCCCTTAGCGGGCACTTGGACTATGTAGGTTCCCTATCGGGCACTTGGACTATGTAGGTTAACTAGTGGGTCCTTGGACTATGTACGTTCCCTAGTGTGAACTTGGACTATCTAGGTTAACTAAAGGGCTGTTGTACTATCTAGGTTACCTAGCGGGCACTTGGACTATGTAGGTTTCCTAGCGGGCACTTGGAATATCTAGGTTACCTAACGGGCACTTGGACTATGCAGGATACCTAGTGGGCACTTGGACTGTCTAGGTTAACTAGCAGGCACTTGGACTATGTAGGTTAACTAGCGGGCACATGGACTATCTAGGTTACCTAGCGGGCACTTGGACTCTAAAGGTTACCTACCGGGCACTTGGATTATCTATGTTATTAACGGGCACTTGGACTATGTAGGTAACCTAGCGGGCACTTGGACTGTCTAGGTTACCTAGCGGGCACTTGGACTTCTAGGTTAACGAATGGGCACTTGTACTATGTAGGTTGCCTAGCGGGCATTTGTCCTATATAGGTTAGGTAACGGGTACTTGGACTATCTAGGTTACCTAACGGGCACTTGGACGATCTAGGTTACCTAGCGGGCACTTGGAATATGTAGGTTACCTAGCGGGTCCTTGGACTATGTAGGTTACCTAACGGGAACTTGGACTATGTAGGTTAACTAGCGGACTCTTGGACGATCTAGGTTAAATAGCAGGCACTAGGAATATCTAGGTTAACTAGCGGGTCCTTGGACCATGTAGGTTATCTAGCGGGCACTTTGACAATTCAGGTTCCCTACGGACACTTGAACTATGTAAGTGAACTACCGGGCACTTGGACTATGTAGGTTAACTAGCGGGCCCTTGGACTATCTAGGTTACCTAGCAGGCACTTGGACTATATAGGTTACCTAGCGGGCACTTGGACTTCTAGGTTAAAGAATGGGCACATGGAATATGTATGTTGCATAGCGGGCAATTGGACTATCTAGGTTAGGTAACGGGCACTTGGACTATCTAGTTTACCTAGCGGGAACTTGGACTATGTAGGTTACCTAGTGGGCACTTGGACTATCTAGGTTACCTAACGGGCACTTGGACTATCTAGGTTTCTTAGCGGGCACTTGGACTATGTAGGTTACCTAGCGGGCACTTGGACTATATAGGTTACCTAGAGGGCCCTTGGACTATGTAGGTTATGTAGCGGGCACGAGGACTATGTAGGTTAACGAAAGGGCCCTTGGACTATGTAGGTTACCTAGCGGGCACTTGGATTATCTAGGTTAGCTAACAGGAACTTGGAATATCTAGGTTACCTAGCGGGCACTTGAATTATGTACATAACCTAGCGGGCATTTGGACTATCTAGGTTACCTAGCGGGCACTTGGACTATGTACGTTCCCTTGCGGGGACTTGGAATATCTAGGTTAACTAGAGGGCCCTTGGTCTATGTAGGTTAATTAGCGGGCACTTGGATTATCTAGGTTAACTAGCGGGCACTTGGACGATCTAGGTTAACTAGCGTGCACTTGGACAATCTAGATTAACTAGCGGGCACTTGGACGATGCAGGTTCCCTAGCGGGCACTTGGACTACTAAGTTCCCTATTGGGCATTTGGACTATGTAGGTTCCCTAGCGGGCACTTGGAATATGTACGTCACTTAGTGGGCACTAGGACTATGTAGGTTCCCTATCGGGCACTTGGACTATGTAGGTTAACTAGCGGGTCCTTGGACTATGTACATTCCCTAGTGGGAACTTGGACTATCTAGGTTAACTAACGGGCTGTTGTACTATCTAGGTTACCTAGCGGGCACTTGGACTATGTAGGTTTCCTAGCGGGCACTTGGAATATCTAGGTTACCTAACGTGCACTAGGACTATACAGGATACCTAGTGGGCACTTGGACTGTCTAGGTTAACTAGCGGGCACTTGGACTATGTAGGTTAACTAGCGGGCACTTGGACTATCTAGGTTACCTAGCGGGCACTTGGACTCTAAATGTTACCTAGCGGGCACTTGGACTATCTCTGTTATTAACGGGCACTTGGACTATGTAGGTAACCTAGCGGGCACTTGGACAGTCTAGGTTACCTAGCGGGCACTTGGACTTCTAGGTTAACTAACGGGCACTTGTACTATGTAGGTTGCCTAGCTGGCACTTGGACTATCTAGGTTAGGTAACGGGCACTTGGACTATCTAGGTTACCTAGCGGGAACTTGGACTATGTAGGTTACCTAGCGGCCTGTTGGACTATCTAGGTTACCTAACGGGCACTACGACTATCTATGTTACCTAGCGGGCACTTGGAATATGTAGGTTACCTAGCGGGCCCTTGGACTATGTAGGTTACCTAACGGGAACTTGGACTATGTAGGTTAACTAGCGGATTCTTGGACGATCTTGGTTAAATAGCGGGCACTAGGAATATCTAGGTTAACTAGCAGGCCCTTGAACTATGTAGGTTATCTAGCGGGCACTTGGACAATGCAGGTTCCCTACGCACACTTGAACTATGTAAGTTAACTACCGGGCACTTGGACTATGTAGGTTAACTAGCGGGCCCTTGGACTCTCTAGGTTACCTAGCGGGCACTTGGACTTCTAGGTTAACGAACGGGCACTTGGACTATGTATGTTGCATAGCGGGCAATTGGACTATTTAGGATAGGTAACGGGCACTTGGACTATCTAGGTTACCTAGCGGGAACTTGGACTATGTAGGTTACCTAATGGGCACTTGGACTATCTAGATTACCTAAGGGCACTTGGACTATCCAGGTTTCTTAGCGGGCACTTGGACTATGTAGGTTAACTAGCGGGCACTTGGACTATATAGGTTACCTAGAGGGCCCTTGGACTATGTAGGTTATGTAGCGGGCACGTGGACTATCTAGGTTAACGAACGTGCTTTTGGACTATGTAGGTAACCTAGCGGACACTTGTACAGTCTAGGTTACCAAGCGGCACTTTGACTATGTAGGTTCCCTAGCGGGCACTTGGATTATATATGTTCCCTACGGGCACTTGGACTATCTAGGTTCCCTAACAGCCACTTGGAATATGTAGGTTCCCTATCGAGCACTTGGACTATGTAGGATCCCTATCGGGCACTTGGACTATGTAGGTTAACTAGCGGGAACTTGGACGATCAAGGTTAACTAGCGGGAACTTGGACTATCTAGGTTAACTAGCGGGCACTTGGACGATCTAGTTTAACTAGCGGGCAATTGTACAATGCAAGTTCCCTAGCGGGCACTTTGACTATGTAGGTTCCCTAGCGGGCACTTGGACTATATAGGTTCCCTACGGGCACTTGGACTATCTAGTTTCCCTAACGGGCACTTGGAATATGTAGGTTCCCTATTGGGCACTTGGACTATGTAGGTTCCTCAGCGGGCAATTGCACTATGTAGGTTAACTAGCCGGCACTTGGACTATATAGGTTAACTAGCAGGCCCTGGGCTATGTAGGTTAACTAGCGGGCACTTGGACTATGTAGGTTAACTAGCAGGCATCTGAACTATCAGGTTAACTAGCGGTCACTTGGACTATGTAGGTAACCTAGCGGGAACCTGGACAGTCTAGGTTACCTAGTGGGCACTTGGACTCTCTAGGATAACAAACGCCACTTGGATTATGTACTTCCCCTAGCGGGCACTTGGACTATCTAGGTTAACTAGAGGGCACTTGGACTATGTAGTTTAACTAGCGGGCACTTGGACTATCTAGGTTAAGTAGCGGAGTTTGGATTATGAAGGTTAACTAGCGGGCACTTGGACTATCTAGATTAACTAGCGGGCACTTGGATGATGCAGGTTCCCTAGCGGGCACTTGGACTATCTAGGTTCCCTAACGGGCACTTGAACTATGTAGGTTCCCTAGCTGGCACTTAGACTATGTACGTCCCTTAGCGGGCACTTGGATTATGTAGGTTCCCTATAGCGCACTTGGACTATGTAGGTTAACTTGCGGGCCCTTGGACTATGTAGGTTAACTAGCGGGCACTTAGACTATGTAGGTTAACTAGCGGGCACTTGGACTATGTACGTCCCCTAGTGGGCACTTGGACTATCTAGGATAAGTAACGGGCACTAGGACTATCTAGGTTAACTAGCGGGCACTTGGTGTATCTAGGTTACCTAGCGGGCACTTGGACTATGTAGGTAACCTAGCGGGCACTGGACAGTCTAGGGTACCTAGCGGGCACTTGGACTGTCTAGGTTAGCTAACAGGAAATTGGAATATCTAGGTTACCTTGCGGGACCTTGGACTATGTAGGTTAACTAGTGGGCACTTGGACTATCTAGGTTAACTTGCGGGTTCTTGGACTATGTAGGTTAACTAGCAGGCCCTTGGACTATATAGGTTAACTAGCGGGCACATGGACGATCAAGGTTAACTAGCGGGCACTTGGACTACCTAGGGTAACTAGCGGGCACTTGGACTATCTAGGTTAACTAGCAAGCACTTGGACAATGCAGGTTCCCTATTGGGCACTTGGAATATATAGGTTCCCTACGGGCACTTGGACTATCTAGGTTCCCTAACGGGCACTTGGACTATGTATGTTTCTCAGCGGGCACTTGGACTATGTAGGTTCCCTATCGGGCACTTGGACTATGTAGGTTAACTTGTGGGTCCTTGGACTATCTAGGTTACCTAGCGGGCACTTGGACTATGTAGGTTAACTAGCAGACACTTGGACTGTCTAGTTTACCTAGCGGGCACTTGAACTATGTACATGCGCTAGCGGGCACGTGGACTATCTAGGTTACCTAGCGGGCACTTGGACTATCTAGGTTAGCTAACGGGCACTTGGACTATCTAGGTTACCTAGCGGGTACTTGGACTATATACGTCCCCTAGCGGGCACTTGGACTATCTACGTTAACTAGAGGGCCCTTGGACTATGTAGGTTAACAAGCGGGCACTTGGACTATCTAGGTTAAGTAGCGGTCCTTGGACTATGTAGGTTAACAAGCGGGCCTTTGGACTATGTAGGTTAACTAGCGGGCACTTGGACGATCTAGGTTAACTACCGGGCACTTGGACTATGTAGTTTAACTAGCGGGCACTTGGACTATCTAGGTTAACTAGCGGGCACTTGGACGATCTAGGTTAACTAGCGGACACTTGTACAATGCAGGTTCCCTAGCGGAAACTTTGACTATGTAGGTTCCCTAGCGGGCACTTGGACTATCTAGTTTCCCTAACGGGCACTTGGAATATGTAAGTTCCCTATCGGGCACTTGGACTATGTAGGTTCCTCAGCGGGCACTTGCACTATGTAGGTTAACTAGCCGGCACTTGGATTATATAGGTTAACTAGCAAGCCCTGGGCTATGTAGGTTAATTAGCAGGCACCTGAACTATCAGGTTAACTAGCGGACACTTGGACTATGTAGGTAACCTAGCGGGAACATGGACTGTCTAGGTTACCTAGTGGGCACTTGGACTATCTAGGATAACAAACGGGCACTTGTATTATGTACGTCCCCTTGCGGGCACTTGGACTATCTAGGTTAACTAGAGGGCACTTGGACTATGTACGTCCCCTAGCGGGAACTTGGACTATCTAGGTTAACTAGAGGGCACTTGGAATATCTAGGTTAACTAGAGGGCACTTGGACTATGTAGGTTAACTAGCGGGCACTTGGAGTATCTAGGTTAAGTAACGGAACTTGGATTATGTAGGTTAACTAGCGGGCACTTGGACTATCTAGATTAACTAGCTGGCACTTGGATGATGCAGGTTCCCTATCGGGCACTTGTACTATGTAGGTTCCCTATAGCGTACTTGGACTATGTAGGTTAACTTGGGGGCCCTTGGACTATGTAGGTTAACTAGCGGGCACTTAGACTATGTAGGTTAACTAGCGGACACTTGGACAATCTAGGTTACCTAGTGGGCCCTTGAACTATGTACATACCCTAGTGGGCACATGGACAATCTAGGTTACCAAGCGGGCACTTGGACTATGTACGTCCCCTGGTGGACACTTGGACTATCTAGGATAACTAATGGGCACTCGGACTATCTAGGTTAACTAGCGGGCACTTGGTGTATCTAGGTTACCTAGCGGGCACTTGGACTCTGTAGGTAACCTAGCGGGCACTGGACAGTCTAGGGTACCTAGGGGGCACTTGGACTGTCTAGGTTAGCTAACAGGAAATTGGAATATCTAGGTTACCTTGCGGGCCCTTGGACTATGTAGGTTAACTCGCGGGCACTTGGACTATCTAGGTTAACTTGCGGGTTCTTGGACTATGTAGGTTAACTAGCGGGCCCTTGGACTATGTAGGTTAACTAGCGGGCACATGGACGATCAAGGTTAACTAGTGGGCACTTGGACTACCTAGGTTAACTAGCGGGCACTTGGACTATCTAGGTTAACTAGCAGGCACTTGGACAATGCAGGTGCCCTAGCGGGCACTTGGAATATATAGGTTCCCTACGGGCACTTGTACTATCTAGGTTCCCTAACGGGCACTTGGAATATGTAGGTTCCCTATGGGCACTTGGACTATGTAAGTTTCTCAGCGGGCACTTGGGCTATGTAGGTTCCCTATCGGGCACTTGAACTATGTAGGTTAACTAGTGGGTCCTTGGACTATCTAGGTTACCTAGCGGGCACTTGGACTATGTAGGTTAACTAGCAGACACTTGGAATGTCTAGGTTACCTAGCGGGCACTTGAACTATGTACATACGCTAGCGGGCACGTGGACTATCTAGGTTACCTAGCGGGCACTTGGACTATCTAGGTTAGCTAACGGACACTTGGACTATCTAGGTTACCTAGCGGGCACTTGGACTATGTACGTCCCCTAGCAGGCACTTGGACTATCTACGTTAACTAGAGGGCCCTTGGACTATGTAGGTTAACAAGCGGGCACTTGGACTATCTAGGTTAAGTAGCGGTCCTTGGACTATGTAGGTTAACAAGCGGGCCGTTGGACTATGTAGGTTAACTAGCAGGCACTTGGACGATCTAGGTTAACTACCGGGCACTTGGACTATCTACGTTAACTAGCGGGCACTTGGACTAAGTACGTCCCCTAGCGGGCACTTGGACTATCTACGTTAACTAGAGGGCCCTTGCATTATGTAGGTTAACTAGCAGGCACTTGGACGATCTAGGTTAACTACCGGGCACTTGGACTATCTAGATTAACTACCGGGCACTTGGATGATGCAGGTTCCCTAGCGGGCACGTGGATTATCTAGGTTCCCTAACGGGCACTTTGACTATGTAGGTTCCCTAGCGGGCTCTTGGACTATATATGTTCCCTACGGGCACTTGGACTATCTAGGTTCCCTAACAGGCACTTGGAATATGTAGGTTCCTGAGCGAGCAGTTGGACTATGTAGGTTCCCTATCGGGCACTTGGACTTTGTAGGTTAACTAGCGGGCTGTGGATGATCAATGTTAACTAGTGGGCACTTTGACTATCTAGGTTAACTATCGGGCAATTAGACTATCTAGATTAATTAGCGTGCACTTCTACAATGCAGGTTCCCTAGCGGGCACTTTGACTATGTAGGTTCCCTAGCGGGCACTTGGACTATATAGGTTCCCTACGGGCACTTGGACTATCTAGGTTCCCTAACGGGCACTTGGACTATGTAGGTTCCTCAGCGGGCACTTGGACTATGTAGGTTCCCTATCGGGCATGGGACTATGTAGGTTAACTAGCGGGACCTTGGACTATCTAGGTTACCTAGCGGGCACATGGACTATGTAGGTTAACTAGCGGACAGTTGGACAATCTAGGTTACCTAGCGGGCACTTGAACTATGTACATACCCCAGCGGGCACTTGGACTATCTAGGTTACCTAGCGGGCACTTGGACTGTGTACGTCCCCTAGCGGGCACTTGGACGATCTAGGTTAACTAGAGGGCACTTGGACTATCTAGGTTAACTAGCGGGCACTTGGACTATCTAGATTAACTAGCGGCCACTTGGACTATGTAGGTTCCCTAATGGGCATTTGGACTATGTGTGTTCCCTAGCGGGCACTTGGAATATGTACGTCCCTTAGCGGGCACTTGGACTATGTAGGTTCCCTATCGGGCACTTGGACTATGTAGGTTAACTAGCGGGTCCTTGGACTATGTACGTTCCCTAGTGGGAACTTGGACTATCTAGGTTAACTAACGGGCTGTTGTACTATCTAGGTTACCAGCGGGCACTTGGACTATGTAGGTTTCCTAGGGGACACTTGGAATATCTAGGTTACCTAACGGGCACTTGGACTATGCAGGATACCTAGTGGGCACTTGGACTGTCTAGGTTAACTAGCGGGCAATTGGACTATGTAGGTTAACTATCGGGCACATGGACTATCTAGGTTACCTAGCGGGCACTTGGACTCTAAAGGTTACCTACCGGGCACTTGGACTATCTATGTTATTAACGGGCACTTGGACTATGTAGGTAACCTAGCGGGCACTTGTACAGTCTAGGTTACCTAGCAGGCACTTGGACTTCTAGGTTAACGAACGGGCACTTGTACTATGTAGGTTGCCTAGCGGGCACTTGGACTATCTAGGTTAGGTAACGGGCACTTGGACTATCTAGGTTACCTAGCGGGCACTTGGAATATGTAGGTTACGTAGCGGGCCCTTGGACTATGTAGGTAACCTAACGGGAACATGGACTATGTAGGTTAACTAGCGGACTCTTGGACGATCTAAGTTAAATAGCAGGCACTAGGAATATCTAGGTTAACTAGCGGGCCCTTGGACCATGTAGGTTATCTAGCGGGCACTTGGACAATTCAGGTTCCCTACGGACACTTGAACTATGTAAGTTAACTACCGGGCACTTGGACTATATAGATTAACTAGCGGGCCCTTGGACTATCTAGGTTACCTAGCAGGCACTTTGACTGTATAGGTTACCTGGCGGGCACTTGGACTTCTAGGTTAACGAACGGGCACTTGGACTATGTATGTTGCATAGCGGGCAATTGGACTATCTAGGTTAGGTAACGGGCACTTGGACTATCTAGGTTACCTAGCGGGAACTTGGACTATGTAGGTTACCTAGCGGGTACTTGGACTATCTAGCTTACCTAACGGGCACTTGGACTACCTAGGTTTCTTTGCGGGCACTTGGACTATGTAGGTTAACTAGCGGGCACTTGGACTATATAGGTTACCTAGAGGGCCCTTGGACTATGTAGGTTATGTAGCGGGCACGTGGACTATCTAGGTTAATGAACGTGCTTTTGGACTATGTAGGTAACCTAGCGGACACTTGCACAGTCTAGGTTACCTAGCGGGCACTTGGACTATGTAGGTTAACGAAAGGGCACTTGGACTATGTAGGTTACCTAGCGGGCACTTGGATTATCTAGGTTAGCTAACAGGAACTTGGAATATCTAGGTTACCTAGTGGGCACTTGAACTATGTACATAACCTAGCGGGCATTTGGACTATCTAGGTTACCTAGCGGGCACGTGGACTATGTACGTTCCCTTGCGGGCACTTGGAATATCTAGGTTAACTAGAGGGCCCTTGGTCTATGTAGGTTAAATAGCGGGCACTTGGATTATCTAGGTTAACTAGCGGGCACTTGGACGATCTAGGTTAACTAGCGTGCACTTGGACAATCTAGATTAACTAGCGGGCACTTGGACGATGCAGGTTCCCTAGCGGGCACTTGGACTACTAAGTTCCCTAATGGGCATTTGGACTATGTAGGTTCCCTAGCGGGCACTTGGAATATGTACGTCACTTAGCGGGCACTAGGACTATGTTGGTTCCCTATCGGGCACTTGGACTATGTAGGTTAACTAGCGGGTCCTTGGACTATGTACGTTCCCTAGTGGGAACTTGGACTATCTAGGTTAACTAACGGGCTGTTGTACTATCTAGGTTACCTAGCGGGCACTTGGACTATGTAGGTTTCCTAGCGTGCACTTGGAATATCTAGGTTACCTAACGGGCACTTGGACTATGCAGGATACCTAGTGGGCACTTGGACTGTCTAGGTTAACTAACAGGCACTTGGACTATGTAGGTTAACTAGCGGGCACTTGGACTATCTAGGTTACCTAGCGGGCACTTGGACTATATACGTCCCCTAGCGGGCACTTGGACTATCTACGTTAACTAGAGGGCCCTTGCATTATGTAGGTTAACAAGCGGGCACTTGGACTATGTAGGTTAAGTAGTGGACCTTGGAATATGTAGGTTAACTAGCGGGCACTTGGACGATCTAGGTTAACTACCGGGCACTTGGATTATCTAGATTAACCACCGGGCACTTGGATGATGCAGGTACCATAGCGGGCTCTTGGATTATCTAGGTTCCCTAACGGGCACTTTGAGTATGTAGGTTCCCTAGCGGGCTCTTGGACTATATATGTTCCCTACGGGCACTTGGACTATCTAGGTTCCCTAACAGGCACTTGGAATTTGTAGGTTCCTCAGCGAGCACTTGGACTATGTAGGTTCCCTATCGGGCACTTGGACTTTGTAGGTTAACTAGCGGGCTGTGGAGGATCAATGTTAACTAGTGGGCACTTTGACTATCTAGGTTAACTATCGGGCAATTGGACTATCTAGGTTAATTAGCGTGCACTTGTACAATGCAGGTTCCCTAGCGGGCACTTTGACTATGTAGGTTCCCTAGCGGGCACTTGGACTATCTAGGTTCCCTACGGGCACTTGGACTATATAGGTTCCCTAACGGGCACTTGGACTATGTAGGTTCCTCAGCGGGCACTTGGCTTTGTAGGTTCCCTATCGGGCATGGGACTATGTAGGTTAACTAGCGGGACCTTGGACTATCTAGGTTACTTAGCGGGCACATGGACTATGTAGGTTAACTAGCGGACAGTTGGACAATCTAGGTTATCTAGCGGGCACTTGAACTATGTACATACCCTAGCGGGCACTTGGACTATCTAGGTTACCTAGCGGGCACTTGGACTATGTACGTCCCCTAGCGGGCACTTGGACGATCTAGGTTAACTAGAGGGCACTTGGACAATCTAGGTTAACTAGCGGGCACTTGGACTATCTAGATTAACTAGCGGCCACTTGGACTATGTAGGTTCCCTAATGGGCATTTGGACTATGTGTGTTCCCTAGCGGGCACTTGGAATATGTACGACCCTTAGCGGGCACTTGGAGTATGAAGGTTCCCTATCGGGCACTTGGACTATGTAGGTTAACTAGCGGGTCCTTGGACTATGTACGTTCCCTAGTGGGAACTTGGACTATCTAGGTTAACTAACGGGCTATTGTACTATCTAGGTTACCTAGCGGGCACTTGGACTATGTAGGTTTCCTAGCGGGCACTTGGAATATCTAGGTTACCTAACGGGCACTTGGACTATACAGGATACCTAGTGGACACTTGGACTGTCTAGGTTAACTAGCGGGCACTTGGACTATGTAGGTTAACTAGCGGGCACTTGGACTATCTAGGTTACCTAGCGGGCACTTGGACTCTAAAGGTTACCTACCGGGCACTTGGACTATCTATGTTATTAACGGGCACTTGGACTATGTAGGTAACCTAGCGGGCACTTGGACAGTCTAGGTTACCTAGCGGGCACTTGGACTTCTAGGTTAATGAACGGGCACTTGTACTATGTAGGTTGCCTAGCGGGCACTTGGACTATCTAGGTTAGGTAACGGGCACTTGGACTATCTAGGTTACCTAGCGGGCACTTGGAGTATGTAGGTTACCTAGCGGGCCGTTGGACTATGTAGGTTACCTAACGGGAACTTGGACTATGTAGGTTAACTAGCGGACTCTTGGACGATCTAGGTTAAATAGCGGGCACTAGGAATATCTAGGTTAACTAGCGGGCCCTTGGACCATGTAGATTATCTAGCGGGCACTTGGACATTTCAGGTTCCCTACGGACACTTGAACTATGTAAGTTAACTACCGGGCACTTGGACTATGTAGGTTAACTAGCGGGCTCTTGGACTATCTAGGTTACCTAGTGGGCACTTGGACTATATAGGTTACCTAGCGGGCACTTGGACTATGTAGGTAACCTAGCGGGCACTTGTACAGTCTAGGTTACCTAGCAGGCACTTGGACTTCTAGGTTAACGAACGGGCACTTGGACTATGTATGTTGCATAGCGGGCAATTGGACTATCTAGGTTAGGTAACGGGCACTTGGACTATCTAGTTTACCTAGCGGGCACATGGACTATGTACGTCCCCTAGCGGGCACTTGGACCATCTACGTTAACTAGAGGGCCCTTGGACTATGTAGGTTAACAAGCGGGCAATGGACTATCTAGGTTAAGTAGCGGTCCTTGGACTATGTAGGTTAACAAGCGGGCCGTTGGACTATGTAGGTTAACTAGCGGGCACTTGGACGATCTAGGTTAACTACCGGGCACTTGGACTATCTAGGTTAACTAGCGGGCACTTGGACTATCTAGATTAACTAGCGGGCACTTGGACGATGCAGGTTACCAAGCGGACACTTGGACTATCTAGCTTACCTAACGGGCACTTGGACTATCTAGGTTTCTTAGCGGGCACTTGGACTATGTAGGTTAACTAGCGGGCACTTGGACTATATAGGTTACCTAGCTGGCCCTTGGACTATGTAGGTTATGTAGCGAGCCCGTGGACTATCTAGGTTAACGAACGTGCTTTTGGACTGTGTAGGTAACCTAGCGGACACTTGCACAGTCTAGGTTACCTAGCGGGCACTTGGACTATGTAGGTAAACGAAAGGGCACTTGGACTATGTAGGTTAACTAGCGGGCACATGGACTATCTAGGTTACCTAGCGGGCACTTGGACTCTAAAGGTTACCTATCGGGCACTTGGACTATCTATGTTATTAACGGGCACTTGGACTATGTAGGTAACCTAGCGGGCACTTGGACTTCTAGGTTAACGAACGGGCACTTGTACTATGTAGGTTGCCTAGCTGGCACTTGGACTATGTAGGTTAGATAACGGGCACTTGGACTATCTAGGTTACCTAGCGGGAACTTGGACTATGTAGGTTACCTAGTGGGAACTTGGACTATGTAGGTTAACTAGCGGACTCTTGGACGATCTAGGTTAAATAGCGGGCACTAGGAATATCTAGGTTAACTAGCGGGCCCTTGGACCATGTAGATTATCTAGCGGGCACTTGGACATTTCAGGTTCCCTACGGACACTTGAACTATGTAAGTTAACTACCGGGCACTTGGACTATGTAGGTTAACTAGCGGGCTCTTGGACTATCTAGGTTACCTAGTGGGCACTTGGACTATATAGGTTACCTAGCGGGCACTTGGACTATGTAGGTAACCTAGCGGGCACTTGTACAGTCTAGGTTACCTAGCAGGCACTTGGACTTCTAGGTTAACGAACGGGCACTTGGACTATGTATGTTGCATAGCGGGCAATTGGACTATCTAGGTTAGGTAACGGGCACTTGGACTATCTAGTTTACCTAGCGGGCACATGGACTATGTACGTCCCCTAGCGGGCACTTGGACCATCTACGTTAACTAGAGGGCCCTTGGACTATGTAGGTTAACAAGCGGGCAATGGACTATCTAGGTTAAGTAGCGGTCCTTGGACTATGTAGGTTAACAAGCGGGCCGTTGGACTATGTAGGTTAACTAGCGGGCACTTGGACGATCTAGGTTAACTACCGGGCACTTGGACTATCTAGGTTAACTAGCGGGCACTTGGACTATCTAGATTAACTAGCGGGCACTTGGACGATGCAGGTTACCAAGCGGACACTTGGACTATCTAGCTTACCTAACGGGCACTTGGACTATCTAGGTTTCTTAGCGGGCACTTGGACTATGTAGGTTAACTAGCGGGCACTTGGACTATATAGGTTACCTAGCTGGCCCTTGGACTATGTAGGTTATGTAGCGAGCCCGTGGACTATCTAGGTTAACGAACGTGCTTTTGGACTGTGTAGGTAACCTAGCGGACACTTGCACAGTCTAGGTTACCTAGCGGGCACTTGGACTATGTAGGTAAACGAAAGGGCACTTGGACTATGTAGGTTAACTAGCGGGCACATGGACTATCTAGGTTACCTAGCGGGCACTTGGACTCTAAAGGTTACCTATCGGGCACTTGGACTATCTATGTTATTAACGGGCACTTGGACTATGTAGGTAACCTAGCGGGCACTTGGACTTCTAGGTTAACGAACGGGCACTTGTACTATGTAGGTTGCCTAGCTGGCACTTGGACTATGTAGGTTAGATAACGGGCACTTGGACTATCTAGGTTACCTAGCGGGAACTTGGACTATGTAGGTTACCTAGTGGGAACTTGGACTATGTAGGTTAACTAGCGGACTCTTGGACGATCTAGGTTAAATAGCGGGCACTAGGAATATCTAGGTTAACTAGCGGGTCCTTGGACTATGTAGGTTATCTAGCGGGCACTTGGACAATGCAGGTTCCCTAGCAGGCACTTTGACTATGTAGGTTCCCTAGCGGGCACTTGGACTATATATGTTCCCTACGGGCACTTGGACAATCTAGGTTCCCTAACAGGCACTTGGAATATGTAGGTTCCCTATGGGGCACTTGGACTATGTAGGTTAACTAGCGGGCTGTGGATGATCAATGTTAACTAGTGGGCACTTTGACTATCTAGGTTAACTAGCGGGCAATTGGACTATCTAGGTTAATTAGCGTGCACTTCTACAATGCAGGTTCCCTAGCGGGCACTTTGACTATGTAGATTCCCTAGCGGGCACTTGGATTTTAGGTTCCCTACGGGCACTTGGACTATCTAGGTTCCCTAACGGGCACTTGGACTATGTAGGTTCCTCAGCGGGCACTTGGACTATGTAGGTTCCCTATCGGGCATGGGACTATGTAGGTTAACTAGCGGGACCTTGGACTATCTAGGTTACCTAGCGGGCACTTGGACTATGTAGGTTAACTAGCGGACAGTTGGACAATCTAGGTTACCTAGCGGGCACATGAACTATGTACATACCCTAGTGGGAACTTGGACTATCTAGGTTACCTAGCGGGCACTTGGACTATGTACGTCCCCTAGCGGGCACTTGGACTATCTAGGTTAACTAGAGGGCCCTTGTACTATGTAGGTTAACTAGCGGGCACTTGGATTATCTAGGTTAACTAGCGGGCACTTGGACGATTTAGGTTAACTAGAGGGCATTTGGACTATCTAGGTTAACTAGAGGGCACTTGGACTATCTAGATTAACTAGCGGCCACTTGGACTATGTATGTTCCCTAGCGGGCACTTGGACTATGTAGGTTCCTCATTGGGCACTTGGACTATGTAGGTTCCCTATCAGGCATTGGACTATGTAGGTTATCTAGCGGGACCTTGGACTATCTAGGTTACCTAGCGGGCACTTGGACAATCTAGGTTACTTAGCGGGCACTTGGACTATCTCGGTAACCTAGCGGGCACTTGGACTATGTACGTTCCCTAGCGGGCACTTGGATTATCAAGGTTAACTAGCGGGCACTTGGATGATCTAGGTGATATAGCGGGCACTTAGACAATCTAGATTAACTAGCGGGCACTTGGACGATGCAGGTTCCGTAGCGGGCACTTGGACTACTAAGTTCCCTAATGGGCATTTGGAATATGTAGTTTCCCTAGCGGGCACTTGGAATATGTACGTCCCTTAGGGGGCACTTGGACTATGTAGGTTCCCTAGCGGGCACTTGGATTATGTAGGTTAACTAGCGGGTCCTTGGACTATGTACGTTCCCTAGTGGGAACTTGGACTATCTAGGTTAACTAACGGGCTGTTGTACTATCTAGGTTACCTAGCGGGCACTTGGACTATGTAGGTTTCCTAGCGGGCACTTGGAATATCTAGGTTACCTAACGGGCACTTGGACTATGCAGGATACCTAGTGGGCACTTGGACTGTCTAGGTTAACTAGCGGGCACTTGGACTATGTAGGTTAACTAGTGGGCACTTGGACTATCTAGGTTACCTAGGGGGCACTTGGACTCTAAAGGTTACCTAGTGGGCAGTTGGATTATCTGTGTTATTAACGGGCACTTGGACTATGTAGGTAACCTAGCGGGCACTTGGACAGTCTAGGTTACCTAGCGGACACTTGGACTTCTAGGTTAACGAACGGGCACTTGTACTATGTAGGTTGCCTAGCGGGCACTTGGACTATCTAGGTCAGGTAACGGGCACTTGGACTATCTATATTACCTAGCGGGAACTTGGACTATGTAGTTTACCTAGCGGGCACTTGGACTATCTAGGTTACCTAACGGGCACTTGGACTATCTAGGTTACCTAGCGGGCACTTGGAATATGTAGGTTACCTAGCGGGCCCTTGGACTATGTAGGTTACCTAACGGGAACTTGGACTATGTAGGTTAACTAGCGGACTCTTGGACGATCTAGGTTAAATAGCGGGCACTAGGAATATCTAGGTTAACTAGCGGGTCCTTGGACTATGTAGGTTATCTAGCGGGCACTTGGACAATGCAGGTTCCCTAGCAGGCACTTTGACTATGTAGGTTCCCTAGCGGGCACTTGGACTATATATGTTCCCTACGGGCACTTGGACTATCTAGGTTCCCTAACAGGCACTTGGAATATGTAGGTTCCCTATCGGGCACTTGGACTATGTAGGTTCCCTATCGGGCACTTGGACTATGTAGGTTAACTAGCGGGAACTTGGACGATCAAGGTTAACTAGCGGGAACTTGGACTATCTAGGTTAACTAGCGGGCACTTGGACGATCTAGGTTAACTAGCGGGCACTTGTACAATGCAAGTTCCCTAGCGGGCACTTTGACTATGTAGGTTCCCTAGCGGGCACTTGGACTATATAGGTTCCCTACGGGCACTTGGACTCTCTAGTTTCCCTAACGGGCAATGGAATATGTAGGTTCCCTATCGGGTACTTGGACTATGTAGGTTCTTCAGCGGGCAATTGCACTATGTAGGTTAACTAGCCGGCACTTGGAGTATATAGGTTAACTAGCAGGCCCTGGGCTATGTAGGTTAACTAGCGGGCACTTGGACTATGTAGGTTAACTAGCAGGCATCTCAACTATCAGGTTAACTAGTGGTCACTTGAACTATGTAGGTAACCTAGCGGGAACTTGGACAGTCTTGGTTACCTAGTGGGCACTTGGACTATCTAGGATAACAAACGGGCACTTGGATTATGGACGTCCCCTTGCGGGCACTTGGACTATCTAGGTTAACTAGCGGGCACTTGTACAATGCAAGTTCCCTAGCGGGCACTTTGACTATGTAGGTTCCCTAGCGGGCACTTGGACTATATAGGTTCCCTACGGGCACTTGGACAATCTAGTTTCCCTAATGGGCAATGGAATATGTAGGTTCCCTATCGGGCACTTGGACTATGTAGGTTCTTCAGCGGGCAATTGCACTATGTAGGTTAACGAGCCGGCACTTGGAGTATATAGGTTAACTAGCAGGCCCTGGGCTATATAGGTTAACTAGCGGGCACTTGGACTATGTAGGTTAACTAGCAGGCATCTGAAATATCAGTTTAACTAGTGGTCACTTGGACTATGTAGGTAACCTAGCGGGAACTTGGACAGTCTTGGTTACCTAGTGGGCACTTGGACTATCTAGGATAACAAACGCCACTTGGATTATGTACGTCCCATAGCGGGCACTTGGACTATCTAGGTTAACTAGAGGGCACTTGGAATATCTAGGTTAACTAGAGGGCACTTGGACTATGTAGGTTAACTAGCGGGCACTTGGACTATCTAGGTTAAGTAGCGGACCTTGGATTATGTAGGTTAACTAGCGGGCACTTGGACTATCTAGATTAACTAGCGGGCACTTGGATGATGCAGGTTCCCTAGCGGGCACTTGGACTATCTAGGTTCCCTAACGGGCACTTGAACTATGTAGGTTCCCTAGCTGGCACTTAGACTATGTACGTCCCTTAGCGGGCACTTGGACTATGTAGGTTCCCTATAGCGCACGAGACTATGTAGGTTAACTTGCTGGCCCTTGGACTATGTAGGTTAACTAGCGGGCACTTAGACTATGTAGGTTAACTAGCGGGCACTTAGACTATGTACGTCCCCTAGTGGGCACTTGGACTATCTAGGATAACTAACGGGCACTAGGACTATCTAGGTTTACTAGCGGGCACTTGGTGTATCTAGGTTACCTAGCGGGCACATGGACTATGTAGGTAACCTAGCGGACACTGGACAGTCTAGGGTACGTAGCGGGCACTTGGACTGTCTAGGTTAGCTAACAGGATATTGGAATATCAGGTTACCTTGCGGGCCCTTGGACTATGTAGGTTAACTAGCGGGCACTTGGACTATCTAGGTTAACTTGCGGGTTCTTCTACTATGTAGGTTAACTAGCGGGCCCTTGGACTATGTAGGTTAACTAGCGGGCACATGGACGATCAAGGGTAATTAGCGGGCACTTGGACTACCTAGGTTAACTAGCGGGTACTTGGACTATCTAGGTTAACTAGCAGGCACTTGGACAATGCAGGTTCCCTAGCGGGCACTTGGAATATATAGGTTCCCTACGGGCACTTGGACTATCTAGGTTCCCTAACGGGCACTTGGAATATGTAGGCTCCCTATCGGGCACTTGGACTATGTAGGTTAACTAGTGGGTCCTTGGACTATCTAGGTTACCTAGCGGGCACTTGGACTATGTAAGTTAACTAGCAGACACTTGGACTGTCTAGTTTACCTAGCGGGCACTTGAACTATGTACATACGCTAGCGGGCACCTGGACTATCTAGGTTACCTAGTGGGCACTTGGAATATCTAGGTTAGCTAACGGGCACTTGGACTATCTAGGTTACCTAGCGGGCACTTGGACTATGTACGTCCCCTATCGGGCACTTGGACTATCTACGTTAACTAGAGGGCCCTTGGACTATGTAGGTTAACAAGCGGGCACTTGGACTATCTAGGTTAAGTAGCGAACCTTGGACTATGTAGGTTAACGAGCGGGCCGTTGGACTATGTAGGTTAACTAGCGGGCACTTGGAAGATCTATGTTAATTACCGGGCACTTGGACTATCTAGGTTAACTAGCGGGCACTTGGACTATCTAGATTAACTACCGGGCACTTGGATGATGCAGGTTCCCTAGCGGGCACTTGGACTATCTAGGTTCCCTAACGGGCACTTTGACTATGTAGGTTCCCTAGCGGGCTCTTGGACTATATATGTTCCCTACGGGAACATGGACTATCTAGGTTCCCTAACAGGCACTTGGAATATGTAGGTTCCCTATCGGGCACTTGGACTATGTAAGTTTCTCAGCGGGCACTTGGACTATGTAGGATCCCTATCGGGCACTTGGACTATGTAGGTTAACTAGTGGGTCCTTGGACTATCTAGGTTACCTAGCGGGCACTTGGACTATGTAGGTTAACTAGCAGACACTTGGACTGTCTAGGTTACCTAGCGGGCACTTGAACTATGTACATACGCTAGCGGGCACGTGGACTATCTAGGTTAACTAGAGGGCCCTTGGACTATGTAGTTTAACTAGCGGGAACTTGGACTATCTAGGTTAACTAGCGGGCACTTGGACGATCTAGGTTAACTAGCGGGCACTTGTACAATGCAGGTTCCCTAGCGGGCACTTTGACTATGTAGGTTCCCTAGCGGGCACTTGGAATATCTAGGTTACCTAACGGGCACTTGGACTATGCAGGATACCTAGTGGGCACTTGGACTGTCTAGGTTAACTAGCGGGCACTTGGACTATGTAGGTTAACTAGCGGGCACTTGGACTATCTAGGTTACCTAGGGGGCACTTGGACTCTAAAGGTTACCTAGCGGGCAGTTGGACTATCTGTGTTATTAACGGGCACTTGGACTATGTAGGTAACCTAGCGGGCACTTGGACAGTCTTGGTTACCTAGCGGACACTTGGACTTCTAGGTTAACGAACGGGCACTTGTACTATGTAGGTTGCCTAGCGGGCACTTGGACTATCTAGGTTAGGTAACGGGCACTTACTATCTAGGTTACCTAGCGGGAACTTGGACTATGTAGGTTACCTAGCGCGCACTTGGACTAAATAGGTTACCTAACGGGCACTTGGACTATCTAGGTTACCTAGCGGGCACTTGGAATATGTAGGTTACCTAGCGGGCCCTTGGACTATGTAGGTTACCTAACGGGAACTTGGACTATGTAGGTTAACTAGCGGACTCTTGGACGATCTAGGTTAAATAGCGGGCACTAGGAATATCTAGGTTAACTAGCGGGTCCTTGGACTATGTAGGTTCCCTATCGGGCCCTTGGACTACGTAGGTTACCTAGCGGGAACTAGGACTATCTAGGTTAACTAGCGGGCACTTGGACGATCTAGGTTAACTAGCGGGCACTTGTACAATGCAAGTTCCCTAGCGGGCACTTTGACTATGTAGGTTCCCTAGCGGGCACTTGGACTATATAGGTTCCCTACGGGCACTTGGACTCTCTAGTTTCCCTAACGGGCAATGGAATATGTAGGTTCCCTATCGGGTACTTGGACTATGTAGGTTCTTCAGCGGGCAATTGCACTATGTAGGTTAACTAGCCGGCACTTGGAGTATATAGGTTAACTAGCAGTCCCTGGGCTATGTAGGTTAACTAGCGGGCACTTGGACTATGTAGGTTAACTAGCAGGCATCTCAACTATCAGGTTAACTAGTGGTCACTTGAACTATGTAGGTAACCTAGCGGGAACTTGGACAGTCTTGGTTACCTAGTGGGCACTTGGACTATCTAGGATAACAAACGCCACTTGGATTATGTACGTCCCATAGCGGGCACTTGGACTATCTAGGTTAACTAGAGGGCACTTGGAATATCTAGGTTAACTAGAGGGCACTTGGACTATGTAGGTTAACTAGCGGGCACTTGGACTATCTAGGTTAAGTAGCGGACCTTGGATTATGTAGGTTAACTAGCGGGCACTTGGACTATCTAGATTAACTAGCGGGCACTTGGATGATGCAGGTTCCCTAGCGGGCACTTGGACTATCTAGGTTCCCTAACGGGCACTTGAACTATGTAGGTTCCCTAGCTGGCACTTAGACTATGTACGTCCCTTAGCGGGCACTTGGACTATGTAGGTTCCCTATAGCGCACGTGGACTATGTAGGTTAACTTGCTGGCCCTTGGACTATGTAGGTTAACTAGCGGGCACTTAGACTATGTAGGTTAACTAGCGGGCACTTAGACTATGTACGTCCCCTAGTGGGCACTTGGACTATCTAGGATAACTAACGGGCACTAGGACTATCTAGGTTTACTAGCGGGCACTTGGTGTATCTAGGTTACCTAGCGGGCATATGGACTATGTAGGTAACCTAGCGGGCACTGGACAGTCTAGGGTACCTAGCGGGCACTTGGACTGTCTAGGTTAGCTAACAGGAAATTGGAATATCAGGTTACCTTGCGGGCCCTTGGACTATGTAGGTTAACTAGCGGGCACTTGGACTATCTAGGTTAACTTGCGGGTTCTTCTACTATGTAGGTTAACTAGCGGGCCCTTGGACTATGTAGGTTAACTAGCGGGCACATGGACGATCAAGGGTAATTAGCGGGCACTTGGACTACCTAGGTTAACTAGCGGGTACTTGGACTATCTAGGTTAACTAGCAGGCACTTGGACAATGCAGGTTCCCTAGCGGGCACTTGGAATATATAGGTTCCCTACGGGCACTTGGACTATCTAGGTTCCCTAACGGGCACTTGGAATATGTAGGTTCCCTATCGGGCACTTGGACTATGTAGGTTAACTAGTGGGTCCTTGGACTATCTAGGTTACCTAGCGGGCACTTGGACTATGTTGGTTAACTAGCAGACACTTGGACTGTCTAGTTTACCTAGCGGGCACTTGAACTATGTACATACGCTAGCGGGCACCTGGACTATCTAGGTTACCTAGCGGGCACTTGGAATATCTAGGTTAGCTAACGGGCACTTGGACTATCTAGGTTACCTAGCGGGCACTTGGACTATGTACGTCCCCTATCGGGCACTTGGACTATCTACGTTAACTAGAGGGCCCTTGGACTATGTAGGTTAACAAGCGGGCACTTGGACTATCTAGGTTAAGTAGCGAACCTTGGACTATGTAGGTTAACAAGCGGGCCGTTGGACTATGTAGGTTAACTAGCGGGCACTTGGAAGATCTAGGTTAATTACCGGGCACTTGGACTATCTAGGTTAACTAGCGGGCACTTGGACTATCTAGATTAACTACCGGGCACTTGGATGATGCAGGTTCCCTAGCGGGCACTTGGACTATCTAGGTTCCCTAACGGGCACTTTGACTATGTAGGTTCCCTAGCGGGCTCTTGGACTATATATGTTCCCTACGGGAACATGGACTATCTAGGTTCCCTAACAGGCACTTGGAATATGTAGGTTCCCTATCGGGCACTTGGACTATGTAAGTTTCTCAGCGGGCACTTGGACTATGTAGGATCCCTATCGGGCACTTGGACTATGTAGGTTAACTAGTGGGTCCTTGGACTATCTAGGTTACCTAGCGGGCACTTGGACTATGTAGGTTAACTAGCAGACACTTGGGCTGTCTAGGTTACCTAGCGGGCACTTGAACTATGTACATACGCTAGCGGGCACGTGGACTATCTAGGTTAACTAGAGGTCCCTTGGACTATGTAGTTTAACTAGCGGGAACTTGGACTGTCTAGGTTAACTAGCGGGCACTTGGACGATCTAGGTTAACTAGCGGGCACTTGTACAATGCAGGTTCCCTAGCGGGCACTTGGACTATATAGGTTCCTTACGGGCACTTGGACTATCTAGTTTCCCTAACGGGCACTTGGATTATGTAGGTTCCCTATCTGGCACTTGGACTATGTAGGTTCCTCAGCGGGCACTTGCACTATGTAGGTTAACTAGCCGGCAATTGGACTATATAGGTTAACTAGCAGGCCCTGGGCTATGTAGGTTAACTAGTAGGCACCTGAACTATCAGGTTAACTAGCGGTCACTTGGACTATGTAGGTAACCTAGCGGGAACTTGGACTGTCTAGGTTACCTAGTGGGCACTTGGACTATCTAGGATAACAAACGGGCACTTGGATTATGTACGTCCCCTAGCGGGCACTTGGACTATCTAGGTTAACTAGAGGGCAGTTGGACTATGTACGTCCCCTAGCGGGAATTTGGACTATCTAGGTTAACTAGAGGGCACTTGGAATATCTAGGTTAACTAGAGGGCACTTGGACTATGTAGGTTAACTAGCGGGCACTTGGACTATCTAGATTAACTAGCGGGCACTTGGATGATGCAGGTTCCCAAGCGGCCACTTGGACTATCTAGGTTCCCTAACGGGCACTTGGACTATGTAGGTTCCCTAGCGGGCACTTAGACTATGTACGTCCCTTAGCGGGCACTTGGACTATGTAGGTTCCCTATAGCGCACTTGGACTATGTAGGTTAACTTGCGGGCCCTTGGACTATGTAGGTTAACTAGCGGGCACTTACACTATGTAGGTTAACTAGCGGACACTTGGACAATCTAGGTTACCTAGCGGGCCCTTGAACTATGTACATACCCTAGAGAGCACATGGACTATCTAGGTTACCTAGCGGGAACATGGACTATGTACGTCCCCTAGTGGACACTTGCACTATCTAGGATAACTAACGGGCACTCGGACTACTAGGTTAACTAGCGGGCACTTGGTGCATCTAGGTTACCTAGCGGGCACTTGGACTATGTTGGTAACCTAGCGGGCACTGGACAGTGTAAGGTACCTAGGGGGCACTTGGACTGTCTAGGTTAGCTAACAGGAAATTGGAATATCTAGGTTCCATATCGGGCACTTGGACTATGTAGGTTTCTCAGCGGGCACTTGACTATGTAGGTTAACTAGCCGGCACTTGGACTATATAGGTTAACTAGCAGGCCCTGGGCTATGTAGGTTAACTAGCAGGCACCTGAACTATCAGGTTAACTAGCGGTCACTTGGACTATGTAGGTAACCTAGCAGGAACTTGGACTGTCTAGGTTACCTAGTGGGCACTTGGACTATCTAGGATAACAAACGGGCACTTGGATTATGTACGTCCCCTAGCGGGCACTTGGACTATCTAGGTTAACTAGAGGGCACTTGGAATATCTAGGTTAACTAGAGGGCACTTTGACTATGTAGATTAACTAGCGGGCACTTGGACTATCTAGGTTAACTAGAGGGCACTTGGAATATCTAGGTTAACTAGAGGGCACTTTGACTATGTAGATTAACTAGCGGGCACTTGGACTATCTAGGTTAAGTAACGGACCTTGGATTATGTAGGTTAACTAGCGGGCACTTGGACTATCTAGATTAACTAGCGGGCACTTGGATGATGCAGGTTCCCTAGCGGGCACTTGGACTATCTAGGTTCCCTAACGGGCACTTGGACTATGTAGGTTCCCTAGTGGGCACTTAGACTATGTACATCCCTTAGCAGGCACTTGGACTATGTAGGTTCCCTATAGCGCACTTGGACTAGGTAGGTTAACTTGCGGGCCCTTGGACTATGTAGGTTAACTAGCGGGCACTTGGACTATCTAGGTTAACTTGCGGGTTCTTGGACTATGTAGGTTAACTAGCGGGCCCTTGGAGTATGTAGGTTAACTAGCAGGCACATGGACGATCAAGGTTAACTAGCGGGCACTTGGACTACCTAGGTTAACTAGCGGGCACTTGGACTATCTAGGTTAACTAGCAGTCACTTGGACAATGCAGGTTCCCTAGCGGGCACTTGGAATATATATGTTCCCTACGGGCACTTGGACTATCTAGGTTCCCTAACGGGCACTTGGAGTATGTAGGTTCCCTATAGGGCACTTGGATTATGTAAGTTTCTCAGCGGGCACTTGGACTATGTAGGTTCCCTATCGGGCACTTGAACTATGTAGGTTAACTAGTGGGTCCTTGGACTATCTAGGTTACCTAGCGGGCACTTGGACTATGTAGGTTAACTAGCAGACACTTGGACTGTCTAGGTTACCTAGCGGGCACTTGGACTATGTACGTCCCCTAGCGGGCACTTGGACTATCTACGTTAACTAGAGGGCCCTTGGACTATGTAGGTTAACAAGCGGGCACTTGGACTATCTAGGTTAAGTAGCGGTCCTTGGACTATGTAAGTTAACAAGCGGGCCCTTGGACTATGTAGGTTAACTAGCGGGCACTTGGACGATCTAGGTTAACTACCGGGCACTTGGACTATCTAGGTTAACTAGGGGGCACTTGGACTATCTAGATTAACTACCGGGCACTTGGATGATGCAGGTTCCCTAGCGGGCACTTGGACTCTCTAGGTTCCCTAACGGGCACTTTGACTATGTAGGTTCCCTAGAGGGCTCTTGAACTATATATGTTCCCTATGGGCACATGGACTATCTAGGTTCCCTAACAGGCACTTGGAATATGTAGGTTCCCTATCGTGCACTTGGACTATGTAAGTTTCTCAGCGGGCACTTGGACTATGTAGGTTCCCTATCGGGCACTTGGACTATGTAGGTTAACTAGTGGGTCCTTGGACTATCTAGGTTACCTAGCGGGTTCTTGGACTATGTAGGTTAACTAGCAGACACTTGGACTGTCTAGGTTACCTAGCGGGCACTTGGACTATCTAGGTTAGCTAACGGGCACTTGGACTATCTAGGTTACCTAGCGGGCACTTGGACTATGTACGTCCCCTAGAGGGCACTTGGACTATCTACGTTAACTAGAGGGCCCTTGCATTATGTAGGTTAACAAGCGGGCACTTGGACTATCTAGGTTAAGTAGTGGACCTTGGAGTATATAGGTTAACAATCGGGCCCTTGGACTATGTAGGTTAACTAGCGGGCACTTGGACGATCTAGGTTAACTACCGGGCACTTGGACTATCTAGGTTAACTAGCGGGCACTTGGACAATCTAGATTAACTACCGGGGACTTGGATGATGCAGGTTCCCTAACGGGCACTTGGATTATCTAGGTTCCCTAACGGGCACTTTGACTATGTAAGTTCCCTAGCGGGCTCTTGGACTATATATGTTCCCTACGGGCACTTGGACTATCTAGGTTCCCTAACAGGCACTTGGAATATGTAGGTTCCTCAGCGAGCACTTGGACTATGTAGGTTCCCTATCGGGCACTTGGACTTTGTAGGTTAACTAGCGGGCACTTGGACGATCAATGTTAACTAGCGAGAACTTGGACTATCTAGGTTAACTAGCGGGCACTTGGACGATCTAGGTTAACTAGCGGGCACTTGTACAATGCAGGTTCCCTAGCGGGCACTTTGACTATGTAGGTTCCCTAACGGGCACTTGGATTATATAGGTTCCCTACGGGCACTTGGACTATCTAGGTTCCCTAATGGGCACTTGGAATATGTAGGTACCCTATCGGGCACTTAGACTATGTAGGTTCCTCAGCGGGCACTAGGACTATGTAGGTTAACTAGCCGGCACTTGGACTATCTAGGTTAACTAGCAGGCCCTGGGCTATGTAGGTTAACTAGCGGGCACTTGGACTATGTAGGTTAACTAGCAGGCACTTGAACTATCAGGTTAACTAGCGGTCACTTGGACTATGTAGGTAACCTAGCGGGAACTTGGACTGTCTAGGTTACCTAGTGGACACTTGGACTATCTAGGTTAAGGAATGGGCACATGGACTATGTAGGTTACCTAGCAGGCACTTGGACTATCTAGGTTACCTAAAGGGAACTTGGACTATGTAGGTTAACTAGCGGACTCTTGGACGATCTAGGTTAACTAGCGGGCACTTGGAATATCTAGGTTAACTAGCGGCCCCTTGGATTATGTAGGTTATCTAGCGGGCACTTGGACAATCTAGGTAAACTAGCGGGTTGTGGACTATGTAGGTTAACTAGCGGGCACTTGGACAATGCAGGTTCCCTAGCGGGCACTTTGACTATGTAGGTTCCCTAGTGGGCACTTGGACTATATATGTTCCCTACGGGCACTTGGACTATCTAGGTTCCCTAACAGGCACTTGGAATATGTACTTTCCCTATCGGGCACTTGGACTATGTAGGTTCCTCATCGGGCACTTGGACTATGTAGGTTCCTCAGCGGGCACGTGGACTATGTAGGTTCCCTATCGGGCACTTGGACTATGTACGTTAACTAGCGCGCACTTGGACTACCTAGGTTAACTAGCGGGCACTTGGACTATCTAGGTTAACTAGCAGTCACTTGGACAATGCAGGTTCCCTAGCGGGCACTTGGAATATATAGGTTCCCTACGGGCACTTGGACTATCTAGGTTCCCTAACGGGCACTTGGAATATGTAGGTTCCCTATAGGGCACTTGGACTATGTAAGTTTCTCAGCGGGCACTTGGACTATGTGGGTTCCCTATCGGGCACTTGAACTATGTAGGTTAACTAGTGGGTCCTTGGACTATCTAGGTTACCTAGCGGGCACTTGGACTATGTAGGTTAACTAGCAGACACTTGGAGTGTCTAGGTTACCTATCGGGCACTTGGACTATGTACGTCCCCTAGCGGGCACTTGGACTATCTACGTTAACTAGAGGGCCCTTGGACTATGTAGGTCAACAAGCGGGCACTTGGACTATCTAGGTTAAGTAGCGGTCCTTGGACTATGTAGGTTAACAAGCGGGCCGTTGGACTATGTAGGTTAACAAGCGGGCCCTTGGACTATGTAGGTTAACTAGCGGGCACTTGGACGATCTAGGTTAACTACCGGGCTCTTGGACTATCTAGGTTAACTAGGGGGCACTTGGACTATCTAGATTAACTACCGGGCACTTGGATGATGCAGGTTCCCTAGCGGGCACTTGGACTCTCTAGGTTCCCTAACGGGCACTTTGACTATGTAGGTTCCCTAGAGGGCTCTTGAACTATATATGTTCCCTATGGGCACATGGACTATCTAGGTTCCCTAACAGGAACTTGGAATATGTAGGTTCCCTATCGTGCACTTGGACTATGTAAGTTTCTCAGCGGGCACTTGGACTATGTAGGTTCCCTATCGGGCACTTGGACTATGTAGGTTAACTAGTGGGTCCTTGGACTATCTAGGTTACCTAGCGGGTACTTGGACTATGTAGGTTAACTAGCAGACACTTGGACTGTCTAGGTTACCTAGCGGGCACTTGGACTATCTAGGTTACCTAGCGGGCACTTGGACTATGTACGTCCCCTAGAGGGCACTTGGACTATCTACGTTAACTAGAGGGCCCTTGCATTATGTAGGTTAACAAGCGGGCACTTGGACTATC
The DNA here is from genome assembly GCF_050624435.1 of Tenrec ecaudatus. Classification (NCBI taxonomy): domain Eukaryota; kingdom Metazoa; phylum Chordata; class Mammalia; order Afrosoricida; family Tenrecidae; genus Tenrec; species Tenrec ecaudatus. The sequence goes on along the minus strand of NW_027457568.1, from coordinate 4,053,987 downwards.
TAGGCTAAGTAGCGGACCTTGGAGTATATAGGTTAACAATCAGGCCCTTGGACTATGTTGTTAACTAGCGGGCACTTGGACGATCTAGGTTAACTACCGGGCACTTGGATTATCTAGGTTAACTAGCGGGCACTTGGACTATCTAGATTAACTACCGGGCACTTGGATGATGCAGGTTCCCTAACGGGCACTTGGATTATCTAGGTTCCCTAACGGGGACTTTGACTATGTAGGTTCCCTAGCGGGCTCTTGGACTATATATGTTCCCTACGGGCACTTGAACTATCTAGGTTCACTAACAGGCACTTGGAATATGTAGGTTCCTCAGCGAGCACTTGGACTATGTAGGTTCCCTATCGGGCACTTGGACTTTGTAGGTTAACTAGCGGGCACTTGGACGATCAAGGTTAACTAGCGAGAACTTGGACTATCTAGGTTAACTAGCGGGCACTTGGACGATCCAGGTTAACTAGCGGGCACTTGTACAATGCAGGTTCCCTAGCGGGCACTTTGACTATGTAGGTTCCCTAGCGGGCACTTGGATTATATAGGTTCCCTACGGGCACTTGGACTATCTAGGTTCCCTAATGGGCACTTGGAATATGTAGGTTCCCTATCGGGCACTTGGACTATGTAGGTTCCTCAGCGGGCACTAGGACTATGTAGGTTAACTAGCCGGCACTTGGACTATCTAGGTTAACTAGCAGGCCCTGTGCTATGTAGGTTAACTAGCGGGCACTTGGAATATGTAGGTTAACTAGCAGGCACTTGAACTATCAGGTTAACTAGCGGTCACTTGGACTATGTAGGTAACCTACCGGGAACTTGGATTGTCTAGGTTACCTAGTGGGCACTTGGACTATCTAGGTTAAGGAATGGGCACATGGACTTTGTAGGTTACCTAGCAGGCACTTGGACTATCTAGGTTAGCTAACAGGAACTTGGAATATCTAGGTTACCTAGCGGGCACTTGGATTATGTAGGTTACCTTGCGGGCACTTGGACTATCTAGGTTACCTAACGGGAACTTGGACTATGTAGTTTAACTAGCGGACTCTTGGACGATCTAGGTTAACTAGCGGGCACTTGGAATATCTAGGTTAACTAGCGGCCCCTTGGACTATGTAGGCTATCTAGCGGGCACTTGGACTATCTAGGTAAACTAGCGGGTTCTGGACTATGTAGGTTAACTAGCAGGCACTTGGACAATGCAGGTTCCCTAGCGGGCACTTTGACTATGTAGGTTCCCTAGTGGGCACTTGGACTATATATGTTCCCTACGGGCACTTGGACTATCTAGGTTCCCTAACGGGCACTTGGAATATGTAGGTTCCCTATCGGGCACTTGGACTATGTAGGTTCCTCAACGGGCACTTGGACTATGTATGTTAACTAGCGGGCACTGGACTATGTAGGTTAACTAGCGGGCACATGGACTATGTAGGTTAACTAGCAGGCACTTGAACTACCAGGTTAACTAGCGGTCACTTGGACTATGTAGGTAACCTAGCGGGAACTTGGACTGTCTAGGTTACCTAGTGGGCACTTGGACTATCTAGGATAACAAACGGGCACTTGGACTAGGTACGTCCCCTAGCAGGCACTTGGACTATCTAGGTTAACTAGAGGGCACTTGGACTATGTACGTCCCCTAGCGGGCACTTGGACTATCTAGGTTAACTAGAGGGCACTTATACTATGTAGGTTAACTAGCGGGCACTTGGACTATCTAGGTTAAGTAGCGGACCTTGGACTATGTAGGTTAACAAGCGGGCCCTTGGACTATGTATGTTAACTAGCGGGCACTTAGACGATCTAGGTTAACTAGCGGGCACTTGGACTATCTAGGTTAACTAAAGGGCACTTGGACTATCTAGGTTCCCTAACGGGCACTTGGACTATGTAGGTTCCCTATCAAGCACTTGGACTATGTAGGTTAACGAGCGGGACCTTGGACTATGTAGGTTAAGTAGCGGGGACTTAGACTATCTAGGTTACCTAGCGGGCACCTGGACTATGTACATACCCTAGACGGCACTGGACTATCTAGGTTACATAGCGGGCACTTGGACTATGTACGTCCCCTAGCGGACCTTGAACTATGTAGGTTAACAAGCACGCCCTTGGACTATGTAGGTTAACTAGCGGGCAATGGGACGATCTAGGTTAACTAGCGGGCACTTGTACTATCTAGGTTAACTAGCGGGCACTTGGACTATCCTGGTTCCCTAACGGGCACTTGGACTATTTAGGTTCCCTAGCGGGCACTTGGACTATGTAGGTTCCCTATCGCACACATGGACAATGTAGATAAACTAGCGGGCACTTGGACTATGTAGGTTAACTAGCGGGCACTTAGACTATCTAGGATACCTAGCGGGCACTTGGACTATGTACATACCCTAGCGGGCACTTGGACTATCTAGGTTACCTAGCGGGCACTTGGAAGATGTACGTCCCCTAGTGGACACTTGGACTATCTAGGATAACTAACGGGCACTAGGACTATCTAGGTGAACTAGCGGGCACTTGGTCTATCTAGGTCAACTAGCGGCGCCTTGGACTATGTAGGTTAACTAGCGGACACTTGGACGATCTAGGTTAACTAGTGGGCCTTTGCACTATGTAGGTTAACTATCGGGCACTTGGACCATCTAGGTTAACTAGCGGGCACTTGGATTAGCTAGGTTACCTAGCGGGCCCTTGAACTATGTAGGTTAACTAGATGACCCTTGGACTATCTAGGTTAGCTAACGGGCACTTGGACTATATAGGTAAATTAGCGGATAATTGGACTATATGGGTGCCCTAGCGGGCATTTGGACTATATAGATTACCTAGCAGGCACTTGGACTTAGTAGGTTACCTAGCGGGCACTTGGACTATGTAGGTTACCTAGCGGGCACTTGGACTATCTAGGTTTTCTAGCGGGCACTTGGACTATGTAGGTTACCTAGCGGGCACTTGGACTATCTAGGTTACCTAACGGGCACTTGGACTATCTAGGTTAACGAAAGGGCACTTGGACTATGTAGGTTACCTAGCGGGCAATTGGATTATCTAGGTTAACGAACGGGTACTTGGACTATGTAGGTAACCTAGCGGGCACTTGGACAATCTAGGTTAACTAGCGGGCACTTGGACTATCTAGGTTGACGAATGGGCACTTGGACTATGTAGGTTACCTAGCGGGCACTTGGACTATCTAGGTTAGCTAAAAGGAACTTGGAATATCTAGGTTACCTAGTGGATACTTGGACTATGTAGGTTACCTAGTGGGCACTTGGACTATCTAGGTTACCTAACGGGAACTTGGACTATGTAGGTTAACTAGCGGGCACTTGGACTGTCTAGGTTAATGAACGGGCACTTGGACTATGTAGGTTAACTAGAGGGCACTTGGACCATCAAGGTTAACTAGCTGCCACTTGGACAATCAAGGTTAACTTGCGGGCACTTGGACAATGAAGGTTCCCTAGCGGGCACATTGACTATGTAGGTTCCTAGCGGGCACTTGGAATATATAGGTTCCCTACGGGCACTTGGACTATCAAGGTTCCCTAACGGGCACTTGGAATATATAGGTTCCCTATCGGGCATTTGGAATATGTAGGTTCCTTAGCGGGCACTTGGACTTTGTAGGTTCCCTATTGGGCACTTGGACTATGTTGGTTAACTAGCGGGCCCTTGGACTATCTAGGTTACCTAGTGGACAGTTGGACTATGTACGTCCCCTAGTGGGCACTTGGACGATCTAGGTTAACTAGAGGGCCCTTGGACTATGTAGGTCAACTTGCGGGCCCTTGGACTATGTAGGTTAACTAGCGGGCACTTGGACGATCTAGGTTAACTAGCGGGCACTTGGATGATGCAGGTTCCCTAGCGGGCACTTGGACTGTCTAGGTTCCCTAACGGGCACTTGGACTATGTAGGTTCCCTATGAGGCACTTGGACTATGTAGGTTAACGAGCGGGCACTTGGACGATCTAGGTTAACTAGCAGGCACTTTACTATGTAGGTTCCCTAGCGGGCACTTGGACTATGTATGTCACCTAGCGGGCACTTGGACTGTGTACGTCCCCTAGTGGGCACTTGGACTATCTAGGATAACTAACGTGCACTAGGACTATCTAGGTTACCTAGCGGGCACTTGGATTATGTAGGTAACCTAGCGGGCACTGGACAGTCTAGGTTATCTAGCGGGCACTTGGACTATCTAGGTTAATGAATGGGCACTTGTACTATGTAGGTTACCTAGCGGGCACTTGGACTATCTAGGTTAGCTAACAGGAAATTGGAATATCTAGGTTACCTTGCGGGCCCTTGGACTATGTAGGTTAACTAGCGGGCACTTGGACTATCTAGTTTAACTAGCGGGTTCTTGGACTATGTAGGTTAACTAGTGGGCCCTTGGACTATGTAGGTTAACTAGCGGGCACTTGGATGATCAAGGTTAACTAGCGGACACTTGGACTATGTACGTCCCCTAGTGTGCACTTGGACTATCTAGGTTAACTAACGGGCAATAGGACTATCTAGGTTAACTAGCGGGCCCTGGGCTATGTAGGTTAACTAGTGGGCACTTGGACTATGTAGGTAACCAAGCGGGCACTTGGACAGTCTAGGTTACCTAGCGGGCACTTGGACTATCTAGGTTAATGATTGGGCACTTGTACTATGAAGGTTATCTAGCGGGCATTTGGACTATCTAGGTTAGCTAGCAGGAAATTGGAATATCTAGGTTACCTTGCGGGCCCTTGGACTATGTAGGTTAACTAGCGGGCACTTGAACTATCTAGGTTAACTAGCGGGTTCTTGGACTATGTAGGTTAACTAGTGGGCCCTTGGAGTATGTAGGTTAACTAGCGGGCACTTGGACGATCAAGGTTAATTAGCGGACACTTGGACTATCTAGGTTAACTAGCAGACACTTGGACCATCTAGGTTAACTAGCCGACACTTGGACAATGCAGGTTCCCTAGCGGGCACTTGGAATATATAGGTTCACTACGGGCACTTGGACTATCTAGGTTACCTAACGGGCACTTGGACTATGTAGGTTAACTAGCAGACACTTGGATTATCTAGGTTACCTAGCGGGCAATTGAACTATGTACATACCCTAGCGGGCACGTGGACTATCTAGGTTAACTAGAGGGCACTTGGACTATGTAGGTTAACTAGCGGGCACTTGGACTATGTAGGTTAACTAGCGGGCACTTAGACTATCTAGGTTACCTAGCGGGCACTTGGACTATGTACATACCTTAGCGGGCACTGGACTATCTAGGTTACCTAGCGGCCACTTGGACTATGTACGTCCCCTAGTGTGCACTTGGACTATGTAGGTTAACTAACGGGCAATAGGACTATCTAGGTTAACTAGCGGGCCCTGGGCTATGTAGGTTAACTAGCGGGCACTTGGACTATGTAGGTAACCAAGCGGGAACTTGGACTGTCTAGGTTACCTAGCGGGCACTTGAACTATCTAGGTTAACGAACGGGCACTTGGACTATGTAGGTTACCTAGCGGGCACTTGGACTATCTAGGTTAGCTAACGGGCACTTGGACTATCTAGGTTACCTAGCGGGCATTTGGATTATGTACGTCCCCTAGCGGGCACTTGGACTATCTAGGATAACTAGCGGGCCCTTGGACTATCTAGGTTAAGTAGCGGACCTTGGACTATGTAGGTTAACAAGCGGGGCCATGGACTATGTAGGTTAACTAGCGGGCACTTGGGCGATCTAGGTTAACTAGCGGGCACTTTTACTATCTAGGTTAACTAGCGGGCACTTGGACTATCTAGATTAACTAGCGGGCATTTGGACTATCTTGGTTACCTAACGGGCACTTGGACTATGTAGGTTCCCTAGCGGGCACTTGGACTATGTACGTCCCTTAGCGGGCACTTGGACTCTGTAGGTTCCCTATCGCGCACGTGAACTATGTAGGTTAACTAGCGGGCACTTGGACTATGTAGGGTAACTAGCGGGCATTTGGACTATCTAGGATACCTAACGGGAACTTGGTCTACGTAGGTTAACTAGTGGACACTTGGACGATCTTGGTTAACTAGCGGGCACTTGGAATATCTAGGTTAACTTGCGGGCCCTTGGACTAGGTAGGTTAACTAGAGGGCACTTGGACCATCAAGGTTAACTAGCTGGCACTTGGACAATCTAGGTTAACTAGCGGGCACTTGGACTATCTAGGTAACTAGCAGGCACTTGGACAATGCAGGTTCCCTAGCGGGCACATTTACTATGTAGGTTCCTAGCGGACACTTGGAATATATAGGTTCCCTACGGGCACTTGGACTATCTAGGTTCCCTAACGGGCACTTGGAATATATAGGTTCCCTATCGGGGACTTGGAATATGTAGGTTCCTCAGCGGGCACTTGGACTTTGTAGGTTCCCTATTGGGCACTTGGACTATGTTGGTTAACTAGCGGGCCCTTGGACTATCTAGGTTAACTAGCGGACACTCGGACTATCAAGGTTACCTAGTGGGCAGTTGGACTATGTACGTCCCCTAGTGGGCACTTGGACGATCTAAGTTAACAAGAGGGCCCTTGGACTATGAGGTCAACTTGCGGGCCTTTGGACTATGTAGGTTAACTAGCGGGCACTTGGACGATCTAGGTTAACTAGCGGGCACTTGGATGATGCAGGTTCCCTAGCGGGCACTTGGACTATCTAGGTTCCCTAACGGGCACTTGGACTATGTAGGTTCCCTATCAGGCACTTGGACTATGTAGGTTAACGAGCGGGACCTTGGACTATGTACGTTAAGTAGCGGGCACTTAGACTATCTAGGTTACCTAGCAGACACCTTGACTATGTACATACCCTAGCTGGCACTGGACTATCTAGGTTATATAGCGGGCACTTGGACTATATACTTCCCCTATCGGGCACTTGGACTATGTAGGTTAACTAGAGGGCCATTGGACTATGTAGGTTGACTAGCGGGCACTTGGACTATCTAGGTTAAATAGCGGACTTTGGACTATGTAGGTTAACAAGCGGGCCCTTGGACTATGTAGGTTAACTAGTGGGCACTTGGACGATCTAGGTTAACTAGCGGGCACTTTACTATGTAGGTTCCCTAGCGGGCACTTGGACTATATATGTCACCTAGCGTGCACTTGGACTGTGTACGTCCCCTAGTGGGCACTTGGACTATCTAGGATAACTAACGTGCACTAGGACTATCTAGGTTGACTAGCGGGCACTTGGACTATCTAGGTTCCCTAGCGGGCACTTGGAATATGTAGGTTCCTTAGCGGGCACTTGGACTTTGTAGGTTCCCTATTGGGCACTTGGACTATGTTGGTTAACTAGCGGGCCCTTGGACTATCTAGGTTACCTAGTGGACAGTTGGACTATGTACGTCCCCTAGTGGGCACTCGGACGATCTAGGTTAACTAGAGGGCCCTTGGACTATGTAGGTCAACTTGCGGGCCCTTGGACTATGTAGGTTAACTAGCGGGCACTTGGACGATCTAGGTTAACTAGCGGGCACTTGGATGATGCAGGTTCCCTAGCTGGCACTTGGACTGTCTAGGTTCCCTAACGGGCACTTGGACTATGTAGGTTCCCTATGAGGCACTGGGACTATGTAGGTTAATGAGCGGGCACTTGGACGATCTAGGTTAACTAGCGGGCACTTTAGTATAAAGGTTCCCTAAAGGGCACTTGGACTATGTATGTCACCTAGCGGGCACTTGGACTGTGTACGTCCCCTAGTGGGCACTTGGACTATCTAGGATAACTAAAGTGCACTAGGACTATCTAGGTTACCTAGCGGGCACTTGGATTATGTAGGTAACCTAGCGGGCACTGGACAGTCTAGGTTATCTAGCGGGCACTTGGACTATCTAGGTTAATGAATGGGCACTTGTACTATGTAGGTTACCTAGCGGGCACTTGGACTATCTAGGTTAGCTAACAGGAAATTGGAATATCTAGGTTACCTTGCGGGCCCTTGGACTATGTAGGTTAACTAGCGGGCACTTGGACTATCTAGGTTAACTAGCGGGTTCTTGGACTATGTAGGTTAACTAGTGGGCCCTTGGACTATGTAGGTTAACTAGCGGGCACTTGGACGATCAAGGTTAACTAGCGGACAATTGGACTATGTACGTCCCCTAGTGTGCACTTGGACTATCTAGGTTAACTAATGGGCAATAGGACTATCTAGGTTAACTAGCGGGCACATGGACTATGTAGTAACCAAGCGGGCACTTGGACAGTCTAGGTTACCTAGCAGGCACTTGGACTATCTAGGTTAATGAATGGGCACTTGTACTATGTAGGTTATCTAGCGGGCACTTGGACTATCTAGGTTAGCTAACAGGAAATTGGAATATCTAGGTTACCTTGCGGGCCCTTGGACTATGTAGGTTAACTAGCGGGCACTTGGACTATCTAGGTTAACTAGCGGGTTCTTGGACTATGTAGGTTAACTAGTGGGCCCTTGGAGTATGTAGCTTAACTAGCGGGCACTTGGACTATCTAGGTTAGCTAAAAGGAACTTGGAATATCTAGGTTACCTAGTGGTTACTTGGACTATGTAGGTTACCTAGTGGGCACTTGGACTATCTAGGTTACCTAACGGGAACTTGGACTATGTAGGTTAACTAGCGGGCACTTGGACTGTCTAGGTTAATGAACGGGCACTTGGACTATGTAGGTTAACTAGAGGGCACTTGGACCATCAAGGTTAACTAGCTGCCACTTGGACAATCAAGGTTAACTTGCGGGCACTTGGACAATGAAGGTTCCCTAGCGGGCACATTGACTATGTAGGTTCCTAGCGGGCACTTGGAATATATAGGTTCCCTACGGGCACTTGGACTATCAAGGTTCCCTAACGGGCACTTGGAATATATAGGTTCCCTATCGGGCATTTGGAATATGTAGGTTCCTTAGCGGGCACTTGGACTTTGTAGGTTCCCTATTGGGCACTTGGACTATGTTGGTTAACTAGCGGGCCCTTGGACTATCTAGGTTACCTAGTGGACAGTTGGACTATGTACGTCCCCTAGTGGGCACTTGGACGATCTAGGTTAACTAGAGGGCCCTTGGACTATGTAGGTCAACTTGCGGGCCCTTGGACTATGTAGGTTAACTAGCGGGCACTTGGACGATCTAGGTTAACTAGCGGGCACTTGGATGATGCAGGTTCCCTAGCGGGCACTTGGACTGTCTAGGTTCCCTAACGGGCACTTGGACTATGTAGGTTCCCTATGAGGCACTTGGACTATGTAGGTTAACGAGCGGGCACTTGGACGATCTAGGTTAACTAGCGGGCACTTTACTATGTAGGTTCCCTAGCGGGCACTTGGACTATGTATGTCACCTAGCGGGCACTTGGACTGTGTACGTCCCCTAGTGGGCACTTGGACTATCTAGGATAACTAACGTGCACTAGGACTATCTAGGTTACCTAGCGGGCACTTGGATTATGTAGGTAACCTAGCGGGCACTGGACAGTCTAGGTTATCTAGCGGGCACTTGGACTATCTAGGTTAATGAATGGGCACTTGTACTATGTAGGTTACCTAGCGGGCACTTGGACTATCTAGGTTAGCTAACAGGAAATTGGAATATCTAGGTTACCTTGCGGGCCCTTGGACTATGTAGGTTAACTAGCGGGCACTTGGACTATCTAGTTTAACTAGCGGGTTCTTGGACTATGTAGGTTAACTAGTGGGCCCTTGGACTATGTAGGTTAACTAGCGGGCACTTGGATGATCAAGGTTAACTAGCGGACACTTGGACTATGTACGTCCCCTAGTGTGCACTTGGACTATCTAGGTTAACTAACGGGCAATAGGACTATCTAGGTTAACTAGCGGGCCCTGGGCTATGTAGGTTAACTAGTGGGCACTTGGACTATGTAGGTAACCAAGCGGGCACTTGGACAGTCTAGGTTACCTAGCGGGCACTTGGACTATCTAGGTTAATGAATGGGCACTTGTACTATGTAGGTTATCTAGCGGGCACTTGGACTATCTAGGTTAGCTAGCAGGAAATTGGAATATCTAGGTTACCTTGCGGGCCCTTGGACTATGTAGGTTAACTAGCGGGCACTTGAACTATCTAGGTTAACTAGCGGGTTCTTGGACTATGTAGGTTAACTAGTGGGCCCTTGGAGTATGTAGGTTAACTAGCGGGCACTTGGACGATCAAGGTTAATTAGCGGACACTTGGACTATCTAGGTTAACTAGCAGACACTTGGACCATCTAGGTTAACTAGCCGACACTTGGACAATGCAGGTTCCCTAGCGGGCACTTGGAATATATAGGTTCACTACGGGCACTTGGACTATCTAGGTTACCTAACGGGCACTTGGACTATGTAGGTTAACTAGCAGACACTTGGATTATCTAGGTTACCTAGCGGGCAATTGAACTATGTACATACCCTAGCGGGCACGTGGACTATCTAGGTTAACTAGAGGGCACTTGGACTATGTAGGTTAACTAGCGGGCACTTGGACTATGTAGGTTAACTAGCGGGCACTTAGACTATCTAGGTTACCTAGCGGGCACTTGGACTATGTACATACCTTAGCGGGCACTGGACTATCTAGGTTACCTAGCGGCCACTTGGACTATGTACGTCCCCTAGTGTGCACTTGGACTATCTAGGTTAACTAACGGGCAATAGGACTATCTAGGTTAACTTGCGGGCCCTGGGCTATGTAGGTTAACTAGCGGGCACTTGGACTATGTAGGTAACCAAGCGGGAAATTGGACTGTCTAGGTTACCTAGCGGGCACTTGAACTATCTAGGTTAACGAACGGGCACTTAGACTATGTAGGTTACCTAGCGGGCACTTGGACTATCTAGGTTAGCTAACGGGCACTTGGACTATCTAGGTTACCTAGCGGGCATTTGGATTATGTACGTCCCCTAGCGGGCACTTGGACTATCTAGGATAACTAGCGGGCCCTTGGACTATCTAGGTTAAGTAGCGGACCTTGGACTATGTAGGTTAACAAGCGGGCCCTTGGACTATGTAGGTTAACTAGCGGGCACTTGGGCGATCTAGGTTAACTAGCGGGCACTTTTACTATCTAGGTTAACTAGCGGGCACTTGGACTATCTAGATTAACTAGCGGGCATTTGGACTATCTTGGTTACCTAACGGGCACTTGGACTATGTAGGTTCCCTAGCGGGCACTTGGACTATGTACGTCCCTTAGCGTGCACTTGGACTCTGTAGGTTCCCTCTCGCGCACGTGAACTATGTAGGTTAACTAGCGGGCACTTGGACTATGTAGGGTAACTAGCGGGCATTTGGACTATCTAGGATACCTAACGGGAACTTGGACTACGTAGGTTAACTAGTGGACACTTGGACGATCTTGGTTAACTAGCGGGCACTTGGAATATCTAGGTTAACTTGCGGGCCCTTGGACTAGGTAGGTTAACTAGAGGGCCCTTGGACCATCAAGGTTAACTAGCTGGCACTTGGACAATCTAGGTTAACTAGCGGGCACTTGGACTATCTAGGTAACTAGCAGGCACTTGGACAATGCAGGTTCCCTAGCGGGCACATTTACTATGTAGGTTCCTAGCGGACACTTGGAATATATAGGTTCCCTACGGGCACTTGGACTATCTAGGTTCCCTAACGGGCACTTGGAATATATAGGTTCCCTATCGGGGACTTGGAATATGTAGGTTCCTCAGCGGGCACTTGGACTTTGTAGGTTCCCTATTGGGCACTTGGACTATGTTGGTTAACTAGCGGGCCCTTGGACTATCTAGGTTAACTAGCGGACACTCGGACTATCAAGGTTACCTAGTGGGCAGTTGGACTATGTACGTCCCCTAGTGGGCACTTGGACGATCTAAGTTAACTAGAGGGCCCTTGGACTATGAGGTCAACTTGCGGGCCTTTGGACTATGTAGGTTAACTAGCGGGCACTTGGACGATCTAGGTTAACTAGCGGGCACTTGGATGATGCAGGTTCCCTAGCGGGCACTTGGACTATCTAGGTTCCCTAACGGGCACTTGGACTATGTAGGTTCCCTATCAGGCACTTGGACTATGTAGGTTAACGAGCGGGACCTTGGACTATGTACGTTAAGTAGCGGGCACTTAGACTATCTAGGTTACCTAGCAGACACCTTGACTATGTACATACCCTAGCCGGCACTGGACTATCTAGGTTATATAGCGGGCACTTGGACTATATACGTCCCCTATCGGGCACTTGGACTATGTAGGTTAACTAGAGGGCCATTGGACTATGTAGGTTGACTAGCGGGCACTTGGACTATCTAGGTTAAATAGCGGACTTTGGACTATGTAGGTTAACAAGCGGGCCCTTGGACTATGTAGGTTAACTAGTGGGCACTTGGACGATCTAGGTTAACTAGCGGGCACTTTACTATGTAGGTTCCCTAGCGGGCACTTGGACTATGTATGTCACCTAGCGTGCACTTGGACTGTGTACGTCCCCTAGTGGGCACTTGGACTATCTAGGATAACTAACGTGCACTAGGACTATCTAGGTTGACTAGCGGGCACTTGGACTATCTAGGTTCCCTAGCGGGCACTTGGAATATGTAGGTTCCTTAGCGGGCACTTGGACTTTGTAGGTTCCCTATTGGGCACTTGGACTATGTTGGTTAACTAGCGGGCCCTTGGACTATCTAGGTTACCTAGTGGACAGTTGGACTATGTACGTCCCCTAGTGGGCACTCGGACGATCTAGGTTAACTAGAGGGCCCTTGGACTATGTAGGTCAACTTGCGGGCCCTTGGACTATGTAGGTTAACTAGCGGGCACTTGGACGATCTAGGTTAACTAGCGGGCACTTGGATGATGCAGGTTCCCTAGCTGGCACTTGGACTGTCTAGGTTCCCTAACGGGCACTTGGACTATGTAGGTTCCCTATGAGGCACTTGGACTATGTAGGTTAATGAGCGGGCACTTGGACGATCTAGGTTAACTAGCGGGCACTTTACTATGTAGGTTCCCTAGCGGGCACTTGGACTATGTATGTCACCTAGCGGGCACTTGGACTGTGTACGTCCCCTAGTGGGCACTTGGACTATCTAGGATAACTAACGTGCACTAGGACTATCTAGGTTACCTAGCGGGCACTTGGATTATGTAGGTAACCTAGCGGGCACTGGACAGTCTAGGTTATCTAGCGGGCACTTGGACTATCTAGGTTAATGAATGGGCACTTGTACTATGTAGGTTACCTAGCGGGCACTTGGACTATCTAGGTTAGCTAACAGGAAATTGGAATATCTAGGTTACCTTGCGGGCCCTTGGACTATGTAGGTTAACTAGCGGGCACTTGGACTATCTAGGTTAACTAGCGGGTTCTTGGACTATGTAGGTTAACTAGTGGGCCCTTGGACTATGTAGGATAACTAGCGGGCACTTGGACGATCAAGGTTAACTAGCGGACAATTGGACTATGTACGTCCCCTAGTGTGCACTTGGACTATCTAGGTTAACTAATGGGCAATAGGACTATCTAGGTTAACTAGCGGGCACATGGACTATGTAGTAACCAAGCGGGCACTTGGACAGTCTAGGTTACCTAGCAGGCACTTGGACTATCTAGGTTAATGAATGGGCACTTGTACTATGTAGGTTATCTAGCGGGCACTTGGACTATCTAGGTTAGCTAACAGGAAATTGGAATATCTAGGTTACCTTGCGGGCCCTTGGACTATGTAGGTTAACTAGCGGGCACTTGGACTATCTAGGTTAACTAGCGGGTTCTTGGACTATGTAGGTTAACTAGTGGGCCCTTGGAGTATGTAGGTTAACTAGCGGGCACTTGGACGATCAAGGTTAACTAGCGGACACTTGGACTATCTAGGTTAACTAGCAGACACTTGGACCATCTAGGTTAACTAGCCGGCACTTGGACAATGCAGGTTCCCTAGCGGGCACTTGGAATATATAGGTTCACTACGGGCACTTGGACTATCTAGGTTACCTAAGGGGCACTTGGACTATGTAGGTTAACTAGCAGACACTTGGATTATCTAGGTTACCTAGCGGGCAATTGAACTATGTACATACCCTAGCGGGCACGTGGACTATCTAGGTTAACTAGAGGGCACTTGGACTATGTAGGTTAACTAGCGGGCACTTGGACTATGTAGGTTAACTAGCGGGCACTTAGACTATCTAGGTTACCTAGCGGGCACTTGGACTATGTACATACCTTAGCGGGCACTGGACTATCTAGGTTACCTAGCGGCCACTTGGACTATGTACGTCCCCTAGTGTGCACTTGGACTATGTAGGTTAACTAACGGGCAATAGGACTATCTAGGTTAACTAGCGGGCCCTGGGCTATGTAAGTTAACTAGCGGGCACTTGGACTATGTAGGTAACCAAGTGGGAACTTGGACTGTCTAGGTTACCTAGCGGGCACTTGAACTATCTAGGTTAACGAACGGGCACTTGGACTATGTAGGTTACCTAGCGGGCACTTGGACTATCTAGGTTAGCTAACGGGCACTTGGACTATCTAGGTTACCTAGCGGGCATTTGGATTATGTACGTCCCCTAGCGGGCACTTGGACTATCTAGGATAACTAGCGGGCCCTTGGACTATCTAGGTTAAGTAGCGGACCTTGGACTATGTAGGTTAACAAGCGGGCCCTTGGACTATGTAGGTTAACTAGCGGGCACTTGGACGATCTAGGTTAACTAGCGGGCACTTTTACTATCTAGGTTAACTAGCGGGCACTTGGACTATCTAGACTAACTAGCGGGCATTTGGACTATCTTGGTTACCTAACGGGCACTTGGACTATGTAGGTTCCCTAGCGGGCACTTGGACTATGTACGTCCCTTAGCGGGCACTTGGACTATGTAGGTTCCCTATCGCGCACGTGAACTATGTAGGTTACTAGCGGGCACTTGGACTATGTAGGGTAACTAGCGGGCACTTAGACTATCTAGGTTACCTAGCGGGCCCTTGAACTATGTAGGTTAACTAGATGACCCTTGGACTATCTAGGTTAGCTAACGGGCACTTGGACTATATAGGTAAATTAGCGGGCAATTGGACTATATGGGTGCCCTAGCGGGCATTTGGACTATATAGATTACCTAGCAGGCACTTGGACTTAGTAGGTTACCTAGCGGGCACTTGGACTATCTAGGTTACCTAGCGGGCACTTGGACTATCTAGGTTTTCTAGCGGGCACTTGGACTATTTAGGTTACCTAGCGGGCACTTAGACTATCTAGGTTACCTAACGGGCACCTGGACTATCTAGGTTACCTAGCGGGCGCTGGGACTATGTAGGTTACCTAGCGGGCAATTGGATTATCTAGGTTAACGAACGGGTACTTGGACTATGTAGGTAATCTAGCGGGCACTTGGACAGTCTAGGTTAACTAGCGGGCACTTGGAGTATCTAGGTTAACGAAAGGGCACTTGGACAATGTAGGTTACCTAGCGGGCACTTGGACGATCTAGGTTAACTAGCGGGCACGTGGATGATGCAGGTTCCCTAGCAGGCACTTGGACTGTCTAGGTTCCCTAACGGGCACTTGGACTATGTAGTTTCCCTATGAGGCACTTGGACTGTGTAGGTTAATGAGCGGGCACTTGGACGATCTAGGTTAACTAGCGGGCACTTTACTATGTAGGTTCCCTAGCGGGCACTTGGACTATGTATGTCACCTAGCGGGCACTTGGAGAGTGTACGTCCCCTAGTGGGCACTTGGACTATCTAGGATAACTAACGTGCACTAGGGCTATCTAGGTTACCTAGCGGGCACTTGGATTA
Organism: Tenrec ecaudatus; assembly: GCF_050624435.1. Lineage (NCBI taxonomy): Eukaryota > Metazoa > Chordata > Mammalia > Afrosoricida > Tenrecidae > Tenrec > Tenrec ecaudatus. The sequence continues at coordinate 4,038,183 of NW_027457568.1, read as the reverse complement.
TGTAGGTAACCTAGCGGGCACTGGACAGTCTAGGTTATCTAGCGGGCACTTGGACTATCTAGGTTAATGAATGGGCACTTGTACTATGTAGGTTACCTAGTGGGCACTTGGACTATCTAGGTTAGCTAACAGGAAATTGGAATATCTAGGTTACCTTGCGGGCCCTTGGACTATGTAGGTTAACTAGCGGGCACTTGGACTATCTAGGTTAACTAGCGGGTTCTTGGACTATGTAGGTTAACTAGTGGGCCCTTGGACTATGTAGGTTAACTAGCGGGCACTTGGACGATCAAGGTTAACTAGCGGACACTTGGACTATGTACGTCCCCTAGTGTGTACTTGGACTATCTAGGTTAACTAACGGGCAATAGGTCTATCTAGGTTAACTAGCGGGCCCTGGGCTATGTAGGTTAACTAGCGGGCACTTGGACTATGTAGGTAACCAAGCGGGCACTTGGACAGTCTAGGTTACCTAGCGGGCACTTGGACTATCTAGGTTAATGAATGGGCACTTGTACTATGTAGGTTATCTAGCGGGCACTTGGACTATCTAGGTTAGCTAACAGGAAATTGGAATATCTAGGTTACCTTGCGGGCCCTTGGACTATGTAGGTTAACTAGCGGGCACTTGGACTATCTAGGTTAACTAGCGGGTTCTTGGACTATGTAGGTTAACTATTGGGCCCTTGGACTATGTAGGTTAACTAGCGGGCACTTGGACGATCAAGGTTAACTAGCGGACACTTGGACTATCTAGGTTAACTAGCAGACACTTGGACCATCTAGGTTAACTAGCCGGCACTTGGACAATGCAGGTTCCCTAGCGGGCACTTGGAATATATAGGTTCACTACGGGCACTTGGACTATCTAGGTTACCTAAGGGGCACTTGGACTATGTAGGTTAACTAGCAGACACTTGGATTATCTAGGTTACCTAGCGGGCAATTGAACTATGTACATACCCTAGCGGGCCCGTGGACTATCTAGGTTAACTAGAGGGCACTTGGACTATGTAGGTTAACTAGCGGGCACTTGGACTATGTAGGTTAACTAGCGGGCACTTAGACTATCTAGGTTACCTAGCGGGCACTTGGACTATGTACATACCTTAGCGGGCACTGGACTATCTAGGTTACCTAGCGGCCACTTGTACTATGTACGTCCCCTAGTGTGCACTTGGACTATGTAGGTTAACTAACGGGCAATAGGACTATCTAGGTTAACTAGCGGGCCCTGGGCTATGTAAGTTAACTAGCGGGCACTTGGACTATGTAGGTAACCAAGTGGGAACTTGGACTGTCTAGGTTACCTAGCGGGCACTTGAACTATCTAGGTTAACGAACGGGCACTTGGACTATGTAGGTTACCTAGCGGGCACTTGGACTATCTAGGTTAGCTAACGGGCACTTGGACTATCTAGGTTACCTAGCGGGCATTTGGATTATGTACGTCCCCTAGCGGGCACTTGGACTATCTAAGTTAACTAGCGGGCCCTTGGACTATCTAGGTTAAGTAGCGGACCTTGGACTATGTAGGTTAACAAGCGGGCCCTTGGACTATGTAGGTTAACTAGCGGGCACTTGGACGATCTAGGTTAACTAGCGGACACTTTTACTATCTAGGTTAACTAGCGGGCACTTGGACTATCTAGATTAACTAGCGGGCATTTGGACTATCTTGGTTACCTAACGGGCACTTGGACTATGTAGGTTCCCTAGCGGGCACTTGGACTATGTACGTCCCTTAGCGGGCACTTGGACTCTGTAGGTTCCCTATCGCGCACGTGAACTATGTAGGTTAACTAGCGGGCACTTGGACTATGTAGGGTAACTAGCGGGCATTTGGACTATCTAGGATACCTAACGGGAACTTGGACTACGTAGGTTAACTAGTGGACACTTGGACGATCTTGGTTAACTAGCGGGCACTTGGAATATCTAGGTTAACTTGCGGGCCCTTGGACTAGGTAGGTTAACTAGAGGGCACTTGGACCATCAAGGTTAACTAGCTGGCACTTGGACAATCTAGGTTAACTAGCGGGCACTTGGACTATCTAGGTAACTAGCAGGCACTTGGACAATGCAGGTTCCCTAGCGGGCACATTTACTATGTAGGTTCCTAGCGGACACTTGGAATATATAGGTTCCCTACGGGCACTTGGACTATCTAGTTTCCCTAACGGGCACTTGGAATATATAGGTTCCCTATCGGGGACTTGGAATATGTAGGTTCCTCAGCGGGCACTTGGACTTTGTAGGTTCCCTATTGGGCACTTGGACTATGTTGGTTAACTAGCGGGCCCTTGGACTATCTAGGTTAACTAGCGGACACTCGGACTATCAAGGTTACCTAGTGGGCAGTTGGACTATGTACGTCCCCTAGTGGGCACTTGGACGATCTAAGTTAACTAGAGGGCCCTTGGACTATGAGGTCAACTTGCGGGCCTTTGGACTATGTAGGTTAACTAGCGGGCACTTGGACGATCTAGGTTAACTAGCGGGCACTTGGATGATGCAGGTTCCCTAGCGGGCACTTGGACTATCTAGGTTCCCTAACGGGCACTTGGACTATGTAGGTTCCCTATCAGGCACTTGGACTATGTAGGTTAACAAGCGGGCCCTTGGACTATGTAGGTTAACTAGCGGGCACTTGGACGATCTAGGTTAACTAGCGGGCACTTTTACTATCTAGGTTAACTAGCGGGCACTTGGACTATCTAGATTAACTAGCGGGCATTTGGACTATCTTGGTTACCTAACGGGCACTTGGACTATGTAGGTTCCCTAGCGGGCACTTGGACTATGTACGTCCCTTAGCGGGCACTTGGACTCTGTAGGTTCCCTATCGCGCACGTGAACTATGTAGGTTAACTAGCGGGCACTTGGACTATGTAGGGTAACTAGCGGGCATTTGGACTATCTAGGATACCTAACGGGAACTTGGACTACGTAGGTTAACTAGTGGACACTTGGACGATCTTGGTTAACTAGCGGGCACTTGGAATATCTAGGTTAACTTGCGGGCCCTTGGACTAGGTAGGTTAACTAGAGGGCACTTGGACCATCAAGGTTAACTAGCTGGCACTTGGACAATCTAGGTTAACTAGCGGGCACTTGGACTATCTAGGTAACTAGCAGGCACTTGGACAATGCAGGTTCCCTAGCGGGCACATTTACTATGTAGGTTCCTAGCGGACACTTGGAATATATAGGTTCCCTACGGGCACTTGGACTATCTAGTTTCCCTAACGGGCACTTGGAATATATAGGTTCCCTATCGGGGACTTGGAATATGTAGGTTCCTCAGCGGGCACTTGGACTTTGTAGGTTCCCTATTGGGCACTTGGACTATGTTGGTTAACTAGCGGGCCCTTGGACTATCTAGGTTAACTAGCGGACACTCGGACTATCAAGGTTACCTAGTGGGCAGTTGGACTATGTACGTCCCCTAGTGGGCACTTGGACGATCTAAGTTAACTAGAGGGCCCTTGGACTATGAGGTCAACTTGCGGGCCTTTGGACTATGTAGGTTAACTAGCGGGCACTTGGACGATCTAGGTTAACTAGCGGGCACTTGGATGATGCAGGTTCCCTAGCGGGCACTTGGACTATCTAGGTTCCCTAACGGGCACTTGGACTATGTAGGTTCCCTATCAGGCACTTGGACTATGTAGGTTAACGAGCGGGACCTTGGACTATGTACGTTAAGTAGCGGGCACTTAGACTATCTAGGTTACCTAGCAGACACCTTGACTATGTACATACCCTAGCCGGCACTGGACTATCTAGGTTATATAGCGGGCACTTGGACTATATACGTCCCCTATCGGGCACTTGGACTATGTCGGTTAACTAGAGGGCCATTGGACTATGTAGGTTGACTAGCGGGCACTTGGACTATCTAGGTTAAATAGCGGACTTTGGACTATGTAGGTTAACAAGCGGGCCCTTGGACTATGTAGGTTAACTAGTGGGCACTTGGACGATCTAGGTTAACTAGCGGGCACTTTACTATGTAGGTTCCCTAGCGGGCACTTGGACTATGTATGTCACCTAGCGTGCACTTGGACTGTGTACGTCCCCTAGTGGGCACTTGGACTATCTAGGATAACTAACGTGCACTAGGACTATCTAGGTTGACTAGCGGGCACTTGGACTATCTAGGTTCCCTAGCGGGCACTTGGAATATGTAGGTTCCTTAGCGGGCACTTGGACTTTGTAGGTTCCCTATTGGGCACTTGGACTATGTTGGTTAACTAGCGGGCCCTTGGACTATCTAGGTTACCTAGTGGACAGTTGGACTATGTACGTCCCCTAGTGGGCACTCGGACGATCTAGGTTAACTAGAGGGCCCTTGGACTATGTAGGTCAACTTGCGGGCCCTTGGACTATGTAGGTTAACTAGCGGGCACTTGGACGATCTAGGTTAACTAGTGGGCACTTGGATGATGCAGGTTCCCTAGCTGGCACTTGGACTGCCTAGGTTCCCTAACGGGCACTTGGACTATGTAGGTTCCCTATGAGGCACTTGGACTATGTAGGTTAATGAGCGGGCACTTGGACGATCTAGGTTAACTAGCGGGCACTTTAGTATGTAGGTTCCCTAAAGGGCACTTGGACTATGTATGTCACCTAGCGGGCACTTGGACTGTGTACGTCCCCTAGTGGGCACTTGGACTATCTAGGATAACTAACGTGCACTAGGACTATCTAGGTTACCTAGCGGGCACTTGGATTATGTAGGTAACCTAGCGGGCACTGGACAGTCTAGGTTATCTAGCGGGCACTTGGACTATCTAGGTTAATGAATGGGCACTTGTACTATGTAGGTTACCTAGCGGGCACTTGGACTATCTAGGTTAGCTAACAGGAAATTGGAATATCTAGGTTACCTTGCGGGCCCTTGGACGATGTAGGTTAACTAGCGGGCACTTGGACTATCTAGGTTAACTAGCGGGTTCTTGGACTATGTAGGTCAACTAGTGGGCCCTTGGACTATGTAGGTTAACTAGCGGGCACTTGGACGATCAAGGTTAACTAGCGGACAATTGGACTATGTACGTCCCCTAGTGTGCACTTGGACTATCTAGGTTAACTAATGGGCAATAGGACTATCTAGGTTAACTAGCGGGCACATGGACTATGTAGTAACCAAGCGGGCACTTGGACAGTCTAGGTTACCTAGCAGGCACTTGGACTATCTAGGTTAATGAATGGGCACTTGTACTATGTAGGTTATCTAGCGGGCACTTGGACTATCTAGGTTAGCTAACAGGAAATTGGAATATCTAGGTTACCTTGCGGGCCCTTGGACTATGTAGGTTAACTAGCGGGCACTTGGACTATCTAGGTTAACTAGCGGGTTCTTGGACTATGTAGGTTAACTAGTGGGCCCTTGGACTATGTAGGTTAACTAGCGGGCACTTGGACGATCAAGGTTAACTAGCGGACACTTGGACTATCTAGGTTAACTAGCAGACACTTGGACCATCTAGGTTAACTAGCCGGCACTTGGACAATGCATGTTCCCTATCGGGCACTTGGAATATATAGGTTCACTACGGGCACTTGGACTATCTAGGTTACCTAAGGGGCACTTGGACTATGTAGGTTAACTAGCAGACACTTGGATTATCTAGGTTACCTAGCGGGCAATTGAACTATGTACATACCCTAGCGGGCACGTGGACTATCTAGGTTAACTAGAGGGCACTTGGACTATGTAGGTTAACTAGCGGGCACTTGGACTATGTAGGTTAACTAGCGGGCACTTAGACTATCTAGGTTACCTAGCGGGCACTTGGACTATGTACATACCTTAGCGGGCACTGGACTATCTAGGTTACCTAGCGGCCACTTGGACTATGTACGTCCCCTAGTGTGCACTTGGACTATGTAGGTTAACTAACGGGCAATAGGACTATCTAGGTTAACTAGCGGGCCCTGGGCTATGTAAGTTAACTAGCGGGCACTTGGACTATGTAGGTAACCAAGTGGGAACTTGGACTGTCTAGGTTACCTAGCGGGCACTTGAACTATCTAGGTTAACGAACGGGCACTTGGACTATGTAGGTTACCTAGCGGGCACTTGGACTATCTAGGTTAGCTAACGGGCACTTGGACTATCTAGGTTACCTAGCGGGCATTTGGATTATGTACGTCCCCTAGCGGGCACTTGGACTATCTAAGTTAACTAGCGGGCCCTTGGACTATCTAGGTTAAGTAGCGGACCTTGGACTATGTAGGTTAACAAGCGGGCCCTTGGACTATGTAGGTTAACTAGCGGGCACTTGGACGATCTAGGTTAACTAGCGGGCACTTTTACTATCTAGGTTAACTAGCGGGCACTTGGACTATCTAGATTAACTAGCGGGCATTTGGACTATCTTGGTTACCTAACGGGCACTTGGACTATGTAGGTTCCCTAGCGGGCACTTGGACTATGTACGTCCCTTAGCGGGCACTTGGACTATGTAGGTTCCCTATCGCGCACGTGAACTATGTAGGTTAACTAGCGGGCACTTGGACTATGTAGGGTAACTAGCGGGCACTTAGATTATCTAGGTTACCTAGCGGGCCCTTGAACTATGTAGGTTAACTAGATGACCCTTGGACTATCTAGGTTAGCTAACGGGCACTTGGACTATATAGGTAAATTAGTGGGCAATTGGACTATATGGGTGCCCTAGCGGGCATTTGGACTATATAGATTACCTAGCAGGCACTTGGACTTAGTAGGTTACCTAGCGGGCACTTGGACTATCTCGGTTACCTAGCGGCCACTTGGACTATCTAGGTTTTCTAGCGGGCACTTGGACTATGTAGGTTACCTAGCGGGCACTTAGACTATCTAGGTTACCTAACGGGCACCTGGACTATCTAGGTTACCTAGCGGGCGCTGGGACTATGTAGGTTACCTAGCGGGCAATTGGATTATCTAGGTTAACGAACGGGTACTTGGACTATGTAGGTAATCCAGCGGGCACTTGGACAGTCTAGGTTAACTAGCGGGCACTTGGAGTATCTAGGTTAACGAAAGGGCACTTGGACAATGTAGGTTACCTAGCGGGCAATTGGACGATCTAGGTTAACTAGCGGGCACTTGGATGATGCAGGTTCCCTAGCGGGCACTTGGACTGTCTAGGTTCACTAACGGGCACTTGGACTATGTAGGTTCCCTATGAGGCACTTGGACTGTGTAGGTTAACGAGCGGGCACTTGGACGATCTAGGTTAACTAGCGGGCACTTTACTATGTAGGTTCCCTAGCGGGCACTTGGACTATGTATGTCACCTAGCGGGCACTTGGACAGTGTACGTCCCCTAGTGGGCATTTGGACTATCTAGGATAACTAACGTGTACTAGGGCTATCTAGGTTACCTAGCGGGCACTTGGATTATGTAGGTAACCTAGCGGGCACTGGACAGTCTAGGTTATCTAGCGGGCACTTGGACTATCTAGGTTAATGAATGGGCACTTGTACTATGTAGGTTACCTAGTGGGCACTTGGACTATCTAGGTTAGCTAACAGGAAATTGGAATATCTAGGTTACCTTGCGGGCCCTTGGACTATGTAGGTTAACTAGCGGGCACTTGGACTATCTAGGTTAACTAGCGGGTTCTTGGACTATGTAGGTTAACTAGTGGGCCCTTGGACTATGTAGGTTAACTAGCGGGCACTTGGACGATCAAGGTTAACTAGCGGACACTTGGACTATCTAGGTTAACTAGCAGACACTTGGACCATCTAGGTTAACTAGCCGGCACTTGGACAATGCTGGTTCCCTAGCGGGCACTTGGAATATATAGGTTCACTACGGGCACTTGGACTATCTAGGTTACCTAAGGGGCACTTGGACTATGTAGGTTAACTAGCAGACACTTGGATTATCTAGGTTACCTAGCGGGCAATTGAACTATGTACATACCCTAGCGGGCACGTGGACTATCTAGGTTAACTAGAGGGCACTTGGACTATGTAGGTTAACTAGCGGGCACTTGGACTATGTAGGTTAACTAGCGGGCACTTAGACTATCTAGGTTACCTAGCGGGCACTTGGACTATGTACATACCTTAGCGGGCACTGGACTATCTAGGTTACCTAGCGGCCACTTGGACTATGTACGTCCCCTCGTGTGCACTTGGACTATGTAGGTTAACTAACGGGCAATAGGACTATCTAGGTTAACTAGCGGGCCCTGGGCTATGTAAGTTAACTAGCGGGCACTTGGACTATGTAGGTAACCAAGTGGGAACTTGGACTGTCTAGGTTACCTAGCGGGCACTTGAACTATCTAGGTTAACGAACGGGCACTTGGACTATGTAGGTTACCTAGCGGGCACTTGGACTATCTAGGTTAGCTAACGGGCACTTGGACTATCTAGGTTACCTAGCGGGCATTTGGATTATGTACGTCCCCTAGCGGGCACTTGGACTATCTAAGTTAACTAGCGGGCCCTTGGACTATCTAGGTTAAGTAGCGGACCTTGGACTATGTAGGTTAACAAGCGGGCCCTTGGACTTTGTAGGTTAACTAGCGGGCACTTGGACGATCTAGGTTAACTAGCGGGCACTTTTACTATCTAGGTTAACTAGCGGGCACTTGGACTATCTAGATTAACTAGCGGGCATTTGGACTATCTTGGTTACCTAACGGGCACTTGGACTATGTAGGTTCCCTAGCGGGCACTTGGACTATGTACGTCCCTTAGCGGGCACTTGGACTATGTAGGTTCCCTATCGCGCACGTGAACTATGTAGGTTACTAGCGGGCACTTGGACTATGTAGGGTAACTAGCGGGCACTTAGACTATCTAGGTTACCTAGCGGGCCCTTGAACTATGTAGGTTAACTAGATGACCCTTGGACTATCTAGGTTAGCTAACGGGCACTTGGACTATATAGGTAAATTAGCGGGCAATTGGACTATATGGGTGCCCTAGCGGGCATTTGGACTATATAGATTACCTAGCAGGCACTTGGACTTAGTAGGTTACCTAGCGGGCACTTGGACTATCTAGGTTACCTAGCGGGCACTTGGACTATCTAGGTTTTCTAGCGGGCACTTGGACTATGTAGGTTACCTAGCGGGCACTTAGACTATCTAGGTTACCTAACGGGCACCTGGACTATCTAGGTTACCTAGCGGGCGCTGGGACTATGTAGGTTACCTAGCGGGCAATTGGATTATCTAGGTTAACGAACGGGTACTTGGACTATGTAGGTAATCTAGCGGGCACTTGGACAGTCTAGGTTAACTAGCGGGCACTTGGAGTATCTAGGTTAACGAAAGGGCACTTGGACAATGTAGGTTACCTAGCGGGCACTTGGACGATCTAGGTTAACTAGCGGGCACTTGGATGATGCAGGTTCCCTAGCAGGCACTTGGACTGTCTAGGTTCCCTAACGGGCACTTGGACTATGTAGTTTCCCTATGAGGCACTTGGACTGTGTAGGTTAATGAGCGGGCACTTGGACGATCTAGGTTAACTAGCGGGCACTTTACTATGTAGGTTCCCTAGCGGGCACTTGGACTATGTATGTCACCTAGCGGGCACTTGGAGAGTGTACGTCCCCTAGTGGGCACTTGGACTATCTAGGATAACTAACGTGCACTAGGGCTATCTAGGTTACCTAGCGGGCACTTGGATTATGTAGGTAACCTAGCGGGCACTGGACAGTCTAGGTTATCTAGCGGGCACTTGGACTATCTAGGTTAATGAATGGGCACTTGTACTATGTAGGTTACCTAGTGGGCACTTGGACTATCTAGGTTAGCTAACAGGAAATTGGAATATCTAGGTTACCTTGCGGGCCCTTGGACTATGTAGGTTAACTGGCGGGCACTTGGACTATCTAGGTTAACTAGCGGGTTCTTGGACTATGTAGGTTAACTAGTGGGCCCTTGGACTATGTAGGTTAACTAGCGGGCACTTGGACGATCAAGGTTAACTAGCGGACACTTGGACTATGTACGTCCCCTAGTGTGCACTTGGACTATCTAGGTTAACTAACGGGCAATAGGTCTATCTAGGTTAACTAGCGGGCCCTGGGCTATGTAGGTTAACTAGCGGGCACTTGGACTATGTAGGTAACCAAGCGGGCACTTGGACAGTCTAGGTTACCTAGCGGGCACTTGGACTATCTAGGTTAATGAATGGGCACTTGTACTATGTAGGTTATCTAGCGGGCACTTGGACTATCTAGGTTAGCTAACAGGAAATTGGAATATCTAGGTTACCTTGCGGGCCCTTGGACTATGTAGGTTAACTAGCTGGCACTTGGACTATCTAGGTTAACTAGCGGGTTCTTGGACTATGTAGGTTAACTAGTGGGCCCTTGGACTATGTAGGTTAACTAGCGGGCACTTGGACGATCAAGGTTAACTAGCGGACACTTGGACTATCTAGGTTAACTAGCAGACACTTGGACCATCTAGGTTAACTAGCCGGCACTTGGACAATGCAGGTTCCCTAGCGGGCACTTGGAATATATAGGTTCACTACGGGCACTTGGACTATCTAGGTTACCTAAGGGGCACTTGGACTATGTAGGTTAACTAGCAGACACTTGGATTAACTAGGTTACCTAGCGGGCAATTGAACTATGTACATACCCTAGCGGGCACGTGGACTATCTAGGTTAACTAGAGGGCACTTGGACTATCTAGGTTAATGAATGGGCACTTGTACTATGTAGGTTATCTAGCGGGCACTTGGACTATCTAGGTTAGCTAACAGGAAATTGGAATATCTAGGTTACCTTGCGGGCCCTTGGACTATGTAGGTTAACTAGCGGGCACTTGGACTATCTAGGTTAACTAGCGGGTTCTTGGACTATGTAGGTTAACTAGTGTGCCCTTGGAGTATGTAGGTTAACTAGCGGGCACTTGGACGATCAAGGTTAACTAGCGGACACTTGGACTATCTAGGTTAACTAGCAGACACTTGGACCATCTAGGTTAACTAGCCGACACTTGGACAATGCAGGTTCCCTAGCGGGCACTTGGAATATATAGGTTCACTACGGGCACTTGGACTATCTAGGTTACCTAACGGGCACTTGGACTATGTAGGTTAACTAGCAGACACTTGGATTATCTAGGTTACCTAGCGGGAAATTGAACTATGTACATACCCTAGCGGGCACGTGGACTATCTAGGTTAACTAGAGGGCACTTGGACTATGTAGGTTAACTAGCGGGCACTTGGACTATGTAGGTTAACTAGCGGGCACTTAGACTATCTAGATTACCTAGCGGGCACTTGGACTATGTAGGTTCCCTATCGCGCACGTGAACTATGTAGGTTAAGTAGCGGGCACTTGGACTATGTAGGGTAACTAGCGGGCACTTAGACTATCTAGGTTACCTAGCGGGCCCTTGAACTATGTAGGTTAACTAGATGACCCTTGGACTATCTAGGTTAGCTAACGGGCACTTGGATTATATAGGTAAATTAGCGGGCAATTGGACTATATGGGTGCCCTAGCGGGCATTTGGTCTATATAGATTACCTAGCAGGCACTTGGACTTAGTAGGTTACCTAGCGGGCACTTGGACTATCTAGGTTACCTAGCGGGCACTTGGACTATCTAGGTTTTCTAGCGGGCACTTGGACTATGTAGGTTACCTAGCGGGCACTTAGACTATCTAGGTTACCTAACGGGCACCTGGACTATCTAGGTTACCTAGCGGGCGCTGGGACTATGTAGGTTACCTAGCGGGCAATTGGATTATCTAGGTTAACGAACGGGTACTTGGACTATGTAGGTAATCTAGCGGGCACTTGGACAGTCTAGGTTAACTAGCGGGCACTTGGAGTATCTAGGTTAACGAAAGGGCACTTGGACTATCTAGGTTAGCTAAAAGGAACTTGGAATATCTAGGTTACCTAGTGGTTACTTGGACTATGTAGGTTACCTAGCGGGCACTTGGACTATCTAGGTTACCTAACGGGAACTTGGACTATGTAGGTTAACTAGCGGGCACATGGACTATCTAGGTTAACGAACGGGCACTTGGACTATGTCGGTAACCAAGCGGGCACTTGGACAGTCTAGGTTACCTAGGGGGCACTTGGACAATCTAGGTTAATGAATCGGCACTTGGACTATGTAGGTTACCTCGGGGGCACTTGGACTATCTAGGTTAGCTAACAGGAACTTGGAATATCTAGGTTACCTAGCGGGCACTTGGACTATGTAGGTTACCTAGCGGGCATTTGGACTATCTAGGATACCTAACGGGAAATTGGACTACGTAGGTTAACTAGCGGACACTTGGACGATCTTGGTTAACTAGCGGGCACTTGGAATATCTAGGTTAACTTGCGGGCCCTTGGACTAGGTAGGTAAACTAGAGGGCACTTGGACTATCAAGGTTAACTAGCTGGCAAGTGGACAATCTAGGTTAACTAGCGGGCACTTGGACTATCTAGGTAACTAGCAGGCACTTGGACAATGCAGGTTCCCTAGCGGGCACATTTACTATGTAGGTTCCTAGCGGACACTTGGAATATACAGGTTCCCTACGGGCACTTGGACTATCTAGGTTCCCTAACGGGCACTTGGAATATATAGGTTCCCTATCGGGCACTTGGAATATGTAGGTTCCTCAGCGGGCACTTGGACTTTGTAGGTTCCCTATTGGGCACTTGCACTATGTTGGTTAACTAGCGGGCCCTTGGACTATCTAGGTTAACTAGCGGACACTCGGACTATCTAGGTTACCTAGTGGGCAGTTGGACTATGTATGTCCCCTAGTGGGCACTTGGACGATCTAAGTTATCTAGAGGGCCCTTGGACTATGAGGTCAACTTGCGCGCCTTTGGACTATGTAGGTTAACTAGCGGGCACTTGGACGATCTAGGTTAACTAGCGGGCACTTGGATGATGCAGGTTCCCTAGCGGGCACATGGACTATCTAGGTTCCCTAACGGGCACTTGGACTATGTAGGTTCCCTATGAGGCACTTGGACTATGTAGGTTAACGAGCGGGACCTTGGACTATGTACGTTAAGTAGCGGGCACTTAGACTATCTAGGTTACCTAGCAGACACCTTGACTATGTACATACCCTAGCCGGCACTGGACTATCTAGGTTATATAGCGGGCACTTGGACTATATACGTCCCCTATCGGGCACTTGGACTATGTAGGTTAACTAGAGGGCCATTGGACTATGTAGGTTAACTAGCGGGCACTTGGACTATGTAGGTTAACTAGCGGGCACTTAGACTATCTAGATTACCTAGCGGGCACTTGGACTATGTAGGTTCCCTATCGCGCACGTGAACTATGTAGGTTAACTAGCGGGCACTTGGACTATGTAGGGTAACTAGCGGGCACTTAGACTATCTAGGTTACCTAGCGGGCCCTTGAACTATGTAGGTTAACTAGATGACCCTTGGACTATCTAGGTTAGCTAACGGGCACTTGGATTATATAGGTAAATTAGCGGGCAATTGGACTATATGGGTGCCCTAGCGGGCATTTGGTCTATATAGATTACCTAGCAGGCACTTGGACTTAGTAGGTTACCTAGCGGGCACTTGGACTATCTAGGTTACCTAGCGGGCACTTGGACTATCTAGGTTTTCTAGCGGGCACTTGGACTATGTAGGTTACCTAGCGGGCACTTAGACTATCTAGGTTACCTAACGGGCACCTGGACTATCTAGGTTACCTAGCGGGCGCTGGGACTATGTAGGTTACCTAGCGGGCAATTGGATTATCTAGGTTAACGAACGGGTACTTGGACTATGTAGGTAATCTAGCGGGCACTTGGACAGTCTAGGTTAACTAGCGGGCACTTGGAGTATCTAGGTTAACGAAAGGGCACTTGGACTATCTAGGTTAGCTAAAAGGAACTTGGAATATCTAGGTTACCTAGTGGTTACTTGGACTATGTAGGTTACCTAGCGGGCACTTGGACTATCTAGGTTACCTAACGGGAACTTGGACTATGTAGGTTAACTAGCGGGCACATGGACTATCTAGGTTAACGAACGGGCACTTGGACTATGTCGGTAACCAAGCGGGCACTTGGACAGTCTAGGTTACCTAGGGGGCACTTGGACAATCTAGGTTAATGAATCGGCACTTGGACTATGTAGGTTACCTCGGGGGCACTTGGACTATCTAGGTTAGCTAACAGGAACTTGGAATATCTAGGTTACCTAGCGGGCACTTGGACTATGTAGGTTACCTAGCGGGCATTTGGACTATCTAGGATACCTAACGGGAAATTGGACTACGTAGGTTAACTAGCGGACACTTGGACGATCTTGGTTAACTAGCGGGCACTTGGAATATCTAGGTTAACTTGCGGGCCCTTGGACTAGGTAGGTAAACTAGAGGGCACTTGGACTATCAAGGTTAACTAGCTGGCAAGTGGACAATCTAGGTTAACTAGCGGGCACTTGGACTATCTAGGTAACTAGCAGGCACTTGGACAATGCAGGTTCCCTAGCGGGCACATTTACTATGTAGGTTCCTAGCGGACACTTGGAATATACAGGTTCCCTACGGGCACTTGGACTATCTAGGTTCCCTAACGGGCACTTGGAATATATAGGTTCCCTATCGGGCACTTGGAATATGTAGGTTCCTCAGCGGGCACTTGGACTTTGTAGGTTCCCTATTGGGCACTTGCACTATGTTGGTTAACTAGCGGGCCCTTGGACTATCTAGGTTAACTAGCGGACACTCGGACTATCTAGGTTACCTAGTGGGCAGTTGGACTATGTATGTCCCCTAGTGGGCACTTGGACGATCTAAGTTATCTAGAGGGCCCTTGGACTATGAGGTCAACTTGCGCGCCTTTGGACTATGTAGGTTAACTAGCGGGCACTTGGACGATCTAGGTTAACTAGCGGGCACTTGGATGATGCAGGTTCCCTAGCGGGCACATGGACTATCTAGGTTCCCTAACGGGCACTTGGACTATGTAGGTTCCCTATGAGGCACTTGGACTATGTAGGTTAACGAGCGGGACCTTGGACTATGTACGTTAAGTAGCGGGCACTTAGACTATCTAGGTTACCTAGCAGACACCTTGACTATGTACATACCCTAGCCGGCACTGGACTATCTAGGTTATATAGCGGGCACTTGGACTATATACGTCCCCTATCGGGCACTTGGACTATGTAGGTTAACTAGAGGGCCATTGGACTATGTAGGTTAACTAGCGGGCACTTGGACTATCTAGGTTAAATAGCGGACTTTGGACTATGTAGGTTAACAAGCGGGCCCTTGGACTATGTAGGTTAACTAGTGGGCACTTGGACGATCTAGGTTAACTAGCGGGCACTTTACTATGTAGGTTCCCTAGTGGGCACTTGGACTATGTATGTCACCTAGCGTGCACTTGGACTGTGTACGTCCCCTAGTGGGCACTTGGCCTATCTAGGATAACTAACGTGCACTAGGACTATCTAGGTTGACTAGCGGGCACTTGGACTATCTAGGTTACCTAGCGGGCACTTGGAATATGTAGGTTCCTTAGCGGGCACTTGGACTTTGTAGGTTCCCTATTGGGCACTTGGACTATGTTGGTTAACTAGCGGGCCCTTGGACTATCTAGGTTACCTAGTGGACAGTTGGACTATGTACGTCCCCTAGTGGGCACTTGGACGATCTAGGTTAACTAGAGGGCCCTTGGACTATGTAGGTCAACTTGCGGGCCCTTGGACTATGTAGGTTAACTAGCGGGCACTTGGATGATCTAGGTTAACTAGCGGGCACTTGGATGATGCAGGTTCCCTAGCGGGCACTTGGACTGTCTAGGTTCCCTAACGGGCACTTGGACTATGTAGGTTCCCTATGAGGCACTTGGACTATGTAGGTTAATGAGCGGGCACTTGGACGATCTAGGTTAACTAGCGGGCACTCTACTATGTAGGTTCCCTAAAGGGCACTTGGACTATGTATGTCACCTAGCGGGCACTTGGACTGTGTACGTCCCCTAGTGGGCACTTGGACTATCTAGGATAACTAACGTGCACTAGGACTATCTAGGTTACCTAGCGGGCACTTGGATTATGTAGGTAACCTAGCGGGCACTGGACAGTCTAGGTTATCTAGCGGGCACTTGGACTATCTAGGTTAATGAATGGGCACTTGTACTATGTAGGTTACCTAGCGGGCACTTGGACTATCTAGGTTAGCTAACAGGAAATTGGAATATCTAGGTTACCTTGCGGGCCCTTGGACGATGTAGGTTAACTAGCGGGCACTTGGACTATCTAGGTTAACTAGCGGGTTCTTGGACTATGTAGGTTAACTAGTGGGCCCTTGGACTATGTAGGTTAACTAGCGGGCACTTGGACGATCAAGGTTAACTAGCGGACAATTGGACTATGTACGTCCCCTAGTGTGCACTTGGACTATCTAGGTTAACTAATGGGCAATAGGACTATCTAGGTTAACTAGCGGGCCCTGGGCTATGTAGGTTAACTAGCGGGCACATGGACTATGTAGTAACCAAGCGGGCACTTGGACAGTCTAGGTTACCTAGCGGGCACTTGGACTATCTAGGTTAATGAATGGGCACTTGTACTATGTAGGTTATCTAGCGGGCACTTGGACTATCTAGGTTAGCTAACAGGAAATTGGAATATCTAGGTTACCTTGCGGGCCCTTGGACTATGTAAGTTAACTAGCGGGCACTTGGACAATCTAGGTTAACTAGCGGGTTCTTGGACTATGTAGGTTAACTAGTGGGCCCTTGGAGTATGTAGGTTAACTAGCGGGCACTTGGACGATCAAGGTTAACTAGCGGACACTTGGACTATCTAGGTAACTAGCAGGCACTTGGACAATGCAGGTTCCCTAGCGGGCACATTTACTATGTAGGTTCCTAGCGGACACTTGGAATATATAGGTTCCCTACGGGCACTTGGACTATCTAGGTTCCCTAACGGGCACTTGGAATATATAGGTTCCCTATCGGGCACTTGGAATATGTAGGTTCCTCAGCGGGCACTTGGACTTTGTAGGTTCCCTATTGGGCACTTGCACTATGTTGGTTAACTAGCGGGCCCTTGGACTATCTAGGTTAACTAGCGGACACTCGGACTATCTAGGTTACCTAGTGGGCAGTTGGACTATGTATGTCCCCTAGTGGGCACTTGGACGATCTAAGTTATCTAGAGGGCCCTTGGACTATGAGGTCAACTTGCGCGCCTTTGGACTATGTAGGTTAACTAGCGGGCACTTGGACGATCTAGGTTAACTAGCGGGCACTTGGATGATGCAGGTTCCCTAGCGGGCACATGGACTATCTAGGTTCCCTAACGGGCACTTGGACTATGTAGGTTCCCTATGAGGCACTTGGACTATGTAGGTTAACGAGCGGGACCTTGGACTATGTACGTTAAGTAGCGGGCACTTAGACTATCTAGGTTACCTAGCAGACACCTTGACTATGTACATACCCTAGCCGGCACTGGACTATCTAGGTTATATAGCGGGCACTTGGACTATATACGTCCCCTATCGGGCACTTGGACTATGTAGGTTAACTAGAGGGCCATTGGACTATGTAGGTTAACTAGCGGGCACTTGGACTATCTAGGTTAAATAGCGGACTTTGGACTATGTAGGTTAACAAGCGGGCCCTTGGACTATGTAGGTTAACTAGTGGGCACTTGGACGATCTAGGTTAACTAGCGGGCACTTTACTATGTAGGTTCCCTAGTGGGCACTTGGACTATGTATGTCACCTAGCGTGCACTTGGACTGTGTACGTCCCCTAGTGGGCACTTGGACTATCTAGGATAACTAACGTGCACTAGGACTATCTAGGTTGACTAGCGGGCACTTGGACTATCTAGGTTACCAAGCGGGCACTTGGAATATGTAGGTTCCTTAGCGGGCACTTGGACTTTGTAGGTTCCCTATTGGGCACTTGGACTATGTTGGTTAACTAGCGGGCCCTTGGACTATCTAGGTTACCTAGTGGACAGTTGGACTATGTACGTCCCCTAGTGGGCACTTGGACGATCTAGGTTAACTAGAGGGCCCTTGGACTATGTAGGTCAACTTGCGGGCCCTTGGACTATGTAGGTTAACTAGCGGGCACTTGGATGATCTAGGTTAACTAGCGGGCACTTGGATGATGCAGGTTCCCTAGCGGGCACTTGGACTGTCTAGGTTCCCTAACGGGCACTTGGACTATGTAGGTTCCCTATGAGGCACTTGGACTATGTAGGTCAACTAGTGGGCCCTTGGACTATGTAGGTTAACTAGCGGGCACTTGGACGATCAAGGTTAACTAGCGGACAATTGGACTATGTACGTCCCCTAGTGTGCACTTGGACTATCTAGGTTAACTAATGGGCAATAGGACTATCTAGGTTAACTAGCGGGCACATGGACTATGTAGTAACCAAGCGGGCACTTGGACAGTCTAGGTTACCTAGCAGGCACTTGGACTATCTAGGTTAATGAATGGGCACTTGTACTATGTAGGTTATCTAGCGGGCACTTGGACTATCCAGGTTAGCTAACAGGAAATTGGAATATCTAGGTTACCTTGCGGGCCCTTGGACTATGTAGGTTAACTAGCGGGCACTTGGACTATCTAGGTTAACTAGCGGGTTCTTGGACTATGTAGGTTAACTAGTGGGCCCTTGGACTATGTAGGTTAACTAGCGGGCACTTGGACGATCAAGGTTAACTAGCGGACAATTGGACTATGTACGTCCCCTAGTGTGCACTTGGACTATCTAGGTTAACTAATGGGCAATAGGACTATCTAGGTTAACTAGCGGGCACATGGACTATGTAGTAACCAAGCGGGCACTTGGACAGTCTAGGTTACCTAGCAGGCACTTGGACTATCTAGGTTAATGAATGGGCACTTGTACTATGTAGGTTATCTAGCGGGCACTTGGACTATCTAGGTTAGCTAACAGGAAATTGGAATATCTAGGTTACCTTGCGGGCCCTTGGACTATGTAGGTTAACTAGCGGGCACTTGGACTATCTAGGTTAACTAGCGGGTTCTTGGACTATGTAGGTTAACTAGTGGGCCCTTGGACTATGTAGGTTAACTAGCGGGCACTTGGACGATCAAGGTTAACTAGCGGACACTTGGACTATCTAGGTTAACTAGCAGACACTTGGACCATCTAGGTTAACTAGCCGGCACTTGGACAATGCAGGTTCCCTAGCGGGCACTTGGAATATATAGGTTCACTACGGGCACTTGGACTATCTAGGTTACCTAACGGGCACTTGGACTATGTAGGTTAACTAGCAGACACTTGGATTATCTAGGTTACCTAGCGGGCAATTGAACTATGTACATACCCTAGCGGGCACGTGGACTATCTAGGTTAACTAGAGGGCACTTGGACTATCTAGGTTAATGAATGGGCACTTGTACTATGTAGGTTATCTAGCGGGCACTTGGACTATCTAGGTTAGCTAACAGGAAATTGGAATATCTAGGTTACCTTGCGGGCCCTTGGACTATGTAGGTTAACTAGCGGGCACTTGGACTATCTAGGTTAACTAGCGGGTTCTTGGACTATGTAGGTTAACTAGTGTGCCCTTGGAGTATGTAGGTTAACTAGCGGGCACTTGGACGATCAAGGTTAACTAGCGGACACTTGGACTATCTAGGTTAACTAGCAGACACTTGGACCATCTAGGTTAACTAGCCGACACTTGGACAATGCAGGTTCCCTAGCGGGCACTTGGAATATATAGGTTCACTACGGGCACTTGGACTATCTAGGTTACCTAACGGGCACTTGGACTATGTAGGTTAACTAGCAGACACTTGGATTATCTAGGTTACCTAGCGGGAAATTGAACTATGTACATACCCTAGCGGGCACGTGGACTATCTAGGTTAACTAGAGGGCACTTGGACTATGTAGGTTAACTAGCGGGCACTTGGACTATGTAGGTTAACTAGCGGGCACTTAGACTATCTAGGTTACCTAGCGGGCACTTGGACTATGTAGGTTCCCTATCGCGCACGTGAACTATGTAGGTTAACTAGCGGGCACTTGGACTATGTAGGGTAACTAGCGGGCACTTAGACTATCTAGGTTACCTAGCGGGCCCTTGAACTATGTAGGTTAACTAGATGACCCTTGGACTATCTAGGTTAGCTAACGGGCACTTGGATTATATAGGTAAATTAGCGGGCAATTGGACTATATGGGTGCCCTAGCGGGCATTTGGTCTATATAGATTACCTAGCAGGCACTGGACTTAGTAGGTTACCTAGCGGGCACTTGGACTATCTAGGTTACCTAGCGGGCACTTGGACTATCTAGGTTTTCTAGCGGGCACTTGGACTATGTAGGTTACCTAGCGGGCACTTAGACTATCTAGGTTACCTAACGGGCACCTGGACTATCTAGGTTACCTAGCGGGCGCTGGGACTATGTAGGTTACCTAGCGGGCAATTGGATTATCTAGGTTAACGAACGGGTACTTGGACTATGTAGGTAATCTAGCGGGCACTTGGACAGTCTAGGTTAACTAGCGGGCACTTGGAGTATCTAGGTTAACGAAAGGGCACTTGGACTATCTAGGTTAGCTAAAAGGAACTTGGAATATCTAGGTTACCTAGTGGTTACTTGGACTATGTAGGTTACCTAGCGGGCACTTGGACTATCTAGGTTACCTAACGGGAACTTGGACTATGTAGGTTAACTAGCGGGCACATGGACTATCTAGGTTAACGAACGGGCACTTGGACTATGTCGGTAACCAAGCGGGCACTTGGACAGTCTAGGTTACCTAGGGGGCACTTGGACAATCTAGGTTAATGAATCGGCACTTGGACTATGTAGGTTACCTCGGGGGCACTTGGACTATCTAGGTTAGCTAACAGGAACTTGGAATATCTAGGTTACCTAGCGGGCACTTGGACTATGTAGGTTACCTAGCGGGCATTTGGACTATCTAGGATACCTAACGGGAAATTGGACTACGTAGGTTAACTAGCGGACACTTGGACGATCTTGGTTAACTAGCGGGCACTTGGAATATCTAGGTTAACTTGCGGGCCCTTGGACTAGGTAGGTAAACTAGAGGGCACTTGGACTATCAAGGTTAACTAGCTGGCAAGTGGACAATCTAGGTTAACTAGCGGGCACTTGGACTATCTAGGTAACTAGCAGGCACTTGGACAATGCAGGTTCCCTAGCGGGCACATTTACTATGTAGGTTCCTAGCGGACACTTGGAATATATAGGTTCCCTACGGGCACTTGGACTATCTAGGTTCCCTAACGGGCACTTGGAATATATAGGTTCCCTATCGGGCACTTGGAATATGTAGGTTCCTCAGCGGGCACTTGGACTTTGTAGGTTCCCTATTGGGCACTTGCACTATGTTGGTTAACTAGCGGGCCCTTGGACTATCTAGGTTAACTAGCGGACACTCGGACTATCTAGGTTACCTAGTGGGCAGTTGGACTATGTATGTCCCCTAGTGGGCACTTGGACGATCTAAGTTATCTAGAGGGCCCTTGGACTATGAGGTCAACTTGCGCGCCTTTGGACTATGTAGGTTAACTAGCGGGCACTTGGACGATCTAGGTTAACTAGCGGGCACTTGGATGATGCAGGTTCCCTAGCGGGCACATGGACTATCTAGGTTCCCTAACGGGCACTTGGACTATGTAGGTTCCCTATGAGGCACTTGGACTATGTAGGTTAACGAGCGGGACCTTGGACTATGTACGTTAAGTAGCGGGCACTTAGACTATCTAGGTTACCTAGCAGACACCTTGACTATGTACATACCCTAGCCGGCACTGGACTATCTAGGTTATATAGCGGGCACTTGGACTATATACGTCCCCTATCGGGCACTTGGACTATGTAGGTTAACTAGAGGGCCATTGGACTATGTAGGTTAACTAGCGGGCACTTGGACTATCTAGGTTAAATAGCGGACTTTGGACTATGTAGGTTAACAAGCGGGCCCTTGGACTATGTAGGTTAACTAGTGGGCACTTGGACGATCTAGGTTAACTAGCGGGCACTTTACTATGTAGGTTCCCTAGTGGGCACTTGGACTATGTATGTCACCTAGCGTGCACTTGGACTGTGTACGTCCCCTAGTGGGCACTTGGACTATCTAGGATAACTAACGTGCACTAGGACTATCTAGGTTGACTAGCGGGCACTTGGACTATCTAGGTTACCTAGCGGGCACTTGGAATATGTAGGTTCCTTAGCGGGCACTTGGACTTTGTAGGTTCCCTATTGGGCACTTGGACTATGTTGGTTAACTAGCGGGCCCTTGGACTATCTAGGTTACCTAGTGGACAGTTGGACTATGTACGTCCCCTAGTGGGCACTTGGACGATCTAGGTTAACTAGAGGGCCCTTGGACTATGTAGGTCAACTTGCGGGCCCTTGGACTATGTAGGTTAACTAGCGGGCACTTGGATGATCTAGGTTAACTAGCGGGCACTTGGATGATGCAGGTTCCCTAGCGGGCACTTGGACTGTCTAGGTTCCCTAACGGGCACTTGGACTATGTAGGTTCCCTATGAGGCACTTGGACTATGTAGGTTAATGAGCGGGCACTTGGACGATCTAGGTTAACTAGCGGGCACTCTACTATGTAGGTTCCCTAAAGGGCACTTGGACTATGTATGTCACCTAGCGGGCACTTGGACTGTGTACGTCCCCTAGTGGGCACTTGGACTATCTAGGATAACTAACGTGCACTAGGACTATCTAGGTTACCTAGCGGGCACTTGGATTATGTAGGTAACCTAGCGGGCACTGGACAGTCTAGGTTATCTAGCGGGCACTTGGACTATCTAGGTTAATGAATGGGCACTTGTACTATGTAGGTTACCTAGCGGGCACTTGGACTATCTAGGTTAGCTAACAGGAAATTGGAATATCTAGGTTACCTTGCGGGCCCTTGGACGATGTAGGCTAACTAGCGGGCACTTGGACTATCTAGGTTAACTAGCGGGTTCTTGGACTATGTAGGTTAACTAGTGGGCCCTTGGACTATGTAGGTTAACTAGCGGGCACTTGGACGATCAAGGTTAACTAGCGGACAATTGGACTATGTACGTCCCCTAGTGTGCACTTGGACTATCTAGGTTAACTAATGGGCAATAGGACTATCTAGGTTAACTAGCGGGCCCTGGGCTATGTAGGTTAACTAGCGGGCACATGGACTATGTAGTAACCAAGCGGGCACTTGGACAGTCTAGGTTACCTAGCGGGCACTTGGACTATCTAGGTTAATGAATGGGCACTTGTACTATGTAGGTTATCTAGCGGGCACTTGGACTATCTAGGTTAGCTAACAGGAAATTGGAATATCTAGGTTACCTTGCGGGCCCTTGGACTATGTAGGTTAACTAGCGGGCACTTGGACTATCTAGGTTAACTAGCGGGTTCCTGGACTATGTAGGTTAACTAGTGGGCCCTTGGAGTATGTAGGTTAACTAGCGGGCACTTGGACGATCAAGGTTAACTAGCGGACACTTGGACTATCTAGGTAACTAGCAGGCACTTGGACAATGCAGGTTCCCTAGCGGGCACATTTACTATGTAGGTTCCTAGCGGACACTTGGAATATATAGGTTCCCTACGGGCACTTGGACTATCTAGGTTCCCTAACGGGCACTTGGAATATATAGGTTCCCTATCGGGCACTTGGAATACGTAGGTTCCTCAGCGGGCACTTGGACTTTGTAGGTTCCCTATTGGGCACTTGCACTATGTTGGTTAACTAGCGGGCCCTTGGACTATCTAGGTTAACTAGCGGACACTCGGACTATCTAGGTTACCTAGTGGGCAGTTGGACTATGTATGTCCCCTAGTGGGCACTTGGACGATCTAAGTTATCTAGAGGGCCCTTGGACTATGAGGTCAACTTGCGCGCCTTTGGACTATGTAGGTTAACTAGCGGGCACTTGGACGATCTAGGTTAACTAGCGGGCACTTGGATGATGCAGGTTCCCTAGCGGGCACATGGACTATCTAGGTTCCCTAACGGGCACTTGGACTATGTAGGTTCCCTATGAGGCACTTGGACTATGTAGGTTAACGAGCGGGACCTTGGACTATGTACGTTAAGTAGCGGGCACTTAGACTATCTAGGTTACCTAGCAGACACCTTGACTATGTACATACCCTAGCCGGCACTGGACTATCTAGGTTATATAGCGGGCACTTGGACTATATACGTCCCCTATCGGGCACTTGGACTATGTAGGTTAACTAGAGGGCCATTGGACTATGTAGGTTAACTAGCGGGCACTTGGACTATCTAGGTTAAATAGCGGACTTTGGACTATGTAGGTTAACAAGCGGGCCCTTGGACTATGTAGGTTAACTAGTGGGCACTTGGACGATCTAGGTTAACTAGCGGGCACTTTACTATGTAGGTTCCCTAGTGGGCACTTGGACTATGTATGTCACCTAGCGTGCACTTGGACTGTGTACGTCCCCTAGTGGGCACTTGGACTATCTAGGATAACTAACGTGCACTAGGACTATCTAGGTTGACTAGCGGGCACTTGGACTATCTAGGTTACCTAGCGGGCACTTGGAATATGTAGGTTCCTTAGCGGGCACTTGGACTTTGTAGGTTCCCTATTGGGCACTTGGACTATGTTGGTTAACTAGCGGGCCCTTGGACTATCTAGGTTACCTAGTGGACAGTTGGACTATGTACGTCCCCTAGTGGGCACTTGGACGATCTAGGTTAACTAGAGGGCCCTTGGACTATGTAGGTCAACTTGCGGGCCCTTGGACTATGTAGGTTAACTAGCGGGCACTTGGATGATCTAGGTTAACTAGCGGGCACTTGGATGATGCAGGTTCCCTAGCGGGCACTTGGACTGTCTAGGTTCCCTAACGGGCACTTGGACTATGTAGGTTCCCTATGAGGCACTTGGACTATGTAGGTTAATGAGCGGGCACTTGGACGATCTAGGTTAACTAGCGGGCACTTTACTATGTAGGTTCCCTAAAGGGCACTTGGACTATGTATGTCACCTAGCGGGCACTTGGACTGTGTACGTCCCCTAGTGGGCACTTGGACTATCTAGGATAACTAACGTGCACTAGGACTATCTAGGTTACCTAGCGGGCACTTGGATTATGTAGGTAACCTAGCGGGCACTGGACAGTCTAGGTTATCTAGCGGGCACTTGGACTATCTAGGTTAATGAATGGGCACTTGTACTATGTAGGTTACCTAGCGGGCACTTGGACTATCTAGGTTAGCTAACAGGAAAATGGAATATCTAGGTTACCTTGCGGGCCCTTGGACGATGTAGGTTAACTAGCGGGCACTTGGACTATCTAGGTTAACTAGCGGGTTCTTGGACTATGTAGGTCAACTAGTGGGCCCTTGGACTATGTAGGTTAACTAGCGGGCACTTGGACGATCAAGGTTAACTAGCGGACAATTGGACTATGTACGTCCCCTAGTGTGCACTTGGACTATCTAGGTTAACTAATGGGCAATAGGACTATCTAGGTTAACTAGCGGGCACATGGACTATGTAGTAACCAAGCGGGCACTTGGACAGTCTAGGTTACCTAGCAGGCACTTGGACTATCTAGGTTAATGAATGGGCACTTGTACTATGTAGGTTATCTAGCGGGCACTTGGACTATCTAGGTTAGCTAACAGGAAATTGGAATATCTAGGTTACCTTGCGGGCCCTTGGACTATGTAGGTTAACTAGCGGGCACTTGGACTATCTAGGTTAACTAGCGGGTTCTTGGACTATGTAGGTTAACTAGTGGGCCCTTGGACTATGTAGGTTAACTAGCGGGCACTTGGACGATCAAGGTTAACTAGCGGACAATTGGACTATGTACGTCCCCTAGTGTGCACTTGGACTATCTAGGTTAACTAATGGGCAATAGGACTATCTAGGTTAACTAGCGGGCACATGGACTATGTAGTAACCAAGCGGGCACTTGGACAGTCTAGGTTACCTAGCAGGCACTTGGACTATCTAGGTTAATGAATGGGCACTTGTACTATGTATGTTATCTAGCGGGCACTTGGACTATCTAGGTTAGCTAACAGGAAATTGGAATATCTAGGTTACCTTGCGGGCCCTTGGACTATGTAGGTTAACTAGCGGGCACTTGGACTATCTAGGTTAACTAGCGGGTTCTTGGACTATGTAGGTTAACTAGTGGGCCCTTGGAGTATGTAGGTTAACTAGCGGGCACTTGGACGATCAAGGTTAACTAGCGGACACTTGGACTATCTAGGTTAACTAGCAGACACTTGGACCATCTAGGTTAACTAGCCGGCACTTGGACAATGCAGGTTCCCTAGCGGGCACTTGGAATATATAGGTTCACTACGGGCACTTGGACTATCTAGGTTACCTAACGGGCACTTGGACTATGTAGGTTAACTAGCAGACACTTGGATTATCTAGGTTACCTAGCGGGCAATTGAACTATGTACATACCCTAGCGGGCACGTGGACTATCTAGGTTAACTAGAGGGCACTTGGACTATCTAGGTTAATGAATGGGCACTTGTACTATGTAGGTTATCTAGCGGGCACTTGGACTATCTAGGTTAGCTAACAGGAAATTGGAATATCTAGGTTACCTTGCGGGCCCTTGGACTATGTAGGTTAACTAGCGGGCACTTGGACTATCTAGGTTAACTAGCGGGTTCTTGGACTATGTAGGTTAACTAGTGTGCCCTTGGAGTATGTAGGTTAACTAGCGGGCACTTGGACGATCAAGGTTAACTAGCGGACACTTGGACTATCTAGGTTAACTAGCAGACACTTGGACCATCTAGGTTAACTAGCCGACACTTGGACAATGCAGGTTCCCTAGCGGGCACTTGGAATATATAGGTTCACTACGGGCACTTGGACTCTCTAGGTTACCTAACGGGCACTTGGACTATGTAGGTTAACTAGCAGACACTTGGATTATCTAGGTTACCTAGCGGGAAATTGAACTATGTACATACCCTAGCGGGCACGTGGACTATCTAGGTTAACTAGAGGGCACTTGGACTATGTAGGTTAACTAGCGGGCACTTGGACTATGTAGGTTAACTAGCGGGCACTTAGACTATCTAGGTTACCTAGCGGGCACTTGGACTATGTAGGTTCCCTATCGCGCACGTGAACTATGTAGGTTAACTAGCGGGCACTTGGACTATGTAGGGTAACTAGCGGGCACTTAGACTATCTAGGTTACCTAGCGGGCCCTTGAACTATGTAGGTTAACTAGATGACCCTTGGACTATCTAGGTTAGCTAACGGGCACTTGGATTATATAGGTAAATTAGCGGGCAATTGGACTATATGGGTGCCCTAGCGGGCATTTGGTCTATATAGATTACCTAGCAGGCACTTGGACTTAGTAGGTTACCTAGCGGGCACTTGGACTATCTAGGTTACCTAGCGGGCACTTGGACTATCTAGGTTTTCTAGCGGGCACTTGGACTATGTAGGTTACCTAGCGGGCACTTAGACTATCTAGGTTACCTAACGGGCACCTGGACTATCTAGGTTACCTAGCGGGCACTGGGACTATGTAGGTTACCTAGCGGGCAATTGGATTATCTAGGTTAACGAACGGGTACTTGGACTATGTAGGTAATCTAGCGGGCACTTGGACAGTCTAGGTTAACTAGCGGGCACTTGGAGTATCTAGGTTAACGAAAGGGCACTTGGACTATCTAGGTTAGCTAAAAGGAACTTGGAATATCTAGGTTACCTAGTGGTTACTTGGACTATGTAGGTTACCTAGCGGGCACTTGGACTATCTAGGTTACCTAACGGGAACTTGGACTATGTAGGTTAACTAGCGGGCACATGGACTATCTAGGTTAACGAACGGGCACTTGGACTATGTCGGTAACCAAGCGGGCACTTGGACAGTCTAGGTTACCTAGGGGGCACTTGGACAATCTAGGTTAATGAATCGGCACTTGGACTATGTAGGTTACCTCGGGGGCACTTGGACTATCTAGGTTAGCTAACAGGAACTTGGAATATCTAGGTTACGTAGCGGGCACTTGGACTATGTAGGTTACCTAGCGGGCATTTGGACTATCTAGGATACCTAACGGGAAATTGGACTACGTAGGTTAACTAGCGGACACTTGGACGATCTTGGTTAACTAGCGGGCACTTGGAATATCTAGGTTAACTTGCGGGCCCTTGGACTAGGTAGGTAAACTAGAGGGCACTTGGACTATCTAGGTTAACTAGCGGGTTCTTGGACTATGTAGGTTAACTAGTGGGCCCTTGGACTATGTAGGTTAACTAGCGGGCACTTGGACGATCAAGGTTAACTAGCGGACAATTGGACTATGTACGTCCCCTAGTGTGCACTTGGACTATCTAGGTTAACTAATGGGCAATAGGACTATCTAGGTTAACTAGCGGGCACATGGACTATGTAGTAACCAAGCGGGCACTTGGACAGTCTAGGTTACCTAGCAGGCACTTGGACTATCTAGGTTAATGAATGGGCACTTGTACTATGTAGGTTATCTAGCGGGCACTTGGACTATCTAGGTTAGCTAACAGGAAATTGGAATATCTAGGTTACCTTGCGGGCCCTTGGACTATGTAGGTTAACTAGCGGGCACTTGGACTATCTAGGTTAACTAGCGGGTTCTTGGACTATGTAGGTTAACTAGTGGGCCCTTGGACTATGTAGGTTAACTAGCGGGCACTTGGACGATCAAGGTTAACTAGCGGACACTTGGACTATCTAGGTTAACTAGCAGACACTTGGACCATCTAGGTTAACTAGCCGGCACTTGGACAATGCATGTTCCCTATCGGGCACTTGGAATATATAGGTTCACTACGGGCACTTGGACTATCTAGGTTACCTAAGGGGCACTTGGACTATGTAGGTTAACTAGCAGACACTTGGATTATCTAGGTTACCTAGCGGGCAATTGAACTATGTACATACCCTAGCGGGCACGTGGACTATCTAGGTTAACTAGAGGGCACTTGGACTATGTAGGTTAACTAGCGGGCACTTGGACTATGTAGGTTAACTAGCGGGCACTTAGACTATCTAGGTTACCTAGCGGGCACTTGGACTATGTACATACCTTAGCGGGCACTGGACTATCTAGGTTACCTAGCGGCCACTTGGACTATGTACGTCCCCTAGTGTGCACTTGGACTATGTAGGTTAACTAACGGGCAATAGGACTATCTAGGTTAACTAGCGGGCCCTGGGCTATGTAAGTTAACTAGCGGGCACTTGGACTATGTAGGTAACCAAGTGGGAACTTGGACTGTCTAGGTTACCTAGCGGGCACTTGAACTATCTAGGTTAACGAACGGGCACTTGGACTATGTAGGTTACCTAGCGGGCACTTGGACTATCTAGGTTAGCTAACGGGCACTTGGACTATCTAGGTTACCTAGCGGGCATTTGGATTATGTACGTCCCCTAGCGGGCACTTGGACTATCTAAGTTAACTAGCGGGCCCTTGGACTATCTAGGTTAAGTAGCGGACCTTGGACTATGTAGGTTAACAAGCGGGCCCTTGGACTATGTAGGTTAACTAGCGGGCACTTGGACGATCTAGGTTAACTAGCGGGCACTTTTACTATCTAGGTTAACTAGCGGGCACTTGGACTATCTAGATTAACTAGCGGGCATTTGGACTATCTTGGTTACCTAACGGGCACTTGGACTATGTAGGTTCCCTAGCGGGCACTTGGACTATGTACGTCCCTTAGCGGGCACTTGGACTATGTAGGTTCCCTATCGCGCACGTGAACTATGTAGGTTAACTAGCGGGCACTTGGACTATGTAGGGTAACTAGCGGGCACTTAGATTATCTAGGTTACCTAGCGGGCCCTTGAACTATGTAGGTTAACTAGATGACCCTTGGACTATCTAGGTTAGCTAACGGGCACTTGGACTATATAGGTAAATTAGTGGGCAATTGGACTATATGGGTGCCCTAGCGGGCATTTGGACTATATAGATTACCTAGCAGGCACTTGGACTTAGTAGGTTACCTAGCGGGCACTTGGACTATCTCGGTTACCTAGCGGCCACTTGGACTATCTAGGTTTTCTAGCGGGCACTTGGACTATGTAGGTTACCTAGCGGGCACTTAGACTATCTAGGTTACCTAACGGGCACCTGGACTATCTAGGTTACCTAGCGGGCGCTGGGACTATGTAGGTTACCTAGCGGGCAATTGGATTATCTAGGTTAACGAACGGGTACTTGGACTATGTAGGTAATCCAGCGGGCACTTGGACAGTCTAGGTTAACTAGCGGGCACTTGGAGTATCTAGGTTAACGAAAGGGCACTTGGACAATGTAGGTTACCTAGCGGGCAATTGGACGATCTAGGTTAACTAGCGGGCACTTGGATGATGCAGGTTCCCTAGCGGGCACTTGGACTGTCTAGGTTCACTAACGGGCACTTGGACTATGTAGGTTCCCTATGAGGCACTTGGACTGTGTAGGTTAACGAGCGGGCACTTGGACGATCTAGGTTAACTAGCGGGCACTTTACTATGTAGGTTCCCTAGCGGGCACTTGGACTATGTATGTCACCTAGCGGGCACTTGGACAGTGTACGTCCCCTAGTGGGCATTTGGACTATCTAGGATAACTAACGTGTACTAGGGCTATCTAGGTTACCTAGCGGGCACTTGGATTATGTAGGTAACCTAGCGGGCACTGGACAGTCTAGGTTATCTAGCGGGCACTTGGACTATCTAGGTTAATGAATGGGCACTTGTACTATGTAGGTTACCTAGTGGGCACTTGGACTATCTAGGTTAGCTAACAGGAAATTGGAATATCTAGGTTACCTTGCGGGCCCTTGGACTATGTAGGTTAACTAGCGGGCACTTGGACTATCTAGGTTAACTAGCGGGTTCTTGGACTATGTAGGTTAACTAGTGGGCCCTTGGACTATGTAGGTTAACTAGCGGGCACTTGGACGATCAAGGTTAACTAGCGGACACTTGGACTATCTAGGTTAACTAGCAGACACTTGGACCATCTAGGTTAACTAGCCGGCACTTGGACAATGCTGGTTCCCTAGCGGGCACTTGGAATATATAGGTTCACTACGGGCACTTGGACTATCTAGGTTACCTAAGGGGCACTTGGACTATGTAGGTTAACTAGCAGACACTTGGATTATCTAGGTTACCTAGCGGGCAATTGAACTATGTACATACCCTAGCGGGCACGTGGACTATCTAGGTTAACTAGAGGGCACTTGGACTATGTAGGTTAACTAGCGGGCACTTGGACTATGTAGGTTAACTAGCGGGCACTTAGACTATCTAGGTTACCTAGCGGGCACTTGGACTATGTACATACCTTAGCGGGCACTGGACTATCTAGGTTACCTAGCGGCCACTTGGACTATGTACGTCCCCTCGTGTGCACTTGGACTATGTAGGTTAACTAACGGGCAATAGGACTATCTAGGTTAACTAGCGGGCCCTGGGCTATGTAAGTTAACTAGCGGGCACTTGGACTATGTAGGTAACCAAGTGGGAACTTGGACTGTCTAGGTTACCTAGCGGGCACTTGAACTATCTAGGTTAACGAACGGGCACTTGGACTATGTAGGTTACCTAGCGGGCACTTGGACTATCTAGGTTAGCTAACGGGCACTTGGACTATCTAGGTTACCTAGCGGGCATTTGGATTATGTACGTCCCCTAGCGGGCACTTGGACTATCTAAGTTAACTAGCGGGCCCTTGGACTATCTAGGTTAAGTAGCGGACCTTGGACTATGTAGGTTAACAAGCGGGCCCTTGGACTTTGTAGGTTAACTAGCGGGCACTTGGACGATCTAGGTTAACTAGCGGGCACTTTTACTATCTAGGTTAACTAGCGGGCACTTGGACTATCTAGATTAACTAGCGGGCATTTGGACTATCTTGGTTACCTAACGGGCACTTGGACTATGTAGGTTCCCTAGCGGGCACTTGGACTATGTACGTCCCTTAGCGGGCACTTGGACTATGTAGGTTCCCTATCGCGCACGTGAACTATGTAGGTTACTAGCGGGCACTTGGACTATGTAGGGTAACTAGCGGGCACTTAGACTATCTAGGTTACCTAGCGGGCCCTTGAACTATGTAGGTTAACTAGATGACCCTTGGACTATCTAGGTTAGCTAACGGGCACTTGGACTATATAGGTAAATTAGCGGGCAATTGGACTATATGGGTGCCCTAGCGGGCATTTGGACTATATAGATTACCTAGCAGGCACTTGGACTTAGTAGGTTACCTAGCGGGCACTTGGACTATCTAGGTTACCTAGCGGGCACTTGGACTATCTAGGTTTTCTAGCGGGCACTTGGACTATGTAGGTTACCTAGCGGGCACTTAGACTATCTAGGTTACCTAACGGGCACCTGGACTATCTAGGTTACCTAGCGGGCGCTGGGACTATGTAGGTTACCTAGCGGGCAATTGGATTATCTAGGTTAACGAACGGGTACTTGGACTATGTAGGTAATCTAGCGGGCACTTGGACAGTCTAGGTTAACTAGCGGGCACTTGGAGTATCTAGGTTAACGAAAGGGCACTTGGACAATGTAGGTTACCTAGCGGGCACTTGGACGATCTAGGTTAACTAGCGGGCACTTGGATGATGCAGGTTCCCTAGCAGGCACTTGGACTGTCTAGGTTCCCTAACGGGCACTTGGACTATGTAGTTTCCCTATGAGGCACTTGGACTGTGTAGGTTAATGAGCGGGCACTTGGACGATCTAGGTTAACTAGCGGGCACTTTACTATGTAGGTTCCCTAGCGGGCACTTGGACTATGTATGTCACCTAGCGGGCACTTGGAGAGTGTACGTCCCCTAGTGGGCACTTGGACTATCTAGGATAACTAACGTGCACTAGGGCTATCTAGGTTACCTAGCGGGCACTTGGATTATGTAGGTAACCTAGCGGGCACTGGACAGTCTAGGTTATCTAGCGGGCACTTGGACTATCTAGGTTAATGAATGGGCACTTGTACTATGTAGGTTACCTAGTGGGCACTTGGACTATCTAGGTTAGCTAACAGGAAATTGGAATATCTAGGTTACCTTGCGGGCCCTTGGACTATGTAGGTTAACTGGCGGGCACTTGGACTATCTAGGTTAACTAGCGGGTTCTTGGACTATGTAGGTTAACTAGTGGGCCCTTGGACTATGTAGGTTAACTAGCGGGCACTTGGACGATCAAGGTTAACTAGCGGACACTTGGACTATGTACGTCCCCTAGTGTGCACTTGGACTATCTAGGTTAACTAACGGGCAATAGGTCTATCTAGGTTAACTAGCGGGCCCTGGGCTATGTAGGTTAACTAGCGGGCACTTGGACTATGTAGGTAACCAAGCGGGCACTTGGACAGTCTAGGTTACCTAGCGGGCACTTGGACTATCTAGGTTAATGAATGGGCACTTGTACTATGTAGGTTATCTAGCGGGCACTTGGACTATCTAGGTTAGCTAACAGGAAATTGGAATATCTAGGTTACCTTGCGGGCCCTTGGACTATGTAGGTTAACTAGCTGGCACTTGGACTATCTAGGTTAACTAGCGGGTTCTTGGACTATGTAGGTTAACTAGTGGGCCCTTGGACTATGTAGGTTAACTAGCGGGCACTTGGACGATCAAGGTTAACTAGCGGACACTTGGACTATCTAGGTTAACTAGCAGACACTTGGACCATCTAGGTTAACTAGCCGGCACTTGGACAATGCAGGTTCCCTAGCGGGCACTTGGAATATATAGGTTCACTACGGGCACTTGGACTATCTAGGTTACCTAAGGGGCACTTGGACTATGTAGGTTAACTAGCAGACACTTGGATTAACTAGGTTACCTAGCGGGCAATTGAACTATGTACATACCCTAGCGGGCACGTGGACTATCTAGGTTAACTAGAGGGCACTTGGACTATCTAGGTTAATGAATGGGCACTTGTACTATGTAGGTTATCTAGCGGGCACTTGGACTATCTAGGTTAGCTAACAGGAAATTGGAATATCTAGGTTACCTTGCGGGCCCTTGGACTATGTAGGTTAACTAGCGGGCACTTGGACTATCTAGGTTAACTAGCGGGTTCTTGGACTATGTAGGTTAACTAGTGTGCCCTTGGAGTATGTAGGTTAACTAGCGGGCACTTGGACGATCAAGGTTAACTAGCGGACACTTGGACTATCTAGGTTAACTAGCAGACACTTGGACCATCTAGGTTAACTAGCCGACACTTGGACAATGCAGGTTCCCTAGCGGGCACTTGGAATATATAGGTTCACTACGGGCACTTGGACTATCTAGGTTACCTAACGGGCACTTGGACTATGTAGGTTAACTAGCAGACACTTGGATTATCTAGGTTACCTAGCGGGAAATTGAACTATGTACATACCCTAGCGGGCACGTGGACTATCTAGGTTAACTAGAGGGCACTTGGACTATGTAGGTTAACTAGCGGGCACTTGGACTATGTAGGTTAACTAGCGGGCACTTAGACTATCTAGATTACCTAGCGGGCACTTGGACTATGTAGGTTCCCTATCGCGCACGTGAACTATGTAGGTTAAGTAGCGGGCACTTGGACTATGTAGGGTAACTAGCGGGCACTTAGACTATCTAGGTTACCTAGCGGGCCCTTGAACTATGTAGGTTAACTAGATGACCCTTGGACTATCTAGGTTAGCTAACGGGCACTTGGATTATATAGGTAAATTAGCGGGCAATTGGACTATATGGGTGCCCTAGCGGGCATTTGGTCTATATAGATTACCTAGCAGGCACTTGGACTTAGTAGGTTACCTAGCGGGCACTTGGACTATCTAGGTTACCTAGCGGGCACTTGGACTATCTAGGTTTTCTAGCGGGCACTTGGACTATGTAGGTTACCTAGCGGGCACTTAGACTATCTAGGTTACCTAACGGGCACCTGGACTATCTAGGTTACCTAGCGGGCGCTGGGACTATGTAGGTTACCTAGCGGGCAATTGGATTATCTAGGTTAACGAACGGGTACTTGGACTATGTAGGTAATCTAGCGGGCACTTGGACAGTCTAGGTTAACTAGCGGGCACTTGGAGTATCTAGGTTAACGAAAGGGCACTTGGACTATCTAGGTTAGCTAAAAGGAACTTGGAATATCTAGGTTACCTAGTGGTTACTTGGACTATGTAGGTTACCTAGCGGGCACTTGGACTATCTAGGTTACCTAACGGGAACTTGGACTATGTAGGTTAACTAGCGGGCACATGGACTATCTAGGTTAACGAACGGGCACTTGGACTATGTCGGTAACCAAGCGGGCACTTGGACAGTCTAGGTTACCTAGGGGGCACTTGGACAATCTAGGTTAATGAATCGGCACTTGGACTATGTAGGTTACCTCGGGGGCACTTGGACTATCTAGGTTAGCTAACAGGAACTTGGAATATCTAGGTTACCTAGCGGGCACTTGGACTATGTAGGTTACCTAGCGGGCATTTGGACTATCTAGGATACCTAACGGGAAATTGGACTACGTAGGTTAACTAGCGGACACTTGGACGATCTTGGTTAACTAGCGGGCACTTGGAATATCTAGGTTAACTTGCGGGCCCTTGGACTAGGTAGGTAAACTAGAGGGCACTTGGACTATCAAGGTTAACTAGCTGGCAAGTGGACAATCTAGGTTAACTAGCGGGCACTTGGACTATCTAGGTAACTAGCAGGCACTTGGACAATGCAGGTTCCCTAGCGGGCACATTTACTATGTAGGTTCCTAGCGGACACTTGGAATATACAGGTTCCCTACGGGCACTTGGACTATCTAGGTTCCCTAACGGGCACTTGGAATATATAGGTTCCCTATCGGGCACTTGGAATATGTAGGTTCCTCAGCGGGCACTTGGACTTTGTAGGTTCCCTATTGGGCACTTGCACTATGTTGGTTAACTAGCGGGCCCTTGGACTATCTAGGTTAACTAGCGGACACTCGGACTATCTAGGTTACCTAGTGGGCAGTTGGACTATGTATGTCCCCTAGTGGGCACTTGGACGATCTAAGTTATCTAGAGGGCCCTTGGACTATGAGGTCAACTTGCGCGCCTTTGGACTATGTAGGTTAACTAGCGGGCACTTGGACGATCTAGGTTAACTAGCGGGCACTTGGATGATGCAGGTTCCCTAGCGGGCACATGGACTATCTAGGTTCCCTAACGGGCACTTGGACTATGTAGGTTCCCTATGAGGCACTTGGACTATGTAGGTTAACGAGCGGGACCTTGGACTATGTACGTTAAGTAGCGGGCACTTAGACTATCTAGGTTACCTAGCAGACACCTTGACTATGTACATACCCTAGCCGGCACTGGACTATCTAGGTTATATAGCGGGCACTTGGACTATATACGTCCCCTATCGGGCACTTGGACTATGTAGGTTAACTAGAGGGCCATTGGACTATGTAGGTTAACTAGCGGGCACTTGGACTATGTAGGTTAACTAGCGGGCACTTAGACTATCTAGATTACCTAGCGGGCACTTGGACTATGTAGGTTCCCTATCGCGCACGTGAACTATGTAGGTTAACTAGCGGGCACTTGGACTATGTAGGGTAACTAGCGGGCACTTAGACTATCTAGGTTACCTAGCGGGCCCTTGAACTATGTAGGTTAACTAGATGACCCTTGGACTATCTAGGTTAGCTAACGGGCACTTGGATTATATAGGTAAATTAGCGGGCAATTGGACTATATGGGTGCCCTAGCGGGCATTTGGTCTATATAGATTACCTAGCAGGCACTTGGACTTAGTAGGTTACCTAGCGGGCACTTGGACTATCTAGGTTACCTAGCGGGCACTTGGACTATCTAGGTTTTCTAGCGGGCACTTGGACTATGTAGGTTACCTAGCGGGCACTTAGACTATCTAGGTTACCTAACGGGCACCTGGACTATCTAGGTTACCTAGCGGGCGCTGGGACTATGTAGGTTACCTAGCGGGCAATTGGATTATCTAGGTTAACGAACGGGTACTTGGACTATGTAGGTAATCTAGCGGGCACTTGGACAGTCTAGGTTAACTAGCGGGCACTTGGAGTATCTAGGTTAACGAAAGGGCACTTGGACTATCTAGGTTAGCTAAAAGGAACTTGGAATATCTAGGTTACCTAGTGGTTACTTGGACTATGTAGGTTACCTAGCGGGCACTTGGACTATCTAGGTTACCTAACGGGAACTTGGACTATGTAGGTTAACTAGCGGGCACATGGACTATCTAGGTTAACGAACGGGCACTTGGACTATGTCGGTAACCAAGCGGGCACTTGGACAGTCTAGGTTACCTAGGGGGCACTTGGACAATCTAGGTTAATGAATCGGCACTTGGACTATGTAGGTTACCTCGGGGGCACTTGGACTATCTAGGTTAGCTAACAGGAACTTGGAATATCTAGGTTACCTAGCGGGCACTTGGACTATGTAGGTTACCTAGCGGGCATTTGGACTATCTAGGATACCTAACGGGAAATTGGACTACGTAGGTTAACTAGCGGACACTTGGACGATCTTGGTTAACTAGCGGGCACTTGGAATATCTAGGTTAACTTGCGGGCCCTTGGACTAGGTAGGTAAACTAGAGGGCACTTGGACTATCAAGGTTAACTAGCTGGCAAGTGGACAATCTAGGTTAACTAGCGGGCACTTGGACTATCTAGGTAACTAGCAGGCACTTGGACAATGCAGGTTCCCTAGCGGGCACATTTACTATGTAGGTTCCTAGCGGACACTTGGAATATACAGGTTCCCTACGGGCACTTGGACTATCTAGGTTCCCTAACGGGCACTTGGAATATATAGGTTCCCTATCGGGCACTTGGAATATGTAGGTTCCTCAGCGGGCACTTGGACTTTGTAGGTTCCCTATTGGGCACTTGCACTATGTTGGTTAACTAGCGGGCCCTTGGACTATCTAGGTTAACTAGCGGACACTCGGACTATCTAGGTTACCTAGTGGGCAGTTGGACTATGTATGTCCCCTAGTGGGCACTTGGACGATCTAAGTTATCTAGAGGGCCCTTGGACTATGAGGTCAACTTGCGCGCCTTTGGACTATGTAGGTTAACTAGCGGGCACTTGGACGATCTAGGTTAACTAGCGGGCACTTGGATGATGCAGGTTCCCTAGCGGGCACATGGACTATCTAGGTTCCCTAACGGGCACTTGGACTATGTAGGTTCCCTATGAGGCACTTGGACTATGTAGGTTAACGAGCGGGACCTTGGACTATGTACGTTAAGTAGCGGGCACTTAGACTATCTAGGTTACCTAGCAGACACCTTGACTATGTACATACCCTAGCCGGCACTGGACTATCTAGGTTATATAGCGGGCACTTGGACTATATACGTCCCCTATCGGGCACTTGGACTATGTAGGTTAACTAGAGGGCCATTGGACTATGTAGGTTAACTAGCGGGCACTTGGACTATCTAGGTTAAATAGCGGACTTTGGACTATGTAGGTTAACAAGCGGGCCCTTGGACTATGTAGGTTAACTAGTGGGCACTTGGACGATCTAGGTTAACTAGCGGGCACTTTACTATGTAGGTTCCCTAGTGGGCACTTGGACTATGTATGTCACCTAGCGTGCACTTGGACTGTGTACGTCCCCTAGTGGGCACTTGGCCTATCTAGGATAACTAACGTGCACTAGGACTATCTAGGTTGACTAGCGGGCACTTGGACTATCTAGGTTACCTAGCGGGCACTTGGAATATGTAGGTTCCTTAGCGGGCACTTGGACTTTGTAGGTTCCCTATTGGGCACTTGGACTATGTTGGTTAACTAGCGGGCCCTTGGACTATCTAGGTTACCTAGTGGACAGTTGGACTATGTACGTCCCCTAGTGGGCACTTGGACGATCTAGGTTAACTAGAGGGCCCTTGGACTATGTAGGTCAACTTGCGGGCCCTTGGACTATGTAGGTTAACTAGCGGGCACTTGGATGATCTAGGTTAACTAGCGGGCACTTGGATGATGCAGGTTCCCTAGCGGGCACTTGGACTGTCTAGGTTCCCTAACGGGCACTTGGACTATGTAGGTTCCCTATGAGGCACTTGGACTATGTAGGTTAATGAGCGGGCACTTGGACGATCTAGGTTAACTAGCGGGCACTCTACTATGTAGGTTCCCTAAAGGGCACTTGGACTATGTATGTCACCTAGCGGGCACTTGGACTGTGTACGTCCCCTAGTGGGCACTTGGACTATCTAGGATAACTAACGTGCACTAGGACTATCTAGGTTACCTAGCGGGCACTTGGATTATGTAGGTAACCTAGCGGGCACTGGACAGTCTAGGTTATCTAGCGGGCACTTGGACTATCTAGGTTAATGAATGGGCACTTGTACTATGTAGGTTACCTAGCGGGCACTTGGACTATCTAGGTTAGCTAACAGGAAATTGGAATATCTAGGTTACCTTGCGGGCCCTTGGACGATGTAGGTTAACTAGCGGGCACTTGGACTATCTAGGTTAACTAGCGGGTTCTTGGACTATGTAGGTTAACTAGTGGGCCCTTGGACTATGTAGGTTAACTAGCGGGCACTTGGACGATCAAGGTTAACTAGCGGACAATTGGACTATGTACGTCCCCTAGTGTGCACTTGGACTATCTAGGTTAACTAATGGGCAATAGGACTATCTAGGTTAACTAGCGGGCCCTGGGCTATGTAGGTTAACTAGCGGGCACATGGACTATGTAGTAACCAAGCGGGCACTTGGACAGTCTAGGTTACCTAGCGGGCACTTGGACTATCTAGGTTAATGAATGGGCACTTGTACTATGTAGGTTATCTAGCGGGCACTTGGACTATCTAGGTTAGCTAACAGGAAATTGGAATATCTAGGTTACCTTGCGGGCCCTTGGACTATGTAAGTTAACTAGCGGGCACTTGGACAATCTAGGTTAACTAGCGGGTTCTTGGACTATGTAGGTTAACTAGTGGGCCCTTGGAGTATGTAGGTTAACTAGCGGGCACTTGGACGATCAAGGTTAACTAGCGGACACTTGGACTATCTAGGTAACTAGCAGGCACTTGGACAATGCAGGTTCCCTAGCGGGCACATTTACTATGTAGGTTCCTAGCGGACACTTGGAATATATAGGTTCCCTACGGGCACTTGGACTATCTAGGTTCCCTAACGGGCACTTGGAATATATAGGTTCCCTATCGGGCACTTGGAATATGTAGGTTCCTCAGCGGGCACTTGGACTTTGTAGGTTCCCTATTGGGCACTTGCACTATGTTGGTTAACTAGCGGGCCCTTGGACTATCTAGGTTAACTAGCGGACACTCGGACTATCTAGGTTACCTAGTGGGCAGTTGGACTATGTATGTCCCCTAGTGGGCACTTGGACGATCTAAGTTATCTAGAGGGCCCTTGGACTATGAGGTCAACTTGCGCGCCTTTGGACTATGTAGGTTAACTAGCGGGCACTTGGACGATCTAGGTTAACTAGCGGGCACTTGGATGATGCAGGTTCCCTAGCGGGCACATGGACTATCTAGGTTCCCTAACGGGCACTTGGACTATGTAGGTTCCCTATGAGGCACTTGGACTATGTAGGTTAACGAGCGGGACCTTGGACTATGTACGTTAAGTAGCGGGCACTTAGACTATCTAGGTTACCTAGCAGACACCTTGACTATGTACATACCCTAGCCGGCACTGGACTATCTAGGTTATATAGCGGGCACTTGGACTATATACGTCCCCTATCGGGCACTTGGACTATGTAGGTTAACTAGAGGGCCATTGGACTATGTAGGTTAACTAGCGGGCACTTGGACTATCTAGGTTAAATAGCGGACTTTGGACTATGTAGGTTAACAAGCGGGCCCTTGGACTATGTAGGTTAACTAGTGGGCACTTGGACGATCTAGGTTAACTAGCGGGCACTTTACTATGTAGGTTCCCTAGTGGGCACTTGGACTATGTATGTCACCTAGCGTGCACTTGGACTGTGTACGTCCCCTAGTGGGCACTTGGACTATCTAGGATAACTAACGTGCACTAGGACTATCTAGGTTGACTAGCGGGCACTTGGACTATCTAGGTTACCTAGCGGGCACTTGGAATATGTAGGTTCCTTAGCGGGCACTTGGACTTTGTAGGTTCCCTATTGGGCACTTGGACTATGTTGGTTAACTAGCGGGCCCTTGGACTATCTAGGTTACCTAGTGGACAGTTGGACTATGTACGTCCCCTAGTGGGCACTTGGACGATCTAGGTTAACTAGAGGGCCCTTGGACTATGTAGGTCAACTTGCGGGCCCTTGGACTATGTAGGTTAACTAGCGGGCACTTGGATGATCTAGGTTAACTAGCGGGCACTTGGATGATGCAGGTTCCCTAGCGGGCACTTGGACTGTCTAGGTTCCCTAACGGGCACTTGGACTATGTAGGTTCCCTATGAGGCACTTGGACTATGTAGGTCAACTAGTGGGCCCTTGGACTATGTAGGTTAACTAGCGGGCACTTGGACGATCAAGGTTAACTAGCGGACAATTGGACTATGTACGTCCCCTAGTGTGCACTTGGACTATCTAGGTTAACTAATGGGCAATAGGACTATCTAGGTTAACTAGCGGGCACATGGACTATGTAGTAACCAAGCGGGCACTTGGACAGTCTAGGTTACCTAGCAGGCACTTGGACTATCTAGGTTAATGAATGGGCACTTGTACTATGTAGGTTATCTAGCGGGCACTTGGACTATCCAGGTTAGCTAACAGGAAATTGGAATATCTAGGTTACCTTGCGGGCCCTTGGACTATGTAGGTTAACTAGCGGGCACTTGGACTATCTAGGTTAACTAGCGGGTTCTTGGACTATGTAGGTTAACTAGTGGGCCCTTGGACTATGTAGGTTAACTAGCGGGCACTTGGACGATCAAGGTTAACTAGCGGACAATTGGACTATGTACGTCCCCTAGTGTGCACTTGGACTATCTAGGTTAACTAATGGGCAATAGGACTATCTAGGTTAACTAGCGGGCACATGGACTATGTAGTAACCAAGCGGGCACTTGGACAGTCTAGGTTACCTAGCAGGCACTTGGACTATCTAGGTTAATGAATGGGCACTTGTACTATGTAGGTTATCTAGCGGGCACTTGGACTATCTAGGTTAGCTAACAGGAAATTGGAATATCTAGGTTACCTTGCGGGCCCTTGGACTATGTAGGTTAACTAGCGGGCACTTGGACTATCTAGGTTAACTAGCGGGTTCTTGGACTATGTAGGTTAACTAGTGGGCCCTTGGACTATGTAGGTTAACTAGCGGGCACTTGGACGATCAAGGTTAACTAGCGGACACTTGGACTATCTAGGTTAACTAGCAGACACTTGGACCATCTAGGTTAACTAGCCGGCACTTGGACAATGCAGGTTCCCTAGCGGGCACTTGGAATATATAGGTTCACTACGGGCACTTGGACTATCTAGGTTACCTAACGGGCACTTGGACTATGTAGGTTAACTAGCAGACACTTGGATTATCTAGGTTACCTAGCGGGCAATTGAACTATGTACATACCCTAGCGGGCACGTGGACTATCTAGGTTAACTAGAGGGCACTTGGACTATCTAGGTTAATGAATGGGCACTTGTACTATGTAGGTTATCTAGCGGGCACTTGGACTATCTAGGTTAGCTAACAGGAAATTGGAATATCTAGGTTACCTTGCGGGCCCTTGGACTATGTAGGTTAACTAGCGGGCACTTGGACTATCTAGGTTAACTAGCGGGTTCTTGGACTATGTAGGTTAACTAGTGTGCCCTTGGAGTATGTAGGTTAACTAGCGGGCACTTGGACGATCAAGGTTAACTAGCGGACACTTGGACTATCTAGGTTAACTAGCAGACACTTGGACCATCTAGGTTAACTAGCCGACACTTGGACAATGCAGGTTCCCTAGCGGGCACTTGGAATATATAGGTTCACTACGGGCACTTGGACTATCTAGGTTACCTAACGGGCACTTGGACTATGTAGGTTAACTAGCAGACACTTGGATTATCTAGGTTACCTAGCGGGAAATTGAACTATGTACATACCCTAGCGGGCACGTGGACTATCTAGGTTAACTAGAGGGCACTTGGACTATGTAGGTTAACTAGCGGGCACTTGGACTATGTAGGTTAACTAGCGGGCACTTAGACTATCTAGGTTACCTAGCGGGCACTTGGACTATGTAGGTTCCCTATCGCGCACGTGAACTATGTAGGTTAACTAGCGGGCACTTGGACTATGTAGGGTAACTAGCGGGCACTTAGACTATCTAGGTTACCTAGCGGGCCCTTGAACTATGTAGGTTAACTAGATGACCCTTGGACTATCTAGGTTAGCTAACGGGCACTTGGATTATATAGGTAAATTAGCGGGCAATTGGACTATATGGGTGCCCTAGCGGGCATTTGGTCTATATAGATTACCTAGCAGGCACTGGACTTAGTAGGTTACCTAGCGGGCACTTGGACTATCTAGGTTACCTAGCGGGCACTTGGACTATCTAGGTTTTCTAGCGGGCACTTGGACTATGTAGGTTACCTAGCGGGCACTTAGACTATCTAGGTTACCTAACGGGCACCTGGACTATCTAGGTTACCTAGCGGGCGCTGGGACTATGTAGGTTACCTAGCGGGCAATTGGATTATCTAGGTTAACGAACGGGTACTTGGACTATGTAGGTAATCTAGCGGGCACTTGGACAGTCTAGGTTAACTAGCGGGCACTTGGAGTATCTAGGTTAACGAAAGGGCACTTGGACTATCTAGGTTAGCTAAAAGGAACTTGGAATATCTAGGTTACCTAGTGGTTACTTGGACTATGTAGGTTACCTAGCGGGCACTTGGACTATCTAGGTTACCTAACGGGAACTTGGACTATGTAGGTTAACTAGCGGGCACATGGACTATCTAGGTTAACGAACGGGCACTTGGACTATGTCGGTAACCAAGCGGGCACTTGGACAGTCTAGGTTACCTAGGGGGCACTTGGACAATCTAGGTTAATGAATCGGCACTTGGACTATGTAGGTTACCTCGGGGGCACTTGGACTATCTAGGTTAGCTAACAGGAACTTGGAATATCTAGGTTACCTAGCGGGCACTTGGACTATGTAGGTTACCTAGCGGGCATTTGGACTATCTAGGATACCTAACGGGAAATTGGACTACGTAGGTTAACTAGCGGACACTTGGACGATCTTGGTTAACTAGCGGGCACTTGGAATATCTAGGTTAACTTGCGGGCCCTTGGACTAGGTAGGTAAACTAGAGGGCACTTG
Organism: Tenrec ecaudatus; assembly: GCF_050624435.1. Lineage (NCBI taxonomy): Eukaryota > Metazoa > Chordata > Mammalia > Afrosoricida > Tenrecidae > Tenrec > Tenrec ecaudatus. Next base: position 3,993,835 of record NW_027457568.1, on the reverse strand, counting down.
GACTATCAAGGTTAACTAGCTGGCAAGTGGACAATCTAGGTTAACTAGCGGGCACTTGGACTATCTAGGTAACTAGCAGGCACTTGGACAATGCAGGTTCCCTAGCGGGCACATTTACTATGTAGGTTCCTAGCGGACACTTGGAATATATAGGTTCCCTACGGGCACTTGGACTATCTAGGTTCCCTAACGGGCACTTGGAATATATAGGTTCCCTATCGGGCACTTGGAATATGTAGGTTCCTCAGCGGGCACTTGGACTTTGTAGGTTCCCTATTGGGCACTTGCACTATGTTGGTTAACTAGCGGGCCCTTGGACTATCTAGGTTAACTAGCGGACACTCGGACTATCTAGGTTACCTAGTGGGCAGTTGGACTATGTATGTCCCCTAGTGGGCACTTGGACGATCTAAGTTATCTAGAGGGCCCTTGGACTATGAGGTCAACTTGCGCGCCTTTGGACTATGTAGGTTAACTAGCGGGCACTTGGACGATCTAGGTTAACTAGCGGGCACTTGGATGATGCAGGTTCCCTAGCGGGCACATGGACTATCTAGGTTCCCTAACGGGCACTTGGACTATGTAGGTTCCCTATGAGGCACTTGGACTATGTAGGTTAACGAGCGGGACCTTGGACTATGTACGTTAAGTAGCGGGCACTTAGACTATCTAGGTTACCTAGCAGACACCTTGACTATGTACATACCCTAGCCGGCACTGGACTATCTAGGTTATATAGCGGGCACTTGGACTATATACGTCCCCTATCGGGCACTTGGACTATGTAGGTTAACTAGAGGGCCATTGGACTATGTAGGTTAACTAGCGGGCACTTGGACTATCTAGGTTAAATAGCGGACTTTGGACTATGTAGGTTAACAAGCGGGCCCTTGGACTATGTAGGTTAACTAGTGGGCACTTGGACGATCTAGGTTAACTAGCGGGCACTTTACTATGTAGGTTCCCTAGTGGGCACTTGGACTATGTATGTCACCTAGCGTGCACTTGGACTGTGTACGTCCCCTAGTGGGCACTTGGACTATCTAGGATAACTAACGTGCACTAGGACTATCTAGGTTGACTAGCGGGCACTTGGACTATCTAGGTTACCTAGCGGGCACTTGGAATATGTAGGTTCCTTAGCGGGCACTTGGACTTTGTAGGTTCCCTATTGGGCACTTGGACTATGTTGGTTAACTAGCGGGCCCTTGGACTATCTAGGTTACCTAGTGGACAGTTGGACTATGTACGTCCCCTAGTGGGCACTTGGACGATCTAGGTTAACTAGAGGGCCCTTGGACTATGTAGGTCAACTTGCGGGCCCTTGGACTATGTAGGTTAACTAGCGGGCACTTGGATGATCTAGGTTAACTAGCGGGCACTTGGATGATGCAGGTTCCCTAGCGGGCACTTGGACTGTCTAGGTTCCCTAACGGGCACTTGGACTATGTAGGTTCCCTATGAGGCACTTGGACTATGTAGGTTAATGAGCGGGCACTTGGACGATCTAGGTTAACTAGCGGGCACTCTACTATGTAGGTTCCCTAAAGGGCACTTGGACTATGTATGTCACCTAGCGGGCACTTGGACTGTGTACGTCCCCTAGTGGGCACTTGGACTATCTAGGATAACTAACGTGCACTAGGACTATCTAGGTTACCTAGCGGGCACTTGGATTATGTAGGTAACCTAGCGGGCACTGGACAGTCTAGGTTATCTAGCGGGCACTTGGACTATCTAGGTTAATGAATGGGCACTTGTACTATGTAGGTTACCTAGCGGGCACTTGGACTATCTAGGTTAGCTAACAGGAAATTGGAATATCTAGGTTACCTTGCGGGCCCTTGGACGATGTAGGCTAACTAGCGGGCACTTGGACTATCTAGGTTAACTAGCGGGTTCTTGGACTATGTAGGTTAACTAGTGGGCCCTTGGACTATGTAGGTTAACTAGCGGGCACTTGGACGATCAAGGTTAACTAGCGGACAATTGGACTATGTACGTCCCCTAGTGTGCACTTGGACTATCTAGGTTAACTAATGGGCAATAGGACTATCTAGGTTAACTAGCGGGCCCTGGGCTATGTAGGTTAACTAGCGGGCACATGGACTATGTAGTAACCAAGCGGGCACTTGGACAGTCTAGGTTACCTAGCGGGCACTTGGACTATCTAGGTTAATGAATGGGCACTTGTACTATGTAGGTTATCTAGCGGGCACTTGGACTATCTAGGTTAGCTAACAGGAAATTGGAATATCTAGGTTACCTTGCGGGCCCTTGGACTATGTAGGTTAACTAGCGGGCACTTGGACTATCTAGGTTAACTAGCGGGTTCCTGGACTATGTAGGTTAACTAGTGGGCCCTTGGAGTATGTAGGTTAACTAGCGGGCACTTGGACGATCAAGGTTAACTAGCGGACACTTGGACTATCTAGGTAACTAGCAGGCACTTGGACAATGCAGGTTCCCTAGCGGGCACATTTACTATGTAGGTTCCTAGCGGACACTTGGAATATATAGGTTCCCTACGGGCACTTGGACTATCTAGGTTCCCTAACGGGCACTTGGAATATATAGGTTCCCTATCGGGCACTTGGAATACGTAGGTTCCTCAGCGGGCACTTGGACTTTGTAGGTTCCCTATTGGGCACTTGCACTATGTTGGTTAACTAGCGGGCCCTTGGACTATCTAGGTTAACTAGCGGACACTCGGACTATCTAGGTTACCTAGTGGGCAGTTGGACTATGTATGTCCCCTAGTGGGCACTTGGACGATCTAAGTTATCTAGAGGGCCCTTGGACTATGAGGTCAACTTGCGCGCCTTTGGACTATGTAGGTTAACTAGCGGGCACTTGGACGATCTAGGTTAACTAGCGGGCACTTGGATGATGCAGGTTCCCTAGCGGGCACATGGACTATCTAGGTTCCCTAACGGGCACTTGGACTATGTAGGTTCCCTATGAGGCACTTGGACTATGTAGGTTAACGAGCGGGACCTTGGACTATGTACGTTAAGTAGCGGGCACTTAGACTATCTAGGTTACCTAGCAGACACCTTGACTATGTACATACCCTAGCCGGCACTGGACTATCTAGGTTATATAGCGGGCACTTGGACTATATACGTCCCCTATCGGGCACTTGGACTATGTAGGTTAACTAGAGGGCCATTGGACTATGTAGGTTAACTAGCGGGCACTTGGACTATCTAGGTTAAATAGCGGACTTTGGACTATGTAGGTTAACAAGCGGGCCCTTGGACTATGTAGGTTAACTAGTGGGCACTTGGACGATCTAGGTTAACTAGCGGGCACTTTACTATGTAGGTTCCCTAGTGGGCACTTGGACTATGTATGTCACCTAGCGTGCACTTGGACTGTGTACGTCCCCTAGTGGGCACTTGGACTATCTAGGATAACTAACGTGCACTAGGACTATCTAGGTTGACTAGCGGGCACTTGGACTATCTAGGTTACCTAGCGGGCACTTGGAATATGTAGGTTCCTTAGCGGGCACTTGGACTTTGTAGGTTCCCTATTGGGCACTTGGACTATGTTGGTTAACTAGCGGGCCCTTGGACTATCTAGGTTACCTAGTGGACAGTTGGACTATGTACGTCCCCTAGTGGGCACTTGGACGATCTAGGTTAACTAGAGGGCCCTTGGACTATGTAGGTCAACTTGCGGGCCCTTGGACTATGTAGGTTAACTAGCGGGCACTTGGATGATCTAGGTTAACTAGCGGGCACTTGGATGATGCAGGTTCCCTAGCGGGCACTTGGACTGTCTAGGTTCCCTAACGGGCACTTGGACTATGTAGGTTCCCTATGAGGCACTTGGACTATGTAGGTTAATGAGCGGGCACTTGGACGATCTAGGTTAACTAGCGGGCACTTTACTATGTAGGTTCCCTAAAGGGCACTTGGACTATGTATGTCACCTAGCGGGCACTTGGACTGTGTACGTCCCCTAGTGGGCACTTGGACTATCTAGGATAACTAACGTGCACTAGGACTATCTAGGTTACCTAGTGGGCACTTGGATTATGTAGGTAACCTAGCGGGCACTGGACAGTCTAGGTTATCTAGCGGGCACTTGGACTATCTAGGTTAATGAATGGGCACTTGTACTATGTAGGTTACCTAGCGGGCACTTGGACTATCTAGGTTAGCTAACAGGAAAATGGAATATCTAGGTTACCTTGCGGGCCCTTGGACGATGTAGGTTAACTAGCGGGCACTTGGACTATCTAGGTTAACTAGCGGGTTCTTGGACTATGTAGGTCAACTAGTGGGCCCTTGGACTATGTAGGTTAACTAGCGGGCACTTGGACGATCAAGGTTAACTAGCGGACAATTGGACTATGTACGTCCCCTAGTGTGCACTTGGACTATCTAGGTTAACTAATGGGCAATAGGACTATCTAGGTTAACTAGCGGGCACATGGACTATGTAGTAACCAAGCGGGCACTTGGACAGTCTAGGTTACCTAGCAGGCACTTGGACTATCTAGGTTAATGAATGGGCACTTGTACTATGTAGGTTATCTAGCGGGCACTTGGACTATCTAGGTTAGCTAACAGGAAATTGGAATATCTAGGTTACCTTGCGGGCCCTTGGACTATGTAGGTTAACTAGCGGGCACTTGGACTATCTAGGTTAACTAGCGGGTTCTTGGACTATGTAGGTTAACTAGTGGGCCCTTGGACTATGTAGGTTAACTAGCGGGCACTTGGACGATCAAGGTTAACTAGCGGACAATTGGACTATGTACGTCCCCTAGTGTGCACTTGGACTATCTAGGTTAACTAATGGGCAATAGGACTATCTAGGTTAACTAGCGGGCACATGGACTATGTAGTAACCAAGCGGGCACTTGGACAGTCTAGGTTACTTAGCAGGCACTTGGACTATCTAGGTTAATGAATGGGCACTTGTACTATGTATGTTATCTAGCGGGCACTTGGACTATCTAGGTTAGCTAACAGGAAATTGGAATATCTAGGTTACCTTGCGGGCCCTTGGACTATGTAGGTTAACTAGCGGGCACTTGGACTATCTAGGTTAACTAGCGGGTTCTTGGACTATGTAGGTTAACTAGTGGGCCCTTGGAGTATGTAGGTTAACTAGCGGGCACTTGGACGATCAAGGTTAACTAGCGGACACTTGGACTATCTAGGTTAACTAGCAGACACTTGGACCATCTAGGTTAACTAGCCGGCACTTGGACAATGCAGGTTCCCTAGCGGGCACTTGGAATATATAGGTTCACTACGGGCACTTGGACTATCTAGGTTACCTAACGGGCACTTGGACTATGTAGGTTAACTAGCAGACACTTGGATTATCTAGGTTACCTAGCGGGCAATTGAACTATGTACATACCCTAGCGGGCACGTGGACTATCTAGGTTAACTAGAGGGCACTTGGACTATCTAGGTTAATGAATGGGCACTTGTACTATGTAGGTTATCTAGCGGGCACTTGGACTATCTAGGTTAGCTAACAGGAAATTGGAATATCTAGGTTACCTTGCGGGCCCTTGGACTATGTAGGTTAACTAGCGGGCACTTGGACTATCTAGGTTAACTAGCGGGTTCTTGGACTATGTAGGTTAACTAGTGTGCCCTTGGAGTATGTAGGTTAACTAGCGGGCACTTGGACGATCAAGGTTAACTAGCGGACACTTGGACTATCTAGGTTAACTAGCAGACACTTGGACCATCTAGGTTAACTAGCCGACACTTGGACAATGCAGGTTCCCTAGCGGGCACTTGGAATATATAGGTTCACTACGGGCACTTGGACTCTCTAGGTTACCTAACGGGCACTTGGACTATGTAGGTTAACTAGCAGACACTTGGATTATCTAGGTTACCTAGCGGGAAATTGAACTATGTACATACCCTAGCGGGCACGTGGACTATCTAGGTTAACTAGAGGGCACTTGGACTATGTAGGTTAACTAGCGGGCACTTGGACTATGTAGGTTAACTAGCGGGCACTTAGACTATCTAGGTTACCTAGCGGGCACTTGGACTATGTAGGTTCCCTATCGCGCACGTGAACTATGTAGGTTAACTAGCGGGCACTTGGACTATGTAGGGTAACTAGCGGGCACTTAGACTATCTAGGTTACCTAGCGGGCCCTTGAACTATGTAGGTTAACTAGATGACCCTTGGACTATCTAGGTTAGCTAACGGGCACTTGGATTATATAGGTAAATTAGCGGGCAATTGGACTATATGGGTGCCCTAGCGGGCATTTGGTCTATATAGATTACCTAGCAGGCACTTGGACTTAGTAGGTTACCTAGCGGGCACTTGGACTATCTAGGTTACCTAGCGGGCACTTGGACTATCTAGGTTTTCTAGCGGGCACTTGGACTATGTAGGTTACCTAGCGGGCACTTAGACTATCTAGGTTACCTAACGGGCACCTGGACTATCTAGGTTACCTAGCGGGCACTGGGACTATGTAGGTTACCTAGCGGGCAATTGGATTATCTAGGTTAACGAACGGGTACTTGGACTATGTAGGTAATCTAGCGGGCACTTGGACAGTCTAGGTTAACTAGCGGGCACTTGGAGTATCTAGGTTAACGAAAGGGCACTTGGACTATCTAGGTTAGCTAAAAGGAACTTGGAATATCTAGGTTACCTAGTGGTTACTTGGACTATGTAGGTTACCTAGCGGGCACTTGGACTATCTAGGTTACCTAACGGGAACTTGGACTATGTAGGTTAACTAGCGGGCACATGGACTATCTAGGTTAACGAACGGGCACTTGGACTATGTCGGTAACCAAGCGGGCACTTGGACAGTCTAGGTTACCTAGGGGGCACTTGGACAATCTAGGTTAATGAATCGGCACTTGGACTATGTAGGTTACCTCGGGGGCACTTGGACTATCTAGGTTAGCTAACAGGAACTTGGAATATCTAGGTTACGTAGCGGGCACTTGGACTATGTAGGTTACCTAGCGGGCATTTGGACTATCTAGGATACCTAACGGGAAATTGGACTACGTAGGTTAACTAGCGGACACTTGGACGATCTTGGTTAACTAGCGGGCACTTGGAATATCTAGGTTAACTTGCGGGCCCTTGGACTAGGTAGGTAAACTAGAGGGCACTTGGACTATCAAGGTTAACTAGCTGGCAAGTGGACAATCTAGGTTAACTAGCGGGCACTTGGACTATCTAGGTAACTAGCAGGCACTTGGACAATGCAGGTTCCCTAGCGGGCACATTTACTATGTAGGTTCCTAGCGGACACTTGGAATATACAGGTTCCCTACGGGCACTTGGACTATCTAGGTTCCCTAACGGGCACTTGGAATATATAGGTTCCCTATCGGGCACTTGGAATATGTAGGTTCCTCAGCGGGCACTTGGACTTTGTAGGTTCCCTATTGGGCACTTGCACTATGTTGGTTAACTAGCGGGCCCTTGGACTATCTAGGTTAACTAGCGGACACTCGGACTATCTAGGTTACCTAGTGGGCAGTTGGACTATGTATGTCCCCTAGTGGGCACTTGGACGATCTAAGTTATCTAGAGGGCCCTTGGACTATGAGGTCAACTTGCGCGCCTTTGGACTATGTAGGTTAACTAGCGGGCACTTGGACGATCTAGGTTAACTAGCGGGCACTTGGATGATGCAGGTTCCCTAGCGGGCACATGGACTATCTAGGTTCCCTAACGGGCACTTGGACTATGTAGGTTCCCTATGAGGCACTTGGACTATGTAGGTTAACGAGCGGGACCTTGGACTATGTACGTTAAGTAGCGGGCACTTAGACTATCTAGGTTACCTAGCAGACACCTTGACTATGTACATACCCTAGCCGGCACTGGACTATCTAGGTTATATAGCGGGCACTTGGACTATATACGTCCCCTATCGGGCACTTGGACTATGTAGGTTAACTAGAGGGCCATTGGACTATGTAGGTTAACTAGCGGGCACTTGGACTATCTAGGTTAAATAGCGGACTTTGGACTATGTAGGTTAACAAGCGGGCCCTTGGACTATGTAGGTTAACTAGTGGGCACTTGGACGATCTAGGTTAACTAGCGGGCACTTTACTATGTAGGTTCCCTAGTGGGCACTTGGACTATGTATGTCACCTAGCGTGCACTTGGACTGTGTACGTCCCCTAGTGGGCACTTGGACTATCTAGGATAACTAACGTGCACTAGGACTATCTAGGTTGACTAGCGGGCACTTGGACTATCTAGGTTACCTAGCGGGCACTTGGAATATGTAGGTTCCTTAGCGGGCACTTGGACTTTGTAGGTTCCCTATTGGGCACTTGGACTATGTTGGTTAACTAGCGGGCCCTTGGACTATCTAGGTTACCTAGTGGACAGTTGGACTATGTACGTCCAATAGTGGGCACTTGGACGATCTAGGTTAACTAGAGGGCCCTTGGACTATGTAGGTCAACTTGCGGGCCCTTGGACTATGTAGGTTAACTAGCGGGCACTTGGATGATCTAGGTTAACTAGCGGGCACTTGGATGATGCAGGTTCCCTAGCGGGCACTTGGAATGTCTAGGTTCCCTAACGGGCACTTGGACTATGTAGGTTCCCTATGAGGCACTTGGACTATGTAGGTTAATGAGCGGGCACTTGGACGATCTAGGTTAACTAGCGGGCACTTTACTATGTAGGTTCCCTAAAGGGCACTTGGACTATGTATGTCACCTAGCGGGCACTTGGACTGTGTACGTCCCCTAGTGGGCACTTGGACTATCTAGGATAACTAACGTGCACTAGGACTATCTAGGTTACCTAGCGGGCACTTGGATTATGTAGGAAACCTAGCGGGCACTGGACAGTCTAGGTTATCTAGCGGGCACTTGGACTATCTAGGTTAATGAATGGGCACTTGTACTATGTAGGTTACCTAGCGGGCACTTGGACTATCTAGGTTAGCTAACAGGAAATTGGAATATCTAGGTTACCTTGCGGCCCTTGGACGATGTAGGTTAACTAGCGGGCACTTGGACTATCTAGGTTAACTAGCGGGTTCTTAGACTATGTAGGTTAACTAGTGGGCCCTTGGACTATGTAGGTTAACTAGCGGGCACTTGGACGATCAAGGTTAACTAGCGGACAATTGGACTATGTACGTCCCCTAGTGTGCACTTGGACTATCTAGGTTAACTAATGGGCAATAGGACTATCTAGGTTAACTAGCGGGCCCTGGGCTATGTAGGTTAACTAGCGGGCACATGGACTATGTAGTAACCAAGCGGGCACTTGGACAGTCTAGGTTACCTAGCGGGCACTTGGACTATCTAGGTTAATGAATGGGCACTTGTACTATGTAGGTTATCTAGCGGGCACTTGGACTATCTAGGTTAGCTAACAGGAAATTGGAATATCTAGGTTACCTTGCGGGCCCTTGGACTATGTAGGTTAACTAGCGGGCACTTGGACTATCTAGGTTAACTAGCGGGTTCTTGGACTATGTAGGTTAACTAGTGGGCCCTTGGAGTATGTAGGTTAACTAGCGGACACTTGGACTATCTAGGTTAACTAGCAGACACTTGGACCATCTAGGTTAACTAGCCGGCACTTGGACAATGCATGTTCCCTATCGGGCACTTGGAATATATAGGTTCACTACGGGCACTAGGACTATCTAGGTTACCTAACGGGCACTTGGACTATGTAGGTTAACTAGCAGACACTTGGATTATCTAGGTTACCTAGCGGGAAATTGAACTATGTACATACCCTAGCGGGCACGTGGACTATCTAGGTTAACTAGAGGGCACTTGGACTATGTAGGTTAACTAGCGGGCACTTGGACTATGTAGGTTAACTAGCGGGCACTTAGACTATCTAGGTTACCTAGCGGGCACTTGGACTATGTACATACCTTAGCGGGCACTGGACTATCTAGGTTACCTAGCGGCCACTTGGACTATGTACGTCCCCTAGTGTGCACATGGACTATGTAGGTTAACTAACGGGCAATAGGACTATCTAGGTTAACTAGCGGGCCCTGGGCTATGTAAGTTAACTAGCGGGCACTTGGACTATGTAGGTAACCAAGCGGGAACTTGGACTGTCTAGGTTACCTAGCGGGCACTTGAACTATCTAGGTTAACGAACGGGCACTTGGACTATGTAGGTTACCTAGCGGGCACTTGGACTATCTAGGTTAGCTAACGGGCACTTGGACTATCTAGGTTACCTAGCGGGCATTTGGATTATGTACGTCCCCTAGCGGGCACTTGGACTATCTAGGTTAACTAGCGGGCCCTTGGACTATCTAGGTTAAGTAGCGGACCTTGGACTATGTAGGTTAACAAGCGGGCCCTTGGACTATGTAGGTTAACTAGCGGGCACTTGGACGATCTAGGTTAACTAGCGGGCACTTTTACTATCTAGGTTAACTAGCGGGCACTTGGACTATCTAGATTAACTAGCGGGCATTTGGACTATCTTGGTTACCTAACGGGCACTTGGACTATGTAGGTTCCCTAGCGGGCACTTGGACTATGTACGTCCCTTAGCGGGCACTTGGACTATGTAGGTTCCCTATCGCGCACGTGAACTATGTAGGTTAACTAGCGGGCCCTTGAACTATGTAGGTTAACTAGATGACCCTTGGACTATCTAGGTTAGCTAACGGGCACTTGGACTATATAGGTAAATTAGCGGGCAATTGGACTATATGGGTGCCCTAGCGGGCATTTGGACTATATAGATTACCTAGCAGGCACTTGGACTTAGTAGGTTACCTAGCGGGCACTTGGACTATCTAGGTTACCTAGCGGGCACTTGGACTATCTAGGTTTTCTAGCGGGCACTTGGACTATGTAGGTAACCTAGCGGACACTTAGACTATCTAGGTTACCTAACGGGCACCTGGACTATCTAGGTTACCTAGCGGGCGCTGGGACTATGTAGGTTACCTAGGGGGAATTGGATTATCTAGGTTAACGAACGGGTACTTGGACTATGTAGGTAATCTAGCGGGCACTTGGACAGTCTAGGTTAACTAGCGGGCACTTGGAATATCTAGGTTACCTAGTGGTTACTTGGACTATGTAGGTTACCTAGCGGGCACTTGGACTATCTAGGTTACCTAACGGGAACTTGGACTATGTAGGTTAACTAGCGGGCACATGGACTATCTAGGTTAACGAACGGGCACTTGGACTATGTCGGTAACCAAGCGGGCACTTGGACAGTCTAGGTTACCTAGGGGGCACTTGGACAATCTAGGTTAATGAATCGGCACTTGGACTATATAGGTTACCTCGGGGGCACTTGGACTATCTAGGTTAGCTAACAGGAACTTGGAATATCTAGGTTACCTAGCGGGCACTTGGACTATGTAGGTTACCTAGCGGGCATTTGGACTATCTAGGATACCTAACGGGAACTTGGACTACGTAGGTTAACTAGTGGACACTTGGACGATCTTGGTTAACTAGCGGGCACTTGGAATATCTAGGTTAACTTGCGGGCCCTTGGACTAGGTAGGTTAACTAGAGGGCACTTGGACCATCAAGGTTAACTAGATGGCACTTGGACAATCTAGGTTAACTAGCGGGCACTTGTACTATCTAGGTAACTAGCAGGCACTTGGACAATGCAGGTTCCCTAGCGGGCACATTTACTATGTAGGTTCCTAGCGGACACTTGGAATATATAGGTTCCCTACGGGCACTTGGACTATCTAGGTTCCCTAACGGGCACTTGGAATATATAGGTTCCCTATCGGGCACTTGGAATATGTAGGTTCTTCAGCGGGCACTTGGACTATCTAGGTTCCCTAACGGGCACTTGGACTATGTAGGTTCCCTATCAGGCACTTGGACTACGTAGGTTAACGAGCGGGACCTTGGACTATGTACGTTAAGTAGCGGGCACTTAGACTATCTAGGTTACCTAGCAGACACCTTGTCTATGTACATATCCTAGCCGGCACTGGACTATCTAGGTTATATAGCGGCCACTTGGACTATATACGTCCCCTATCGGGCACTTGGACTATGTAGGTTAACTAGAGGGCCATTGGACTATGTAGGTTAACTAGCGGGCACTTGGACTATCTAGGTTAAATAGCGGACTTTGGACTATGTAGGTTAACAAGCGGGCCCTTGGACTATGTAGGTTAACTAGTGGGCACTTGGACGATCTAGGTTAACTAGCGGGCACTTTACTATGTAGGTTCCCTAGCAGGCACTTGGACTATGTATGTCACCAAGCGTGCACTTGGACTGTGTACGTCCACTAGTGGGCACTTGGACTATCTAGGATAACTAACGTGCACTAGGATTATCTAGGTTGACTAGCGGGCACTTGGACTATCTAGGTTACCTAGCGGGCACTTGGACTATGTAGGTTCCCTATCGGGTACTTGGACTGTCTAGGTTAACTACTGGGCACTTGGACTATGTACGTTCCCTAGCGGGCACTTGGGCTATCTACGTTACCTAACGGGCACTTGGACTATGTATGTTAAAGAACGGGCACTTGGGCTATGTAGTTTACCTAGCAGGCACTTCGACTATGTAGGTTAACTAGCGGGCACTTGGCATATGTAGGTTAACTAGCAGGCACTTGGACTATCTAGGTTAACTAGCGGGCCCATGGATTATGTAGGTTTACTAGCAGGCACTTGGACTATCTAGGTTAACTAGCGGGCACTTGGACTATGTAGATTCCCTAGCGGGCATTTGGACTATTAAGTTACCATCGGGAACTTGGACTATGTAGGTTACCTAGCGGGCACTTGGATTATCTAGGTAACCTAGCAGGCACTTTGACTATCTAGGTTAACTAACGGGCACTTGGACTATGTACGTTGCCTAGCGGGCACTTGGACTATGTAGGTAGCCTAGCGGGCACTTGGATTATGTAGGTTCCCTATCAGGCACTTGGATTATGTAGGTTCCCTATCGGGCACTTGGACTGTGTAGATTAACTACGGGGCACTTGGACTGTCTAGGTAACCTAGCGGGCACTTGGACTATCTAGGTTAACGAACGTGCACTTGGATTATGTAGGTAACCTAGAGGGCACTTGGACTGTCTAGCTTAGCTAACGGGCAATTGGACTATCTAGGTAACCTAGCGGGCACTTGGACTATGTAGGTTCCCTAGCGGGCACTTGGACTATTTAGGTTACCTAGAAGGCACTTTGACTATCTAGGTTACCTAGCGGGCACTTGGACTATGTAGGTTCCCTAGCGGGCACTTGGACTATTTAGGTTACCTAGCAGGCACTTGGACTATGTAGGTTAATGAGCGGGCACTTGGACGATCTAGGTTAACTAGCGGGCACTTTACTATGTAGGTTCCCTAAAGGGCACTTGGACTATGTATGTCACCTAGCGGGCACTTGGACTGTGTACGTCCCCTAGTGGGCACTTGGACTATCTAGGATAACTAACGTGCACTAGGACTATCTAGGTTACCTAGCGGGCACTTGGATTATGTAGGAAACCTAGCGGGCACTGGACAGTCTAGGTTATCTAGCGGGCACTTGGACTATCTAGGTTAATGAATGGGCACTTGTACTATGTAGGTTACCTAGCGGGCACTTGGACTATCTAGGTTAGCTAACAGGAAATTGGAATATCTAGGTTACCTTGCGGGCCCTTGGACGATGTAGGTTAACTAGCGGGCACTTGGACTATCTAGGTTAACTAGCGGGTTCTTAGACTATGTAGGTTAACTAGTGGGCCCTTGGACTATGTAGGTTAACTAGCGGGCACTTGGACGATCAAGGTTAACTAGCGGACAATTGGACTATGTACGTCCCCTAGTGTGCACTTGGACTATCTAGGTTAACTAATGGGCAATAGGACTATCTAGGTTAACTAGCGGGCCCTGGGCTATGTAGGTTAACTAGCGGGCACATGGACTATGTAGTAACCAAGCGGGCACTTGGACAGTCTAGGTTACCTAGCGGGCACTTGGACTATCTAGGTTAATGAATGGGCACTTGTACTATGTAGGTTATCTAGCGGGCACTTGGACTATCTAGGTTAGCTAACAGGAAATTGGAATATCTAGGTTACCTTGCGGGCCCTTGGATTATGTAGGTTAACTAGCGGGCACTTGGACTATCTAGGTTAACTAGCGGGTTCTTGGACTATGTAGGTTAACTAGTGGGCCCTTGGAGTATGTAGGTTAACTAGCGGACACTTGGACTATCTAGGTTAACTAGCAGACACTTGGACCATCTAGGTTAACTAGCCGGCACTTGGACAATGCATGTTCCCTATCGGGCACTTGGAATATATAGGTTCACTACGGGCACTAGGACTATCTAGGTTACCTAACGGGCACTTGGACTATGTAGGTTAACTAGCAGACACTTGGATTATCTAGGTTACCTAGCGGGAAATTGAACTATGTACATACCCTAGCGGGCACGTGGACTATCTAGGTTAACTAGAGGGCACTTGGACTATGTAGGTTAACTAGCGGGCACTTGGACTATGTAGGTTAACTAGCGGGCACTTAGACTATCTAGGTTACCTAGCGGGCACTTGGACTATGTACATACCTTAGCGGGCACTGGACTATCTAGGTTACCTAGCGGCCACTTGGACTATGTACGTCCCCTAGTGTGCACATGGACTATGTAGGTTAACTAACGGGCAATAGGACTATCTAGGTTAACTAGCGGGCCCTGGGCTATGTAAGTTAACTAGCGGGCACTTGGACTATGTAGGTAACCAAGCGGGAACTTGGACTGTCTAGGTTACCTAGCGGGCACTTGAACTATCTAGGTTAACGAACGGGCACTTGGACTATGTAGGTTACCTAGCGGGCACTTGGACTATCTAGGTTAGCTAACGGGCACTTGGACTATCTAGGTTACCTAGCGGGCATTTGGATTATGTACGTCCCCTAGCGGGCACTTGGACTATCTAGGTTAACTAGCGGGCCCTTGGACTATCTAGGTTAAGTAGCGGACCTTGGACTATGTAGGTTAACAAGCGGGCCCTTGGACTATGTAGGTTAACTAGCGGGCACTTGGACGATCTAGGTTAACTAGCGGGCACTTTTACTATCTAGGTTAACTAGCGGGCACTTGGACTATCTAGATTAACTAGCGGGCATTTGGACTATCTTGGTTACCTAACGGGCACTTGGACTATGTAGGTTCCCTAGCGGGCACTTGGACTATGTACGTCCCTTAGCGGGCACTTGGACTATGTAGGTTCCCTATCGCGCACGTGAACTATGTAGGTTAACTAGCGGGCCCTTGAACTATGTAGGTTAACTAGATGACCCTTGGACTATCTAGGTTAGCTAACGGGCACTTGGACTATATAGGTAAATTAGCGGGCAATTGGACTATATGGGTGCCCTAGCGGGCATTTGGACTATATAGATTACCTAGCAGGCACTTGGACTTAGTAGGTTACCTAGCGGGCACTTGGACTATCTAGGTTACCTAGCGGGCACTTGGACTATCTAGGTTTTCTAGCGGGCACTTGGACTATGTAGGTAACCTAGCGGACACTTAGACTATCTAGGTTACCTAACGGGCACCTGGACTATCTAGGTTACCTAGCGGGCGCTGGGACTATGTAGGTTACCTAGGGGGAATTGGATTATCTAGGTTAACGAACGGGTACTTGGACTATGTAGGTAATCTAGCGGGCACTTGGACAGTCTAGGTTAACTAGCGGGCACTTGGAATATCTAGGTTACCTAGTGGTTACTTGGACTATGTAGGTTACCTAGCGGGCACTTGGACTATCTAGGTTACCTAACGGGAACTTGGACTATGTAGGTTAACTAGCGGGCACATGGACTATCTAGGTTAACGAACGGGCACTTGGACTATGTCGGTAACCAAGCGGGCACTTGGACAGTCTAGGTTACCTAGGGGGCACTTGGACAATCTAGGTTAATGAATCGGCACTTGGACTATATAGGTTACCTCGGGGGCACTTGGACTATCTAGGTTAGCTAACAGGAACTTGGAATATCTAGGTTACCTAGCGGGCACTTGGACTATGTAGGTTACCTAGCGGGCATTTGGACTATCTAGGATACCTAACGGGAACTTGGACTACGTAGGTTAACTAGTGGACACTTGGACGATCTTGGTTAACTAGCGGGCACTTGG
Source organism: Tenrec ecaudatus (assembly GCF_050624435.1). Lineage (NCBI taxonomy): Eukaryota > Metazoa > Chordata > Mammalia > Afrosoricida > Tenrecidae > Tenrec > Tenrec ecaudatus. Next base: position 3,977,710 of record NW_027457568.1, on the reverse strand, counting down.
AATATCTAGGTTAACTTGCGGGCCCTTGGACTAGGTAGGTTAACTAGAGGGCACTTGGACCATCAAGGTTAACTAGATGGCACTTGGACAATCTAGGTTAACTAGCGGGCACTTGTACTATCTAGGTAACTAGCAGGCACTTGGACAATGCAGGTTCCCTAGCGGGCACATTTACTATGTAGGTTCCTAGCGGACACTTGGAATATATAGGTTCCCTACGGGCACTTGGACTATCTAGGTTCCCTAACGGGCACTTGGAATATATAGGTTCCCTATCGGGCACTTGGAATATGTAGGTTCTTCAGCGGGCACTTGGACTATCTAGGTTCCCTAACGGGCACTTGGACTATGTAGGTTCCCTATCAGGCACTTGGACTACGTAGGTTAACGAGCGGGACCTTGGACTATGTACGTTAAGTAGCGGGCACTTAGACTATCTAGGTTACCTAGCAGACACCTTGTCTATGTACATATCCTAGCCGGCACTGGACTATCTAGGTTATATAGCGGCCACTTGGACTATATACGTCCCCTATCGGGCACTTGGACTATGTAGGTTAACTAGAGGGCCATTGGACTATGTAGGTTAACTAGCGGGCACTTGGACTATCTAGGTTAAATAGCGGACTTTGGACTATGTAGGTTAACAAGCGGGCCCTTGGACTATGTAGGTTAACTAGTGGGCACTTGGACGATCTAGGTTAACTAGCGGGCACTTTACTATGTAGGTTCCCTAGCAGGCACTTGGACTATGTATGTCACCAAGCGTGCACTTGGACTGTGTACGTCCACTAGTGGGCACTTGGACTATCTAGGATAACTAACGTGCACTAGGATTATCTAGGTTGACTAGCGGGCACTTGGACTATCTAGGTTACCTAGCGGGCACTTGGACTATGTAGGTTCCCTATCGGGTACTTGGACTGTCTAGGTTAACTACTGGGCACTTGGACTATGTACGTTCCCTAGCGGGCACTTGGGCTATCTACGTTACCTAACGGGCACTTGGACTATGTATGTTAAAGAACGGGCACTTGGGCTATGTAGTTTACCTAGCAGGCACTTCGACTATGTAGGTTAACTAGCGGGCACTTGGCATATGTAGGTTAACTAGCAGGCACTTGGACTATCTAGGTTAACTAGCGGGCCCATGGATTATGTAGGTTTACTAGCAGGCACTTGGACTATCTAGGTTAACTAGCGGGCACTTGGACTATGTAGATTCCCTAGCGGGCATTTGGACTATTAAGTTACCATCGGGAACTTGGACTATGTAGGTTACCTAGCGGGCACTTGGATTATCTAGGTAACCTAGCAGGCACTTTGACTATCTAGGTTAACTAACGGGCACTTGGACTATGTACGTTGCCTAGCGGGCACTTGGACTATGTAGGTAGCCTAGCGGGCACTTGGATTATGTAGGTTCCCTATCAGGCACTTGGATTATGTAGGTTCCCTATCGGGCACTTGGACTGTGTAGATTAACTACGGGGCACTTGGACTGTCTAGGTAACCTAGCGGGCACTTGGACTATCTAGGTTAACGAACGTGCACTTGGATTATGTAGGTAACCTAGAGGGCACTTGGACTGTCTAGCTTAGCTAACGGGCAATTGGACTATCTAGGTAACCTAGCGGGCACTTGGACTATGTAGGTTCCCTAGCGGGCACTTGGACTATTTAGGTTACCTAGAAGGCACTTTGACTATCTAGGTTACCTAGCGGGCACTTGGACTATGTAGGTTCCCTAGCGGGCACTTGGACTATTTAGGTTACCTAGCAGGCACTTGGACTATGTAGGTTAATGAGCGGGCACTTGGACGATCTAGGTTAACTAGCGGGCACTTTACTATGTAGGTTCCCTAAAGGGCACTTGGACTATGTATGTCACCTAGCGGGCACTTGGACTGTGTACGTCCCCTAGTGGGCACTTGGACTATCTAGGATAACTAACGTGCACTAGGACTATCTAGGTTACCTAGCGGGCACTTGGATTATGTAGGAAACCTAGCGGGCACTGGACAGTCTAGGTTATCTAGCGGGCACTTGGACTATCTAGGTTAATGAATGGGCACTTGTACTATGTAGGTTACCTAGCGGGCACTTGGACTATCTAGGTTAGCTAACAGGAAATTGGAATATCTAGGTTACCTTGCGGGCCCTTGGACGATGTAGGTTAACTAGCGGGCACTTGGACTATCTAGGTTAACTAGCGGGTTCTTAGACTATGTAGGTTAACTAGTGGGCCCTTGGACTATGTAGGTTAACTAGCGGGCACTTGGACGATCAAGGTTAACTAGCGGACAATTGGACTATGTACGTCCCCTAGTGTGCACTTGGACTATCTAGGTTAACTAATGGGCAATAGGACTATCTAGGTTAACTAGCGGGCCCTGGGCTATGTAGGTTAACGAACGGGCACTTGGATTATGTAGTTTACCTAGCAGGCACTTGGACTATGTAGGTTCCCTATCGGGTACTTGGACTGTCTAGGTTAACTAGCGGGCAATTGGACTGTCTAGGTTACTTAGTGGGCACTTGGACTATGTACGTTCCCTAGCGGGCACTTGGGCTATCTACGTAACCTAGCGGGCACTTGGACTATGTAGGTTAACGAACTGGCACTTGGACTATGTAGTTTACCTAGTACGCTCTTGGACTATGTAGGTTAACTAGCGGGCACTTGGACTATCTAGGTTACCTACGGGCACTTGGAGTATGTACGTTGCCTAGCGGGCACGTGGGCTATCTACGTAACCTAGCAGGCACTTGGACTATGTAGGTTAACGAATGGGCACTTGGACTTTGTAGGTAACCTAGTGGTCACTTGGACTGTCTAGGTTACCTAGCGGAAACTTGGACTATGTAGGTTAACTAGCGGGCACTTGGACTATCTAGGTTAACTAGCGGGCCCTTGGTCTATGTAGGTTAACTAGCAGGCCTTTGGACTATGTAAGTTAACTATAGGGCACTTTGATGATTCTGGTTAACTAACGGGCACTTGGAATATGTATGTTCCAGAGCGGGCAATTGGACTAGGTAGGTTCCCTAGCGGGCACTTGGACTATCTAGGTTAACGAACGGGCACCTGGACTATGCAGGTAACCTAGCGGGCACTTGGACTGTCTAGGTTAAATAGCGGGCACTTGGACTTCTAGGTTAACGAACGGGCACTTGGACTATGTATGTTGCCTAGCGGGTACTGGGACTATCTAGGTTAGGTAATGGACACTTGGACTATCTAGGTTACCTAGCGGGAACTTGGACAATGTAGGTTACCTAGCAGGCACTTGGACTATCTAGGTTACCTAACGGGCACTTTGACTATCTACGTTACCTAGCGGGCACGTGGACTATATAGGTTAACTAGCGGGCACTTGGACTATCTAGGATACCTAGCGGGCACTTGGACTCTCTAGGTTACATAGCGGGCCCTTGGACTATATAGGTTACCTAGCGGGCACTTGGACTATCTAGGTTAACGAACGGGCACTTGGACTATGTAGGTAACCTAGCGGGCACTTGGACTCTCTAGGTTACGTAGCGGGCACTTTGACTATCTAGGTTAACTAGCAAACCATGGACTATGTAGGTTAACTAGTGGGCCCTTGGACTATGTAGGTTAACTAGCGGGCACTTGGACTATCTAGGTTTCCTTGCAGGCACTTGGACTATGTACATACCCTAGCGCGCACTTTGACTATCTAGGTTACCTAGCGGGCACTTGGACTATGTACGTCCCCTAGTGGGCACTTGGACTATCTCGGTTAACTAACGGGCACTAGGACTATCTAGGTTAGCTAGCGGGCACTTGGACTATCTAGGTTACCTAGCAGGCACTTGGATTATGAAGGATCCCTAGCGGGCACTTGGACTATCTAGGTTAAGTAGCGGGCAATTGCACTATGTAGGTTAACTAGCGGACACTTGCATGATCTAGATTAACTAGCGGGCCCTTGCACTATGTAGGTTAACTAGCGGGGCCATGGATTATGTAGGTTTACTAGCAGGCACTTGGACTATCTAGGTTAGCTAGCGGCCACTTGGATTATGTAGTTTCCCTAATGGGCATTTGGACTATTTAGGTTACCAAGCGGGAACTTGGACTATGTAGGTTACCTAGTGGGCACTTGGACTATCTAGGTTACCTAGCAGGCACTTTGACTATCCAGGTTAACTAACGGGCACTTGGACTATGTAGGTTGCCTAGCGGGCACTTGGACTATGTAGGTTTCCTAGCGGGCACTTGGACTATGTAGGTTAACTAGCGGGCACTTGGACTGTCTAGGTTATCTAGCGGGCACTTGGATTATCTAGGTTAATGAACGGGCACTTGGACTATGTAGGTTAACTAGCAGACACTTGCACTATGTAGGTTACCTAGCAGGCACTTGGACTATCTAGGTTAACTATAGGGGCACTTGGACTGTGTAGGTCAACTAGCGGGCCCTTGGACTACATAGGTTAGTTAACGGGAACTTAGATTATGTAGGTTAACTAGGGGGCACTTGGAATATGTAGGTTAACTAGCGGACATTTGCACTATGTAGGTTAACTAGCAGGCCCGAGGACTATGTAGATTTCCTAGCGGGCCCTTGGACTATCTAGGTTCCCTAAAGGGCACATGGACTATCTAGGTTACCAAACGGGCACTTGGACTATCTAGGTTACCTAGCAGGCACTTGGACTATCTAGGTTAACTAGCGGGCACTTAGACTATGTAGTTTCCCTAGCGGGCATTTGGACTATTTAGGTTACCTAGCGGAAACTTGGACTATGTAGGTTACCTAGTGGGCACTTGGACTATCTAGGTTACCTAGCAGGCACTTTGACTATCTAGGTAACTAACGGGCACTTGGACTATGTAGGTTAACTAGAGGACACTTGGACTATCTAGGTTCCCTATCGGGCACTTGGACTATGTAGGTTCACTAGCGGGCACTGGGTTGTCTAGGTTACCTAGCGGGAACTTGGATTATCTAGATTAACGAACGGGCACTTGGAATATGTAGGTTGCCTAGACGCCACTTGTACTATCTAGGTTAGCTATCAGGCACTTGGACTATCTAGGTTCCCTAGCGGGCACTCGTAATATCTAGGTTACCTAGGTGGCACTTGGACTATGTAGGTCAACTAGCAGGCCCTTGGACTATCCAAGTTAACTAGAGGGGCACTTGGACTGTGTAGGTCAACTAGCGGGCCCTTGGACTACATAGGTTAGTTAACGGGAACTTAGATTATGTAGGTTAACTAGGGGGCACTTGGAATATGTAGGTTAACTAGCGGACACTTGCACTATGTAGGTTAACTAGCAGGCCCGAGCACTATGTAGATTTCCTAGCGGGCCCTTGGAGTATCTAGGTTCCCTAAAGGGCACTTGGACTATCTAGGTTACCAAACGGGCACTTGGACTATCTAGGTTACCTAGCAGGCACTTGGACTATCTAGGTTAACTAGCGGGCACTTAGGCTATGTAGTTTCCCTAGCGGGCATTTGGACTATTTAGGTTACCTAGCGGGAACTTGGACTATGTAGGTTACCTAGTGGGCACTTGGACTATCTAGGTTACCTAGCAGGCACTTTGACTATCTAGGTAACTAACGGGCACTTGGACTATGTAGGTTAACTAGAGGACACTTGGACTATCTAGGTTCCCTAGCGGGCACTTGGACTATGTAGGTTCACTAGCGTGCACTGGGTTGTCTAGGTTACCTAGCGGGAACTTGGATTATCTAGATTAACGAACGGGCACTTGGAATATGTAGGTTACCTAGACGCCACTTGTTCTATCTAGGTTAGCTAACAGGCACTTGGACTATCTAGGTTCCCTAGCGGGCACTTGTACTATCTAGGTTACCTAGCTGGCACTTGGACTATGTAGGTCAACTAGCAGGCCCTTGGACTCTCTAGGTTAGCTAACGGGCACTTAGATTATGTAGGTTAACTAGCGGGCACTTGGAATATGTAGGTTAACTAGCGGACACTTGCACTATGTAGGTTTACTAGCGGGCCCTTGGACTATCTAGGTTCCCTAAAGGGCACTTGGACTATCTAGGTTACGGAACGGACACTTGGACTATCTAGTTTACCTAGCGGGCACTTGTATTATGTAGGTTAACTAGCGGGCACATGGATTATCTTGGTTACCTAGCGGGCACTTGGACTATGTAGGTTAACTAGAGGACACTTGGACGATCTAGGATAACTAGCGGGCACTTGGACGATCTAGGTTAACTAACGGGCACTTGGACTATCAAAGTTAACAAGGGAGCCCTTGGACTATCTAGGTTACCTAGATAGCACTTGGACTATATAGGTTCCCTAGCGGGCACTTGGACAATCTAGGTTAACGAACGGGCACTTGGACTATGCAGGTAACCTAGCGGGCACTAGGACTGTCTAGGTTACATAGGGGGCACTTGGACTTCTAGGATAACGAACGGGCACTTGGACTATGTATGTTGCCTAGAGGGCACTTGGACTATCTAGGTTAGGTAACGGGCACTTGGAATATCTAGGTTACCTAGCGGGAACTTCGACAATGTAGGTTACCTAGCGGGCACTTGGACTATCTAGGTTACCTAACGGGCACTTTGACTATCTAGGTTAACTAGCGGGTACTTGGACTATGTAGGTTAACTAGCGGACACTTGGACTATCTAGGTTACCTAGAGGGCACTTGGACTATGTAGGTTACCTAGCGGGCACTTGGACTATCTAGGTTAACGAACGGGCACTTGGACTATGTAGGTAACCTAGCGGGTCTTGGACTATGTACGTCCCCTAGTGGGCACTTGGACTATCTAGGTTAACTAACGGGCACTAGGACTATCTAGGTTAACTAGCGGGCACTTGGACTATCTAGGTTACCTAGCAGGCACTTGGATTATGAAGGATCACTAGCGGGCACTCGGACTATGTAGGTTAACTAGCGGACACTTGCACGATCTAGGTTAACTAGCAGGCCCTTGCACTATGTAGGTTAACTAGCGGTCCCATGGATTATGTAGGTTTACTAGCAGGCACTTTGACTATCTAGGTTAACTAGCGGGCACTTGGACTATGTAGTTTCCCTAGCGGGCATTTGGACTATTTAGGTTACCAATCGGGAACTTCGACTATTTAGGTTACCTAGCGGGCACTTGGACTATCTAGGTTACCTAGCAGGCAGTTTGACTATCTAGGTTAACTAACGGGCACTTGGACTATGTAGGTTGCCTAGCGGGAACTTGGACTGTCTAGGTTACCTAGCGGGCACTTGGATTATGTAGGTTCCCTATCGGGCACTTGGACGATGTAGGTTACTTAGCTGCCACTTGGACTATCTAGGTTAGCTAACAGGCACTTGGACTATCTAGGTACCCCATCTGGCACTTGTACTATCTAGGTTACCTAGGTGGCACGTGGACTATGTAGGTCAACTAGCGGGCCCTTGGACTATCTAGGTTAGCTAACGGGCACTTAGATTATGTAGGTTAACTAGCGGGCACTTGGAATATGTAGGTTAACTAGAGGACACTTGCACTATGTAGGTTAACTAGCGGGTCCATGGACTATGTAGGTTTACTAGCGGGCCCTTGGACTATCTAGGTTCCCTAAAGTGCACTTGGACTATCTAGGTTACCGAACGGGCACTTGGACTATCTAGCTTACCTAGCGGGCACTTGAACTATATAGGCTAACTACGGGGCCCTTGGACGATCTAGGTTACCTAGAGGGTACTTGAACTATCTAGGTTAACTAGCGGGCAATTGCACTATCTAAGTTACCTAGTGGGCACTTGGACTATGTAGGTTCCCTAGCGGGCATTTGGACTATATAGATAACCTAGAGGGCACTTAGACATTGTAGGTTACCTAGCGGTCACTTGGACTATCTAGGTTACCTAGCAGGCACTTTGAATATCTAGGTTAACTAACGGGCACTTGGACTATGTAGGTTCCCTAGCGGGCATTTGGATTATGTAGGTTCCCTATCGGGCACATGGACTATGTAGGTTAACTAGCGGGCACATGGACTGTCTAGGTTACCTAGCGGGCACTTGGATTATCTAGGTTAACGAACGGGCACTTGGACTATGTAGGTTACCTAGCCGCCACTTGGACTATCTAGGTTAGCTAATAGGCATTTGGACTATCTAGATTCCCTTGCGTGCACTTGTACTATCTAGGTTACCTAGCTGGCACTTGGACTATGTAGGTCACTAGCGGTCCCTTGGACTCTCTAGGTTAGCTAACCGGCACTTAGATTATGTAGGTTAACTAGGGGGCACTTGGAATACGTAGGTTAACTAGCGGACATTTGCACTATGTAGGTTAACTAGCGGGCCAATGGACTATGTAGGTTTACTAGCGGGTCCTTGGACTATCTAGGTTCCCTAAAGGGCACTTGGACTATCTAGGTTACCGAACAGGCACGTGGACTATGTAGGCTAACTAGGGGGCCCTTGGACGATCTAGGTTACCTAGCGGGTACTTGAACTATCTAGGTTAACTAGCGGGCACTTGCACTATCTAGGTTACATAGCGGGTACTTGGACTATGTAAGTGTCCTAGCAGGCACTTGGGCTATCTAGGTTAACTAGCGTGCACTTGGACTATGTAGGTTCCTTAGCGGGCACATGGACTATCTAGGTTGCCCAGCGGGCACTTGGACTATGTAGGTTAACTAGCGTTCCCTTGGACAATCTAGGTTAAGTAGCGGGCACTTGGTATATAGGTTAACAGCGGGCACTTGGACTATGTAGGTTAACTTGAGGACACTTGGACTATCTAGGTTAACTAGTGGGCCCTTGGACTATGTAGGTTAACTAGCAGGCACTTGGACAATCTAGGTTAACTAGCGGGCACTTGGACGATCTAGGTTACCTAGCGGGCACTTGGACTCTGTACGTTCCCTAGCGGGCACTTGGACTATCTACGTTAACTAGCGGGCACTTGGAATATGTAGGTTAAATAGCCGACACTTGCACTATGTAGGTTACCTAGCAGCCACTTGGACTATCTAGGTTAACTAGCGGGCCCATGAATTATGTAGGTTAACTAGCGGGCACTTGGACTATATACGTTAACTAGCGGGCACTTGGAATATGTAGGTTAACTAGCGGACACTTGGACTATGTAGGTTCCCTAACGGGCACTTGGACTATGTAGGTTCCCTAGCGGTCACGTGGACTATGTAGGCTCCCTAGAAGGCACTTGGACTATGTAGGTTAACTAGCAGGCACTTGCACAATCTAGGTTAAGTAGCGAGCACTTGGATGATGTAGGTTAACTAGCGGGCACTTGGACTATCAAAGTTAACAAGTGAGCCCTTAGACTATGTAGGTTAACTAGCGGGCCCTTGGATTACCTAGGTTACCTAGCGGGTACTTGGACTATGTATGTTAACTAGAGGACACTTGGACTATCTAGGTTAACTAGTGGGCCCTTGGACTAAGTAGGTTAACTAGGAGGCACTTGTACGATCTAGGTTAACTAGCGGGCACTTGGACTATAAAAGTTAACAAGTGAGCCCTTGGACTATGTAGGTTAACTAGCGGGCCCTTGGACTATGTAGGTTACCTAGCGGGAACTTGGAATATATAGGTTACCAAGCGGGCACTTGGACTATGTAGATTACCTAGTGGGCACTTGGACTATCTAGGTTAACGAACGGGCACTTGGAATATGCAGGTAACCTAGCGGGCACTTGGACTATGTAAGTTACCTAGTGGGCACTTGGACATCTAGGTTAACTAACGGGCTCTTGGACTATGTAGATTTCTTAGAGGGCACTTGGACTATCTAGTTTAGGTAACGGGCACTTGGACTATCTAGGTTACCTAGCGGGAACTTGGACAATGTAAGTTACCTAGCGGGCATTTGGACTATCTAGGTTACCTAACGGGCACTTTGACTATCTAGGTTACATAGCGGGCACTTGGAATATGTAGGTTAACTAGCGACTCCTTGGACTCTAGGTTACCTAGCGGGCACTTGGACTATCTAGGTTACCTAGCAGACCCTTGAATTATGTAGGTTTCCTAGCGGGCACTTGGACTATCTAGATTAATGAATGGGCACTTGGACTATGTTGGTAACCTAGCGGGCACTTGGACAGTCTAGGTTACCTAGCGGGCAGTTGGGCTATCAAAGTTAACAAGTGAGCCCTTAGACTATGTAGGTTAACTAGCGGGCCCTTGGATTACCTAGGTTACCTAGCGGGTACTTGGACTATGTAGGTTAACTAGCGGACACTTGCACTATGTAGGTTAACTAGCGGGTCCATGGACTATGTAGGTTAACTAGCAGGCACTTGGACAATCTAGGTTAACTAGCGGGCACTTGGACGATCTAGGTTACCTAGCGGGCACTTGGACTCTGTACGTTCCCTAGCGGGCACTTGGACTATCTACGTTAACTAGCGGGCACTTGGAATATGTAGGTTAACTAGAGGACACTTGCACTATGTAGGTTACCTAGCAGGCACTTGGACTATCTAGGTAAACTAGCGGGCCCATGGATTATGTAGGTTAACTAGCGGGCACTTGGACTATCTACGTTAACTAGCGGTCACTTGGAATATGTAGGTTAACTAGCGGACACTTGCACTATGTAGGTTACCTAGCAGTCACTTGGACTATCTAGGTTAATTAGCGGGCACGTGGACTATCTAGGTTAACTAGCGTGCACTTGGACTATGTAAGTTCCTTAGCGGGCACTTGGACTATCTAGGTTGCCTAGCGGTCACTTGGACTATGTAGGTTAACTGGCTTGCCCTTGGACTATCTAGGTTTCGTAGCGGGCACCTAGTATATAGGTTAACTAGTGTGCATATGGACTATGTAGGTTAACTAGCAGGCACTTGCACAATCTAGGTTAAGTAGCGGGCACTTGGATGATCTAGGTTATCTAGCGGGCACTTGGACTATCAAAGTTAACAAGTGAGCCCTTAGACTATGTAGGTTAACTAGCGGGCCCTTGGATTACCTAGGTTACCTAGCGGGTACTTGGACTATGTATGTTAACTAGAGGACACTTGGACTATCTAGGTTAACTAGTGGGCCCTTGGACTAAGTAGGTTAACTAGCAGGCACTTATACGATCTAGGTTAACTAGCGGGCACTTGGACTATCAAAGTTAACAAGTGAGCCCTTGGACTATGTAGGTTAACTAGCGGGCCCTTGGACTATGTAGGTTACCTAGCGGGCACTTGGAATATATAGGTTACCTAGCGGCCACTTGGACTATGTAGATTACCTAGTGGGCACTTGGACTATCTAGGTTAACGAACGGGCACTTGGAATATGCAGGTAACCTAGCGGGCACTTGGACTATGTAAGTTACCTAGTGGGCACTTGGATTTCTAGGTTAACTAACGGGCTCTTGGACTATGTAGATTTCTTAGCGGGCACTTGGACTATCTAGTTTAGGTAACGGGCACTTGGACTATCTAGGTCCCTAGCGGGCACTTGTACTATCTAGGTTACCTAGCTGGCACTTGGACTATATAGGTCAACTAGTGGGCCCTTGGACTATCTAGGTTAGCTAACGGGCACTTAGATTTTGTAGGTTAACTAGCGGGCACTTGGAATATGAAGGTTAACTAGCGGACACATTGCACTATGTAGGTTAACTAGCGGGCCATGGACTATGTAGGTTTACTAGCGGGCCCTTGGACTATCCAGGTTCCCTAAAGGGCACTTGGACTATCTAGGTTACCGAACGGGCACTTGGACTATGTAGGTTACCTAGCGGGCACTTGGACTATGTAGGCTAACTAGGGGGCCCTTGGACGATCTCGTTTAACTAGCAGGTACTTGAACTATCTAGGTTACCTAGCGGACACTTGGATAATCTATGTTAACTAGCAGGCACTTGGACTATCTAGGTTAACTAGCGGGCACTTGGACTATCTAGGTTAACTAGCATGCACTTGGACTATGTAGGTTCCTTAGCGGGCACTTGGACTATCTAGGTTACTTAACGGGCACTTGGGCTATGTAGGTTACCTAGCGGGCACTTGGACTATCTAGGTTACCGAACTGGCACTTGGACTATGGAGGTTACCTAACGGGCACTTGGACTATGTAGGCTAACTAGGGGGCCCTTGGACGATCTAGGTTACCTAGCGGGTACTTGGACTATGTACGTTCACTAGCGGGCACTTGGACTATCTATGTTAACTAGCAGGCACTTGGAATATGGAGGTTAACTAGCGGACACTTTCACTATGTAGGTTACCTAGCAGGCACTTGGACTATCTAGGTTAACTAGAGGGCACTTGGACTATCTAGGTTAACTAGCATGCACTTGGACTATGTAGGTTCCTTAGCGGGCACTTGGACTATCTAGGTTGCCTAGCGGGCACTTGGACTATGTAGGTTAACTAGCGTGCCCTTGGACTATCTAGGTTAAGTAGCGGGCACTTGGTATATAGGTAAACTAGCGGGCACTTGGACTATGTAGGTTAACTAGAGGACACTTGGACTATCTAGGTTAACTAGTGGGCCCTTGGACAATTTAGGTTGACTAGCAGGCACTTGGACAATCTAGGTTAACTAGCGGGCACTTGGACGATCTAGGTTAACTTGCGGGCAGCTGGACTATCAAAGTTAACAAGTGAGCCCTTGGACTATGTAGGTTAACTAGCGGGTCCTTGGACTATCTATGTTACCTAGCGGGCACTTGGACTATATAGGTTACATAGCGGGCACTTGGACTATGTAGGTTACCTAGTGGGCACTTGGACTATCTAGGTTAACGAACGGGCACTTGGAATATGCAGGTAACCTAGCGGGCACTTGGACTATCTAGGTTACCTAGCGGGCACTTGGACTTCTAGGTTAACGAACGGGCTCTTGGACTATGTAAGTTGCCTAGTGGGCACTTGGACTATCTAGGTTAGGTAACGGGCACTTGGAATATCTAGGTTACCTAACGGGCACTTTGACCAACTAGGTTACATAGCGGGCACTTGGACTATGTAGGTAAACTAGCGAGCACTTGGACTCTAGGTTACCTAGCGGGCACATGGACTATCTAGGTTACCTAGCGGGCCCTTGGACTATGTAGGTTTCCTAGCGGGCACTTGGACTATCTAGTTTAACGAACGGGCACTTGGACTATGTAGGTAACCTAGCGGGCACTTGGACAGTCTAGGTTACCTAGCGGGCAGTTGGGCTATCTAGGTTAACGAACGGGCCCTTGGACTATGTAGGTTACCTAGCTGGCACTTGGACTATGTAGGATCCCTAAGGACATTTGGACTACTTAGGTTACCTAGCGGGTACTTGGACTATCTAGGTTAACTAGCGAGCACTTGGACTATCTAGGTTACCTAGCAGGCACTTGGATTATGAATGATCCCTAGTGGGCACTTGGATTATCTAGGTTAACTAGCGGGCAATTGGACTATGTAGGTTAACTAGCGGACACTTGCACGACCTAGATTAACTAGCGGGCCCTTGCACTATGTAGGTTAACTAGCGGGGCCATGGATTATGTAGGTTTACTAGCAGGCACTTAGACTATCTAGGTTAACTAGCGGCCACTTGGATTATGTAGTTTCCCTAATGGGCATTTGGAATATTTAGGTTACCAAGCGGGAACTTGGACTATGTAGGTTACCTAGTGGGCGCTTGGACTCTGTACGTTCCATGGTGGGCACTTGGACTATCTACGTTAACTAGCGGGCACTTGGAATATGTAGGTAACCTAGCGGGCACTTGGACTATGTACATCCCCTAGTGGGCACTTAGACTATCTAGGTTAACTAACGGGCACTAGGACTATCTAGGTTAACTAGCGGGCACTTGGACTATCTAGGTTACCTAGCAGGCACTTGGATTATGAAGGATCACTAGCGGGCACTTGGACTATGTAGGTTAACTAGCGGACACTTGCACGATCTAGGTTAACTAGCGGGCCCTTGCACTATGTAGGTTAACTAGCGGTCCCATGGATTATGTAGGTTTACTAGCAGGCTCTTGGACTATCTAGGTTAACTAGCGGGCACTTGGACGATCTAGGTTACCTAGCGGGCACTTGGACTCTGTACGTTCCCTAGCGGGCACTTGGACTATCTACGTTAACTAGCGGGCACTTGGAATATGTAGGTTAACTAGAGGACACTTGCACTATGTAGGTTACCTAGCAGGCACTTGGACTATCTAGGTAAACTAGCGGGCCCATGGATTATGTAGGTTAACTAGCGGGCACTTGGACTATCTACGTTAACTAGCGGTCACTTGGAATATGTAGGTTAACTAGCGGACAATTGCACTATGTAGGTTACCTAGCAGACACTTGGACTATCTAGGTTAATTAGCGGGCACGTGGACTATCTAGGTTAACTAGCGTGCACTTGGACTATGTAAGTTCCTTAGCGGGCACTTGGACTATCTAGGTTGCCTAGCGGTCACTTGGACTATGTAGGTTAACTAGCGTTCCCTTGGACAATCTAGGTTAAGTAGCGGGCACTTGGTATATAGGTTAACTAGCGGGCACTTGGACTATGTAGGTTAACTTGAGGACACTTGGACTATCTAGGTTAACTAGTGGGCCCTTGGACTATGTAGGTTAACTAGCAGGCACTTGCACTATCTAGGTTACATGGCGGGCACTTGGACTATGTAAGTGTCCTAGCAGGCACTTGGACTATCTAGGTTAACTAGCGTGCACTTGGACTATGTAGGTTCCTTAGCGGGCACATGGACTATCTAGGTTGCCTAGCGGGCACTTGGACTATGTAGGTTAACTACCGTTCCCTTGGACAATCTAGGTTAAGTAGCGGGCACTTGGTATATAGGTTAACTAGCGGGCACTTGGACTATGTAGGTTAACTTGAGGACACTTGGACTATCTAGGTTAACTAGTGGGCCCTTGGACTATGTAGGTTAACTAGCAGGCACTTGGACAATCTAGGTTAACTAGCGGGCACTTGGACGATCTAGGTTACCTAGCGGGCACTTGGACTCTGTACGTTCCCTAGCGGGCACTTGGACTATCTACGTTAACTAGCGGGCACTTGGAATATGTAGGTTTAATAGCCGACACTTGCACTATGTAGGTTACCTAGCAGCCACTTGGACTATCTAGGTTAACTAGCGGGCCCATGAATTATGTAGGTTAACTAGCGGGCACTTGGACTATATACGTTAACTAGCGGGCACTTGGAATATGTAGGTTAACTAGCGGACACTTGGACTATGTAGGTTCCCTAACGGGCACTTGGACTATGTACGTTCCCTAGCGGTCTCGTGGACTATGTAGGCTCCCTAGAAGGCACTTGGACTATGTAGGTTAACTAGCAGGCACTTGCACAATCTAGGTTAAGTAGCGGGCACTTGGATGATGTAGGTTAACTAGCGGGCACTTGGACTATCAAAGTTAACAAGTGAGCCCTTAGACTATGTAGGTTAACTAGCGGGCCCTTGGATTACCTAGGTTACCTAGCGGGTACTTGGACTATGTATGTTAACTAGAGGACACTTGGACTATCTAGGTTAACTAGTGGGCCCTTGGACTAAGTAGGTTAACTAGGAGGCACTTGTACGATCTAGGTTAACTAGCGGGCACTTGGACTATAAAAGTTAACAAGTGAGCCCTTGGACTATGTAGGTTAACTAGCGGGCCCTTGGACTATGTAGGTTACCTAGCGGGAACTTGGAATATATAGGTTACCAAGCGGGCACTTGGACTATGTAGATTACCTAGTGGGCACTTGGACTATCTAGGTTAACGAACGGGCACTTGGAATATGCAGGTAACCTAGCGGGCACTTGGACTATGTAAGTTACCTAGTGGGCACTTGGACATCTAGGTTAACTAACGGGCTCTTGGACTATGTAGATTTCTTAGAGGGCACTTGGACTATCTAGTTTAGGTAACGGGCACTTGGACTATCTAGGTTACCTAGCGGGAACTTGGACAATGTAATTTACCTAGCGGGCATTTGGACTATCTAGGTTACCTAACGGGCACTTTGACTATCTAGGTTACATAGCGGGCACTTGGAATATGTAGGTTAACTAGCGAGTCCTTGGACTCTAGGTTACCTAGCGGGCACTTGGACTATCTAGGTTACCTAGCAGACCCTTGAATTATGTAGGTTTCCTAGCGGGCACTTGGACTATCTAGATTAATGAATGGGCACTTGGACTATGTTGGTAACCTAGCGGGCACTTGGACAGTCTAGGTTACCTAGCGGGCAGTTGGGCTATCAAAGTTAACAAGTGAGCCCTTAGACTATGTAGGTTAACTAGCGGGCCCTTGGATTACCTAGGTTACCTAGCGGGTACTTGGACTATGTAGGTTAACTAGCGGACACTTGTACTATGTAGGTTAACTAGCGGGTCCATGGACTATGTAGGTTAACTAGCAGGCACTTGGACAATCTAGGTTAACTAGCGGGCACTTGGACGATCTAGGTTACCTAGCGGGCACTTGGACTCTGTACGTTCCCTAGCGGGCACTTGGACTATCTACGTTAACTAGCGGGCACTTGGAATATGTAGGTTAACTAGAGGACACTTGCACTATGTAGGTTACCTAGCAGGCACTTGGACTATCTAGGTAAACTAGCGGGCCCATGGATTATGTAGGTTAACTAGCGGGCACTTGGACTATCTACGTTAACTAGCGGTCACTTGGAATATGTAGGTTAACTAGCGGACACTTGCACTATGTAGGTTACCTAGCAGTCACTTGGACTATCTAGGTTAATTAGCGGGCACGTGGACTATCTAGGTTAACTAGCGTGCACTTGGACTATGTAAGTTCCTTAGCGGGCACTTGGACTATCTAGGTTGCCTAGCGGTCACTTGGACTATGTAGGTTAACTGGCTTGCCCTTGGACTATCTAGGTTTCGTAGCGGGCACCTAGTATATAGGTTAACTAGTGTGCATATGGACTATGTAGGTTAACTAGCAGGCACTTGCACAATCTAGGTTAAGTAGCGGGCACTTGGATGATCTAGGTTAACTAGCGGGCACTTGGACTATCAAAGTTAACAAGTGAGCCCTTAGACTATGTAGGTTAACTAGCGGGCCCTTGGATTACCTAGGTTACCTAGCGGGTACTTGGACTATGTATGTTAACTAGAGGACACTTGGACTATCTAGGTTAACTAGTGGGCCCTTGGACTAAGTAGGTTAACTAGCAGGCACTTATACGATCTAGGTTAACTAGCGGGCACTTGGACTATCAAAGTTAACAAGTGAGCCCTTGGACTATGTAGGTTAACTAGCGGGCCCTTGGACTATGTAGGTTACCTAGCGGGCACTTGGAATATATAGGTAACCTAGCGGCCACTTGGACTATGTAGATTACCTAGTGGGCACTTGGACTATCTAGGTTAACGAACGGGCACTTGGAATATGCAGGTAACCTAGCGGGCACTTGGACTATGTAAGTTACCTAGTGGGCACTTGGATTTCTAGGTTAACTAACGGGCTCTTGGACTATGTAGATTTCTTAGCGGGCACTTGGACTATCTAGTTTAGGTAACGGGCACTTGGACTATCTAGGTCCCTAGCGGGCACTTGTACTATCTAGGTTACCTAGCTGGCACTTGGACTATATAGGTCAACTAGTGGGCCCTTGGACTATCTAGGTTAGCTAACGGGCACTTAGATTTTGTAGGTTAACTAGCGGGCACTTGGAATATGAAGGTTAACTAGCGGACACATTGCACTATGTAGGTTAACTAGCGGGCCATGGACTATGTAGGTTTACTAGCGGGCCCTTGGACTATCCAGGTTCCCTAAAGGGCACTTGGACTATCTAGGTTACCGAACGGGCACTTGGACTATGTAGGTTACCTAGCGGGCACTTGGACTATGTAGGCTAACTAGGGGGCCCTTGGACGATCTCGTTTAACTAGCAGGTACTTGAACTATCTAGGTTACCTAGCGGACACTTGGATAATCTATGTTAACTAGCAGGCACTTGGACTATCTAGGTTAACTAGCGGGCACTTGGACTATCTAGGTTAACTAGCATGCACTTGGACTATGTAGGTTCCTTAGCGGGCACTTGGACTATCTAGGTTACTTAACGGGCACTTGGGCTATGTAGGTTACCTAGCGGGCACTTGGACTATCTAGGTTACCGAACTGGCACTTGGACTATGGAGGTTACCTAACGGGCACTTGGACTATGTAGGCTAACTAGGGGGCCCTTGGACGATCTAGGTTACCTAGCGGGTACTTGGACTATGTACGTTCACTAGCGGGCACTTGGACTATCTATGTTAACTAGCAGGCACTTGGAATATGGAGGTTAACTAGCGGACACTTTCACTATGTAGGTTACCTAGCAGGCACTTGGACTATCTAGGTTAACTAGAGGGCACTTGGACTATCTAGGTTAACTAGCATGCACTTGGACTATGTAGGTTCCTTAGCGGGCACTTGGACTATCTAGGTTTCCTAGCGGGCACTTGGACTATGTAGGTTAACTAGCGTGCCCTTGGACTATCTAGGTTAAGTAGCGGGCACTTGGTATATAGGTAAACTAGCGGGCACTTGGACTATGTAGGTTAACTAGAGGACACTTGGACTATCTAGGTTAACTAGTGGGCCCTTGGACAATGTAGGTTAACTAGCAGGCACTTGGACAATCTAGGTTAACTAGCGGGCACTTGGACGATCTAGGTTAACTTGCGGGCAGCTGGACTATCAAAGTTAACAAGTGAGCCCTTGGACTATGTAGGTTAACTAGCGGGTCCTTGGACTATCTATGTTACCTAGCGGGCACTTGGACTATATAGGTTACATAGCGGGCACTTGGACTATGTAGGTTACCTAGTGGGCACTTGGACTATCTAGGTTAACGAACGGGCACTTGGAATATGCAGGTAACCTAGCGGGCACTTGGACTATCTAGGTTACCTAGCGGGCACTTGGACTTCTAGGTTAACGAACGGGCTCTTGGACTATGTAAGTTGCCTAGTGGGCACTTGGACTATCTAGGTTAGGTAACGGGCACTTGGAATATCTAGGTTACCTAACGGGCACTTTGACCAACTAGGTTACATAGCGGGCACTTGGACTATGTAGGTAAACTAGCGAGCACTTGGACTCTAGGTTACCTAGCGGGCACATGGACTATCTAGGTTACCTAGCGGGCCCTTGGACTATGTAGGTTTCCTAGCGGGCACTTGGACTATCTAGTTTAACGAACGGGCACTTGGACTATGTAGGTAACCTAGCGGGCACTTGGACAGTCTAGGTTACCTAGCGGGCAGTTGGGCTATCTAGGTTAACGAACGGGCCCTTGGACTATGTAGGTTACCTAGCTGGCACTTGGACTATGTAGGATCCCTAAGGACATTTGGACTACTTAGGTTACCTAGCGGGTACTTGGACTATCTAGGTTAACTAGCGAGCACTTGGACTATCTAGGTTACCTAGCAGGCACTTGGATTATGAATGATCCCTAGCGGGCACTTGGACTATCTAGGTTAACTAGCGGGCAATTGGACTATGTAGGTTAACTAGCGGACACTTGCACGACCTAGATTAACTAGCGGGCCCTTGCACTATGTAGGTTAACTAGCGGGGCCATGGATTATGTAGGTTTACTAGCAGGCACTTAGACTATCTAGGTTAACTAGCGGCCACTTGGATTATGTAGTTTCCCTAATGGGCATTTGGAATATTTAGGTTACCAAGCGGGAACTTGGACTATGTAGGTTACCTAGTGGGCGCTTGGACTCTGTACGTTCCATGGTGGGCACTTGGACTATCTACGTTAACTAGCGGGCACTTGGAATATGTAGGTAACCTAGCGGGCACTTGGACTATGTACGTCCCCTAGTGGGCACTTAGACTATCTAGGTTAACTAACGGGCACTAGGACTATCTAGGTTAACTAGCGGGCACTTGGACTATCTAGGTTACCTTGCAGGCACTTGGATTATGAAGGATCACTAGCGGGCACTTGGACTATGTAGGTTAACTAGCGGACACTTGCACGATCTAGGTTAACTAGCGGGCCCTTGCACTATGTAGGTTAAGTAGCGGTCCCATGGATTATGTAGGTTTACTAGCAGGCACTTGGACTATCTAGGTTAACTAGCGGGCACTTGGACGATCTAGGTTACCTAGCGGGCACTTGGACTCTGTACGTTCCCTAGCGGGCACTTGGACTATCTACGTTAACTAGCGGGCACTTGGAATATGTAGGTTAACTAGAGGACACTTGCACTATGTAGGTTACCTAGCAGGCACTTGGACTATCTAGGTAAACTAGCGGGCCCATGGATTATGTAGGTTAACTAGCGGGCACTTGGACTATCTACGTTAACTAGCGGTCACTTGGAATATGTAGGTTAACTAGCGGACACTTGCACTATGTAGGTTACCTAGCAGTCACTTGGACTATCTAGGTTAATTAGCGGGCACGTGGACTATCTAGGTTAACTAGCGTGCACTTGGACTATGTAAGTTCCTTAGCGGGCACTTGGACTATCTAGGTTGCCTAGCGGTCACTTGGACTATGTAGGTTAACTAGCGTTCCCTTGGACAATCTAGGTTAAGTAGCGGGCACTTGGTATATAGGTTAACTAGCGGGCACTTGGACTATGTAGGTTAACTTGAGGACACTTGGACTATCTAGGTTAACTAGTGGGCCCTTGGACTATGTAGGTTAACTAGCAGGCACTTGCACTATCTAGGTTACATAGCGGGCACTTGGACTATGTAAGTGTCCTAGCAGGCACTTGGACTATCTAGGTTAACTAGCGTGCACTTGGACTATGTAGGTTCCTTAGCGGGCACATGGACTATCTAGGTTGCCTAGCGGGCACTTGGACTATGTAGGTTAACTACCGTTCCCTTGGACAATCTAGGTTAAGTAGCGGGCACTTGGTATATAGGTTAACTAGCGGGCACTTGGACTATGTAGGTTAACTTGAGGACACTTGGACTATCTAGGTTAACTAGTGGGCCCTTGGACTATGTAGGTTAACTAGCAGGCACTTGGACAATCTAGGTTAACTAGCGGGCACTTGGACGATCTAGGTTACCTAGCGGGCACTTGGACTCTGTACGTTCCCTAGCGGGCACTTGGACTATCTACGTTAACTAGCAGGCACTTGGAATATGTAGGTTAAATAGCCGACACTTGCACTATGTAGGTTACCTAGCAGCCACTTGGACTATCTAGGTTAACTAGCGGGCCCATGAATTATGTAGGTTAACTAGCGGGCACTTGGACTATATACGTTAACTAGCGGGCACTTGGAATATGTAGGTTAACTAGCGGACACTTGGACTATGTAGGTTCCCTAACGGGCACTTGGACTATGTAGGTTCCCTAGCGGTCACGTGGACTATGTAGGCTCCCTAGAAGGCACTTGGACTATGTAGGTTAACTAGCAGGCACTTGCACAATCTAGGTTAAGTAGCGGGCACTTGGATGATGTAGGTTAACTAGCGGGCACTTGGACTATCAAAGTTAACAAGTGAGCCCTTAGACTATGTAGGTTAACTAGCGGGCCCTTGGATTACCTAGGTTAACTAGCGGGTACTTGGACTATGTATGTTAACTAGAGGACACTTGGACTATCTAGGTTAACTAGTGGGCCCTTGGACTAAGTAGGTTAACTAGGAGGCACTTGTACGATCTAGGTTAACTAGCGGGCACTTGGACTATAAAAGTTAACAAGTGAGCCCTTGGACTATGTAGGTTAACTAGCGGGCCCTTGGACTATGTAGGTTACCTAGCGGGAACTTGGAATATATAGGTTACCAAGCGGGCACTTGGACTATGTAGATTACCTAGTGGGCACTTGGACTATCTAGGTTAACGAACGGGCACTTGGAATATGCAGGTAACCTAGCGGGCACTTGGACTATGTAAGTTACCTAGTGGGCACTTGGACATCTAGGTTAACTAACGGGCTCTTGGACTATGTAGATTTCTTAGAGGGCACTTGGACTATCTAGTTTAGGTAACGGGCACTTGGACTATCTAGGTTACCTAGTGGGAACTTGGACAATGTAAGTTACCTAGCGGGCATTTGGACTATCTAGGTTACCTAACGGGCACTTTGACTATCTAGGTTACATAGCGGGCACTTGGAATATGTAGGTTAACTAGCGAGTCCTTGGACTCTAGGTTACCTAGCGGGCACTTGGACTATCTAGGTTACCTAGCAGACCCTTGAATTATGTAGGTTTCCTAGCGGGCACTTGGACTATCTAGATTAATGAATGGGCACTTGGACTATGTTGGTAACCTAGCGGGCACTTGGACAGTCTAGGTTACCTAGCGGGCACTTGGACTATGTAGGCTAACTAGCGGGCACTTTGACGATCTAGGTTAACTAGAGGGCACTTGGACTATGTAGGTTAACTAGCGGGCCCTGGGACTATCTAGGTTAACTAGAGGACACTTGGACTATCTAGGTACCTAGCCGCCACTTGGACTATCTAGGTTAGCTAACAGGCACTTGGACTATCTAGGTTCCCTAGCGGGCACTTGTACTATCTAGGTTACCTAGCTGGCACTTGGACTATGTAGGTCAACTAGCGGGCCCTTGGACCCTCTAGGTTAGCTAACGGGCACTTAGATTATGTAGGTTAACTAGCGGGCACTTGGACTATGTAGGTTAACTAGCGGGCCCTTGGATTACCTAGGTTACCTAGCGGGTACTTGGACTATGTATGTTAACTAGAGGACACTTGGACTATCTAGGTTAACTAGTGGGCACTTGGACTATCTAGGTTAACGAACGGGCACTTGGAATATGCAGGTAACCTAGCGGGCACTTGGACTATGTAAGTTACCTAGTGGGCACTTGGATTTCTTGGTTAACTAACGGGCTCTTGGACTATGTAGATTTCTTAGCGGGCACTTGGACTATCTAGTTTAGGTAACGGGCACTTGGACTATCTAGGTCCCTAGCGGGCACTTGTACTATCTAGGTTACCTAGCTGGCACTTGGACTATATAGGTCAACTAGTGGGCCCTTGGACTATCTAGGTTAGCTAACGGGCACTTAGATTTTGTAGGTTAACTAGCGGGCACTTGGAATATGAAGGTTAACTAGCGGACACTTGCACTATGTAGGTTAACTAGCGGGCCCATGGACTATGTAGGTTAACTAGCAGGCACTTGGACAATCTAGGTTAACTAGCGGGCACTTGGACGATCTAGGTTACCTAGCGGGCACTTGGACTCTGTACGTTCCCTAGCGGGCACTTGGACTATCTACGTTAACTAGCGGGCACTTGGAATATGTAGGTTAACTAGAGGACACTTGCACTATGTAGGTTACCTAGCAGGCACTTGGACTATCTAGGTAAACTAGCGGGCCCATGGATTATGTAGGTTAACTAGCGGGCACTTGGACTATCTACGTTAACTAGCGGTCACTTGGAATATGTAGGTTAACTAGCGGACACTTGCACTATGTAGGTTACCTAGCAGTCACTTGGACTATCTAGGTTAATTAGCGGGCACGTGGACTATCTAGGTTAACTAGCGTGCACTTGGACTATGTAAGTTCCTTAGCGGGCACTTGGACTATCTAGGTTGCCTAGCGGTCACTTGGACTATGTAGGTTAACTTGCTTGCCCTTGGACTATCTAGGTTTCGTAGCGGGCACCTAGTATATAGGTTAACTAGTGTGCATATGGACTATGTAGGTTAACTAGCAGGCACTTGCATAATCTAGGTTAAGTAGCGGGCACTTGGATGATCTAGGTTAACTAGCGGGGACTTGGACTATCAAAGTTAACAAGTGAGCCCTTAGACTATGTAGGTTAACTAGCGGGCCCTTGGATTACCTAGGTTACCTAGCGGGTACTTGGACTATGTATGTTAACTAGAGGACACTTGGACTATCTAGGTTAACTAGTGGGCCCTTGGACTAAGTAGGTTAACTAGCAGGCACTTATACGATCTAGGTTAACTAGCGAGCACTTGGACTATCAAAGTTAACAAGTGAGCCCTTGGACTATGTAGGTTAACTAGCGGGCCCTTGGACTATGTAGGTTACCTAGCGGGCACTTGGAATATATAGGTTACCTAGCGGCCACTTGGACTATGTAGATTACCTAGTGGGCACTTGGACTATCTAGGTTAACGAACGGGCACTTGGAATATGCAGGTAACCTAGCGGGCACTTGGACTATGTAAGTTACCTAGTGGGCACTTGGATTTCTTGGTTAACTAACGGGCTCTTGGACTATGTAGATTTCTTAGCGGGCACTTGGACTATCTAGTTTAGGTAACGGGCACTTGGACTATCTAGGTCCCTAGCGGGCACTTGTACTATCTAGGTTACCTAGCTGGCACTTGGACTATATAGGTCAACTAGTGGGCCCTTGGACTATCTAGGTTAGCTAACGGGCACTTAGATTTTGTAGGTTAACTAGCGGGCACTTGGAATATGAAGGTTAACTAGCGGACACATTGCACTATGTAGGTTAACTAGCGGGCCATGGACTATGTAGGTTTACTAGCGGGCCCTTGGACTATCCAGGTTCCCTAAAGGGCACTTGGACTATCTAGGTTACCGAACGGGCACTTGGACTATGTAGGTTACCTAGCGGGCACTTGGACTATGTAGGCTAACTAGGGGACCCTTTGACGATCTCGTTTAACTAGCAGGTACTTGAACTATCTAGGTTACCTAGCGGACACTTGGATAATCTATGTTAACTAGCAGGCACTTGGACTATCTAGGTTAACTAGCGGGCACTTGGACTATCTAGGTTAACTAGCATGCACTTGGACTATGTAGGTTCCTTAGCGGGCACTTGGACTATCTAGGTTACTTAACGGGCACTTGGGCTATGTAGGTTACCTAGCGGGCACTTGGACTATCTAGGTTACCGAACTGGCACTTGGACTATGGAGGTTACCTAACGGGCACTTGGACTATGTAGGCTAACTAGGGGGCCCTTGGACGATCTAGGCTACCTAGCGGGTACTTGGACTATGTACGTTCACTAGCGGGCACTTGGACTATCTATGTTAACTAGCAGGCACTTGGAATATGGAGGTTAACTAGCGGACACTTTCACTATGTAGGTTACCTAGCAGGCACTTGGACTATCTAGGTTAACTAGAGGGCACTTGGACTATCTAGGTTAACTAGCATGCACTTGGACTATGTAGGTTCCTTAGCGGGCACTTGGACTATCTAGGTTGCCTAGCGGGCACTTGGACTATGTAGGTTAACTAGCGTGCCCTTGGACTATCTAGGTTAACTAGCGGGCACTTGGTATATAGGTAAACTAGCGGGCACTTGGACTATGTAGGTTAACTAGAGGACACTTGGACTATCTAGGTTAACTAGTGGGCCCTTGGACAATGTAGGTTAACTAGCAGGCACTTGGACAATCTAGGTTAACTAGCGGGCACTTGGACGATCTAGGTTAACTTGCGGGCAGCTGGACTATCAAAGTTAACAAGTGAGCCCTTGGACTATGTAGGTTAACTAGCGGGTCCTTGGACTATCTATGTTACCTAGCGGGCACTTGGACTATATAGGTTACATAGCGGGCACTTGGACTATGTAGGTTACCTAGTGGGCACTTGGACTATCTAGGTTAACGAACGGGCACTTGGAATATGCAGGTAACCTAGAGGGCACTTGGACTATCTAGGTTACCTAGCGGGCACTTGGACTTCTAGGTTAACGAACGGGCTCTTGGACTATGTAAGTTGCCTAGTGGGCACTTGGACTATCTAGGTTAGGTAACGGGCACTTGGAATATCTAGGTTACCTAACGGGCACTTTGACCAACTAGGTTACATAGCGGGCACTTGGACTATGTAGGTAAACTAGCGAGCACTTGGACTCTAGGTTACCTAGCGGGCACATGGACTATCTAGGTTACCTAGCGGGCCCTTGGACTATGTAGGTTTCCTAGCGGGCACTTGGACTATCTAGTTTAACGAACGGGCACTTGGACTATGTAGGTAACCTAGCGGGCACTTGGACAGTCTAGGTTACCTAGCGGGCAGTTGGGCTATCTAGGTTAACGAACGGGCCCTTGGACTATGTAGGTTACCTAGCTGGCACTTGGACTATGTAGGATCCCTAAGGACATTTGGACTACTTAGGTTACCTAGCGGGTACTTGGACTATCTAGGTTAACTAGCGAGCACTTGGACTATCTAGGTTACCTAGCAGGCACTTGGATTATGAATGATCCCTAGCGGGCACTTGGACTATCTAGGTTAACTAGCGGGCAATTGGACTATGTAGGTTAACTAGCGGACACTTGCACGACCTAGATTAACTAGCGGGCCCTTGCACTATGTAGGTTAACTAGCGGGGCCATGGATTATGTAGGTTTACTAGCAGGCACTTAGACTATCTAGGTTAACTAGCGGCCACTTGGATTATGTAGTTTCCCTAATGGGCATTTGGAATATTTAGGTTACCAAGCGGGAACTTGGACTATGTAGGTTACCTAGTGGGCGCTTGGACTCTGTACGTTCCATGGTGGGCACTTGGACTATCTACGTTAACTAGCGGGCACTTGGAATATGTAGGTAACCTAGCGGGCACTTGGACTATGTACGTCCCCCAGTGGGCACTTAGACTATCTAGGTTAACTAACGGGCACTAGGACTATCTAGGTTAACTAGCGGGCACTTGGACTATCTAGGTTACCTAGCAGGCACTTGGATTATGAAGGATCACTAGCGGGCACTTGGACTATGTAGGTTAACTAGCGGACACTTGCACGATCTAGGTTAACTAGCGGGCCCTTGCACTATGTAGGTTAACTAGCGGTCCCATGGATTATGTAGGTTTACTAGCAGGCACTTGGACTATCTAGGTTAACTAGCGGGCACTTGGACGATCTAGGTTACCTAGCGGGCACTTGGACTCTGTACGTTCCCTAGCGGGCACTTGGACTATCTACGTTAACTAGCGGGCACTTGGAATATGTAGGTTAACTAGAGGACACTTGCACTATGTAGGTTACCTAGCAGGCACTTGGACTATCTAGGTAAACTAGCGGGCCCATGGATTATGTAGGTTAACTAGCGGGCACTTGGACTATCTACGTTAACTAGCGGTCACTTGGAATATGTAGGTTAACTAGCGGACACTTGCACTATGTAGGTTACCTAGCAGTCACTTGGACTATCTAGGTTAATTAGCGGGCACGTGGACTATCTAGGTTAACTAGCGTGCACTTGGACTATGTAAGTTCCTTAGCGGGCACTTGGACTATCTAGGTTGCCTAGCGGTCACTTGGACTATGTAGGTTAACTAGCGTTCCCTTGGACAATCTAGGTTAAGTAGCGGGCACTTGGTATATAGGTTAACTAGCGGGCACTTGGACTATGTAGGTTAACTTGAGGACACTTGGACTATCTAGGTTAACTAGTGGGCCCTTGGACTATGTAGGTTAACTAGCAGGCACTTGCACTATCTAGGTTACATAGCGGGCACTTGGATTATGTAAGTGTCCTAGCAGGCACTTGGACTATCTAGGTTAACTAGCGTGCACTTGGACTATGTAGGTTCCTTAGCGGGCACATGGACTATCTAGGTTGCCTAGCGGGCACTTGGACTATGTAGGTTAACTACCGTTCCCTTGGACAATCTAGGTTAAGTAGCGGGCACTTGGTATATAGGTTAACTAGCGGGCACTTGGACTATGTAGGTTAACTTGAGGACACTTGGACTATCTAGGTTAACTAGTGGGCCCTTGGACTATGTAGGTTAACTAGCAGGCACTTGGACAATCTAGGTTAACTAGCGGGCACTTGGACGATCTAGGTTACCTAGCGGGCACTTGGACTCTGTACGTTCCCTAGCGGGCACTTGGACTATCTACGTTAACTAGCGGGCACTTGGAATATGTAGGTTAAATAGCCGACACTTGCACTATGTAGGTTACCTAGCAGCCACTTGGACTATCTAGGTTAACTAGCGGGCCCATGAATTATGTAGGTTAACTAGCGGGCACTTGGACTATATACGTTAACTAGCGGGCACTTGGAATATGTAGGTTAACTAGTGGACACTTGCACTATGTAGGTTAACTAGCGGGCCAATGGACTATGTAGGTTTACTAGCGGGCCCTTGGACTATCTAGGTTCCCTAAAGTGCACTTGGACTATCTAGGTTACCGAACGGGCACTTGGACTATCTAGCTTACCTAGCGGGCACTTGAACTATATAGGCTAACTACGGGGCCCTTGGACGATCTAGGTTACCTAGAGGGTACTTGAACTATCTAGGTTAACTAGCGGGCAATTGCACTATCTAAGTTACCTAGTGGGCTCTTGGACTATGTAGGTTCCCTAGCGGGCATTTGGACTATATAGATAACCTAGAGGGCACTTAGACATTGAAGGTTACCTAGCGGTCACTTGGACTATCTAGGTTACCTAGCAGGCACTTTGAATATCTAGGTTAACTAACGGGCACTTGGACTATGTAGGTTCCCTAGCGGGCACTTGGATTATGTAGGTTCCCTATCGGGCACATGGACTATGTAGGTTAACTAGCGGGCACATGGACTGTCTAGGTTACCTAGCGGGCACTTGGATTATCTATTTTAACGAACGGGCACTTGGACTATGTAGGTTACCTAGCCGCCACTTGGACTATCTAGGTTAGCTAATAGGCATTTGGACTATCTAGATTCCCTTGCGTGCACTTGTACTATCTAGGTTACCTAGCAGGCACTTGGACTATGTAGGTCAACTAGCGGGCCCTTGGACTCTCTAGGTTAGCTAACGGGCACTTAGATTATGTAGGTTAACTAGGAGGCACTTGGAATATGTAGGTTAACTAGCGGACACTTGTACTATGTAGGTTAACTAGCGGGCCAATGGACTATGTAGGTTTACTAGCGGGTCCTTGGAATATCTAGGTTCCCTAAAGGGCACTTGGACTATCTAGGTTACCGAACAGGCACGTGGACTATGTAGGCTAACTAGGGGGCCCTTGGACGATCTAGGTTAATAGCGGGCACTTTCACTATCTAGGTTACCTAGCGGGCACTTGGACTATGTACGTGTCCTAGCAGGCACTTGGACTATCTAGGTTAACTAGCGTGCACTTGGACTATGTAGGTTCCTTAGCGGGCACTTGGACTATCTAGGTTGCCTAGCGGGCACTTGGACTATGTAGGTTAACTAGTGTGCCCTTGGACTATCTAGGTTACGTAGCGGGCACTTGGTATATAGATTAACTAGCGGGCACTTGGACTATGTAGGTTAACTAGAGGACACTTGGACTATCTAGGTTAACTAGTGGGCCCTTGGACTATGTAGGTTAACTAGCAGGCACTTGGACAATCTAGGTTAACTAGCGGGCACTTGGACGATCTAGGTTACCTAGCGGGCACTTGGACAATCTACGTTAACTAGCGGGCACTTGGAATATGTAGGTTAACTAGCGGACACTTGCACTATGTAGGTTACCTAGCAGGCACTTGGACTATCTAGGTTAAGTAGCGGGCCCATGGATTATGTAGGTTAACTAGCGGGCACTTGGACTATCTACGTTAACTAGAGGGCACTTGGACTATCTACGTTAACTAGCGGGCACTTGGAATACGTAGGTTAACTAGCGGACACTTCACTATGTAGGTTACCTAGCAGGCACTTGGACTATCTAGGTTAAGTAGCGGGCACGTGGACTATCTAGGTTAACTAGCGTGCACTTGGACTATGTAAGTTCCTTAGCGGGCACTTGGACAATCTAGGTTGCCTAGCGGTCACTTGGACTATGTAGGTTAACTGGCGTGCCCTTGGACTATCTAGGTTACGTAGCGGGCACTTGGTATATAGGTTAACTAGTGGGCACTTGGACTATGTAGGTTAACTTGCAGGCACTTGCACAATCTAGGTTAAGTAGCGGGCAATTGGATGATGTAGGTTAACTAGCGGGCACTTGGAATATCAAAGTTAACAAGTGAGCCCTTAGACTATGTAGGTTAACTAGCGGGCCCTTGGATTACCTAGGTTTCTAGCGGGTACTTGGACTATGTATGTTAACTAGAGGACACTTGGACTATCTAGGTTAACTAGTGGGCCCTTGGACTAAGTAGGTTAACTAGCAGGCACTTGTACGATCTAGGTTATCTAGCGGGCACTTGGACTATCAAAGTTAACAAGTGAGCCCTTGGACTGTGTAGGTTAACTAGCGGGCACTTGGACTATGTAGGTTACCTAGCGGGCACTTGGACTATCTAGGTTACCTAGCGGGCACTTGGACTATGTAGATTACCTAGTGGGCACTTGGACTATCTAGGTTAACGAACGGGCACTTGGAATATGCAAGTAACCTAGCGGGCACTTGGACTATGTAAGTTACCTAGTGGGCACTTGGACTTCAAGGTTAACTAACGGGCTCTTGGACTATGTAGATTTCCTAGCGGGCACTTGGACTATCTAGTTTAGGTAACGGGCACTTGGACTATCTAGGTTACCTAGTGGGAACTTGGACAATGTAAGTTACCTAGCGGGCACTTGGACTATCTAGGTTACCTAACGGGCACTTTGACTATCTAGGTTACATAGCGGGCACTTGGAATATGTAGGTTAACTAGCGAGTCCTTGGACTCTAGGTTACCCAGCGGACACTTGGTCTATCTAGGTTACCTAGCGGACCCTTGAATTATGTAGGTTTCCTAGCGGGCACTTGGACTATCTAGATTAACGAATGGGCACATGGACTATGTTGGTAACCTAGCGGGCACTTGGACAGTCTAGGTTACCTAGCGGGCACTTGGACTATGTAGGTTAACTAGCGGGCCCTGGGACTATCTAGGTTAACTAGAGGGCACTTGGACTATCTAGGTACCTAGCCGCCACTTGGACTATCTAGGTTAGCTAACAGGCACTTGGACTATCTAGGTTCCCTAGCGGGCACTGGTACTATCTAGGTTACCTAGCTGGCACTTGGACTATGTAGGTCAACTAGCGGGCCCATTGACTCTCTAGGTTAGCTAACGGGCACTTAGATTATGTAGGTTAACTAGCGGGCACTTGGAATATGTAGGTTAACTAGCGGACACTTGCACTATGTAGGTTAACTAGCGGGCCCATGGACTATGTAGGTTTACTAGCGGGCCCTTGGACTATCCAGGTTCCCTAAAGGGCACTTGGACTATCTAGGTTACCAAACGGGCACTTGGACTATGTAGGTTACCTAGCGGGCACTTGGACTATGTAGGTTAACTAGGGGGCCCTTGGACGATCTAGGTTAACTAGCGGGTACTTGAACTATCTAGGTTACCTAGCGGTCACTTGGACTATCTATGTTAACTAGCAGGCACTTGGACTATCTAGGTTAACTAGCGGGCACTTGGACTATCTAGGTTAACTAGCATGCACTTGGACTATGTAGGTTCCTTAGCGGGCACTTGGACTATCTAGGTTACCGAACGGGCACTTGGACTATGTAGGTTACCTAGCGGGCACTTGGAATATCTAGGTTACCGAACTGGCACTTGGACTATGGAGGTTACCTAGCGGGCACTTGGAATATGTAGGCTAACTAGGGTGCCCTTGGACGATCTAGGTTAACTAGCGGGTACTTGAACTATCTAGGTTACCTAGCGGGCACTTGGACTATGTACGTTCCCTAGCGGGCACTTGAACTATCTATGTTAACTAGCAGGCACTTGGAATATGGAGGTTAACTAGCGGACACTTTCACTATGTAGGTTACCTAGCAGGCACTTGGACTATGTAGGATCCCTATCGGACATTTGCACTACTTAGGTTACCTAGCGGGCATTTGGACTATCTAGGTTAACTAGCGAGCACTTGGACTATCTAGGTTAACTAGCGGACCATGGGCTATGTAGGTTAACTAGCGGCCCTTGGACTATGTAGGTTAACTAGCGGGCAGTTGGACGATCTAGGTTAACTAGAGGGCACTTGGACTATCTAGGTTACCTAGCGGGCACTTGGACTATGTAGGTTCCCTAGCGGGCATTTGGACTATATAGATAACCTAGCGGGCACTTAGACTTTGTAGGTTCCCTATCGGACACTTGGAGAATGTAGGTTAACTAGGGGGCGCTAGGACAATGTAGGTTACCTAGCGGGCCTTTGGACTATCAAGGTTACCTAGGGGGACCTTGGACTATGTAGGTTAACTAATGGGCACTTGGACTATCTAGGTTACCTAGCAGGCACTTGGACTATGTACGTTCCCTAGCGGGCACTTGGACTATGTAGGTTACCTAGCGGGCATTTTGACTATGTACGTTAACTAGCGGGCACTTGGACTGTGTACGTTTTCTAGCGGGTACTTGGACTATCTATGTTAACTAGCAGGCACTTGGACTATGTAGGTTCCCTATCGGGCACTTGGACTAGGGAGGTTCCCTAGCGGGCACTTGGTCTATCTAGGTTAACTAGCGGGCACTTGGACTATCTAGGTTAACTAGTGAGCACTTGGACTATCTAGGTTAACTAGCGGGTACTTGGACTATGTAGGTTAAATAGAGGACACTTGGACTATATAGGTTACCTAGCGGGCACTTGGACTATGATGTTAACGAAGAGGCACTTGGACTATGTAGGTAACGTAGTGGTCACTTGAACTGTCTAGGACACCTAGCAGGCACTTGTACTATGTAGGTTAACTAGCGGGCCCTTCTACTATGTAGGTTAACTGGCGTGCCCTTGAACTATCTAGGTTACGTAGCGGGCACTTGGTATATAGGTTAACTAGTGGGTACTTGGACTATGTTGGTTAACTAGCAGGCATTTGCACAATCTAGGTTAAGTAGCGGGCACTTGGATAATGTAGGTTAACTAGCGGGCACTTGGACTATCAAAGTTAACAGGTGAGGCCTTAGACTATGTAGGTTAACTAGCGGGCCCTTGGACTACCTAGGTTACCTAGCGGGTGCTTGGACTATGTATGTTAACTAGAAGACACTTGGACTATCTAGGTTAACTAGTGGGCCCTTGGACTAAGTAGGTTAACTAGCAGGCACTTGTACGATCTAGGTTAACTAGCGGGCACTTGGACTATCAAAGTTAACAAGTGAGCCCTTGGTCTATGTAGGTTAACTAGTGGGCCCTTGGACTATGAAGGTTACCTAGCGGGCACTTGGACTATATAGGTTACCTAGCGGGCACTTGGACTATGTAGATTACCTAGTGGGCACTTGGACTATCTAGGTTAACGAACGGGTACTTGGAATATGCAGGTAACCTAGCGGGCACTTGGACTATGTAAGTTACCTAGTGGGCCCTTGGACTTCTAGGTTAACTAACGGGCTCTTGGACTATGTAGATTTCCTAGCGGGCACTTGGACTATCTAGTTTAGGTAACGGGCACTTGGACTATCTAGGTTACCTAGCGGAAACTTGGACAATGTAAGTTACCTAGTGGGCACTTGGACTATCTAGGTTACCTAACGAGTACTTTGACTATCTAAGTTACATAGCGGGCACTTGGAATATGTAGGTTAACTAGCGAGTCCTTGGACTCTAGGTTACCTAGCGGGTACTTGGACTATCTAGGTTACCTAGCGGACCCTTGGATTATGTAGGTTTCCTAGCGGGCACTTGGACTATCTAGATTAACGAATGGGCACTTGGACTATGTTGGTAACCTAGCGGGTACTTGGACAGTCTAGGTTACCTAGCGGGCACTTGGACTATGTAGGTTAACTAGCGGGCACTTTGACGATCTAGGTTAACTAGAGGGCACTTGGACTATGTAGGTTAACTAGAGGGCCCTGGGACTATCTCGGTTAACTAGAGGGCACTTGGACTATCTAGGTTACCTAGCCGCCACTTGGACTATCTAGGTTAGCTAACAGGCACTTGGACTATCTAGGTTCCCTAGCGGGCACTTGTACTATCTAGGTTACCTAGCTGGCACTTGGACTATATAGGTCAACTAGCGGGCCCTTGGACTATCTAGGTTAGCTAACGGGCACTTAGATTATGTAGGTTAACTAGCGGGCTCTTAGAATATGTAGGTTAACTAGCAGACA
Source organism: Tenrec ecaudatus (assembly GCF_050624435.1). Taxonomy (NCBI): domain Eukaryota; kingdom Metazoa; phylum Chordata; class Mammalia; order Afrosoricida; family Tenrecidae; genus Tenrec; species Tenrec ecaudatus. The sequence goes on along the minus strand of NW_027457568.1, from coordinate 3,943,764 downwards.
CTTGCACTATGTAGGTTAACTAGCGGGCCCATGGACTATGTATGTTAACTAGCAGGCACTTGGACAATCTCGGTTAACTAGCCGGCACTTGGACTATCTAGGTTACCAAACGGGCACTTGGACTCTGTACGTTCCCTAGCGGTCACTTGGACTATCTACGTTAACTAACGGGCACTGGGAATATGTAGGTTAACTAGCGGACACTTGCACTATGTAGGTTACCTAGCAGGCACTTGGACTATCTAGGTTAAGTAGCGGGCACGTGGACTATCTAGGTTAACTAGCGTGCACTTGGACTATGTAAGTTCCTTAGCGGGCACTTGGACAATCTAGGTTGCCTAGCGGTCACTTGGACTATGTAGGTTAACTGGCGTGCCCTTGGACTATCTAGGTTACGTAGCGGGCACTTGGTATATAGGTTAACTAGTGGGCACTTGGACTATGTAGGTTAACTTGCAGGCACTTGCACAATCTAGGTTAAGTAGCGGGCAATTGGATGATGTAGGTTAACTAGCGGGCACTTGGAATATCAAAGTTAACAAGTGAGCCCTTAGACTATGTAGGTTAACTAGCGGGCCCTTGGATTACCTAGGTTTCTAGCGGGTACTTGGACTATGTATGTTAACTAGAGGACACTTGGACTATCTAGGTTAACTAGTGGGCCCTTGGACTAAGTAGGTTAACGAGCAGGCACTTGTACGATCTAGGTTATCTAGCGGGCACTTGGACTATCAAAGTTAACAAGTGAACCCTTGGACTATGTAGGTTAACTAGCGGGCACTTGGACTATGTAGGTTACCTAGCGGGCACTTGGACTATGTAGATTACCTAGTGGGCACTTGGACTATCTAGGTTAACGAACGGGCACTTGGAATATGCAAGTAACCTAGCGGGCACTTGGACTATGTAAGTTACCTAGTGGGCACTTGGACTTCAAGGTTAACTAACGGGCTCTTGGACTATGTAGATTTCCTAGCGGGCACTTGGACTATCTAGTTTAGGTAACGGGCTCTTGGACTATCTAGGTTACCTAGCGGGAACTTGGACAATGTAAGTTACCTAGCGGGCACTTGGACTATCTAGGTGACCTAACGGGCACTTTGACTATCTAGGTTACATAGCGGGCACTTGGAATATGTAGGTTAACTAGCGAGTCCTTGGACTCTAGGTTACCTAGCGGGCACTTGGTCTATCTAGGTTACCTAGCGGACCCTTGAATTATGTAAGTTTCCTAGCGGGCACTTGGACTATCTAGATTAACGAATGGGCACATGGACTATGTTGGTAACCTAGCGGGCACTTGGACAGTCTAGGTTACCTAGCGGGCACTTGGACTAAGTAGGTTAACTAGCAGGCACTTGTACGATCTAGGTTAACTAGCGGGCACTTGGACTATCAAAGTTAACAAGTGAGCCCTTGGTCTATGTAGGTTAACTAGTGGGCCCTTGGACTATGAAGGTTACCTAGCGGGCACTTGGACTATATAGGTTACCTAGCGGGCACTTGGACTATGTAGATTACCTAGTGGGCACTTGGACTATCTAGGTTAACGAACGGGTACTTGGAATATGCAGGTAACCTAGCGGGCACTTGGACTATGTAAGTTACCTAGTGGGCCCTTGGACTTCTAGGTTAACTAACGGGCTCTTGGACTATGTAGATTTCCTAGGGGGCACTTGGACTATCCAGTTTAGGTAACGGGCACTTGGACTATCTAGGTTACCTAGCGGAAACTTGGACAATGTAAGTTACCTAGCGGGCACTTGGACTATCTAGGTTACCTAACGGGTACTTTGACTATCTAAGTTACATAGCGGGCACTTGGAATATGTAGGTTAACTAGCGAGTCCTTGGACTCTAGGTTACCTAGCGGGCACTTGGACTATCTAGGTTACCTAGCAGACCCTTGGATTATGTAGGTTTCCTAGCGGGCACTTGGACTATCTAGATTAACGAATGGGCACTTGGACTATGTTGGTAACCTAGCGGGTACTTGGACAGTCTAGGTTACCTAGCGGGCACTTGGACTATGTAGGTTAACTAGCGGGCACTTTGACGATCTAGGTTAACTAGAGGGCACTTGGACTATGTAGGTTAACTAGAGGGCCCTGGGACTATCTAGGTTAACTAGAGGGCACTTGGACTATCTAGGTTACCTAGCCGCCACTTGGACTATCTAGGTTAGCTAACAAGCACTTGGACTATCTAGGTTCCCTAGCGGGCACTTGTACTATCTAGGTTACCTAGCTGGCACTTGGACTATGTAGGTCAACTAGCGGGCCCTTGGACTATCTAGGTTAGCTAACGGGCACTTAGATTATGTAGGTTAACTAGCGGGCTCTTGGAATATGTAGGTTAACTAGCAGACACTTGCACTATGTAGGTTAACTAGCGGGCCCATGGACTATGTAGGTTAACTAGCAGGCACTTGGACAATCTCGGTTAACTAGCCGGCACTTGGACTATCTAGGTTACCAAACGGGCACTTGGACTCTGTACGTTCCCTAGCGGTCACTTGGACTATCTACGTTAACTAGCGGGCACTGGGAATATGTAGGTTAACTAGCGGACACTTGCACTATGTAGGTTACCTAGCAGGCACTTGGACTATCTAGGTTAAGTAGCGGGCACGTGGACTATCTAGGTTAACTAGCGTGCACTTGGACTATGTAAGTTCCTTAGCGGGCACTTGGACAATCTAGGTTGCCTAGCGGTCACTTGGACTATGTAGGTTAACTGGCGTGCCCTTGGACTATCTAGGTTACGTAGCAGGCACTTGGTATATAGGTTAACTAGTGGGCACTTGGACTATGTAGGTTAATTTGCAGGCACTTGCACAATCTAGGTTAAGTAGCGGGCAATTGGATGATGTAGGTTAACTAGCGGGCATTTGGAATATCAAAGTTAACAAGTGAGCCCTTAGACTATGTAGGTTAACTAGCGGGCCCTTGGATTACCTAGGTTTCTAGCGGGTACTTGGACTATGTATGTTAACTAGAGGACACTTGGACTATCTAGGTTAACTAGTGGGCCCTTGGACTAAGTAGGTTAACGAGCAGGCACTTGTACGATCTAGGTTATCTAGCGGGCACTTGGACTATCAAAGTTAACAAGTGAGCCCTTGGACTATGTAGGTTAACTAGCGGGCCCTTGGACTATGTAGGTTACCTAGCGGGCACTTGGACTATATAGGTTACCTAGCGGGCACTTGGACTATGTAGATTACCTAGTGGGCACTTGGACTATCTAGGTTAACGAACGGGCACTTGGAATATGCAAGTAACCTAGCGGGCACTTGGACTATGTAAGTTACCTAGTGGGCACTTGGACTTCAAGGTTAACTAACGGGCTCTTGGACTATGTAGATTTCCTAGCGGGCACTTGGACTATCTAGTTTAGGTAACGGGCACTTGGACTATCTAGGTTATCTAGCGGGAACTTGGACAATGTAAGTTACCTAGCGGGCACTTGGACTATCTAGGTTACCTAACGGGCACTTTGACTATCTAGGTTACATAGCGGGCACTTGGAATATGTAGGTTAACTAGCGAGTCCTTGGACTCTAGGTTACCTAGCGGGCACTTGGTCTATCTAGGTTACCTAGCGGACCCTTGAATTTTGTAGGTTTCCTAGCGGGCACTTGGACTATCTAGATTAACGAATGGGCACATGGACTATGTTGGTAACCTAGCGGGCACTTGGACAGTCTAGGTTACCTAGCGGGCACTTGGACTATGTAGGTTAACTAGCGGGCACTTTGACGATCTAGGTTAACTAGAGGGCACTTGGACTATGTAGGTTAACTAGCGGGCCCTGGGACTATCTAGGTTAACTAGAGGGCACTTGGACTATCTAGGTACCTAGCCGCCACTTGGACTATCTAGGTTAGCTAACAGGCACTTGGACTATCTAGGTTCCCTAGCGGGCACTGGTACTATCTAGGTTACCTAGCTGGCACTTGGACTATGTAGGTCAACTAGCGGGCCCATGGACTCTCTAGGTTAGCTAACGGGCACTTAGATTATGTAGGTTAACTAGCGGGCACTTGGAATATGTAGGTTAACTAGCGGACACTTGCACTATGTAGGTTAACTAGCGGGCCCATGGACTATGTAGGTTTACTAGCGGGCCCTTGGACTATCCAGGTTCCCTAAAGGGCACTTGGACTATCTAGGTTACCAAACGGGCACTTGGACTATGTAGGTTACCTAGCGGGCACTTGGACTATGTAGGTTAACTAGGGGGCCCTTGGACGATCTAGGTTAACTAGCGGGTACTTGAACTATCTAGGTTACCTAGCGGTCACTTGGACTATCTATGTTAACTAGCAGGCACTTGGACTATCTAGGTTAACTAGCGGGCACTTGGACTATCTAGGTTAACTAGCATGCACTTGGACTATGTAGGTTCCTTAGCGGGCACTTGGACTATCTAGGTTACCGAACGGGCACTTGGACTATGTAGGTTACCTAGCGGGCACTTGGACTATGTAGGATCCCTATCGGACATTTGTACTACTTAGGTTAACTAGCGGGCACTTGTACTATCTAGGTTATCTAGCGGGCCCATGGACTATGTAGGTTTCCTAGAGGGCACTTGGACTATCTAGGTTAACGAACAGACACTTCGACTATGTAAGTTCCCCAGCGGGCATTTGGACAATATAGATAACCTAGCGTGCAGTTAGACTCTGTAGGTTACCTAGCAGGCACTTGGACTATCTAGGTTACCTAGCTGGCACTTGAACTATCTACGTTACCTAGTGGGTTCTTGGTGTATGTAGGTTACCTAGCGGGTTGTTGGACTATCTAGGTTACAAAGCGGGCACTTGGACTATCTAGGTTAACTAACGGGCACTTGGACTATGTAGTTTCCCTATCGGGCACTTGGTGAATGTAGGTTAACTAGGGGGCACTAGGACTATGTAGGTTCCTAGCGGGCCCTTGGACGATCTAGGTTACCTAGCGGGCATTTGGACTATGTAGGCTCCCTAGCGGGCATTTGAACTATATAGATAACCTAGCGGGCACTTAGACTTTATAGGTTACCTAGCGGGCACTTGGACTATCTAGGTTACCTAGCTGGCACTTGAACTATCTACATTACCTAGCGGGTACTTGGAGTATGTAGGTTACCTACCGGGCTTTTGGACTATCTAGGTTAACTAAGGGCACTTGGACTATCTAGGTTAACTAACGGGCACTTGGACAATGTAGGTTCTAGAGCGGGCCATTGGACTATCAAGGTTACCTAGCGGGCCCTTGGACTATGTAGGTTACCAGCGGGGACTTGGACTATCTAGGTTAACGAACGTGCACTTGGACTATGTAGGTAACCTAGCGGGCACGTGGACTGTCTAGGTTACCTAGCGGGCACTTGACCTATCTAGGTTAACGAACGGGCACTTGGACTATGTAGGTTAACTAGCGGACACTTCGACTATCTAGGTTAGCTAACGGGCAATTGGACTATCTAGGTTACCTAGCGAGCACTTGGACTATGTAGGTTCCCTAGCGGGCACTTGGACTATGTAGGTTCCCTATCAGGTACTTGGACTGTCTAGGTTAACTAGCGGGCAATTGGACTGTCTAGGTTACCTAGTGGGCACTTGGACTATGTAGTTTACCTAGCAGGCACTTGGACTATGTAGGTTAACTAGCGGGCACTTTGACTATCTAGGTCAACTAGCGGGCCCTTGTACTATGTAGGTTAACTAGCGGGCACTTGGTCTATCTAGGTCAACTAGCGGACCTTGGACTATGTAAGTTAACTAGCGGGCACTTGGACTATGTACGTCCCCTAGTGGGCACTTGGACTATCTAGGTTAACTAACGGGCATTAGGACTATCTAGGTTAACTATCAGGCACTTGGACTATCTAGTTTACCTAGCAGGCACTTGGATTATGAAGGATCCCTAGCGGGCACTTGGACTATCTAGGTTACCTAGCAGGCACGTGGACTATGTAGGTTAACTAGCGGACACTTGCACGATCTAGGTTAACTAGTGGGCCCTTGCACTATGAAGGGTTACTAGCAGGCACTTGGACTATCTAGGTTAACTAGCGGGCACTTGGACTATGTAGTTTCCCTAGCGGCCATTTGGACTATTTAGGTTACCATCAGGAACTTGGACTATGTAGGTTACCTAGCAGGCACTTTGACTATCTAGGTTAACTAACGGGCACTTGGACAATGTAGGTTGCCTAGCGGGCACTTGGACTATGTAGGTTCCCTAGCGGGCACTTGGATTATGTAGGTTCCCTATCGGGCACTTGGATTATGTAGGTTCTCTATCGGGCACTTGGACTATGTAGGTTAACTAGCGGGCACTTGGACTGTGCAGGTAACCTAGCGGGAACTTGGACTATCTAGGTTAATGAACGGGCACTTGGACTATGTAGGTTACCTAGCGGGCACTTGGATTATGTAGGATCCCTATCGGACATTTGTACTACTTAGGTTATCTATCGGGCACTTTGACTATCTTGGTTACCTAGCAGGCACTTGGACTATTTACGTCCCCTAGTGAGCAGTTGGACGATCTAGGTTAATAACGGGCACTAGGACTATCTGGGTTAACTAGCGGGCACTTGGACTCTCTAGGTTATCTAGCAGGCACTTGGATTATGAAGGATCTCTAGCGGGCACTTGGAATATCTAAGTTACCTAGCGGGCACTTGGACTATGTAGGTTCGAGCGGTCACTTGCACGATGTAGGTTAACTAGCGGGCCCTTGCACTATGTAGGTTAACTAGCGGGCCCATGAATTATGTAGGTTTACTAGCAGGCACTTGGACTATCTAGGTTAACTAGCAGGCACTTGGACTATGTAGTTTTCCTAGCGGGCATTTGGACCATTTTGGTTGCCAAGCGGGAACTTGGGCTATGTAGGTTACCTAGCGGGCACTTGGACTATCTAGGTTACCTAGCAGGCACTTTGACTATCTAGGTTCACTAACGGGCACTTGGACTATGTAGGTTGCCTAGCGGGCACTTGGACTATGTAGGTTCCCTAGCGGGAACTTGGATTATGTAGGTCCCTATCGGGCACTTGGTCTACGTAGTTTAACTAACGGGTACTTGGACTGTCTAGGTAACCTAGCGGGCACTTGGACTATCTAGGTTAACGAACGGGCACTTGGACTATGTAGGTACACTAGCGGGCACTTGGACTATGTAGGATCCCTATCGGACATTTGTACTACTTAGGTTAACTAGCGGGCACTTTGACTATCTAGGTTAACTAGCAGGCACTTGGACTATCTAGGTCACCTAGCGGGCCCTTGTACTATGTAGGTTAACTAGCGGGCACTTGGACTATCTAGGTTAACTAGTGGACCTTGGACTATGTAGGTTAACTAGCGGGCACTTGGACTATGTAGGTTAACTAGCGGGCACTTGGATTATGTACGTCCCCTAGTGGGCAATTGGACTATCTAGGTTAACTAACGGGCACTAGGACTATCTAGGTTAACTAGCGGGCACTTGGACTTTCTAGGTTACCTAGCAGGCACTTGGATTATGAAGGAACCCTAGCGTTCACTTGGACAATCTAGTTTAACTAGCGGGCACTTGGACGATCTAGGTTTCCTAGCGGGCACTTGGACTATCAAAGTTAATACGTGAGCCCTTGGACTATGTAGGTTAACTAGCGGGCCCTTGGACTATCTAGGTTACCTAGCAGGCACTTTGACTATCTAGGTTAACTATCGGGCATTTGGACTATGTAGGTTGCCTAGCGGGCACTTGGACTATGTAGGTTCCCTAGCGGGCACTTGGATTATGTAGGTTCTTATCGGGCACTTGGAATATGTAGGTTCCCTATCGGGCACTTGGAATATGTAGGTTAACTAGCGGGCACTTGGACTGTCTAGGTAACCTAGCGGGCACTTGGACTATCTAGGTTAACGAACGGGCACTTGGACTCTGTAGGTATCCCAGCGGGCATTTGGACTATCTAGGTTACCTAGCGGGCACTTTGACTATCTATGTCAACGAAGGGGCACTTGGACTATGTAGGTTACCTAGCGGGCACTTGGACTATGTAGGATCCCTATCGGACATTTGTACTACATAGGTTAACTAGCGGGCACTTTGACTATCAAGGTCAACTAGCGGGCCCTTGTACTATGTAGGTTAACTAGCGGGCACTTGGACTATCTAGGTTAACTAGCGGACCTTGAACTATGTAGGTTAACTAGCGGGCCCTTGGACTATGTAGGTTAACTAGCGGGCAATTGGACTATCTAGGTTTCCTAGCAGGCACTTGAACTATGTACATACCCTAGCTCCCACTTGGACTATCTAGGTTACCTAACGGGCACTTGGACTATGTACGTCCCCTAGTGGGCAATTGGACTATCTAGGTTAACTATAGGGCACTAGGACTATCTAAGTTAACTAGTGGGCACTTGGACTATCTAGGTTACCTAGCAGGCACTTGGATTATGAAGGATCCCTAGCGGGCACTTGGACAATCTTGGTTAACTAGCGGGCACTTGGATGATCTTGGTTAAGTAGCGGGCACTTGGACTATCAAAGTTAACAAGTGAGCCCTTGGACTATGTAGGTTAACTAGCGGGCCCTTGGACTATCTAGGTTACGTAGCGGGCACTTGGACTATGTACGTCCCCTAGTGGGCAATTGGACTATCTAGGTTAACTATCGGGCACTAGGACTATCTAAGTTAACTAGTGGGCACTTGGACTATCTAGGTTACCTAGCAGGCACTTGGATTATGAAGGATCCCTAGAGGGCACTTGGACTATCTTGGTTAACTAGCGGGCACTTGGATGATCTAGGTTAACTAGCGGGCACTTGGACTATCAAAGTTAACAAGTGAGCCCTTGGACTATGTAGCTTAACTAGCGGGCCCTTGGACTATCGAGGTTACCTAGCGGCCACTTGGAATATATAGGTTACCTAGCGGGAACTTGAACTATGTAGGTTACCTACTGGGCCCTTGGACTATCTAAGTTAACGAACGGGCACTTGGAATATGCAGGTAACCAAGCGGGCACTTGCAGTGTCTAGGTTACCTAGCGGGCACTTGGATTTCTAGGTTAACGAACGGGCACTTGGAATATGTAGGTAACCTAGCGGACACTTGGACAGTCTAGGTTACCTAGTGCGCAATTGGACTATCTAGGTTAACGAACGGGCACTTGGACTATCTAGGTTACCTAGCGGGCACTTGGACTATCTAGGTTACCTAGCGGGCCCATGGACTAGGTAGGTTTCCTAGCGGGTACTTGGACTATCTAGGTTAACGAACGGGCACTTGGACTATGTAGGTAAACTAGCGGACACTTGGACAGTCTAGGTTACCTAGCGGGCAATTGGACTATCTAGGTTAACGAACGGGCACTTGCTATGTAGGTTAACTAGCGGACACTTGGACAATCTAGGTTACCTACGGGGCATTTGAACTATGTACATACCCTAGCGGGCACTTGGACTATCTAGGTTACCTAGCGGGCACTTGAACTATGTACATACCCTAGCGGGCACTTGTATTATCTAGGTTAACTGGCGGGCACTTGGACGATCTACGTTAACTAGCGGGCACTTGGACTATCTAGGTTAACTAGCGGGCACTTAGACTATCTAGATTAACTAGCGGGCCCTTGGACTATCTAGGTTAACTAGCAGGCACTTGGACTATCTAGGTTAACTAGCGGGCACTTGGACTATCTAGATTAACTAGCGGGCCCTTGGACTATATAAGTTTACTAGCGGGCACTTGGACTATCTAGGTTAACTCGCGGGCACTTGGACTATGTAGTTTCCCTAGCGGGCATTTGTATTATTTAGGTTGCCTAGTGGGCACTTGGACTATGTAGGTTACCTAGCGGGCAATTGGACTATGTAGGTTAACTAGAAAGCACTTGGACTATCAAGGGTACCTAGCGGGCCCTTGGTCTATGTAGGTAACCTAGCGGGCACTTGGACTGTCTAGGTTACCTAGCGGGCACTTGGCTTATCTAGGTTAACGAAAGGGGTCTTGGACTATGTAGGTTAACTAGCGGACACTTCGACTATCTAGGTTCGCTAACGGGCAATTGGACTATCTAGGTTACCTAGCGGACACTTGGAATATGTAGGTTCCCTAGCGGGCACTTGGACTATTTAGGTTACCTAGCAGGCACTTTGACTATCTAGGTTAACTAACGGGCACTTGGACTATGTAGGTTCCCTATCGGGTACTTGGACTGTCTAGGTTAACTAGCGGGCAATTGGACTGTCTAGGTTACCTAGTGGGCACTTGGACTATGTAGTTTACCTTGCCGGCACTTGGACTATGTAGGTTAACTAGCGGGCACTTGGACTATCTAGGTTACCTAGAGGGCACTTGGACTATGTAGGTTAACGAACGGGCACATGGACTATGTAGGTAACCTAGTGGTCACTTGGACTGTCTAGGTTACCTAGCGGGGACTTGGACTATGTAGGTTAACTGGCGGGCACTTGGACTATGTAGGATCCCTATCGGACATTTGTATTACTTAGGTTACCTAGCTGGCACTTGGACTATCTAGGTTACCTAGCGGGCACTTGGACTATGTAAGTTAATTAGCGGGCACTTGGACTATCTAGGTTAACTAGCTGACCTTGGACTATGTAGGTTAACTTGTGGGCACTTGGACTATCTAGGTTAACCAGCGGGCACTTGCACAATGCAAGTTCCCTAGCGGGCACTTTGACTATGTAGGTTCCCTAGCGGGCATTTGGATTATATAGGTTCCCTACGGGCACTTGGACTATCCTGGTTCCCTCACGGGCACTTGGAATATGTAGGTTCCCTATCGGACACTTGGACTATGTAGGTTCCTCAGCGGGCACTTGGACTATGTAGGTTCCCTATCGGGCATTGGACTATGTAGGTTAACTAGCAGGACCTTGGACTATCTAGGTTACCTAGCGGACACTTGGACAATCTAGGTTACCTATCGGGCACTTGAACTATGTACATACCCTAGCGGGCATTTGGAGTATCTAGGTTACCTAGCGGGCACTTGAACTATGTACATACCCTAGCTGGCACTTGGATTATCTACGTTAACTAGCGGGCACTTGGACGATCTAGGTTAACTAGCGAGCACTTGGATTATCTAGATTAACTAGCGGGCCCTTGGACTATCTAGGTTAACCAGTGGGCAATTGGACTATCTAGGTTAACTAGCGGGCACTTGCACTATCTGGATTAACTAGCGGGCACTTGGACTATCTAGGTTAACTAGCGGGCACTTGGGCTATCTACGTTACCTAGCGGGCACAAGGACTATGTAGATTAACGAACGGGCACTTGGACTATGTAGGTAACCTAATGGTCACTTGGACTTGCTAGGTTACCTAGCGGGGACTTGGACTATGTAGGTTAACTAGTGGGCACTTGGATTATGTAGGATCCCTATCGGACATTTGTACTACTTAGGTTAACTAGCGGGCACTTGGACTATCTAGGTCAACTTGCGGGCCCTTGTACTATGTAGGTTAACTAGCGGGCACTTGGATTATCTAGGTTAACTAGCGGACCTTGGACTATGTAGGTTAACTAGCATGCACTTGGACTATGTACGTCCCCTAGTGGGCACTAGGAATATCTAGGTTAACTAGCAGGCACTTGGACTATCTAGGTTACCTATCAGCCACTTGGATTATGAAGGATCCATAGCGGGCAATTGGACTATCTAGGTTACCTAGCGGGTACGTGGACTATGTAGGTTAACTAGCGGACACTTGCACGTTCTAGGTTAACTAGCGGGCCCTTGCACTATGTAGGTTAACTAGCGGGACCATGGATTATGTAGGTTTACTAGCAGGCACTTAGACTATGTAGGTTAACTAGCGGGCACTAGGACTATGTAGATTCCCTAGCGGGCATTTGGACTATTTAGGTTACCATCGGGAATTTGGACTATGTAGGTTACCTAGCGGGCACTTTGACTATCTAGGTTAACTAACGGGCACTTGAAATATGTAGGTTGCCTAGCGGGCACTTGGACTATGTAGGTTCCCTAGCGGGCACTTGGATTATGTAGGTTCCCTATTGGGCACTTGGATTATGTAGGTTCCCTATTGGGCACTTGGATTATGTAAGTTCCCTATCGGGCACTTGAAGTATGTAGGTTAACTAGCGGGCGCTTGGACTGTCTAGGTAACCTAGCGGGCACTTGGACTATCTAGGTTAACGAACGGGCACTTGGACTATGTAGGTTACCTAGCGGGCACTTGGAGATTTAGGATCCCTATCGGACATTTGTACTACTTAGGTTAACTAGCGGGCACTTTGACTATCTAGGTTAACTAGCGGGCACTTGGACTATCTAGGTCAAGTAGCGGGCCCTTGTACTATGTAGGTTAACTAGCGGGAACTTGGACTATCTAGGTTAACTAGTGGACCTTGGACTATGTAGGTTAACTTGCGGGCCCTTGGACTATGTAGGTTAACTAGCGGGCACTTGGACTATCTAGGTTTCCCAGCATGCACTCGGACTATGTACATGCCATAGCTCGCACTTGGACTATCTAGGTTACCTAGCGGGCACTTGGACTATGTACGTCCCCTAGTGGGCACTTGGACTATCTAGGTTAACTAACGGGCACTAGGAGTATCTAGGTTAACCAGCGTGCACTTGGACTATCTAGGTTACCTAGCAGGCTCTTGGATTATGAAGGATACCTAGCGGGCACTTGGACTACCTAGGTTACATAGCGGACACTTGGACTATGTAGGTTAACTAGCGGACACTTGCACGATCTAGGTTAACTAGTGGGCCGTTGCACTATGTAGGTTAACTAGCGGGCCCATGGATTATGTAGGTTAACTAGCGGGCACTTGGACTATGTAGGATCCCTATCGGACATTTGTACTACTTAGGTTAACTAGCGGGCACTTGGACTATCTAGGTCAACTAGCGGGCCCTTGTACTATGTAGGTTAACTAGCGGGCACTTGGACTATCTAGGTTAACTAGAAGACCTTCGACTATGTAGGTTAACTAGCGGGCACTTGGACTATGTACGTCCTTTGGTGGGCACTTCGACTATCTAGGTTAACTAACGGGCACTAGGACTATCTAGGTTAACTAGCGGGCACTTGGACTAACTAGGTTACCTAGCAGGCACTTGGATTATGAAGGATCCCTAGCGGGCACTTGGACTATCTGGGTTACCTAGTGGGTACGTGGACTATGTAGGTTAACTAGCGGACACGTGCACGTTCTAGGTTAACTAGCGGGCCCATGCAATATGTAGGTTAACTAGCGGGCCCATGGATTATGTAGGTTTACTAGCAGGCACTTGGACTATCTAGGTTAACTTGCGGGCACTTGGACTATGTAGTTTCCCTAGCGGGCATTTGGACTATTTAGGTTACCATCGGGAACTTGGACTATGTAGGTTACCTAGCGGGCACTTGGACTATCTAGGTTACCTAGCGGGCACTTGGACTATGTAGGTTAACTAGCGGGCACTTGGACTATCTAGGTTCCCTAAAGGGCACTTGGACTATCTAGGATACCGAACAGGCACTTGGACTATCTAGGTTACCTAGCGGGCACTTGCAGTATCTAGGTTACCTAGCGGGCACTTCGACTATCTAGGTTAACGAATGGGCACTTGGAATATGCAGGTAACCTAGAGGGCACATGGACTGTCTAGGTTACCTAGCGGGCACTTGGACTATCTAGGTTAGGTAACGGGCATTTTGACTATCTATGTTACATAGCGGGCATTTGGACTATGTAGGTTAACTAGCGAGCACTTGGACTCTAGGTTACCTAGAGGGCACTTGGACTATCTAGCTTACCTAGCGGGCACTTGTACTATCTAGGTTACCTAGCGGGCCCATGGACTAGGTAGGTTTCCTAGCGGGCACTTGGACTATCTAGGTTAACGAACGGGCACTTGGACTATGTAGGTAACCTAGCGGACACTTGGACAGTCTAGGTTACCTAGCGGGCAATTGGACTATCTAGGTTAACGAACGGGCACTTGGACTATGTAGGTTAACTAGCGGACACTTGCACGATCTAGGTTAACTAGCGGGCCCTTGCACTATGTAGGTTTACTAGCAGGCACTTGGACTATCTAGGTTAACTAGCGGGCACTTGGACTATGTAGTTTCCCTAGCGGGCTTTTGGACTATTTAGGTTACCATCGGGAACTTGGACTATGTAGGTTACCTAGCGGGCAATTGGACTATCTAGGTTACCTAGCAGGCACTTTGACTATCTAGGTTACCTAACGGGCACTTGGACTATGTAGGTTGCCTAGCGGGCACTTGGACTATGTAGGTTCCCTATCGGGCACTTGGATTATGTAGGTTCCCTATCGGGCACTTGGATTATGTAGGTTCCCTATCGGGCACTTGGACTATATAGGTTAACTAGCGGGCACTTGGACTGTCTAGGTAACTTGGCGGGCACTTGGACTATCTAGGTTAACGAACGGGCACTTGGACTATGTAGGTAACCTAGCGGGCACTTGGACTGTCTAGGTTACCTAGCGGGCACTTTGACTATTTAGGTTAACGAACGGGCACTTGGACTATGTAGGTTACCTAGCGGGCACTTGGACTATGTAGGATCCTTATCGGACATTTGTACTACTTAGGTTATCTATCGGGCACTTTGACTATCTAGGTTACCTAGCAGGCACTTGGACTATGTACGTCACCTAGTGGGCAGTTCGACGATCTAGGTTAATTACGGGCACTAGGACTATCTGGGTTAAGTAGCGGGCACTTGGACTATCTAGGTTACCTAGCGGGCACTTGGACTATGTAGGTTAACTAGCGGACATTTCGACTATCTAGGTTCGCTAACGGGCAATTGGACTATCTAAGTTATCTAGCGGGCACTTGGACTATGGAGGTTCCCTAGCGGGCACTTGGACTATTTAGGTTACCTAGCAGGCACTTTGACTATCTAGGTTAACTAACGGGCACTTGGACTATGTGGGTTGCCAAGCGGGCACTTGGACTATGTAGGTTCCCTAGCGGGCACTTGGATTATGTAGGTCCCTATCGGGCACTTGGACTATGTAGGTTAACTAGCGGGCACTTGGACTGTCTAGGTAACCTAGCGGGCACTTGGACTATCTAGGTTAACGAACGGGCACTTCGACTATGTAGGTAAACTAGCAGACACTTGGACTGTCTAGGCTACCTAGCGGACACTTGGACTATCTAGGTTAACAAATGGGCACTTGGACTATGTAAGTTACCTAGCGGGCACTTGGACTATGTAGGATCCCTATCGGACATTTGTACTACTTAGGTTAACTAGCGGGCACTTGGACTATCTAGGTTACCTAGTGGGCCCATGGACTATGTAAGTTTCCTAGCGGGCACTTGGACAATATAGATAACCTAGCGGGCAGTTAGACTCTGTAGGTTACTTAGCAGGCACTTGGACTATCTAGGTTAACTAACGGGCACTTGGACTATGTAGTTTCCCTATCAGGCACTTCGAGAATGTAGGTTAACTAGGGGGCACTAGGACTATGTAGGTTACCTAGCGGGCCCTTGAACTATCTACATTACCTAGCGAGTACTTGGAGTATGTAGGTTACCTACCGGGATGTTGGACTATCTAGGTTACCTAAGGGCACTTGGACTATAAAGGTTAAATAACGGGCACTTGGACTATGTAGGTTCTAGAGCGGGCCATTGGACTATCAAGGTTACCTAGCGGGCCCTTGGACTATGTAGGTTACCAGCGGGAACTTGGACTATCTAGGTTAAAGAACGTGCACTTGGACTATGTAGGTAACCTAGCGGGCACTTGGACTGTCTAGGTTACCTAGCGGGCACTTGGCCTATCTAGTTTAACGAACGGGCACTTGGACTATGTAGGTTAACTAGCGGACACTCCGACTATCTAGGTTAGCTAACGGGCAATTGGACTATCTAGTTTACCTAGCGAGCACTTGGACTATGTAGGTTCCCTAGCGGGCACTTGGACTATGTAAGTTCCCTATCAGGTACTTGGACTGTCTAGGTTAACTAGCGGGCAATTGGACTGTCTAGGTTACCTAGTGGGCACTTGGACTATGTAGTTTACCTAGCAGGCACTTGGACTATGTAGGTTAACTAGCGGGCACTTTGACTATCTAGGTCAACTAGCGGGCCCTTGTACTATGTAGGTTAACTAGCGGGCACTTGGTCTATCTAGGTTAACTAGCGGACCTTGGACTATGTAGGTTAACTAGCGGGCACTTGGTCTATGTACGTCCCCTAGTGGGCACTTGGACTATCTAGGTTAACTAACGGGCACTAGGAATATGTAGGTTAACTAGCGGGCACTTGGACTATCTAGTTTACCTAGCAGGCACTTGGACTATGTAGGTTAACTAGCGGACACTTGCACGATCTAGGTTAACTAGTGGTCCCTTGCATAATGTAGGGTTACTAGCAGGCACTTGGACTATCTACGTTAACTAGCGGGCACTTGGACTATGTAGTTTCCCTAGCGGGCATTTGGACTATTTAGGTTACCATCGGGAACTTGGACTATGTAGGTTACCTAGCGGGCACTTGGACTATCTAGGTTCCCTAAAGGGCACTTGGACTATCTAGGATACCGAACAGGCACTTGGACTATCTAGGTTACCTAGCGGGCACTTGCAGTATCTAGGTTACCTAGCGGGCACTTCGACTATCTAGGTTAACGAATGGGCACTTGGAATATGCAGGTAACCTAGAGGGCACATGGACTGTCTAGGTTACCTAGCGGGCACTTGGACTATCTAGGTTAGGTAACGGGCATTTTGACTATCTATGTTACATAGCGGGCATTTGGACTATGTAGGTTAACTAGCGAGCACTTGGACTCTAGGTTACCTAGAGGGCACTTGGACTATCTAGCTTACCTAGCGGGCACTTGTACTATCTAGGTTACCTAGCGGGCCCATGGACTAGGTAGGTTTCCTAGCGGGCACTTGGACTATCTAGGTTAACGAACGGGCACTTGGACTATGTAGGTAACCTAGCGGACACTTGGACAGTCTAGGTTACCTAGCGGGCAATTGGACTATCTAGGTTAACGAACGGGCACTTGGACTATGTAGGTTAACTAGCGGACACTTGCACGATCTAGGTTAACTAGCGGGCCCTTGCACTATGTAGGTTTACTAGCAGGCACTTGGACTATCTAGGTTAACTAGCGGGCACTTGGACTATGTAGTTTCCCTAGCGGGCTTTTGGACTATTTAGGTTACCATCGGGAACTTGGACTATGTAGGTTACCTAGCGGGCAATTGGACTATCTAGGTTACCTAGCAGGCACTTTGACTATCTAGGTTACCTAACGGGCACTTGGACTATGTAGGTTGCCTAGCGGGCACTTGGACTATGTAGGTTCCCTATCGGGCACTTGGATTATGTAGGTTCCCTATCGGGCACTTGGATTATGTAGGTTCCCTATCGGGCACTTGGACTATATAGGTTAACTAGCGGGCACTTGGACTGTCTAGGTAACTTGGCGGGCACTTGGACTATCTAGGTTAACGAACGGGCACTTGGACTATGTAGGTAACCTAGCGGGCACTTGGACTGTCTAGGTTACCTAGCGGGCACTTTGACTATTTAGGTTAACGAACGGGCACTTGGACTATGTAGGTTACCTAGCGGGCACTTGGACTATGTAGGATCCTTATCGGACATTTGTACTACTTAGGTTATCTATCGGGCACTTTGACTATCTAGGTTACCTAGCAGGCACTTGGACTATGTACGTCACCTAGTGGGCAGTTCGACGATCTAGGTTAATTACGGGCACTAGGACTATCTGGGTTAAGTAGCGGGCACTTGGACTATCTAGGTTACCTAGCGGGCACTTGGACTATGTAGGTTAACTAGCGGACATTTCGACTATCTAGGTTCGCTAACGGGCAATTGGACTATCTAAGTTATCTAGCGGGCACTTGGACTATGGAGGTTCCCTAGCGGGCACTTGGACTATTTAGGTTACCTAGCAGGCACTTTGACTATCTAGGTTAACTAACGGGCACTTGGACTATGTGGGTTGCCAAGCGGGCACTTGGACTATGTAGGTTCCCTAGCGGGCACTTGGATTATGTAGGTCCCTATCGGGCACTTGGACTATGTAGGTTAACTAGCGGGCACTTGGACTGTCTAGGTAACCTAGCGGGCACTTGGACTATCTAGGTTAACGAACGGGCACTTCGACTATGTAGGTAAACTAGCAGACACTTGGACTGTCTAGGCTACCTAGCGGACACTTGGACTATCTAGGTTAACAAATGGGCACTTGGACTATGTAAGTTACCTAGCGGGCACTTGGACTATGTAGGATCCCTATCGGACATTTGTACTACTTAGGTTAACTAGCGGGCACTTGGACTATCTAGGTTACCTAGTGGGCCCATGGACTATGTAAGTTTCCTAGCGGGCACTTGGACAATATAGATAACCTAGCGGGCAGTTAGACTCTGTAGGTTACTTAGCAGGCACTTGGACTATCTAGGTTAACTAACGGGCACTTGGACTATGTAGTTTCCCTATCAGGCACTTCGAGAATGTAGGTTAACTAGGGGGCACTAGGACTATGTAGGTTACCTAGCGGGCCCTTGAACTATCTACATTACCTAGAGAGTACTTGGAGTATGTAGGTTACCTACCGGGATGTTGGACTATCTAGGTTACCTAAGGGCACTTGGACTATAAAGGTTAAATAACGGGCACTTGGACTATGTAGGTTCTAGAGCGGGCCATTGGACTATCAAGGTTACCTAGCGGGCCCTTGGACTATGTAGGTTACCAGCGGGAACTTGGACTATCTAGGTTAAAGAACGTGCACTTGGACTATGTAGGTAACCTAGCGGGCACTTGGACTGTCTAGGTTACCTAGCGGGCACTTGGCCTATCTAGTTTAACGAACGGGCACTTGGACTATGTAGGTTAACTAGCGGACACTCCGACTATCTAGGTTAGCTAACGGGCAATTGGACTATCTAGTTTACCTAGCGAGCACTTGGACTATGTAGGTTCCCTAGCGGGCACTTGGACTATGTAAGTTCCCTATCAGGTACTTGGACTGTCTAGGTTAACTAGCGGGCAATTGGACTGTCTAGGTTACCTAGTGGGCACTTGGACTATGTAGTTTACCTAGCAGGCACTTGGACTATGTAGGTTAACTAGCGGGCACTTTGACTATCTAGGTCAACTAGCGGGCCCTTGTACTATGTAGGTTAACTAGCGGGCACTTGGTCTATCTAGGTTAACTAGCGGACCTTGGACTATGTAGGTTAACTAGCGGGCACTTGGTCTATGTACGTCCCCTAGTGGGCACTTGGACTATCTAGGTTAACTAACGGGCACTAGGAATATGTAGGTTAACTAGCGGGCACTTGGACTATCTAGTTTACCTAGCAGGCACTTGGACTATGTAGGTTAACTAGCGGACACTTGCACGATCTAGGTTAACTAGTGGTCCCTTGCATAATGTAGGGTTACTAGCAGGCACTTGGACTATCTACGTTAACTAGCGGGCACTTGGACTATGTAGTTTCCCTAGCGGGCATTTGGACTATTTAGGTTACCATCGGGAACTTGGACTATGTAGGTTACCTAGCGGGCACTTGGACTATCTAGGTTCCCTAAAGGGCACTTGGACTATCTAGGATACCGAACAGGCACTTGGACTATCTAGGTTACCTAGCGGGCACTTGCAGTATCTAGGTTACCTAGCGGGCACTTCGACTATCTAGGTTAACGAATGGGCACTTGGAATATGCAGGTAACCTAGAGGGCACATGGACTGTCTAGGTTACCTAGCGGGCACTTGGACTATCTAGGTTAGGTAACGGGCATTTTGACTATCTATGTTACATAGCGGGCATTTGGACTATGTAGGTTAACTAGCGAGCACTTGGACTCTAGGTTACCTAGAGGGCACTTGGACTATCTAGCTTACCTAGCGGGCACTTGTACTATCTAGGTTACCTAGCGGGCCCATGGACTAGGTAGGTTTCCTAGCGGGCACTTGGACTATCTAGGTTAACGAACGGGCACTTGGACTATGTAGGTAACCTAGCGGACACTTGGACAGTCTAGGTTACCTAGCGGGCAATTGGACTATCTAGGTTAACGAACGGGCACTTGGACTATGTAGGTTAACTAGCGGACACTTGCACGATCTAGGTTAACTAGCGGGCCCTTGCACTATGTAGGTTTACTAGCAGGCACTTGGACTATCTAGGTTAACTAGCGGGCACTTGGACTATGTAGTTTCCCTAGCGGGCTTTTGGACTATTTAGGTTACCATCGGGAACTTGGACTATGTAGGTTACCTAGCGGGCAATTGGACTATCTAGGTTACCTAGCAGGCACTTTGACTATCTAGGTTACCTAACGGGCACTTGGACTATGTAGGTTGCCTAGCGGGCACTTGGACTATGTAGGTTCCCTATCGGGCACTTGGATTATGTAGGTTCCCTATCGGGCACTTGGATTATGTAGGTTCCCTATCGGGCACTTGGACTATATAGGTTAACTAGCGGGCACTTGGACTGTCTAGGTAACTTGGCGGGCACTTGGACTATCTAGGTTAACGAACGGGCACTTGGACTATGTAGGTAACCTAGCGGGCACTTGGACTGTCTAGGTTACCTAGCGGGCACTTTGACTATTTAGGTTAACGAACGGGCACTTGGACTATGTAGGTTACCTAGCGGGCACTTGGACTATGTAGGATCCTTATCGGACATTTGTACTACTTAGGTTATCTATCGGGCACTTTGACTATCTAGGTTACCTAGCAGGCACTTGGACTATGTACGTCACCTAGTGGGCAGTTCGACGATCTAGGTTAATTACGGGCACTAGGACTATCTGGGTTAAGTAGCGGGCACTTGGACTATCTAGGTTACCTAGCGGGCACTTGGACTATGTAGGTTAACTAGCGGACATTTCGACTATCTAGGTTCGCTAACGGGCAATTGGACTATCTAAGTTATCTAGCGGGCACTTGGACTATGGAGGTTCCCTAGCGGGCACTTGGACTATTTAGGTTACCTAGCAGGCACTTTGACTATCTAGGTTAACTAACGGGCACTTGGACTATGTGGGTTGCCAAGCGGGCACTTGGACTATGTAGGTTCCCTAGCGGGCACTTGGATTATGTAGGTCCCTATCGGGCACTTGGACTATGTAGGTTAACTAGCGGGCACTTGGACTGTCTAGGTAACCTAGCGGGCACTTGGACTATCTAGGTTAACGAACGGGCACTTCGACTATGTAGGTAAACTAGCAGACACTTGGACTGTCTAGGCTACCTAGCGGACACTTGGACTATCTAGGTTAACAAATGGGCACTTGGACTATGTAAGTTACCTAGCGGGCACTTGGACTATGTAGGATCCCTATCGGACATTTGTACTACTTAGGTTAACTAGCGGGCACTTGGACTATCTAGGTTACCTAGTGGGCCCATGGACTATGTAAGTTTCCTAGCGGGCACTTGGACAATATAGATAACCTAGCGGGCAGTTAGACTCTGTAGGTTACTTAGCAGGCACTTGGACTATCTAGGTTAACTAACGGGCACTTGGACTATGTAGTTTCCCTATCAGGCACTTCGAGAATGTAGGTTAACTAGGGGGCACTAGGACTATGTAGGTTACCTAGCGGGCCCTTGAACTATCTACATTACCTAGAGAGTACTTGGAGTATGTAGGTTACCTACCGGGATGTTGGACTATCTAGGTTACCTAAGGGCACTTGGACTATAAAGGTTAAATAACGGGCACTTGGACTATGTAGGTTCTAGAGCGGGCCATTGGACTATCAAGGTTACCTAGCGGGCCCTTGGACTATGTAGGTTACCAGCGGGAACTTGGACTATCTAGGTTAAAGAACGTGCACTTGGACTATGTAGGTAACCTAGCGGGCACTTGGACTGTCTAGGTTACCTAGCGGGCACTTGGCCTATCTAGTTTAACGAACGGGCACTTGGACTATGTAGGTTAACTAGCGGACACTCCGACTATCTAGGTTAGCTAACGGGCAATTGGACTATCTAGTTTACCTAGCGAGCACTTGGACTATGTAGGTTCCCTAGCGGGCACTTGGACTATGTAAGTTCCCTATCAGGTACTTGGACTGTCTAGGTTAACTAGCGGGCAATTGGACTGTCTAGGTTACCTAGTGGGCACTTGGACTATGTAGTTTACCTAGCAGGCACTTGGACTATGTAGGTTAACTAGCGGGCACTTTGACTATCTAGGTCAACTAGCGGGCCCTTGTACTATGTAGGTTAACTAGCGGGCACTTGGTCTATCTAGGTTAACTAGCGGACCTTGGACTATGTAGGTTAACTAGCGGGCACTTGGTCTATGTACGTCCCCTAGTGGGCACTTGGACTATCTAGGTTAACTAACGGGCACTAGGAATATGTAGGTTAACTAGCGGGCACTTGGACTATCTAGTTTACCTAGCAGGCACTTGGACTATGTAGGTTAACTAGCGGACACTTGCACGATCTAGGTTAACTAGTGGTCCCTTGCATAATGTAGGGTTACTAGCAGGCACTTGGACTATCTACGTTAACTAGCGGGCACTTGGACTATGTAGTTTCCCTAGCGGGCATTTGGACTATTTAGGTTACCATCGGGAACTTGGACTATGTAGGTTACCTAGCGGGCACTTGGACTATCTAGGTTACCTAGCAGGCACTTTGACTATCTAGGTTTACTAACGGGCACTTGGACTATGTAGGTTGCCTAGCGGGCACTTGGACTATGTAGGTTCCCTAGCGGGCACTTGGATTATGTAGGTTCCCTATCGGGCACTTGGATTATGTAGGTTCTCTATCGGGCACTTGGACTATGTAGGTTAACTAGCGGGCATTTCGACTGTCTAGGTAACCTAGCGGGAACTTGGACTATGTAGGTTAATGAACGGGCACTTGGACTATGTAGGTTACCTAGCGGGCACTTGGACTATGTAGGATCCCTATCGGACATTTGTACTACTTAGGTTATCTATCGGGCACTTTGACTATCTAGGTTACCTAGCAGGCACTTGGACTATGTACGTCCCCTAGTGGGCAGTTGGACGATCTAGGTTAATAACGGGCACTAGGACTATCTGGGTTAAGTAGCGGGCACTTGGACTATCTAGGTTACCTAGCAGGCACTTGGATTATGAAGGATCCCTAGCGGGCACTTGGACTATCTAGGTTACCTATCGGGCACTTGGACTATGTAGGGTAACTAGCGGAAACTTGCACGATCTAGGTTAACTAGCGGGCCCATGGATTATGTAGGTTTACTAGCAGGCACTTGGACTATCTAGGTTAACTATCAGGCACTTGGACTATGTAGTTTCCCTAGCGGGCATTTGGACCATTTAGGTTACCAAGCGGGAAGTTGGATTATGTAGGTTACCTAGCGGGCACTTGGACTATCTAGGTTACCTAGCAAGAACTTTGACTATCTAGGTTAACTAACGTGCACTTGGACTCTGTAGGTTGCCAAGCGGGCACTTGGACTATCTAGGTTCCCTAGCGGGCACTTGGATTATGTAGGTCCCTATCGGGCACTTGGACTATGTAGGTTAACTAGCGGGCACTTGGACTGTCTAGGTTAACGAACGGGCACTTGGACTATGTAGGTAAACTAGCGGGCACTTCGACTGTCTAGGTTACCTTGCGGGCACTTTGACAATCTAGGTTAACGAATGGGCACTTGGACTATGTAGGTTACCTAGCGGGCACTTGGTCTATGTAGGATCCCTATCGGACATTTGTACTACTTAGGTTAACTAGCGGGCACTTGTACTATCTAGGTTACCTAGCGGGCCCATGGACTATGTAGGTTTCCTAGCGGGCACTTGGACTATCTAGGTTAACGAACAGGCACTTCGACTATGTAGGTTTCCTAGCGGGCATTTGGACAATATAGATAACCTAGCGGGCAGTTAGACTCTGTAGGTTACCTATCAGGCACTTGGACTATCTAGGTTACCTAGCTGGCACTTGAACTATCTACGTTACCTAGTGGGTTCTTGGTGTATGTAGGTTACCTAGCGGGTTGTTGGACTATCTAGGTTACAAAGCGGGCACTTGGACTATCTAGGTTAACTAACGGGCACTTGGACTATGTAGTTTCCCTATCGGGCACTTGGAGAATGTAGGTTAACTAGGGGGCACTAGGACTATGTAGGTTCCTAGCGGGCCCTTGGACTATCTAGGTTACCTAGCGGGCTTTGGGACTATGTAGGCTCCCTAGCGGGCATTTGGACTATATAGATAACCTAGCGGGCACTTAGACTTTGTAGGTTACCTAGCGGGCACTTGGACTTTCTAGGTTACCTAGCTGGCACTTGAACTATCTACATTACCTAGCGGGTACTTGGAGTATGTAGGTTACCTACCGGGCTGTTGGACTATCTAGGTTAACTAAGGGCACTTGGACTATCTAGGTTAACTAACGGGCACTTGGACAATGTAGGTTCTAGAGCGGGCCATTGGACTATCAAGGTTACCTAGCGGGCCCTTGGACTATGTAGGTTACCAGCGGGGACTTGGACTATCTAGGTTAACGAACGTGCACTTGGACTATGTAGGTAACCTAGCAGGCACGTGGACTGTCTAGGTTACCTAGCGGGCACTTGGCCTATCTAGGTTAACGAACGGGCACTTGGACTATCTAGGTTACCTAGCAGGCACTTTGACTATCTAGGTTAACTAACGGGCACTTGGACTATGTAGGTTGCCTAGCAGGCACTTGGACTATGTAGGTTCCCTAGCGGGCACTTGGATTATGTAGGTTCCCTATCGGGCACTTGGATTATGTAGGTTCTCTATCGGGCACTTGGACTATGTAGGTTAACTAGCGGGCACTTGGACTGTCTAGGTAACCTAGCAGGAACTTGGACTATCTAGGTTAATGAACGGGCACTTGGACTATGTAGGTTACCTAGCGGGCACTTGGACTATGTAGGATCCCTATCGGACATTTGTACTACTTAGGTTATCTATCGGGCACTTTGACTATCTAGGTTACCTAGCAGGCACTTGGACTATGTACGTCCTCTAGTGGGCAGTTGGACGATCTAGGTTAATAACGGGCACTAGGACTATCTGGGTTAAGTAGCGGGCACTTGGACTATCTAGGTTACCTAGCAGGCACTTGGATTATGAAGGATCCCTAGCGGGCACTTGGACTATCTAGGTTGCCTAGCGGGCACTTGGACTATGTAGGTTCCCTATCGGGCACTTGGATTATGTAGGTTCTCTATCGGATACTTGGACTATGTAGGTTAAATAGCGGGCACTTGGACTGTCTAGGTAACCTAGCAGGAACTTGGACTATCTAGGTTAATGAACGGGCACTTGGACTATGTAGGTTACCTAGCGGGCACTTGGACTATGTAGGATCCCTATCGGACATTTGTACTACTTAGGTTATCTATCGGGCACTTTGACTATCTAGGTTACCTAGCAGGCACTTGGACTATGTACGTCCTCTAGTGGGCAGTTGGACGATCTAGGTTAATAACGGGCACTAGGACTATCTGGGTTAAGTAGCGGGCACTTGGACTATCTAGGTTACCTAGCAGGCACTTGGATTATGAAGGATCCCTAGCGGGCACTTGGACTATCTAGGTTACCTATCGGGCACTTGGACTATGTAGGGTAACTAGCGGACACTTGCACGATCTAGGTTAACTAGCGGGCCCATGGATTATGTAGGTTTACTAGCAGGCACTTGGACTATCTAGGTTAACTATCAGGCACTTGGACTATGTAGTTTCCCTAGCGGGCATTTGGACCATTAGGTTACCAAGCGGGAACTTGGACTATGTAGGTTACCTAGCGGGCACTTGGACTATCTAGGTTACCTAGCAAGCACTTTGACTATCTAGGTTAACTAACGTGCACTTGGACTCTGTAGGTGCCACGCGGGCACTTGGACTATGTAGGTTCCCTAGCGGGCACTTGGATTATGTAGGTCCCTATCGGGCACTTGGACTATGTAGGTTAACTAGCGGGTACTTGGACTGTCTAGGTTAACGAACGGGCACTTGGACTATGTAGGTAAACTAGCGGGCACTTCGACTGTCTAGGTTACCTAGCGGGCACTTTGACTATCTAGGTTAACGAATGGGCACTTGGACTATGTAGGTTACCTACCGGGCACTTGGACTATGTAGGATCCAATCGGACATTTGTACTACTTAGGTTAACTAGCGGGCACTTGTACTATCTAGGTTACCTAGCGGGCCCATGGACTATGTAGGTTTCCTAGCGGGCACTTGGACTATCTAGGTTAACGAACAGGCACTTCGACTATGTAGGTTCCCTAGCGGGCATTTGGACAATATAGATAACCTAGCGGGCAGTTAGACTCTGTAGGTTACCTAGCAGGCACTTGGACTATCTAGGTTACCTAGCTGGCACTTGAACTATCTACGTTACCTAGTGGGTTCTTGGTGTATGTAGGTTACCTAGCGGGTTGTTTGACTATCTAGGTTACCAAGCGGGCACTTGGACTATCTAGGTTAACTAACGGGCACTTGGACTATGTAGTTTCCCTATCGGGCACTTGGAGAATGTAGGTTAACTAGGGGGCACTAGGACTATGTAGGTTACCTAGCGGGCCCTTGGACTATCTAGGTTACCTAGCGGGCATTTGGACTATGTAGGCTCCCTAGCGGGCATTTGAACTATATAGATAACCTAGCGGGCACTTAGACTTTGTAGGTTACCTAGCGGGCACTTGGACTCTCTAGGTTACCTAGCTGGCCCTTGAACTATCTACATTACCTAGCGGGTACTTGGAGAATGTAGGTTACCTACCGGGCTGTTGGACTATCTAGGTTAACTAAGGGCACTTGGACTATCTAGGTTAACTAACGGGCACTTGGACAATGTAGGTTCTAGAGCGGGCCATTGGACTATCAAGGTTACCTAGCGGGCCCTTGGACTATGTAGGTTACCAGCGGGGACTTGGACTATCTAGGTTAACGAACGTGCACTTGGACTATGTAGGTAACCTAGCGGGCACGTGGACTGTCTAGGTTACCTAGCGGGCACTTGGCCTATCTAGGTTAACGAACGGGCACTTGGACTATGTAGGTTAACTAGCGGACACTTCGACTATCTAGGTTAGCTAACGGGCAAATGGACTATCTAGGTTACCTAGCGAGCACTTGGCCTATCTAGGTTAACGAACGGGCACTTGGACTATGTAGGTTAACTAACGGACACTTCGACTATCTAGGTTAGCTAACGGGCAATTGGACTATCTAGGTTACCTAGCGAGCACTTGGACTATGTATGTTCCCTAGCGGGCACTTGGACTATGTAGGTTCCCTATCAGGTACTTGGACTGTCTAGGTTAACTAGCGGGCAATTGGACTGTCTAGGTTACCTAGTGGGCACTTGGAGTATGTAGTTTACCTAGCAGACACTTGGACTATGTAGGTTAACTAGCGGGCACTTTGACTATCTTGGTCAACTAGCGGGCCCTTGTACTATGTAGGTTAACTAGCGGGCACTTGGTCTATCCAGGTTAACTAGCGGACCTTGGACTATGTAGGTTAACTAGCGGGCACTTGGACTATGTACGTCCCCTAGTGGGCACTTGGACTATCTAGGTTAACTAAAGGGCATTAGGACTATCTAGGTTAACTATCGGGCACTTGGACTATCTAGTTTACCTAGCAGGCACTTGGATTATGGAGGATCCCTAGCGGGCACTTGGACTATCTAGGTTACCTAGCAGGCACGTGGACTATGTAGGTTAACTAGCGGACACTTTTACGATCTAGGTTAACTAGTGGGCCCTTGCACTATGTAGGGTTACTAGCAGGCACTTGGACTATCTAGGTTAACTAGCGGGCACTTGGACTATGTAGTTTCCCTAGCGGGCATTTGGACTATTTAGGTTACCATCAGGAACTTGGACTATGTAGGTTACCTAGCGGGCACTTGGACTATCTAGGTTACCTAGCAGGCACTTTGACTATCTAGGTTAACTAACGGGCACTTGGACAATGTAGGTTGCCTAGCGGGCACTTGGACTATGTAGGTTCCCTAGCGGGCACTTGGATTATGTAGGTTCCCTATCGGGCACTTGGTTTATGTAGGTTCTCTATCGGGCACTTGGACTATGTAGGTTAACTAGCGGGCACTTGGACTGTCTAGGTAACCTAGCGGGAACTTGGACTATCTAGGTTAATGAACGGGCACTTGGACTATGTAGGTTACCTAGCGGGCACTTGGACTATGTAGGATCCCTATCGGACATTTGTACTACTTAGGTTATCTATCGGGCACTTTGACTATCTAGGTTACCTAGCAGGCACTTGGACTATGTACGTCCCCTAGTGGGCAGTTGGACGATCTAGGTTAATAACGGGCACTAGGACTATCTGGATTAACTAGCGGGCACATGGACTCTCTAGGTTACTTAGCAGGCACTTGGATTATGAAGGATCCCTAGCGGGCACTTGGACTATCTAGGTTACCTAGCGGGCACTTGGACTATGTAGGTTCGAGAGGACACTTGCACGATGTAGGTTAACTAGCGGGCCCTTGCACTATGTAGGTTAACTAGCGGGCCAATGAATTATGTAGGTTTACTAGCAGGCACTTGGACTATCTAGGTTAACTAGCAGGCACTTGGACTATGTAGTTTCCCTAGCGGGCATTTGGACCATTTTGGTTGCCAAGCGGGAACTTGGACTATGTAGGGTACCTAGCGGTCACTTGGACTATCTAGGTTACCTAGCAGGCACTTTGACTATCTAGGTTAACTAACGGGCACTTGGACTATGTAGGTTGCCTAGCGGGCACTTGGACTATGTAGGTTCCCTAGCGGGCACTTGGACTATCTAGGTCCCTATCGGGCACTTGGACTATGTAGGTTAACTAGCGGGTACTTGGACTGTCTAGGTAACCTAGCGGGCACTTGGACTATCTAGGTTAACGAACGGGCACTTGGACTATGTAGGTAAACTAGCGGGCACTTGGACTATGTAGGATCCCTATCGGACATTTGTACTACTTAGGTTAACTAGCGGGCACTTTGACTATCTAGGTTAACTAGCGGGCACTTGGACTATCTAGGTCAACTAGAGGGCACTTGTACTATGTAGGTTAACTAGCGGGCACTTGGACTATCTAGGTTAACTAGTGGACCTTGGACTATGTAGGTTAACTAGCGGGCACTTGGACTATGTAGGTTAACTAGCGGGCACTTGGATTATGTACGTCCCCTAGTGGGCAATTGGACTATCTAGGTTAACTAACGGGCACTAGGACTATCTAGGTTAACTAGCGGGCACTTGGACTATCTAGGTTACCTAGCAGGCACTTGGATTATGAAGGAACCCTAGCGGGCACTTGGACAATCTAGTTTAACTAGCGGGCACTTGGACGATCTAGGTTACCTAGCGGGCACTTGGACTATCAAAGTTAATAAGTGAGCCCTTGGACTATGTAGGTTAACTAGCGGGCCCTTGGACTATCTAGGTTACCTAGCAGGCACTTTGACTATCTAGGTTAACTATCGGGCATTTGGACTATGTAGGTTGCCTAGCGGGCACTTGGACTATGTAGGTTCCCTAGCGGGCACTTGGATTATGTAGGTTTTTATCGGGCACTTGGAATATGTAGGTTCCCTATCGGGCACTTGGACTATGTAAGTTAACTATCGGGCACTTGGACTGTCTAGGTAACCTAGCGGGCACTTGGACTATCTAGGTTAACGAACGGGCACTTGGACTCTGTAGGTAACCCAGCGGGCATTTGGACTGTCTAGGTTACCTAGCGGGCACTTTGACTATCTATGTCAACGAATGGGCACTTGGACTATGTAGGTTACCTAGCGGGCACTTGGACTATGTAGGATCCCTATCGGACATTTGTACTACATAGGTTAACTAGTGGGTACTTTGACTATCAAGGTCAACTAGCGGGCCCTTGTACTATGTAGGTTAACTAGTGGGCACTTGGACTATCTAGGTTAACTAGCGGACCTTGAACTATGTAGGTTAACTAGCGGGCCCTTGGACTATGTAGGTTAACTAGCGGGCACTTGGACTATCTAGGTTTCCTAGCAGGCACTTGAACTATGTATATACCCTAGCGCCCACTTGGACTATCTAGGTTACCTAGCGGGCACTTGGACTATGTACGTCCCCTAGTGGGCAATTGGACTATCTAGGTTAACTATAGGGCACTAGGACTATCTAAGTTAACTAGTGGGCACTTGGACTATCTAGGTTACCTAGCAGGCACTTGGATTATGAAGGATCCCTAGCGGGCACTTGGACAATCTTGGTTAACTAGCGGGCATTTGGATGATCTAGGTTAAGTAGCGGGCACTTGGACTATCAAAGTTAACAAGTGAGCCCTTGGACTATGTAGGTTAACTAGCGGGCCCTTGGACTATCTAGGTTACGTAGCGGGCACTTGGACTATGTACGTCCTCTAGTGGGCAATTGGACCATCTAGGTTAACTATCGGGCACTAGGACTCTCTAAGTTAACTAGTGGGCACTTGGACTATCTAGGTTACCTAGCAGGCACTTGGATTATGAAGGATCCCTAGCGGGCACTTGGACAATCTTGGTTAACTAGCGGGCACTTGGATGATCTAGGTTAACTAGCGGGCACTTGGACTATCAAAGTTAACAAGTGAGCCCTTGGACTATGTAGGTTAACTAGCGGGCCCTTGGACTATCGAGGTTACCTAGCGGCCACTTGGAATATATAGGTTACCTAGCGGGAACTTGAACTATGTAGGTTACCTAGTGGGCCCTTGGACTATCTAAGTTAACGAACGGGCACTTGGAATATGCAGGTAACCTAGCGGGCACTTGCAGTGTCTAGGTTACCTAGCGGGCACTTGGATTTCTAGGTTAACGAACGGGCACTTGGACTATGTAGGTAACCTAGCGGACACTTGGACAGTCTAGGTTACCTAGTGCGCAATTGGACTATCTAGGTTAACGAACGGGCACTTGGACTATCTAGGTTACCTAGCGGGCACTTGGACTATCTAGGTTACCTAGCGGGCCCATGGACTAGATAGGTTTCCTAGCGGGTACTTGGACTATCTAGGTTAACGAACGGGCACTTGGACTATGTAGGTAACCTAGCGGACACTTGGACAGTCTAGGTTACCTAGCGGGCAATTGGACTATCTAGGTTAACGAACGGGCACTTGGACTATGTAGGTTATCTAGCGGACACTTGGACAATCTAGGTTACCTACGGGGCATTTGAACTATGTACATACCCTAGCGGGCACTTGGACTATCTAGGTTACCTAGCGGGCACTTGAACTATGTACATACCCTAGCGGGCACTTGTATTATCTAGGTTAACTGGCGGGCACTTGGACGATCTACGTTAACTAGCGGGCACTTGGACTATCTAGGTTAACTAGCGGGCACTTGGACTATCTAGATTAACTAGCGGGCCCTTGGACTATCTAGGTTAACTAGCAGGCACTTGGACTATCTAGGTTACCTAGCGGGCACGTGGACTATCTAGATTAACTAGCGGGCCCTTGGACTATCTAGGTTTACTAGCGGGCACTTGGACTATCTAGGTTAACTCGCGGGCACTTGGACTATGTAGTTTCCCTAGCGGGCATTTGTATTATTTAGGTTGCCTAGTGGGCACTTGGAGTATGTAGGTTACCTAGCGGGCAATTGGACTATGTAGGTTAACTAGAAAGCACTTGGACTATCAAGGGTACCTAGCAGGCCCTTGGACTATGTAGGTAACCTAGCGGGCACTTGGACTGTCTAGGTTACCTAGCGGGCACTTGGCCTATCTAGGTTAACGAAAGGGGTCTTGGACTATGTAGGTTAACTAGCGGACACTTCGACTATCTAGGTTCGCTAACGGGCAATTGGACTATGTAGGTTCCCTATCGGGTACTTGGACTGGCTAGGTTAACTAGCGGACAATTGGACTGTCTAGGTTACCTAGTGGGCACTTGGATTATGTAGTTTACCTAGCCGGCACTTGGACTATGTAGGTTAACTAGCGGGCACTTGGACTATCTAGGTTACCTAGAGGGCACTTGGACTATGTAGGTTAACGAACGGGCACATGGACTATGTAGGTAACCTAATGGTCACTTGGAATGTCTAGGTTACCTAGCGGGTACTTGGACTATGTAGGTTAACTGGCGGGCGCTTGGACTATGTAGGATCCCTATCGGACATTTGTATTACTTAGGTTACCTAGCTGGCACTTGGACTATCTAGGTTACCTAGCGGGCACTTGGACTATGTAAGTTAATTAGCGGGCACTTGGACTATCTAGGTTAACTAGCTGACCTTGGACTATGTAGGTTAACTAGCAGGCACTTGGACTATCTAGGTTAACTAGCTGACCTTGGACTATGTAGGTTAACTTGCGGGCACTTGGACTATCTAGGTTAACTAGCGGGCACTTGCACAATGCAAGTTCCCTAGCGGGCACTTTGACTATGTAGGTTCCCTAGCGGGCATTTGGATTATATAGGTTCCCTACGGGCACTTGGACTATCCTGGTTCCCTCACGGGCACTTGGAATATGTAGGTTCCCTATCGGACACTTGGACTATGTAGGTTCCTCAGCGGGCACTGGACTATGTAGGTTCCCTATTGGGCATTGGACTATGTAGGTTAACTAGCAGGACCTTGGATTATCTAGGTTACCTAGCGGACACTTGGACAATCTAGGTTACCTATCGGGCACTTGAACTATGTACATACCCTAGCGGGCATTTGGACTATCTACGTTACCTAGCGGGCACTTGAACTATGTACATACCCTAGCGGGCACTTGGATTATCTAGGTTAACTAGCGGGCACTTGGACGATCTAGGTTAACTAGCGCGCACTTGGACTATCTAGGTTAACTAGCGGGCACTTGGGCTATCTACGTTACCTAGCGGGCACAAGGACTATGTAGATTAACGAACGGGCACTTGGACTATGTAGGTAACCTAATGGTCACTTGGACTTGGTAGGTTACCTAGCGGGGACTTAGACTATGTAGGTTAACTAGCGGGCACTTGGACTATGTAGGATCCCTATCGGACATTTGTACTACTTAGGTTAACTAGCGGGCACTTGGACTATCTAGGTCAACTTGCGGGTCCTTGTACTATGTAGGTTAACTAGCGGGCACTTGCATTATCTAGGTTAACTAGCGGACCTTGGACTATGTAGGTTAACTAGCGGGCACTTGGACTATGTACGACCCTAGTGGGCACTAGGACTATCTAGGTTAACTAGCAGGCACTTGGACTATCTAGGTTACCTAGCAGCCACTTGGATTATGAAGGATCCATAGCGGGCAATTGGACTATCTAGGTTACCTAGCGGGTACGTGGACTATGTAGGTTAACTAGCGGACACTTGCACGTTCTAGGTTAACTAGCGGGCCCTTGCACTATGTAGGTTAACTAGCGGGACCATGGATTATGTAGGTTTACTAGCAGGCACTTAGACTATGTAGGTTAACTAGCGGGCACTAGGACTATGTAGATTCCCTAGCGGGCATTTGGATAATTTAGGTTACCATCGGGAATTTGAACTATGTAGGTTACCTAGCGGGCACTTGGACGATCTAGGTTACCTAGCAGGCACTTTGACTATCTAGGTTAACTAACGGGCACTTGGAATATGTAGGTTGCCTAGCGGGCACTTGGACTATGTAGGTTCCCTTGCGGGCACTTGGATAATGTAGGTTCCCTATTGGGCACTTGGATTATGTAGGTTCCCTATTGGGCACTTGGACTATGTAAGTTCCCTATCGGGCACTTCAAGTATGTAGGTTAACTAGCGGGCGCTTGGACTGTCTAGGTAACCTAGCGGGCACTTGGACTATCTAGGTTAACGAACGGGCACTTGGACTAGGTAGGTTACCTAGCGGGCACTTGGAGATTTAGGATCCCTATCGGACATTTGTACTACTTAGGTTAACTAGCGGGCACTTTGACTATCTAGGTTAACTAGCGGGCACTTGGACTATCTAGGTCAAGTAGCGGGCCCTTGTACTATGTAGGTTAACTAGCGGAACTTGGACTATCTAGGTTAACTAGTGGACCTTGGACTATGTAGGTTAACTTGCGGGCCCTTGGACTATGTAGGTTAACTAGCGGGCACTTGGACTATCTAGGTTTCCCAGCATGCACTCGGACTATGTACATACCCTAGCTCGCACTTGGACTATCTAGGTTACCTAGCGGGCACTTGGACTATGTACGACCCTAGTGGGCACTCGGACTATCTAGGTTAACTAACGGGCACTAGGAGTATCTAGGTTAACCAGCGGGCACTTGGACTATCTAGGTTACCTAGCAGGCTCTTGGATTATGAAGGATCCCTAGCAGGCACTTGGACTACCTAGGTTACCTAGCGGACACTTGGACTATGTAGGTTAACTAGCGGACACTTGCACGATCTAGGTTAACTAGTGGGCCGTTGCACTATGTAGGTTAACTAGCGGGCCCATGGATTATGTAGGTAAACTAGCGGGCACTTGGACTATGTAGGATCCCTATCAGACATTTGTACTACTTAGGTTAACTAGCGGGCACTTGGACTATCTAGGTCAACTAGCGGGCCCTTGTACTATGTAGGTTAACTAGCGGGCACTTGGACTATCTAGGTTAACTAGAGGACCTTCGACTATGTAGGTTAACTAGCGGGCACTTGGACTATGTACGTCCTTTGGTGGGCACTTCGACTATCTAGGTTAACTAACGGGCACTAGGACTATCTAGGTTAACTAGCGGGCACTTGGACTATCTAGGTTACCTAGCAGGCACTTGGATTATGAAGGGTCCCTAGCGGGCACTTGGACTATCTGGGTTACCTAGTGGGTACTTGGACTATGTAGGTTAACTAGCGGACACGTGCACGTTCTAGGTTAACTAGCGGGCCCATGCACTATGTAGGTTAACTAGCGGGCCCATGGATTATGTAGGTTTACTAGCAGGCACTTGGACTATCTAGGTTAACTAGCGGGCACTTGGACTATGTAGTTTCCCTAGCGGGCATTTGGACTATTTAGGTTACCATCGGGAACTTGGACTATGTAGGTTACCTAGCGGGCACTTGGACTATCTAGGTTACCTAGCGGGCACTTGGACTATGTAGGTTAACTAGCGGGCACTTGGACTATCTAGGTTCCCTAAAGAGCACTTGGACTATCTAGGTTACCGAACAGGCACTTGGACTATCTAGGTTACCTAGCGGGCACTTGCAGTATCTAGGTTACCTAGCGGGCACTTCGACTATCTAGGTTAACGAATGGGCACTTGATATATGCAGGTAACCTAGAGGGCACATGGACTGTCTAGGTTACCTAGCGGGCACTTGGACTATCTAGGTTAGGTAACGGGCATTTTGACTATCTAGGTTACATAGCGGGCATTTGGACTATGTAGGTTAACTAGCGAGCACTTGGACTCTAGGTTACCTAGAGGGCACTTGGACTATCTAGCTTACCTAGCGGGCACTTGTACTATCTAGGTTACCTAGCGGGCCCATGGACTAGGTAGGTTCCCTAGCGGGCACTTGGACTATCTAGGTCAACTTGCGGGTCCTTGTACTATGTAGGTTAACTAGCGGGCACTTGCATTATCTAGGTTAACTAGCGGACCTTGGACTATGTAGGTTAACTAGCGGGCACTTGGACTATGTACGACCCTAGTGGGCACTAGGACTATCTAGGTTAACTAGCAGGCACTTGGACTATCTAGGTTACCTAGCAGCCACTTGGATTATGAAGGATCCATAGCGGGCAATTGGACTATCTAGGTTACCTAGCGGGTACGTGGACTATGTAGGTTAACTAGCGGACACTTGCACGTTCTAGGTTAACTAGCGGGCCCTTGCACTATGTAGGTTAACTAGCGGGACCATGGATTATGTAGGTTTACTAGCAGGCACTTAGACTATGTAGGTTAACTAGCGGGCACTAGGACTATGTAGATTCCCTAGCGGGCATTTGGATAATTTAAGTTACCATCGGGAATTTGAACTATGTAGGTTACCTAGCGGGCACTTGGACGATCTAGGTTACCTAGCAGGCACTTTGACTATCTAGGTTAACTAACGGGCACTTGGAATATGTAGGTTGCCTAGCGGGCACTTGGACTATGTAGGTTCCCTAGCGGGCACTTGGATAATGTAGGTTCCCTATTGGGCACTTGGATTATGTAGGTTCCCTATTGGGCACTTGGACTATGTAAGTTCCCTATCGGGCACTTCAAGTATGTAGGTTAACTAGCGGGCGCTTGGACTGTCTAGGTAACCTAGCGGGCACTTGGACTATCTAGGTTAACGAACGGGCACTTGGACTAGGTAGGTTACCTAGCGGGCACTTGGAGATTTAGGATCCCTATCGGACATTTGTACTACTTAGGTTAACTAGCGGGCACTTTGACTATCTAGGTTAACTAGCGGGCACTTGGACTATCTAGGTCAAGTAGCGGGCCCTTGTACTATGTAGGTTAACTAGCGGAACTTGGACTATCTAGGTTAACTAGTGGACCTTGGACTATGTAGGTTAACTTGCGGGCCCTTGGACTATGTAGGTTAACTAGCGGGCACTTGGACTATCTAGGTTTCCCAGCATGCACTCGGACTATGTACATACCCTAGCTCGCACTTGGACTATCTAGGTTACCTAGCGGGCACTTGGACTATGTACGACCCTAGTGGGCACTCGGACTATCTAGGTTAACTAACGGGCACTAGGAGTATCTAGGTTAACCAGCGGGCACTTGGACTATCTAGGTTACCTAGCAGGCTCTTGGATTATGAAGGATCCCTAGCAGGCACTTGGACTACCTAGGTTACCTAGCGGACACTTGGACTATGTAGGTTAACTAGCGGACACTTGCACGATCTAGGTTAACTAGTGGGCCGTTGCACTATGTAGGTTAACTAGCGGGCCCATGGATTATGTAGGTAAACTAGCGGGCACTTGGACTATGTAGGATCCCTATCAGACATTTGTACTACTTAGGTTAACTAGCGGGCACTTGGACTATCTAGGTCAACTAGCGGGCCCTTGTACTATGTAGGTTAACTAGCGGGCACTTGGACTATCTAGGTTAACTAGAGGACCTTCGACTATGTAGGTTAACTAGCGGGCACTTGGACTATGTACGTCCTTTGGTGGGCACTTCGACTATCTAGGTTAACTAACGGGCACTAGGACTATCTAGGTTAACTAGCGGGCACTTGGACTATCTAGGTTACCTAGCAGGCACTTGGATTATGAAGGGTCCCTAGCGGGCACTTGGACTATCTGGGTTACCTAGTGGGTACTTGGACTATGTAGGTTAACTAGCGGACACGTGCACGTTCTAGGTTAACTAGCGGGCCCATGCACTATGTAGGTTAACTAGCGGGCCCATGGATTATGTAGGTTTACTAGCAGGCACTTGGACTATCTAGGTTAACTAGCGGGCACTTGGACTATGTAGTTTCCCTAGCGGGCATTTGGACTATTTAGGTTACCATCGGGAACTTGGACTATGTAGGTTACCTAGCGGGCACTTGGACTATCTAGGTTACCTAGCGGGCACTTGGACTATGTAGGTTAACTAGCGGGCACTTGGACTATCTAGGTTCCCTAAAGAGCACTTGGACTATCTAGGTTACCGAACAGGCACTTGGACTATCTAGGTTACCTAGCGGGCACTTGCAGTATCTAGGTTACCTAGCGGGCACTTCGACTATCTAGGTTAACGAATGGGCACTTGATATATGCAGGTAACCTAGAGGGCACATGGACTGTCTAGGTTACCTAGCGGGCACTTGGACTATCTAGGTTAGGTAACGGGCATTTTGACTATCTAGGTTACATAGCGGGCATTTGGACTATGTAGGTTAACTAGCGAGCACTTGGACTCTAGGTTACCTAGAGGGCACTTGGACTATCTAGCTTACCTAGCGGGCACTTGTACTATCTAGGTTACCTAGCGGGCCCATGGACTAGGTAGGTTCCCTAGCGGGCACTTGGACTATCTAGGTTAACGAACGGGCACTTGGACTATGTAGGTAACCTAGCGGACACTTGGACAGTCTAGGTTACCTAGCGGGCAATTGGACTATCTAGGTTAACGAACGGGCACTTGGACTATGTAGGTTAACTAGCGGACACTTGGACCATCTAGGTTACCTAGCGGGCACTTGAACTATGTACATACCCTACGGGCACTAGGATTATCTAGGTTAACTGGCGGGCACTTGGACGATCTACGTTAACTAGCGGGCACTTGGCCTATCTAGGTTAACGAAAGGGGTCTTGGACTATGTAGGTTAACTAGCGGACACTTCGACTATCTAGGTTCGCTAACGGGCAATTGGACTATGTAGGTTCCCTATCGGGTACTTGGACTGGCTAGGTTAACTAGCGGACAATTGGACTGTCTAGGTTACCTAGTGGGCACTTGGATTATGTAGTTTACCTAGCCGGCACTTGGACTATGTAGGTTAACTAGCGGGCACTTGGACTATCTAGGTTACCTAGAGGGCACTTGGACTATGTAGGTTAACGAACGGGCACATGGACTATGTAGGTAACCTAATGGTCACTTGGAATGTCTAGGTTACCTAGCGGGTACTTGGACTATGTAGGTTAACTGGCGGGCGCTTGGACTATGTAGGATCCCTATCGGACATTTGTATTACTTAGGTTACCTAGCTGGCACTTGGACTATCTAGGTTACCTAGCGGGCACTTGGACTATGTAAGTTAATTAGCGGGCACTTGGACTATCTAGGTTAACTAGCTGACCTTGGACTATGTAGGTTAACTAGCAGGCACTTGGACTATCTAGGTTAACTAGCTGACCTTGGACTATGTAGGTTAACTTGCGGGCACTTGGACTATCTAGGTTAACTAGCGGGCACTTGCACAATGCAAGTTCCCTAGCGGGCACTTTGACTATGTAGGTTCCCTAGCGGGCATTTGGATTATATAGGTTCCCTACGGGCACTTGGACTATCCTGGTTCCCTCACGGGCACTTGGAATATGTAGGTTCCCTATCGGACACTTGGACTATGTAGGTTCCTCAGCGGGCACTGGACTATGTAGGTTCCCTATTGGGCATTGGACTATGTAGGTTAACTAGCAGGACCTTGGATTATCTAGGTTACCTAGCGGACACTTGGACAATCTAGGTTACCTATCGGGCACTTGAACTATGTACATACCCTAGCGGGCATTTGGACTATCTACGTTACCTAGCGGGCACTTGAACTATGTACATACCCTAGCGGGCACTTGGATTATCTAGGTTAACTAGCGGGCACTTGGACGATCTAGGTTAACTAGCGCGCACTTGGACTATCTAGGTTAACTAGCGGGCACTTGGGCTATCTACGTTACCTAGCGGGCACAAGGACTATGTAGATTAACGAACGGGCACTTGGACTATGTAGGTAACCTAATGGTCACTTGGACTTGGTAGGTTACCTAGCGGGGACTTAGACTATGTAGGTTAACTAGCGGGCACTTGGACTATGTAGGATCCCTATCGGACATTTGTACTACTTAGGTTAACTAGCGGGCACTTGGACTATCTAGGTCAACTTGCGGGTCCTTGTACTATGTAGGTTAACTAGCGGGCACTTGCATTATCTAGGTTAACTAGCGGACCTTGGACTATGTAGGTTAACTAGCGGGCACTTGGACTATGTACGACCCTAGTGGGCACTAGGACTATCTAGGTTAACTAGCAGGCACTTGGACTATCTAGGTTACCTAGCAGCCACTTGGATTATGAAGGATCCATAGCGGGCAATTGGACTATCTAGGTTACCTAGCGGGTACGTGGACTATGTAGGTTAACTAGCGGACACTTGCACGTTCTAGGTTAACTAGCGGGCCCTTGCACTATGTAGGTTAACTAGCGGGACCATGGATTATGTAGGTTTACTAGCAGGCACTTAGACTATGTAGGTTAACTAGCGGGCACTAGGACTATGTAGATTCCCTAGCGGGCATTTGGATAATTTAGGTTACCATCGGGAATTTGAACTATGTAGGTTACCTAGCGGGCACTTGGACGATCTAGGTTACCTAGCAGGCACTTTGACTATCTAGGTTAACTAACGGGCACTTGGAATATGTAGGTTGCCTAGCGGGCACTTGGACTATGTAGGTTCCCTTGCGGGCACTTGGATAATGTAGGTTCCCTATTGGGCACTTGGATTATGTAGGTTCCCTATTGGGCACTTGGACTATGTAAGTTCCCTATCGGGCACTTCAAGTATGTAGGTTAACTAGCGGGCGCTTGGACTGTCTAGGTAACCTAGCGGGCACTTGGACTATCTAGGTTAACGAACGGGCACTTGGACTAGGTAGGTTACCTAGCGGGCACTTGGAGATTTAGGATCCCTATCGGACATTTGTACTACTTAGGTTAACTAGCGGGCACTTTGACTATCTAGGTTAACTAGCGGGCACTTGGACTATCTAGGTCAAGTAGCGGGCCCTTGTACTATGTAGGTTAACTAGCGGAACTTGGACTATCTAGGTTAACTAGTGGACCTTGGACTATGTAGGTTAACTTGCGGGCCCTTGGACTATGTAGGTTAACTAGCGGGCACTTGGACTATCTAGGTTTCCCAGCATGCACTCGGACTATGTACATACCCTAGCTCGCACTTGGACTATCTAGGTTACCTAGCGGGCACTTGGACTATGTACGACCCTAGTGGGCACTCGGACTATCTAGGTTAACTAACGGGCACTAGGAGTATCTAGGTTAACCAGCGGGCACTTGGACTATCTAGGTTACCTAGCAGGCTCTTGGATTATGAAGGATCCCTAGCAGGCACTTGGACTACCTAGGTTACCTAGCGGACACTTGGACTATGTAGGTTAACTAGCGGACACTTGCACGATCTAGGTTAACTAGTGGGCCGTTGCACTATGTAGGTTAACTAGCGGGCCCATGGATTATGTAGGTAAACTAGCGGGCACTTGGACTATGTAGGATCCCTATCAGACATTTGTACTACTTAGGTTAACTAGCGGGCACTTGGACTATCTAGGTCAACTAGCGGGCCCTTGTACTATGTAGGTTAACTAGCGGGCACTTGGACTATCTAGGTTAACTAGAGGACCTTCGACTATGTAGGTTAACTAGCGGGCACTTGGACTATGTACGTCCTTTGGTGGGCACTTCGACTATCTAGGTTAACTAACGGGCACTAGGACTATCTAGGTTAACTAGCGGGCACTTGGACTATCTAG
Organism: Tenrec ecaudatus; assembly: GCF_050624435.1. NCBI lineage: Eukaryota > Metazoa > Chordata > Mammalia > Afrosoricida > Tenrecidae > Tenrec > Tenrec ecaudatus. The sequence continues at coordinate 3,902,498 of NW_027457568.1, read as the reverse complement.
GTTACCTAGCAGGCACTTGGATTATGAAGGGTCCCTAGCGGGCACTTGGACTATCTGGGTTACCTAGTGGGTACTTGGACTATGTAGGTTAACTAGCGGACACGTGCACGTTCTAGGTTAACTAGCGGGCCCATGCACTATGTAGGTTAACTAGCGGGCCCATGGATTATGTAGGTTTACTAGCAGGCACTTGGACTATCTAGGTTAACTAGCGGGCACTTGGACTATGTAGTTTCCCTAGCGGGCATTTGGACTATTTAGGTTACCATCGGGAACTTGGACTATGTAGGTTACCTAGCGGGCACTTGGACTATCTAGGTTACCTAGCGGGCACTTGGACTATGTAGGTTAACTAGCGGGCACTTGGACTATCTAGGTTCCCTAAAGAGCACTTGGACTATCTAGGTTACCGAACAGGCACTTGGACTATCTAGGTTACCTAGCGGGCACTTGCAGTATCTAGGTTACCTAGCGGGCACTTCGACTATCTAGGTTAACGAATGGGCACTTGATATATGCAGGTAACCTAGAGGGCACATGGACTGTCTAGGTTACCTAGCGGGCACTTGGACTATCTAGGTTAGGTAACGGGCATTTTGACTATCTAGGTTACATAGCGGGCATTTGGACTATGTAGGTTAACTAGCGAGCACTTGGACTCTAGGTTACCTAGAGGGCACTTGGACTATCTAGCTTACCTAGCGGGCACTTGTACTATCTAGGTTACCTAGCGGGCCCATGGACTAGGTAGGTTCCCTAGCGGGCACTTGGACTATCTAGGTCAACTTGCGGGTCCTTGTACTATGTAGGTTAACTAGCGGGCACTTGCATTATCTAGGTTAACTAGCGGACCTTGGACTATGTAGGTTAACTAGCGGGCACTTGGACTATGTACGACCCTAGTGGGCACTAGGACTATCTAGGTTAACTAGCAGGCACTTGGACTATCTAGGTTACCTAGCAGCCACTTGGATTATGAAGGATCCATAGCGGGCAATTGGACTATCTAGGTTACCTAGCGGGTACGTGGACTATGTAGGTTAACTAGCGGACACTTGCACGTTCTAGGTTAACTAGCGGGCCCTTGCACTATGTAGGTTAACTAGCGGGACCATGGATTATGTAGGTTTACTAGCAGGCACTTAGACTATGTAGGTTAACTAGCGGGCACTAGGACTATGTAGATTCCCTAGCGGGCATTTGGATAATTTAAGTTACCATCGGGAATTTGAACTATGTAGGTTACCTAGCGGGCACTTGGACGATCTAGGTTACCTAGCAGGCACTTTGACTATCTAGGTTAACTAACGGGCACTTGGAATATGTAGGTTGCCTAGCGGGCACTTGGACTATGTAGGTTCCCTAGCGGGCACTTGGATAATGTAGGTTCCCTATTGGGCACTTGGATTATGTAGGTTCCCTATTGGGCACTTGGACTATGTAAGTTCCCTATCGGGCACTTCAAGTATGTAGGTTAACTAGCGGGCGCTTGGACTGTCTAGGTAACCTAGCGGGCACTTGGACTATCTAGGTTAACGAACGGGCACTTGGACTAGGTAGGTTACCTAGCGGGCACTTGGAGATTTAGGATCCCTATCGGACATTTGTACTACTTAGGTTAACTAGCGGGCACTTTGACTATCTAGGTTAACTAGCGGGCACTTGGACTATCTAGGTCAAGTAGCGGGCCCTTGTACTATGTAGGTTAACTAGCGGAACTTGGACTATCTAGGTTAACTAGTGGACCTTGGACTATGTAGGTTAACTTGCGGGCCCTTGGACTATGTAGGTTAACTAGCGGGCACTTGGACTATCTAGGTTTCCCAGCATGCACTCGGACTATGTACATACCCTAGCTCGCACTTGGACTATCTAGGTTACCTAGCGGGCACTTGGACTATGTACGACCCTAGTGGGCACTCGGACTATCTAGGTTAACTAACGGGCACTAGGAGTATCTAGGTTAACCAGCGGGCACTTGGACTATCTAGGTTACCTAGCAGGCTCTTGGATTATGAAGGATCCCTAGCAGGCACTTGGACTACCTAGGTTACCTAGCGGACACTTGGACTATGTAGGTTAACTAGCGGACACTTGCACGATCTAGGTTAACTAGTGGGCCGTTGCACTATGTAGGTTAACTAGCGGGCCCATGGATTATGTAGGTAAACTAGCGGGCACTTGGACTATGTAGGATCCCTATCAGACATTTGTACTACTTAGGTTAACTAGCGGGCACTTGGACTATCTAGGTCAACTAGCGGGCCCTTGTACTATGTAGGTTAACTAGCGGGCACTTGGACTATCTAGGTTAACTAGAGGACCTTCGACTATGTAGGTTAACTAGCGGGCACTTGGACTATGTACGTCCTTTGGTGGGCACTTCGACTATCTAGGTTAACTAACGGGCACTAGGACTATCTAGGTTAACTAGCGGGCACTTGGACTATCTAGGTTACCTAGCAGGCACTTGGATTATGAAGGGTCCCTAGCGGGCACTTGGACTATCTGGGTTACCTAGTGGGTACTTGGACTATGTAGGTTAACTAGCGGACACGTGCACGTTCTAGGTTAACTAGCGGGCCCATGCACTATGTAGGTTAACTAGCGGGCCCATGGATTATGTAGGTTTACTAGCAGGCACTTGGACTATCTAGGTTAACTAGCGGGCACTTGGACTATGTAGTTTCCCTAGCGGGCATTTGGACTATTTAGGTTACCATCGGGAACTTGGACTATGTAGGTTACCTAGCGGGCACTTGGACTATCTAGGTTACCTAGCGGGCACTTGGACTATGTAGGTTAACTAGCGGGCACTTGGACTATCTAGGTTCCCTAAAGAGCACTTGGACTATCTAGGTTACCGAACAGGCACTTGGACTATCTAGGTTACCTAGCGGGCACTTGCAGTATCTAGGTTACCTAGCGGGCACTTCGACTATCTAGGTTAACGAATGGGCACTTGATATATGCAGGTAACCTAGAGGGCACATGGACTGTCTAGGTTACCTAGCGGGCACTTGGACTATCTAGGTTAGGTAACGGGCATTTTGACTATCTAGGTTACATAGCGGGCATTTGGACTATGTAGGTTAACTAGCGAGCACTTGGACTCTAGGTTACCTAGAGGGCACTTGGACTATCTAGCTTACCTAGCGGGCACTTGTACTATCTAGGTTACCTAGCGGGCCCATGGACTAGGTAGGTTCCCTAGCGGGCACTTGGACTATCTAGGTTAACGAACGGGCACTTGGACTATGTAGGTAACCTAGCGGACACTTGGACAGTCTAGGTTACCTAGCGGGCAATTGGACTATCTAGGTTAACGAACGGGCACTTGGACTATGTAGGTTAACTAGCGGACACTTGGACCATCTAGGTTACCTAGCGGGCACTTGAACTATGTACATACCCTACGGGCACTAGGATTATCTAGGTTAACTGGCGGGCACTTGGACGATCTACGTTAACTAGCGGGCACTTGGACTATCTAGATTAACTAGCGGGCCCATGGACTATCTAGGTTAACTAGCGGGCACTTGGACTATCTAGATTAACTAGCGGGCCCTTGGACTATCTAGGTTTACTAGCGGGCACTTGGACTATCTAGGTTAACTCGCGGGCACTTGGACTATGTAGTTTCCCTAGCGGGCATTTGTATTATTTAGGTTGCCTAGTGGGCACTTGGACTATGTAGGTTACCTAGCGGGCAATTGGACTATGCAGGTTAACTAGAAAGCACTTGGACTATCAAGGTTACCTAGCGGGCCCTTGGACAATGTAGGTAACCTAGCGGGCATTTGGACTGTCTAGGTTACCTAGCAGGCACTTGGCCTATCTAGGTTTACGAACGGGCTCTTGGACTATGTAGGTTAACTAGCGGACACTTCGACTATCTAGGTTCGCTAACGGGCAATTGGACTATCTAGGTTACCTAGCGGGCACTTGGACTATGTAGGTTCCCTAGCGGGCACTTGGACTATTTAGGTTACCTAGCAGGCACTTTGACTATCTAGGTTAACTAACGGGCACTTGGACTATGTAGGTTCCCTAGCGAGCACTTGGACTATGTAGGTTCTCTAGCGGGCACTTGGACTATGTAGGTTCCCTATCGGGTACTTGGACTGTCTAGGTTAACTAGCGGGCAATTGGACTGTCTAGGTTACCTAGTGGGCACTTGGACTATGTAGTTTACCTAGCCGGCACTTGGACTATGTAGGTTAACTAGCGGGCACTTGGACTATCTAGGTTACCTAGAGGGAACTTGGACTATGTACGTTCCCTAGCGGGCACTTGGACTATGTAGGTTTACGAACGGGCACATGGAGTATGTAGGTAACCTAATGGTCACTTGGACTGTCTAGGTTACCTAGCGGCGACCTGGACTATGTAGGTTAACTAGCGGGCGCTTGGACTATGTAGGATCCCTATCAGACATTTGTATTACATAGGTTACCTAGCGGGCACTCGGACTATCTAGGTTACCTAGCGGGCACTTGGACTATGTAGGTTAATTAGCGGGCACTTGGACTATCTAGGTTAACTAGCTGACCTTGGACTATGTAGGTTAACTCGCGGGCACTTGGACTATCTAGGTTAACTAGCTGACCTTGGACTATGTAGGTTAACTTGCGGGCACTTGGACAATCTAGGTTAACTAGCGGGCACTTGCACAATGCAAGTTCCCTAGCGGGCACTTTGACTATGTAGGTTCCCTCGCGGGCACTTGGATTATATTGGTTCCCTACGGACACTTGGACTATCCTGGTTTCCTCACGGGAACTTGGAATATGTAGGTTCCCTATCGGACACTTGGACTATGTAGGTTCCTCAGCGGGCACTTGGACTATGTAGGTTCCCTATCGGGCATTGGACTATGTAGGTTAACTAGCAGGACCTTGGACTATCTAGGTTACCTAGCGGACACTTGGACAATCTAGGTTACCTATCGGGCACTTGAACTATGTACATACCCTAGCGGGCATTTGGAGTATCTAGGTTACCTAGCGGGCACTTGAACTATGTACATACCCTAGCGGGCACTTGTATTATCTAGGTTAACTGGCGGGCACTTGGACGATCTACGTTAACTAGCGGGCACTTGGACTATCTAGGTTAACTAGCGGGCACTTGGACTATCTAGATTAACTAGCGGGCCCTTGGACTATCTAGGTTAACTAGCAGGCACTTGGACTATCTAGGTTAACTAGCGGGCACGTGGACTATCTAGATTAACTAGCGGGCCCTTGGACTATCTAGGTTTACTAGCGGGCACTTGGACTATCTAGGTTAACTCGCGGGCACTTGGACTATGTAGTTTCCCTAGCGGGCATTTGTATTATTTAGGTTGCCTAGTGGGCACTTGGACTATGTAGGTTACCTAGCGGGCAATTGGACTATGTATGTTAACTAGAAAGCACTTGGACTATCAAGGGTACCTAGCAGGCCCTTGGACTATGTAAGTAACCTAGCGGGCACTTGGACTGTCTAGGTTACCTAGCGGGCACTTGGCCTATCTAGGTTAACGAAAGGGGTCTTGGACTATGTAGGTTAACTAGCGGACACTTCGACTATCTAGGTTCGCTAACGGGCAATTGGACTATCTAGGTTACCTAGCGGTCACTTGGACTATGTAGGTTCCCTAGCGGGCACTTGGACTATTTAGGTTACCTAGCAGGCACTTTGACTATCTAGGTTAACTAACGGGCACTTGGACTATGTAGGTTGCCTAGCGAGCACTTGGACTATGTAGGTTCCCTAGCTGGCACTTGGACTATGTAGGTTCCCTATCGGGTACTTGGACTGGCTAGGTTAACTAGCGGACAATTGGACTGTCTAGGTTACCTAGTGGGCACTTGGACTATGTAGTTTACCTAGCCGGCACTTGGACTATGTAGGTTAACTAGCGGGCACTTGGACTATCTAGGTTACCTAGAGGGCACTTGGACTATGTAGGTTAACGAACGGGCACATGGACTATGTAGGTAACCTAATGGTCACTTGGAATGTCTAGGTTACCTAGCGGGGACTTGGACTATGTAGGTTAACTGGCGGGCGCTTGGACTATGTAGGATCCCTATCGGACATTTGTATTACTTAGGTTACCTAGCTGGCTCTTGGACTATCTAGGTTACCTAGCGGGCACTTGGACTATGTAAGTTAATTAGCGGGCACTTGGACTATCTAGGTTAACTAGCTGACCTTGGACTATGTAGGTTAACTAGCGGGCACTTGGACTATCTAGGTTAACTAGCTGACCTTGGACTATGTAGGTTAACTTGCGGGCACTTGGACTATCTAGGTTAACTAGCGGGCACTTGCACAATGCAAGTTCCCTAGCGGGCACTTTGACTATGTAGGTTCCCTAGCGGGCATTTGGATTATATAGGTTCCCTACGGGCACTTGGACTATCCTGGTTCCCTCACGGGCACTTGGAATATGTAGGTTCCCTATCAGACACTTGGACTATGTAGGTTCCTCAGCGGGCACTGGACTATGTAGGTTCCCTATTGGGCATTGGACTATGTAGGTTAACTAGCAGGACCTTGGATTATCTAGGTTACCTAGCGGACACTTGGACAATCTAGGTTACCTATCGGGCACTTGAACTATGTACATACCCTAGCGGGCATTTGGACTATCTACGTTACCTAGCGGGCACTTGAACTATGTACATACCCTAGCGGGCACTTGGATTATCTAGGTTAACTAGCGGGCACTTGGACGATCTAGGTTAACTAGCGCGCACTTGGACTATCTAGGTTAACTAGCGGGCACTTGGGCTATCTACGTTACCTAGCGGGCACAAGGACTATGTAGATTAACGAACGGGCACTTGGACTATGTAGGTAACCTAATGGTCACTTGGACTTGCTAGGTTACCTAGCGGGGACTTGGACTATGTAGGTTAACTAGCGGGCACTTGGACTATGTAGGATCCCTATCGGACATTTGTACTACTTAGGTTAACTAGCGGGCACTTGGACTATCTAGGTCAACTTGCGGGTCCTTGTACTATGTAGGTTAACTAGCGGGCACTTGCATTATCTAGGTTAACTAGCGGACCTTGGACTATGTAGGTTAACTAGCGGGCACTTGGACTATGTACGTCCCCTAGTGGGTACTAGGACTATCTAGGTTAACTAGCAGGCACTTGGACTATCTAGGTTACCTAGCAGCCACTTGGATTATGAAGGATCCATAGCGGGCAATTGGACTATCTAGGTTACCTAGCGGGTACGTGGACTATGTAGGTTAACTAGCGGACACTTGCACATTCTAGGTTAACTAGCGGGCCCTTGCACTATGTAGGTTAACTAGCAGGACCATGGATTATGTAGGTTTACTAGCAGGCACTTAGACTATGTAGGTTAACTAGTGGGCACTAGGACTATGTAGATTCCCTAGCGGGCATTTGGATAATTTAGGTTACCATCGGGAATTTGAACTATGTAGGTTACCTAGCGGGCACTTGGACGATCTAGGTTACCTAGCAGGCACTTTGACTATCTAGGTTAACTAACGGGCACTTGGAATATGTACATACCCTAGCGGGCATTTGGACTATCTAGGTTACCTAGCGGGCACTTGAACTATGTACATACCCTAGCGGGCACTTGGATTATCTAGGTTAACTAGCGGGCACTTGGACGATCTAGGTTAACTAGCGAGCACTTGGACTATCTAGGTTAACTAGCGGGCACTTGGACTATCTAGATTAACTAGCGGGCCCTTGGACTATCTAGGTTAACTAGTGGGCACTTGGACTATCTAGGTTAACTAGGGGGAATTGGACTATCTAGATTAACTAGCGGGCACTTGAACTATCTATGTTAACTAGCGGGCACTTGGGCTATCTAGGTTAACTAGCGGGCACAAGGACTATGTAGATTAACGAACGGGCACTTGGACTATGTAGGTAACCTAATGGTCACTTGGACTTGCTAGGTTACCTAGCGGGGACTTGGACTATGTAGGTTAACTAGCGGGCACTTAGACTATGTAGGATCCCTATCGGACATTTGTACTACTTAGGTTAACTAGCGGGCACTTGGACTATCTAGGTCAACTTGCGGGCCCTAGTACTATGTAGGTTAACTAGCGGGCACTTGGATTATCTAGGTTAACTAGCGGACCTTGGACTATGTAGGTTAACTAGCGGGCACTTGGACTATCTAGGTTAACTAGTGGACCTTGGACTATGTAGGTTAACTTGCGGGCCCTTGGACTATGTAGGTTTTATAGCGGGCACGTGGACTATCTAGGTTTCCCAGCATGCACTCGGACTATGTACATACCCTAGCTCGCACTTGGACTATCTAGGTTACCTAGCGGGCACTTGGACTATGTACGTCCCCTAGTGGGCACTTGGACTATCTAGGTTAACTAACGGGCACCAGGAGTATCTATGTTAACCAGCGGACACTTGGACTATCTAGGTTACCTAGCAGGCTCTTGGATTATGAAGGATCCCTAGCGGGCACTTGGACTACCTAGGTTACCTAGCGGGCACTTGGAATATGTAGGTTAACTAGCGGACACTTGCACGATCTAGGTTAACTAGTGGGCCGTTGCACTATGTAGGTTAACTAGCGGGCACATGGACTATGTAGGATCCCTATCGGACATTTGTACTACTTAGGTTAACTAGCGGGCACTTGGACTATCTAGGTTAAATAGAGGACCTTCGACTATGTAGGTTAACTAGCGGGCACTTGGACTATGTACATCCCTTGGTGGGCACTTCGACTATCTAGGTTAACTAACGGGCACTAGGACTATCTAGGTTAACTAGCGGGCACTTGGACTATCTAGGTTACCTAGCAGGCACTTGGATTATGAAGGATCCCTAGCGGGCACTTGGACTATCTGGGTTACCTAGTGGGTACGTGGACTATGTAGTTTAACTAGCGGACACGTGCACGTTCTAGGTTAACTAGCGGGCCCATGCACTATGTAGGTTAACTAGCGGGCCCATGGATTATATAGGTTTACTAGCAGGCACTTGGACTATCTAGGTTAACTAGCGGGCACTTGGACTATGTAGTTTCCCTAGCGGGCATTTGGACTATTTAGGTTACCATCGGGAACTTGGACTATGTAGGTTACCTAGCGGGCACTTGGACTATCTAGGTTACCTAGCGGGCACTTGGACTATGTAGGTTAACTAGCGGGCACTTGGACTATCTAGGTTCCCTAAAGGGCACTTGGACTATCTAGGTTACCGAACAGGTACTTGGACTATCTAGGTTACCTAGCGGGCACTTGCAGTATCTAGGTTACCTAGCGGGCACTTCGACTATCTAGGTTAACGAATGGGCACTTGGAATATGCAGGTAACCTAGAGGGCACATGGACTGTCTAGGTTACCTAGCTGGCACTTGGACTATCTAGGTTAGGTAACGGGCATTTTGACTATCTAGGTTACATAGCGGGCATTTGGACTATGTAGGTTAACTAGCGAGCACTTGGACTCTAGGTTACCTAGAGGGCACTTGGACTATCTAGCTTACCTAGCGGGCACTTGTACTATCTAGGTTACCTAGCGGGCCCATGGACTAGGTAGGTTTCCTAGCGGGCACTTGGACTATCTAGGTTAACGAACGGGCACTTGGACTATGTAGGTAACCTAGCGGACACTTGGACAGTCTAGGTTACCTAGGGGGCATTTGAACTATGTACATACCCTAGCGGGCACTTGGACTATCTAGGTTACCTAGCGGGCACTTGAACTATGTACGTACCCTAGCGGGCACTTGGATTATCTAGGTTAACTGGCGGGCACTTGGACGATCTACGTTAACTAGCGGGCACTTGGACTATCTAGGTTAACTAGCGGGCACTTGGACTATCTAGATTAACTAGCGGGCCCTTGGACTATCTAGGTTAACTAGCGGGCACTTGGACTATCTAGATTAACTAGCGGGCCCTTGGACTATCTAGGTTAACTCGCGGGCACTTGGACTATGTAGTTTCCCTAGCTGGCATTTGTATTATTTAGGTTGCCTAGTGGGCACTTGGACTATGTAGGTTACCTAGCGGGCAATTGGATTATGTAGGTTAACTAGAAAGCACTTGGAATATCAAGGTTACCTAGTGGGCCCTTGGACAATGTAGGTAACCTAGCGGACATTTGGACTGTCTAGGTTACCTAGCAGGCACTTGGCCTATCTAGGTTCACGAACGGGCTCTTGGACTATGTAGGTTAACTAGCGGACACTTCGACTATCTAGGTTCGCTAACGGGCAATTGGACTATTTAGGTTACCTAGCGAGCACTTGGACTATGTAGGTTCTCTAGCGGGCACTTGGACTATGTAGGTTCCCTATCGGGTACTTGGACTGTCTAGGTTAACTAGCGGGCAATTGGACTGTCTAGGTTACCTAGTGGGCACTTGGACTATGTAGTTTACCTAGCCGGCACTTGGACTATGTAGGTTAACTAGCGGGCACTTGGACTATCTAGGTTACCTAGAGGGAACTTGGACTATGTACGTTCCCTAGCGGGCACTTGGACTATGTAGGTTAACGAACGGGCACATGGAGTATGTAGGTAACCTAATGGTCACTTGGACTGTCTAGGTTACCTAGTGGCGACCTGGACTATGTAGGTTAACTAGCGGGCGCTTGGACTATGTAGGATCCCTATCAGACATTTGTATTACATAGGTTACCTAACGGGCACTCGGACTATCTAGGTTACCTAGCGGGCACTTGGACTATGTAGGTTAATTAGCGGGCACTTGGACTATCTAGGTTAACTAGCTGACCTTGGACTATGTAGGTTAACTCGCGGGCACTTGGACTATCTAGGTTAACTAGCTGACCTTGGACTATGTAGGTTAACTTGCGGGCACTTGGACAATCTAGGTTAACTAGCGGGCACTTGCACAATGCAAGTTCCCTAGCGGGCACTTTGACTATGTAGGTTCCCTCGCGGGCACTTGGATTATATTGGTTCCCTACGGACACTTGGACTATCCTGGTTTCCTCACGGGAACTTGGAATATGTAGGTTCCCTATCGGACACTTGGACTATGTAAGTTCCTCAGCGGGCACTTGGACTATGTAGGTTCCCTATCGGGCATTGGACTATGTAGGTTAACTAGCAGGACCTTGGACTATCTAGGTTACCTAGCGGACACTTGGACAATCTAGGTTACCTATCGGGCACTTGAACTATGTACATACCCTAGCGGGCATTTGGAGTATCTAGGTTACCTAGCGGTCACTTGAACTATGTACATACCCTAGCGGGCACTTGTATTATCTAGGTTAACTGGCGGGCACTTGGACGATCTACGTTAACTAGCGGGCACTTGGACTATCTAGGTTAACTAGCGGGCACTTGGACTATCTAGATTAACTAGCGGGCCCTTGGACTATCTAGGTTAACTAGCAGGCACTTGTACTATCTAGGTTAACTAGCGGGCACGTGGACTATCTAGATTAACTAGCGGGCCCTTGGACTATCTAGGTTTATTAGCGGGCACTTGGACTATCTAGGTTAACTCGCGGGCACTTGGACTATGTAGTTTCCCTAGCGGGCATTTGTATTATTTAGGTTGCCTAGTGGGCACTTGGACTATGTAGGTTACCTAGCGGGCAATTGGACTATGTATGTTAACTAGAAAGCACTTGGACTATCAAGGGTACCTAGCAGGCCCTTGGACTATGTAAGTAACCTAGCGGGCACTTGGACTGTCTAGGTTACCTAGCGGGCACTTGGCCTATCTAGGTTAACGAAAGGGGTCTTGGACTATGTAGGTTAACTAGCGGACACTTCGACTATCTAGGTTCGCTAACGGGCAATTGGACTATCTAGGTTACCTAGCGGGCACTTGGACTATGTAGGTTCCCTAGCGGGCACTTGGACTATTTAGGTTACCTAGCAGGCACTTTGACTATCTAGGTTAACTAACGGGCACTTGGACTATGTAGGTTGCCTAGCGAGCACTTGGACTATGTAGGTTCCCTAGCTGGCACTTGGACTATGTAGGTTCCCTATCGGGTACTTGGACTGGCTAGGTTAACTAGCGGACAATTGGACTGTCTAGGTTACCTAGTGGGCACTTGGACTATGTAGTTTACCTAGCCGGCACTTGGACTATGTAGGCTAACTAGCGGGCACTTGGACTATCTAGGTTACCTAGAGGGCACTTGGACTATGTAGGGTAACGAACGGGCACATGGACTATGTAGGTAACCTAATGGTCACTTGGAATGTCTAGGTTACCTAGCGGGGACTTGGACTATGTAGGTTAACTGGCGGGCGCTTGGACTATGTAGGATCCCTATCGGACATTTGTATTACTTAGGTTACCTAGCTGGCACTTGGACTATCTAGGTTACCTAGCGGGCACTTGGACTATGTAAGTTAATTAGCGGGCACTTGGACTATCTAGGTTAACTAGCTGACCTTGGACTATGTAGGTTAACTAGCGGGCACTTGTACTATCTAGGTTAACTAGCTGACCTTGGACTATGTAGGTTAACTTGCGGGCACTTGGACTATCTAGGTTAACTAGCGGGCACTTGCACAATGCAAGTTCCCTAGCGGGCACTTTGACTATGTAGGTTCCCTAGCGGGCATTTGGATTATATAGGTTCCCTACGGGCACTTGGACTATCCTGGTTCCCTCACGGGCACTTGGAATATGTAGGTTCCCTATCGGACACTTGGACTATGTAGGTTCCTCAGCGGGCACTGGACTATGTAGGTTCCCTATTGGGCATTGGACTATGTAGGTTAACTAGCAGGACCTTGGATTATCTAGGTTACCTAGCGGACACTTGGACAATCTAGGTTACCTATCGGGCACATGAACTATGTACATACCCTAGCGGGCATTTGGACTATCTACGTTACCTAGCGGGCACTTGAACTATGTACATACCCTAGCGGGCACTTGGATTATCTAGGTTTACTAGCGGGCACTTGGACGATCTAGGTTAACTAGCGCGCACTTGGACTATCTAGGTTAACTAGCGGGCACTTGGGCTATCTACGTTACCTAGCGGGCACAAGGACTATGTAGATTAACGAACGGGCACTTGGACTATGTAGGTAACCTAATGGTCACTTGGACTTGCTAGGTTACCTAGCGGGGACTTGGACTATGTAGGTTAACTAGCGGGCACTTGGACTATGTAGGATCCCTATCGGACATTTGTACTACTTAGGTTAACTAGCGGGCACGTGGACTATCTAGGTCAACTTGCGGGTCCTTGTACTATGTAGGTTAACTAGCGGGCACTTGCATTATCTAGGTTAACTAGCGGACCTTGGACTATGTAGGTTAACTAGCGGGCACTTGGACTATGTACGTCCCCTAGTGGGCACTAGGACTATCTAGGTTAACTAGCAGGCACTTGGACTATCTAGGTTACCTAGCAGCCACTTGGATTATGAAGGATCCATAGCGGGCAATTGGACTATCTAGGTTACCTAGCGGGTACGTGGACTATGTAGGTTAACTAGCGGACACTTGCACGTTCTAGGTTAACTAGCGGGCCCTTGCACTATGTAGGTTAACTAGCGGGACCATGGATTATGTAGGTTTACTAGCAGGCACTTAGACTATGTAGGTTAACTAGCGGGCACTAGGACTATGTAGATTCCCTAGCGGGCATTTGGATAATTTAGGTTACCATCGGGAATTTGAACTATGTAGGTTACCTAGCGGGCACTTGGACGATCTAGGTTACCTAGCAGGCACTTTGACTATCTAGGTTAACTAACGGGCACTTGGAATATGTACATACCCTAGCGGGCATTTGGACTATCTAGGTTACCTAGCGGGCACTTGAACTATGTACATACCCTAGCGGGCACTTGGATTATCTAGGTTAACTAGCGGGCACTTGGACGATCTAGGTTAACTAGCGAGCACTTGGACTATCTAGGTTAACTAGCGGGCACTTGGACTATCTAGATTAACTAGCGGGCCCTTGGACTATCTAGGTTAACTAGTGGGCACTTGGACTATCTAGGTTAACTAGGGGGAATTGGACTATCTAGATTAACTAGCGGGCACTTGAACTATCTATGTTAACTAGCGGGCACTTGGGCTATCTAGGTTAACTAGCGGGCACAAGGACTATGTAGATTAACGAACGGGCACTTGGACTATGTAGGTAACCTAATGGTCACTTGGACTTGCTAGGTTACCTAGCGGGGACTTGGACTATGTAGGTTAACTAGCGGGCACTTAGACTATGTAGGATGCCTATCGGACATTTGTACTACTTAGGTTAACTAGCGGGCACTTGGACTATCTAGGTCAACTTGCGGGCCCTAGTACTATGTAGGTTAACTAGCGGGCACTTGGATTATCTAGGTTAACTAGCGGACCTTGGACTATGTAGGTTAACTAGCGGGCACTTGGACTATCTAGGTTAACTAGTGGACCTTGGACTATGTAGGTTAACTTGCGGGCCCTTGGACTATGTAGGTTTTATAGCGGGCACGTGGACTATCTAGGTTTCCCAGCATGCACTCGGACTATGTACATACCCTAGCTCGCACTTGGACTATCTAGGTTACCTAGCGGGCACTTGGACTATGTACGTCCCCTAGTGGGCACTTGGACTATCTAGGTTAACTAACGGGCACCAGGAGTATCTATGTTAACCAGCGGACACTTGGACTATCTAGGTTACCTAGCAGGCTCTTGGATTATGAAGGATCCCTAGCGGGCACTTGGACTACCTAGGTTACCTAGCGGGCACTTGGAATATGTAGGTTAACTAGCGGACACTTGCACGATCTAGGTTCACTAGTGGGCCGTTGCACTATGTAGGTAAACTAGCGGGCACTTGGACTATGTAGGATCCCTATCGGACATTTGTACTACTTAGGTTAACTAGCGGGCACTTGGACTATCTAGGTTAAATAGAGGACCTTCGACTATGTAGGTTAACTAGCGGGCACTTGGACTATGTACATCCCTTGGTGGGCACTTCGACTATCTAGGTTAACTAACGGGCACTAGGACTATCTAGGTTAACTAGCGGGCACTTGGACTATCTAGGTTACCTAGCAGGCACTTGGATTATGAAGGATCCCTAGCGGGCACTTGGACTATCTGGGTTACCTAGTGGGTACGTGGACTATGTAGGTTAACTAGCGGACACGTGCACGTTCTAGGTTAACTAGCGGGCCCATGCACTATGTAGGTTAACTAGCGGGCCCATGGATTATGTAGGTTTACTAGCAGGCACTTGGACTATCTAGGTTAACTAGCGGGCACTTGGACTATGTAGTTTCCCTAGCGGGCATTTGGACTATTTAGGTTACCATCGGGAACTTGGACTATGTAGGTTACCTAGCGGGCACTTGGACTATCTAGGTTACCTAGCGGGCACTTGGACTATGTAGGTTAACTAGCGGGCACTTGGACTATCTAGGTTCCCTAAAGGGCACTTGGACTATCTAGGTTACCGAACAGGTACTTGGACTATCTAGGTTACCTAGCGGGCACTTGCAGTATCTAGGTTACCTAGCGGGCACTTCGACTATCTAGGTTAACGAATGGGCACTTGGAATATGCAGGTAACCTAGAGGGCACATGGACTGTCTAGGTTACCTAGCGGGCACTTGGACTATCTAGGTTAGGTAACGGGCATTTTGACTATCTACGTTACATAGCGGGCATTTGGACTATGTAGGTTAACTAGCGAGCACTTGGACTCTAGGTTACCTAGAGGGCACTTGGACTATCTAGCTTACCTAGCGGGCACTTGTACTATCTAGGTTACCTAGCGGGCCCATGGACTAGGTAGGTTTCCTAGCGGGCACTTGGACTATCTAGGTTAACGAACGGGCACTTGGACTATGTAGGTAACCTAGCGGACACTTGGACAGTTTAGGTTACCTAGGGGGCATTTGAACTATGTACATACCCTAGCGGGCACTTGGACTATCTAGGTTACCTAGCGGGCACTTGAACTATGTACGTACCCTAGCGGGCACTTGGATTATCTAGGTTAACTGGCGGGCACTTGGACGATCTACGTTAACTAGCGGGCACTTGGACTATCTAGGTTAACTAGCGGGCACTTGGACTATCTAGATTAACTAGCGGGCCCTTGGACTATCTAGGTTAACTAGCGGGCACTTAGACTATCTAGATTAACTAGCGGGCCCTTGGACTATCTAGGTTAACTCGCGGGCACTTGGACTATGTAGTTTCCCTAGCTGGCATTTGTATTATTTAGGTTGCCTAGTGGGCACTTGGACTATGTAGGTTACCTAGCGGGCAATTGGACTATGTAGGTTAACTAGAAAGCACTTGGACTATCAAGGTTACCTAGTGGGCCCTTGGACAATGTAGGTAACCTAGCGGGCATTTGGACTGTCTAGGTTACCTAGCAGGCACTTGGCCTATCTAGGTTCACGAACGGGCTCTTGGACTATGTAGGTTAACTAGCGGACACTTCGACTATCTAGGTTCGCTAACGGGCAATTGGACTATCTATGTTACCTAGCGGGCACTTGGACTATGTAGGTTCCCTAGCGGGCACTTGGACTATTTAGGTTACCTAGCAGGCACTTTGACTATCTAGGTTAACTAACGGGCACTTGGACTATGTAGGTTGCCTAGCGAGCACTTGGACTATGTAGGTTCCCTAGCGGGCACTTGGACTATGTAGGTTCCCTATCGGGTACTTGGACTGTCTAGGTTAACTAGCGGGCAATTGGACTGTCTAGGTTACCTAGTGGGCACTTGGACTATGTAGTTTACCTAGCCGGCACTTGGACTATGTAGGTTAACTAGCGGGCACTTGGACTATCTAGGTTACCTAGAGGGCACTTGGACTATGTACGTTCCCTAGCGGGCACTTGGACTATGTAGGTTAACGAACGGGCACATGTCTATGTAGGTAACCTAATGGTCACTTGGACTGTCTAGGTTACCTAGCGGGGACCTGGACTATGTAGGTTAACTAGCGGGCGCTTGGACTATGTAGGATCCCTATCGGACATTTGTATTACTTAGGTTACCTAGCGGGCACTTGGACTATCTAGGTTACCTAGCGGGCACTTGGACTATGTAGGTTAATTAGCGGGCACTTGGACTATCTAGGTTACCTAGCTGACCTTGGACTATGTAGGTTAACTAGCGGGCACTTGGACTATATAGGTTAACTAGCTGACCTTGGACTATGTAGGTTAACTTGCTGGCACTTGGACTATCTAGGTTAACTAGCGGGCACTTGCACAATGCAAGTTCCCTAGCGGGCACTTTGACTATGTAGGTTCCCTAGCGGGCACTTGGATTATATTGGTTCCCTACGGACACTTGGACTATCCTGGTTCCCTCACGGGCACTTGGAATATGTAGGTTCCCTATCGGACACTTCGACTATGTAGGTTCCTCAGCAGGCACTTGGACTATGTAGGTTCCCTATCGGGCATTGGACTATGTAGGTTAACTAGCAGGACCTTGGACTATCTAGGTTACCTAGCGGACACTTGGACAATCTAGGTTACCTATCGGGCACTTGAAGTATGTACATACCCTAGCGGGCATTTGGACTATCTAGGTTACCTAGCGGGCACTTGAACTATGTACATACCCTAGCGGGCACTTTGATTATCTAGGTTAACTAGCGGGCACTTGGACGATCTATGTTAACTAGCGAGCACTTGGACTATCTAGGTTAACTAGCGGGCACTTGGACTATCTAGATTAACTAGCGGGCCCTTGGACTATCTAGGTTAACTAGTGGGCACTTGGACTATCTAGGTTAACTAGCGGGCACTTGTACTATCTAGATTAACTAGCGGGCACTTGGACTATCTAGGTTAACTAGCGGGCACTTGGGCTATCTACGTTACCTAGCGGGCACAAGGACTATGTAGATTAACGAACGGGCACTTGGACTATGTAGGTAACCTAATGGTCACTTGGACTTGCTAGGTTACCTAGCGGGGACTTGGACTATGTAGGTTAACTAGCGGGCACTTAGACTATGTAGGATCCCTATCGGACATTTGTACTACTTAGGTTAACTAGCGGGCACTTGGATTATCTAGGTTAACTAGCGGACCTTGGACTATGTAGGTTAACTAGCGGGCACTTGGACTATGTACGTCCCCTAGTGGGCACTTGGACTATCTAGGTTTACTAACGGGCACTAGGACTATCTAGGTTAACTAGCAGGCACTTGGACTATCTAGGTTACCTAGCAGCCACTTGGATTATGAAGGATCCCTAGCGGGCAATTGGACTATCTAGGTTACCTAGCGGGTACGTGGACTATGTAGGTTAACTAGCGGACACTTGCACGTTCTAGGTTAACTAGCGGGCCCTTGCACTATGTAGGTTAACTAGCGGGACCATGCATTATGTAGGTTTACTAGCAGGCACTTAGACTATGTAGGTTAACTAGCGGGCACTAGGACTATGTAGTTTCCCTAGCGGGCATTTGGACTATTTAGGTTACCATCGGGAATTTGGACTATGTAGGTTACCTAGCGGGCACTTGGACGATCTAGGTTACCTAGCAGGCACTTTGACTATCTAGGTTAACTAACGGGCACGTGGAATATGTAGGTTGCCTAGCGGGCACTTGGACTATGTAGGTTCCCTAGCAGGCACTTGGATTATGTAGGTTCCCTATTGGGCACTTGGATTATGTAGGTTCCCTATTGGGCACTTGGATTATGTAGGTTCCCTATCGGGCACTTGGACTATGTAGGTTAACTAGCGGGCACTTGGACTATCTAGGTTTCCCAGCATGCACTCGGACTATGTACATACCCTAGCTCGCACTTGGACTATCTAGGTTACCTAGCGGGCACTTGGACTATGTACGTCCCCTAGTGGGCACTTGGACTATCTAGGTTAACTAACGGGCACTAGGAGAATCTAGGTTAACCAGCGGGCACTTGGACTATCTAGGTTACCTAGTAGGCTCGTGGATTATGAAGGATCCCTAGCGGGCCCTTGGACTACCTAGGTTACCTAGCGGGCACTTGGACTATGTAGGTTAACTAGCGGACACTTGCACGATCTAGGTTAACTAGTGGGCCGTTGCACTATGTAGGTTAACTAGCGGGCCCATGGATTTTGTAGGTTAACTAGCGGGCACTTGGATTATTTAGGATCCCTATCGGACATTTGTACTACTTAGGTTAACTAGCGGGCACTTGGACTAAATACGTCAACTAGCGAGCCCTTGACTATGTAGTTTAACTAGCGGGCACTTGGACTATCTAGGTTAACTAGCGGACCTTCGACTATGTAGGTTAACTAGCGGGCACTTGGACTATGTACGTCCCTTGGTGGGCACTTCGACTATCTAGGTTAACAAACGGGCACTAGGACTATCTAGGTTAACTAGCGGGCACTTGGACTATCTAGGTTACCTAGCAGGCACTTGGATTATGAAGGATCCCTAGCGGGCACTTGGACTATCTAGGTTACCTAGCGGGTACGTGGACTATGTAGGTTAACTAGCGGACACGTGCACGTTCTAGGTTAACTAGCGGGCCCATGCACTATGTAGGTTAACTAGCGGGCCCATGGATTATGTAGGTTTACTAGCAGGCACTTGGACTATCTAG
This sequence comes from Tenrec ecaudatus, assembly GCF_050624435.1. Classification (NCBI taxonomy): domain Eukaryota; kingdom Metazoa; phylum Chordata; class Mammalia; order Afrosoricida; family Tenrecidae; genus Tenrec; species Tenrec ecaudatus. Next base: position 3,882,925 of record NW_027457568.1, on the reverse strand, counting down.
GTTAACTAGCGGGCACATGGACTATGTAGTTTCCCTAGCGGGCATTTGGACTATTTAGGTTACCATCGGGAACTTGGACTATGTAGGTTACCTAGCGGGCACTTTGACTATCTAGGTTAACTAACGGGCACTTGGACTATGTAGGTTGCCTTGCGGGCACTTGGACTATGTAGGTTCCCTAGAGGGCACTTGGACTGTCTAGGTAACCTAGTGAGCACTTGGACTATCTAGGTTAACGAACGGGCACTTGGACTATTAGGTAACCTAGCGGGCAATTGGACTGTCTAGGTTATCTAGCAGGCACTTTGACTATCTAGGTTAACGAACGGGCACTTGGACTATGTAGGTTGCCTAGCGTAACTTAGACTATGTAGGTTCCCTAGCGGGCACTTGGACAATGTAGGTTCCCTAACGGGTACTTGGACTGTCTAGGTTAACTAGCGGGCAATTGGACTGTCTAGGTTACCTAGTGGGCACTTGGACTATGTAGTTTACCTAGCAGGCACTTGGACTCTGTAGGTTAACTAGCGGGCACTTGGACTATCTAGGTTACCTAGAGGGCAATTGGACTATGTACGTTCCCTAGCGGGCACTTGCGCTATGTACGTTACCTAGCGGGCACTTGGACTATGTAGGTTAACGAACGGGCACATGGACTATGTAGGTAACCTAATGGTCACTTGGACTGTCTAGGTTACCTAGCGGGGACTTGGATTATGAAGGATCCCTAGCGGGCACTTGGACTATGAAGGTTAACTAGCGGACACTTGCACGATCTAGGTTAACTAGCGGGCCTTTGCACTATGTAGGTTAACTAGCGGGCCCATGGATTATGTAGGTTTACTAGCAGGCACTTGGACTATGTAGGTTACCTAGCGGGCACTTGGACTATCTAGGTTACATAGCAGGCACTTTGACTATCTAGGTTACCTAACGGGCACTTGGACTACATAGGTTGCCTATCGGGCACTTGGACTACGTAGGTTCCCTAGCAGGCACTTGGATTATGTAGGTTCCCTATCGGGCACTTGGACTATGTAGGTTAACTAGCGGGCACTTGGACTATCTAGGTTAACGATTGGGCACTTGTACTATGTATGATCCCTATCGGACATTTGTACTACTTAGGTTAACTAGTGGGCACTTTGACTATCTAGGTTAACTAGCTGGCACTTGGACTATCTAGGTCAACTAGCGGGCCCTTGTACTATGTAGGTTAACTAGCGGACCTTGGACTATGTAGGTTCCTCAGCGGGCACTTGGACTATGTAGGTTCCCTATCGGCATTGGACTATGTAGGTTATCTAGCGGGACCTTGGACTATCTAGGTTAACTAGCGGGCACTTGGATTATGTTGTTTCCCTAGCGGGCAATTGGACTACTTAGGTTAACTAGCGGACACTTGCACTATGTAGGTTACCTTGCGGGCACTAGGACTATCTAGGTCACCTAGCAGGCACTTTGACGATCTAGGTTAACTAACGGGCACTTGGACTATGTAGGTTGCCTAGCGGGCACATGGACTATGTAGGTTCCCTATCAGGCACTTGGATTATGTAGGTTCCATATCGGGCATGTGGACTATGTAGGTTAACTAGCGGGCACTTGGACTGTCTAGGTAACCTAGCGAGCACTTGGATTATCTAGGTTAACGAACGGGCACTTGGACTATGTAGGTAACCTAGCGGTCACTTGGACTGTCTAGGTTACCTAGTGAGCACTTTGACTATCTAGAATAACGAACGGGCACTTGGACTATGTAGGTTGCCTAGCGAGCACTTGGACTATGTAGGTACCCTATCGGGTACTTGGACTGTCTAGGTTAACTAGCGGGCAATTGGATTATTTAGGTTACCTAGAGGGCACTTGGACTATGTACGTTACCTAGCGGGCACTTGGACTATGTAGGTTAACGAACGGGCACATGGACTATGTAGGTAACCCAATGGTCACTTGGACTGTCTAGGTTACCTAGCGGGGACTTGGACTATGTAGGTTACCTAGCGGGCACTTGGACTATCTAGGTTCCCTAGCGGGCACTTGGATTTGTAGGTTATCTAGCGGGAACTTGGACTATCTAGGTTAACTAGCAGACCTTGGACTATGTAGGTTAACTAGCGGGCACTTGGACTATTAGGTTAACTAGCTGACCTTGGACTATGTAGGTTAACTTGCGGGCACTTGGACTATCTAGGTTAACTAGCGGGCACTTGCAGAATGCAAGTTCCCTAGCGGGCACTTTGACTATGTAGGTTCCCTAGCGGGCACTTGGATTATATTGATTCCCTAACGGGCACTTAGAATATGTAGGTTCCCTATCGGGCACTTGGACTATGTAGGATCCTCAGCGGGCACTTGGACTATGTAGGTTCCCTATCGGGCATTGGACTATGTAGGTTAACTAGCAGGACCTTGGACTATCTAGGTTACCTAGCGGGCACTTGGACTATGTAGTTTAACTAGCGGACACTTGGACTATCTAGGTTACCTATCGGGCACTTGAACTATGTACATACCCTAGCGGGCACTTGGACTATCTAGGTTACCTAGCGGGCACTTGAAATATGTACATACCATAGCGGGCACTTGGATTGTCTAGGTTAACTAGCGGGCACTTGGACGATCTAGGTTAACTAGTGAGCACTTGGACTATCTAGGTTAACTAGCGGGCTGTTGGACTATCTAGATTAACTAGCGGGTCCTTGGATTATCTAGGTTAACTAGCGGGCACTTGGACTATCTAGGTTAACTAGCGGGCACTTGGACTATGTAGATTAACTAGCGGGCACTTGGACTATGTAGTTTCCCTAGCGGGCATTTGGATTACTTAGGTTACCTACTGGGCACTTGGACTATGTAGGTTACCTAGCGGGCACTTGGACTATCAAGGTTACTTAGCGGGCACTTGTGCTATCTACGTTACCTAGCGGGCACTTGGACTATGTAGGTTAACGAACGGGCACTTGGACTATGTAGGTAACCTAATGGTCACTTGGACTTGCTAGGTTACCTAGCGGGGACTTGGACTATGTAGGTTAACTAGCGGGCACTTGGACTATGTAGGATCCCTATCGGACATTTGTACTACTTAGGTTAACTAGCGGGCACTTGGACTATCTAGGTCAACTAGCGGGCCCTTGTACTATGTAGGTTAACTAGCGGGCACTTGAACTATCTAGGTTAACTAGCGGAGCTTGGACTATGTAGGTTAACTAGCGGGCACTTGGACTATGTACGTCCCCTAGTGGGCACTTGGACTATCTAGGTTAACTAAAAGGCACTAGGACTATCTAGGTTAACTAGCAGGTACTTGGACTATCTAGGTTAACTAACGGGCACTTGGACTATGTAGGTTGCCTAGTAGGCACTTGCATTATGTAGGTTCCATATTGGGCACTTGGATTATGTAGGTTCCTTATCGGGCACTTGGACTATCTAGGTTAAAGAACGGGCACTTGGACTATGTAGGTAATCTAGCGGGCACTTGGACTGTCTAGGTTACCTAGCGGGCACTTTGATTATCTAGGTTAACGAATGGGCACTTGGACTATGTAGGTTACCTAGCGGGCACTTGGACTATGTAGGATCCCTATCGGACCTTTGTACAACTTAGGTTAACTAGCGGGCACTTTGACTATCTAGGTTAACTAGCGGGCACTTGGACTATCTAGGTCAACTAGCGGGCCCTTGTACTATGTAGGTTAACTAGCGGGCACTTGGATTATCTAGGTTAACTAGCGGGCCCTTGGACTATGTAGGTTAATTACCGGGCACATGGACTGTCTAGGTAACCTAGCGAGCACTTGGACTATCTAGGTTAACGAACGGGCACTTGGACTATGTAGGTAACCTAGCGGGCACTTGGACTGTCTAGGTTACCTAGCGGGCACTTTGACTATCTAGGTTAACGAACAGGCACTTGGACGATGTAGGTTGCCTAGCGAGCACTTGGACTATGTAGGTTCCCTAGCGGGCACTTGGACTATGTAAGTTCCCTATCGGGTACTTGGACTGTCTAGGTTAACTAGCGGGCAATTGGACTGTCTAGGTTACCTAGTGGGCACTTGGACTATGTAGTTTACCTTGAGGGCACTTGGACTATGTACGTTCCCTAGCGGGCACTTGGACTATGTAGGTTAACGAACGGGCACATGGACTATGTAGGTAACCTAATGGTCACTTGGACTGTCTAGGTTACCTAGCGGGGACTTGGACTATGTAGGTTAACTAGCGGGCACTTGGACTATGTAGGATCCCTATCAGACATTTGTACTACTTAGGTTACCTAGCGGGCACTTGGACAATCTAGGTTAACTAGCTGACCTTGGACTATGTAGGTTAACTAGCGGGCACTTGGACTATTAGGTTAACTAGCTGACCTTGGACTATGTAGGTTAACTTGCGGGCAATGGACTATGTAGGATCCCTATCGGACATTTGTATTACTTAGGTTACCTAGCGGGCACTTGGACTATCTATGTTACCTAGCGGGCACCTGGACTATGTAGGTTAACTAGCGGGCACTTGGACTATCTAGGTTAACTAGAGGGCACTTGGACTATGTACGTTCCCTAGCGGGCACTTGCGCTATGTACGTTACCTAGCGGGCACTTGGACTATGTAGGTTAACGAACGGGCACATGGACTATGTAGGTAACCTAATGGTCACTTGGACTGTCTAGGTTACCTAGCGGGGACTTGGACTATGTAGGTTAACTAGCGGGCACTTGGACTATGTAGGATCCCTATCAGACATTTGTACTACTTAGGTTACCTAGCGGGCACTTGGACTATCTAGGTTAACTAGCTGACCTTGGACTATGTAGGTAACCTAGCGGGCATTTGGACTGTCTAGGTTACCTAGCGGGCACTTTGACTATCTAGGTTAACGAACGGGCACTTGGACTATCTAGGTTAACTAGCGGAGCTTGGACTATGTAGGTTAACTAGCGGGCACTTGGACTATGTACGTCCCCTAGCGGGCACTTTGACTATCTAGGTTAACGAACGGGCACTTGGACTATGTAGGTTACCTAGCGGGCACTTGGACTATGTAGGATCCCTATCGGACCTTTGTACTACTTAGATTAACTAGCGGGCACTTTGACTATCTAGGTTAACTAGCGGGCACTTGGACTATCTAGGTCAACTAGCGGGCCCTTGTACTATGTAGGTTAACTAGCGGGCACTTGGATTATCTAGGTTAACTAGCGGGCCCTTGGACTATGTAGGTTAACTAGTGGGCACTTGGACTATCTAGGTTTCCTAGCATGCACTCGGACAATGTACATACCCTAGCTCGCACTTGGACTATCTAGGTTACCTAGCAGGCACTTGGACTATGTACGTCCTCTAGTGGGCACTTGGACTATCTAGGTTAACTAACGGGCACTAGGACTATCTAGGTTAACTAGCGGGCACTTGGACTATCTTGGTTTCCTAGCAGGCTCTTGGATTATGAAGGATCCCTAGCGGGCACTTGGACTATCTAGGTTACCTAGCGGGCACTTGGACTATGTAGGTTAACTAGCGGACACTTGCACGATCTAGGTTAACTAGCGGGCCCTTGCACTATGTAGGTTAACTAGCGGGCCCATGGATTATGTAGGTTTACTAGCAGGCACTTGGATTATCTAGGTTAACTAGCGGGCACTTGGACTATGTAGTTTCCCTAGCGGGCATTTGGACTATTTAGGTTACCATCGGGAACTTGGACTATGTAGGTTACCTAGCGGGCACTAGGACTATCTAGGTTACCTAGCAGGCACTTTGACTATCTAGGTTAACTAACGGGCACTTGGACGATGTAGGTTGCCTAGCGGGCACTTGGACTATGTAGGTTCCCTATCAGGCACTTGGATTATGTAGGTTCCCTATCGGGCACTTGGACTATGTAGGTTAACTAGCGGGCACTTGGACTATGTAGGTTAACTAGCGGACACTTGCACGATCTAGGTTAACTAGCGGGCCCTTGCACTATGTAGGTTAACTAGCGGGCCCATGGATTATGTAGGTTTACTAGCAGGCACTTGGATTATCTAGGTTAACTAGCGGGCACTTGGACTATGTAGTTTCCCTAGCGGGCATTTGGACTATTTAGGTTACCATCGGGAACTTGGACTATGTAGGTTACCTAGCGGGCACTAGGACTATCTAGGTTACCTAGCAGGCACTTTGACTATCTAGGTTAACTAACGGGCACTTGGACGATGTAGGTTGCCTAGCGGGCACTTGGACTATGTAGGTTCCCTATCAGGCACTTGGATTATGTAGGTTCCCTATCGGGCACTTGGACTATGTAGGTTAACTAGCGGGCACTTGGACTGTCTAGGTAACCTAGCGAGCACTTGGAATATCTAGGTTAACGAACGGGCACTTGGACTATGTAGGTAACCTAGCGGGCACTTGGACTGTCTAGGTTACCTAGCGGGCACTTTGACTATCTAGGTTAACGAACAGGCACTTGGACGATGTAGGTTGCCTAGCGAGCACTTGGACTATGTAGGTTCCCTAGCGGGCACTTGGACTATGTAGGTTCCCTATCGGGTACTTGGACTGTCTAGGTTAACTAGCGGGCAATTGGACTGTCTAGGTTACCTAGTGGGCACTTGGACTATGTAGTTTACCTTGAGGGCACTTGGACTATGTACGTTCCCTAGCGGGTACTTGGACTATGTAGGTTAACGAACGGGCACATGGACTATGTAGGTAACCTAATGGTCACTTGGACTGTCTAGGTTACCTAGCGGGGACTTGGACTATGTAGGTTAACTAGCGGGCACTTGGACTATGTAGGATCCCTATCAGACATTTGTACTACTTAGGTTACCTAGCGGGCACTTGGACTATCTAGGTTAACTAGCTGACCTTGGACTATGTAGGTTAACTAGCGGGCACTTGGACTATTAGGTTAACTAGCTGACCTTGGACTATGTAGGTTAACTTGCGGGCAATGGACTATGTAGGATCCCTATCGGACATTTGTATTACTTAGGTTACCTAGCGGGCACTTGGACTATCTATGTTACCTAGCGGGCACCTGGACTATGTAGGTTAACTAGCGGGCACTTGGACTATCTAGGTTAACTAGAGGGCACTTGGACTATGTACGTTCCCTAACGGGCACTTGCGCTATGTACGTTACCTAGCGGGCACTTGGACTATGTAGGTTAACGAACGGGCACATGGACTATGTAGGTAACCTAATGGTCACTTGGACTTGCTAGGTTACCTAGCGGGGACTTGGACTATGTACGTTAACTAGCGGGCACTTGGACTATGTAGGATCCCTATCGGACATTTGTACTACTTAAGTTAACCAGCGGGCACTTGGACTATCTAGGTGAACTAGCGGGCCCTTGTACTATGTAGGTTAACTAGCGGACCTTGGACTATGTAGGTTAACTAGCGGGCACTTGGACTATGTACGTCCCCTAGTGGGCACTTGGACTATCTAGGTTAACTAAAAGGCACTAAGACTATCTAGGTTAACTAGCAGGCACTTGGACTATCTAGGTTAACGAACGGGCACTTGGACTATGTAGGTAACCTAGCGGGCACTTGGACTGTCTAGGTTACCTAGCGGGCACTTTGACTATCTAGGTTAACGAACGGGCACTTGGACTATGTATGTTACCTAGCGGGCACTTGGACTATGTAGGATCCCTATCGGACCTTTGTACTACTTAGATTAACTAGCGGGCACTTTGACTATCTAGGTTAACTAGCGGGCACTTGGACTATCTAGGTCAACTAGCGGGCCCTTGTACTATGTAGGTTAACTAGCGGGCACTTGGATTATCTAGGTTAACTAGCGGGCCCTTGGACTATGTACGTTAACTAGCGGGCACTTGGACTATGTAGGATCCCTATCGGACATTTGTACTACTTAAGTTAACCAGCGGGCACTTGGACTATCTAGGTCAACTAGCGGGCCCTTGTACTATGTAGGTTAACTAGCGGACCTTGGACTATGTAGGTTAACTAGCGGGCACTTGGACTATGTACGTCCCCTAGTGGGCACTTGGACTATCTAGGTTAACTAAAAGGCACTAGGACTATCTAGGTTAACTAGCAGGCACTTGGACTATCTAGGTTAACTAACGGGCACTTGGACTATGTAGGTTGCCTATCGGGCACTTGGACAATGTAAGTTCCCTAGCAGGCACTTGCATTATGTAGGTTCCCTATTGGGCACTTGGATTATGTAGGTTCCCTATCGGGCACTTGGACTATCTAGGTTAACGAACGGGCACTTGGACTATGTAGGTAACCTAGCGGGCATTTGGACTGTCTAGGTTACCTAGCGGGCACTTTGACTATCTAGGTTAACGAACGGGCACTTGGACTATCTAGGTTAACTAGCGGAGCTTGGACTATGTAGGTTAACTAGCGGGCACTTGGACTATGTACGTCCCCTAGCGGGCACTTTGACTATCTAGGTTAACGAACGGGCACTTGGACTATGTAGGTTACCTAGCGGGCACTTGGACTATGTAGGATCCCTATCGGACCTTTGTACTACTTAGATTAACTAGCGGGCACTTTGACTATCTAGGTTAACTAGCGGGCACTTGGACTATCTAGGTCAACTAGCGGGCCCTTGTACTATGTAGGTTAACTAGCGGGCACTTGGATTATCTAGGTTAACTAGCGGGCCCTTGGACTATGTAGGTTAACTAGTGGGCACTTGGACTATCTAGGTTTCCTAGCATGCACTCGGACAATGTACATACCCTAGCTCGCACTTGGACTATCTAGGTTACCTAGCAGGCACTTGGACTATGTACGTCCTCTAGTGGGCACTTGGACTATCTAGGTTAACTAACGGGCACTAGGACTATCTAGGTTAACTAGCGGGCACTTGGACTATCTTGGTTTCCTAGCAGGCTCTTGGATTATGAAGGATCCCTAGCGGGCACTTGGACTATCTAGGTTACCTAGCGGGCACTTGGACTATGTAGGTTAACTAGCGGACACTTGCACGATCTAGGTTAACTAGCGGGCCCTTGCACTATGTAGGTTAACTAGCGGGCCCATGGATTATGTAGGTTTACTAGCAGGCACTTGGATTATCTAGGTTAACTAGCGGGCACTTGGACTATGTAGTTTCCCTAGCGGGCATTTGGACTATTTAGGTTACCATCGGGAACTTGGACTATGTAGGTTACCTAGCGGGCACTAGGACTATCTAGGTTACCTAGCAGGCACTTTGACTATCTAGGTTAACTAACGGGCACTTGGACGATGTAGGTTGCCTAGCGGGCACTTGGACTATGTAGGTTCCCTATCAGGCACTTGGATTATGTAGGTTCCCTATCGGGCACTTGGACTATGTAGGTTAACTAGCGGGCACTTGGACTATGTAGGTTAACTAGCGGACACTTGCACGATCTAGGTTAACTAGCGGGCCCTTGCACTATGTAGGTTAACTAGCGGGCCCATGGATTATGTAGGTTTACTAGCAGGCACTTGGATTATCTAGGTTAACTAGCGGGCACTTGGACTATGTAGTTTCCCTAGCGGGCATTTGGACTATTTAGGTTACCATCGGGAACTTGGACTATGTAGGTTACCTAGCGGGCACTAGGACTATCTAGGTTACCTAGCAGGCACTTTGACTATCTAGGTTAACTAACGGGCACTTGGACGATGTAGGTTGCCTAGCGGGCACTTGGACTATGTAGGTTCCCTATCAGGCACTTGGATTATGTAGGTTCCCTATCGGGCACTTGGACTGTCTAGGTAACCTAGCGAGCACTTGGAATATCTAGGTTAACGAACGGGCACTTGGACTATGTAGGTAACCTAGCGGGCACTTGGACTGTCTAGGTTACCTAGCGGGCACTTTGACTATCTAGGTTAACGAACAGGCACTTGGACGATGTAGGTTGCCTAGCGAGCACTTGGACTATGTAGGTTCCCTAGCGGGCACTTGGACTATGTAGGTTCCCTATCGGGTACTTGGACTGTCTAGGTTAACTAGCGGGCAATTGGACTGTCTAGGTTACCTAGTGGGCACTTGGACTATGTAGTTTACCTTGAGGGCACTTGGACTATGTACGTTCCCTAGCGGGTACTTGGACTATGTAGGTTAACGAACGGGCACATGGACTATGTAGGTAACCTAATGGTCACTTGGACTGTCTAGGTTACCTAGCGGGGACTTGGACTATGTAGGTTAACTAGCGGGCACTTGGACTATGTAGGATCCCTATCAGACATTTGTACTACTTAGGTTACCTAGCGGGCACTTGGACTATCTAGGTTAACTAGCTGACCTTGGACTATGTAGGTTAACTAGCGGGCACTTGGACTATTAGGTTAACTAGCTGACCTTGGACTATGTAGGTTAACTTGCGGGCAATGGACTATGTAGGATCCCTATCGGACATTTGTATTACTTAGGTTACCTAGCGGGCACTTGGACTATCTATGTTACCTAGCGGGCACCTGGACTATGTAGGTTAACTAGCGGGCACTTGGACTATCTAGGTTAACTAGAGGGCACTTGGACTATGTACGTTCCCTAACGGGCACTTGCGCTATGTACGTTACCTAGCGGGCACTTGGACTATGTAGGTTAACGAACGGGCACATGGACTATGTAGGTAACCTAATGGTCACTTGGACTTGCTAGGTTACCTAGCGGGGACTTGGACTATGTACGTTAACTAGCGGGCACTTGGACTATGTAGGATCCCTATCGGACATTTGTACTACTTAAGTTAACCAGCGGGCACTTGGACTATCTAGGTGAACTAGCGGGCCCTTGTACTATGTAGGTTAACTAGCGGACCTTGGACTATGTAGGTTAACTAGCGGGCACTTGGACTATGTACGTCCCCTAGTGGGCACTTGGACTATCTAGGTTAACTAAAAGGCACTAAGACTATCTAGGTTAACTAGCAGGCACTTGGACTATCTAGGTTAACGAACGGGCACTTGGACTATGTAGGTAACCTAGCGGGCACTTGGACTGTCTAGGTTACCTAGCGGGCACTTTGACTATCTAGGTTAACGAACGGGCACTTGGACTATGTATGTTACCTAGCGGGCACTTGGACTATGTAGGATCCCTATCGGACCTTTGTACTACTTAGATTAACTAGCGGGCACTTTGACTATCTAGGTTAACTAGCGGGCACTTGGACTATCTAGGTCAACTAGCGGGCCCTTGTACTATGTAGGTTAACTAGCGGGCACTTGGATTATCTAGGTTAACTAGCGGGCCCTTGGACTATGTACGTTAACTAGCGGGCACTTGGACTATGTAGGATCCCTATCGGACATTTGTACTACTTAAGTTAACCAGCGGGCACTTGGACTATCTAGGTCAACTAGCGGGCCCTTGTACTATGTAGGTTAACTAGCGGACCTTGGACTATGTAGGTTAACTAGCGGGCACTTGGACTATGTACGTCCCCTAGTGGGCACTTGGACTATCTAGGTTAACTAAAAGGCACTAGGACTATCTAGGTTAACTAGCAGGCACTTGGACTATCTAGGTTAACTAACGGGCACTTGGACTATGTAGGTTGCCTATCGGGCACTTGGACAATGTAAGTTCCCTAGCAGGCACTTGCATTATGTAGGTTCCCTATTGGGCACTTGGATTATGTAGGTTCCCTATCGGGCACTTGGACTATCTAGGTTAACGAACGGGCACTTGGACTATGTAGGTAACCTAGCGGGCATTTGGACTGTCTAGGTTACCTAGCGGGCACTTTGACTATCTAGGTTAACGAACGGGCACTTGGACTATCTAGGTTAACTAGCGGAGCTTGGACTATGTAGGTTAACTAGCGGGCACTTGGACTATGTACGTCCCCTAGCGGGCACTTTGACTATCTAGGTTAACGAACGGGCACTTGGACTATGTAGGTTACCTAGCGGGCACTTGGACTATGTAGGATCCCTATCGGACCTTTGTACTACTTAGATTAACTAGCGGGCACTTTGACTATCTAGGTTAACTAGCGGGCACTTGGACTATCTAGGTCAACTAGCGGGCCCTTGTACTATGTAGGTTAACTAGCGGGCACTTGGATTATCTAGGTTAACTAGCGGGCCCTTGGACTATGTAGGTTAACTAGTGGGCACTTGGACTATCTAGGTTTCCTAGCATGCACTCGGACAATGTACATACCCTAGCTCGCACTTGGACTATCTAGGTTACCTAGCAGGCACTTGGACTATGTACGTCCTCTAGTGGGCACTTGGACTATCTAGGTTAACTAACGGGCACTAGGACTATCTAGGTTAACTAGCGGGCACTTGGACTATCTTGGTTTCCTAGCAGGCTCTTGGATTATGAAGGATCCCTAGCGGGCACTTGGACTATCTAGGTTACCTAGCGGGCACTTGGACTATGTAGGTTAACTAGCGGACACTTGCACGATCTAGGTTAACTAGCGGGCCCTTGCACTATGTAGGTTAACTAGCGGGCCCATGGATTATGTAGGTTTACTAGCAGGCACTTGGATTATCTAGGTTAACTAGCGGGCACTTGGACTATGTAGTTTCCCTAGCGGGCATTTGGACTATTTAGGTTACCATCGGGAACTTGGACTATGTAGGTTACCTAGCGGGCACTAGGACTATCTAGGTTACCTAGCAGGCACTTTGACTATCTAGGTTAACTAACGGGCACTTGGACGATGTAGGTTGCCTAGCGGGCACTTGGACTATGTAGGTTCCCTATCAGGCACTTGGATTATGTAGGTTCCCTATCGGGCACTTGGACTATGTAGGTTAACTAGCGGGCACTTGGACTATGTAGGTTAACTAGCGGACACTTGCACGATCTAGGTTAACTAGCGGGCCCTTGCACTATGTAGGTTAACTAGCGGGCCCATGGATTATGTAGGTTTACTAGCAGGCACTTGGATTATCTAGGTTAACTAGCGGGCACTTGGACTATGTAGTTTCCCTAGCGGGCATTTGGACTATTTAGGTTACCATCGGGAACTTGGACTATGTAGGTTACCTAGCGGGCACTAGGACTATCTAGGTTACCTAGCAGGCACTTTGACTATCTAGGTTAACTAACGGGCACTTGGACGATGTAGGTTGCCTAGCGGGCACTTGGACTATGTAGGTTCCCTATCAGGCACTTGGATTATGTAGGTTCCCTATCGGGCACTTGGACTATGTAGGTTAACTAGCGGGCACTTGGACTGTCTAGGTAACCTAGCGAGCACTTGGAATATCTAGGTTAACGAACGGGCACTTGGACTATGTAGGTAACCTAGCGGGCACTTGGACTGTCTAGGTTACCTAGCGGGCACTTTGACTATCTAGGTTAACGAACAGGCACTTGGACGATGTAGGTTGCCTAGCGAGCACTTGGACTATGTAGGTTCCCTAGCGGGCACTTGGACTATGTAGGTTCCCTATCGGGTACTTGGACTGTCTAGGTTAACTAGCGGGCAATTGGACTGTCTAGGTTACCTAGTGGGCACTTGGACTATGTAGTTTACCTTGAGGGCACTTGGACTATGTACGTTCCCTAGCGGGCACTTGGACTATGTAGGTTAACGAACGGGCACATGGACTATGTAGGTAACCTAATGGTCACTTGGACTGTCTAGGTTACCTAGCGGGGACTTGGACTATGTAGGTTAACTAGCGGGCACTTGGACTATGTAGGATCCCTATCAGACATTTGTACTACTTAGGTTACCTAGCGGGCACTTGGACTATCTAGGTTAACTAGCTGACCTTGGACTATGTAGGTTAACTAGCGGGCACTTGGACTATTAGGTTAACTAGCTGACCTTGGACTATGTAGGTTAACTTGCGGGCAATGGACTATGTAGGATCCCTATCGGACATTTGTATTACTTAGGTTACCTAGCGGGCACTTGGACTATCTATGTTACCTAGCGGGCACCTGGACTATGTAGGTTAACTAGCGGGCACTTGGACTATCTAGGTTAACTAGAGGGCACTTGGACTATGTACGTTCCCTAACGGGCACTTGCGCTATGTACGTTACCTAGCGGGCACTTGGACTATGTAGGTTAACGAACGGGCACATGGACTATGTAGGTAACCTAATGGTCACTTGGACTTGCTAGGTTACCTAGCGGGGACTTGGACTATGTACGTTAACTAGCGGGCACTTGGACTATGTAGGATCCCTATCGGACATTTGTACTACTTAAGTTAACCAGCGGGCACTTGGACTATCTAGGTGAACTAGCGGGCCCTTGTACTATGTAGGTTAACTAGCGGACCTTGGACTATGTAGGTTAACTAGCGGGCACTTGGACTATGTACGTCCCCTAGTGGGCACTTGGACTATCTAGGTTAACTAAAAGGCACTAAGACTATCTAGGTTAACTAGCAGGCACTTGGACTATCTAGGTTAACGAACGGGCACTTGGACTATGTAGGTAACCTAGCGGGCACTATGACTGTCTAGGTTACCTAGCGGGCACTTTGACTATCTAGGTTAACGAACGGGCACTTGGACTATGTAGGTTACCTAGCGGGCACTTGGACTATGTAGGATCCCTATCGGACCTTTGTACTACTTAGATTAACTAGCGGGCACTTTGACTATCTAGGTTAACTAGCGGGCACTTGGACTATCTAGGTCAACTAGCGGGCCTTTGTACTATGTAGGTTAACTAGCGGGCACTTGGATTATCTAGGTTAACTAGCGGGCCCTTGGACTATGTAGGTTAACTAGCGGGCACTTGGACTATCTAGGTTTCCTAGCATGCACTCGGACAATGTACATACCCTAGCTCGCACTTGGACTATCTAGGTTACCCAGCAGGCACTTGGACTATGTACGTCCTCTAGTGGGCACTTGGACTATCTAGGTTAACTAACGGGCACTAGTACTATCTAGGTTAACTAGCGGGCACTTGGACTATCTTGGTTACCTAGCAGGCTCTTGGATTATGAAGGATCCCTAGCGGGCACTTGGACTATCTAGGTTACCTAGCGGGCACTTGGACTATGTAGGTTAAGTAGCGGACACTTGCACGATCTAGGTTAACTAGCGGGCCCTTGCACTATGTAGGTTAACTAGCGGGCCCATGGATTATGTAGGTTTACTAGCAGGCACTTGGGCTATCTAGGTTAACTAGCGGGCACTTGGACTATATAGTTTCCCTAGCGGGCATTTGGACTATTTAGGTTACCATCGGGAACTTGGACTATGTAGGTTACCTAGCGGGCACTAGGACTATCTAGGTTACCTAGCAGGCACTTTGACTATCTAGGTTAACTAACGGGCACTTGGACGATGTAGGTTGCCTAGCGGGCACTTGGACTATGTAGGTTCCCTATCAGGCACTTGGATTATGTAGGTTCCCTATCGGGCACTTGGACTATGTAGGTTAACTAGCGGGCACTTGGACTATGTAGGTTAACTAGCGGACACTTGCACGATCTAGGTTAACTAGCGGGCCCTTGCACTATGTAGGTTAACTAGCGGGCCCATGGATTATGTAGGTTTGCTAGCAGGCACTTGGATTATCTAGGTTAACTAGCGGGCACTTGGACTATGTAGTTTCCCTAGCGGGCATTTGGACTATTTAGGTTACCATCGGGAACTTGGACTATGTAGGTTACCTAGCGGGCACTAGGACTATCTAGGTTACCTAGCAGGCACTTTGACTATCTAGGTTAACTAACGGGCACTTGGACGATGTAGGTTGCCTAGCGGGCACTTGGACTATGTAGGTTCCCTATCAGGCACTTGGATTATGTAGGTTCCCTATCGGGCACTTGGACTATGTAGGTTAACTAGCGGGCACTTGGACTGTCTAGGTAACCTAGGGAGCACTTGGAATATCTAGGTTAACGAACGGGCACTTGGACTATGTAGGTAACCTAGCGGGCACTTGGACTGTCTAGGTTACCTAGCGGGCACTTTGACTATCTAGGTTAACGAACAGGCACTTGGACGATGTAGGTTGCCTAGCGAGCACTTGGACTATGTAGGTTCCCTAGCGGGCACTTGGACTATGTAGGTTCCCTATCGGGTACTTGGACTGTCTATGTTAACTAGCGGGCAATTGGACTGTCTAGGTTACCTAGTGGGCACTTGGACTATGTAGTTTACCTTGAGGGCACTTGGACTATGTACGTTCCCTAGCGGGCACTTGGACTATGTAGGTTAACGAACGGGCACATGGACTATGTAGGTAACCTAATGGTCACTTGGACTGTCTAGGTTACCTAGCGGGGACTTGGACTATGTAGGTTAACTAGCGGGCACTTGGACTATGTAGGATCCCTATCAGACATTTGTACTACTTAGGTTACCTAGCGGGCACTTGGACTATCTAGGTTAACTAGCTGACCTTGGACTATGTAGGTTAACTAGCGGGCACTTGGACTATTAGGTTAACTAGCTGACCTTGGACTATGTAGGTTAACTTGCGGGCAATGGACTATGTAGGATCCTTATCGGACATTTGTATTACTTAAGTTACCTAGCGGGCACTTGGACTATCTATGTTACCTAGCGGGCACCTGGACTATGTAGGTTAACTAGCGGGCACTTGGACTATCTAGGTTAACTAGAGGGCACTTGGACTATGTACGTTCCCTAGCGGGCACTTGCGCTATGTACGTTACCTAGCGGGCACTTGGACTATGTAGGTTAACGAACGGGCACATGGACTATGTAGGTAACCTAATGGTCACTTGAACTTGCTAGGTTACCTAGCGAGGACTTGGACTATGTACGTTAACTAGCGGGCACTTGGACTATGTAGGATCCCTATCGGACATTTGTACTACTTAAGTTAACCAGCGGGCACTTGGACTATCTAGGTCAACTAGCGGGCCCTTGTACTATGTAGGTTAACTAGCGGACCTTGGACTATGTAGGTTAACTAGCGGGCACTTGGACTATGTACGTCCCCTAGTGGGCACTTGGACTATCTAGGTTAACTAAAAGGCACTAGGACTATCTAGGTTAACTAGCAGGCACTTGGACTATCTAGGTTAACTAACGGGCACTTGGACTATGTAGGTTGCCTATTGGGCACTTGGACAATGTAGGTTCCCTAGCAGGCACTTGCATTATGTAGGTTCCCTATTGGGCACTTGGATTATGTGGGTTCCCTATCGGGCACTTGGACTATCTAGGTTAACGAACGGGCACTTGGACTATGTAGGTAACCTAGCGGGCATTTGGACTGTCTAGGTTACCTAGCGGGCACTTTGACTATCTAGGTTAACGAACGGGCACTTGGACTATCTAGGTTAACTAGCGGAGCTTGGACTATGTAGGTTAACTAGCGGGCACTTGGACTATGTACGTCCCCTAGTGGGCACTTGGACTATCTAAGTTAACTAAAAGGCACTAGGACTATCTAGGTTAACTAGCAGGCACTTGGATTATCTAGGTTAACTAACGGGCACTTGGACTATGTAGGTTGCCTAGTAGGCACTTGCATTATGTAGGTTCCCTATTGGGCACTTGGATTATGTAGGTTCCCTATCGGGCACTTGGACTATCTAGGTTAACGAACGGGCACTTGGACTATGTAGGTAACCTAGCGGGCACTTGGACAGTCTAGGTTACCTAGCGGGCACTTTGACTATCTAGGTTAACGAACGGGCACTTGGACTATGTAGGTTACCTAGCGGGCACTTGGACTATGTAGGATCCCTATCGGACCTTTGTACTACTTAGGTTAACTAGCGGGCACTTTGACTATCTAGGTTAACTAGCGGGCACTTGGACTATCTAGGTCAACTAGCGGGCCCTTGTACTATGTAGGTTAACTAGCGGGCACTTGGATTATCTAGGTTAACTAGCGGGCCCTTGGACTATGTAGGTTAACTAGCGGGCACTTGGACTATCTAGGTTTCCTAGCATGCACTCGGACAATGTTCATACCCTAGCTCGCACTTGGACCATCTAGGTTACCTAGCAGGCACTTGGACTATGTACGTCCTCTAGTGGGCACTTGGACTATCTAGGTTAACTAACGGGCACTAGGACTATCTAGGTTAACTAGCGGGCACTTGGACTATCTTGGTTACCTAGAAGGCTCTTGGATTATGAAGGATCCCTAGCGGGCACTTGGACTATCTAGGTTACCTAGCGGGCACTTGGACTATGTAGGTTAACTAGCGGACACTTGCACGATCTAGGTTAACTAGCGGGCCCTTGCACTATGTAGGTTAACTAGCGGGCCCATGGATTATGTAGGTTTACTAGCAGGCACTTGGACTATCTAGGTTAACTAGCGGGCACTTGGACTATGTAGTTTCCCTAGCGGGCATTTGGACTATTTAGGTTACCATCGGGAACTTGGACTATGTAGGTTACCTAGCGGGCACTAGGACTATCTAGGTTACCTAGCAGGCACTTTGACTATCTAGGTTAACTAACGGGCACTTGGACGATGTAGGTTGCCTAGCGGGCACTTGGACTATGTAGGTTCCCTATCAGGCACTTGGATTATGTAGGTTCCCTATGGGGCACTTGGACTATGTAGGTTAACTAGCGGGCACTTGGACTATGTAGGTTAACTAGCGGACACTTGCACGATCTAGGTTAACTAGCGGGCCCTTGCACTATGTAGGTTAACTAGCGGGCCCATGGATTATGTAAGTTTACTAGCAGGCACTTGGATTATCTAGGTTAACTAGCGGGCACTTGGACTATGTAGTTTCCCTAGCGGGCATTTGGACTATTTAGGTTACCATCGGGAACTTGGACTATGTACGTTACCTAGCGGGCACTAGGACTATCTAGGTTACCTAGCAGGCACTTTGACTATCTAGGTTAACTAACGGGCACTTGGACGATGTAGGTTGCCTAGCGGGCACTTGGACTATGTAGGTTCCCTATCGGGTACTTGGACTGTCTATGTTAACTAGCGGGCAATTGGACTGTCTAGGTTACCTAGTGGGCACTTGGACTATGTAGTTTACCTTGAGGGCACTTGGACTATGTACGTTCCCTAGCGGGCACTTGGACTATGTAGGTTAACGAACGGGCACATGGACTATGTAGGTAACCTAATGGTCACTTGGACTGTCTAGGTTACCTAGCGGGGACTTGGACTATGTAGGTTAACTAGCGGGCACTTGGACTATGTAGGATCCCTATCAGACATTTGTACTACTTAGGTTACCTAGCGGGCACTTGGACTATCTAGGTTAACTAGCTGACCTTGGACTATGTAGGTTAACTGGCGGGCACTTGGACTATTAGGTTAACTAGCTGACCTTGGACTATGTAGGTTAACTTGCGGGCAATGGACTATGTAGGATCCCTATCGGACATTTGTATTACTTAGGTTACCTAGCGGGCACTTGGACTATCTATGTTACCTAGCGGGCACCTGGACTATGTAGGTTAACTAGCGGGCACTTGGACTATCTAGGTTAACTAGAGGGCACTTGGACTATGTACGTTCCCTAGCGGGCACTTGCGCTATGTACGTTACCTAGCGGGCACTTGGACTATGTCGGTTAACGAACGGGCACATGGACTATGTAGGTAACCTAATGGTCACTTGGACTTGCTAGGTTACCTAGCGGGGACTTGGACTATGTACGTTAACTAGCGGGCACTTGGACTATGTAGGATCCCTATTGGACATTTGTACTACTTAAGTTAACTAGCGGGCACTTGGACTATCTAGGTCAACTAGCGGGCCCTTGTACTATGTAGGTTAACTAGCGGACCTTGGACTATGTAGGTTAACTAGCGGGCACTTGGACTATGTACGTCCCCTAGTGGGCACTTGGACTATCTAGGTTAACTAAAAGGCACTAGGACTATCTAGGTTAACTAGCAGGCACTTGGACTATCTAGGTTAACTAACGGGCACTTGGACTATGTAGGTTGCCTATCGGGCACTTGGACAATGTAGGTTCCCTAGCAGGCACTTGCATTATGTAGGTTCCCTATTGGGCAATTGGATTATGTAGGTTCCCTATCGGGCACTTGGACTATCTAGGTTAACGAACGGGCACTTGGACTATGTAAGTAACCTAGCGGGCATTTGGACTGTCTAGGTTACCTAGCGGGCACTTTGACTATCTAGGTTAACGAACGGGCACTTGGACTATGTAGGTTACCTAGCGGGCACTTGGACTATGTAGGATCCCTATCGGACCTTTGTACTACTTAGGTTAACTAGCGGGCACTTTGACTATCTAGGTTAACTAGCGGGCACTTGGACTATCTAGGTCAACTAGCGGGCCCTTGCACTATGTAGGTTAACTAGCGGGCACTTGGATTATCTAGGTTAACTAGCGGGCCCTTGGACTATGTAGGTTAACTAGCGGGCACTTGGACTATCTAGGTTACCTAGCAGGCACTTGGACTATGTACGTCCTCTAGTGGGCACTTGGACTATCTAGGTTAACTAACGGGCACTAGGACTATCTAGGTTAACTAGCGGGCACTTGGACTATCTAGGTTACCTAGCAGGCTCTTGGATTAAGAAGGATCCTTAGCGGTCACTTGGACTATGTAAGTTAACTAGCGGACACTTGCACGATCTAGGTTAACTAGCGGGCCCTTGCACTATGTAGGTTAACTAGCGGGCCCATGGATTATGTAGGTTTACTAGCAGGCACTTGGACTACCTAGGTTAACTAGCGGGCACTTGGACTATGTAGTTTCCCTAGCGGGCATTTGGACTATTTAGGTTACCATCGGGAACTTGGACTATGTAGGTTACCTAGCCGGCACTAGGACTATCTAGGTTACCTAACAGGCACTTTGACTATCTAGGTTAACTAACGGGCACTTGGACGATGTAGGTTGCCTAGCGGGCACTTGGACTATGTAGGTTCCCTATCAGGCACTTGGATTATGTAGGTTCCCTATCGGGCACTTGGACTATGTAGGTTAACTAGCGGGCACTTGGACTGTCTAGGTAACCTAGCGAGCACTTGGAGTATCTAGGTTAACGAACGGGCACTTGGACTATGTAGGTAACCTCGCGGGCACTTGGACTGTCTAGGTTACCTAGCGGGCACTTTGACTATGTAGGTTAACGAACAGGCACTTGGACGATGTAGGTTGCCTAGCGAGCACTTGGACTATGTAGGTTCCCTAGCGGGCACTTGGACTATGTAGGCTCCCTATCGGGTACTTGGACTGTCTAGGTTAACTAGCGGGCAATTGGACTGTCTAGGTTACCTAGTGGGCACTTGGACTATGTAGTTTACCTAGCCGGCACTTGGACTATGTAGGTTAACTAGCGGGCACTTGGACTATCTAGGTTACCTAGAGGGCACTTGGACTATGTACGTTCCCAGCGGGCACTTGGACTATGTAGGTTAACGAACGGGCACATGGACTATGTAGGTAAACTAATGGTCACTTGGACTGTCTAGGTTACCTAGCGGGGACTTGGACTATGTAGGTTAACTAGCGGGCACTTGGACTATGTAGGATCCCTATCAGACATTTGTACTACTTAGGTTACCTAGCGGGCACTTGGACTATCTAGGTTTACTAGCTGACCTTGGACTATGTAGGTTAACTTGCGGGCACTTGGACTATGTAGGATCCCTATCGGACATTTGTATTACTTAGGTTACCTAGCGGGCACTTGGACTATCTAGGTTACCTAGCGGGCACTTGGTCTATGTAGGTTAACTAGCGGGCACTTGGACTATCTAGGTTACCTAGAGGGCACTTGAACTATGTACGTTCCCTAGCGGGCACTTGCGCTATGTACGTTACCTAGTGGGCACTTGGACTATGTAGGTTAACGAACGGGCACATGGACTATGTAGGTAACCTAATGGTCACTTGGACTGTCTAGGTTACCTAGCGGGGACTTGGACTATGTAGGTTAACTAGCGGGCACTTGGACTATGTAGGATCCCTATCAGACATTTGTACTACTTAGGTTACCTAGCGGACGCTAGGACTATCTTGGTTAACTAGCTGACCTTGGACTATGTAGGTTAACTAGCGGGCACTTGGACTATTAGGTTAACTAGCTGACCTTGGACTATGTAGGTTAACTTGCGGGCACTTGGACTATCTAGGTTAACTAGCGGGCACTTGCACAATGCAAGTTCCCTATCGGGCACTTTGACTATGTAGGTTCCTTAGCGGGCACTTGGACTATCTAGGTTCCCTAAAGGGCACTTGGAATATGTAGGTTCCCTATCGGGCACTTGGACTATGTAGGTTCCTCAGCGGGCACTTGGACTATGTAGGTTCCCTATCAGGCATTGGACTATGTAGGTTAACTAGCAGGACCTTGGACTATCTAGGTTACCTAGCGGGCACTTGGACTATGTAGTTTAACTAGCGTACACTTGGACAATCTAGGTTACCTATCGGGCACTTGAACTATGTACATACCCTAGCGGGCACTTGGACTATCTACGTTAACTACCGGGCTCTTGGACTATCTAGATTAACTAGCGGGCCCTTGGATTATCTAGGCTAACTAGCGGGCACTTGGACTATCTATTTTAACTAGCGGGCACTTGGACTATCTAGATTAACTAGCGGGCACTTGGACTATGTAGTTTCCCTAGAGGGCATTTGGATTATTTAGGTTACCTAGTGGGCACTTGGACTATGTAGGTTACCTAGCGGGCACTTGGACTATCAAGGTTAACGAACGGGCACTTGGACTATGTAGGTAACCTAATGGTCACTTGGACTTGCTAGGTTACCTAGCGGGGACTTGGACTATGTAGGTTAACTAGCGGGCACTTGGACTATGTAGGATCCCTATCGGACATTTGTACTACTTAGGTTAACTAGCGGGCACTTGGACTATCTGGGTCAACTAGCGGACCTTGGACTATGTAGGTTAACTAGCGGGCACTTGGACTATGAAATTTCCCTAGCAGGCACTTGGACTATGTGGGTTTCCTGGCGGGTACTTGGACTAGGTAGGTTCCCTAGCGGGCACTTGGTCTATCTAGGTTAACTAGCGGGCACTTTGACTATCTAGGTTAACTAACGGGTTCTTGGACTATGTAGGTTGCCTAGTGGGCACTTGGATTATGTAGGTTTACTAGCAGGCACTTGGACTATCTAGGTTAACTAGCGGGCACTTGGACTATGTAGTTTCCCTAGCGGCACTTGGACTAAGTAGGTTCCCTATCGGGCACTTGGAGAATGTAGGTTAACTAGGGGGCACTAGGACAATGTAGGTTACCTAGCGGACCCTTGGACTATCTAGGTTAACTAACGGGCACTTGGACTATGTAAGTTCCCTAGCGGGCACTTTCACTATGTGGGTTCCATAGCGGGCATTTGGACTATCTAGGTTACCTAACGGGCACTTGGAGTATGTAGGTTCCCTAGCGGGCACTTGGATTATGTAGGTTCCCTATCGGGCACTTGGACTATTAGGTTAACTAGCTGACCTTGGACTATGTAGGTTAACTTGCGGGCACTTGGACTATCTAGGTTAACTAGCGGGCACTTGCACAATGCAAGTTCCCTATCGGGCACTTTGACTATGTAGGTTCCTTAGCGGGCACTTGGACTATCTAGGTTCCCTAAAGGGCACTTGGAATATGTAGGTTCCCTATCGGGCACTTGGACTATGTAGGTTCCTCAGCGGGCACTTGGACTATGTAGGTTCCCTATCAGGCATTGGACTATGTAGGTTAACTAGCAGGACCTTGGACTATCTAGGTTACCTAGCGGGCACTTGGACTATGTAGTTTAACTAGCGTACACTTGGACAATCTAGGTTACCTATCGGGCACTTGAACTATGTACATACCCTAGCGGGCACTTGGACTATCTACGTTAACTACCGGGCTCTTGGACTATCTAGATTAACTAGCGGGCCCTTGGATTATCTAGGCTAACTAGCGGGCACTTGGACTATCTATTTTAACTAGCGGGCACTTGGACTATCTAGATTAACTAGCGGGCACTTGGACTATGTAGTTTCCCTAGAGGGCATTTGGATTATTTAGGTTACCTAGTGG
Source organism: Tenrec ecaudatus (assembly GCF_050624435.1). Lineage (NCBI taxonomy): Eukaryota > Metazoa > Chordata > Mammalia > Afrosoricida > Tenrecidae > Tenrec > Tenrec ecaudatus. The sequence goes on along the minus strand of NW_027457568.1, from coordinate 3,859,000 downwards.
GCACTTGGACTATGTAGGTTACCTAGCGGGCACTTGGACTATCAAGGTTAACGAACGGGCACTTGGACTATGTAGGTAACCTAATGGTCACTTGGACTTGCTAGGTTACCTAGCGGGGACTTGGACTATGTAGGTTAACTAGCGGGCACTTGGACTATGTAGGATCCCTATCGGACATTTGTACTACTTAGGTTAACTAGCGGGCACTTGGACTATCTGGGTCAACTAGCGGACCTTGGACTATGTAGGTTAACTAGCGGGCACTTGGACTATGAAATTTCCCTAGCAGGCACTTGGACTATGTGGGTTTCCTGGCGGGTACTTGGACTAGGTAGGTTCCCTAGCGGGCACTTGGTCTATCTAGGTTAACTAGCGGGCACTTTGACTATCTAGGTTAACTAACGGGTTCTTGGACTATGTAGGTTGCCTAGTGGGCACTTGGATTATGTAGGTTTACTAGCAGGCACTTGGACTATCTAGGTTAACTAGCGGGCACTTGGACTATGTAGTTTCCCTAGCGGCACTTGGACTAAGTAGGTTCCCTATCGGGCACTTGGAGAATGTAGGTTAACTAGGGGGCACTAGGACAATGTAGGTTACCTAGCGGACCCTTGGACTATCTAGGTTAACTAACGGGCACTTGGACTATGTAAGTTCCCTAGCGGGCACTTTCACTATGTGGGTTCCATAGCGGGCATTTGGACTATCTAGGTTACCTAACGGGCACTTGGAGTATGTAGGTTCCCTAGCGGGCACTTGGATTATGTAGGTTCCCTATCGGGCACTTGGACTATGTATGTTTCTAGCGGGCATTTGGACTATGTAGGTTACTATCGGGCATTTGGACTATGTAGGTTACCTAAAGGGCACTTGGCCTATGTACCTTCGCTATCGGGCACTTGGACAATGTTGGTTAACTAGCGGGCACTAGGACTATGTAGGTTACGTAGCGGGCACTTGGACTATCAAGGTTACCTAGCGGGCACTTGCACTATATAGGTTAACTAGCGGGCCCTTGGACTATCTAGGTTACCTAGCGGGCACTTGGACTATGTAGGTTAACTAGCGGACACATGGACTATCTAGGTTACCTAGCGGGCACTTGGACTATGTACGTTCCCTAAAGGCCACTTGGACTATGTCGGTTCCATAGCGGGCACTTGGACTATCTAGGTTACCTAACGGGCACTTGGACTATCTAGGTTACCTAACGGGCACTTTGACAATCAAGGTTACCTAGCGGGCACTTGGACTATCTACGTTAGCTAAGAGGAACTTGGACTATTTAGGTTACCTAGCGGGCACTTTGACTATGTAGGTTACCTAGCGGGCACTTGGACTATCTAAGTTAGCTAAAAGGAACTTGGACTATCTAGTTTACCTAGCGAGCACTAGGACTATGTAGGTTACCTAACGGGCACTTGGAATATGTAGGTTAACTAGCGGACACTTGGACGATCTAGGTTAACTAGCCTGCACTTGGAATATCTAGGTTAAGTAGCGGGCACTTGGACTATCTAGGTTAACTAGCGGGTTTTGGACTATGTAGGTTAACTAGCGGGCCCTTGGACTATGTAGGTTAACAAGCGGGCACTTGGACGATCTAGGTTAACTAGCGGGCACTTGGACGATGCAGGTTCCCTAACGTGCACTTTGCTTATGTAGGTTCCCTAGCGGGAACTTGGACTATATAGGTGCCCTATGGGCACTTGGACTCTCTAGGTTCCCTATCGGGCACTTGGACTATGTAGGTTATCAAGCAGGCCCTTGCACTATCTAGGTTACCTGGCGAGCACTTGGACGATGCAGGTTCCCTAGTGGGCACTTGGACTGTCTAGGTTCCTTAACGGGCACTTGGACTATGTAGGTTCCATAGGGGGCACTTGGACTATATAGGTTCCCTATTGGGCACTTGGATTATGCAGGTTTGTGTAGGGCATTGGGACTATGTAGGTTAACTACCGGGCACTTGGACTATCTAGGTTACCTAGCGGGCACTTGGTCTATGTACATACCCTAGCGGGCACTTGGACTATGTAGTTTACCTAGCGGGCATTTGGACTATGTACGTCCCCTAGTGGGCACTTGGACTATCTAGGTTAACTAACGGGCACTAGAACTATCTAGGTTAACTAGCGAGCACTTGGTCTATCTAGGTAAGCTAGCGGGCACTTGGACTATGTAGGTCAACTAGCGGGCCCTTGGACTATCTAGGTTAGCTAAGGGGCACTTGGATTATGTAGGTTAACTAGCGCGCACTTGGACAATGTAGGTTAACTAGCGGACACTTGGACGATCTAGGTTAACTAGCGGGCCCTTTCACTATTTAGGTTAACTAGCGGGCCTTTGGACTATGTAGGTTAACTAGCGGGCACTTGGACTATGTAGGTTAGCTAGCGGGCACTTGAACTATGTAGGTTAACTAGCGGGCCCTTAGACTATCTAGGTTAGCTAGCGGGCACTTGGACTATGTAGGTTAATTAGCGGGTATTTCGACTATGTAGGTGCCCTAGCGGGCATTTGGACTATATAGATTACCTAGGGGGCACTTGGACTTTGTAGGTTACGTAGCGGGCACTTGGACTATCTAGGTTACCTAGCGTGCACTTGAACTATCTACGTTACCTAGCGGGTACTTGAACTATCTAGGTTAACTAGCGGGCACTTGGACTATCTAGGTTAACTAACGGGCACTTGGACTATGTAAGTTCCCTAGCGGGCACTTGGACTATGTAGGTTACTAGCGGGCTTTTCAACTATGTAGGTTACCTAACGGGCACTTGGACTATGAGGGTTCCATATCGGGCACTTGGACAATGTTGGTTAACTAGCGGGCACTAGGACTCTGTAGGTTACCTAGCGGGCACTTGGACTATCTAGGTTAGGTAACGGGCACTTTGACTATCTAGGTTACCTAGTGGGAACTTGGACTATGTAGGTTACAAGCGGGCACTTTGACTATCTTGGTTATTTAGCGGGCAGTTGGACTATGTAGGTTGACTAGAGGACACTTGGACTATCTAGGTTAACTAGTGGGCCCTTGGACAATGTAGGTTAACTAGCGGGCAGCTGGACTATCAAAGTTAACAAGTGAGCCCTTGGACTATGTAGTTTAACTAGTGGGTCCTTGGACTATCTTGGTTACCTAGCGGCCCTTGGACTATATAGGTTACCAAGCAGGCACTAGGACTATGTAGGTTACCTAGTGGACACTTGGACTATCTAGGTTAACGAACGGGCACTTGGAATATTCAGGTAACCTAGCGGGCACTTGGACTCTCTAGGTTACCTGGCGGGCACTTGGACTTCTAGGTTAACGAACGGGCTCTTGGACTATGTAGGTTGCCTAGCGGGCACTTGGACTATCTAGGTTAGGTAACAGGAACTTGGACTATCTAGGTTACCTAGCGGGAACTTGGACAATGTAAGTTACCTAGCAGGCACTTGGAATATCTAGGTTACACAGCGGGCACTTGGACTATGTAGGTTAACTAGCGAACACTTGGACTCTAGGTTACCTAGTGGCATTTGGACTATCTAGGTTACCTAGTGGGCACATGGACTATGAAAGTTACCTATCCGGCACTTGGACGATCTAGGTTAACTAGCGGGCACTTGGACTATCTAGGTTACCTAGCGGGCACTTGGACTTCTTGGTTACCTAGGGGGCACTTGGACTATATAGGTTACCTAGCGGGCACTTGGACTATGTAGGTTACCTAGTGGACACTTGGACTATCTAGGTTAACGAACGGGCACTTGGAATATGCAGGTAACCTAGCGGGCACTTGGACTGTCTAGGTTACCTAGCGGGCACTTGGACTTCTAGGTTAACGAACGGGCTCTTGGACTCTGTAGGTTGCCTAGCGGGCACTTGGACTATCTAGGTTAGGTAACGGGCACTTGGACTCTCTTGGTTACCTAGCGGGAACTTGGACAATGTAAGTTACCTAGCGGGCACATGGACTATCTAGGTTACCTAACGGGCACTTGGACTATCTAGGTTACATGCCGGCACTTGGACTATGTAGGTTAACTTGCGAGCACTTGGACTATCTAGGTTACCTAGCGGGCCCTTGGACTATGTAGGTTTCCTAGCGGGCGCTTGGACTATCTAGGTTAACGAACGGGCACTTGGACTATGTAGGTAACCTAGCGGGCACTTGGACAGTCTAGGTTACCTAGCGGGCACTTGGACTATCTAGGTTAACGAATGGGCACTGGACTACGTCAGTTACCTGGCGGGCACTTGGACTATGTAGGATCCCTATCGGACATTTGGACTACTTAGGTTACCTAGCGGGCACTTGGACTATCTATGTTAACTAGCGGGCACTTGGACTATGTAGGTTCCCTAGCGGGCATTTGGACTATATAGATAACCTAGAGGGCATTTAGACTTTGTAGGTTACCTACCGGGCTGTTGGACTATCGAGGTTACCTAGCGGGCACTGGGACTATCTAGGTTAACTAACGGGCACTTGGACTATGTAGGTTACCTAGAGGGCCCTTGGACTATGTAAGTTCCCTAGAGGGTACCTGGACTATGTGGGTTCCCTAGCGGGCATTTGGGCTATCTAGGTTACCTAACGGGCACTTGGACTATGTAGGTTAACTAGCGGGCATTTGGACTATGTAGGTTCCCTAGCGGGCACTTGGACTATGTAGTTTCTCTATCGGGCACTTGGAGAATGTAGGTTAACTAGGGTGCACTAGGACAATGTAGGTTACCTAGCGGGCCTTTGGACTATCTAGGTTACCTAGTGGGCCCTTGGACTATGTAGGTTAACTAGCAGGCACTTGGACTATGTAGGTTAACTAGAGGGCACTTGGACTATGTAGGTTAACTAGCGGGCCCTTGAACTATCTAGGTTACATAGCGGGCCCATGGACGATGTAGGTTAAGTAGCGGGCCCTTGGACTATGTAGGTTAACTACCGGGCACATGGAATATCTAGGTTAACTGAAGGTGTACTTGGACTATGTAGGTTAACTAGCCGGCCCTTGGACTATGTAGATTCTCTAGCGGGCACTTGGACTATGTATGTTCCAGAGCGGGCCCTTGGACTATGTAGGTTCCCTAGTAGGCACTTGGACTATATAGGTTCCAGAGCGGGCACTTGGACTATCTAGGTTCCTTAGCGGGCACTTGTACTATGTAGGTTAACTAGCGTGCCCTTGGACAATCTAGGTTACGTAGCAGGCACTTGGTATATAGGTTAATTAGCGGGCACTTGGACTATGCAGGTTAACTAGCAGACACTTGCACGATATAGGTTAACTAGCGGGCCCTTGCACTATGTAGTTTAACTAGCGGGCCCATGGATTATGTAGGTTTACTAGCAGGCACTTGGACTATCTAGGTTAACTAGCGGGCACTTGGACTATGTAGTTTCCCTAGCGGGCATTTGGACTATTTACGTTACCTAGCGGGCACTTGGACTATATAGGTTACCTAGCAGGCACTTGGACTATCTAGGTTACCTAGCAGGCACTTTGAATATCTAGGTTAACTAACGGGCACTTGGACTATGTAGGTTGCCTAGCGGGCACTTGGATTATGTAGGTTCCCTATCGGGGACTTGGACTATGTAGGTTAACTAGCGGGCACTTGGACTGTCTAGGTTACCTAGCGGGCACTTGGATTATCTAGTTTAACGAACGGGCACTTGGACAATGTAGGTTACCTAGCCGCCACTTGGACTATCTAGGTTAGCTAACAGGCACTTGGACTATCTAGGTTCCCTAGCGGGCACTTGTACTATCTAGGTTACCTAGCTGGCACTAGGACTATGTATGTCAACTTGCGGGCCCTTGGACTATCTAGGTTAGCTAACGATCACTTAGATTATGTAGGTTAACTAGCGGGCCCTTGAAATATGTAGGTTAACTACCGGGCACTTGGAAGATCTAGGTTAACTAGCGTGTACTTGGACTATGTAGGTTAACTAGCCAGCCCTTGGACTATGTAGATTCCCTAGCGGGCACTTGGACTATGTATGTTCCAGAGCGGGCACTTGGACTATGTAGTTTCCCTAGCAGGCACTTGGACTATGTAGGTTCCAGAGCGGGCACTTGGACTATCTAGGTTCCAGAGCGGGCACTTGGACTATCTAGGTTTCTTAGTGGGCGCTTGTACTATGTATGTTAACTAGCGTGCCCTTGGACTATATAGGTTACCTAGCAGGCACTTGGTATATAGGTTAACTAGCGGGCACTTAGACTATATAGGTTAACTAGCGGACACTTGCACGATCTAGGTTAACTAGCGGGCCCTTGCACTATGTAGGTTAACTAGCGGGCCCATGGATTTTGTAGGTTTACTAGCAGGCACTTGGACTATCTAGGTTAACTAGCAAGCACTTGGACTATGTAGTTTCCCTAGCGGGCATTTGGACTATTTACGTTACCTAGCGGGCACTTGGACTATGTAGGTTACCTAGCAGGCACTTGGACTATCTAGGTTACCTAGCAGGCACTTTGACTATCTAGATTAACTAACGGGCACTTGGACTATGTAGGTTGCCTAGCGGGCACTTGGATTATGTAGGTTCCCTATTGGGCACTTGGACTATGTAGGTTAACTAGCGGGCACTTGGACTGTCTTGGTTACCTAGCGGGCACTTGGATTATCTAGTTTAACGAACGGGCACTTGGACTATGTAGGTTACCTAGCCGCCACTTGGACTATCTAGGTTAGCTAACAGGCACTTGGACTATCTAGGTTCCCTAGCGGGCACTTGTACTATCTAGGTTACCTAGCTGGCACTAGGACTATGTAGGTCAACTAGCGGGCCCTTGGACTATCTAGGTTAGCTAACGGTCACTTAGATTATGTAGGTTAACTAGCGGGCACTTGGAATATGTAGATTAACTAGCGGACAGTTGCACTATGTAGGTTAACTAGCGGGCGCATGGACTATGTAGGTTTACTAGCGGGCCCTTGGACTATCTAGGTTCCCTAAAGGGCACTTGGACCATCTAGGTTACCGAACGGGCACTTGGACTATCTAGGTTACCTAGCGGGCACTTGGACTATGTAGTCTAACTAGGGAGCCCTTGGACGATCTAGGTTACCTAGCGGGTACTTGAACTATCTAGGTTAACTAGCGGGCACTTGCACTATCTAGGTTACCTAGCGGGCACTTGGACTATATATGTTCCCTAGGGGCACTTGGACTATCTATGTTAACTAGCGGGCACTTGGAATATGTAGGTTACCTAGCAGGCACTTGGACTATCTAGGTTAACTAGCGGGCACTTGGACTATCTATGTTAACTAGCGGGCACTTGGAATATGTAGGTTACCTAGCAGGCACTTGGACTATCTAGGTTAACTAGCGGGCACTTGGACTATCTAAGTTAACTAGCATGCACTTGGACTATGTAGGTTCCTTAGCGGGCACTTGGACTATCTAGGTTGCCTAGCGGGCACTTGGACTATGTAGGTTAACTAGCAGGCACTTGGACAATCTAGGTTAACTAGCAGGCACTTGGACTATGTAGGTTAACTAGAGGACACTTGGACTATCTAGGTTAACTAGTGGGCCCTTGGACAATGTAGGTTAACTAGCGGGCAGCTGGACTATCAAAGTTAACCAGTGAGCCCTTGGACAATGTAGTTTAACTAGTGGGTCCTTGGACTATCTTGGTTACCTAGCGGGCACTTGGACTATATAGGTTACCAAGCAGGCACTTGGACTATGTAGGTTACCTAGTGGACACTTGGACTATCTAGGTTAACGAACGGGCACTTGGAATATTCAGGTAACCTAGCGGGCACTTGGACTCTCTAGGTTACCTGGCGGGCACTTGGACTTCTAGGTTAACCAACGGGCTCTTGGACTATGTAGGTTGCCTAGCGGGCACTTGGACTATCTAGGTTAGGTAACGGGAACTTGGACTATCTAGGTTACCTAGCGGGAACTTGGACAATGTAAGTTACCTAGCAGGCACTTGGAATATCTAGGTTACACAGCGGGCACTTGGACTATGTAGGTTAACTAGCGAGCACTTGGACTCTAGGTTACCTAGTGGCATTTGGACTATCTAGGTTACCTAGTGGGCACATGGACTATGAAAGTTCCCTAGCCGGCACTTGGGCTATCTAGGTTAACTAGCAGGCACTTGGACGATCTAGGTTAACTAGCGGGCACTTGGACTATCTAGGTTACCTAGCGGGCACTTGGACTGTCTAGGTTACCTAGCGGGCACTTGGACTTCTTGGTTACCTAGGGGGCACTTGGACTATATAGGTTACCTAGCGGGCACTTGGACTATGTAGGTTACCTAGTGGACATTTGGACTATCTAGGTTAACGAACGGGCACTTGGAATATGCAGGTAACCTAGCGGGCACTTGGACTGTCTAGGTTACCTAGCGGGCACTTGGACTTCTAGGTTAACGAACGGGCTCTTGGACTCTGTAGGTTGCCTAGCGGGCACTTGGACTATCTAGGTTAGGTAACGGGCACTTGGACTCTCTTGGTTACCTAGCGGGAACTTGGACAATGTAAGTTACCTAGCGGGCACATGGACTATCTAGGTTACCTAACGGGCACTTGGACTATCTAGGTTACATGCCGGCACTTGGACTATGTAGGTTAACTTGCGAGCACTTGGACTATCTAGGTTACCTAGCGGGCCCTTGGACTATGTAGGTTTCCTAGCGGGCGCTTGGACTATCTAGGTTAACGAACGGGCACTTGGACTATGTAGGTAACCTAGCGGGCACTTGGACAGTCTAGGTTACCTAGCGGGCACTTGGACTATCTAGGTTAACGAACGGGCACTTGGACTATGTAGGTTAACTAGCGGACACTTGGACAATCTAGGTTAACTAACGGGCACTTGGACTATGTAAGTTCCCTAGCGGGCACTTTCACTATGTGGGTTCCATAGCGGGCATTTGGACTATCTAGGTTATCTAACGGGCACTTGGAGTATGTATGTTCCCTAGCGGGCACTTGGATTATGTAGGTTCCCTATCGGGCACTTGGACTATGTATGTTTCTAGCGGGCATTTGGACTATGTAGGTTACTATCGGGCATTTGGACTATGTAGGTTACCTAAAGGGCACTTGGCCTATGTACCTTCGCTATCGGGCACTTGGACAATGTTGGTTAACTAGCGGGCACTAGGACTATGTAGGTTACGTAGCGGGCACTTGGACTATCAAGGTTACCTAGCGGGCACTTGGACTATGTAGGTTAACTAGCGGACACATGGACTATCTAGGTTACCTAGCGGGCACTTGGACTATGTACGTTCCCTAAAGGGCACTTGGACTATGTCGGTTCCATAGCGGGCACTTGGACTATCTAGGTTACCTAACGGGCAGTAGGACTATCTAGGTTACCTAACGGGCACTTTGACAATCAAGGTTACCTAGCGGGCACTTGGACTATGTACGTTAGCTAAGAGGAACTTGGACTATTTAGGTTACCTAGCGGGCACTTTGACTATGTAAGTTACCTAGCGGGCACTTGGACTATCTAAGTTAGCTAAAAGGAACTTGTACTATCTACGTTAGCTAAGAGGAACTTGGACTATTTAGGTTACCTAGCGGGCACTTTGACTATGTAGGTTACCTAGCGGGCACTTGGACTATCTAAGTTAGCTAAAAGGAACTTGGATTATCTAGTTTACCTAGCGAGCACTAGGACTATGTAGGTTACCTAACGGGCACTTGGAATATGTAGGTTAACTAGCGGACACTTGGACGATCTAGGTTAACTAGCCTGCACTTGGAATATCTAGGTTAAGTAGCGGGCACTTGGACTATCTAGGTTAACTAGCGGGTTTTGGACTATGTAGGTTAACTAGCGGGCCCTTGGACTATGTAGGTTAACAAGCGGGCACTTGGACGATCTAGGTTAACTAGCGGGCACTTGGACGATGCAGGTTCCCTAACGTGCACTTTGCCTATGTAGGTTCCCTAGCGGGAACTTGGACTATATAGGTGCCCTATGGGCACTTGGACTCTCTAGGTTCCCTATCGGGCACTTGGACTATGTAGGTTATCAAGCAGGCCCTTGCACTATCTAGGTTACCTGGCGAGCACTTGGACGATGCAGGTTCCCTAGTGGGCACTTGGACTGTCTAGGTTCCTTAACGGGCACTTGGACTATGTAGGTTCCATAGGGGGCACTTGGACTATATAGGTTCCCTATTGGGCATTTGGATTATGTAGGTTTGTGTAGGGCATTGGGACTATGTAGGTTAACTACCGGGCACTTGGACTATCTAGGTTACCTAGCGGGCACTTGGTCTATGTACATACCCTAGCGGGCACTTGGACTATGTAGTTTACCTAGCGGGCATTTGGACTATGTACGTCCCCTAGTGGGCACTTGGACTATCTAGGTTAACTAACGGGCACTAGAACTATCTAGGTTAACTAGCGAGCACTTGGTCTATCTAGGTAACCTAGCGGGCACTTGGACTATGTAGGTCAACTAGCGGGCCCTTGGACTATCTAGGTTAGCTAAGGGGCACTTGGATTATGTAGGTTAACTAGCGCGCACTTGGACAATGTAGGTTAACTAGCGGACACTTGGACGATCTAGGTTAACTAGCGGGCCCTTTCACTATTTAGGTTAACTAGCGGGCCTTTGGACTATGTAGGTTAACTAGCGGGCACTTGGACTATGTAGGTTAGCTAGCGGGCACTTGAACTATGTAGGTTAACTATTGGGCCCTTAGACTATCTAGGTTAGCTAGCGGGCACTTGGACTATGTAGGTTAATTAGCGGGTATTTCGACTATGTAGGTGCCCTAGCGGGCATTTGGACTATATAGATTACCTAGGGGGCACTTGGACTTTGTAGGTTACGTAGCGGGCACTTGGACTATCTAGGTTACCTAGCGTGCACTTGAACTATCTACGTTACCTAGCGGGTACTTGAACTATCTAGGTTAACTAGCGGGCACTTGGACTATCTAGGTTAACTAACGGGCACTTGGACTATGTAAGTTCCCTAGCGGGCACTTGGACTATGTAGGTTACTAGCGGGCTTTTCAACTATGTAGGTTACCTAACGGGCACTTGGACTATGAGGGTTCCATATCGGGCACTTGGACAATGTTGGTTAACTAGCGGGCACTAGGACTCTGTAGGTTACCTAGCGGGCACTTGGACTATCTAGGTTAGGTAACGGGCACTTTGACTATCTAGGTTACCTAGTGGGAACTTGGACTATGTAGGTTACAAGCGGGCACTTTGACTATCTTGGTTATTTAGCGGGCAGTTGGACTATGTAGGTTGACTAGAGGACACTTGGACTATCTAGGTTAACTAGTGGGCCCTTGGACAATGTAGGTTAACTAGCGGGCAGCTGGACTATCAAAGTTAACAAGTGAGCCCTTGGACTATGTAGTTTAACTAGTGGGTCCTTGGACTATCTTGGTTACCTAGCGGCCCTTGGACTATATAGGTTACCAAGCAGGCACTAGGACTATGTAGGTTACCTAGTGGACACTTGGACTATCTAGGTTAACGAACGGGCACTTGGAATATTCAGGTAACCTAGCGGGCACTTGGACTCTCTAGGTTACCTGGCGGGCACTTGGACTTCTAGGTTAACGAACGGGCTCTTGGACTATGTAGGTTGCCTAGCGGGCACTTGGACTATCTAGGTTAGGTAACAGGAACTTGGACTATCTAGGTTACCTAGCGGGAACTTGGACAATGTAAGTTACCTAGCAGGCACTTGGAATATCTAGGTTACACAGCGGGCACTTGGACTATGTAGGTTAACTAGCGAACACTTGGACTCTAGGTTACCTAGTGGCATTTGGACTATCTAGGTTACCTAGTGGGCACATGGACTATGAAAGTTACCTATCCGGCACTTGGACGATCTAGGTTAACTAGCGGGCACTTGGACTATCTAGGTTACCTAGCGGGCACTTGGACTTCTTGGTTACCTAGGGGGCACTTGGACTATATAGGTTACCTAGCGGGCACTTGGACTATGTAGGTTACCTAGTGGACACTTGGACTATCTAGGTTAACGAACGGGCACTTGGAATATGCAGGTAACCTAGCGGGCACTTGGACTGTCTAGGTTACCTAGCGGGCACTTGGACTTCTAGGTTAACGAACGGGCTCTTGGACTCTGTAGGTTGCCTAGCGGGCACTTGGACTATCTAGGTTACGTAACGGGCACTTGGACTCTCTTGGTTACCTAGCGGGAACTTGGACAATGTAAGTTACCTAGCGGGCACATGGACTATCTAGGTTACCTAACGGGCACTTGGACTATCTAGGTTACATGCCGGCACTTGGACTATGTAGGTTAACTTGCGAGCACTTGGACTATCTAGGTTACCTAGCGGGCCCTTGGACTATGTAGGTTTCCTAGCGGGCGCTTGGAATATCTAGGTTAACGAACGGGCACTTGGACTATGTAGGTAACCTAGCGGGCACTTGGACAGTCTAGGTTACCTAGCGGGCACTTGGACTATCTAGGTTAACGAACGGGCACTGGACTACGTAGGTTACCTGGCGGGCACTTGGACTATGTAGGATCCCTATCGGACATTTGGACTACTTAGGTTACCTAGCGGGCACTTGGACTATCTATGTTAACTAGCGGGCACTTGGACTATGTAGGTTCCCTAGCGGGCATTTGGACTATATAGATAACCTAGAGGGCATTTAGACTTTGTAGGTTACCTACCGGGCTGTTGGACTATCGAGGTTACCTAGCGGGCACTGGGACTATCTAGGTTAACTAACGGGCACTTGGACTATGTAGGTTACCTAGAGGGCCCTTGGACTATGTAAGTTCCCTAGAGGGTACCTGGACTATGTGGGTTCCCTAGCGGGCATTTGGGCTATCTAGGTTACCTAACGGGCACTTGGACTATGTAGGTTAACTAGCGGGCATTTGGACTATGTAGGTTCCCTAGCGGGCACTTGGACTATGTAGTTTCTCTATCGGGCACTTGGAGAATGTAGGTTAACTAGGGTGCACTAGGACAATGTAGGTTACCTAGCGGGCCTTTGGACTATCTAGGTTACCTAGTGGGCCCTTGGACTATGTAGGTTAACTAGCAGGCACTTGGACTATGTAGGTTAACTAGAGGGCACTTGGACTATGTAGGTTAACTAGCGGGCCCTTGAACTATCTAGGTTACATAGCGGGCCCATGGACGATGTAGGTTAAGTAGCGGGCCCTTGGACTATGTAGGTTAACTACCGGGCACATGGAATATCTAGGTTAACTGAAGGTGTACTTGGACTATGTAGGTTAACTAGCCGGCCCTTGGACTATGTAGATTCTCTAGCGGGCACTTGGACTATGTATGTTCCAGAGCGGGCCCTTGGACTATGTAGGTTCCCTAGTAGGCACTTGGACTATATAGGTTCCAGAGCGGGCACTTGGACTATCTAGGTTCCTTAGCGGGCACTTGTACTATGTAGGTTAACTAGCGTGCCCTTGGACAATCTAGGTTACGTAGCAGGCACTTGGTATATAGGTTAATTAGCGGGCACTTGGACTATGCAGGTTAACTAGCAGACACTTGCACGATATAGGTTAACTAGCGGGCCCTTGCACTATGTAGTTTAACTAGCGGGCCCATGGATTATGTAGGTTTACTAGCAGGCACTTGGACTATCTAGGTTAACTAGCGGGCACTTGGACTATGTAGTTTCCCTAGCGGGCATTTGGACTATTTACGTTACCTAGCGGGCACTTGGACTATGTAGGTTACCTAGCAGGCACTTGGACTATCTAGGTTACCTAGCAGGCACTTTGAATATCTAGGTTAACTAACGGGCACTTGGACTATGTAGGTTGCCTAGCGGGCACTTGGATTATGTAGGTTCCCTATCGGGGACTTGGACTATGTAGGTTAACTAGCGGGCACTTGGACTGTCTAGGTTACCTAGCGGGCACTTGGATTATCTAGTTTAACGAACGGGCACTTGGACAATGTAGGTTACCTAGCCGCCACTTGGACTATCTAGGTTAGCTAACAGGCACTTGGACTATCTAGGTTCCCTAGCGGGCACTTGTACTATCTAGGTTACCTAGCTGGCACTAGGACTATGTATGTCAACTTGCGGGCCCTTGGACTATCTAGGTTAGCTAACGATCACTTAGATTATGTAGGTTAACTAGCGGGCACTTGGAATATGTAGGTTAACTAGCGGACAGTTGCACTATGTAGGTTAACTAGCGGGCACATGGACTATGTAGGTTTACTAGCGGGCCCTTGGACTATCTAGTTTCCCTAAAGGGCACTTGGACTATCTAGGTTACCGAACGGGCACTTGGACTATCTAGGTTACCTAGCGGGCACTTGGACTATGTAGGCTAACTAGGGAGCCCTTGGACGATCTAGGTTACCTAGCGGGTACTTGAACTATCTAGGTTAACTAGCGGGCACTTGCCCTATCAAGGTTACCTAGCGGGCACTTGCACTATGTATGTTCCCTAGGGGCACTTGGACTATGTAGGTTCCTTAGCGGGAACTTGGACTATCTAGGTTGCCTAGCGGGCACTTGGACTATGTAGGTTATCTAGCAGGCACTTGGACTATGTAGGTTAACTAGCGGGCCCTTGAAATATGTAGGTTAACTACCGGGCACTTGGAAGATCTAGGTTAACTAGCGTGTACTTGGACTATGTAGGTTAACTAGCCAGCCCTTGGACTATGTAGATTCCCTAGCGGGCACTTGGACTATGTATGTTCCAGAGCGGGCACTTGGACTATGTAGTTTCCCTAGCAGGCACTTGGACTATGTAGGTTCCAGAGCGGGCACTTGGACTATCTAGGTTCCAGAGCGGGCACTTGGACTATCTAGGTTTCTTAGTGGGCGCTTGTACTATGTATGTTAACTAGCGTGCCCTTGGACTATATAGGTTACCTAGCAGGCACTTGGTATATAGGTTAACTAGCGGGCACTTAGACTATATAGGTTAACTAGCGGACACTTGCACGATCTAGGTTAACTAGCGGGCCCTTGCACTATGTAGGTTAACTAGCGGGCCCATGGATTTTGTAGGTTTACTAGCAGGCACTTGGACTATCTAGGTTAACTAGCAAGCACTTGGACTATGTAGTTTCCCTAGCGGGCATTTGGACTATTTACGTTACCTAGCGGGCACTTGGACTATGTAGGTTACCTAGCAGGCACTTGGACTATCTAGGTTACCTAGCAGGCACTTTGACTATCTAGGTTAACTAACGGGCACTTGGACTATGTATGTTTCTAGCGGGCATTTGGACTATGTAGGTTACTATCGGGCATTTGGACTATGTAGGTTACCTAAAGGGCACTTGGCCTATGTACCTTCGCTATCGGGCACTTGGACAATGTTGGTTAACTAGCGGGCACTAGGACTATGTAGGTTACGTAGCGGGCACTTGGACTATCAAGGTTACCTAGCGGGCACTTGCACTATATAGGTTAACTAGCGGGCCCTTGGACTATCTAGGTTACCTAGCGGGCACTTGGACTATGTAGGTTAACTAGCGGACACATGGACTATCTAGGTTACCTAGCGGGCACTTGGACTATGTACGTTCCCTAAAGGGCACTTGGACTATATCGGTTCCATAGCGGGCACTTGGACTATCTAGGTTACCTAACGGGCAGTAGGACTATCTAGGTTACCTAACGGGCACTTTGACAATCAAGGTTACCTAGCGGGCACTTGGACTATGTACGTTAGCTAAGAGGAACTTGGACTATTTAGGTTACCTAGCGGGCACTTTGACTATGTAAGTTACCTAGCGGGCACTTGGACTATCTAAGTTAGCTAAAAGGAACTTGTACTATCTACGTTAGCTAAGAGGAACTTGGACTATTTAGGTTACCTAGCGGGCACTTTGACTATGTAGGTTACCTAGCGGGCACTTGGACTATCTAAGTTAGCTAAAAGGAACTTGGATTATCTAGTTTACCTAGCGAGCACTAGGACTATGTAGGTTACCTAACGGGCACTTGGAATATGTAGGTTAACTAGCGGACACTTGGACGATCTAGGTTAACTAGCCTGCACTTGGAATATCTAGGTTAAGT